>NC_090819.1:120956305-122314877 GCF_000390325.3 Nicotiana tomentosiformis
AACCATTTGTCCGTGATCGCGATACATACCTCTGTGGCCAAAAACCAGCAACTAAGAATGGCCTAGAAATGGTCCGAAACTCACCCGAGCCCCTAGGGACCTCAACCAAATATACCAACAAGTCCTAAAATATCATACAAACTTAGTCGAAGCCTCAAATCACATCAAACAACGTTAAAACCATGAATCATCCTCCAATTCAAGCTTAATGAAACTTAAGATTTCCAAATTCTACATTCGGTACCGAAACCTATCAAATCAAGTCCGATTGACCTCAAATTTTGTACACAAGTCATAAATGACATAACGAAGCTATAAAAATTTTTGAAACTGGATTCTGACACCGATATCAAAAAGTCAACTCCCTGGTCAAACTTCCAAACTTAAATTCCTATTTTAGCCATTTCAAGCCTATTTTAACTACGAACTTCCAAATAAAATTCCGAACACGCTCCTAAGTCCAAAATCACCATACCGAGCTATTGGAACTGTCAAATCCTGATTCCGGGGTTGTTTTCTCAAAATGTTGACCGAAGTCAAACTTGCCCCTTTTAAAGCCAAATTAAGGAACCAATTATTCTGATTTCAACCTGATCACTTCCAAATTCCGAACCAACTATTCCCGCAAGTCATAAATTAGTAAAAATACATACGAGGAGTCTTATTTAGGGGAACGATGTTCTAATAGACAAAATGAATGGTTGGGTCGTTACATTTTCTCCCACTTAAATATACGTTCGTCCTCTAACGTGCTAAGGACTGTTCCGGAGTTGTCCCAAATCACAGTTTAACACTTCGAGCACCTACCCGTGCTACCACACCCAATTGAGCACATTAGCTCGAGCCAATCTGAAGATTCTCCCCTTTATTTAGGTAATTAAGCCTTAGAGCCCAATTCTAACATCTAGAATTCTCCACCATGCATGTTTCCAATCTACGAACACCGTATCAATCACTACACGATGCACCAATACAGGATTGCATACATTGGTTGAATTTAGACCATGCATTGCACCATTCATATGACCATAATAACATCCTCCAATAACAATAGCCAAAATTCCACGAATCTGATGTCTACAACACACCTCATGGTACATATAAGTCCTGTTCCAACTCTTGAAATGCTTCCACGATGGAAGAAATATGTAGAAATTCACAACCAACTGCCGAGTCAACAAATTATTGAGTTTCTCCTAATGACAAGAATCATTGCCTCATTATAGACCAAATAATGGTATTTGCTCTTTATTATACTTTATATAATCTGATCGCACTGATCCCTGATCCAAAAATCTCGTTTCTCCCAGCATGAACTACTCAGGCAATAAGCCACCTCAGACACAGCAAAAAGCCTCATTAGATGCCACAATGAGATAATAAGCTACAGACTCGATTGCGATACATAAGGAAAACGAACTCTGGGAGGGATTACTCAACCCACGTGACTAATTAAACAGCTGAAAAGGTGTCATGAACCTTCCTCAGAAAATGGGACACAAAACACACACACAAAAAAAAGAATATAGGGAATTGTACTCAACATCACCCTGTTGCGGCGTGCAACCCGATCTAAACAACATACCCGTGACGGCGTGCCGCCTGATCCACACAAAAAGAAACTATAAGGAAATACTTACCAATCTAGAATGCTCATTACTTACAAAATATCCGAATATCGGACACAAGCACGCTAAGTGCATAATACCATCCTTGGAAGGACCGACAATGCCATACGCTACAAAACTCAAGCACAACTAAGGTGCGATATATGATCTGAATCTCGAGAGCCATCCTGCTCATATAACACCATCACTACGCGGAACCTCAACACATAAGAAATTTATCAAGTTGTTTCACAACTCACACGGCACAATGTATTATTACATGAAATAGCTGACGACGAAACAACATCCAACGTCCGAATACTCATCCATAAGGAGCGCTATGCTAAATGAACACATTCGGCCTGATATAGAGTCCATATTCATATTTAAATCCATCCACAGACCTCAAGCCGATTCTGATCGCACCATACTAGGCTAATAACCCTTCAAGGATCCAAAATGACCCTTTTTCCCCATAATACACAAGAACAACCATCATAACTAGAAAAAACTTCCGTAGTCCACGACCAAATGAACCGAGCGCCCTCTAGGCATAAATTCTCAAATTAGCGATATCACCACAATCTTCATACTTGGTTTCAATCTTCACTCAATTAAGTGACTACATGCCACTCTTACACAATCTTTCCGTGGGACACACTTCCACGACCTTCTGCACCAGGTAACAAGTCTTCACATCCATGCCACCTATCACATTAATGTTGTAAAGCATATCAAGAATCCACAAATCAATACACATGGTCTCTTACACCTAACATTGACCTTAGGTGACGCCGAAAATAATACCATCTTACTTTAAACATCTAAATCCTTTTCCTGCTCATCCGAGCTCATGACATCCTTGTCAACACCGAACAGAAATCTTGAATCCTCAACTTTCGAATCCCATGCTACTTAGTGTACTTAATCACGCAAATGCGCAGGAGTACAAGAATTCCATCATAACTCCCGAACCACTAATAAGGTAAACACTTCATCATATAGAAACCTTTTTCTTAACTCATTTCAAGAGAACCATTGCAACACATGACTGAATTCCCATATCCGCAGAAAATACCAACCTCTAGTAGTGGTCTAAACCACTATAACTCTTCCGGGATCCCTCTACACATAACATGCCATAATACTTGAATTCCTCCAAATAAAACCAATTACAGCGGCCATCAAACCACGCACTTACCGCCACAAATCACATGCATAACTCAATGCGCTGAAGGAACTAATCATTGCCACCATCATGCCAATTCAACCATTGTTAGCCGACCCGTCTTTTCTCAATTTATTCTCAACTTGCCTTAGAAATAATAATAGTCCCATTCATTACATCACGAACTCAAATCCGCACTCATCCCGAGTGACCTTCTTTCACGAGACCACGCTGTTTCAAAACCCACAAATCGTCTCATACCCCTCCTTGTGCGCACTTTTACATCTTCAGCTGGTACACCTATTCTGATACTTCTTTTATGAATCCAAAGTTATTTTCTTCCGTTTCTCTAATACTACACCACAACCTGAAGATAATGCAGAGTACTCCAAGCCCCGTTTCATAATCTGCTGCAAAAGCTCGATACTTAACCATACTAAGAACTCGAGATCCTTAGGCACCAGACTTTAAATTTTTGAACCCACTAAGACCGTTATTGAGAGTCACTTGCTCTGACTTGTTTCCAAACATGATCGACTCCAAGGCTCTGCTAGCACATGGACACTTTCTCAAGGAAACACTCGACTATCTCACTCTCCCTGTGCATTACATCTACACAAAGCATAAACTCTGAGTCTTCCAAAAACATGAATATGATTCGATAAGGCCAAATATGGCTCACATTCCCCAAATCCTTTGCTCAAATTACCACTGATGGTTTCTTCGCTTAGTTGCAATGACCCACCAGTACACCGATAACCAGGAACCTCACAAATAGACAACCATGAAATCCAATTGTAGATGGTGGGGCTCTCCCACTTAGCTTGAAGCTACAATTACATAACCATGGAATCCACCGAGATTCTTTCTTCATCATTGACATGATCCTGTACACGCAACTTGCCAAATTTCTCTAAATCCTTCTATTAATCTTTAATAAATACTCTGAACCACTGGCCACATTTACATATTAAATCTCTTACCGGGTAGCAAGTAGAATTCTTTGCAGAGGCTTCGTCAACATCACGCGGCTGCTAACCTGCTCATAGGAGATAACCCACATGTGGAAATTACATGCTGACATATTCCAACGTCGATGCACTGGGTGCAATTACTACGAAATCAGTAGATCATCCTGGGTCCGAGCTCATTCACCAGCTGCACCGGTCCGTTCACTCCTCATGGACGTCAACTAAAGGTGCGACAATACATTCCAATCCAAAGTCATGTTGTATCTTTCTTCATATCAAGCAACTCCCACCTGTCACACCCAATCTTCCTCAATATAGCAGCCAATATTCCAAATTAAGCCCGTAGACCTAGTCACTGTCCACCATAAATCCCAAATAACTTCAAACTTTCCTCAAGCCGTGTAGTTATCCTACCACATAATACATATGCTACCTTGCCACTCTCCCACTTTGGTCAATCATCTTCTTTAAGCAACTACTTGACTTCTATTTTCTTACACTTGGCCTTCTCGGAACCTAACCACCACAAGAGACCTTCCACATGTCCTTCCTCATCCTTCGCTGCCCAGTTGCTGCCTTAACCAAAAATCCGTCTCTGTAGTACTTGAACCAATAGGTCGTTGCCAACTTTAAACCTTTCCGAGGATCATCTTTCTTGAACCATCAATACTAGGAACGCTACTTCAATCCTGAACCACTGCCTACCGCGATCTCTAACAACTGCTTCCCCTACACCAATTCCTAACACCCCTCTATGAAGGCGAGTTGAAGAAAACTATAACACCGGCAAATCTTAACGCATTTAATAAGGCGATGATACCACATCAAAATTGAGAACTCTACCACGCTCGAAAATATCAGGCTTCGTTACTCCATCAACCTCAAATCTGAACATTTATAGTCCGATTGCCTTTTCTTTGCTGGAAATAAAACATGGAACCTCTGAATCATGTATTGGGAAAAATATTCTTTCAAATCGTTTACTACCCTGACACATAGACAGGCATTCTACCATTACATAAACACTGTACGATAACAACGCATGAATCGTCACAACAATCAATGCCAAATCTCAAAACCTTATGTAGTATTGACACTGAACTGAAACGATAGAGCGGACTTCCGCAAAGCGACGACAATAGTCAAATTAATTACACAGCGAGAAGCATACTGCACTACATCTATAGTACCATTAAAAATTTCCTCGATCCCCAATTTATAACAAGAGCTTCGCGTCACATAAGATTGAATAAGAAGGAAATGAAGGCATAAGCCTCAAAGGAATCGAATCGCACGACGAGGAATCAAAAGGGAAGTATTCCTAACAGCCATGTAGCCTCTCGAAGATAAGTACAGACGTCTCTGTACCGATCTGCAAGACTCTACTAGACTTGCTCATGACTCGTGAGACCTAAGTAAACCTAGTGCTCTGATACCATGTTGTCACGACCCAAAATCCATTAGGATGTGATGGCGCCGGACACCACTATCAGGCAAGCCAACCATAATCCATTAACTTAATTACCCATTTAGTATTTTTGAAATCAAATTTCTTCAATGAAATAATACATATAGAACTCATAGAATAAATGATAATTATTTTTAGCAACTAAATTTCTAAACAATTCACAACCATTCCCAAAACTCGGTGTCACAAGTGCATGAGCATTTACTAGGGAATTTAAAATAATAAAATACAGCATCTGTCCAGAATACAAATTAGACAGAAAAATATAATAATTAGAAGGAGACTTTGTTGGCTGCGGATCGTAATACAGAATGCAACTCACCTATGTTCCCACAATCATTAACCACACCTCTACGCCCACAAGGCTGCTAGACATATATGTACCTGCACAATAAAATGTGCAGCAAGTGCAGTATGAGTACGAAAACAACGTGTACCCAGTAAGTATCAAGCCTAATCTCGAAGAGGTAGAGACGAGATGGCCGACTTTGACACTCACTATGGGTCAATAATATTAAGTAATCATGAAGATAGAAATATTTATGTCTACGTGATTCACAGAATTAACAATAATTTTTATTGAACCAGCAGAAATAATTAAATTTCTTTAATCCCAATAAATTTCAAATTTATCAATTAGCCTCATTTACATGAATAACAATAATTTCCTTAACAAGCAGAGATAATTAATTCTTTAGATTTCCAATAATTTCTAATTTATCAATCAAATTCCTTCAAATGTAGCAATTCTCAATCAATTAATTAAATCCACAAGCTGCAATTAAAAATAATAAAGTATCGTGTAATTATTATTATTAGGCACGATTTCTGCCGAGGTCGTACGGCCCGGTCCAGAGTGTCGTGTACACTGCCGAGGGACGTGCGGCACGATCCATAGATGCATCTATCCTGCCGAGGCGTTCGGCCCACTCCACAAGAAAGGAGAACATTTTCTTATGTACCTCCGAAATGAGAGTATATTTATTATAAGATAAATTCGGGAGGATGGACAATTTCTCTTAATACTAATTAATTTAAACAGAAAATAATCAAGTATATGAGATTTTCATCCTTAAATATTTTTATCTAACAATTTACAATATATATATACATATCAAATAATATTAATTAAACAAAGAATACCATTTACACAAGTAATTCATGCTTTGAGTCCTAAACTACCCGAACTTTAGCATTAATAGCTACGCACGGACTCTCGTCGCCTCGTGCGTACGTAGCCCCTACAAATAGCAATAATTATTACTTTAATTACCTATGGGGTAATTTTCCCCTCACAAGATTAGACAAGAGACTTACCTCAATTTGCTCCAATTTAATCCAATAGAAGGACCATTTCCACGATTATCCAACTCTGACTGGCTTGAATCTAGCCAAGAATAATTCGATACAAACACTAAAATTTATTGGAATTAATTCCATAAGAAAATATTAATTTTCCATAAAAATCCAAAATTTAGCTCAAAAATTGCCCGTGGGGCCCACATCTCAGAACCTGACAAACGTTATAAAATCAGAACAGTCATTCCGATACGAGTTTAACCATACCAATTTTATCAAATTCCGATAACAACTCGACTTCCAAATCTTAAATTTTTATTTTTGGATTTGCAAAAATGTTGATTTTATTCCATTTAAATCCGAAATAAATGATGAATATAACCATAAAATCATGAAGTATAATCACTTTTGGATATAGAATACTTACCCCATAGCTCAAATAGAGCTCCATAGCTCCAAATGTGTTAAAATGGTCGAAACCTCAAAATATATCTTCTGTCTAGGCATTTACTCTACGCGATCGCGGAAAATGCTTCGCGATCACGAAGCACAAAATTTTTCAGCCCCAAAATTGCTCTTCGCGATCGCGGATAACTAATCGCGATCGCAAAGCACAAACTCCCCCAACTCTTCCAGACAGCCTCTAGTATCATGGTCATAACGTTTCATACATAACTCCAAATTGCAAATGGTTTAACTTTCTGAAAACTAGACACCAAGAGCTATAATTTTTGTTTGCTGCTTATCTCCCAATTCCTTATAGATTTCTAGATATAAGCTTCTAAGGTCAGCACTGTGCAACAAAGATTTTCAAACTCTTCCCAGACAGCCTATAGTGTATCCACCATAATATTTTGTATACAACTCCAAATGATAAATTGTTTACCTTTCTAGACATCAAAGGCTACAACTCTCATTTTTGGATCATCTCCAAATTCCTTATAAATTAAGAGCTGTAAGCTTTCAAAGTCGGGTCAGTGCAACAGGAGTTTTCCTCTACACGATTGCGAAAAGGCTTCTGCGATCGCGATTCACAGTGCCCCAACAGCAAAATTGCTCTTCGTGATCACGACCATTTGTCCGTGATCGCGATGCATACCTCTGTGGCCATAAACCAGCAACTAAGAATGGCCTAGAAATAGTCCGAAACCACCCCGAAACTCACCCGAGCCCTTAGGGACCTCAACCAAATATACCAACAAGTCCTAAAATATCATACAAACTTAGTCAAGCCTCAAATCACATCAAACAACGCTAAAATCACGAATCATTCTCCAATTCAAGCTTAATGAAACTTAAGAATTCCAACTTCTACATTCGGTACCGAAACCTATCAAATCAAGTCCGATTGAGCTCAAATTTTGCACACAAGTCATAAATGACATAACGGAGCTATGAAAATTTTCAAAACTGGATTCCGACCCCGATATCAAAAAGACAACTCCTCGGTCAAACTTCCAAACTTAAATTCATGTTTAAGCCATTTTAAGCTTATTTTAACTACGAACTTTCAAATAAAATTTCGAACACGCTTCTAAGTCCAAAATCACCATACAGAGCTATTGGAACCGTCAAATCCCGATTTCGGAATCGTTTTCTTAAAATATTGACCGAAGTCAAACTTGCCCCTTTTAAAGCCAAATTAAAGAATCAATTATTCTGATTTCAACCTGATCACTTCCAAATTCCGAACCAACCATTCCCGCAAGTCATAAATTAGTAAAAACACATACGATGATTCTTATTTAGGGGAACGAGGTTCTAACAATCAAAACGATCGGTTGGGTCGTTACATACATGGGATCAGTTGTACTGATACTACACTCTGCACTTCTTGTGCATATTTCGGAGTTGGTCCCAGCGGTGTGCCATAGACTTGCTCGGATTTTAGCTACTCGGAGGAGACTTGAGATATAACTGCACAGCGTCCGCAGTTCTGAAGTCCCCGTCTATTTTACTTTAGTTGTGCGCTTGTTTTCAGACACCTTTAATTTATTCAAACCTTTATTTTTATTTATTCTAGAAACTCGTGCACTTGTGACACCAATTCTTGAATGATATTTAGACACCGTTGTTGTTTATGGATTATTCACTATATTTCAGACTTTACTTCCGCAATCGTTCTTTGTTATTAATAAATTTAAAAATTATTTTAAAAATTGATAATATTATTCTAACGTTGGCTTGCCTGGCAAGTGAAATATTAGGCGCCATCACGGTCCGAAGGTGGAAATTTCGGGTTGTGACATGTAGTAAGACATTGTTCTTGTAATTTTTGTTTTTGATATTATAAAATAGTACTTGGTAAAATATGTGGATTAAGGTAAATTTATGGTCAATTTTAGTTGTCATAATAATTACCACTAAACATATCCTTTACTGGCAATTATTATACTTTTACTGTCAATAACAAAAGATGCAAAATATAAGTTGGATAGCACATTTTTAAGGAATCTTTAATGGCTATTATTATTGCCTCTAAATAAATGCCACTAATAAGTTATTAATTTTAGCGGCAATAATATGGGTCTTTACTAGCATTTGACACAAATGCCACTTGAGGCTTTAGCGACTTTGGATGCAATGGCATTTAATCAATTGCTGGTAAATATTTTTGTTGTAAATATTTTTGTGGCAATAAATATTGCCTCTACAAGTAAAATGTATTGCCACTAAAAGCCTCTTTTGGTGTAGTGTTATACAATATGCTTATTTCATTAATAATTAGTGAATTTCTCTAATCTCTGACTTTTTACAATTTGGAATAGTGGTGGCCTGGTGGATTGGGTAAAGTCTCTACCCATGCTGTTGTGTACGCTCGTCTAATAACAAATGATAAATACTATGGGATTAATGGTAAGTCAATGATTCTCATGTCACAAGATGGTGTAGTTCATTTTAAATTTTCAGGAAGGCTGCACTTACATTTTATTGACTAATTCATATTTTAGGTTTTATTGTCCAACTACGAAGCTTGTGTTGGGAAAAATAATAATCCCGTCCAGAAATAATATCCACGACAAATAATAATACCACAAGAGAGTAATAATGGTACCAACTCTTTTAATGGGTAAAATACAATACCCGAGCGGAGCAATATAACCACTATAATATTACAACTTAGTAGTGTCAAGAGACTACTACAATTTTAAAAGAAATAACACTCCTTATTTAATACAGCTCACTACAATATTACTCACACTCACTATTTATCTCACAGACTACAATCTGTGGATTACTCTCTCTAACTTCTATTGCTTCTCTCTTATTTTGGTGTAATTGAAATGAAGAATGGAGGCCTCTATTTATAGTAAGAGATGCCATTCAACTACTACAAAGAAGATGGATTATTGTTGATTTAGTCCTATAATTTTTCAACGAAGTTAGGCACCTCTCATTTTCTTCAACAAAGCTGTCAACAAAGTTAGGCACCTCCCATTTTCTTCAACAAAGTTAGGCACCTCCCATTTTCTTCTTTATTTTTCTTTAATATAAGCCCCACAAATCTCTCCCTTAATTTTGATTTTTCTTTTTCATTCTAAGACTTGATCTCAATCTCTGAAAATCCTCAAACTTAAGAGACTTTGTAAAGATATCTGCAGCCTGATCATGAGACTTCATATATTTGAGCTTGACTTCCTTCTTGGCAATGCACTCTCTGATAAAGTGATATCTTGTATCTATATGCTTGCTTCGATCACGATACACCAGATTCTTGGCGAGTGCCTGTGCATATTTGTTATCAATACAAATCTTTGTAGCATCAATTTGTAGCAAATTGAGTTCCTTCAATAATCTTCTTAGCCAAATAGCATGACAGGTACATGATGTTGTTGCTATATATTCGTCTTCACAAGTTGAGAGAGTAACTATGAACTGTTTCTTTGAACTCCAAGAAATAACAAAATCACCCAATAAAAATACAAAGCCAGTTGTGCTTTTTCTATCATCAATATCTCCCGCATAATCACTATCACAAAATCCCATAAGGTTGAAATCATTAGAAGAAGAATAAAATAAGCCAAAGTTGATCGTACTTTTTAGGTAACGAAGAATTCTTCTAGTGACTTTCAAATGGGTGGAGGTAGGAGCTTCCATGAAGCAGCTTACTACTCCAACTGCAAAGAGTATATCTGGTCTGGTACAAGTCAAGTACTTCAAATTTCCCACAAGACTTTTAAAAAATTTGGAATCCACATTTTCTCCTTCATCAAACTTGGACAATTTTGTCCCACTCACCATCGGTGTGTTCACAGGGTTGCAATCGAGTATGTTGAACTTCTTCAAGATCTCTTTTGTTTAGCTTTCTTGAGAGATGAAAATTCCATCCTCCATCTGCTTCACTTCTAGGCCCAAGTAGTATGACATGAGCCCTACATCTGTCATTGCGAACTCACGAGACATATCCTTCTTAAAAGCTTCAAACAAACTTGGGTTATTACCCGTGAAAATAAGATCATCAACATAAAGACAAACAAGTAAGATATCTCCATTAGTATTAACTTTAAGGTAAAGAGCATATTCATGGAGACAACGATTAAATCCATTGTCTTGAAAATGCTTGTTGATGCAACTATTCCATGCTCTTGGGGCTTGCTTTAATCCATATAAAGCTTTCTTCAACCGCAACACTTTATCTTCATGGGTTTTAACCACAAAGTCCAATGGTTGTTCAACATAGACTTCTTCTTTAAGATAGCCATTCAAAAAAGCTGACTTGACATCTAGTTGATGGATCTTCCACTTCATTTGCGCCGTCAAAGAGATAAGCAAACGAATCGTCTCCATGCGGGCAACAGGTGCTTATAATTCTTTATAGTCAATGCCTTGCCGTTGCTTGTAGCCTTTAACCACAAGTTGTGCCTTGTATCTCTCCACATCTCTATCAACATTCTTCTTTCCCTTGTATACCCATTTAACTCCAATTGCTCGATGACCCTTGGGAAGTGTTGTTAACTCCCAAGTGTTGTTTTTCTCTATTAACTCGATCTCCTCATGCATGGCTTGTCTCCGCCTTTTGTCTTCAATAGCTTCATCAAAGTTCATTGGTTCACTATCAGCAAAGAGACCATATAAAAAATCAAAATTAGTAACTTCTTCTGTGTCCTCATAGAGTTTTTGAATTCTCCTTGTCCTTTGCGGTTGTTCATTTGAACTTTCTTGAGAAGAGGATGAAGCAATATTTGTTGGAGAAGGAGGTGGAGTTGTATCCTGCACAGGTTCCACGGTCTCTGGTTCTTCTTCATCACCAAAGTATGGAAGAAAATCATATGAATTTTCTTCCTGAGCTTCCCAGTTCCATGCCAATTCTTCATCAAATTCAATATCGCGACTTACCACCATCTTGTCGCTACTTGGGTTGTATAGCTTGTAGCCTTTTGAACTCATATCATAGCCAACAAACACATGCTTGACACTTCGACCGTCAAGCTTCGCTCTCCCTTGATGCGGCACATGAGCATAGGTATGCTCCCAAAGAATCTCAAGGGCTTGACACTTGGCTTTCTTCCACTCCATACTTCTTGAGGGTTTGATCTCTAACATTCTTTATTGAGTGTAGTATTTTATCTTTATGTTTTCCGTGTCATGTATTTTCATTAGTTGTACTAAATTTAAATTAAATAAAGTTGTTATATTTGTGTTTGTGTTGTAGTATTAAAATAACGAAGAACCGGAGAAATAAAAACATAATGCGCATATAATGTAAACAATAAATATTGTTGCAATTATTTACTGAATGTCATATGTACATAAAATACAAAAACAATCAATGCGTCCCACATCATGTATGCTTTAATGCAACTGTTGGCCTGAGGCACATCCTATCCCGCCCGGCTACGCTATCAGGATCATCTTCATCACGTCGCCTCTTTATCGGAGGATGCGTTGTAGCATGATCGTCAGTAGGGCTGGCAGGCTCGGTAGAAGGTATCGTCGGTTCAGCATTAACCTATAGAATAATAAGATATTTTAGTATATAAAATATATATTAGTAATGTACGTGTTAAGTCACAAAAATTTAAATTGTCTTACCATGGTCTCGTCGGGCTCCTGAATATAATCTTCCGTCGTAGCCAGGTCAGTATCGCACAAAGTGGCCTCCGTGAAGGGCGAGGATGAAGCCTTAATAAAAAGAATACATAAAGATATTTATGGCTAATCAATGAGATAAAAACAAATTTAAATTTAATAGTAATATAAACATACCTATGCATGTGAAAGATCCCCAACATCCCTCGATGATGAGCCATAACTCAGTCGGTGCCCACTATCCACATCCCGTGTCGGCCGATCATCAACAACGGTTGATGGGCCTGGAAGATCAGGAAAATATTGATCCCAATCCTCTCGCGTAATGGTTGTGCCCGCTTTCAACAATAGAGCGGATGGGGTCACCTGCGAAGTCCCTGGAGTGAGATGAAGCTAAAGGCTGAATGACGACATGCTGCTGTAAGAGTGGTCTGGCTCATGGAGGTCACCCGGTTGATCAACTCCAACATCCTCAATCGGTGCCTCAACGCCCCCTTGCTAGGGACCACCCCTACATTGTGGGGAACGTCTGCCATGTCGACCACGTTTCGTCCCCATTGGTGGCCCATGACGGTCCTGCTCTGGCATCACATACTCAGCCTCGTATCCTAATCGCTCATCATCTCAGGCTCGCCTCAATAAGCGGAAAGCCAGATAGGTAACCTACCAGCCATACTCGTGCAAAGCGGCTGCTCCCTCGCCGGTATGCTGCTGCATTTGCAGTCCCAACTGGTGGAACAGATGTAGGCCAATTGCCTGCACAACATGTAAAATATAAATTACGGAATGCTAGGTTAACGTTATAAGTAAGTATATCAAATAACATACCAGTGCCTCATGCATCCCGGCGTATGGAACGTATCGACTGCCAGTGCGATAAATGGGATTCCCGATGAAAAGTCGGGTAACGTTGCTGTACCAGCCCATATAATTATGCTTAGTCTCCGTCCGGTCAGGTGGAGGGGGGCGGAATCAGGTCATGTCGCTGGTCCCAAGTATCGATCTGCGCCTATAGCCATGCCATATATGTCTGGTTCACCCTGCAACGATCATCTCGCTGGTAATGTGTGATATGCCAGGGTGGCGGTGGCGGTACAAGCTGCGAGCGGCCAAACTAGCGAAGTACTCGCCTGATGGCATGATGCTCCACAATATCAAGGCACATCAACAGGACGGAAGAGCTCCACATAATTCGGCCAGCCGAGAAATAACCGGGCAAACTAGCTATTAGCTCGTCGCTGTATGGCCTCCAAATGAACTATTAAGTAACAACAGAAAATGTGAGTATACGCAACACATATGAAGTCAGGCCAAGTAAACTTAGTTATACATTTGCCTGTGCGCCCTCCAACAAATCCCTGCACAAGGGGAGATTATGTCGAGCCTCGTACTCTCATCCATATCCCCGCCTATCAACCCACCTCCTAGCTAGAGGGAGAAACGGAGGTGGTGCACCCGGAGCTAATGGTGATAGAGGTGGCTGCAACTGCAGGAACCGCTCCCAGGCCCAAACCTAACATACAAAGTGGACGTAAAATTTAAGGTATATTTTTACTGGGTATGTTATAATGAATAGAGTATTCGAATATGTTTTCACATGTATCAGCAGCAAAAATCTAGCAACGTCACGTTGGGTGCCCATGCTCGCCCGACACATCTGCCTATACAAGTTGCCGAGAACAGCAACACCCCAGCTGTATAGGGTAAATCATCTAGTCGCTCAAGATGATGAAGCAATCTCAAGCTGACTAGGTTCCCCGAAGTGTTCGGGAACAAAACCTCTCCAAACATAAGGAGTAGCAGCAACCTCGTGTACCGGTGAATATGTAGCTCTGGTGTATCGTCTGTGATGTTAGGGTGCAATGCCTCCAAATGTTGTCGGACAGCCGTCAACTGCATATGACTGGCCCCAACCAGTGCAGTCTCCTCCGGTGGTTGTAAACCGGTGAGCCGCTGCAGCATGTCCAAGTACTGCAAACCTGTCTGCTATCTCATGGCATGCGGCAGAGCAACATGGTGTCCATCAACGGGCAGCCCATACATGACTTCCACGTCCTACAGCGTGATGGTGGCCTCGCCAATGGGCAAATGGAATGTGTGCGTCTCCGGTCGCCACCGCTCTATCGGGGCCGTGATCAACGACCAATCGAGTTGCAGCCGATCAATCTCCACAATCCTATAAAAACACGTATCGCGGAGGCGTCTGACTATACGGGGATGGAGAGGGTGGTCCTTGAGAAAGCCCCACATGTCATCTACTCTCCTGGTGCGGAACGTCGAGGCCAGTAACTGTCCCTCCCATATGTGGGACGACCTATGATCGTGTCACGACCCAATTTTTCCTCCGTTGGGTATCGTGATGGCACCTAGTCTTAGGGACTAGGTAAGCCTAACAAAAATTAAAACAACAACATTATTTAATTAGAATCTCTTAAAATTTCCAAAACCGGTAGTACAAGTTATAAGCTCTACAGAGTGTTTGCTAGAAAACTTCTAAATACAACTGTCCAGAAATATGTATAAACAGTGCAAAACGAAAACTGAAAGGTGACTCTGAAGCCTGCGAACGCAGCAGCAGGTTTACCTTGAGTCTCCACAGCCACAGTCCACACAGCTAGCTAACGAACAAGTACATGGATCTGCACAAAACAATCTGCAGAAGAGTAGCATGAGCACACCACAGCGGTGCTCAGTTAGTATCAAGACAAACCTCGGTGGAGTAGTGACGAGAAATAGTCAAGACACCCACTGGTCTAATAAACTGAACAGATATAAGCATATGAATAACAGAAGTATGATATATACATAAAGACTATGCAATATGGCTCACAATACAGTGATGGCATTATAGCAAGAAAAGTATCAGCGGAATATCATGAAAATGATGCAGACAAAGTGAATGGAACACAACCTAAATCCGGAATCACAAATACAGCAAGGATAAGTAATAACTCAGTAATTACAACCGCTTTTACATCAGGTTTTAGTCAACAACTCCACGAGGTACTGAACCTTGGATAATTTACAATCTCACGGGTCTCAATACCTGAACCCTAACACTTGGAAACTTGTGCCCTCATAACACCTCATAACCACACTAACGACTCACATGCCAATAGAGTCATTCTCATATAGAAGGCAAGTGAACAAGGGTGAGAATCTATGCTCAACAATATCAAGAACACCTCTTATCCGATAAGAGTGCTTAACTATGAGTATGCTTATGCAAGTGTCCTAACATAGTCCATACCAGCAAATAAGCATAAGGAAGAAGAAGAACGGACAACACGTAGAGTATTTTCTCACAGCTTTCACAAGATCAAGCTCACACAGGTACGTATACCTCTACACAAATATCAACAACAAGAATGCCCCCAGGCCATAAATCATCACAAATCAATCCCTCACACAGCCCACCTTGTTTCGCCACGTGTGCAATAGTAACATAATTGCCCGCCTTGTCTCGCCACACGTGCATAATAATATTCCCACCTTGTCTTGCCACATGCGCAACCCACACATATATATATCCCACCTTGTCACGCCGAATGTGCAAATATCAATAGTAACAATAGCACGGCAGAAACCTCGTGCAACCCCATAACAACAACCGCACGGTAGAAACTTCATGCATCATAATAATAACAACCACACGGCAGAAACCTCGTGCATCACCACAACAAATACAACAACAACAATGGAAATAATACAAAGTACGACAAGTAAATCAACTCAAGAACTTTTAAATTACAGGAAAAAAATATGGGACCAAATCACAAGGAACAACCACAGTAAAGATTGACAGGCATAACTCAACAAAGGGGAAACTAATGTGTATCAACGATCCCACAATACACATTTCAACAACAGGGAAACTAATACGAGTCAAATAATTCCAAATAAAACAAGTCGACTAAGAAATATGATATCTAAAAATTCTTTTAAGGTTGAGAAATTTCTAAGATTTTTCAATAATTAAATTAAGGATAAGCAGCGGAAAGATAATCATCACCTCAATTAAGACGGAACAAATTATAATATGATACAATAATAATTTCAAACAAAGATATGCAGTTATGAAAAGATAGCATGACAATATAGGAGGTAAAATCTTCAGTTAAGTCAAATAAGAGTCAAATAGGCAATAAGAATGAATCCTGAAAGCAATTAATTCTAATTAAAGCATGTAGAGGTGAAACTAGTAAATAGGAACTTAATCTTATCAAGAAAAACTTCATACTCAGTGAATATAAGGATTTAAGAATCCTAAAAGGCCAACTTTTCACAAATAAGTCCGAGCACGCACTCGTCACCTCGCGTGCATGGACTACAAATCAACATAGAAGACTCAAATCCTAAGGGGAAAATACCCCACACAAGGTTAGGCCAGATACTTACCTCGAACCAAGCTCAAACACTCCGTAAGAATGTCCTTTCCTCAATTATCCGATTTCGAATGGCCCAAATCTAACCAAACATAATTGCATAACATGAATACAACAATAATAAACTTATCTAATCAATGAAATCAATATTTAATAAAAATTCTGAAATTCGCCCTAAAAAGTCGACCCGGGCCCACGTCTCGGAATCGGGTAAAAGTCACAAAATACGAACACCCATTCACTCGCGAGTTCACTCGTACCAAAATTATCCAAATCCGATGTCTAAATCCCAATCAAAACTCAAAACTCTTAGTTGAAGAACTTCTTCCCATTTTTCCTAAATTTTCAATCCAAACCCGAAACTAAATGGAGAAAACAACTATAGATTAATGGAAAACAACCAAAAACGAGTTAGGAATCATTACCCCAAAGTTCCCTCTGAAAAACACTCGAAAAATCGCCAAATTCTGAGCTCTCAAGTCCAAAAGCGAAGAATGAAACCAAACCCTCGGATTTCTCTTTTCTGCCCAGGCGTGACCGCACATGCGCATAAATAACCGCATCTGCGCGATCGCAGGTGCACAAGTCCAACCGCACCTTCGCTTCCTCTCACTTCTGCGCGCCAAAAATCTGCTTCTGCGGAGCTGCTGATGCGCACAATTTCTCCGCATCTACGGAGTCTGTCGAGTCCAGCACTTCTCGCACATGCGCCTCAATCTTCGCATTTGCGGGCATCGCAGATGCAGAATTTTTCCTCGCACCTGCGACCCCTGGTGCTCCTCTATTTTTTCGCTTCTGCGCTTGCCTCTCTGCACGTGCGCTCTCGCACCTGCGGTCTCTTCTTCGCAGGTGCGAAAATACCAGAAGCCTGAAGACTTAGCAGTAACACAAATCAAACTTTTAATCCGTTAAGCACCCGAAACTCACCCAAGGCACCCGGGACCTCAACCAAACATACCAACCAATCCTAATACACCATACGAACTTAGTCGAGCCTTAAAGTCACATCAAACAAAGTTGAAACCACGAATCGCACCATGAATCGAACTTATAAATTTTAAATCTTTCAACTTCTAAAACTCGTGCCGAAACCTATCAAATTAACCCGGAATGACGTCAAATTTTGCAGGCAAGTCCCAAATAACATAACGGAGCTGTTCCAACTCTCGGAATCGTATTTCGACCCCGATATCAAAAAGTTCACTTCCGGTCCAAATCTTCAAAAATTCGACTTTCGCCATTTCAAGCCTAAATCAGCTACAGACTTCAGATTTACAGTCCGGACATGCTCCTAAGTCCAAAATCACCCAACGAAGCTAATGGAATCGACGAAACTCCATTCTGGAGTCGTCTTTATATGGTTCCGACTACAGTCAAAATCCTAAGACTTAAGCTACCATTTTAGGGACTAAGTGTCCCAAATCACTCGGAATCATCCAGTAACTGAATTCAACCACGCACGCAAGTCAATACATATAATATGAAGCTGCTCAGGGCCTTATGCCGCCGGACGGGACTTAAATTCTCAAAACGACCGGCCGGGTCGTTACATCCTTCCCCTCTTAAACAAACGTTCGTCCTCGAACGTGCTAAGAATCGCCTCGAAGTCTTCAAATCACTGAAGGTACATATCCAACACACACCCACGGGCGACTCCACGTCACCCCAATCCATAAAAGCTTGACGATACCATCCCAACTGTAATTCATCCTTTCAGCCAATACCGATAAGCCTTAGAGTCAAAATTCTTACCTTCCATTTGTCTTCAAAAGACCCGATTCTAAATCCATAACCGATAACAGTCTCAACCAGCTGTAAAAACTAATGCCTACACCCACAAGGTACAACCACACAACAAAACACCACACATAGGCCCATGATAACATTCCTGATCATAATAGCTGCCCGAAATCAAAACCAGCACCAGTAATTAGACCCATATCCGTTAGCAACCCGTTTCAAAACTCCACAACGCTGATAATGACGCAAGAAACACGAAGACCTCATAACTATACACCCAATTCAACAAATCACAACTAACACCATCGGGCACACACCCCGCAAGCCGAAACTCAAGAAGCACATAACGAAATGGACTAAGTATGTAAAGGGAAACACATACGATAAATATCAAACAAGCCCGACAGGCACAACTTTCTAACAATACCTTACTACGAATCAATTCAAAATGAAAAATCAAAGTACATGAACAAATCATAAGGATCTCATCCTGGTATCACCCTCCACCGCGGCACGCAACCTGGCTCAAACATAACAAATCACATGGAGTCGCGAGGGTCTCGCCCTCAACTCTGAATCAAAAGTCGAATACATATCATACCAATGGAAATCTTCCACTAACTCAATTCTTCCAATAAAATCTCAACACTTGCTAAATTCTCACCCCGGTAGAGTATCAAATCACAAATTATAACCAAATTTACTCAGGAATCACATCAAACCTACTATAATGGACAACATAAATTCACTTATAGTCAACTTTCAATAATTAATAGAAATAAACGATAGACACGGCTATCACTCATAGAAACTCCCAACGGGGTAAACATCTAAACATAATACTAAGTCATGAACTCACCCATAGGTGGGACAACAAGTAGGGGAACTCGCCCCGATAAGCAGGACCGAATCAAATACGAATAGTGTCCCTTTGTAACAAATCAAAAGCATAGCTGTATGACATCATCTGGAGTAATGAACTCAAGCCTACTATATGAAACACATCAACGGGCCGGGCCTTCCCCTCTTGGGCGCCCTCTACTCGCCCGAATACTCCGCTGTGACACGCCTGTCTGGAGTCTAGGACAATCTCTCACCATGTGGCTAGTATCTCCACACTCGAAGCAACTTCTCTGCTGATGTGGCTGTGGGAATTGTGCGGTATGGGTACTCTGAGACCCATGAGCACCTGAAGCACTGTGCGAAGCCTGAAGTGCAAACTGAACTGGCTGATCCACAAAACCTCTACCATGTCGTACCCTGCCTCCAAAATAAGGACCAGTAGATCTCTCCGGTCTACGAGGCCTCCTCACCTCCCTGTCCTCTTTCTCCTTATCTCGCCTGTACTCTCTCTCGTGGCCTCGACTATCTTCTCTCTCCTGGTCCCACATGCCCTCTACTTGGCGAGAGATCCCTACCACCTGCTGAAATGAAACATCTGACTCTAACTCCCGAGCTATGCTGAACCGAATATCATGTCTGAGTCCCTCAATGAATCTACGGACACGCTCTCTAACTGTGGCGACCAAAGCAGGTGCATGCCTGGCCAAATCACTGAATCTCACGTCATATTCTGACACTGACATAATTCCTTGGCACAGTTGCTCAAACTCCGTGTGCCATGTATCTCGAAAGGACTGAGGTACAAACTCTTTCAGTAACATCTCTGAAAACTAAACCCATGTAAGTGAAGCTAACTCGGCTGGGCTACCCAACTCATATGCCCGCCACCACTGGTAAGCTGCTCCCCTTAGCTGGAATGTAGTAAAAGCAACCCCGCTCATCTCCACAATACCCATAGTACGGAGAATGCGGTGACACTCCTCTAGAAAACCATGTGCACTCTTTGAAGCCAAACCACTAAATATAGAAGGGTCATATTTCTTGAACCTTGCAAGTCTAAGCTGCTCTTCCTAAGATGCTGCTGCCCTGACCACTGGCTGAATTGGGACCACAGGCTGTGTTGCCATGACACCTGGAACCTGTCCAACATGAACTCGCTGCTCTGGGGTAGGGGCGGCAGGAGTCTGGGCTCCTCCCCCGGTCTGTGAAATAGTTGGTGCTACCGGAATCAACCCCGCCTGAGCCAATGTACCAAACATGCTCAGGAACTGTACTAAGGTCTCCTGAATTCCGGGGGTAACAACAGGTGCCTCCGGTACCTGCTCCCTAACTGGAACTACTGGCAGCTCCTCATCTGTTGCTCTGGTAGGTGCTCTAGCTGCGGCACGTACTCCTCGTCGACCTCTGCCTCTGCCCCTAGCGATACCTGCTCCGGGAGCAGCATCGTCGATAACTACAGCTCGTGTCCTCACCATCTGTGAGAGAATGGAATGATAAAAGTTCAAACTCTGAGATCAATAAGCTCGCACGATAGGAATGAAAGAAGTGAAATTGTACTAATAGTTTTATAGCCCCTCGAAGATAAGTACAGACATCTCCGTACCGATCCGCAAGACTCTACTGAAATCGCTTATGACTTGTAGCACCTATGAACCTAGAGCTGTGATACCAACTTGTTACGACCCAATTTTTTCCTCCGTTGGGTATCGTGATGGCACCTAGTCTTAGGGACTAGGTAAGCCTAACAATAATTAAAACAACAACATTATTTAATTAGAATATCTTAAAATTCCCAAAACGGGTAGTACAAGTCATAAGCTCTACAGAGTGTTTGCTAGAAAACTTCTAAATACAACTGTCCAGAAATAAGTATAAACAGTGCAAAACGAAAACTGGAAGGTGACTCCGAAGCCTACGAACGCAGCAGCAGGTTTACCTTGAGTCTCCACAGCAACAGTCCACACAGCTAGCTAACGAACAAGTACCTGGATCTGCACAAAAAAATATGCAGAAGAGTAGCATGAGCAAACCACAGCGGTGCCCAGTAAGTATCAAGACTAACCTCGGTGGAGTAGTGACGAGGGACAGTCAAGACACCCACTGGTCTAATAAACTGAACAGATATAAGCACATGAGTAACAGAAGTATGATGTATATATAAAGACTATGCAATATGGCTCATAATAAAGTGATGGCATTAAAGAAAGAAACAACAAGTGTCAGCGGAATATCATGAAAATGACGCAGACAAAGTGAATGGAACTCAACCTAAATCCGGAATCACGAATACAACAAGGACAAGTAATAACTCAGTAATTACAACCGCTTTTATATCAGGTTTTAGTCAACAACTCCACAAGGTACCGAACCTTGGACAATTTACAATCTCACGGGTCTCAATACCTGAACCCTAACACTTGGCAACCTGTGTCCTCATAATACCTTATAACCACACTGACGACTCACGTGCCAATAGAGCCATTCTCACATAGAAGGCAAGTGAACAAGGGTGAGCATCTATGCTCAACAATATTAAGAACACCTCTTATCCGATAAGAGTGTTTAACTATGTGTATGCTTGTGCAAGTGTCCTAACATAGTCCATACTAGCAAATAAGCATAAGGAAGAAGAAGAACGGACAACACGTAGAGTATTTTCTCACAGCTTTCACAAGATCAAGCTCACACATGTACGTATACCACTACACAAATATCAACAACAAGAATGCCCCCTAGGCCATAAATCATCACACATCAATCCCTGACACAGCCCACCTTGTCTCGCCACATGTGCAATAGTAACATAATTGCCCGCCTTGTCTCGCCACACGTGCATAATAATATTCCCACCTTGTCTCGCCACATGCGCAACCCACACATATATATATCCCACCTTGTCACGCCGCATGTGCAAATATCAATAATAACAATAGCACGGCAGAAACCTCATGCAACACCATGACAACAACCGCACGGCAGAAACCTCGTGCATCACAATAATAACAAATGCACGGCAGAAACCTCGTGCATCACCACAACAAATACAACAACAACAATGGCAATAATACAAAGTACAACAAGTAAATCAACTCAAGAACTTTTAAATCACAGGAAACAAATATGGGACCAAATCGCAAGGAACAACCACAGTAAAGAATGATAGGCGTAAAGAGAACAACTCAACAAAGGGGAAACTAATGTGTATCAACGATCCCACAATATACATTTCAACAACAGAAAAACTAATACGAGTCAAATAATTCCAAATAAAACAAGTCGACTAAGAAATATGATATCTAAAACTTATTTTAAGGTTGAGAAATTCCTAAGAATTTTCAACAATTAAATTAAGAATAAGCAGCAGAAAGATAATCATAACCTCAATTAAGACTGAACAAATTATAATATGATACAATAATAATTTCAAATAAAGATAAGCAGTTATGAAAAGATAACATGACAATATAGGAGGTAAAATCTTCAGTTAAGTCAAATAAGAGTCAAATAGACAATAAGAGTGAATCCTGAAAGCAATTAATTCTAATTAAAGCATGTAGAGGTAAAACTAGTAAATAGGAACTTAATCTTATCAAGAAAAACTTCATACTCAGTGAATATAAGGACCTAAGAATCCTAAAAGGCCAACTTTTCACAAATAAGTCCGAGAACGCACTCGTCACCTCGCGTGCATGGACTACAAATCAACATAGAAGACTCAAATCCTTAGGGGAAAATCCCCCACACAAGGTTAGGCCAGATACTTACCTCGAACCAAGCTCAAACAGTCCGTAAGAATGTCCTTTCCTCAATTATCCGACTCCGAATGGCCCAAATCTAACCAAAAATAATTGCATAACATGAATACAACAATAATAAACTTATCTAATCAATGAAATCAATATTTAATAAAAAATCTGAAATTCGCCCTAAAAAGTCGACCCGGGCCCACGTCTCAGAATCGGGTAAAAGTCACAAAATACGAACACCCATTCACTCGCGAGTTCACTCGTACCAAAATTATCCAAATTCGATGTCTAAATCCCAATCACAACTCAAAACTCTTAGTTGAAGAACTTCTTTCCATTTTTCCTAAATTTTCAATCCAAACCCGAAACTAAATGGAGAAAACAACTATGGATTAAAGGAAAACAACCAAAAACGAGTTAGGAATCATTACCCCAAAGTTCCCTCTGAAAAACCCTCGAAAAATCGCCAAATTCCAAGCACTCAAGTCCAAAAACGAAGAATGAAACCAAACCCTCGGATTTCTCTTTTCTACCCAGGCGTGACCGCACCTGCGCATAAATAGCCGCATTTGCGCAACCGCAGGTGCGCATTTCCAACCGCACTTGCGCTTCCTCTCGCTTTTGGGCGCCAAAATTCCGCTTCTGTGGAGCCGCTGATGCGCACAATTTCTCCGCACCTGCGGAGTCTATCGAGTCCAGCACTTCTCGCACATGCGCCTCAATCTTCGCATATGCGGGCATCGCAGATGCGGAATTTTTCCTCGCACTTGCGACCCCCGGCGCTCCTCCATTTTTCCGCTTCTGCGCTTGCCTCTCCGCACGTGCGCTCTCGCACCTGCGGTCTCTTCTTCGCAGGTGCGAAAATACTAGAAGCCTGAAAACTTAACAGTAACACAAATCAAACACTTAATCCGTTAAGCACGCGAAACTCACCCGAGGCCCCCAGGACCTCAACCAAACATACCAACTATTCCTAATACACCATACGAACTTAGTCGAGCCTTAAAGTCACATCAAACAACGTCGAAACCACAAATCGCACCATAAATCGAACTTATAAATTTTAAATCTTTCAACTTTTAAAACTCGTGCCGAAACCTATCAAATCAACCCGGAATGACGTTAAATTTTGCAGGCAAGTCCAAAATAACATAACGGAGCTGTTCCAACTCTCAGAATCGTATTCCGACCCCGATATCAAAAAGTTCACTTCCGGTCCAAATCTCCAAAAATTCGACTTTCGCCATTTCAAGCCTAAATCAGCTACAGACCTCAGATTTACAGTCCGAACACGCTCCTAAGTCCAAAATCACCCAACGGAGCTAATGAAATCGACGGAACTCCATTCTGGAGTCGTCTTCATATGGTTCCGACTACAGTCAAAATCCTAAGACTTAAACTTCCGTTTTAGGGACTAAGTATTCCAAATCACTCTGAATCATCTGTTAACTTAATTCAACCACGCACACAAGTCAATACACATAATATGAAGCTGCTCAGGGCCTTATGCCGCCGGACGGGACTTAAATTCTCAAAACGACCGGCCGGGTCGTTACAGATCGCCCTGTAACAACAGTATCTCCAGGCTAGCAGGTCCGGGATGCAAAGGCGGAACCTCCATGTTGTCTACTATAAATTAAACAAGATTAATTACATTATTTTACTTTAATATGTTAGTTTTATTATTTTACATGTTAGTTTTATTATTTTTTATGCTTGTTTGTAAATTAAATAATTAATTTCCATAATTATACAAGATTTAATTATTAAATATTTACATATGGGTTCCGGGCTCGATATTTGAGGCCCAGTAGCTCCAATATATCCTGAATTCTTGTGTTCATGATGAAAAAATTTTCTCGATTTATCACTCAACATGTCTATTATTTTAAATGTTAGTTTATTATTTATATGTTAGTTTAATATTGTATATGTTAGTTTTATTAATTTAAAAGTTAGTTTTATTATTATATATTTTTGTTTATGACTCACTTATTTTTTACTATAATAAAATTAAATAATTTATTTTCATAATTATACAAGATTTAATTATTAAATATTCACATATAGGTTCCGGGCTTGATATTTGAGGCCCAGAAGCACCAAGATATCCTGAATTCTTGTGTTCATGATGAGAAACTTTTCTCGATTTATCACTCAATATGTCTGTTATTTTAAATGTTAGTTTATTATTAATATGTTAGTTTAATATTGTATATGTTAGTTTTATTAATTTATATGTTAGTTTTATTATTATATATTTTTGTTTATGACTCACTTATTTTTTACTATAATAAAATTAAATAATTGATTTTCATAATTATACAAGATTTAATTATTAAATATTCACATATGGGTTTCGGACTCGATATTTGAGGCTCTGCAGCACCAAGATATCCTGAATTCTTGTGTTCATGATGAGAAAATTTTCTCGATTTATCACTCAACATGTCTGTTATTTTAATTATTAGTTTATTATTTATATGTTAGTTTAATATTGTATATGTTAGTTTTATTAATTTATATGTTAGTTTTATTATTATATATTTTTGTTTATGACTCACTTATTTTTTACTATAATAAAATTAAATAATTAATTTTCATAATTATACAAGATTTAATTATTAAATATTTACATATGGTTTCCAAGCTCGATATTTGAGGCCTAGTAGCACCAAGGTATCCGGAAAATATATTTTTTTCTCATGTTATTTTCTTACGATTGTTGGCTAGAATTAGACAGAGTTTGTATTTGAACTATCAATTATTTTGACATATTTTTGGGTATAATAGATACTTAAATGATTAATTTCAATAACTACAAGGATACTACGCTAAAGGGCACTATATTTTACTACGCTAAAAGGGCACTACATTATAAATATAAGTACTACAGTAGGCCACAAGATACCACTAGAGGGAACTAAAGTAACAATTTATCTATTTTACTAGTCTTTAAGCGAATAAATAATCTAAACCAGATAAAAACAACAAATAGATTTAATCACAAAGCATTCACGAAAATACATATACCATAGTAAAAAGTAACTTATTAATATTTTTTATAACAACTAATAATAATTTCTCTATTTTTACTAATTTTTTTAGTACACTAATATCATAGTCCGGATAAAAATAACAAAATAGTTAAATCACAAAACAACATAGAACACATTAAAAATAACTAATATGCATTTTTTATACGAGTTTCAACAAAAACTAAGTTGGAATACCTCGATTTAAGGTTTTTGGAAAGTTGAAGATTTGGCGATTTAGAGCCGAAAAGAGCAACCCACAACGAGAAAACGCCTTAGCTAGGATGTGGGACCGAGAATCTTTACTTTTTGTGTGATGAGTGGGGTCCACTCGAGGTTTTTTGGTCGCTAATGGAGGGCCTACCTATTTTTTTAATTTTTAATTGGGTGGGGAGGGGAGTTCAGTTTGGTGGGTGAAGGGAAGGGGACGGGTGTAATATGTAGGTATAGAACCGTTTATTAGCGCCTGAATAAACGGCGCTATACTTACCCGTCTTTTCATATTCAAGTATAACGCCCTTTTAAAGGGCGCTATACCTTAACGGGCAAACGGCTGTTAAACTATTTTTGTGTCTTGAATCAAAAAATACATTATTTTGGATCCGGTCTCAAGTATTGTAAGGTTACAGCTGTGTACTTTTGTTTAAACTCAGGACTTTCCCTACTTTATGGAACATGCTACTGCTCAACTATGTTGACACCACGATTGGACACTTTTGGCTTCTTTCTGTTGAAAAATTGGTAAATTATCTTAAAAATCCAACCTAAGGTACCACTATGGAGCCCAAACAGAAGGTTGCTAAGCTAAATTGGAAGTTTACTATTTTTAGATCCTTAGTACAGGACCTACACTCTATTATAGATATCGTTTGCAAGAAAGCCGAGAATGACGTTACACCTATCCAAAATTTAAAATTTATAAGTAAATTTATATAATAATTTCAAGTTATAATATACAATTATAAATGTGTTTATAGTCCAATATTTAATAAATTTATCAATATATATATATACAAAATCTGTACAAAAGTTTCTGTGTTCCCTTAAGCTCATAAGTTGTGCTCATTGAATTGTACTAAACCTGCGTCATTTAAAAAAAAAATCAATAGTAGAAATACCTCTCCAAATTTTAAAATTTGCTCCATCTGTTTCAAGGTGGGTTGCTCTGATGGTAAGCATCCTCCACTTCCAACCAAGAGGTTGTGAGTTCGAGTCACCCCAAGAGCAAGGTGGGAGTTCTTGGAGGGAAGGATGCCGAGGGTCTATTGGAAACAGCCTCTCTACCCCAGGGTAGGGGTAAGGTCTGCGTACACACTACCCTCCCCAGACCCTACTAGTGGGATTATACTGGGTTGTTGTTGTTGTTGTTGTTGTTTCAAATTGAAACTCATATTGTCAGTAGTATAATAAAATTTTCACTATTACTGCATTTTAACATGTTATAAAAGGTTAATTGCATTCTTTTTTATATAATTAATTTCACTTATTATGTATAATTAATCATATAAGAAATTGTACAATATTGTTAGTAATAAGTTAAAGTATTTCAAATTTAGTGCCTTGTTTTCTCTTCTAGAGAAGTTAATAATTATTGTAACATCTTTCAAAAACTCATGTTTGTTGTCCTTTCTTCCTTTCAAATTGTTTATACCTATACTTATCGAAGGTCAATTTGATCAGCTTTTAGAACTAACCGAACAACAAGTTCCTTCTATCTTTGAAATATCACGGATTTAAACTACAAAACGGTATCATAACAATTTTCCTCATTTCAAAGTAAGAAACACTACTAGAAATTCGGAGCACTATTTAAACCCAAAATGTCATCTTTAAATTTAATAATTAATTCTGTATTGTAAAACCTCGAAAAGCACTATTTATCATTACTCGACTTGCGTGCGCAGTCCGTAAAAATTTTCGAAAAGTTTTTATGCGAAAAATGAATTAAAATGTGAATTAGAGCTTTAAAACTCAACTGAGTTGACCTTGGTCAATATTTTTAGTAAACGGACTTGGACCAGTGTTTTAACAGTTTCGATAGATCCGTATCGTGATTTGGGACTTGGGAGTATGCCCGGAATCAAATTCCGAGGTCCCTAGCCCGAGATATGGAATTTTGAAGAAAAATTAAAAGTTTAAATTTCAGTATTGACCGGATGTCGAATTATGTGCAAATGACCCCGGAATAAAATTTTGATGATTCCAACAGCTTCGTATGGTGATTTTGGACTTAGGAGCGTGATCGGAATTTTATTTGAAAGTACGTTGTGAAATTAGGCTTGAAATGGCTAAAATAGGAATTAAAGTTTGGAAGTTTGACCGGAGAGTTGACTTTTTGATATCGGGGTCGGAATTAATTTCTGAAAATTTTCATAGCTCCGTTATGTCATTTATGACTTGCGTACAAAATTTGAGGTCAATCGGACTTGATTTGATAGGTTCCGGTGTTGTTTGTAGAAATTGAAAGTTTCAAAGTTCATTAGGCTTGAATCTATGTGTGATTCATGTTTTTAGTTTTGTTGGATGTGATTTGAAGACTCGACTAAGTCAGTATGATGTTTTAGGACTTATTGATATATTTGGTTGAGGTCCCGAGGGGTTCAGGCGTGTTTCGGATGGTATTCGGAGTATTTTCCTTCATTTTGGCATTGCCGGTAGCTACTAATTTCTGGTATTTTAAACCTTCTTCGCGACCACAAAGATTGGGACGCGATAGCATAGGCTTAGTTGAGGCAGTGAAAACTTTGTTCTTCACGATCGTGTAAGGTGCGTAGGTTTGGCAAGTTGTGTATCGCGATCGCGTGGCATTGTTTGCGATCGCGTAAGGTTAATTAAGGGCTGCTAAGCTTTGTGCTTCGCGATCGCGTGAAGCGGGATGCGATCGCGTAGCTTTGAGACCTTGTGACTCGCGAACGCATGAAGATGATTGCGGTCGCGTAGAGCTGGGAATTTTGTGCTCTGCGATCGCGTAGAGTTAATTTGGGCAGTGGTAAATTGTGCTTCGTGATCGCGTGTGGATGTTCGCAATGAGTAAAAGCCTAGGCAGAATGTTTAAGTTCTGAAAATGGGCCATTTTTAATAAATTGGAACTCGGATTGAGACGATTTTTGATAGATTTTCAGAGAAAACGTTGGGGGTAAGTATTCTTAATTCAATCTTTGTTAGATTACCCGAATCTATCATTGTTTTTAACATTTAATACGTGATTTAACTTGAAAAATTTGAAAACCCTCTTGGATAGATTCGAGGATTTGAGGGTCAAACTATTATTGAAATTTAGTCATTTTGGTATGGTTAGACTCGTGGTTGAATGTGCGTTCATATTTCGTAACTTTCGCCGGATTCCGAGACGTGCCATTTTTGAGTTAATTTCGGATTTTTATTGAAAAATATAGTATTTTCTTACAGAATTAATTCTATAATTTTTATTGACTGTATCGAATTAATTATGACTAGATACGAGTCGACCGGAATCGGAAAATCGAGGAAAAACATACTACTTAGTTAAATAGGAGCAAGTCGAGGTAAGTGACTTGTCTAACCTTGTGGGGTGGGGGAGGGGGAGAAATTCTCCCTAGGATTGATAATTGTAATGTGTGAAAAGTCGTGTACATGAGGTGACGAGTGTGTACACGGAATAAATGTGAAAGATTATGTTTTAAATTGTGTAGATCACTGTTGCGCATTAATTAAATTATTTCATTTTGTTATATTATTCATTATTGATTTAATGTTTATACTTTAAATTTGCTTGGCCTTTTCCTGCTAATTATTTTATCTGTTTAGATGGAACTTGGTTTCTTTTATTCTGTGCATTATTTGAAGGTTGATTTTTTTAAATTATATATTATTAATATGAAGTATTTGACATTTTTAACCTTGATATTGCAGCAACGTATTAAAGATTTTAAAATATTATTGTTGAATTATTTTGACGTGAGCCGTGAGCTCTTTATTGTGGAAAAATATTATTGTTAAATTATTTTGGCAAGTTAAATTATTTGAGCACCTGAGGTGCAAATTGTGATATATTATGATATTGATACGCATGCGGTGGTATAAGGTCTGGGTATTGAAACGCATGCGGTGAGATAAGGGTGGCTTGATATGCATGGCTAGTAGGGGGAACTATTAGAAGTCATGCGGTGTGATAAGGATGGCTAAAACGCGGGATACTATTTTGAAAAATCTATTTTCTTTAAAATATATTGTGAAGGCTCCCGCGGTGAGATAAGGAAATGAGGTATTGTGAATTTGTTTATGATTTGGGACTACGAGGCGGTACCTCGAGAGTGCCCTTGTTGATAATAATTTATGGCCGCAGTTGCCTTGATTATTCGTTGTGATTTTCTTAAAGTTGAAAGGAAATTCGGTTATGTTTCTACGAGATATTATTTGCTATTATTTTGTTAAATTAAATGGTGACACACTACTTGATTCATTTCCAATATTATTTTATTTTACTATATTGTTAAACATTTTACCATGCCATTATTATATTCCAGTAGGGCCTCACCTGACCTCGTCACTACTCTACCGAGGTTAGGCTTGGCACTTACTGGATACCACTGTGGTGTACTCATACTACGCTTCTGCACATCTTTTTGTGCAGATCCAGGTACATCTTATCAGCCTAGACGTCAGTGAGTTACCTGGGCACGGAGACTTCGAGGTATATCTGTCAGCGTCCGCAGACTCCGGAGTCCCCTTCTATCATTTTTATGTTGCTTCCTTATTTTTCTTTAGACCTTGATATATAGAGACATTGAGAATAAATTCTTAGAAGCTTGTGACTTATTTCTATCGGATTTTGGGAGTTGAAATTGTTTGAATTGTAGTTTATTTATTTCATATATTTATTAGTATTCTGCATTGATAGGCTTACCTAGTCTTAGAAACTAGGTGCCATCACGACATCCTACGGAGGGAATTTGAGGTCGTGACAAGTTGGTATCAGAGCACTAGGTTCATAGGTGTTATGAGTCACAAGCAGGTTTAGTAGAGTCTTGCGGATCGGTACGGAGACATCTGTCCTTATCTTCGAGAGGCTATGGAACTGTTAGGAAATATTCACTTCTTTGATTCCTTATCATGTGCCTTTGTTGGTTTCAATGTTCTAAACAATTGTAATTCTATTCTCTCACAGATGGTGAGGACACGCACAACTGAATCTCATGATCAGACACCCGCACCCCATGTTGGAGCCGCAAGAGGCCGGGGACGGGGCAGAGGCTGAGTCAGATGCCGAGGAAGACCACGTCGTGCAACCAGAGCACCTGCAGGAGCTGCTGCACCAGAGCCACCAGTAGCTCCAGTTGGAGAGCAGGCACCTGAGACGCCTGTTACTACTCCTGCACTTCAGGAGACTCTTGCCCAGTTTTTGAGCATGTTTGGTACTTTAGCTCAGGCAGGATTAATTCCACTCGCTCCTGCCACATCTCAGGCTGGGGGAGGAGCGCAGACTCCCGCCGCCCGTACTCTAGAGCCACGGGCCCAAGTTGACCATGCCCCAGAGGTTATACCAGTGCAGCCAGTTGTCCCAGTTCGTCTTGAGATTAGGACAGCAGTATCAGAAGGGGAGCAGCTCAGGCTCGAGAGGTATAAGAAGTACCACCCTCCCACTTTCAGTGGTTTAGCTTCAGAGGATGCTCAGGGTTTTCTGGAGGAATGTCACCGTATCCTTCGTACTATGGGTATTGTGGATTCCAGTAGGGTTTCTTTCACGACATTCTAGTTTAGAAGAGCAGCCTACCAGTGGTGGCGGGCATATGAGTTGGATAGTTCGGCTGAGGCAGCTTCACTTACTTGGACTCAATTTTCAGATATGTTCTTAAGGGAGTATGTTCCTCAGAGTCTTAGAGATACATGGCGTGCAGAGTTTAAGGAGCTGCGCCAGGGTTCTATGACCGTGTCAGAATATGTGGTCTGATTCAGTGATTTGGCTAGGCATGCACCAGTCTTAGTTGCTACTGTTCGAGAGCGGGTTCGCAGATTTATTGAGGGTCTCCACCCTAGTATCAGATACAGTATAGCCCGAGAGGTAGAGATGGATATCACATACCAACAAGTGGTGTCAATTGCTAGGAGATTGGAAGGTATGCGAACTCGGGAGAGGGAAGAGAGAGAAGCTAAGACACCCCGAGATTCTAGCACATTTAATAATTCTCGTGCCCTAGTTGGAGCCCGTCATGGTAGAGGTTATGTGAGCCGTCCTATTCATTCAGCACTTCCAACTTCCAGTGGTATTCTGGCTACTCCCAGACCTCAGGTTCCATATTATGCACCGCCAGTGTCTTCTGTACCTCCGGTACGGGGTCCTTTCAGTGGGCAGTCTAGTCAATCAGGCCCGAGCCAGTCCCAGCAACCACGTACTCCGAGGGCTTGTTTTGAGTGTGGTGACACTCGTCATATCTTGAGGGATTGCCCCAAACTTAGGAGGGGTGCACCTCCACGGATTTCTCAGGCCCCACCTATTCCACAGGGTCCTCAGGCTTCATAGGCCATGATTACTACACCAGTTGCCACTCCACCTACACAGCCAGCTAGAGGTGGAGGTCGGGCAGGTAGAGGTCGCCCTAGAGGGGGAGGCCAGGCCAGATATTTTTCCCTTCCTGCTAGGACAGATGCCGTTGCATCCGATTCTGTTATCACATGTATTATTCCAATCTATCATAGAGATACATCAGTCTTATTTGATCCAGGCTCCACTTACTCTTATGTGTCATCTTATTTTGCGCCGTATTTGGGCGTATCACATGATTCCTTGAGTTCTTTTGTTTATGTATCTACACCCGTGGGTGAATATATTATTGTGGACCGTATGTATCAGTCATGTTTAATTGTTATCAGTGGTTTTGAGACCAGAGCTGATTTATTATTGCTCAGTATGGTGGATTTCAATATTATTTTGGGCATGGACTGGTTGTCGCCCTATCACGCTATTCTTGATTGTTACGCCAAGACGGTGATGTTGGCTATGCCAGGTCTACCGCGGTTAGAGTGGAGAGGTACCTCGAATCATATTCCTAGCAGGGTTATTTCATTTCTTAAAGCTCAACAAATGGTTAAGAAGGGGTATGATGCGTATCTGGCCTATGTAAGAGATGTTAGTATTGATACTCCTACCGTGGAGTCAGTTCCTATAGTAAGGGATTTTCCCGATGTATTTCCACCGGATCTTCCGGGTATGCCACCCGACAAGGATATTGATTTTGGTATTGATTTGTTACCGGGCACTCAGCCCATTTCTATTCTACCATACTGTATGGCCCCAGCAGAGTTGAAAGAATTAAAAGAATAGTTACATGAATTTCTTGATAAGGGTTTCATTCGGCCTAGTGTATCGCCTTTGGGTGCTCCTGTCTTATTTGTGAAGAAGAATGATGGTTCTATGTGGATGTGTATTGATTACCGCCAGCTGAACAAGGTTACCGTGAAGAACAGGTATCCATTGCCATATATTGATAACCTATTTTATAAGCTTCAGGGTGCCAGAGTATTCTTTAATATCGACTTACGTTCAGGCTATCATCAATTGAAGATTCAGGAGCCAGATATCCCGAAGACTGCTTTCAAGAGTTGGTATGGTCATTATGAGTTCCTTGTGATGTCTTTTGGGCTGACCAACGCCCCAACATCATTTATGCACTTAATGAATAGTGTATTTCAGCCCTATCTTGATTCTTTTGTCATTGTGTTTATTGACGACATTCTGGTGTATTCCTGGAGTCGGGAAGATCATGAACAACACCTGAGGACTGTGCTTCAGATTTTGAGAGAAAAGAAGTTATATGCAAAATTCTCAAAGTGTGAATTCTGGCTTGATTCGGTGGAATTTTTGGGTCATATAGTTTCATGCGAGGGGATCAAGGTAGATCCGAAGAAGATTGAAGCAGTGCAGAATTGGTCTAGACCGTCCTCAGTTATGAAAATCCAGAGTTTTCTTGGTTTGGTAGGGTATTATCGCCGATTTGTAAAGGGTTTCTCTTCTATTGCTGCATCTATGACCAAATTAACCCAGAAGGGTGCTCCGTTTAGGTGGACCGAGGAATGTGAGGAGAGCTTTCAAAAGCTCAAGACAACTTTGACTACAGCCCTAGTATTAGTATTACCTACAGGTACAGGGTCTTATATTGTGTATTATGACGCGTCGCGTATTGGTCTCGGCGTAGTGTTGATGCAAGATGGTAGGGTGATTGCCTACACATCCAGACAGTTAAAGGTGCATGAGAAGAATTATCATGCACATGACCTGGAGTTAGCAGCTATTGTTCATGCCTTAAATATTTGGCGGAATTATTTGTACGGTGTCCATTGTGAGGTCTACACCGATCACCGGAGTCTACAGCATCTGTTTAAACAGAAGGATCTTAATTTGCGGCAGCGGAGATGGTTGGAGTTGCTTAAGGATTATGATATCACCATTCTCTATTATCTTAGGAAGGCCAATGTAGTGGCCGATGCCTTGAGTCGTAAGGCGGAGAGCTTGGGCAGCTTAGCATATTTACCGGTAGTAGAGATGCCTTTAGCCGTGGATGTTCAGGCCTTAGCCAACCAGTTTGTCAGGTTGGATGTTTCCGAGCCGAGCCGAGTTTTGGCTTATGTGGTTTATCAGTCTTCTCTTTATGATCATATCAGGGAGCGTCAATATGATGACCCTCATTTGCTTGTCCTTAAGGATACAGTTCAGCACGGTGATGCCAAGGAAGTCACTATTGGAGATGATGGTGTACTACAGATGCAGGGCAGGCTATGTGTATCCAATGTAGATGGCTTGCGTGAGTTCATTCTCCAGGAGGCTTACAGTTCGCGGTACTCCATTCATCCGGGTGCTGCAAAGATGTATGAGGACTTGAGACAGCACTATTGGTGGAGGCGAATGAAGAAAGACATAGTGGAGTATGTATCTCAGTATCTAAATTATCAATAGGTGAAATATGAGCATCAGCGACCGGGTGGATTACTTCAAAAGTTAGAGATTCCAGAATGGAAATGGGAGCGGATCACTATGTATTTCGTTGTTGGGCTCCCACGGACTCAGCGGAAGTTTGATGCAGTTTGGGTAATTGTGGATAGGCTGACCAAATCAGCTCATTTCATTCCTGTGATTACTACTTACTCTTCAGAGCAGCTGGCTCAGGTATATATTCGCAAGATTGTCAGACTTCACGGTGTACCGGTATCTATCATCTCTGACCGGGGTACACAGTTTACCTCACAGTTTTGGAGGGCAGTACAACGTGAGCTGGGTACTCGGGTAGAGTTGAGTACAACATTTTACCCTCAGACGGACGGGCAGTCCGAACGCACTATTCAGATACTGGAGGATATGCTCCGTGCGTGTGTGATAGATCTTGAGGGTGCTTGGGATCAGTTCTTATCACTTGCGGAGACAATAACATTTACCAGTCAAGTATTCAGATGGCTCCGTATGAGCCTTGTATAGTAGGAGGTGCCGGTCTCCAGTGGGTTGGTTCGAACCGGGCGAGGCTAGACTATTGGGTACAGATTTGGTTCAAGATGCCTTGGAAAAGGTTAAGTTAATTCAGGATCGACTTCATACAGCCCAATCTAGACAGAAGAGTTATACGGATCAGAAGGTTCGTGATGTTGCATTCATGGTTGGTGAGTGGGTATTGCTCTGGGTTTTGCCTATGAAGGGTGTGATGAGGTTCGGGAAGAAGGGCAAGTTAAGCCCTAGGTATATTGGGCCTTTTGAGATTCTTGAGAGAGTTAGAGAGGTGGCTTACAAACTTGCACTACCACCTAGTCTCTCTGCGGTTCATCCGGTATTCCAAGTTTCCATGCTTCAGAAATATAACGGCGATCCATCTCATGTGTTAGACTTCAGTTCGGTTCAGTTGGACAAGGATCTATCTTATGTTGAGAAACCAGTGGCTATTTTGGATAGGCAGGTTCGAAAGCTGAGGTCAAAGAACATTGCTTTCGTGAAGGTTCAGTGGAGGGGTAATCCGGTCGAAGAGGAGACTTGGGAGATCGAGCATGATATGCGCATCTGTTATCCACACTTATTCACCGGTTCAGGTATTTCTTCTAAATCCGTTCGAGTACGAACGTTTATTTTAGAGGTGGAGAATGTGATGACCCAAAATGTTATTTTTAAATTTATTAATTAATTATGTGTTGTAAAACCTCAAAAAGCACTATTTATCATTACTCGACTTGCGTGCGTAGTCCGTAAAATTTTCCGAAAAGTTTTTATGCGAAAAATGAATTAAAATGTGAATTAGAGCTTTAAAACTCAACTGAATTGACCTTGGTCAATATTTTTAGCAAATAGACTTGGATCAGTGTTTTGACAGTTTCGGTAGGTCCGTATCGTGATTTGGGACTTGGGCGTATACCCGGAATAAAATTTCGAGGTCCCTAGCCCGAGATATGGAATTTTGAAGAAAAATTAAAAGTCTAAATTCAAATAGTGATTGGATGTCGAATTATGTGCAAATGACCCCCGGATTAGAATTTTGATGATTCCAACAGCTCAGTATGGTGATTTTGGACTTAGGAGCGTGATCGGAATTTTATTTGGAAGTCCGTAGTGAAATTAGGCTTGAAATGGCTAAAATAGGAATTTAAGTTTGGAAGTTTGACCGGGGAGTTGACTTTTTGATATCGGGGTCGGAATCAATTTCTGAAAATTTTCATAGCTCCGTTATGTCATTTATGACTTGCGTACAAAATTTGAGGTCAATCGGACTTGATTTGATAGGTTCCGGTGTTGTTTATAGAAATTGAAAGTTTCAAAGTTCATTAGGCTTGAATATATGTGTGATTCGTGTTTTTAGTGTTGTTGGATGTGATTTGAAGACTCAGCTAAGTTCGTATGATATTTTAGGACTTGTTGGTATATTTGGTTGAGGTCCCGAGGGGCTCGGACGTGTTTCGAATGGTATTCGGAGTATTTTCCTTCATTTTGGCACCGCTGGTAGCTACTGATTTCTGGTATTTTAAACATTCTTCGCGATCGCGAAGATTGGGACGCGATCGCGAAGGCTTAGTTGAGGCAGTGTTAACTTTGTTCTTCGTGATCGCGTAAGGTCAACCGCGATCGCGTAGGTTTGGCAAGCTGTGTATCGCGATCGCGTGGCATTGTTTGCGATCGCGTAAGGTTAATTAAGGGTTGCTAAGTTTTGTGCTTCACGATCGCGTGAAGCGGGATGCGATCGCGTAGCTTTGAGACCTTGTGACTCGCAAACACGTGAAGAGGACTGCGATCGCATAGAGCTGGAAATTCTGTGCTCTGCGATCGCGTAGAGTTAATTTGGGCAGTGGTAAATTTTGCTTCGCGAAGCGTGTGGATGTTCGAGATTAGGTTGGAAAATTTGATTGGTGATTTAGGTTGGAAAATTTGAAAACCCTCTTGGATAGATTCTAGGATTTGAGGGTCGAACTTTTATTGGAATTTAGTCATTTTGGTATGGTTAGTCTTGTGGTTGAATGTGCGTTCATATTTCGTAACTTTCGCCGGATTCCGAGCCATTTTTGAGTTAATTTCGAATTTTTATTGAAAAATATAGTATTTTCTTACAGAATTAATTCTATAATTTTTGTTGACTGTATCGAATTAATTATGACTAGATACGAGTCGACCGGAATCGGAAAATTGAGGAAAAACATACTACTTGGTTAAATAGGAGCAAGTCGAGGTAAGTGACTTGTCTAACCTTGGGGGGGAGGAGGGATCGGAGAAATTCTCCCGAGGATTGATAATTGTAATATGTGGAAAGTCGTGTATACGAGGTGACGAGTGTGTACACGGACTAAATGTGAAAGATTATGTTTTAAATCGTGTAGATCACTGTTGTGCATTAATTAAATTATTTTATTTTGTTATATTATACATTATTGATTTAATGTTTATATTTTAAATTTGCTTGATCTTTTCCTGCTAATTGTTTTATCTGTTTAGTTGGAACTTGGTTTCTTTTATTATGTGCATTATTTGAAGGTTGATTTTCTTTAAATTAAATATTATTAATATGAAGTATTTGACATTTTTAACCTTGATATTGAAGCAACATATTAAAGATTTTGAAATATTATTGTTGAATTATTTTGACATGAGCCGTGAACTCTTTATTGTGGAAAAATATTATTGTTGAATTATTTTGGCAAGTTAAATTATTTGAGCACCTGAGGTACAAATTGTGATATATTGTGATATTGATACGCATGCGGTGGTATAAGGTCTGAGTATTGAAATGCATGCGGTGAGATAAGGGTGGCTTGATACGCGTGGCTAGTAGGGGGAACTACTAGAAGTCATGCGGTGTGATAAGGATGGCTAAAATGCGGGATGCTATTTCGGGAAAAATATTTTCTTTAAAATAAATTGTGAAGGCTCCCGCGGTGAGATAAGAAAATGAGGTATTGTGAATTTGTTTATGATTTGGGACTATGAGGTGGTACCTCGAGAGTGCCCTTGTTGATAATGATTTATGGCCGCAGTTGCCTTGATTATTTGTTGTGATTTTCTTAAAGCTGAAAGGAAATTCGGTTTTGTTTCCACGAGATATTATTTGCCATTATTTTGTTAAATTAAATGGTGACACACTACTTGATTCATTTCCAATGTTATTTTATTTTACTATATTGTTAAACATTTTACCATGCCATTATTATATTTCAGTAGGGCCTCACCTGACCTCGTCACTACTCTACCAAGGTTAGGCTTGGCATTTACTGGGTTCTGCTGTGGTGTACTCATACTACGCTTCTGCACATCTTTTTGTGCAGATCCAGGTACATCTTACCAGCCTAGACGTCAATGAGTTACCTGCGCACGGAAACTTCGAGGTATATCTGTCAGCGTCCGCAGACTCCGGAATCCTCTTCTATCATTTTTATGTTGCTTCCTTATTTTTCTTTAGACCTTGATATATAGAGACATTGAGAATAAATTCTTAGAAGCTTGTGACTTATTTCTACCGGGTTTTGGGAGTTGAAATTGTTTGAATTGTAGTTTATTTATTTCATATATTTATTATTATTCCGCATTGATAGGCTTACCTAGTCTTAGAAACTAGGTGTCATCACGACATCCTACGGAGAAAATTTGGGATCGTGACATAAAGAGTATAAAAAAAAGTCTTACACCAAAATGCACCAATGGTCTAGTGATATAATAGTATCCTGCCACAATACAGACCCCGCTTTTGGTTTTTTAAGCAACTATACCATTAGACAGTACTTGCCTAGTGGCTAATATATAAATAAAATCCCAAAATGGGTCCAAAGCTTACAAGATGTCCAAACCAAAATAGAAGTTGCATGAAGCTACTAGCTATTAAAAAGATAGACAAGCTAAAATCTAATGAACTAGCTATTACAACATAATAAGCTGAATGCTTCCTTCTCCTGTCAGTGTATGTGAATCCAATTGCCATTATCAAATACCAAGCAGCACCTATCAAGCTCTCACCAGGCGCCAGGGTATACTGTCCATAGGCTAAAATGAATTCCAAACATCTCTACCACAGAGTTGAAGCCAACATAGTCTTTCAATTGTAGCTACTATATGATCTCCATATGCAGTGAACTGATTTTGTCCAAGTATTAATCATGTGCTCACTCATCAAAATTAATGTGTAGAAGAGGAGCCTGGCTTTAGGCAGGCTTTGCAAGGCAAAAGCCATGCAGGAGCTGGTTTTAGGCCGGTTTTGCAAGGCAATAGCCAGAAATGAGCTGGCTTTAAGCAGGCTTTGCAAGGCAAAGGCCAGGCTTTGAAACTGTGCCTTTTTATGATCTTGTAAGCTCAGATCCTTCCCTACTAGAACCTTTAATGTAGACATCATTCTAAACATTGGCAAACCATCCTCAGATTGAGCATGAAAGCATGCTAATACCACTGAGAAATAATTCAATAATCTCCAGAAATACCATATGATGGGTTCAGCATTTTCCTTAGCATTTGGACATATCAGAAGTAGGATAAATTGTACCACCCCACACCTGCTTATCGTATTTTTTCTGTACACTATCAAAGCACCCCCAGAATGAGCATGAGACTATGCTAATACTATTGGAAAGTACCTTAATAGCATACTGAATGAGACAAAAAAACATGCAGGTTTGTGCAGAGTCCAATCCTGTGAAGCCATCAGTCTGGGGTTCTTCTCTTTGCTATCCTAACCCTAAGGTTAGGTGATTGAGATTTGTCTAGATTGATTGAGATTTGTCTCGATTGATCAACCTCCTCCCTGCACTAGGCAGTTCAGAGAATGAATGAAACTCAGATGTACCTACAAAAGAAAACACAATGTTAGATATACAATCCGCCACTGAGTTGCCTTCTCTGAACACATGTTGAAAGATCACATTAAAGTTGTCCTTCATCTCTATAATTTTCTTCACATCCTGTTCTATCACTTTCTTCATCACCAATGAATCAGTCTCCAATATGAGAGGGTGAAGATCAAGCTCCATACAGTATTCCAACCCTTGAAGAATAGCCTTAGCTTTAGCTACCACATTAGTTGTCACTCCCGGGTCTATTTTCCTAGCATACACCATATCACCTTCATCATCCCTCACACAAAAACCTAGGGAGCTAGGTCCAGGATTGCCCTTTGAGGCTCCATCAGTATTACATTTGTACCAACCATGAAAAGGAAGCTGCCATGTTACAGACCCTTCTTCGATTCCCAGATGGTGTCTTTTTTAATTACATAATTAAAAATACCGATCGAAGTCGGTCGAAAAATACCAACCGACTTCGGTCGTTTTTTTGGGCAGATTTTTTCTTTGTTGGTAATTTGTAAAATTTAATTGAATCGATCGGAATATACCTACCGAAGTCGGTCGGTTGGCTCTATCGACCATACGATTACCGACCACTATGAATAGATCGGTTTTCGGTCGATTTTTGCCAATTATCGATCAACATTGGTCGGTTTTCTTTTCCCCGTTTTAGTAGTTATAAAAGAACACATTTAAATATGTTGAGGAAGATCACTTAATGTAAGGTTCAAGAAGTGAAATGTAATAACTTGGGACATGAAAAATATGTGTCACCAAGTTAAGAAAACTAGCCTTAGTAATAACTTCATATTGGAACCAGTACAAAGGAAGAAATGTTATTCTTGGCGTGCCTTAGAGTAAAATTAGCGTGCTCTTTACCATTACTTGCTTCACTCTTTCTCTCTTCGTATCCCAGTCTCAATCACCATATATAGCAAGGATACACACATAAATAAGGTCCGAGAAATTTTGGTTTGAAATACAAGGTGATATGTTAGCTTAGATAATGGCACACTCACTGCTTTAGACTTAAATTATGTGTGCGTGTGTGTTTATATACAATTGGCTTAAAATCTTACATGGTATCTGGTTAGAGATTCTAGTATTCAGAAAACTGTTAGTGGAGTTTCATATTTATAATTACTATAAGAGGAAATGGAGTAGCTATTGCAAGGGAAAGGAGCTTGCCAACCTTGCTACGGACTATCCTTCGAATTTTAAGAAGATGCAATGTTGCTTTCGTTATCTTTTGTTTTACAGAGGATGTAAAGGTAGTTTGATATTATGTAACTCAGTAGCGAATGCAGAATTTTCAGCAAGGAAATTCAAAAATGTAAAAAAAAAATACAAACACGCAAAGAAGTCAAGAAAATTAACATTTTAATATATATATTTGACCGTATAAACAATAAAAAATTTTAGCGAAGAAATGTCATGAACCCCTTTCCATCCCCTGGTTCCGCCCCAAAGTAATATACAATGCAATAATCTCACGCAATACTGACCAACAAACCCAAAGTCTAAACAGGCACCACATAGGCATGAAAATAGGAACAAGGATATGACAACGAGACTGAATTCTGTGCCCACATATACTATGAAGTATAAACTATATTCTACCAGTTTTCTTTGATAATGGTTTCAGTTCTACAAGATACTCATTATTCCATTTAAGCGCATGCAGTGCTTGTAATATTCAAGGTGTCTACTCATCATACTCCCACCCATTGTCAATGCCGACCAAACTCAGAATTCTTCTGTTCTATTAATTTACATGACACTATTACTGTTTGTATATCAAATGTCTCAGATTACAACTTTTCACATATTTTTAAAATGCTTTTACATATACAAAAGTTATTAATTTAAAGTATGCTTTTTATCGTGAGTAATTTATAATTATCTAATTTTTTGTGTTTAAAAGGTTTAATAGATAATGTCCGAATTGAACCTAAGTGAGAAAGTTTTAATCATCGAACTACCAACCCCTCCATTCTTTTTGAAATAGAGGAAGTACTTTAGTAATTATATTAAGCTCGCAACTAAACACTTGTACTAGATAAATTGCGTGTAAAAGCATAGGGGGGACGACAAATTTCAATTATGAAACGGGGTAAAAGCACATGCCTTTCGTGTACGACGTCCAATCAGATAAATTGCGTGTGCATATGATTGGTTTTGCACTTTCATCATCACCATTGTTAAAGTGGTCCTATGGCCAGTCGAATATCTATGTTCTACATTGGACTGGTGAAAGTGGTTCTATACTGGACTGGTCCTATCATAACTCCTTTTTCTTTTCCTTTTTTGTTTTGATAATCGTAATTTCACGGGGTCTTGCTACATCCCATCGGTATTCGAAAACTCTGTCTACTAAAATTTAGACAGATAACAAAAAAATTACCAAAATTAAACATGAGACCTCGTAATTCTCAATCCATTTCATTCTCCACAAATCCACAACCTTGAGAAGAAATCACAAAGTTAGAGCCATGACCAGCACACACGAGGGAGAACCCCTGCTTAAAATTCTTTTTTCCAACTCCCACTAAATCAACAGTTCACAGAAGCTGATGCAAAGGAAAATACTGTACCCGACGGTTTTTCGATTTTTGAATGCTCTTTAATAGCTAACCAAAGACAATAGTTAAAATTAGTTAGACAAGCAATAACACAATTGGGATAATAGGTTACAAAAATTAGCAGTTTGTAGCTAATTCTGATATTGATAAAGCTACAAAGATATGTTACAACTGATGTATCAAACAATTTGCAAGGCGTTTTCTTCTATAAAAAACACAACCAAGGATAAAAGGTTGCACTTTCAGTAGTAGAGGCTTAGTAGGCGTTTGGACATAAGAATTGTAAAATTCGAAAAAATAGTGAAAAAAAATTTCAATTGAAAATGGTATTTGAAATTTAGAGATGTGTTTGATCATAAACTTCAATTTGGGTTGTTTTTAAAGTTTTGTGAGTGATTTGAGTGAAAATTTTAAAAAACAGCTTTTTCAAATTTTGAAAACTAGGATTGTGATGCTTGTATACGGTCAAAACTGATATCGGCCTTCGTATGTCTGATCGAAATGGAAACATAACGGACTGAAAAAAGTCTTCATAATACCGAGATGGAATCCGAAGAAGGCACAAACGAGCTTCAAGTTTCAGAGACAGGTCAAATACCGAGCTTGAAGTTATTATCGAGCTCGGGTCCGAATCGAACTATGATGAGATATGATTGAATCGAGCTTAAGGGCCAGAGGCCAACCAATACCGAGCCCAAGTCACTAGTCGGCATCAAGCTCAAACCCGCATCGAGCTCTAAAACTGAAAACCGACCAATACTGAGTCCGATCAAGATCGAGCTCATAGACAAGAGCCGTTATAGCCGCACTAAGGGAGAGAATCTCGGCGGGAATTAGGAAAAAACTGATTTATCATAGGTTCCCCACTATGTATTTTTAATTATATCTAAAGTAGGATCCCCCTACTATAAAAGGGATGGCTATATTTCTTTAAAGGACCAAGTTTTACCATATATTGTAACTCAGATATCATACACTCCCATATTGAAGAATTATCCTTTTTTAGCTTCATAAGATTGATTCATCTTGCTTAATCCATAAATCATCTTCATTTCAACATTGCTTATTCTTCATCCTTACAGTCAATATTCGATATTCTTATTTACTCTACGATTTGTGTTAAGTTATACCACATACCCTTAGAACTATGTACAAATTCAACTCTATTCGTTTTTCGGGTAAACAGTTTGGCGCCCACCTTTCGGCATCAAATAATAGTGATTATTTGATACGAATCTGCAAAAACACACCATTTTATGCTTTTTTCGGAAGTATCTTTGATTTCGGATTAGCAACAACGAGTTCTCAATTAAATGGCCTTACCTATCGACAACGAGGTTGGCCTTCAAGGTGAGAACAATAACTTGATGCCCAGGGCCGGAATGCCACTTGTCGAAGCCGTTGGAGCTCGAGGATCGATCAGATCCCGGGAGCACCACCAGTGTTGAAAGGGTTGGATTTCAAAAAATTCGTGCAAAAGCCTTTTCCCCTGAGTGCAGCTCCAAAACCGATCCCCAAAAAATTTCGCATGCCCGAGATTTCTAAATATAATAGGACGACCGACCCTAACGAACACGTCACCTCTTACACGTGTTCCATAAAGGGTAACGATTTAGAAGATGACGAAATTGAACCTGTGCTGTTGAAAAAATTAGGAGAGACCCTTTCGAAGTGAGCAATAATTTGGTATCATAACTTGCCACCAAATTCCATCGACTCATTCGCCATGTTAGAAGATTCTTTGGTAAAGGCACACGCAGGGGAAATAAAAGTCGCAACGAGGAAATCAGACCTTTTTAAAGTAAGACAAAGGGATAATGAAATATTGAGGGAGTTCGTGTCCCGATTTCAAATAGAACGCATGGAATTGCCACCAGTCACAGATGATTGGGTCGTTCAAGCTTTCGCCCAAGGGTTGAACGAGCGGAGTTCGATAGCATCATGTCATTTGAAACAAAGTTTGATCGAGTATCCGGCCGTGACCTGGGCAAATATGCACAATCGATATTAGTCGAAGATCAGGGTCGAGGACGATCAACTAAAAGCCCCCTCCAATTCAGTACATCCAAATATGTCGGTAGTTAAGAACCATAGGGACATCGATAGGGAATGAAGGTCGAATAGAGACCGATATCAACCATATACCGCAGATCGAAGGAACAATAGTTCAGGATGCAATTCTGCCTGGAACAATCGAAGAAGTGATCAAGGACAGAGTTCTCGGGGACTTATGAGCAAAAGTGGTTTCGACAAGTCTGTCGATCCCACAGAGGCACCTCAGTTATCGGAATATAACTTCAGCATCGACGCATCAGGCATTGTATCGGCAATCAGAGAGATCAAAGATACTAGGTGGCCCAGACCCATATAGACCGATCCTTCCCAAAGAAACCCAAATTTGATGTGCAAGTATCATGGCACGCTTGGTCACAAGACCGAGTATTGCAGACAATTAAGGGATGAGGTAGCCCGTCTATTCAACGAGGGCCACCTTCGAGAGTTCCTTAGCGACCGAGCCAAGAACCAGTTCAGAGAAAGAGACACCAACAGAAAAAGTGAACAGGAGGAACCCCAACATGTCATTCATATGATCGTCGGTGGGGTAGACATTCCACAGGGACCCATGTTCAAACACACTAAGGTATCAACCATTAGGAAAAAATGAACCCGAGACTATGTGCCCGAAGGCACTTTGTCATTCAACAACGAAGAAGCAGAAGACATTTCTCAGCCCCACAATGACGCTCTAGTAATTTCTATCTTATTAAGTAAAGTTCAAGTTAAGCGTGTTTTAGTGGATCCAGGTAGTTCGGCGAATATCATCCAATCGAGGGTCATGGAATAGCTCGGCCTACAGAATCAAATCGTACCCGCAACTCGGGTTTTAAACGGCTTCAGTATGGCCAGTGAAACAACTAAAGAGGAAATTATTCTGCCGGTGAACGGGCTGGAATGATTCAAGACACCAAATTCCATGTAATCGAGGGTGACATGAGATACAATGCCTTGCTCGGAAGACCTTGGATCCACAATATGAGGGCAGTCCCTTCGACCCTCCACCAAGTGATGAAATTCCTAACGTCGGACAGTGTAAAAACAGTATACGGGGAACAACACGCAGCAAAGGAAATATTTGCGGTCGACGAGGTGACACCGATATCGACACTATCAACCTCAGAGAGGTCGAGCATCAAAGGAAAAGAGGAAGTCAAATAGCAATCACAGCCATCAGCCTCGACCGAATCGGGAAAGCGGGAGATAGAAGAAGAAGATGAGGACTTTCTGACCCCTCGAACTTTTATTGCTCCCGAAGATTCCGACGCTACCAAATCAACGGTCGAAGAGGTGGAACAGGTTATATTGATCGAATACCGGCCCGAGCGAAAGATATACCTGGAAACGGGATTAACCCCCGAACTCAGGAAGAGGCTTATTCAATTCCTTATTGATAACATAGATTATTTTGCTTGGTCCCATTTAGACATGACAGGGATCCCACCGGAGATAACGACACATCGGCTGAGCCTGGACCCTGGGTCAAACCGGTGAAGCAAACTAGGATTGTGATGCTGAAAAGCTACTTTTTTTAGGAGTAAAATATTTTCCCGTTTTTTACCAGCCAAAGCAACTGTCTTTTTATGCTCATTCAAATGCGATTTGGTTTAAAATTTCCATTTTGATACATTTTAACGTACCACTGGTGCGTGTGATTCAGCCGGTGAATGTTTTGGTTGGAAAATTGATCAAAAACTTTTTAGTGCATAATTTTTGAATGACTTGACTTTGACAGGAGGAGATTATGTTGTTTGGCGCATGTCATTTGTTTGGGGTTGGGGAGGGAGATTTTGAAGGAGGGTATTGTCTTGTTTGACTATGTTATTTGCTTCTGCCTTGTTACTATTTTGCATGTCCTTAATCTTTACCGAGTGTCATTGTGGGATATAGGGCTTCAGCAAGGAAGGCAGAACTATGCTTCCCAGGAAAGAACTATTTAAGAACACGCTAAGAAAGGCGGCATATGCATGGAAACGGATCATTGAACTTCGTCTTTCTGGTATGACTTTGTTTTACCTTTTAATCCTTATCATATGTTTTCTGACAACGACAAGTGAGAGTTGCTCAGTTGGTAAAAGACCTCCACCCATGACTGTTAGGTCCTGGTTCTGGGTTCGAGTCATGCTGGAGGTAGGTAGATGTGGAAACTATATATTTTCCTAATTTGGGAGGGAATTAAATATATATATATATATATATATATATATATATATATATATATATATATATATATATATGTTTTCTGCCAACGAAGAGCTGTCTTATTATGTGCATGCTGAACCTTGAATTTTTGTTTCTGCCGAAGAAGAAGCAGCTAAGTTAAGGCATTTTGTAGATGAGCCTGCCTTTACCGATCTTCATTGGGTAACATCTTGTTTGGCTTTTGCTTTTGCCTATGTTAAATTCTTGCTACGCAACTGCTTATATTGAGTATATACATGCTTAATGCGCTTGACGATTTTGAAAAGAAACACTAATGTTAAAGTCGGTGCTCTTGTTTTTTCCCCTTTCTATTTTCAATTGCTTTAAGCCCTTGGATTGTGGCTCACCTGCCACCATTTTTCTCTGTTAGGGAATGTTTATACCGGCCATAAAAGGACAGGGCACAGATGAACAGCAGAAAAAGTGGTTGCCGTTGGCCTATAAGATGCAAATAATTGGGTGCTACGCTCAAACTGAACTTGGACATGGGTCCAATGTGCAAGGCCTTGAGACCACTGCCACATTTGATCCTCAAACAGATAAATTTGTCATTCATAGTCCTACATTGACGTCAAGCAAGGTGAGAATTATCCACTACTTGCTTTTCCGTGTTTTGTTTTTGCAAAACAACTCTCCATTTTTAACATTTTGAGGAGTGTGATGCTCAAAGAATATGATACTCTTTTATGCAAGATATACCTCCTATACAGCATGTTTTGCTTGTTTCAGTTCAATGTGCTATTCTGAAATGGCTGTATTTTTTATTTTATTTTTTAATTTGCTACTACCACCAAGATTGAAATGGCTGTATTAGCTTTATTATTTGCTGACCTATTACAATATGTTTATTTCATTAATAATTAGTGGATTTCTCTGATCTCTGGCTTTTTACAATTTAGAATAGTGGTGGCCTGGTGGATTGGGTAAAGTCTCTACCCATGTTGTTGTGTACACTCGTCTTATAACAAATGGTAAAGACTATGGGATTAATGGTAAGTCAATGATTCTCATGTCACAAGATGGTGTAGTGCATTTTAAATTTTCAGGAAAGTTGCACTTACATTTTATTGACTAATTCATATTTTAGGTTTTATTGTCCACAAATCTCTTCCAGGTGTTACTGTTGGAGACATTGGAATGAAATTTGGATAATGGATATTAAGATTTGATCACGTGCGCATTCCAAGAGATCAAATGCTGATGAGGTTTGTTCTTTACCTTTTTCTGGTATTCAAGTTTCAGCTTCTCGTGTTCAAGTAGTCTTACAAGTAGCAAGTCTGGAAAGGTTTACCAGGAGCAAGAACAATAAGCTTTAACTGTTAGGAAACTTTGGAATTTCTGGCCTCTAATTAAGTGAAATGATAGTTACACTATTCAATGTGATCCCTCGTCCGATGTCGAGCCTAGGCTCTGATACCAACTGTTACGCGGCGCCTTCCTGAAGTTCCTTGGAAGGGCGACGTAAGGCTAGGCAACCGATGTCAGTACGGTTGCTGTCCGCCAACTGAGGTCCCCTCCGTACGCTAGACTAGATTGTCAGTGCCGTACGGGAAAACCAATGTCATGAGCAATTGAAAGAGAGCAGAAAAGAGAATTGAGAATGAAAGAAAGCTTGATTGCATTGAATGAAAGCTATTACAGAAAACAAGACGGTGTCGGGGGGGAGAGACACCAGTACAGAGAATTGTTTGCTTGCTTGAAAGTTTTGATTGCTTGGTCCCCCTTAATAATGCTTAAAAAAAATAAACCAAAGTTACATGACTAGACCTATGAAAGCTGGAAAATCACACTTAAAGAAAATGCAGCAAAACTACTCTATATTTACAATGAAAAGGACTTAGTCTTCTACAAAGCAGCAGCAAGTCCGTTGGCAGCAACTTTGTCTTTAGCATCAGGGTCTGCGCGCGCGGCATTGTCTGCGCGCGCGGCGCTGTCGGCTTTTGCCTGTGGCTGGGCGCTGGCGATGGCTATCGGTGGGGCGACAGAGGCACATGCGCGCTTGTCACTTGGAGCTGCCGAGACCACGGGGCCGACCGTGGCGACGGGCGTTGGGAGGCTGGCCAGGACGCCACGGGGCGCGTCCAAGGGATCATGGGGCATGGCTGGAAAGCCGCCCATGACATTCTCCCCCACCTGAGTTGGCGACGTCCTCGGCGCCTTCCTTGCAAGGTAATCATCAATCAGGCTCTTGTAGGCTTTGAGGTTTGTTCCCCTCTCCCAAGTATTCTCCTCTGCATCACATCCCTGCCATTTCACCAAGAACTCCTGGTGATCTTTTCTTGAGGCGTGAATCACTCGATCATCAAGAATAGCTTCAGCACGCCTTTTTCCGGTTGAATTGGGGCCTCGAATACTTGGTATTGTGAGTTGGCTTCGTGAAGGATCCTCCACATCTTCCCGAAAAGGTTTCAGGAGACTGACATGGAAAACAGGATGGATTTTCCACCAAGCTGGGGTATCCACCCGGTATGCAACTTTCCCAATGCGCCTTTCAATGGACAAGGGTCCAATATATTTTTGCAATAGGCGAGGGTCATGGACCCCTGCAAACAAGTACCGCTTTGGGATTTTGACCATCACTTTGTCTCCCACCTGGTATTCCACAAAGCGGCGATTCTGATCAGCATGCCTCTTCATCCGCTTTTGGGCTTTGACAAGATAGCTCCGCACTATCTCCAAATTTTGCTTCCATTCTTTTGAGAAGCTGGCAGCCCGAGGAGATTTTGACATGTTTGGTGCGTTCACTGTGTGTGGGAGTAGCGGTTGCTGTCCGGTAACAATTTCAAAAGCGCTTTTGTTGGTACTTGAGCTCTTTTGTGAATTGAAACACAGTTGAGCAGCATCCAGAAGCTTCACCCAATTCTTCTGCGATCCGGTCACAAAGTGCCGGAGATATTCCTCTAGCATGCCATTGAATCGCTCCGTCTGGCCATCAGATTGCGGATGAAAACTTGAGCTATGACTCAATTTTGACCCGAGGCACTTAAAGAGTTGGGTCCAAAAATTGCTAGTGAAGCGTGAGTCGCGATCACTAACAATGTCTTTAGGTAAGCCCCAATACTTGACGACATGAGAGAAGAATAGTCGAGCTGTATCTTCTGCTGATATATATTGTGGGGCTGCTATAAAGGTAGCATACTTGGAAAACCGATCCACCACAACCAAGATAGTTGTGAGATCTCCGACCTTGGGCAATCCGGTGATGAAGTCCAGGGAAACGCTTTCCCAAGGTCTTTTTGGTACAGCTAGTGGTTCCAAGAGCCCTGCCTGCGTCAAGCGGTCTGACTTATCTTTTTGGCATACTAGACAAGTCTTCACATACTGAGCGACGTCATCGACCATTTGAGGCCAATAATATGCACGGCGAAGCAATGCCATGGTGCGTTCCTCGCCGGGATGACCGGCCCACAAAGTATCGTGGCATTCTGCAAGAAGAGTCCGTCGCAGATCTCCTCCTTTAGGAACATAAAGTCGGTTCCCTTTCACCTTCAGGAACCCATCTTCGGTGTAGAACTGGCGAGTCTTGCCCTGTCCTACCAAATCAACCAAATACTGTGCAGCAGGATCCTTGATGAGTAGATCCTGTATCTGGTCTTTTATGGTGGTGGTTACTTCGCTTCCCTTTAGGGCGGCGAGAACACACATCGATGCTAGATCAGCTCTCCGACTGAGTGCATCAGCAACATGATTGGTCTTTCCACTTCGGTACTCCAGGTTGAAGTGAAATTCCGCTAGGAGTTCCTGCCACCTAGCCTGTCGTCCATTCAGCTTTGGCTGGGTCATGAAATGGCTAACGGCTGTATTGTCTGTCTTGACCACGAATGGGGCTCCCAGTAGATAATGCCTCCAAAGGCGTAAGCAATGAACGACAGCCAATAATTCTTTCTCATGGGCGGCATAGCGTCGCTCTGCATCCTTCAGTTTCCGGCTCTCGTACGCTACGGGATGCCCTTCTTGTAGCAATACTCCACCAAGTGCATAGTCGGAGGCATCCGTTTGCACTTCGAATGGCTTGGCCAAGTCAGGGAGGGCCAAGACTGGGCTACTGGACATAGCCATCTTCAATGCGTCGAAGGCCTTTGCCCGCTTGGGGCCCCAATCCCACGGGGTGGCCTTCTTGAGAAGTTCTGTCAGCGGCACTGCAATGAGGGAGTAACTTTTCACAAACCGCCGATAGAAGTTGCATAGGCCAAGGAACGACCTCAAGGCATGTATATCCTTAGGAGGCGGCCATTCTGTAATGGCCTGAATCTTCTGCTGGTCCATCTTGATCCTCCCTTCCTCGATGACATGTCCGAGGAAGTCAATTTGTTTCTGAGCAAAGGAGCACTTGGATAGCTTCGCATATAGTTCGTGCTCCCGCAATCGGGCTAGGACCTTCCGCAAATGCTCCAGGTGTTCTTCTAGTGTCTGGCTATATACCACAATGTCATCCAAATAAACCACGACGAATTCGTCAATGTATTCTCGGAAGACTTGGTTCATCAAGGTGCAAAATGTGGCTGGCGCGTTAGTCAGGCCAAAGGGCATAACCAGGAAGTCGTACGACCCATATCTTGTCACACAGGTCGTCTTGTGCTCATCACCATCGGCAATCCGAACTTGCCAATAACCTGTCCTCAGGTCTATTTTGGTGAATACCGTCGCACCACCCAGTCTATCAAACAAGTCTGCCATTAGCGGAATAGGGTACTTGTTTTTCACGGTGATTTTGTTTAGAGCCCGGTAATCCACGCAGAGTCGCAAACTACCATCATGTTTCTTTTGGAATAGCACAGGGGACCCGTATGGGGACTTAGAGGGCACAATGATCCCTGTGTCTAGCATTTCCGTCAATTGTCTCCGAAGCTCGGCGAGTTCGGGTTGTGACATTCTGTATGGCGCCCGGGCAGGTGGCTTCGCACCCGGCACCAACTCAATCTCATGGTCCACAGTTCGCCTAGGCGGAAGACGCTTTGGCATGTCTTGTGGCATGATGTCTTCAAATTCCAGAAGTAACTCCTTCACGGGTGCAGGAATGGGACCCGAGGAGCGTTCTATATCTTCCATGCAGAGGGTAGCCAGGAACGTGGGTTCATGTCTTTTTACCCCCTTCTTCAACTGCAAGGCCGAGATGTTCTCGGCTGCCATCTTCATGGGAATGCACGGAATAATGCAGGGCTTGGCCCCATTTGCCCCCATCATCAGCAGCATGTCTGCATACGGTGCGGGCATGGTATTGGTCTGTCTCAGGAATTCCAACCCCACGATTAACTCAAAGTCATCTATGATCACTACGCGCAGGTTGAACTTTCCTTCATAAGGGCCAAGCTTCACTGGTACTTCTTTGGCTATTCCACCCACTGGTTGAGGTGGTGAGTTGATAGCCTTCACACGACCTTTGCCCTTTCCTACGACTAGTCCAAGACGCTCCACCTGAGTCGAGGCTAAGTAGTTGTGGGTGGCACCTGTGTCTATCATTGCCCGAATGGGCTTGCCATTTACCTTCATGTCAACGAACATTAGGGTCCTCTCTTGATGAGGAGGAGTCCTCAAATTCGCCTTCTTATTTCCTTTCCTGGCAATTGGACAGGGGTCCTTCTTCTTGCGGATACCGGCACTGGTACCCGCTAAGGGCTCAGAAATGGAGCCAACAATTGCATTGAATGCACCTACTGGCTCGGTCTGGTCCGCATCATCGGCGTCGTCATCCGTCCCATCCTCAAAAGCTTGATGGGCATTCATCTGTGCATGTGGACATTCATTATTCCAATGTGGTCCGCCGCAATGGCGACATCCTGAGGGGGGCTTCCTCCCCCGATCATTGTTGTTAGATGCAGCACTAGTACTGCCGGAAGAGGGAGTCTTGGATTTGGGTGCACTCCGGTCTCCTCCACTTCTGCTAGGGCCACTAGTGTTTGGTTGGCCCCCTTTGTATCCTCCTCGGACAGGCTGTTGAGGCCTATCCTTCCGGGCTTCCACTTGGTAATCCCCAAGGCACTCTGCTGCTTGGATTGCCTTAGGCAACGTGTCTACCCTTTGTCTCTGCAACTCCATCCGGGCATAAGGTTTCAACCCTTCCAGGAAGGTGAAGAGTTTGTCTTTGTCCCCCATGTCCCGGATGTTCAGCATGAGCGCGGAGAATTCCCGCACGTAATCTCGCACTGATTTGGTCTGGCGGAGCTCCCGCAACTTTCTCCTGGCATTGTACTCAACATTTTCGGGGAAGAACTGTAGGCGTATGGCTGCCTTCAGTTCCGCCCATGTGTCGAGGGCATCTTCACCTGCCTTGATGGCTTCGTACTTCACCCGCCACCAGAGTTTGGCATCACCCTGAAGATACATGGCAGCAGTTGCTACCTTCTTAGCTTCTTCCAGGCTTCCCACGGCATCGAAGTATTGCTCGATGTCGAAAATGAAATTTTCCACTTCTTTGGCATTTCGAGCTCCACTGTATGGCTTTGGCTCAGGAATTTTCAGCTTTTGTGCCATGGGGGCGAGGTTCACACCACCCCCAAATTGGTTTCCGCCTCCTCGAAGTAGGCCTTGTAAAGCAGCATTGACAACATTGAGCTGGCCTGTCAAGTTGTCAATGGTTTGTTGCATGGCAGTCACCCTGTCTGCCTCTTGTTCCCTGTTGGCTAAATCCTCGGCACGCTCCTGCTGGAGGACCTCAAATTTACCAAAAATTTCAGCTGCCTCTGTGGCTGCTGTTTGCCGGTCTCCTTCAGAGTCGCGGCTGATGTTTTCTATGTCAACTTCGGCCTGGATGAGTCTGCGGTCCAGGTCGTCCAACCTTTGCACTAGGCTGGTTTTTAGATCGGGCACCATTTCCACGATGGGCCGTAATGCGTCAACCGTTCCCTCAAGGGTCGCGATGCGATCCCCATAATTCACCATGGTCAGAAATGGTGGTAATTGCAATGTGATCCCTCGTCCGATGTCGAGCCTAGGCTCTGATACCAACTGTTACGCGGCGCCTTCCTGAAGTTCCTTGGAAGGGCGACGTAAGGCTAGGCAACCGATGTCAGTACGGTTGCTGTCCGCCAACTGAGGTCCCCTCCGTACGCTAGACTAGATTGTCAGTGCCGTACGGGAAAACCAATGTCATGAGCAATTGAAAGAGAGCAGAAAAGAGAATTGAGAATGAAAGAAAGCTTGATTGCATTGAATGAAAGCTATTACAGAAAACAAGACGGTGTCGGGGGGGAGAGACACCAGTACAGAGAATTGTTTGCTTGCTTGAAAGTTTTGATTGCTTGGTCCCCCTTAATAATGCTTAAAAAAAATAAACCAAAGTTACATGACTAGACCTATGAAAGCTGGAAAATCACACTTAAAGAAAATGCAGCAAAACTACTCTATATTTACAATGAAAAGGACTTAGTCTTCTACAAAGCAGCAGCAAGTCCGTTGGCAGCAACTTTGTCTTTAGCATCAGGGTCTGCGCGCGCGGCATTGTCTGCGCGCGCGGCGCTGTCGGCTTTTGCCTGTGGCTGGGCGCTGGCGATGGCTATCGGTGGGGCGACAGAGGCACATGCGCGCTTGTCACTTGGAGCTGCCGAGACCACGGGGCCGACCGTGGCGACGGGCGTTGGGAGGCTGGCCAGGACGCCACGGGGCGCGTCCAAGGGATCATGGGGCATGGCTGGAAAGCCGCCCATGACATTACACATGCATGGCTTAATCTTTGAGACAAGCATATGACTACTGGCAGGATCAACCAGGTAGCATTCCTCATTGACGTCGGCACCGCATGAGCATGGCCGACCCAAAGGCCACGGCCAAGTCCAAGACGAGCACGACCGTCATTCGTAAGGAGCATTCTTTGGGCAGATAGGAGCCAATGAAGACCCCATGCCCATTGCGTTTACCGAATCCGAGTGTATTGCAACCAGATACAGTGCCGTTCGTAGACAATTTGATTCTCAGAATGGTGGACAAGAAATTCAGGTAATCTTGGAAGCAAATCCTATCAGTAGTAAAGTAGATGATCATTTGTAATGGCTGGGTTCTGATCTTTCACTTATTGCATGCCATTTTATAGCATACTCATGTTGGTGGGGGCAATTAATTATACAAAAGAGGGGGACATTTTTGTTAATTTTGATTTTAAAATGTTCTTTGTGTTTCATGAAATGCATTTGCTTATTCAAAAGTGAAATCCATACCAAACAATTTCCCATACCAGTGCCACAAATGTCGGCAAGCACAAATCCAACATCTATATTAAGGGCAATCTCTAGTCTCATATTATTTGAGTGGAGAGTGAGTTTTGACGTCTGCATGTTAGTTTATAAAGGGGGTGGGTGGAAGGACTTGCACTTTTCTCTTTTCATTATCCCTGTAGAATTAGCCATTAATCCCTTGCAAAAATCCCCAATAACCAAACCTATGTTGGATTAAATGCCTGCCCAAAAGAGATTTGCCATGCTCAATTACCTCGGTGGTACCTTAAAAAAATTTAACTGGCAAGGGAAGGGGGGGGGGGGGGGGAGGGGGTCTGATAATGTTGTTCTGTGGTAGATATCAACGAGATCCTATGCGGTAGCAATTCGAAGAGAACTGTGATTTGGAAAGCGAGCATAAGATTTTTCTGGCAACTTTTTATGTAATGATCAACAATTAAAAGTATGTGCAAATGATTTCTCAACATTGCCTGAAGCGCACGCATGTACGGCGGGATTGAAGTCTTTGACAACCATTGCCACTGCTGTAAGTAGTGACAACAACTTTGATTGTCCACCTACCTTGCGCTTTACAGTCTTTGATTGACGCTGTCATCCTTGTCTGGGGATTTTGGGTCATATTTCCAAGTCTTTTACATGAATTATGTATAAGGGAGTGAAATTGTATAATATACATGTGCAGAGAACATATTCAGAAAAAAAATATATGGCTGAACACATCTTTAAGTTTTGCCTGTCATACAGTTTTCGTTCTTACTTGTGGGCATCGAAATCTAATATTTGGCTGATTAAGATGCTGTGATGATTGAGCTGTCCGCTATAATGTAGTCTCCTAAACAATCCTCATTTTTATTGGGATAAGAGACTAGCAAGCGGGTCTTCTTCAATTGGATTGGACTTGCTTATTTAACCGTTAACGTTCTCTTGAATGTACCTTGGGATTTTGTTTTTCTGGACCTGATCTTTTCTTTAGATTCAAGAAAAACTGTTGCTTATTTAAGAAAAAAAGAAAAGAAAAGAACTTTTCTCTAATTCTTTACTTGAATCCATTGTCATGCCATTCAACATAACATGCTTCTTGCCTCATTGCAATTTTATCCCAGGATGGAATTGAAGAATGCCGAAAGTTATGTGGAGATCATGGATATCTATGCAGCAGTGGACTCCCAGAGTTATTTGCGAAGGAGATGACACCGTGCTACTACTACAGATAAACTAATTGTTTGTTGAAGGTTGACATGCCAGTTCTAAGTTTTTCTTTAAAGGGTTTGTGTGGACTTAGAGATCCTTTCTCAACTTGTCCAGCGGTGGTAATTTAAGCCTGTTAAAAAAAAAAAAAGAAATTTCTAGCAGCTAAATATATTGGTCCTGGATTTAACACTTTTGAGTTAATCTTTTGTTGTTAAAATAAGAGAACCATCAAATGAGAAGTATTGAGAAATTTCTGGAAAATGTGAATTCTTGCTTAAAGAGTTTTTTCGAACCTCCATACCTCTCTCTTTATCAAGGTCTTTTAGAAGTTATAGACATTCTATAATTTAGTTTATCAATGATTGGAACTCGAAAGTGTGCAAACTCTGAACCAAGGTACTGTTATTCCCGGTCAATATTGCTGTATTTGTAAATATTAATTCTGCAAAATATAAGTTAACGTAATGAAACAATAATAATAAATTCGAGCCCACTGAATTCACAGTGTTTCCTTAAGGAATTTAATCCCCTCCTAGTACCCAAGGTAATGGATTATTTCCTCCCAGGATAGAACGAATAACACACTGGTGTAGCGGTACTTCAAACCCCAGTGTTTCGGCGAACACAAAGTTCGGTAGCAAATCACACTTACAGTTGCTTTGTTTGAAGTTAAAAAATAATGCAGAACGAAGGAGTATATACTCAGAAAAAACGTATGGAAGTTCTGAGAGGAAGGAGTGCAATGTATAGCCAATTTGTTGAGCGAATTGTATGTTGAGTTGAGTATCTTTCTTCAACATTTGCTGCTCATATATATAGCAGCCAAGAAGGAGTGCAAGACCAAACGTCCACCCTTCATGGTGGAGCAAGCATTACATGTTTGTGGAGCAAGCACTTCATGTTTGTGGAGCAAGCACTTCATGGTGGGAAGACCATTATCCGGCTGCCAAATTATCAATACACGGATTGGAAAATATCCGTTTACAAATACGGATAATCTTACGTTAATATTTACTATTAACAAATAAATTTGGTCCAAAAAATTAATCAATCAATCATTTGACCAAATCCAAATCCAAATCCAAATCCAAATCCAAATCCGAAGCCGAAGCCGAAGCCGAAGCCGAAGCCGAAGCCGAAGCCGAGCCGAGCGAGCGACGACGACGACGGCGCGAGGCTTGCTTTCTTCTTAACTCTTTAAGAGCTACAAGAAGAGCAATTATATATATACCCGCCAAAAATGTCTTCCACTTCCAATATGGGACAATGTCTCATTGTTAAGAGGGGAAACTTTAAATTTTACTCAAAATTTCATTTTCCCTCCATTTCCCATTCACCCTCATTTTAAGAATATTACATCTTAAAAATAAAACCTCAACAATCCCCCACATGAATGGGGAATGGCTATATCACGGAAGTATGCATGAAAAACTGTGTGATTTACAAGCAAGGATTAATTGCATCTGGATAAGTAGGTTTCCCTTTGAACTTTCCGTAGTAAACTTATGTCGGATATACTCGGTCAATCGGTAGATTTGATATCTTTGAACCGTCGATCTTTGGTGTATACCTAGACAACCATAAGTCACACAATCAACCCTTAACCGTCTTTGGTTCTCATTGTTGTGTTCGTTTCAGCCATGAACACCGCCTGGTTTCATAAGTGCGTAGAGAACTGGCCTTACAAAGTTCTCCTTGAAGCGGCTCACACTTCACACTTAAATAGGTGATTCCTAAACGTGTCATCCTGTAGATACACTATTTGATATACCCCGTATCAAATTTAGAAATCATTAAAAAGCCTTAATGCTTTATCCTTGGTACTGAACATTGTCTCATCACGAGAATGGACTAAAATTTTATTTGACAATGTTGAACCGTCATTAATGACTTTGTTTGATCTCTTTGAACCTAGATCTTGGGATCTCCAGTCTTCTAGGTAGAGTTACCGCCACAATGACTTGTTCTCGGCCATAGCCCCATTCCCCTTGATGATTTCTCAACTACCTCTCTAGTTAGGCCTTTTGTAAGTGGATCCGACACATTATCACTTGACTTTACATAGTCAATTGTGATAATTCCTCTAGAGAGTAATTGCCTAACGGTTTTATGTCTTCGTCGTATATGACGAGATTTACCGTTATACATGACGCTCCCAGCCCTTCCAATTGCCGCTTGACTATCACAATGTATGCATATTGGTGCCAACGGTTTGGGCCAAAATGGAATGTCTTCCAAGAAATTCCGGAGCCATTCAGCTTCTTCACCGGCTTTATCTAAGGCTATGAATTCAGCCTCCATTGTAGAGCGGGCAATACATGTTTGTTTGGACGACTTCCAAGATACCGCTCCTCCACCAATAGTGAATACATATCCACTCGTGGACTTAGAATCAGTTGAACCGGTGATCTAATTTGCATCACAGTATCCCTCAATCACCGCAGGGAAATTACTGTAGTGCAATTCAAAGTTCTGGGTATGTTCTAAATATCCCAAAACTCGTTTCATTGCCATCCAATGAGATTGGCCTGGATTGCTCGTATATCGACTCAGTTTACTTATAGCACAAGCTATGTCTGGTCGTGTACAATTCATGATATACATTAAGCATCCCAATACACGAGCATAATCCAATTGTGATATGCTTTGGCCTTTGTTCTTTGCTAATGCAAGATTCACGTCAATTGGAGTCTTTGCAACTTTAAAGCCCAAGTGCTTGAATTTTTCAAGTACTGTCTTAATATAATGAGATTGTGACAATGCCAGACCTTGAGGAGTCTTATTGATCTTAATTCCCAGAATTAAATCAGCAACTCCCAAGTCTTTCATATCAAACTTGCTATTGAGCATACGCTTAGTAGCATTTATGTTGGCAATGTCATTACTCATTATCAACATATCATCCACATATAGGCAAACAATGACTATGTGATTTGGAACATTTTTAATGTACACGCATTTATCACATTCATTTATCTTAAAACCATTTGACAACATTGTTTGGTCAAATTTCGTATGCCATTGTTTGGGTGCTTGTTTTAGTCCGTAAAGAGACTTAACAAGTCTACATACCTTCTTTTCTTTACCTGGAATCACAAACCCTTCAGGTTGTTCCATGTAAATTTCTTCCTCCAACTCTCCATTTAAGAAGGCCGTCTTAACATCCATTTGATGAATTTCAAGACCATACACTGCAGCTAATGCTACTAACATCCGTATGGACGTAATTCTTGTAACTGGAGAGTATGTATCAAAGTAGTCTAGACCTTCTCGTTGTCTATACCCTTTGACTACGAGCCTTGCCTTGAATTTATCAATAGTGCCATCATCTTTGATTTTTCTCTTAAAAATCCATTTAGAACCCAAAGGTTTATTTTCAGGAGGAAGATCAACCAATTCCCATGTATGGTTGTTCAATATGGATTCTATTTCACTATTGACTGCCTCTTTCCAAAACAATGATTCCGAAGAAGTCATAGCTTCTTTAAATGTTTGAGGCTCATTCTCCAATAAGAAAGTCACAAAATCTGGTCCAAATGAAGTAGACGTTCTTTGACGTTTACTACGTCTTGGATTCTCCTGATTACATGTACTTTCTTTTGTTTCTTCCCGAGGTCGTTTAGATCCTTCACCAAACGATTCACATTCCTTTTTATACGGATATATATTTTCAAAAAACTCAGCATTATCTGATTCTATAACCGTATTATTATGAATGTCGGGATTTTCTGATTTATGAACCAGAAATCGATATGCTTTACTATTTGTCGCATATCCTATGAAAACACAATCAACGGTTTTCGGTCCTATCTTTACCCTTTTGGGTTTAGGAACTTGCACTTTTGCCAAACACCCCCACACTTTAAAATAATTCAAGTTGGGCTTCCTTCCTTTCCATTGTTCATATGGAATGGATTGTGTTTTGCTATGGGGCACTCGATTTAATATTCGATTAGCCGTAAGAATGGCTTCCCCCACAAGTTCTGTGGCAAACCAGAACTTATCAACAACGCATTCATCATCTCCTTTAATGTGCGATTCTTTCTTTCCGCAATCCCATTAGATTGGGGCGTGTAAGGGGCTGTTGTTTGATGAATAATTCCATATTCTAAACATATTTCTTCAAAAGGAGATTCATATTCACCACCCCTATCACTTCTTATCATTTTTACTTTCTTGTTAAGTTGTGTTTCAACTTCATTTTTGTATTGCCTGAATGCGTCTATTGCTTCATCTTTACTATTCAGTAAGTAAACATAGCAATATCGAGTACCATCGTCAATAAAAGTTATGAAATACTTCTTTCCACCGCGAGATGGTATTGACTTCATGTCACAAATATCTGTGTGAATTAAGTCTAAAGGATTTGAATTCCTTTCAACTGACTTATAAGGATGTTTAACATACTTAGATTCCACACATGTTTGACATTTTGATTTTTCGCATTCAAACTTGGGCAGTACTTCCAAGTTAATCATTTTTCGCAAGGTTTTATAATTGACATGACCCAAACGTACATGCCATAAATCATTTGACTCAAGTAAGTAAGAAGAAGCTGAAATATTATTATTATTTTCAACAACCATTACATTTAGGTTGAAAAGGCCCTCGGTGAGGTAACCTTTTCCCACAAATATTTCATTCTTACTAATTACAACCTTGTTGGATACAAAAACGCACTTAAAACCGTGCTTAACAAGAAGTCCAGTAGAGACTAAATTCTTTCTCATTTCGGGAACATGAAGGACATTGTTCAAAGTCATGACCTTGCCAGAAGTCATTTTTAGAAATACCTTCCCATATCCTTCAACTTTTGCTGTTGAAGCATTTCCCATATAAACTGTCTCTCCGGGTTCAGCAAGAGCATAGGTAGCAAAAGCCTCTCTAACTGCACAAACATGGCGAGTGGCTCCTGAATCAAACCACCACAGTTTAGGATTTCCCACCAAGTTACATTCAGAGAGCATGGCACACAAGTTATCAACATCATCATGGTTTACTACCATGTTTGCTTGACCCCTTTTCTTGTCTTTCTTCGGAGCACGACACTCCGTAGATTTGTGTCCGGTTTTCCCACAGTTGTAGCAGTTTCCACTGAACCGCTTCTTGCTTGGGTTGTATTTCGGACCAGAAGCCTTCTTCCTCTTTTTGTTAGCTTCAACAATATTTGCTCCCATTATTGTTGAATTTCCACGGCCTCTCCTTTCAGCAGCTTTATTGTCCTCTTCGATTCTCAACCGAACAATGAGATCTTCAAGGGACATTTCCTTTCGTTTGTGTTTCAAATAATTTTTGAAGTCCTTCCACAACGGAGGCAACTTCTCAATCATTGCTGCTACTTGGAATGCTTCGTTGATTACAAGACCTTCAGCAAGTAGATCATGAATAATCACTTGCAATTCCTGGACTTGAGTAATAACAGACTTGCTATCTATCATTTTGTAGTCCAGAAATTTTGCGGCAACGAATTTCTTCATCCCGGCATCTTCAGTCTTATATTTCTTTTCAAGCGCATTCCACAATTCTTTGGATGTCTCCATGCTACTGTATACATTATACAGATTATCATCCAGTCCGCTAAGAATATAATTCTTGCATAAAAAATCAGAATGCTTCCACGCTTCAATCACGAGAAAGCGTTCATTATCTGGAGTTTTATCCGGCAGATCAGGAACATCTTCCTTGATGAACTTCTGTAGACATAACGTAGTTAAGTAGAAGAACATCTTCTGCTGCCAGCGTTTGAAATCAATCCCGGAAAATTTTCCGGGTTTTTCTGCCGGTGCCAACGCCGGTGTTCGGCTTGTCGTTGCGTTGGCAGTCGCCATCGGAACAGCTTGGTTTTCGTTTTCAGTCATCATCTTTTTCAGAAAAGAATGACACAAACAAACGTTTAATACACGTTTTCAAACTGGAGTAAAAATCACGTAGATTTTAATATCCAACAAAACGCCACGAAGGCTTAACTCTCCAAAACGGGAGTACACAAACCACAAAGCTTTTAGTTTGCAGAATAATAAGAATAACACAAGTACAGAAATAAATATTAAATTTCTTAAGATTGTTATTCCCGGTCAATATTGCTGTATTTGTAAATATTAATTCTGCAAAATATAAGTTAACGTAATGAAACAATAATAATAAATTCGAGCCCACTGAATTCACAGTGTTTCCTTAAGGAATTTAATCCCCTCCTAGTACCCAAGGTAATGGATTATTTCCTCCCAGGATAGAACGAATAACACACTGGTGTAGCGGTACTTCAAACCCCAGTGTTTCGGCGAACACAAAGTTCGGTAGCAAATCACACTTACAGTTGCTTTGTTTGAAGTTAAAAAACAATGCAGAACGAAGGAGTATATACTCAGAAAAACGTATGGAAGTTCTGAGAGGAAGGAGTGCAATGTATAGCCAATTTGTTGAGCGAATTGTATGTTGAGTTGAGTATCTTTCTTCAACATTTGCTGCTCATATATATAGCAGCCAAGAAGGAGTGCAAGACCAAACGTCCACCCTTCATGGTGGAGCAAGCATTACATGTTTGTGGAGCAAGCACTTCATGTTTGTGGAGCAAGCACTTCATGGTGGGAAGACCATTATCCGGCTGCCAAATTATCAATACACGGATTGGAAAATATCCGTTTACAAATACGGATAATCTTACGTTAATATTTACTATTAACAAATAAATTTGGTCCAAAAAATTAATCAATCAATCGATCATTTGACCAAATCCAAATCCAAATCCGAAGCCGAAGCCGAAGCCGAAGCCGTAGCCATAGCCGAAGCCGAGCCGAGCGAGCGACGACGACGACGGCGCGAGGCTTGCTTTCTTCTTAACTCTTTAAGAGCTACAAGAAGAGCAATTATATATATACCCACCAAAAATGTCTTCCACTTCTAATATGGGACAATGTCTCATTGTTAAGAGGGGAAACTTAAAATTTTACTCAAAATTTTATTTTCCCTCCATTTTCCATTCACCCTCATTTTAAGAATATTACATCTTAAAAATAAAACCTCAACAGGTACATTTTGTTACTTCATGAAAAATAGAGATCATTTGGTAACTGAGAGGAGACGACGATAACCTTTTGGAATAGAGGAAGTAGATAAGAATGAGTTGATGATAGAATATTAATTTTTCTAAAATTCCTTGTTAAAAAAAAGTAAACTTTCCTAAAATTAATGGATGAATTGAAGTGTCTATAGGATTGGTGGTTGAGCAATCTTTTTCCGTGGGCTAAAATTTGTTGTTGCATCAATAATGTTGGGGTGTTATTCCCTATTGCTCTCCCAAAAGCAAGTCTCATGAGATTTCACATGACACTTTTTTATTAAAATATTTGCTTGTGAGCACTTGATTGTGAAAGTACAAGTTTAGTTGTAAAGTGCCAAAAGGTTGGTAGAAGTGCTAGAGGTGAAAATTATTGAGTAAAGCTTGTTTTGTATACAAAAACTAGCAGGCTCAAAAGATGTTCGGAAAATAACTTTATTGCTCAATATTTTTGGGAAACTCAAGACAATATTCTCAAATATTGTATTGCTGTGATCCACTTGTCATAGTTGTGTGTACATTCCTGAATCGTACTTTATAAATAGGATGGTTGTGGCTTGTTTGTTCTTTCGTTTGTTGTGAATTCCCCCCCCCCCCCTCCCCACAACCCCCAAGGAAAAATCAAACATTTGGTAACTTAAAAGTTGAAAGCTTAAATGAGCAAGTGAAGTACAACAGATACTTAACTGTTTAATGGAGTCTTATTACAGAGTCTTCTGATTCTGATACAATAGTATGATATTTTAGATCTAGTATTCCAGTATGAAGCATGCTGTGTTTCATGTAGGTTGCGAGGTTTCTTATGAAGACTATTTCACAGCTGGGCTCCGGAAAGAAGCCAGTGGGTACTATAGCTTATATGGGAAGAATTGAACACTTGATGTAATGCCGTTCTGATGTGAAACAAGGTAAAATTCTTGCAGCTGATCCTTCATTGTTATAGTTACAGTTCGTTTTGAAAGTACTTATTCCAGTATCAATTTCCTTAGAAAGGATGTGCTTGTGATATTAGTAGGTGTACTCTTATGTTCCTCGCTTTTACTTTCATAACTTCAACCATGTAAGAATGACTGTTGTTTCGCCTTTCAATTAGCCTCCTATGTTTTTTACGTACACAAAGTAGATTGCTGATTGTGGTTGTTTTCCGTCTCCTGCAGCCAAGGACTGGCTGAAACCTAGTGCGGTAGTTGAAGCATTTGAAGCAAGGGCTGCCAGAATGTCTGTTGCTTGTGCTCAGAATCTTAGCAAGTTTGATAATCCAGAAGAAGGTCCTCACTTTTAAGCCGTTTCATCTTTCTTATTCAATTCTATAATGTTTGACTATCAACCAGCTTAAAGTTTCTGCATGAAGTTTATTTAACGTTTGATAAGTGTGTTTATTTTTCTCGCGATCAAAATTCAATTTATATTTTTCTTGCTTTGTCCTCCTTTTTTAGGCTTTGCAGAACTTGCAACTGATTTAGCTGAAGCAGCAGTTGCTCATTGTCAATTAATTGTTGTCTCCAAGTAAGCTTCTTTACTGTATTCTCTTCTTCAGCTGTGTTGATTTGGATAACCAGTCTGCTTTTTAGCAAAGTATTTTTTCTTGCTGAAAATGGTATAATAGTTTCCTAAGTTGATAAGGATCTTCGTGTTGTAAAGCATGAATTTAAGCTTCTTGATAATGGAATTTACCAGGATTTGGTTGAGAACATCGTAGAGTATAGAACTTTGTTAATTAATATGTCTCTCATCTCATAAGGTTTATTGAGAGGTTGCAACAAGACATTCCTGGGGAAGGGGTTAAGCAACAGCTGGAGGTGCTTTGCGGTATCTATTTCCTCTTCCTCCTTCACAAACATCAAGGAGATTTTCTCGGAACTGGCTATATCACCTCAAAGCAGGCGTCACTTGCTAATGACCAGCTCAGAGCCTTATATTCCCAGGTTCGTCTTGTTAAACTTGCTTTCTGTCATTTTTGTGCTTGGCGGGTTGAAGCTGCTTTTACTGATCCATTCCTCTTTAATATCAGCTTCGTCCAAATGCTATATCGATGGTTGATGCATTTAACTATACCGATCACTTCCTTGATTCAATTCTTGGACGTTATGATGGAAACGTGTATCCGAAACTGTATGAGGCTGCATGGAAGGATCCTCTCAACCAATCGGATATAGCTGACGGCTTCCATGAATATATTAGGCCACTACTCAAGCAGCAACTGCGTACTGCTCGACTGTGAAGGAAGAGTTACATATATTTATAGCTGTTGTATTGTGCTATGCCAATAAACTAAAATTTGAAATACCATCTTTCTTTTGGATGATGGCCTCCTTTATGACTTACATAGCCGTGATTTAAGCTTAATGAACTCTTGAAAGGAAACTGTAATGTATGCTTAGTAGTTTTTCCTCCCAGAACTATAAAAAAAATAGATTAATTTTTTGCCTCCCTGGTAACCTTGCCCTTGTAACGAGCATCCTAATTATTTGATTCTGTACGATTACTTTCGCGCAGAACTCTAACACACGGAAAGTTCCAGCATAATATGTTGGATTATGGACCTCATGCGTATAAACTTGCTGGAAGGGTGTTTTTATTCAGATTTTATTTTTATATAAAAAATGGCTAAATTTCGATTACTTTTAAAATTGTGTCTATTTTTTAATACCAGTTACAAATCTGGCTATTTTTTATTTTTTTTTCATTTTAATCGGGAAAGTGAAAAAAGCCCCCCCTCAAAAAAAAATTCCCCAAATCGTTTAAGAGAAACTTGTCTCTATTTCTTTACGACCATTAGTGCAAGTTTGTTTCATGAAGCTAAGGTAAGAAATGAATAGTTTACATAAATAGATGGTACAAGACTAGTTCCAAAGTTCGATTGGTGATTAGTCTAAATAGTGACTCATAATAAGACCAATACTCATATGTCCGGTAGTGTCCCTATGAGTGGAATTTGTGACTCGATGGGCGGTAGAATAGCTATATGATGAGCATGACGTGCCTGCGGAATGTGTTTAGATATTTTGATTGTGATGAGAATAGTTTACTTGAGATGTAAAAAAAAAGAGGGCACTGGATGCTTGGTGTCTGTCTTAATTTGACGTATAGTCTCGAGTATAAATATGTTGAAGGATCTTTCATGTTGTTTAATTATGGAGCGAAGTAGATTTTCATGTCTTGTTAATGAGTTTGGATTCAGAAATATTAAGTGATGGCGTAATAGTTATGGCTGTGAAAGGTTATGGAGAGATGTCAGTTTGAAGCAAAGCAGGTAGGTTATCACCTGCGGGGTAAACTACGGATGTGCGATCATTATAATATTAGGTGAAGAGTTTTTTTTCTACCAGCGGGGTGTATGTGTTGAGATTTGAATTTGAATCTTGGTGAGAAAGTTGACTTGACTGTCAAGAGAATAAATGCGAGCTTAGCGAATGAATGAGGTATTTTTTGGTCGGTGTTGCATGAGCTTGAGAAGAATTTCGTTGAACTGATTACAGTATCATTGTAGTAATACGGTATGGGTATTGTGAGTTATCATATGTTTTATTCTATAGCTTTGAGCCAAGTGGGGGAGTCTTCAATCTATGATTTGATTGCGCGATTATGTATTGTATTGGTTTTGGTCCGAGGCATACTTGTGGGTTAATTATGACTTTCAGAGGTTGAGATCGATGAAGATTAGAATAATGAAATTCATGAATACGGGTTATATTACGCTTTATGAGTATATGAAAATCATGGAATGATTAAGTTATTATTTGAAGGATGTAGTGCGCACGGAGTATGAAATTGATCGGTGGTGTTAAAGCAGGGTTACTTCTTTGAGTGTTGTTGTACTAATGGAGCATGTGTTTTTCGGCCCGTTCGGGCAGTGTAATTTGGATTTGAGCAAAGTGGGTGACTATCGAGAAAGTTCTAATGGGTTTGAGATTTATATATAGCAATCGAGAATTTCTCCGGACTTGTATATGGATAAAGTCTGAGATTTGCATTTGATAGTGCAGGAACTTACGGTAATTATGTATGACTATAGATTCTACATTCCAGTATATGAAAGGTAAAAGAACAATTTTAAATTCACATAAGGTACTTTCAGAGTGGGCGTTTCGGTTGTGGTATTTATGGGGGTGATTAAGAAGAATACAGTGGCTTATGCGCTTTAGGGCGGTGTCATTTTATGTTAGGATGTCTTGTAGTGAGCTTTGGGTAAGGATCGTATTGTTCTGACAAGGAGAAGTGTCAACTTGAGAGTAATTCAGAAAAAACTCGAAGAAAATAAGACAACTGGGTAGTAGGCTACACCAGTATGGTAATGGTATGATCGGTTCTTTTGGGTAATTATGATGTGGTAAGGCTCTACAGATGTTTTGGCGGCAATATTCTTGAGTTTGGTGACCTGCGTGGCTTGGTCGAGTTAGAGGAATTTAGTTCTGATAGTTGATTATGTGCAATTGGATTTCAAAGTGTTCTTGATGGTTTCTACCATGGTTTGAGATGGATATTTTCTACCGGCGTGTGATTTCCACTTGGATGGGAGTAAATGAAATGTTTCTAACTAACCGGGTATGTAATTTGCTGGTGACTCAGAATTTATAATGAGATTCTTGTGCTTGTCACATGATGGCATGATAGATGGGGTGTGTTGTGCAAGATTACGATTTACATGTACAAGGTGGCCGTTCATTCTTGAAGGGAAGGTCACGAATTCTAGACAGAATGGTTAGTTTCAGATATTAAGATGAATGTTATAACTGCTCGGTAATCCCTGAGAAGGGTGCGTATTTCAAAATGCGCATTGTGTTTTGACTTACGGATGTTCATCGGTATTGCGGTACTCACCTGGTTGATAAACTGCTAATATTCCAATTAATGTTATGTGGCACGAAATAATTATGGAAGTATTCCTCATGGGTTGATCGTGCATGGAAGATGTGTTAGTCATTCGAGTGCTGGAGTTAGGATCGGTTACGGTGATTCAAGTATTCTATGAATTTGGAGATTGGGAGTTCTCAGAAGCATATTGTTTCAGGGTTGTGGCCTGTTTGAGGTGAGCATTTTATTTAAAGTCAGTGGAGGCACTAGTTGTGTTAAGTATTTTTGATAGCTATGCGCTATGAGTGCGCATATGTATGGGGTTTGAGCCCATGTGCGAGCACCAAGGCAATTGTCCGTGCAGTGTGTGGGAATTTTATTTCTTTGATAATTTATCTGATTTCATTGCTTTCCTTCCTCTACGATAAAAATTACTTGAGCAGCGTACTTGAGGAATTGTGCACATGCGCCTACGTTTATCCTCTTCATGAAATATGAGGATTTGGTTGTGAATATTAGGTTGTGGTGGTTCTAGTTAAACTTGCAAAACGGATCTCTTCTTTGAGATATTTTCCATTTTTGGGTGCACGGATTGCACAATTTTTGGCTTGAGATATATTGATGTGGCGTATATGTGGAATAGTTATGTTTGATAATATAAGGTCATCGGACCTAGAATGTGTACTATTAGATTTGATTGCGGTATATTTGGGAGGATGATATCGAAAGTGGGCTTAGAAAGTGATTATGGTTCTGGTTGGGACGAGTGAGCTCCATGACTTGTTGATCTGATAAGGGGACCTGCGATTCCGCATGTTTCTTTCACTATCAGCAGTATATGAATGTTTTGGGAATGAGATTTCGTTTGATATGGGGTTAGTACTAGTACCAGGTTGGTTTTGAGTAGTTACTATGATCGAAAATAGTGCTGCGAGTATTCGAGTTGTGTAGTATGTTATGTGATTATATCTGGGGTTATGGTTATGGCTTGATACAGCTTGTTCAAACTTATACAGTGTGTAGATGTGTTACTCGAGTCTTGTATGAAATTCTGGATGTTGGAAATTGGGCTCTAAGTTTTATGGAATAAGGTTAAAGTATTGATCTTCAATTGTGTTGTGTTGTCAGGCCGTTATGGAATAGGGTGGCATGGGATCACCCCCGGGTATGTGCTTGGTAAGGTGGAATAGTGATTCAATGGCTTGGAAACAACTCTTGGCACATTCGAGGACGAACGTATGCTTAAGTGGGGGAGAATGTAACGACCCGACCGATCGTTTTGGGCATTTATGCTCTTTTCTACTATTTGAAGTCTTGAATAACTTCATATGATGTATTATGACTTGTGTGAATTGTCAGTTTTGGTTTTCAGGTATTTCGGAGTTAGTTTGGAAGAATGAAATTCAAGGCTTAAAGCTTAAGTTGAAAAGGTGGATCGGATGTTGACTTACGTGTAAACAACCCCGGAATAAAGTTTTCATGATTTCAATAGCTCCGTATGGTGATTTTGGACTTAGGAGCGTGTCCAGAAAATTATTTGGAAGTCAGTAGTTGAATTGGGCTCGAAATGGCTAAAAATAGAAATTTAAGTTGGAAGTTTGACCGGGGAGTTGACTTTTTGATATCGGGATCGGAATCCAACTATAGAAATTGGAATAGTTTCGTTATCTTATTTATGACTTGTGTGCAAAATTTGAGGTCAATCAGACTTGATTTGATAGGTTTCGGCATTGAATGTAGAAGTTGGAAATTATTAGTTTTTATTAGGCTTGAGTTGGAGTACGATTTGTGTTTTTGATATTGTCTGATGTGATTTGAGGGTTCGCCTAAGTTTATATCGTGGTTTAGGACTTTTTGGTATATTCGTATGGGGTCCCGAGTGGCCCGAATGTGTTTTAGGGTGAGTTTTGAGCGAGTCTGGGCATTTCGACACTCTGATATTGTTCTGAAACTTTTGAAGTGCGGGGGGCACAATTTGGATGCTGAGGCAAAGTAAAAGTGCGGACCGCAGAGGACAAGTACAGACCGCAGAGGAAAAGTGCGGACCGCAGAATTTCTCTTGCGGCCGCAAAAAGGAGATTATGCAGGTTCGATGGTCCGACTTCGGAAGCTTATATCTTTTAACCTACAAGGAATTTGGAGATGACTCAAAAATGAAAGTTGTAGTCCTTTGAATCTAGTTTACAAAAAGGTATACCATTAATTATTTGGACATATGTAAAGAAAGTTATCATTAATTTACTAAAACCTGGTAGTGTAGAGCTGCTGAAGTGTGGCCGCACAGAAAAATATGCGATCAGCACAATGGGGATCAGATTTTGTACTATATGAACGAGGGTTTCATCTCATGTTTCATATTTGGACTTTGGGAGCTCGGTTTGTGGCGATGTTTCGTAGGATTTTCGAGAAATTCATCGGGGTAAGTGATTCTAACTCGGATTTGGTTAATATATATGAATATATCATTGTTTTCATCATTTAAACAGTATTTTAAGATAAAAATTTGGGGGAAATTGTAAAAATTTCATAAAATAAATTTTTGGGATTTGAATGTCGATTCGAAGTCGGATTTGAGTGAAACAAGTGTGGTTGGACTCGTAATTGAATGGGTTGTCAGATTTTGTAAGTTTCGTCGGATTCTGAGACATGGGCTCCACTACCGATTTTTTGAGCGGAGTTGGGAATTTTTATAAATTGTTAAATTGTAAGTATTGGAGTATATTTTGATTAATTTGCATGTTGTTTGAATAGATACAAATCGTTTGGATTGAGTTGAGGAGATAGGAAGGCGTATGGAGGTTGATACGCGCGGAATGCAATTTTCGGAGTATTGTTTAGCTTGCCCGGCAGCAGATTCGGCTTGTTCGAGGTAAGTAACATCTCTAATCTTGGAGCTGAGGGTATGAACCCTGATTATACGTATTATGTGAATTGTTTGGAGGTGACGCACATGCTAGGTGACGGACGTGCACCGTAGAAATTGAGACTCAGTTGATTCCGTAGAGCTTTATAGTCAATTAACTAGTATTTCTCCATGTATTTTTATGTGTTAGAGAAACTGAGCTATGACTCATGTTAGAAATCATGCTTAGGTAAATGTTGGTATTATTGCTTTATTGGGACCCACTAAGGTCATTTCGGCTGTCGAATTATTTTTTTAAATTGTAACTTCATACTCAGTCATGTTCATTCATTTCATATTATCTCTCAGTCTCTCTTGCTATTTATTGATTCATCATATCATCATTTTGGGCTGATTTTCATGACATTGTGAGCCCGAGAGACTGGAGAGATTGATGACTGAGTGAGACCGAGGGCCTGATTGTGAGGATGATTATGGGATCGGGCTGCACGCCGCAACGGGCCATATTGGCTTTATATATATTATTATTTATGGGATCGGGCTTCACGCTACAGCATGGTTGACTAATTTATGCCATGATTGGCTTGTTATAGCGCTTGAGCTGAAAGAGCGCCTCCGGAGTCTATACACACCCCCAGTGAGCGCAGGTACCTATTGAGTGCGAGTGCCGAGCGATTGGGAGGATTGAGTGACTGTGAGGACTGAGTTATTGGGAGGACTGAGTGACTGGAAGGACTAAGTAACTGGGAGGACTGAGTGAAATGATACTCTGAGAGTATGCATATGGTTTTATCACTGAGTTGCATCGCATTGACATGCACACTTGACATACATGCATAAAGATGCATTTTTCCTCATGATGTACGATATTGCGTCATTCATGACTACTCCTACGTATTGACGTGTAGGCATAGAGATGTATTTTCCTCATGTTATTTAAAAAAATAAAACAATTACCTGTTAAAAGGTTTTTGGGAAAATCACAGTTTTACAGAGCGTACTCATATTTCGGTGACTTTCGGCAAAAGATTTGAGTTTTACTATTATATCTAAAAAGAAAAAGTTTATTTTTCCAGAACTGTATGCGAGCTGAGCATTTTATTATTAAGTTATTACTTGTGCTGTTTTTAATTATATTGTTATGAGATGCTATTGGTTATTGGTGTGGACTCTGACCTTGGTACAAGCTCGTCACTACTTTCAACCTAAGGTTAGGTTTGTTACTTATTGAGTACATGGGGTCGGTTGTACTCATACTACACTTCTGCACCTTGCGTGCATATATTGGATGTTGATGTTGCTGTGATCGACGGTAGCTGGATTTGAAGACATACCTGCATTCCAGTGGTAGCTGCCTCTTGTTCATGGTTGCCTTAGATTTATAAAAATCTGCTTATGTACATTTTGAACTAAAGATATATTTATTTCATACCAACTTTATAAATTCTTATCGTAGAAGCTCATGATTTGTACTACCTGTCTTTAGAGAGTGTAATAGAGTCAGTTAAATATAATTTTTAATCGTATATTTGTAAATTGGCTTACCTAACGGGTCGTGGTTAGGTGCCATCACGACTGGTGGATTTTGGGTCGTGACAAGTTAGTATTAGAGTTGTAGGTTCATAGGTTCTACAAGTCATGAGCAAGTGTCTAGTAGAGTCTTGCGGATCAGTATGATGACGTCCATACTTATCTTCGAGAGGTTACAGGGCATTTAGGATAATTTTCCATCTTTCTTTCCTTATCGTGTGGAATTGATTCAGCTTGAAACATAACTCTTTGAATACCTTCCACGCATTCGTGTGCCCATGTGAGCGCTCGATATCAGATGTGTATCGCCGGCTTGTGATTCCATGAACGAGGTTCGAGATGTGTATTCTATGTTTTGGTGATTGGCCAGTCTGGAGGACTTGAGGCCAGTTTAGACCGCGGCTTAGGCTCGGTAGCTTCAGTTGTGTGAACTTGTACATTTGGATTCATATGTCCGGTAGTATCCCTATGAGTGGAATTTGTGGCTCGATGAGCGGTTGAATAGCTATATGATGAGCATGACGTGACTGCAGAATGTGTTTAGATGGTTTGATTATGACGAGAATAGTTTGCTTGAGATGTAAGAAAAAGGGCCATGGGTTCTTGGTGTCTGTGTTGATTTGACGTATAGTCTCGAGTATGAATGTGTTGAAGGATCTTTCATGTTGTTTAATTGTGGAGCGAAGTAGATTTTCATGTCTTGTTAATGAGTTTGGATTCAGAAATATTAAGTGATGGCATAGTAGTTGTGGCTGTGAAAGGTTATGGAGAGATGTCAGTTTGAAGCTAAGCAAGTGGGTTATCATCTGCGGTGTAAACTACGGATGTGCGATCATTATAATGTTGGGTGAAGAGTTTCTTTTCTACCATCGGGGTGTATATGTTGAGATTTGAATTTGAATCTGGTTGAGAAACTTGACTTGACTATCAAGAGAATAAATGCGAGCTTAGTGGATGATCAAGGTATTTTATGGTCGGTGTTGCATGAGCTTGAGAAGAATTTTCGTTGAACTAACTGTAGTATTATGGCAGTAATATGGTACATGTATTGTGAGTTATCATATGTTTTATTCTATGGCTTTGAGCCAAGTGGGGGAGTCTTGGCTTGAGATATATTGATGTGGCGTGTATGTGGAATAGTTGTGTTTGATAATATAAGGTCATCGGACCTAGAATGTGTACTATCGGATTTGATTATGGTATATTTGGGAGGATGATATCGAAAGTCGGGCTAGAAAGTTATTATGATTCTGGTTGGGACGAGAGAGCTCCATGACTTGTTGATCTGATAAGGGGTCATGAGATTCCATATGTTTCTTTCACTATCAGTAGTGTACGAAGGTTTTGGGAACGAGATTTTGTTTAATATGGGGTTTAGTACTAGTACCGAGTTGGTTTTGAGTAGTTACTGTGATCGGAAATGGTGCTGCGAGTATTCGAGTTGTGTAGTATGTTATGTGATTATATCTGGGGTTATGGTTATGGCTTGATACATCTTGTTCAAACTTATACAGTGGGTAGATGTGAGACTCGGGTCTTGTAAGAAATTCTGGATATTGGAAATTGGGCTCTATGTTTTACGGACTAAGGTTAAAGTAATGATCTTCAACTGTGTTGTGTTGTCAGGCCTATATGGAATAGGGTGGCGTGGGATCACCCCCGGCTATGTGCGTGGTAAGGTGGAATAGTGATTCAATGGCTTGAAAACAACTCTTGGCATATTCAAGGACGAACGTATGTTTAAGTGGGGGAGAATGTAACGACCCGAACGGTCGTTTTGGGCATTTATGCTCCTTTCTACTATTTGAAGAACTTAATTACAATTGTGAAGAACGTGCTTACAAATGTGAAGAACTTCTCCATGTCTATGGAGTAGATACTTTTGGGTTTTGATGGATTTAGTGTATTGATGATTGTTTATGAATTATAACTCTATTTTTATGTATTTGAATCATTTTTGGAAGATTTAATTGTTGCATCTATATTCACTTGTTCTTGTAATCGAAAGAGGCATAACTTGTGATATATTTGCATTATATTGTTTGTTGAGTTCATAGATTCTTCTAAGTAATCAAAAAAGGATGGTTGAATCATTGATTAAATCTAGTTAGGAGAATAATCGAAAGAGATTTTTCTAAAGACCGATCCACTACACATTCTTCATATCTTCACAGTGCTTAAATTAGTTCATCTCGTGAGGTTAAGACTTAATCGAGAGATGAGTTTTTGTTGAACGTTTGACTAATAATAGGGTGAATTCGAGAGACTCACTTGAACATTGGAAGTGAATTACCTACAGTTAGATCCCGAACAATTATCTTGCACTTATTCTGTCAAAACCCTATCCTCTTCCACTGATAACCTTAATTGCTTATTCCTTGTTTCGATAGTCACTAGTCAATAGCTGTAGATTTTAGATTCTTAGTTAAATTTTATATTAATCATATAAATCTCAACTATTGATCCTCCTAGATAGCAATCACGCTAGAAACTACGAGAATACTATTTAAATCCATTCCATGTGGACATGATATTATACTATACTATCTTTGACAAGCGAGCATAATTTAAGTGTGTATTTTTGTGCTCATCAAATTTTGGCGCTGTTGTCGGGGATTGGCAATCAATAGTGTTTGAAATAGTTTGTAGTGCTAATTCAGTTTTTTTTTACTTTTATTTTATTCTTCACGGGTTCTCCTCCGTGTACAGGCAACAAGTTAAGTCTGTAGTGTATGACATGGTCTTCTTGTAAAGAAGTAATACCCTACGTCACGGAATTGGAAAAACACATGTGGCAAATGAGGAAGGAGAAAGAGTTCACCGTAAGGTTCTTCGGGCAACCTTCAACCCAAGAACATATGGCTAATAACGATGACAATAAGGTAGAGGCAACTGCAAGGATAGCTGCTGAGGCAGCCCATAGAGCTGCTGAGGAAACTGTCGAAGACAATAGGGGTCGAAGATTCAATGTAAATCGACCCTTGATTGAAGACCAGTTCGAGAATGCGCTACCAAGGCCTAGTAGAGCATTGAGTGACTATTCCAGACCAGTCTACAATCATGGATTGTCAAGTGTTAGACCACCTCCAATTGCAGCCAATAATTTTGAGTTGAAGCAAGGTTTGCTTCAAACCATTCAAAACAACTGCGTTTTCAGAGGAAAGATAAACGAAGATCCAAACATGCATCTGATGGACTTCAAGAAGATTATGAATACCTTTCAATACAATGGGGTATCACAGGATGCAGTGTATTTAAGGGAATTTCCCTTTTAACATAAAGATGTTGCGAAGTAGTGGCTTCGAAGCTTGCCAAATGGATCAATTAGAACATGGGAGGAAATGACCAGAAAAATTTCTTGATAAATATTTCTCCTCAGCTAAGACGTGCAAGTTTAGAAGAAAAATCCATAACTTCTGCCAGAAAGAGAATGAAACTTTTTTTGAAGCATGGGAGAGGTTTAAGGAGATAGTTAGAAGGTGTCAATGTAACATAATTGAACTCTGGATGCAACTCTAGGATTTTTGGGATGGATTGACACCGACCTCGCGTAGAACATGGAACAATGTAGTTGGATGCCTGTTTATGAAGAATACTCCAGAGATGATAGTTACAATTCTTGATGAGTTATCCGAAGATGCTAATCAGTGGCCCTCTGATAGTGTGGAAAGAATAAAATCAACTGGCGTTCACCAAGTTGATGCTACTATATCTGCGCCAAGTATAGCTTGATGCTATGGCTAAAGAAATACGAAAGCTAACTATAGCTTAGATAAAAAAATGTACACCACGCAGCTTGTGATATATGTGGAAGAGGACACCCTATTCATGAGTGTCATACCTCAACTGAGGAAGTGAATGATGTAGGAAACTATAATTTAATGCAATGGGTCATAGGCACCCCAGTTTTTCATGGAAATCACCTGGGGGTACTGCAAATGCATGGCAACAAAACGACCCCAGACCATGAACAAGGAGCTCCAGGTTTTCAAAATCAACAGAGGCAACAGTATCAATCTCCACAGTCGAGTCAACCCAGCATGAAGGATCTTAAGAAAACCTTCTTTATCAAGACGGATGAGAGGCTTAATGCCCATGATGCAGCTATAAAAGAATTGGGTACATCTTTTCGAAGCCTGGAAAGACAGGTTGGGCACTTAGCTACCCTAATGTCTGAGAGAGCCCCAGGAACACTCCCGACAGATACAGAAAGAAATCCCAAAGAAACAGTAAATGTTGTAACTTTAAGAAGTGGGCAAGAGTTGAAAGATCTCACCCAAACCCAAAAAGATATGAGACATGAAAAAGAAAGTAGGGAGAAGCTAAAGAATGGTGTCGAAAAGAAGAAAGAAGGAAAATCGAGATAGGAGGAACCTGAGGCAAGCAAGCATACGCCTGCGCTGCCTTTTTCCCAAAAGCTAAGTAGAAAAAAGCTGGACAAGCAGTTCGAGAAATTTCTAGATGTGCTGAAACAGTTTCATGTAAACCTACCATTCACATAAGTGCTCTTACACATGCCGGTTTATGCTGAGTTCTTGAAGGAGATCTTGACAAAGAAGAGGAAAATAGAAGAGACCTCAGTGGTCAAGCTCACAGAGCATTGCAGTGCAATATTGCAAAACAAACTACCACAAAAGTGTGGAGATCCAGGGAGTTTTACCATACCTTGCTGCTTAGGCACTACTAATTTTGATAAGTCTCTATGTGATTTTGGTGCCTCAAATAATCTAATGCCTCTATCTATTTACAGGAAACTGGAGAAGGAGATTGGAGAGATAAGGTCTGCACCAATATCTTTGCAGCTGGCAAACCAAACAATTCTATTACCCGAGGAAATAGTTGAAGATGTCTTATTTCGGGTAGATAAGTTTGTATTTCCTGTAGATTTTATAGTGGTAAATATGGAGGAGAATAAGGAAGTCCCCCTCATCCTAGGAAGACCATTCCTAGCAACGGGTAGAGCAATATTATATATATATATATATATGAGAGAAAACTCATGCTTAGAGTGGGCGAGGAGACTATGACTTTTGAGATGGATGTAGAAACGGGGGGTAAAAAAGGAGAAGCTAGCTGCTAGTGTTGTGTGGAAAGTGAAGGACGAGAAAGAGAAGGGTGCAGTGAATGAGAAAGATAAGTGTGGGGGTGTACCCAAAGAAGGCTGAGAAGAAGCTATCCGCATGGATGAGTGCAATAGTTTGGGTGCGAGGGATGGAGCCCAACTTTGACTCAAACCCCGACTAGATGTTCAGGAAAGTTTTCCTTACCTCTTGATTTTTATTTGTGTGTCATGGGAATATGCCACAATTTAAATTGTAGGGTGAGGATGTATATATGTATAGAATATATAAATATCTTTGTGTGTTTTTGTAATTCATTTGATGAAAATTTTTAAAATTTTTATTTTCCCCAACGATGGATGTCATTCGACAGGTTTCTTAAAGGATTAATTTGAAAGAAAAAGACAAAAGATTTTTTTTAGGTAGCGTCTGAATTCCCCCTTGATTTTTCTTTATGTCGCGGTTCTTTTCCAAGGGTTTTTTTGAACCAGGCATAGTTAGTTTTTATTTTTTTTGGAGTAGAAAATCTTGTGTTGTGATTTAAAAAAAAAAAAGCAATATCTCTTAACAGTATTATGTCTTGAGAATAGTAAGTGCTTTAGTTGTGACGCTTAGGCTCAGTTTTTGACTCTTGTATAAGTATCTTAAATTGTATGATCTTAACTTTGCTTAATTGCTTTGACTAGAGTATTGCGATGAGTCCGATCCTGAGTGAGTTATGTGCCACGTGTAAGTGAGATTTTATGCATTTTGTGCATTGTATTTGATGTCTATAACTTACCCCGTGTGTTTGCAAAGCGAAATAATAGTTTTATTCAGTCTTGGAAGTGATATAGGCATTTCTTTGTTGAGCCAGTTATATGTTGTACCCACCTAATTGTTATGTATCTTAGTTAACCTCTTGAGCCTGTAATCATGTTTTCTTGGCAACCACATTACAAGCATTACTCATTTTACCTTTCGCGAGCACTTGAAATTGTTACGAACTTTGTAAAAGTTAAAGTGTGGGGTGTTGGGTGTCTTTTGAATGGAACTAATGAAATAAGGAAAAAGGTGCATTGTTTTTAAAAATAATAATAATAAGATCCACTTGAATTGGAAAAATATATAGTTGCATTATTGTGCAAATATTCATTGATAATGGTAACTTTTGATGTATTTGTGCTTAAAGAAGTTGGGAGTTGACATATACGGATGTGAAGGTGGAGTTATGGATTGACATAAGTGTGGGGTTTTGAATGTTCAATCATATGTATTAAACTACTTAGGGAGGTGTAGTCACTATATCCAAATATATCCTACCCATCCCATAGCCTACAATACAACCAAATGAAGTTCTACTTGATCATTGACTGAATGAGCTCACTTAGTAGAGTAATACATTACGGGCAAGCTTTTGGTACGTCTTTTGTACCACATGAATATTACATCTGAGAGTGATTAAATTATTTCTATCTTGAGTTCCTAATTATTCTTAAACTTAGTATTTTTCGGAACTACTCTCTATTGTTGTGTGAGGGCACTTGATTCACGAAGGAAAGATAATGTCGTTGACGTCTGTGTTAGAATAAGTGAGAGGGTTGTGAAAATTGTGTGGTGCTTTTGAGTCAAATCTTGAGGCGAGGATGTTACGGTCTTATGCTTAATCTGTTTTATTACTCTTGGTGTGATGAGTTAGGAGACTTGTTTAAAAAGATCGTGTCTGTGTGAAGTGTAGTTTGATTGCTCGCGGACAAGCAATGGTTTAAGTGTGGGGTGTTGATGGTAGGCTAGAAACCCGTGTTTTAGTTGCTTATTGCACTCTAATTCATTGCACTTTACTTATGTTGAGCTTTAATTAGTAGTGTTTTGCACTTATTATGCGTTTTATGCCGTGTAAGAGTGAATCCGAGTTATTTAGATGATGAGAAGCAAATTCGAGCTATTTGAAGCTTTGAAGTCTGAGTAGAAGCCTAAGGGATTAAACCGGAATCGCGTTCGAGGGTCGAGGATCAATTTCGGATGTCAAAAATTGGAGAAACGTACTACTCTAAGAAAAATGCACAGCCGTGCCACATGGGGTGCCGCATAGTGCAGCGCGTTAGTGCAAAATATGCCCAAAACTCATTTTGCAAATTGTTCTGGAATTGTCCACAAGCGCGTCGCATGGGGAGGCGTGGCATGTGGAGCGGTAACCCAAATATGTTAGGGTGAATCCCCAATTTCGCTATAAAGGGTAATTTCGTCCGGAGATTATTGGGGGTGGCTTAAATATACCAAAACACTATTTTAGATGGACTTTTGACAGATTTTCGACCTAAGGAGGCCAAAGAGGCTATGGAGGAGTTGGAAGAACATAAACACAAAGATTTCATCATTCCTTCCTCACTCAAGATCTGGGTTTGGATTGAATCTATGTTTTCTTATACCTTAATTGCAATTGTGAAGAACTTCTCCATGTCTATAGAGTAGATCCTTTTGGGTTATGATGGATTTGGTATATTGATGATTGTTTGTGCATTATAACTCCATTTTTATGTATTTGAATAGTTTTTGGAAGATTTAATTATTGCATCTATATTCACTTGTTCTTGTAATCGAAAGAGGCATAACTTGTGATATCTTTGCATTAGATTATTGGTTAAGTTCATAGATTCTTCTAAGTAATCGAAAGAGGCTAATTAAATCATTGATTAAATCTAGTTAGGAGAATAATCGAAAGAGATTTTCCTAAAGACCTATCCACAACGCATTCTTGCATATCTTCACAGTGCTTAAATTGGTTCATCTCGTGAGGTTAAAACTTAATCGAGAGAGGAGTTTTTGTTGAACGTTTGACTAATAATAGAGTGAATTCGAGAGACTCACTTAAGGCTGGCAAGTGGGCCGGTCCAGGCCCGGGACCAGCCTGGGACCGCGGGCCAAACGGGCCAAACGGCTAAACGGGCCAGGACCGTTTGGTCCGGTTTTAGCGGGCCTGGTCCGGTCTCGTGGGCCGGTCCTATGATTTGGGCCCGTAGGCCCGGGACCGTTTGGCCCGCTAGGGCCCGGGACCGGTCCGGTCCCTTAACGGGCCCAACGGCTATTTTTTTAAAAAAAAACCGTTAGGCTATCAAAAATAGCCGTTGGGCTGTCAAAAATAGTCGTTGGCTATTTATGAAATAGCCATTTAACCGCTCAACTTTGTTTTAATCCCAAACTTTTTATAATTACACTTTTTCCCTATTTTCAACTATAAATACCCCATCATTATTTCATTTTTTCTTACAAAATCATCAATCTCTCTCTAATTTACTTCTATAATTGCTACTATTGCTTACTTTATTGTTACATTTTGTGAAACAATTGTGAAGTTGGTGAATTGAAGTCTTCAACGATAATCAATTTCCAACAAGTTGTTCGTCAATTCGGTAAACTCGTTCCAACTCTTAAGTTTTAATATTATAATTTTTTTTGTTTTATTTACTTTGCTTGATTAATTAAGATGGTTTATTCCTTAAAAAATATGTTTAGTAAAAATAAGGAAAAATCGAAGAGTGGTGAATCTAGTGGCCAATATGTTCCTCCTCCACTTCCCCCTGCTCCCCGACCCAAATATGTTACCCGTCCTACACCTCCTATTCTTGATAGCGATAATAGTTTATTACAATTTACCGAGAGTCAATTTTTCCATAATATTGCACCCGGTGAACAATTAAATCATGAATATATGAATGCTCTTTATGGTAATCCAACTATTGATGAAAATGATGATGAAGAAATAGATTTTGATGAAATGCAACCGGATGATGATACACCCACTAGTCCTGCTCCTGAAGTTAACCCAACTAATAATAATCTAGATGATCCCCCGTCTGACCCTCCTATTAGTGCCCCTACCTTTTCTAGACAACCTCCTAAACGGGTAGAAACATCTCTTGTTTGGCAATTGTTTACTCAACTAAGAGAAAAAAATAGGGCTAAGTGTAAAACTTGTGGCAAAGAGTTAGTTTTTCAATATGTTGGAAGTCGGGGGGAGGGAGGGAGGGAAGTTTGACTAGACACATATTGCTACACCCTCAAGATAAAGCTAGATATTTTCGTATGAAAGCTTTGGCTGAGGGGACAAGTGCACCTAGTCAGGCTGACCTTAGTACCGGGTCAAATCAATTTCAACCGGAAATTAACACTATTACCGGTGGTATTTTATATTATGATCCAAAAAAAGATCGGGAAGAATTGGCAAAAATGGTCACTGTTATGTGCTTACCCTATAGTTTTCCTTCTAACCCCCACTTTGTGCATTATATTAGAAAAATTTATAATCCTACTTATAAAGGTTTTCCTCACACAACCGTAAAGAGTGATATTTATAAATATAAACATGAATATGAACAATATTTGCGCTATTTATTTACTCATATAAATTGTCGTATTGCTATTACAACTGATATTGGTAGAAGTGGTAATGACTGTGATTACCTTACTGTTACCAGTCATTGGATTGATGAGCATTGGATAATGCAAAAGCGCATTATTGATTATAGAATAATTAATTCACGTCACACAGGGCAGTTTATTTCTAGTACGATTGCGGATATTTGTAGATATTTTTGCATTAGTGATAAAATAATGTCAGTTTCAATGGATAATGCTACTAGTAACACAAATGTTGTAGCCTTGCTTACCACTATACTAAGTCCTGTATTTAGTAACTTTTTTCATGTTAGATGTATTTGTCATATTTACCATTTAATTGTGGGTGATGGTATGCGAATTTTAAATGTTGAAATTAAAAAGGTTAAAATGGCTCTTAATTGGCTTTTTTATTCAAACCATAGAAGTAGACTTAGAGAATATTTTAAAAGATGCGATGAATTTGGCCTAAGAGAAAGAAAGGTTCCTAAACCTTGTCCAACTAGATGGAATTACATGTATGAAAGTTTAGTTATTGCATATGAATATAGAAACCCCATAAACTCAACGTTTAATGCTCATGTAAGTGATGATGATGAGCACCTTACAAATGCGGATTGGGCTAATGTTAAATGCTTGTAGATTTTTTAGAAAAATTTCATATTGCTACAAATGAATTTTCTGGGCAATATTATCCTACTATTTCTAACTGTTTAGTTTATATTGCAGAACTTGCAAATTTGTTTGATCATTTTTCAGAGAGTGGGGAAATTTATCAACTTGCTATTGATTCCATGAGAAAAAAGTTTAAAAAATATTTTTTTCCCTATTCCCCCTATTTATGGTATTGCTGCATTGTTAAATCCTACTATGAAATTAGGAGATCCTCAATTTTGGTATGAAACTGTTTATAATGGTTTAGCACTTGAAGATGAGGAGTTGTCTATACTTCCGAACGCAATAGCACTCGGTGATTATAGAGCGTCTATGAGGGAGAGCTTGGAAAAATCAGTACTTTTCAGAGATTGGATCCGTTCGGAAAGAAGAAATTTTGGACTTGCTGAATCACAACCAGAGGTAGACGAAGCTTACGAAGAAATGCTAGCTGAACTTGCGGAGGATGATGCTTCGCCTGGAAGCGGTGATGAGCAAGCTTCATTTCCGCCACCACCAACGGAAATTCCTCCGGACCTTGAAGGATTTATGAAATTTGTAAGAGATACCATGTAAATTAATATGTAACTTGTATTTTGGCACATCTTCATTAGTTTCTTTTTCTTCTCAATGGTGGTATTAGCACCTTGTTGTGCTCATTCCATAGGGGGGAGGAAGACTAAGAAAGATATTTTCATGATTTTTAATGCTATAATAAAAATATAACGCATTGATTTGAATATCTCTTTACAATATTTTTGTTCTTTTATATATCTTAAGCTATACATATAGTATAATATAGTATAGTATAGTATAGTATAGTATAGTATAGTATAGTATAGTGTGTGTGTGTGTGTATATATATATATATATATATATATATATATATATATATATATATATATATATATATATATATATATCTCATAAGATATATAAGCTATATTCGATATATATATATATATAAGCCTATATATATACTATCGAATACGGCTTATATACTATAGTATAGTATAGTATAGTATATATATACTATATACAACTTAAGATATATAAACTATATTCGATATACTATATATACATCTTAAGATATACTATATATATAGTATATACTATACTATACTATAATATAGTATACTATAATATATATACATCTTACTATACTATACTAAGTATACTATACTATAATATATATACATCTTACTATATATACATCTTACTATACTATACTATAATATATATACATCTTACTATATATATTATATATATCTTAAGATGTATACTATCGAATATGACTTATATACTATGTATATATAGTATAGTGTGTGTATATATAAAATGTATATATAGTATAGTGTGTGTGTATATATATATATCTTAAGATGTATATATAGTATATCTTAAGATGTATACTATCGAATATGACTTATATACTATGTATATATAGTATAGTGTGTGTGTGTGTGTATGTGTGTGTATGTATATATATATATATATATATATATATATATATATATATATATATATATATATATATATATATATATATATATATATATATATATATATATAATATATATATATAGTTTATAAGTCATATTCGATAGTATACATCTTAAGATATACTATATATACATCTTACTATATATATATATAGCTTATATATCTTAAGATGTATATATATCTTAAGATTTACTATACTATACTCTATATATATAGTATATCTTAAGATGTATATATATAGTATATTTTAAGATGTATACTATGTATATATAATATAGTATATATATATTTTAAGATGTATATATAGTATATAAATCGAATATAGCTTATATATCTTTATTACTATTTTTTTTCTCTAACTTCTATAAAAAAAAAAATTAAAAATACAAAGTTTCTGTAGGACCCGTTTAGGCCCGGGACCGTTAGTTCGTGGTCCCGGTCCCAAGCCGGTTCCAGCAATAAGCTCGCAAAGCCCGGAACCATTTAGGATCGGACCGCATAGGACCGGCCCACTTAGGATCGGGCCCGCGAAGCCCACTTAGGACCGGGCCCGGCCCACTTGCCACCCCTAGACTCACTTGAACATTGGAAGTGAATTACCTAGAAATAAATCTCGAAAAATTATCTTGCACTTATTCTGTCAAAACCCTATCCTCTTCCACTGATAACCTTAATTGCTTATTCCTTGTTTCGATAGTCACTAGTCAATAGCTGTAGATTTTAGGTTCTTAGTTAAATTTTATTATTAATCATATAAATCTCAATTTTTGATCCTCCTGGATAGCAATCAAGCTAGAAACTACGAGAATACTATTTAAATCCAATCCCTATGGACATGATATTATACTATACTATCTTTGACTAGCGAGCACAATTTAAGTATGTGTTTTGTGCTCGTCAAATTTTGGCGCTGTTGCAAGGTATTGGCAATCAATAGTGTTTGAAATAGTTTGTAGTGCTAATTCAGGAATTTTTTTTTTTTTTTAACTTTTATTTTGTTCTTCACGGGTTCTCCTTCGTGTACAGACAATAGGTAAAATCTGTAGTGTATGACACGATCTTCTTGTAAAGAAGTAATAGCCTACAACACGGAATTGGAAAAACACCTGCGGCAACTGAGGAAGGAGAAAGAATTCACCGTAAGGTTCTTGGGGTAACCTTCAACCCAAGAACGCATGGATAATAATGATGACAATAAGGTAGAGGCAGCTACAAGGATAGCTGCTGAGGCAGCCCATAGAGCTGCTGAGGAAACTGTTGAAGACAATAGGGGTCAAAGATTCAATCTAAATCGACCCTTGATTGAAGACCAGTTCGAGAATGCGCTACCAAGGCCTGGTAGAGCATTGGGTGACTATGCCAGACCAGTCTACAATCAATGATTGTCAAGTGTTAGACCATCTCCAATTGCAGCTAATAATTTTGAATTGAAGCAAGGTTTGCTTCAAACCATTCAAAACAACTGCGTTTTTAGAGGAAAGATGAACGAAGATCCAAACACGTATCTGATGGACTTCGAGAAGATTATGAACACCTTTCAATATAATGGAGTATCACAAGATGCGGTGTATTTAAGGGCATTTCCCTTTTCACTTAAAGATGATACGAAGCAGTGGCTTTGATGCTTGCCAAATGGATCAATTAAAATATGGGAGGAAGTGGCCAGAAAATTTTTTGATAAATATTTCTCCTCAGCTAAGACATGCAAGTTTAGAAGAGAAATTCATAACTTCTGCCAGAAAGAGAATGAAACTATTTTTGAAGCATGGGAGAGGTTTTAGGAGATAGTTAGAAGGTGTAAGCATAGCGGAATTGAACTCTGGATGAAACTCCACGATTTTTGGGATGGATTGATACCGACCTCGCGTAGAACATTGAGCAATGCAGTTGGAGGCCCGTTTATGAAAAAGACTCCAGAGGAGATAGTTACAATTCTTGATGAGTTATCTGAAGATGCTAATCAGTGGCCCTCTGATAGTGTGGAAAGAAGAAAATCAACTGGTGTTCACCAAGTTGATGCTACTATATCTGCGCAAATATAGTTTAATGATATGGATAAAGAAATACGAAAGCTAACTATAGCTTCGATGCAAAATGTACACCCGCAGCTTGTGATATATGCGAAAGAGGATACCCTACTCGTGAGTGTCAAGCCTCAATTGAGGAAGTGAATGCTCTAGGAAACTATAATTTTAATGCAATGGGTCAGAGTCACCCCGTTTTTCATGGAGTTCACCTGGGGGTATTGCAAATGCATGGCAAACAAACAACCCCATATTCCAGGAACAAGGAGCTCCAGGTTTTCAAAATCAGCAGAGGCAGCAGTATCAATATCCATAGTCGAGTCAACCCAGCATGGAGGATCTTATGAAGACCTTCATTATTAAGATAGATGAGAGGCTTGATGCCCATGATACAACTATAAAAGAATTGGGTACATCCTTTCAAATCCTGAAAAGACAGGTTGGGCACTTAGCTACCCTAATATTTGAGAGAGCCCCGGGAACACTCCTAACTGATACAGAAAGAAATCCTAAAGAAATAGTAAATGTTGTAACTTTAAGAAGTGGCCAAGAGTTGAAAGATCTCACCCCAATCCAAAAAGATACGAGACATGAAAAAGAAAGCGGGGAGAAGCTGAAGAATGGTGTCGAAAAGAAGAAAGAAGGAAAATTGAGAAGGGAGAAACCTGAGGCAAGCAAGCATATGTATGCGCTGCCTTTTTCCCAAAAGCTAAGTAGAGAAAAGCTGGACAAGCAGTTCGAGAAATTTCTAGATGTGCTGAAACAGGTTCATGTAAACCTACCATTCACAGAAGTGCTCTCACAAATGCCGGCTTATGCCAAGTTCTAGAAGGAGATCCTAACAAAAAAGAGAAAAATAGAAGAGACCTCAGTGGTCAAGATCACAGAGCATTGTAGTGCAATATTGCAAAACAAACTATCACGGAAGTGTAGAGATCTAGGGAGTTTTACCATACCTTGCTCCTTAGGCACTACTAATTTTGACAAGTTTTTATTCTGGTGCCTCGGTTAATCTAATGCCTCTATAGTTTTATAGAAAACTGAAGAAGGAGATTGGAGAGATAAGGTCTGCACCAATATCTTTTCAATTGGCAGAACAAACGACTCTAATACCCGAGAGAATAGTTGAAGATGTCTTAGTTCGGGTAGATAAATTTATATTTCCTGTAGATTTATAGTGGTAAAGGTGAAGGAGAACAAGGAGGTCTCCCTCATCCTAGGAAGACCATTCCTAGCAACGATTAGAGCAATATTAGATAAACATGAGAGAAAACTCATGCTTAGAGTAGGCGAGGAGACTGTGACTTTTGAGATGGATGTAGAAACGGGGGTAAAAAGGGAGAAGCTAGCCGCTAGTGTTTTGTGGAAAGTGAAGGGCGAGAAAGAGAAGGCTGCAGCGAATGAGAAAGATAAGTGTGGGGTGTACCCCAAGAAGGCTGGGAAGAAGCTATTTGCATGGATGAGTGCACTAGTTCGGGCGCGAGGGATGGAGTCCAACTTCGACTCAAACCCCGACTAGATGTTCAGGAAAGTTTTCCTTACCTCTTGATTTTTATTTGTGTGTCATAGGGACATAACAAAATTTAAAGTGTGGGGTGAGGATGTATATATGTATAGAATGTATAAATGTCTTTGTGTGTTTTTGTAATTTATTTGGTGAAAATTTTAAAATTTTTAATTTTCCCCGACGATGGATGTCATTCGATAGGTTTCTTGAGGGATTAAGTCGAACAAAAAAAGACAAAAGAATTTTTTTTTTTTAGGTAGCGTCTGAATTCCCCCCTTGGTTTTTCTTTGTACCATGGTTCTTTTTCAAGGGTTTTTGTTGGAACCGGGTGTAGTTAGTTTTTATTTTTATTGGATTAGGAAATCTTATGCTATGATTTAAAATGAAACCAATATCTCTTAATTGTATTATGTCTTGAGAATAGTAAGTGCTTTAGTTGTGACACTTAGGCTCAGATTTTTACTCTTGTATAAGTACCTTAAATTGTATGATTTTAACTTTGCTTAATTGCTTTGACTAGAGTGTTGCGATGAGTCCGATCCCTAGTGAGTTATGTGCCATGTATGAGTGAGATTTTATGCATTATGTGCATTGCATTTGATGTCTATAACTTGCCCCGTGTATTTACAAAGCGAAATAGTAGTTTCATTTAGTCTTGGAAGTGATATAGGTATTTTTTTGTTGAGCCAGTTATGTGTTGTACCCACCTAATTGTTATGTATCTTAGTTAACCTCTTTGAGCCTGTAATCATGTTTCCTCGGCAATCATATTACAAGCCTTACTCATTTTACCTCTCGCGAGCACTTGAAATTATTATGAACTTTGTAAAAGTTAAAGTGTGGGGTGTTGGTTGGCTTTTGAGTGAAACTAATGAAATAAGGATAAAGGTGCATTGTTTTTAAAAGAAAAAACAAAATAAGAGCCACTTGAATTAGAAAAAAATATAGTTGCATTGTTGTGCAAATATTCATTGATAGTGGTAACTTTTGATATATTTGTACTTAAAGTTGGGGGTTGACATATATGGATATGAAGGTGGAGTTATGGCTTGACATAAGTGTGGGGTTTTGGATGTTCAATTGTATATATTAAAGTGCTTAGGGAGGTATAGTCACTATATCCAAATGTATCCTACCCATCCCGCAGCCTACATTACAACCAAATAAAGTCCTACTTGATCCTTAACTGAATGAGCTCACTTAGTAGAGTAATACGTTATGGGCAAGCTTATGGTACGTCTTTTGTAGCACATAAAAATTACTTTTAAGAGTGAGTAAATTCTTTCTATCTTGAGTTCCTAATTGTTCTTAAACTTTAGTATTTTTGGAACTACTCTCTATTGTTGTGTGAGGGCACTTAATTCACGAAGGAAAGGTAATGTCGTTGATGTCTGAGAGTAAATGAGCGGGTTGTGAAAAATGCGTGGTGCTTTTGAGTCAAATCTTGAGGCGAGGATGTTACGGTCTTGTACTTAATCTGCTTTATTACTCTTGGTGTGATGCGTTAGGAGAGTTGTTTAAAAAGGTCGTGTCTATATGAAATGTAGTTTGATTGCTCGAGGACGAGCAATGGTTTAAGTGTGGGGTATTAATGGTAGTCTAGAAACCCGTGTTTTAGTCGCTTATTGTACTCTAATTCACTGCACTTTACTTATGTTGAGCTTTAATTAGTAGTGTTTTGCACTTATTATGTGATTTATGTCGTGTAGGAGTAATTACGAGTTATTTAGATGTTGCGGAGCAAATTCGAGCTATTTGGAGCTTTGAAATCTAAGTAGAAGCCTAAGGGATTAAACTAGGATCGCGTTCGGAGGTCGAGGACCAAGTCGGGATGTCAAAAATTGGATAAACAAACTACTCTAAGAAAAATGCACAGTCGCGCTGCATGGGGCGCCTCATGGTGCGGCGCGGTAGTACAAAATATGCCCAGAACTCATTTTGCAAATCGTTCTGGAATTGTCCACAAGCGCGTCGCATGGTGCGGCTTAGCATGCGGCACGGTAGCCCAAAAATATTAGAGTGACTCCCCAATTTTGCTAAAAAAAGGTAATTTCGTCCGAGAATTATTGGGGTCGGCTTAAATACACCAAAACACCATTTTAGAAGGACTTTTGACAGATTTTTGACCTAAGAAGGGCAAGGAAGCTAATGAGGAGTTGGAAGAACACAAACACAAGGATTTCATCATTCCTTCCTCACTCAAGATCCGGGTTTGGATTGAATCTATGTTTTTCGATACCCTAATTATAATTGTGAAGAACTTCTCCATGTCTATGGAGTAGATCCTTTTGGGTTTTGATGGATTTGGTGTATTGATGATTATTTGTAGATTATAACTCTATTTTTATGTATTTGTATCGTTTTTGGAAGATTTAATTATTGCATCTATACTCACTTGTTCTTGTAATCGAAAGAGGCATAACTTGTGATATCTGTGCATTATATTGTTGGTTGAGTTCATAGATTCTTCTAAATAATCGAAAGAGGATGGTTGAATCATTGACTAAATCTAGCTAGGATAATAATCGAAAGAGATTTTCCTAAAGACCGATCCACTACGCATTCTTGTATATCTTCACAGTGCTTAAATTGGTTCATCTCGTGAGGTTACGACTTGATCGAGATAGGAGTTTTTGTTGAACGTTTGACTAATAATAGAGTGAATTCGAGAGACTCACTTGAACATTGGAAGTGAATTACCTAAAGTTAAATCCTGGACAATTATCTTACACTTATTCTGTCAAAACCCTATCCTCTTCTACTGATAACTTTAATTGCTTATTCCTTGTTTCGATAGTCACTGGTCAATAGTTGTAGATTTTAGATTCTTAGTTAAATTTTATTATTAATCATATAAATCTCAACTGTTGATCCTCCTGGATAGCAATCAAGCTAGAAACTATGAGAATACTATTTAAATCCAATCCTTGTGGACACGATATTATACTATACTATCTTTGACTAGCGAGCAAAATTTAAGTGTGTGTTTTGCACTCGTCAGTGAAGCCATATTATTAGCTTGTAATTTATAAAGTAGAACTCTTTATGAGTTGTGAAAAGTTATCTCCTTAACCTGAAATTTTCGAAAATGTGTGGGACCGTGGTGTTCAGAGTTATATAGCCTGATCCTAAGAAGGAAAAATGTGAGAAAATTTGTTTATTAATTTTATAATAAAGCCTTACAAAATTGAGATTTTTTGTGAAAAATATTTATATTGGAAGATTAAAAAAATATGTTGTATTTCTAGCTTTAAAAAGTTATGTTGCTTCGGGTCTCTTAGTCATTTGGGTGAAGAAATTATTAAATTATGCCCGTTTCCTACTAATTTTAAATATTTATATACATGTTAAAGTTCCTTCTATATTTAGAAATTTTTTGGTACTTGATTATGAAAGATAAAAAAAAAAAATCTTATGTGTTGAAAGATATTTCAAAAGGCACTTGTACAGAAGTCAAGTCTTATTTCATTTGAGATGATTTTATGCCTTATTTGAGAAATATTATGAGTTAGTATTTTGTATGTGAATTTTTCACTGTATTAGAAAGATACAGTGATGATATTGCATCTCTGATTCATATGAGAAAAACTCAATAGTGATTATGTGATCACCTTTTGGTGGGTGTTATGGTATTAAAATTGCCTGAAAGTGAGGTTGATTAAGCAACCACTTGGTGAGTTAAACCGACAATAACTATATCAATGAATTGTGATTGCAAATGCATAATAACTATTGTAAGAAAATAAATCTTTCAATGGGAAGAGTAGACATATTTTTTTAAAGATACAATGTCATAAAGCAATTGCTTAGAGATGAGAATTTTTTATACATATTATGTGTAATCAAAAGAGAATTTGGCTGATCCTTTGACTTATAAGTGAAACATCGAGAGGTTGAGACTTTTGCCATTTTGAGATGTATCAACAATGATGGTAACTCAACTTATGTGATTGGATATCCCATGAAGTAGGTTCATATGGGTAATAACAAGTCAGTAGTTGATCAAATATGTACTATCAAATTATGTATCTTCCTATGGTGTGTGTGTATATAGTGCAAGACTACAAGGAATGTGAGACTGAGTTATTAAACTCTTAATCCAATAATCCATAGTCTTTTTATAGGTGGTGTATTGGGTGCAAAATACACTTTATGGATGGACTTATATGAGTGTGGGGTGGTGTCGCTCCTATAAAATTTGTGGCGAAAGTTTTAGAGCACTCATGAAAACCAGGCGCGCGCATGGACTATTAGCGCAAAACCGCGACAAACAACAAAGTATGTGGGATATAATGTGATAGATAAGATACTAAGCTTATAAAAGAATTATTGGTTCATATAAGTTTTAAACTTCACTAATTGTTCTGTAAGTTTATTCTTATTTTATCTAGGTCTCGTTCATAGTCCAAGAGACACCAGATTCGACGCATTATGCTCATTTGTAAAAACCCAACAAAAGTTTTTTTTATTTCACTATATTTCTTAATATTCTTTTTGAGTTATGTGGGGATTATTAGAAAAACTAATTGGATAACTCAAAAAGAAATATTCAAATTGTTGTCTAGGTTCATTCTTGTTATATTATATTAATGGATCTTTATTATACTATCAAGTTGAATATATTTAATGTGTATAATAGTAAATTTGAATAACTTTGAATATAATATATTTACTAACCTTGAATGGCTATCAAAATCAGTTTGATCAATGATTATAATGAATTTGCTGTTTGAAACGTTTTTTAATTGCTTTTAATGTTATGTAACTTTTTTAACATTACTAACGAAAATGTTTTCTTAACAACCAGATGTCCACTTTTGGACTATGTATAAATATATCTTCTTGTGTTCATTTGGTGGTGAGTGAAAAAGATGAAAAAAGTCATTTTTCTTTTGAGTGGTTTTCTTTTATTTAATAAGTGTTTCTGCTCCTAGTATACTAGAAGAGCTTGTTTAATCATGGATATACATCTAATTTTATTCATCACGATGTGAGCAAAATATCCTTAAGGACAATGTCCTTGACACACCTCAAGCTAATTTTATTCTCCATAAATCCTATGTTTCAACACAATTAACCCAATTAGCCGCCTACTCAATAGGTCAAATAAAAAATAGAAATGATAATAACTTTATAAGGTTTTAATCAGGGTCAATTTGCACTAATGTATTGGCTCATGTTTTGACTTTATATTGGTATTTCTCCCTATTAATTAATTTATGTTGTTTGCACCAGTTTGTTTTAAATAGCTCATTAGGTGTGAAAGAAAAAACACTTAAAATGCCTATTGATATAGGTGAGTATCTAGATTATGTAATTAAGAATTGTCTTCTACTTTTAAATTTTACATCATAAGCAAACACCCCTTTCTCTTTTTCTTTTAATTTTTTGTTTTGTTTTGGGGGGTGGGGTGGGGGTGCGGGTGGGGGCAAGGGTGTCAAGAAATATATGTTTCTATTGTAAAATCAAGACAGAAAAGGACTAGAAGAGTATTCGCAAGAACAAACACTCCAATCGAATTATTTTGGGGCAAGCAAATCTGGAGTAATGCCAATATAATGTTGATGTTTGAAGAAAGATACAAATAATGAAATCAAAAGAAATAAATAACATACTGAAAATATTTAAAATGTGCTTGACATATTCTACATCTTAATTGAAAACAATCTTTTCTTTTTTTTGGGGTCTCTCCGGCTCAATAATTCCACAAAAGGGCAAAAAACTTAATTAAAAAGCGACTGAAAACTATGTATACGATATATTTTAAATCCGACGGACTTTATTTAAGGAGTGGGGTCACAATAACAACATACTCAGTGTATACCACAATATTGAATAAACACGATTAGGTTGAAGATTAATTAAACCCCTTTGTAGTGAATCTATATCTTGTGACACTACATTTTAATCATTCTTGAAAAATATAGCAAAAATAATACAAAGTAGACAGAATTATTTGAATTCATACTTTAGAGATTCTTACAAGTTCAGATCATAATAATGATCATATGCTCCATGGTCAAGGAAAAACTATATATTACTCTTCTTACTTTCTTCCATTTCGATTAGGTATTAATGATCACAGTGATTATAACTCTTTGAATTTGCAACTAACCTTTTTGCAGTAAATATCCTGAAAAAACGATAAATCTTTCCACATGATACACGAGTTTGGAGAATCTCATTAATTATATATAGTGAAATACAGCACAAAAAAGTATGGACGTCAAGCTGAATCAATTTCGTATGATAAGGAAAGAAAAATGAAAAATTATCCTAAATGCCCTGTAACCTCTCAAAAATAAGTATGGACGTCATCATACTGATCCACAAGACTCTACTAGAGACTTTTTCTCATGACTTGTAGAACCTATGAACCTAGAGCTCCGATACCAACTTGTCACGATCCAAAATCCACCAGTCATGATGGCACCTAACCCCGACCCATTAGGGAAGCCAATTTACAAATAATAATTAAAATAATATTTAACTGACTCTATTACACTCTCTAAGGACTGGTTGTACAAATCATGAGCTTCTAAGATAAGAATTTACAAAACTGGTATGAAATAAATATATCATCTATTCGATATGTACATAAACAGATTTTTATAAATCTAAGACTACCATGAACAAGAGGCAGCTACTACTGGAACAGAGGTACGTCTTCAAATCCAGCTCTCGTCGATCACAGCAACATCAATATCCAATTTCTGCACGTAAGGTGCATAAGTATAGTATGACTATAACCGACCCCAGGTGCTCAATAAGTAACAAACCTAACCTTAGGTCGAAAGTAGTGACGAGCTTGTACCAAGGTCAGAATCCACACCAATAACCAATGGCATCTCATAACAATATAATTTAAAACAGCACAAGTAATAACTTAATAATAAAATGCTCAGCTCGTATACAGTTCTGGAAAAATAAATATTTTCTTTTTATGTATAACAATAAAACTCCAATCTTTTGCCGAAAGTCACCGAAATATGAGTATGTTCTGTAAAAACTGTGATTTCCCAAAAACTTTTCAACGGGTAATTGTTTTATTTTTTTTAAATAACACGAGAAAAATACATCTCTATACCTGCACGTCAATATGTAGGAGTAGTCATGAATGACGCAATATCGTACATCATGAGGAAAAATGTATCTCCATGCCTGTATGTCAAGTGTGCATATCAATGCGATGCAACTCAGTGATAAAACCATATGCATACTATCAGAGTATTATTTCGCTCAGACCTCCCAGTTACTCAGTCCTCCCAGTCACTCAGTCCTCCCAATCACCCAGTCCTCACAGTTACTCAATTCTCCCAATCGCTCGGCACTCGCACTCGGCACTCGGGACTCGCACTCAGTAGGTACCTGCGCTTACTAGGGGGTGTGTACAGACTCTGGAGGGGCTTCTTCAGCCCAAGCGCTATAACAAGTCAATTATGGCATAAATGAATCAACCATGCTGGGGCGTGCAGCCCGATCCCATAAATAATAATATATATAAAGCCAATATGGGTTGATGCGACGTGCAGCCCAATCCCATAATCATCCTCACAATCAGGCCCTCGGCCTCACTCAGTCATCAATCTTTCCAGTCTCTCGGGCTTACAATGTCATGAAAATCAGTCCAAAATGATGATATGATGAATAAATAAATAGCAAGAGAGACTGAAAGATAATATGAAATGAATGAACATGACTGAGTATGAAGTTACAATTTAAACAAATAATTCGACAGCCGAAATGACCTTAGTGGGTCCCAATAAGGCAATAATACCAATATTTGCCTAAGCATGCTTTCTAACATGAGTCACAACTCAGTTTCTCTAACACATACAAATACATGGAGAAATATGAGTTAATTGACTATAAAGCTCTATGGAATCAACTGAGTCTCGATTTCTACGGTGCCCGCCCACACGTCCGTTACCTAGCATGTGCGTCACCTCCAAACAATTCACATAACACGTATAATCAGGGTTCATACCCTCAGCTCCAAGATTAGAGACGTTACTTACCTCGAACAAGCCGAATCTGCTGCCGAGCAAGCTAAATAATACTCCGAAAATTGCATTCCGCGCGTATCAACCTCCATACACCTTCCTATCTCCTCAACTCAATCCAAACGATTTATATCTATTCAAACAACATACAAATTAATCAAAATATACTCCATTGCTTACAATTTAACAATTTATAAAAATTTCCAACTCCGCTCAAAAAATTGGTAGTGGGGCCCACGTATCGGAATCCGATGAAACTCACAAAATCCGACAACCCATTCAATTACGAGTCCAACCATACTAGTTTCACTCAAATTCGACTTCGAATCGACATTCAAATCCCAAAAAATTATTTTATGAAATTTTTACAATTTTTCCCAAATTTCGATCTCAAAATACTGATTAAATGATAAAAACAATGATATATTCATGTATATTAACCAATTTCGAGTTAGAATCACTTATGTGATGACCCAAAATATCATCTTTAAGTTTAATAATTAATTATGTGTTCTAAGACCTCAAAAGCACTATTTATTATTTTTCGACTTACGTGCGCAGTCGGTAAAATTTTCCGGAAAGTTGTTATGTGAAAAATAGATTAAAATATGAATTAGAGCTTTAAAACTCAACTGACTTTGGTCAACATTTTAAGCAAACGGACTCAGATCAGTATTTTGACAGTTCCGATAGGTCCGTATCGTAATTTGGGAGTTGGGCGTATGCCCGGAATCAAATTCCGAGGTCTCTAGCCCGAGATATGGAATTTTGATGAAAAATTAAAAGTTTAAGTTCAAATAGTGACCGGATGTTGAATTATGTGCAAACGACCCCGGAATAGAATTTTGATGATTCCAACAACTCCGTATGATGATTTTGGACTTAGGAGCGTGATCAGAATTTTATGTGGAAGCCCGTAGTAAAATTAGGCTTGAAATGGCTAAAATGGGAATTTAAAGTTTGGAAGTTTGACCGGGGAGTTGACCTTTTGATATCGGGGTCGGAATCCAGTTCCGAAAATTTTTACAACTCCGTTATGTCATTTATGAGTTGTGTGCAAAATTTAAGATCAATCGGACTTGATTTGATAGGTTTCGGCATCGAATGTAGAAGTTGAAATTTTTTAGTTTCATTAAGTTTGAATTGGGGTATGATTCATGGTTTTAGCGTTGTTTGATGTGATTTAGAGGTTCGACTAAGTTCTCATGATGTTTAGGACTTGTTGGTATATTTGGTTGAGGTCCCAAGGGCCTCGGGTGAGTTTCGGATGGTTAACGGATCAAAAATTGGACTTAAACAGCTGCTGCAATTTTTCTCTTCTGCTGGAAATTCTGGGTTGTGATCGAGCCCAAGATCGAGCCCAAAAATCGAGCTCCCAAGATCGAGCTCCCACGATCGAACTCCCTGATCGAGCTCCCAAGATCGAGCTCCCATGATCGAGCTCCCCTGATCGAGCTCCCAAGATCGAGCTCCCATGATCGAGCTCCCATGATCGAACTCCCCTGATCGAGCTCCCTGATCGGACTCCCTGACCGCGCTCCCTAATCGGATTGGACAGATCTGTAAGTTATAAAAACAGAGGCATTCGACCCATTTGCCATTTTTGACAAACTTGAGCTTGTGCAGAGGCGCCTTTTGACAGATTTACAAGGAAAGCCATTTGGGGTTAGTGATTCCAACTCGGATTTGGTCTATATACACAAATATATCATTATTTTCACCATTTAATTAGTGTTTTGAGATTGAAATTTGAAAAATTTTAGAAATCTCATAGAAACGAATTTTTGAGATTTTGGTATCGATTCGGAGTCGGATTTGAGTGAAACTGGTATGGTTGGACTCGTAATTGAATGGGTTGTCGGATTTCATAACTTTCGCCAGATTCCGAGATGTGGGCCCCACAGACGAATTTTTAATTAATTTCGGGATTTTTATTGAAAATGTAGTATTTCTTATAGAATTGATTCCTATAAATTTTAGTGATTGTATCGAATTATTTATGGTTAGATTCGAGCCAATCAAAGTTGGATAATTTAGGAAAGGGCCTTCTAGTAGATTAAATTGAAGCAAATTGAGGTAAGTCTCTTGTCTAATCTTGTGAGGGGGAAATTTACCCCATAGGTAATTAAATTAGATAATTGTTGCTAATTGCGGGGGCTACATACGCACGAGGTGATGAGAGTCCGTACGTAGCTACTATTAATGCTAAAGTCAGGGTAGTTTAGGACTCAAAGCATGAATTACTTGTGTAAATTGTATTCTTTATTAATTAAAATATTTGATGTATATATTGTGAATTGTTATGAAAAGTAGAAAAATATGAAATTTTTATATGCTTAATTTTTGTTTAGATTAATTAATTATTGAAATAAATTGTTATCCTCTCGAATAAATTTTATAATAAATACTCTTATTCCGGAGGTACATAAGAAAATGTCTTCCTTTCTTGTGGATCAGGCCGAACGCCTCGGCAGGATAGATGCATCTATGGATCGTGTCGCACGTCTCTCGGCAGTGTACACAATATTCTGGATCGGGCCGAATGACCTCGGTAGAAATCGTGCTTAATAATAATAATTACACGATACTTTGATAGTTTATTGTAACTTGTGAAGCTAATTGATAAATTTGGAAATCTTTGGAATTTAAGGATTATTATCCATGTTAGCTAAGGAATTATTGTTATTCCTGTAAATGAGATTAATTGATAAATTAGAAATTTATTGGAATTGAAGGAATTTAGTTAATATAGTGAGAATTGTTGCATTTGAAGGAATTTAATTATTTCTGTTGGTTAAATAAATTATTGTTATATTCTGTGAATCATGTTGAATTATATATTCTAGTTTTATTTCAATTATTATTATTGACCCGTAGTGAGTGTCAAAGTCGGCCATCTCGTCTCTACCACTTCGAGATTAGGCTTGATACTTACTAAGTACACATTGTTTACGTATTCATACTATACTTGATGCATTTTTTGTGCAGGACCTGAGGCAAGTACTAGTGGGGGACCTACCATCTTACACCCACGTTATTCAGGGGCATAGTAGTGAGCTACCTTTCTGAGCCGTTCTGCAGCTACCAGGGTCTCTCCTTGTATTTTTTTTCATTCTGTCTATTTTTATTTCAGACAGTATTTGAGATTTTGTATTATCTACTAAATGCTCATATACTTGTGACACCAGGTCTTGGCACACACATTGGTAGAATTTGGTATTTTATTATTTTCTTGGATTAAAACTTTAATTAATATACGTTTAATTTATCAGTTGGCTTGCCTAGCTGTAGTGTTGGGCGCCATCACGACCTATAGGTGAAATTGGGTCGTGACAACATGGTATCAGAGCCCTAGGTTCACGTAGGTCTCACAAGTTATGAGCAGACCTAATAGAGTCTTATGGATCGGTACAGAGACGTTTGTACTTATCTTCGAGAGTCTATAGGGTATTAGGAAACTACCTTTCTTCATATTCCATCGTGCAATTAAGGTAATACTAAATATCCTTATCTTATTCTCTCACAGATGGTGAGAACGCGCTCTAATGAGGTTCCAGACCAGGGAAGATCTACTCCCCCAGTTGCTAGAGGCAGAGGCCGAGGGAGGGCTCCAGCCCGTGGTAGAGGCCGAGGACGTCCCAGAACTATTCCAGTTATGCCGCCAGTGGGTCCAGCAGAGAATCCCTTTATTGAGGAACAAGGTGAGGTGCCTGTGGCTGAGCCAGCTTCGGTGGATTTCATATCTGCACCAGGATTTCAGGATGTCATGGGTCGTATGCTGCGGTTCATGGACAATATGACTCAGGCCGGTTTATTTTCGGCAGACCCAGCTATATCTCAGGTGGGCGGGGGAGCACAGACCCCTACCGCACAGGCCCATGGACAGGAAGCTGATGTATATCAGACCCAGGGTGCACTACCTGTGGTGGAGCCCAGCCAGTGGCAGCAGCTACACCTGAGCCAAGGCCAGCTGTAGCCGCTGACCCTCAGAAACTATTGGACAGATGGACTAGACTACATCCTCCTGTCTTTGGGGGTGAGCGACACGAGGATCCCCAGGATTTCATTGATCGGTGCAAGGATAGACTGTACAACATGAGGATATTAGAGTCTCATGGGGTAGACTTTGCTACTTTTCAGCTAGAGGGCAGAGCCCGTAGATGGTGGCAGTCTTATGTTCTTGGCAGACTAGCAGATTCTCCTCCCATAAATTGGGACAAGTTCACCCGTATCTTCTTGGATAGGTATATTCCACCCTTCTAGAGGGAAGAGTTGAGGTTTTAGTTTGAGCAGCTCCAGCAGGGTCAGATGTCAGTGACCGATTATGAGGCGAGGTTTTCTGCGTTATCTTGCCATACACTTATGATACTCCCTACTGAGGTGGAGAGAGTGCGGAGGTTTGTTGCAGGTTTACATATTGGAATTTAGGCCACTATGGCTCGAGAGGTTAAGATGGTTACTTCTTATGAGCTAGTCGTGGAGATAGCCAACAGGATTGAGGGTGTACATCAGCGGAGCCGAGAGCAAAGTATGAGAGATAAGCGGTTCAGGCATTCTGGAGAGTTCAGAGGTGCTCCGTCTGGGGGCATAGGTCAGTTCGTGAGAGGGCAGTCCAGTAGGCCCCCATATCTAGCACCACCGCCTCCTCGGGGTGCTCCAGTATGACCTTATTTCAGTGCTATACCAGAGAGTTCTTATCGCCCACCAGCTATTCAGGGTTCTTCCCGTGGGTATTCAGGTCCCCAGGGCCAGACCTCTAGTCAGCGGCTTATTACACCGCAGAGTTGTTATGAGTGCGGGGATCCCAGTCACATACGGAGATTTTGCCCCATGCTTCGGGGTAAACTAGTGCAACAAGGTCAGCAGTCTATGATTATCGAACCAGTTGCTCCACCAGTCGTCCGACCACCTAAAGGTGGAGGACAGGTGGGTAGAGGCCGTCATAGAGGTGGAGGTTAGCCAGGTGGAGGTCAGCCAGTTGGCGCTCCAGCTCAGTTCTATGCTTTTCCGGCCAGACCAGATGCAGAGGCCTCAGATGCTGTGATTACAGGTATTATTTCTGTTTGCGGCAAAGATACCTCGGTATTATTCGATCCAGGATCTACGTATTCATATGTGTCATCTCTATTTGCTCCATTCCTGGGTGTTTCTTGTGAGTCCTTGAGTACTCCTGTTTATGTGTCCACTCCTATGGGAGATTCTGTTGTTGTGAACCGGATCTACCGGTCATGTATTATTATATTCTGTGGTTATGAAACTAGAGCAGATCTCCTATTGCTTGAGATGACCGATTTTGAAATTATTCTGGGCATGGACTGGTTATCTCCATATCATGCTATTCTAGATTGCCATGCCAAGACTGTTACCTTGGTTATTCCAGCATTGCCTAAGCTGGAGTGGATGGGTTCGTCTGTTAGTTCATTTAATCGAGTTATTTCTTTTATAAAGTCTCAACACATGGTTGAGAAGGGTTGTTTGGCTTATCTAGCCTATATTCGGGATACTATTGTAGAGACTCCGGCTATTGATTCAGTGCCTGTAGTTCTGGAGTTCTCCGATGTATTTCCTTCAGATCTTCCAGGTATGCCACCTGATCATGATATAGATTTTTGTATTGACTTGGCTCCAGATACCCAGCCTATATCTATCCCACCGTATCGCATGGCTCCGAAAGAATTGAAAGAATCGAAAGAACAATTTGAAGAGTTACTAGCCAAAGGGTTCGTCAGACCGAGTGTATCGCCTTGGGGTGCACCAGTATTATTTATGAAAAATAAGGATGCAACAATGTGGGTGTGTATTGATTATCGCCAATTGAACAAAGTCACTATTAAGAACAAGTACCTGTTGCCGCGTATTGATGATCTATTTGACCAGTTGCAGGGTGCTAGGGTGTTCTCTAAGATCGACTTGAGGTCGGGGTACCATCAGTTGAAGATTCGGGATTCGGATTTTCCGAAGAGTGCTTTTCGGACTAGATATGGTCATTATGAGTTTCTGGTGATGTCTTTTGGTTTAACTAACGCCCCGGCAGCGTTTATGGATTTGAGGAACAGGGTATTCAGTCCACATATTGATTCATTTGTCATCGTCTTCATTGATGACATCTTGATCTACTCGCGCAGTAAGGAGGAGCATGAGCAGCATATGAGAGTAGTGCTTCAGACATTGCGGGAACAAAAGCTATATGCTAAGTTCTCTAAATGCGAGTTCTGGCTTGAGTCTGTCGCATTTTTAAGACATATTGTATCGGGCGAGGGTATTAACATTGATCCCAAAAAGATTGAGGCAGTTCAGAATTGGCATCGTCCCACTTCGGCGACTGAGATCAGGAGTTTTCTGGGTTTGGCAGGTTATTATCGCCGGTTCGTGGAAGGTTTTTCATCTATTGCAGCACCTTTGACCAAATTAACCCAGAAGGGTGCTCCGTTCCGATGGTCCGATGATTGCGAGTTGAGCTTTTAGAAGCTCAAGACAGCATTGACTACAGCACCAGTGTTAGTATTGCCTTCCGGTTCGGGGATGTATACAGTGTATTGTGATGCTTCACACGTCGGCTTGGGTTGTGTATTGATGCAGGAAAGGCAAGTTATTGCATATGCTTCACGCCAGCTGAAGCCCCACTAAAAGAATTATCCGGTACCTAATTTGGAGTTAGCTGCGATTGTTCACGCACTTAAGATTTGGAGGCATTATCTTTATGGGGTATCTTGTGAAGTTTACACTGATCATCGCAGTTTGCAACATTTGTTCAAGCATAGGGACCTAAATTTGAGGCAGCGCAGATGGCTGGAGTTACTAAAAGATTATGATATTACTATCCTGTATCATCCGGGCAAAGCAAATGTGGTTGCAGATGCCTTGAGCAGAAAGGTGGAGAGTATGGGTAGTATGGCTTTCATTTCAGCAGAGAAAAGGCCATTAGCCTCGGATATTCAGTCCTTGGCTAACAGACTTGTGAGGCTGGATATTTCAGAGCCCAGCCGAGTTCTTGCATGTGTTGTGGCCCAGTCTTCACTATTTGAGCAGATCAAGGCTCGCCAGTATGATATCTCACACTTGATGGTTCTTCGTGAAACGGTACTACGAGGTGGTTCCAAGGAAGTTACTATTGGTGCGAATGGTGTTCCGCGACTCCAGGGTCGTCTATGTGTTCCTAATGTGGATGGAGTGAGGAAAAAGATCCTAGAGGAGGCACACAGTTCTCGATATTCTATTCATCCAGGTGTTACGAAGATGTATCCTGACCTGAGGTAGCATTACTGGTGGCGACGAATGAAAAAGGACATTGTTGAGCATGTAGCTAGGTGTCTAAATTGCCAGCAAGTTAAATATGAGCACCAGAGGCCAGGTGGCCTACTTCAGTAGATGACTATACCGGAGTGGAAATGGGAACGCATCACTATGGACTTTGTAGTTGGGTTGCCGCGGACCTTGCAGAAGTTTGATGCAGTTTGGGTCATTGTCGACAGGTTGACCAAGTCAACACATTTCATTTGTGACTACGTATACTTTAGAGAGGTTGGCCCAAATTTATATTCAGGAGATAGTTCGGTTGCACGGTGTGCCAGTTTCCATCATATCAGATAGAGGTCCTCAGTTTACTTCACATTTCTGGAGAGCATTACAGAGTGAGTTGGGGACCGGTGTAGAGTTCAACACAGCTTTTCATCCGTAGACCGACGGGCAGTCAGAGCGGACAATCAAATTTTGGAGGATATGCTCAAGGCATGTGTGATTGACTTTGGAGGTCAGTGGGATCATTTTTTGCCTTTGGCCGAGTTTGCTTATAACAACAGTTACCAATCCAGCATCGAGATGGCTCCATTTGAGGCTTTGTATGGTCGACGATGTCGTTCGCCCATCAGGTGGTTTGAGCCCGGTGAGTCTAAGTTATATGGTACTGATTTGGTGAAAGATGCCTTGGAAAAGGTAAAGTTGATTCAGGAGCGACTTCGTACAGCACAATCCAGACAGAAGAGTTACGAAGATCAGAAAGCGCGCGATTTATCCTTTATGATGGGTAAAAAGGTTCTCTTGAAAGTTTCACCGATGAATGGAATCACGAGATTTGGGAAAAAGGGAAAATTGAGCCCAAGGTTTATAGGCCCATTTGATGTATTGAAATGAGTTGGGGAGATTGCTTATGAGCTTGCATTGCCTCCCAGCCTATTGGGAGTTCATCCGGTTTTCCATGTATCTATGCTCCGGAAGTATCATGCCGGCCTATCACATGTGTTAGACTTCAGCATAATTCAGCTAGATAATAGCTTGGGTTATGAAGAGGAGCCAGTTGCCATTATTGATAAACAGGTTCGCCAGTTGAGGTCCAAGAGGATTTCAGCAGTTAAAGTCCGGTGGAGGGGCCAACAGTCGAGGAAGCGACTTGGGAGGCCGAGGAAAACATGCGGAGTAGATATCCGCACTTATTCAGCACTTTAGGTATAATTCTAAACCCGTTCGAGGACAAACGTTTGTTTTAGAGGTGGAGAATGTGATGACCCAAAATGTCATCTTTAAGTTTAATAATTAATTCTGTGTTCTAAGACCCCGAAAAGCACTATTTATCATTCCTCGACTTGCATGCGCAGTCCGTAAAATTTTTCGAAAAGTTTTTATGTGAAAAATGGATTAAAATATGAATTAGAGCTTTAAAACTCAACTGAGTTGACTTTGGTCAACAGTTTGAGCGAACGGACTCGGATCAGTATTTTGACAGTTTCGGTAGGTTCGTATCATAATTTGGGACTTGGAAGTATGCCCGGAATAAAATTCCGAGGTCCCTAGCCCGAGATATGGAATTTTGATGAAAAATTAAAAGTTTAAGTTCAAATAGTGACCGGATGTCGAATTATGTGCAAACGACCCCGGAATAGAATTTTGATGATTCCAACAGCTCCGTATGTTGATTTTGGACTTAGGAGCGTGATCGGAATTTTATGTGAAAGTCCGTAGTGAAATTAGGCTTGAAATAGCTAAAATGGAAATTTAAAGTTTGGAAGTTTGACCGGGGAGTTGACCTTTTGATATCGGGGTCGAAATCCAGTTCTGAAAATTTTCACAATTCCATTATATCATTTATGACTTGTGTGCAAAATTTGAGGTCAATCGGACTTGATTTGATAGGTTCCGGCATCGAATGTAGAAGTTGAAAATTCTTAGTTTCATTAAGCTTGAATTGGGGTATGATTCATGGTTTTAGCATTGTTTGATGTGATTTAGAGGTTCGACTAAGTTCGTATGATGTTTAGGACTTGTTGGTATATTTGGTTGAGGTCCCGAGGGCCTCGGGTGAGTTTCGAATGGTTAACTGATCAAAAATTGGACTTAAACAGCTGCTGCAATTTTTCTCTTCTGCTGGAAATTCTGGGCTGTGATCGAGCCCAAGATCGAGCCCAAAAATCGATCTCCCAAGATCGAGCTCCCACGATCGAATTCCCTGATCGAGCTCCCAAGATCGAGCTCCCATGATCGAGCTCCCATGATCGGGCTCCCAAGATCGAGCTCCCATGATCGAGCTCCCATGATCGAACTCCCCTGATCGAGCTCCCTGATCGGACTCCCTGATCGAGCTCCCTGATCGGACTGGACAGATCTGTAAGTTATAAAAACAGAGGCATTCGACCCATTTGTCATTTTTAACAAACTTGAGCTTGAGCAGAGGCGCCTTTTGACAGATTTTCAAGGAAAGCCATTTGGGGTAAGTGATTCCAACTTGGATTTGGCTATATACACAAATATATCATTATTTTCACCATTTAATTAGTGTTTTGAGATTGAAATTTGGAAAATTTTAAAAATCTCATAGAAACGAATTTTTGAGATTTCGGTATCGATTCGGAGTCGGATTTGAGTGAAACTGGTATGGTTAGACTCGTAATTTAATGCGTTGTCGGATTTCATAACTTTCTGCGCATTCCGAGATGTGGGCCCCACGGATGAATGTTTTAATTAATTTCAGGATTTTTATTGAAAATGTAGTATTTCTTATAGAATTGATTCCTATAAATTTTAGTAATTGTATCAAATTATTTATGGTTAGATTCGAGCCAATTAAAGTTGGATAATTGAGGAAAGGGCCCTCTAGTGGATTAAATTGGAGTAAATTGAGGTAAGTCTCTTGTCTAATCTTATGAAGGGAAAATTTACCCCATATGTGATTAAATTAAATAATTATTGCTAATTGCGGGGGCTACGTACGCACGAGGTGACGAAAGTCCGTACGTAGCTACTATTAATGCTAAAGTCCGGGAGTTTTAGGACTCAAAGCATGAATTACTTGTGTAAATTGTATTCTTTATTAATTAAAATATTTGTTGTATATATTGTGAATTGTTATGAAAGGTAGAAAAATATGAAATTTTCATATGCTTAATTTTTGTTTAGATTAATTAATTATTGAAATAAATTGTTATCCTCTCGAATAAACTTTACAATAAATACTCTTATTCCGAAGGTACATAAGAAAATATCCTCCTTTCTTGTGGATCGGGCCGAACGCCTCGGCAGGATAGATGCATCTATGGATCGTGCCGCACGTCCCTCGGCAGTGTACACAATATTCTGGTTCGGGCCGAACGACCTCGGCAGAAATCGTGCTTAATAATAATAATTACATGATACTTTGATAGTTTATTATAGCTTGTGAAGCTAATTGATAAATTTGAAAATCTTTGGAATTTAAGGATTATTATCCCTGTTAGCTAAGGAATTATTGTTATTCCTGTAAATGAGATTAATTGATAAACTGAAAATTTATTGGAATTGAAGGAATTTAGTTAATACACTGAGAATTGTTGCATTTGAAGGAATTTAATTATTTCTATTGGTTAAATAAATTATTGTTATATTCTGTGAATCATGTTGAATTATATATTCTAGTTTTATTTCAATTATTATTATTGACCCGTAGTGAGTGTCAAAGTCGGCTATTTCGTCTCTACTACTTCGAGATTAGGCTTGATACTTACTGGGTACGCGTTGTTTACGTACTCATACTACACTTGCTGCACTTTTTGTGCAGGACCTGAGGCAAGTACTAGTGGGGGACCTACTGTCTTACGCGCACGTTATCTAGGTGCATAGTGGTGAGCTACCTTTCTAAGCCGTTCTGTAGCTACCAGTATCTCTCCTTGTATTTATTTTTTCATTCTGTCTATTTTTATTTCAGATAGTATTTGAGATTTTGTATAATCTACTAGATGCTCATATACTTGTGACACCAGGTCTTGGTACACACATTGGTAGAATTTGGTATTTATTATTTTCTTGGATTAAAAGTTTAATCAATATACGTTTAATTTATCAGTTGGCTTGCCTAGCTGTAGTGTTGGGCACTATCACGACCTATAGGTGAAATCTGGTCGTGACAACTTACCCCGATGAATTTTTTGAAAATACTACGAAAAATCACCACAAACTTAGCTCCCAAAGTCTAAATATGAAACATGGGATGAAACCCTCGTTCATATAGTACAAAATCTTATCCCCATTGTGCTGACCGCACATTGTTTTGTGCGGCCGCACTTCAGCAGCTCTGCACTACTAGGTTTTAGTAAATTGATGATAACTTTCTCTACAAATGTCCAAATAATTAATAGTATACCTTTCTGGAAACTAGATTCAAAGGAATAGAACTTTCGTTTTTGAGTCATCTTTTCATTCCTTGTAGATTAAAAGATATATGCTTCCGAAATCGGACTATCGAACCTGCAGAATCTCCTTTCTGCGGCCGCGAGAGAAATTCTGCGGTCCGCATATTTCTTCTGCGGTACGCACTTTTCCTCTGCGGTCCGTACTTTTTCTCTGTGGTCCGCACTTTTACTTTGTCTCAGCATTCCAAATTATGCCCCCCGCACTTCAAAAGTTCCAAAACAACATCAGAGTGCCGACTTAATGAAAACTAACAATTTTCAACTTCTACATTCAATGCCGAAACCTATCAAATCAAGTCCGATTGACCTCAAATTTTGCACACAAGTCATAAATTAGATAACGAATCTATTCCAATTTCCATAATTGGATTCCGATCCTCATATCAAAAAGTCAACTCCCTGGTCAAACGTCCAACACTAATTTTTTATTTTTAGCTATTTCAAGCCCAATTCAACTACTGACTTTTAAATATTTTTTCGGATACGCTCCTAAGTCCAAAATCACCATATGGAGCTATTAGAATCATCAAAACTCTGTTCCGGGGTCATTTACATGTAAGTCAATATCCGGTCCACATTTACAACTTAAGCTTTAAACCTTGAATTTCATTCTTTCAAACTAATTTCGAAATACCTGAAAACCAAAATCGACAATTTACACAAGTTATAATATATCATATGAAGCTATTCAAGACTTCAAATAGTAGAAAGGAGCATAAATTCTCAAAATGAGTGGTCGGGTCGCTACAAAAATACTACTAATTAAAGCTCAACATAAGTAAAGTACAGTGAATTAGAGTGCAATAAGCGACTAAAATACGGGTTTCTAGTCTACCATCATTCACCCCGAAGATTTTTCTTCTATTTAGCAAGATTATTAGATTTAGAAGAATATGAAGGTCTTATATCATGTATTATTTCTGACTACATCACATCATCATAGTAGTTTGTTCACATTAATTATTTTTCATACAAAAGGAATCAAGACATCATAGCACCTTAGAGTATCTAACGTGTCACTTATAAATCATTTTAAATAGCTTTATTTAGAGGACCAAATTGATATTCTCATGACTTCAAATAAAACTAGTTATGCCATATTTGAATAAGTGTAAGGCACAAATATTAAGATCTCACGAGATTATGAACAACTACTCATACTATATCATCATCAACAAATATTTTAAGAAAGTAACATTTTAATTAAAAGATGGATAAATGTTCTTAAAGAAGTAGAATATATCCAGTTGATAGTAACATTTATAAGATGAGAAACATAAACAACGTAGATGATTTTTCTTCTTTATATTTGTCTATTATAAGACAACTTAATATCATTTCCACTAGATCAACTTAACATGAAAAATTTCACCATTTTAAAAACTAATGAAAACAGAAGTACAACATGAACTTTTCCATCATTTAAAAAAATAAAATTCACAGAAACTTAAGAGAGTCATTTCTTTCGATCTTATATGTATTAACTGAGCAGATAAATGTGATGACCCAAAAGGTCATCTTATGTTTTAGATCTCGAATCTGCGGTCTTAAGCCTTGAAAATCTCATTTTTACCCTCCTCGATTTGTGTACGCAGTCAGGGCATATTTTCGAAAAGTTTTTATGTTGAAAATTGATGAAAATAAGAATTTATGCCTTAAAAGTTGATTTTAATTGACTTCGGTCAATATTTTTGGTAAACGAGCCAGGATCCATATTTTGATAGTCCCGGTGGATCCGTATCAAATTATGGGACCTGGGCATATGCTCGAAATCAAATTCGAAGGTCTCTAGCTCAAGTTATGAATTTTTGATAAAAATAAAAAGTCTGAAATCTAATTATTTTTAAGAATTGATTGATATTTGGCATTGTCAGTGCTGGGTCCGTATTCTAGTTTCGGAGCCCAGTACAGGTTCATTATGATATTTAAGACTTGTCTGAGAAATTTGGTGAGAAATAGAGTTAATTTGATGTGATTCGGACGTCCAGTTGAGAAGATATGAATTTTAGAGTGTTCTTGAGAATTTCATTTGACTTGGTGCTAAATTCGTAGTTCTAGGTGTTATTTTGACGATTTGATCACGCGAGCAAGTTAGTATGATGTTTTTAGACTTGTGTGCATGTTTAGTTTGGAGCCCCGAGGGCTCGGGTGAGTTTCGGATAGGCCACGAAATGTTTTGGACTTTGGAAAAATTTGGTTTTTTCTGCAGAGTCTGGATTCTGGCATGTCCTTCTTCGCGTTCGCGAAGGTCCTCTCACGAACGCGAAGAGTAAACTGATGAGGCAGGAATTTCTTCTTCGTGAACGCAAAGGCTTGGTCGCGAACGTAAAGCAATGGGGGCGTTACCCTTCGTGAATGCGACAAGCCCATCGCGAATGCGTAGTGTTAGGCACTGGGGAGGGGGAGTCAGTCTTTTCTTCATCGCGAACGCGAACACTGTCTCGCGAACGCGAAGACCAGGGAAGGGTAGCCTACGCGAACGCGAGCACTGTCTCGTGAACGCAAAGGCTTGGCAGCCTATACTCTTCGCGAACGCGACAGTGCTATCGCGAATGCGATGAACATTGTCGCCCAGCACTTAACAAAAACCAAACACGGGATTTAGCCAAAAGTTCATTTTTCTTAAAAAACAAACGGTGAGAGGCGATTTTTCAAGAGCCATTTCTTTCCCAAAGTGTTGGTAAGTAATTCTAAACCACCTTTTTTCAATTACCCATTACATTTCTTGAATTTTCAACCTAAAATCTAGATTTTTCATGGTAGAATTAGGAGTTAGGGTAGAAACTAGGGATTTCGGAAATTTTGGGATTTAGACCTCAATTTGAGGTCGGATTCCAAAACCAATCATATATTCGGGCTCGGGAATGAATGGGTAAATGGATTTTGGTTCGAACCTTGAGTTTTGACCAAGCGGGCCCGAGGTCGATTTTTTGACTTTTTGGAGAAAAATTTGAGAAATTTAATTTATGAAATATAATTGATTCCTTTAGCAGTATTTGATATTATTGAGTCATTTTTGAATAGATACGAGTAGTTTGGAGGTGCATTCCAAAGGAAAAGCTGTGATTGAGAATTTAGTGGCCTTCGGAGCGAGGTAAGTATTGTGTCTAACCCTGACTTGAGGAAATTAGGAACCTTAGATTACTTGTTAAGTGAAATCTATGTGAGCAGCGTATATGTGAGGTGACGAGTACTTATGCACCGCCAATTTACCTGTTTTCCATGTTTCTCTATTTTTTCTTATATTGTCTCTTTCCTATGCCAAATTGCTACGTGTTATACTAATGTTGTTTAATTTATCGTTCTTATCATGTTTACGAATTTTCTGATGATAATTGAGTTTTTATTTCAAAGTTGAGATTGATATTATGGAACCAAATGTTGAAGTAAGGTTTGTACTTGTTATTCTATCTCCCCGTTGCTATTTATTCATTGCATTATGGTAAGGGAGAGTGTTAATGCACGAAGGGTGATGTCGTGCTATATTGTGAGTGTTAATGCACGAAGGGTGATGTCGTGCCATATTGTGAGTGTTAATGCACGAAGGGTGATGCCGTACCATATTGTGAGTGTTAATGTACAAAGGGTGATGCCGAGCCATATTGTGAGTGTTAATGCACGAAGGGTGATGTCGTGACATGATATGAGAGTTAATGCACGAAGGGTGATGTCGTGCCGTTTCTATTAATTTTATGGTGAGATTGAGAGTAAAAGCACGAAGGGTGATGCCGTGCATTTTTCCTTACTGTATTCACTATTCCTGTTGATTCATGGTATATTGACTGCTTCGGTGATCATTTTGTTGTAGTTCTTTATCTTGCATTCCCCTTAGTATGTTCCCCTCCTGACATTTCCTGTTTAGTTCTTCATTTCTGTTATTTGTATATACATTGTTAAATTGTACAGGTTGATTTGTAGGTGCCTTGCTTTAGCCTCGTCACTACTTTGTCGAGGTTAGGCTCGACACTTACCAGTACATGGGGTCGGTTGTACAGATACTGCACTCTGCACTTATGTGCAGATTTTGATATCGGCTCGGGTTGATCGAGATTTTGCTATTGGTCCGCTTTCTGGAGACTCAAGGTAGATCTATCGGCATTCACAGACCTTGAAGTTCCCGTCTATCTTTTCCGTTCTAGTGTTTCTTTCATTTAGACAGCTGTAGTTCTTTCAGACTATTACTTGTAGTAAATTCTAGAATGCTCGTGAATTGTGACTCCAGATCCGGGTGGTAGTAATTAATACAGTTTTATGATATTCCGCACTTATTATATTTCATCTTAGTTAATTATTGTTAATTACTGAATGAAAATAAGGAATTGGTTTAATGATTTTCTAACGTTGGCTTGCCTAGCAAGTGAAATGGTAGGCGCCATCACGGTCCCGTCGGTGAGAAATTTTGGGTCGTGACAGTTGGTATCAGAGCACTAGGTTGCCTAAGTCTCATGATTTACGAGCAAGCTTAGTAGAGTCTGAAGGATCGGTACAGAGACGTCTGTGCTTATCTTCTATAGGCTATGAAGTTTAGGAACAAGTTTCACTTCTATTCTTCTTTGTCGTGCAAATTTGCTTTCTCAATATTGATTGAACTCTTCTACTCTTATTCTCTCACAGATGGTGAGAATACATACCGCTTCCTCAGCTGAGCAGCAACCAGAGCCTCCAGTGATAGCTCCTACGTGGGGCAGAGGTCGAGGCCGAGGCCGTGTCAGAGGCCGAGGCAGGGGCAGGACTCAGCCTAGGTCCCGAGCAGCAGCCCCAGCAGTGGAGCCTCAGATAGAGCTTGACGAGGAGGTTCCAGCCCAGACTGTTCCTACCGGACCAGCTCAGGTTCTGAAGGGGTTCATTGCCACCCCAGTACTTCAGGACGCTTTGGTCCGTTTGGTGGGCCTTATGGAGAGCGTGGCTCAGACTGGCGCATTTCCCATGGCACCAGCAGTCTCTCAGGCTGGAGGAGGAGCCCAGACTCCCACAACTCCTGCTCCGAAGCAGATAGCTCCCCAGTATTAGGCTCCAGCAGCTCAGCCAGTCAGATTAGTTCAGCCGGTTATTGCGGCACAGGTTGGAGATGGGCCAGCTATGTCTTTTGAGGCTTTATGGAGATTGGATAGGTTTACCAAGCTCTTTCCTGCTCACTTCAGTGGTGCTTCTTCAGAGGATCCCTAGGAGTATCTTAACAGCTGTCACGAGGTTCTACGAAACGTGGGTATAGTGGAGACCAATGGGGTCGATTTTGCTGCATTTCAAATGACTGGTTCCGCCAAGAAATGGTGGAGAGATTACCTGTTGACCAGACCAGCTGGGTCGCCTGCTCTTACTTGGGACCAGTTCTCTCAGCTCTTCATAGAGAAGTTTCTGCCTATCACATTGAGAGAGGAGCGTCGCCGTCAGTTTGAATGTCTCTAGCAGGGCAGTATGACTGTTACTCAGTATGAGACCCGTTTTGTGGATTTGGCCTGTCATGCCATTCTTCTGCTTCCCACCGAGAGAGAGAGGGTGAGGAGGTTTATTGATGGACTTGCTCAGCCTATCAGATTGCAGATGGCTAAGGAGACTGGGAGTGAGATTTCTTTTCAGGCGGCTGCTAATGTTGCCAGACGAGTCAAAATGGTTAGACTGGGAGTGAGATTTCTTTTTAGGCGGCTGCTAATGTTGCCAGACGAGTCGAAATGGTTCTTACTCAGGGAGGTCAGGGGTCTGACAAGAGACCTCGTCATTCCGGTGAGTTCAGCGGTGCCTCATCTAGAGGCAGGAGTACTTTTGGTAGAGGCCATCCTCCCAGGCCGTTTCATTCAGCGCTCCAGGTATCCCATGGTGCCTCAGGTGCTCGTGGCCCTCAGATGCATTATTTCGACCAGCTAGCCTACAGTGCACCACCATCTCCTATTAGTGCACCTCCACTCCAGAGTTATCAGGGTGGTTATTTGGGTCGACAGGGTCAGTTTCAGGGTCAGCAGTCACATCAGCCGAGGTTATGTTATACTTATAGTGATCTGAGGCACATTGCTAGATTTTGCCCTCGAGCAACGGGCAGCTCACAGCATCAGAGTCCTCGTGCCATGGTTCCGGCACAAGTTGTTGCACCACCTGCTCAGCCAGCCAGAGGCAGGGGCCAGGCAGCCAGAGGTAGAGGCCAGACTGTTAGAGGTAGAGGTTAGGCCGTTAGAGGTGGAGACCGGCCAGTTAGAGGCTGTCCCAGGGATGTAGTTCAGGGTGGTGGGGCCCAGCCACGGTGTTATGCTTTCCCAGCCAGGCATGAGGCTGAGTCATCTGACACTATTATCACAGGTACTGTTTTAGTTTGCAGTAGAGATGCTTCAATTCTATTTGATCCGGGATCTACTTACTCCTATGTGTCATCCCATTTTCCTTCCTATTTGGTTGTGCCCCGTGATTCTTTGAGTGCTCCTGTGTATGTGTCCACACCAGTGGGAGATGCTGTTGTTGTAGATCGTGTTTATCATTCGTGTGTGGTCACCATTGGGAGTCTTGAGACTCGTGTAGATCTTCTACTTCTTGACATGGTTGATTTTGATGTCATACTGGGTATGGATTGGCTATCACCTTATCATGCTAAATTAGATTGTCACGCCAAGACGATAACCTTAGCCTTGCAGGGGTTGCCTCGATTAGAGTGGAGAGGGAATCTTGGCCATTCTGCTAGTAGGGTTATCTCTTATGTGAAGGCTCGGCATATGGTCGAGAAGGGGTGTCTAGCTTATTTGGCTTATGTCTGCGATTCTAGTACGGAGGTTCCTTCCATAGATTCGGTGCCGGTTGTTCGTGAATTTCCAGAGGTGTTTCCTACAGACCTGCCGGGGATGCCACCCGACAGGGATATTGATTTTTGCATTAATTTGGCTTCGGGCACTCAGCCTATTTCCATTCCGCCATATCGCATGGCCCCGCCAGAGTTGAAAGAATTGAAGGAGCAGTTGCAAGATTTGCTTGATAAGGGCTTCATTAGACCTAGTGTCTCGCCCTGGGTGCACCTGTATTGTTTGTGAAGAAAGATGGATTGATGAGGATGTGTATAGATTATCAGTAGTTGAACAAAGTTAACATCAAGAACAAATATCCACTACCGAGGATTGATGATTTATTTGATCAGCTTCAGGGTGCAAAGGTGTTTTCAAAGATTGATTTGAGATCTGGCTACCATCCGTTGAGGATTAGGGCATCCGATGTTCCTAAGATAACTTTTCGGACTCGGTATGGGCATTATGAGTTTCTAGTGATGTCATTTGGGCTGACAAATTCTCCAGCAACATTTATGGATTTGATGAACCGGGTGTTCAAACCCTACTTGGATTCCTTTGTGGTTGTGTTTATTGATGATATCTTGATCTACTCCCGAGAGGAGCATGAGTAGCACCTTCGGATCGTTCTTCAGACTCTGAAAAATAGCCAGTTATATGCTAAGTTCTCAAAATGTGAGTTTTGGTTGAGTTCAGTTGTTTTCTTGGGTCACGTTGTATCAGCAGAGGGTATTCAGGTGGATCCTAAGAAGATTGAGGCAGTCCAGAACTGGCCTAGACCCACATCAACTACAGAGATCCGTAGTTTCCTGGGTTTGGCGGGCTATTACCGTCGATTTGTGTAAGGGTTTTCATCCATAGGAGCCCCATTGACCAGATTGACCCAGAAGGGTGCCCCATTCAAGTGGTCAGATGAGTATGAAGCGAGCTTTCAGAAGCTCAAGATTGCTTTGACCACGGCACCGGTATTGGTGTTACCCACAGGTTCATGATCTTATACAGTATATTGTGATGTATCTCATATTGGTCTGGGTGCGGTATTGATGCAGGGGTGGCAAGGTTATTGCATATGCTTCACGACAGCTGAAGGTTCACGAGAAGAATTACCCTGTTCATGATCTAGAGCTGGCAGCCATTGTTCACACACTGAAGATTTGGAGGCACTATCTTTACGGCGTGCCATGTGAGGTATTCACTAATCATCGGAGCTTGTAGTATTTGTTCAAATAGAAGGAACTCAATTTGAGGCAGAGGAGGTGGCTGGAGCTATTGAAAGACTATGATATCACCATATTGTATCATCCCAAGAAGGCCAATGTGGTGGCCGATGCTTTGAGTAGAAAGTCCATCAATATGGGTAGCCTTGCATATATTCCAGTTGGTGAGAGACTGCTTGCATTGGATGTTAAGGCCTTGGCCAACCAGTTCATGAGGTTAGATATTTCTGAGCCTAGCCGTGTTCTAGCTTGTACAGTTGCTCGGTCTTCTTTGTTTGAGCGCATCAAAGATCGGTAGGATGACGATCCTCATTTACTTGTCCTTAGAGACACAGTGCGGCACGGTAGTGCCAAGCAGGTTACTGTTGGAGATGACGGAATTTTGAAGATACAGGGTCGTATTTGTGTGCCTAATGTGGATGGACTTCGTGAGTTGATCCTTGAGGAGTCCCACAGTTCCCGGTATTCTATTCATCCGGGCGCCGCCAAGATGTATCAGGACTTGAGGCAGCATTATTGGTGGAGGCGAATGAAGAAGGACATAGTTGCATATGTAGCTCGGTGCCTAAATTGCCAGCAGGTAAAGTGTGAGTATCAGAGACCTGGTGGTTTACTTTAGAGGTTAGATATTTATGAGTGGAAGTGGGAATGTATCACTATGGATTTTGTTGTTGGACTCCCACAGACTCAGAGGAAGTTCTATGCAGTTTGGGTTATTGTGGACAAGCTGACTAAGTCAGCGCATTTCATTCCTGTGGCAGTTACCTATTCCTTGGAGCAGTTGGCAGAGATTTACATTCGTGAGATTGTCCGTCTTCACGGTGTGCCCGTGTCTATCATTTCTGATCGAGGTACGCTGTTTACTTCACACTTTTGGAGGGTAGTTTAGCATGAGTTGGGTACACGGGTTGAGTTAAGCACAACATTTCATCCTCAGACGGACGGGCAGTCCGAGGTACTATTCAGATCTTGGAGGATATGCTTTGTGCTTGTGTTATAGACTTCGGAGGATCGTGGGATCAGTTCTTGCCCCTTGCAGAGTTCGCCTACAACAATAGCTACCAATCGAGCATTCAGATGGCTCCATATGAGGCATTATATGGTAGGCGGTGTCGGTCGCCAGTTGGGTGGTTCGAGCCGGGAGAGGCTCGGTTGTTGGGCACAGACTTAGTACATGATGCCTTGGATAAGGTCAAGATTATTCAGGATTGACTTTGCACAGCTCAGTCCAGGCAGAAGAGTTATGCCGACCGTAGAGTTCGCGATGTTGCATTCATGGTCGGAGAGAGAGTGTTACTTCGGGTATCACCCATGAAGGGTGTAATGAGGTTCGGAAATAAGGGCAAGTTGAACCCTAGGTATATCGGACCTCTTGAGATTCTGGAGAAAGTGGGAGAGGTGGCTTACAGACTTGCGTTGCCACCTAGTTTAGCAGCTGTTCATCCGGTATTCCATGTGTCCATGCTTCAAAAGTATCACGGCGATTCGTCCCATGTGTTAGATTTCAGCTCTATCCAGTTGGACAAGGATTTGACTTACGAGGAGGAGCCGGTGGCAATTCTAGCCACGCAAGTTTGCCAGTTGAGATCAAAGAGTTACCCTTCAGTTCGAGTGCAGTGGAGAGGTCAGCCTATTGAGGCAGCTACTTGGGAGTCCGAGTCCGATATGTGGAGTAGATATCCCCACCTTTTTACCAGCCCAGGTACTTTTCTATGTCCGTTCGAGGACGAATGGTTGTTTTAAAGGTGGAGAATGTGATGACCCAAAAGGTCATCTTATGTTTTAGAACTCGAATCTGTGCTTTTAAGCCTTAAAAATCTTATTTTTATCCTCCTCGATTTGCGTGCACAGTCCGGGCATGTTTCCGGAAAGTTTTTATGTTGAAAATTGATGAAAATAAGAATTTATGCTTTAAAAGTTGATTTTAGTTGACTTCAGTCAATATTTTTGGTAAACGGGCCCGGATCCATATTTTGATGGTCCCAGTGGGTTCGTATCGAATTATGGGACCTGGGCGTATGCCCGGAATCGAATTCGGAGGTCCCTAGCTCAAGTTATGAATTTTTGATGAAAATTAAAAGTCTGAAAATTAATTGTTTTTAAGAATTGATTGATGTTTGGCATTGTAAGTGCCGTGTCTGTATTCTGGTTCCGGAGCCTGGTACAGGTTCATTATGATATTTAAGACTTGTCTGTGAAATTTGGTGAGAAACGGAGTTGATTTGACGTGATTCGGACGTCCAGTTGAAAAGATATGAATTTTAAAGTGTTCTTGAGAATTTCATTTGATTTGGTGCTAAATTCGTAGTTCTAGGTATTATTTTGGCGATTTAATCGCGCGAGCAAGTTCGTATGATGTTTTTAGACTTGTGTGCATGTTTGGTTTGGAGCCCCGAGGGCTCGGGTGAGTTTCGGATAGGCTACGGGATGTTTTGGATTTTGGAAAAATCTTGTTTTTTCTACAGAGTCTGGGTTCTGGCATGTCCTTCTTCACGTTCGCGAAGGTCCTCTCGCGAACGCGAAGAGTAAACTGATGAGGCAGAGATTTCTTCTTCGCGAACGCGAAGGCTTGGTCGCGACCGCGAAGCGATGGGGGCGTTACCCTTCACGAATGCGACAAGTCCATCGCGAACGCGTAGTGTTAGGCACTGGGGAGAGGGAGTCAGCCTTTTCTTCATCGCGAACGCGAACAATGTCTCGCGAACGCGAAGACAAGGGAAGGGTAGCCTACGCGAACGCGAGCACTGTCTTGCGAATGCGAAGGCTTGGCAGCTTATACTCTTCGCGAACGTGACAGTACTCTCGTGAACGCGATGAACATTGTCGCCCAGTACTTAAAAGAATCCAAACACGAGATTTAGCCAAAAATTCATTTTTCTCAAAAATCAAACGGTGAGAGGCGATATTTCAAGACCCATTTCTTTCCCAAAGTGTGGGTAAGTGATTCTAAACCACTTTCTTTCAATTACCCATTACATTTCTTGAATTTTCAACCTAAAATCTAGAGTTTTCATGGTAGAATTAGGAGTTAGGGTAGAAACTAGGAATTTCGGGAATTTTGGGATTTAGACCTCAATTTGAGGTCGGATTCCAAAATCAATTATATATTCGGGCTTGAGGATGAATGGGTAAATAGATTTTGATCCGAACCTCGAGTTTTGACCAAGCGGGCCCGGGGTCATTTTTTGACTTTTTGGAGGAAAATTTGAAAAATTTAATTTATGCAATATAATTGATTCCTTTAGCAGTATTTGATATTATTGAGTCATTTTTGAATAGATATGAGTGGTTTGGAGGTGAATTCCAAAGGAAAAGTTGTGATTGAGAATAAAGTGGCCTTCGGAGCGAGGTAAGTGTTGTGTCTAACCCTAACTTGTGGGAACTAGGAGCCTTAGATTACTTGCTAAGTGAAATCCATGTGAGCGGCGTATATGTGAGGTGACGAGTACTTATGCGCTGCCAATTTACCTGTTTTCCATGTTTCTCTAATTTTTCTTATATTGTCTCTTTCCTATACCAAATTACTACGTGTTATACTAGTGTTGTTCAATTTATCGTTCTTATCGTGTTTACGGATTTTCTGGTGATAATTGAGTTTTTATTTCAAAGTTGAGATTGATATTATGGAACCAAATATTGAAGTAAGGTTTGTACTTGTTATTCTATCTCCCCGTTGCTATTTATTCATTGCATTATGGTAAGGGAGAGTGTTAATGCACGAAGGGTGATGCCGTGCTATATTGTGAGTGTTAATGCACGAAAGGTGATGTCATGCCATGATATGAGAGTTAATGCACGAAGGGTGATGTCATGCCGTTTCTATTAATTTTATTGTGAGATTGAGAGTAAAAGCACGAAGGGTGATGTCGTGCATTTTTCTTACTGTTTTCATTATTCTTGTTGATTCATGGTATATTGACTGCTCCGGTGATCATTCTATTGTAGTTCTTTATCTTGCATTCTCCTCAGTATGTTCCCTTCCCGACATTTTCTGTTTAGTTCTTCATTTCTGTTATTTGTATATACAATGTTATATTGTACACGTTGATTTGTAGGTGCTTTGCCTTAGCCTCGTCACTACTTCGTCGAGGTTAGGCTCGACACTTACCAGTACATGGGGTCGGCTGTACTGATACTGCACTCTACACTTTCTGTGCAGATTTTGATACCAGCTCTGGTTGATCGGGATTTTGCTATTGGTCCGCTGTCCAGAGACTCAAGTTAGATCTGTCGGCGTTCACAGACCTTGAAGTCCCCGTCTATCTTTTCCGTTCTACTGTTTCTTTCATTCAGACAGTTGTATTTCTTTCAGACTATTACTTGTAGTAAATTCTAGAATGCTCGTGAATTGTGACTCCAGATTCGGGTGGTAGTAATTAATACAGTTTTATGATATTCTGCACTTATTATATTTCATCTTAGTTAATTATTGTTAATTACTGAATGGAAATAAGGAATTGATTTAATGATTCTGTAACATTGGCTTGCCTAGCAAGTGAAATGTTAGGCGCCATCACGGTCCCGTCGGTGGAAAATTTCGGGTCGTGACAATAAAATGCAAACAAATTGCACCATATACTATACAACCATGATTCTAAATAATTTAAAATTATATATAATTTTTATATAGGTGAGTAGTAACCAATATAAAACTAAATCTCATATAGTTAAAAAAGAACAATAATAATGAATACCATTTTATAAAAAATTATAGATAACTAGGAGAAAACATACCAAGTTATCAACATTGAAATTGATATATTAGAACAATGACTAAAATAGTTTGTGCATCCAGCATATAGGTATCAGCGAAAATATTGTAATTTGTATTCTCATAATAACATTGTGTAAATATTCTTAAAATTGTTGGAAAAATAGGATTTATGGAGAATAAGATTAGCTTGAGGCGTGTCAAGGACACTGTCCTTAAGAATATTTCGCCCATACCGTGATGAATAAAATTAGTCGTATCCCTTAGGATTCAACAAGCTCTTCTAACATACTAGGAGCAGAAACAACAAAGATTGAATAAAGAAACCCAGCACAAAAGAAAAAGGAGAAGAAAAGTTTTACTTTTTTCATCTTTTCCACTCACCACCGACTGAACACAAGAAGATATATTTATACATAGTCCAAAAGTGGACATCTGGTTGTTAAGAAAACATTTTCGTTAGTAATGTCAAAAACGTTACATAACATTAAAAGCAATTAAATTAAAAACGTTTCAAACAGCAAATTCATTATAATCATTGATCAAACCGATTTTGATAGCCATTCAAGGTTAGTAAATAAATTATATTCAAAGTTATTCAAATTTATACACATTAAATATATTCAAATTGACAGTATAATAAAGATCCATTAATATAATATAATAAGAATGAACCTGGACAACAATTTAAATATTTCTTTTTGAGTTATCAAATTATTTTTCTAACAAATTGTTCTTTTAGAAAAAAAGTTCGGTTTGTTTTTTATTTTTTTTAGTAATTCAACTCTAGGTGCTTTGGGAAAGGGGCGCCGAAGGTGGAGCTTCAATTTCATTAAGGAGATTAAATAAATGCTATCTTATATTTAGGAAGTTCAACATCTAATTATCTACAAATTAAAAAATTATAATTTTTCAGAAAAGAATATTCAGTTGAACTCTTCTAATAAATATAAGAAGAACAAATCCAGAAGAGAACATAAATAGTAACACATAGCTTCAGTTGAACTTCGCATTTTTTATCCTTTAAAAATAGATATTATATTGAACAAAATTGTAATTTAAGTTACTCTCCTACTATTTAGAATTTTGAAATTAATTAAAATTTTACCTTATAAAAATTCTTGATTTCCTTATTTGATCCAAACTCAATTAAAAAAAAGAAATTTTTGTTCTTTTTCCTTTCAAGTGCTTTGTCGGCTTTGCTTGAAGTCTTTAGCCGGCAAATTGTCGTTGCAACTTAATTGCCATATTTTCTGTCTGAGTTCGACAAATGTTTTCTCAACCAATGTAACTCAAATTCTTATTACTTTATTAATTTTTTTTTTTCTTTTATATCTTTATTACTGAAAAATTTAACAATATAAAGAAAAATATTTTTAGTTTCCTTCACAATTACACTTAAATATTTTAAAATAGATGAGCCATTATAAGAATTTGAAAAAGTAAAGAATATTCTGTTAGAGTTAAAAACAAACAGTTAAGTTTTTAATTAACTAATTAGTTAAGTGTTGAACTATGCATTAAGTTCTAATATTTAGGGGTTTAAAATTATTTAAAATTAAAAAGATTCATTATGATATATCTATAAATGTGATAATAATTTATTTACGTATGACTTCCGGATATATTCCAATATGAGGTGTTTGATATCAAAGATAATAAGCATGAGTAGTAATGTTATCCTCTGCAGCTACAAGATACTTGGTTGGTTGTTGTTTGGCCAAAAAATATAATCTCCGGTTAAACTATTAAATTTACGTAGTACGGGGTTAAATCTAACTAAAGATAATAATTCTAGATATTAAGCACAAAAACGTATAGTAGATGGGACAGATTCCGTATATGGTAGGTAATAATAAATGTAAAATACTCTTAACGCAAGAATATTAAGAGTGATATAACTAACAATAAATGTCAATAAATGACATTTAAGTAAATAAAGAGAAAGATTCACCCAATAATGGATGGGTAGGACAAATATTTTGCCTGACAATGATGAATGACAGATAGATCCAAAATTCGCATGAACAATCCTCGGATCTGATGGAAAGGTGGGGAATAATATATGAACAAGAATATTTATAAAAAGGTAATCTTTATGTTTTTGCCAAAGAGAGTCTTCTTCTCAAAGGTGTTCTTATCAGAATGAATATTACATGCCCCTATCATTGTTTCTTCTTTCTATATATATGGGGCTTTTTTTCTAGGAAACCCTAATAGTACAAATGCAGGGAATATCTACTGGAATATTTCCTTTTAGTACCCTATTCTGACAAATTAGCCGTTATAAGACTTATCATCAATAGTCAATCTCGACTCGACCCTTGTTGACATCCTGACTGCGATCTTTGTTGATATCTTGACCACGACTCATTTCGGCACCTTCAGCCATTGACCTCGCTGCGTCTTGGGCGAGCTTGACCGTTAACTTTTTTTAATGTCATATTACGCTAAATATTCTGAAGACAGATTTTGGTCTATACAGTTAGTCCCTCCACTTATTAAGGCCGAGATCGGACGGCCTTGATGAGTGGACTCTGTTTGTCGTAGTTGACGAAAATGGGCGAGCAAGTTGGGTAGTGGCGCTTTCGGCGATGTGGCAATATGACTTTTCGTGAGTTGCAAATTTTGGGGATGCATTGTTTCAGAATGACATCATGACATCATGCGGCATTATGACGCGTTTTCCCGACGCTTTGCGTCGTTTCTTGCGCCTTTTCCATTTCGATACCTGCGCTGGGTAATGATGGCCTGATTTCTCGGTCTTAGTGCTTGAACTCTTATAAATAGGGATCTGAGGCCATTTATGTTTGTTTTGCATCTAATCCCCTATGTTTCTTTCCTTCATTCTCCATACTAAACCCTAGTCTCCTTTTTGCTTCGTCGTTGCATGTCCACTCTCCTGATTCCAGCGATCTTAGTTGCTTCCAACTCCTTTGCTTAAAACATCCTCCTTCAAAAATATGGTTAACGCACCTTCTAGCTCCGGTATGGAAGCTAACCCTACCCCTTTGGCGGTACGTATGCCTCCTCACGGCGACGGTGTTTCCGTTGCCCTTGAGGATGATAGATTTCCTACGGTGGAGGAAATAATTCCTCGTAGTGAAAAGACTAGATCTGACTTTTCAAAGTTACCTGAAGACGACCCTGAGGCCTCGAAATCAGTGATGTACGAGGTCGATCTCGCTGAATTTAGGGCAAAGTTCAAAATTTCGATCACACCGATTTGGTTCTGGCGGGACGCGACGTGGTACAAATACACCGCCTAGGATATTATGCGTTCTATGCGTATCCGTTATATATAGGATATTCCTTTCCTCTTCTCCCATTGGCAGAGGAATTTTGCCGCTACTACGGCGTCTGCCCGACCCAACTCTCCCCTTACATCTACAAGCTTCTCCGCATGTTGACGAAATATGCGGAGTTGGCTGGCCGTGGGGTCTCTCTTTGAAACCTGATGCACCTCTTCGCCCTTAGTTTTTATAGGGGGACGATGCTACATCTTCGCCACCGAGGAAGTAAAATTTTGGTAGTGAAGATGGACGACAAAGCAAATCGTCAGTTCAGACTCAGCAACTTCTTCATCAAGACCGAGGACGTGGTGGCCAATGCGAGTGGATTTGCTGAGGCTTGGAATTATGCCCATATGTATCTCTTGCCAAGCGTTTGTTTTCCTTGTTTTTAGTCGTAGTCTAATATTTCGTCTTTTCCTCGCACAGCCAAGACTTCACCCCCTTCTTTTGTTACAGACATTCATGACTGGGTCAGCCAGGTCTTGCCTCTCACAGTGGGGATTCGTGAATGGCCGAATTTTATAAAGAAATTCGGGTTCGCGCCTTTAGTGATCAGTGAGTTCGTCTATCTATATTCATCTATACATTTGTTATCTTTTGTCCTTGCCGTTTTGACCTCATGGTCACCTGCTCGTTACAATTTTTTGCAGGAAGTGATAGTCTCTTAACTTTTCTTTTGCAGCCCGAGGATCTTCGAAAAGGCCGAAGGCTCCTACTCCAGCATTTCGCAAAAGGAAGGTAGCTTCTATTCCTTCTGCCGCTGTGAGGTCTGCTCGATCATCGACTACGCCTGCCGCGGGAATCTCAACTTCTCCTCAACATCATCTAATAGATGATGACGTCGAAGAGGAATCCTCGCCGAATGGTGATAATTTGCTTCCCCGCAAGAGGCAATCTGTAGATGTCGGAGAAAGAGCTATCCGTGCGGGGAGCTTGGTGATGGAAAATTTCGTCATCCGAAAAATGGTGAACATAGATCTTGGAGATGACGCCAAGTTACCGCCTATGATTTTGTTTTCATTGGGGGCCGAGGAGGGTACGTCTCTCCCTAAGGTCGTGATGGATTTTGAGGGGCCATCGGCGAGATTCCCTGACACCTTACGGCAAGATGAGCCATCGGCCTCGCTACCAGCCGAGGATCTTTCTTCCCGGGTTGACAAAAAAGGGGAAAAGCATAGTCGAAGAAGGTTACAAGACGGGCCCCGATATGGATGTTGATGAGGTGAGGATGATGGGAGAAGGGCTTACTCGACTTGAGGTGAGATTGGAAGGGACCACGCGGACCATTGCGATCCCCTTGGACCGGGATTTGCTGGTGAATACCGAGGACGTAGTCCCTTCTCTTGGTCCCCTCTGTTCCAATGTGGAGGGTAAAACCCTTGAGAAGCTAAAGGATGCTACTTTGTCGAGAAGTATAGCCGGCCTCGCTCTTAGGGTAAGCCTTTTGATTTTTTCTCCATTCTTGTTTCTTGTTGAGCTTAGTTTCATTCTTATTCCTCGTTTTCTATCTTTCTTTCAGACCGTGATTTTGGATATCGAGAGCGCCCGGCGGGAGGATAGGCATAAGTCCATTTTTTAAAAGATGGAGCAGAAGTATCGCCAATACCATGATAAACACCGCAAGCTTTGCAGGCGGCTTGGTGAGAGCAGCAATTTTCGGGCTCTCCGAGACGAAGTGAAGGAGAATGATGACAAGTTGGTGAGGCTCATCAGAAAATGCAGCGAACTCGAGGAGGCATTGTGGGACAAAGAAGAATAACTCGAGGTGAGTAAGGGGGTTGAGGTTCAATGAGCCGATCTTCAAGCCCACGTGGTTTCATTGCGTGCCGAGCTCGAGGAGTGTCAACTCAGTTGTCGGCTACGAGAAAGGTGGAGGCTTTCACAATCGCAATCCGCATTCTTTGTTTTGAGCGGGAGAGTGCTTTGGAGACGGCCAGGCTCAGGGAGGAGCGGCTTGATGAGCGGATATGGGAGCTGGAGAAAGAAGCTTCTAGCCTTAGTGATCGAGTTCCAGTTCTCGAGGCCGAGAGGGCGTAGTTGTTGGCTCAGCCATCCTCGTCCCGTACTTCTGCCTTTCCTGATGTTCTGCGGGATTTGTACGATGAATGGATTCACGCTGAGGCCCAGCTGGATATATTTAGGGATCTGATAAGGATAGGGGGCTGTTTTAGAATCTGACTTCGAGGACGCTCATGCTAAGGCACGTAGAGCTCGGTTTGCTTGTGGCATAAGGATGAATATCTCGCTAGCGATGGCGAGGAGATAGGTAGAGATGGTCTGGGCGATCAAGTTGGTGGTGCTACTGGGCCAGGCGGTAATTAGTTGTTCATTTTTGTTTAACCGTAGACTTGTGTGTACTTTTTGTAGGCGTGCAGCCTTTGTAAAAAATATTCTAAGTATGTAGTGTTAGTTTTGATATTCGTACCTGATTACTTTTCTTTGTTCGGGTTTTTGTGCTTTTCTGATTTTGTTGCTTGATTGCCTTTGTCGTAACAGATTTGTTTGAATAGGCTAAACGAGGTTAAAGGTAGCCTTCATTTAGTTAAGGTTGTAGGCCGAGTAGGTGTTAATTCGAATGAGGTCTAATATAACCTTTGATTAATTAAGGTCGTGGGCCGAATAGGTGTTTATTCAAATGAGGTCAAATATAACCTTTAATTAATTGAAGTCGTGGGCCGATTAGATGTTAATTCGAACGAGGTCGAGTGTAACCTTTAATTAGTTGAGGCCGTGGGCCGAGTAGGTGTTAACTCGAACGAGGTCGAGTGTAACCTTTAATTGGTTGAGGTGGGCCGAGTAGGTGCTAATTCGAACGAGGTCGAATGTAACCTTTAATTAATTGAGGTCGTGGGCCGAGTAGGTGTTAACTCGAATGAGGTCGAGTGTAACCTTTAATTGGTTGAGACCGTGGGCCGAGTAGGTGCTAATTCGAACGAGATTGAATGTAACCTTTAATTAATTGAGGTCGTGGGCCGAGTAGGTGCTAATTTGAACGAGGTCGAATGTAACCTTTAATTAGTTGAGTCCGTGGACCGAGTAGGTGTTAACTCGAACGAGGTCGAATGTAACCTTTTCTTGGGGAGAGCAGAAGTAAACTTCATGTACTTGTGCTTTATTCATATTCTTGGAGAGATTTACATATTTTCCGGGCGCTGGCTGGTAGTTTAGTCCCAGTCACGGTCTATCTAGTCCCTTCATTGGTCAAGCTGGAAAAATAGTAAGAGATCGAGCAATGAACTGGTCGTGCAGTGTCTCCGTCTATGCGCACTTCAATTCTGAAGTATCCCCATCATCGCCTCATTAAAATCCTACTCGAGAAAATCCAATTGGGACAAAACTCGAGTGAGGGAAAAAGAGTGCGACTTTGGGGACCTCATCCTTTAAAAGTTGAAGTACTTGAGGTGTGTAATATTCCAGTCGTTTTATAGTTGGTTTCCTTTCATTGTTTCTAGTGTGAATGATCATTTGCTTGCTACTGCCGTGATTTTGTAGGGGTCGTCTCAGTTTGTTCCTAGTTTGCCTTCCTGTGGGTCTTTTCTTGCTTGTATTTTAGCTTTAAGCACGTAGTCCCCGACTTTAAGTGGCCTGATCTTTGCCCTTTTGTTAGAGTAGGGTTGTGCTTGTTTCATTTGGGCGACCATTCTTACGTAGGACATATCTCTTCGTTCCCCAACTTTGTCAAGTTCCTTCCTTCTACTGTCATCGTTTTGGGGTCTGCTTTCACGGAAGTATCTTAGACTGAGCTCTCCGAGCTTGACTGGTATTACTGCATCAGTCCCATAGAGTAAAAGAGTATGGCGTTTCCCCTGTGCTCGTTTTTGGCATTGTTCGGTAGGCCTAGAGTACTTCTGGTAATATCTACGGCCACAGTCCCTTGGCGTCTTCGAGTTTCTTCTTCATGATGTTCATTATTGACTTGTTGGAGGACTCCGCTTGCCCGTTACCCACGGGGTGGTAAGGCGTTGACAATATTCTTTTGATGTGCCATTTTTCAAAAAAGTTGGCGACCTTCTTTCCTGCAAATTGAGGTCCGTTGTCGCAACTGATTTCTTTGGGGAGACCAAAACGACATATGATGTTCTTCCATATGAAGGAGATTACTTCATGTTCGCGTATTTAGGCCAGTTCTCCTGTTTCCACCTATTTAGCGGGAGGGGGCCCACGACATCCATTCCCCATTTGATGAACGACCAAGGGGAAGTTACTGAGTGTAGGTGTTCGCCTGCTTGGTGGATCATTGGAGCGTACTTCTGGCATTGCTCATATTTTTTCACGAAATCTACGGCCTCATTTTTCATGGTGGGCCACTAGTATCCTCCTCGTATGAGGCACATGACCAAAGCTCGATTGACAGAGTGAGCTCCACAGTGGCCTTCGTGCACTTCTTCAAGGACGTCCCGCGTCTGATTTGGGCCCAAGCATTTCGCCAGGGGGTTGCCATATGTCATTTTGTACAGGTCGTTGTGAACAATGTTGTACCTGTCAGCTTGCATTCGTAGCTTCTTGGCCTCTTTTTTTTATCATTGGGGATTATGTCGTCCTGCAAATATGTAATAATACGGTTGCGCCAGTCCCAAGTTAGGTTTATGGTTCTTACCTCGATTTGGTCTATCGATGAGTTGAGGAGGTGGACCATATTTTGGTCTCAAATTTTGATATTTTTGGTGGCTGCTGCTAATTTGGCGAGGCCGTCCGACTCGATATTCTGTGCTCTGGAATCTGGTCGAGCTGACATTTGTCAAACTCGGGTAGTAGTTTGCAGATTTCTGTCTGGTATTTTTGTAACCTTTACTCCTTGATTTAGAAAGTCCTTGTGACTTGGTTGACCACGAGCTGAGAATCGCAGCACAGCCTTAGCCGCTTCGCCCCGTATTTGAGTGCTAGTCTTAGTCCTACAATTACGGCCTTATACTCGGCCTTGTTGTTAGTTATGTCCGGGCACCTTATGGACTGGCGAATCACTTCGCCTGTTGGGACTTCGAGTACGAGTCCCAGCTCGGACCCCGATGCGTTTGACACACCGTCGGTGTATAGGACCCAGAGGTCGTGTATTTGGGAAGAAGTGTGGATGGCTTCCTTTTCGACTTCGGGCAGTATGTGTGCACTAAAATCGGTGACGAAGTCGGCGAGGACCTGAGACTTTATCGTCGTTCCCGGTCGATATATAATAGCATGCTCGCTTAGTTCGATGGCCCATTTAGCCAATCTGCCCGAAAGTTCGGGTTCGTCTAAAATGCTTCTTAAGGTGTGGCAGTGGAAATACGATCTAAGCTTCCGTGAAGCTACAACTAAGGCCAGAGCTAGCTTTTCAAGATGGGGGCACCTCGTTTCGGCGTCGACTAGTGTCTTGCTAATGTAATAGATGGGAGATTGCGTACCTTTATATTTTTGGACTAAGACTGCACTCATAGCTACTTCGGACATGGCGAAATAGACGAGGAGAGGCTGTCTTGGTTCCGATTTTGACAGGTACACCTTTAACTCCTTAAGTGCTTGGACACACTCAAGGGTCCATTGGAGGTCGTTCTCCTTTTTGAGTACACCGAAGAACTTGTGGCACCTATCGGAGGATCGCGATATGAACCTTGACAGAGCGGCGATACGACTGGTTAGTTTCTGGACTTGCTTTTTGGTGGTCAAGTGCTATGGTATACCCTCGATGGCCTTGATTTGGTCAGGATTGACCTCGATACCCCACTGCGACACTAGAAAACCCAAGAATTTCCTTGAGGCCATGCCAAATGCACATTTCTCGAGGTTCAGTTTCATGCCGTATTGACTGAGTATGACGAAGGCTTCTCTTAAATAGTCGATGTGATCTTCTTTCTTTTTCGACTTGACCAACATGTCGTCGATGTATAGCTCCATCATTTTTCTGAGTTGTTCTTTGAACATCTTCGTAACCAGCCATTGGTAAGTTGCCCCCGTATTTTTCAATCTGAAAGGCATGACCCTGTAGCAGTACGTCCCCTGGTGGGTGATGAAAGTGGTCTTTTCCTGCTCCTCTTCCTCCATAAGGATCTAGTTGTAGCCCGAGTAGGCATCCAAGAAACTGAGCAACTCATGCCCGGCTGTTGCATCGATGAGCTGGTCGATATGAGGTAGTGGAAACGAATCTTTGGGGTAATCTTTGTTCAGGTCGGTGAAATCTACGCACATCCGCCACTTGCCGTTCTTCTTTTTTACCATGACCACGTTGGCGACCCATTGGGGGTAATTCGACTCTCTAACGGAGCCATTTTTTAATAATATTTCCACTTCTTCGCGTATTGCGTCATTGATTGCGGAATTAAACTTACGTTGAACCTGTCTTACCGGGGGGTAGAGTGGATCGACATTCAATCTATGTGTGGCGATCTCTTTTGGGATACCTGGCATATCTGCATGGCTAAAAGCAAACAAGTCCGCTTTAGTAATTAGAAATTTGCGAAACTTATCTGGTTCTTGGAGTTTGCAGCCGATATAAGCTTTCTTACTATTGTCATTGACGTCTAGCTGAACGATGTTGAGGTCCTCTATGGTCGATCCTGCGGCCTCGGCCACATCGGGGTCTCTGATGACGTCCTCGATGTCGTCGCCTACCGACCTTGACCCTGTTGATTGCTATGCTTCCTTATCTTTATCTCTCATTTGTTGGGTAGCCGTGCAGTCTAGGGCGATGTGGTAGCACTCTTGGGATGTGCGTTGTTCCCCGTGTATGCTAAATATGCCCCATGGAGTTGGGAATTTGATGACTTGGTACAAGCTGGAGGGTATGGCTCTTATGGAATATATCCACGATCGCCCTATTATGGCGTTGTATGTCGTGTCCTGGTCCATGATGTGGAATGTGGTCTCTAGAGTGACGCCACCTGCCAGGACGGGGAGTGTGATCTCGCTAGATGTTCGTTCAACAGCATTATTAAAGTCTGTTAGTGTGATGCAGCGTGGTACTATCTTGTCCTAGAGTTTTATTTGTGTGAGTACTCGAGGATGGATAATATACGCGCCGCTCCTATCATCTACCATAATTCGTCTTACGTCAGTATCTAAAATTCATAAAGTAATAACATGAGCGTCATAGTGAGGGAATGCCAAACAGCTGGTATATGACTTATCGAAGATGATACTTTCTTCGAGTTTATCATATCGTTCGTGTGTGATCGACCATTTGAGGTTGTGGGTCGTGGTGAACTTCACGTTGTTGATGGAAGCATCGTCTCTACCGCCGATGATTATATGGATGGTGGTGGCTAGAGAGGGCGGCTTCGGCGGCCCTTGATGTTGTTCGCGTCCCCTGGCAAAGTTGGTCCTTCCCCATTCGCTCAGCAATTCTTTGAGGTGTCCCTGTCGCAGCATGTTTACGACCTCCTGTCTTAGGGCGATACAATCTTTGGTTTTGTGTCCTCGCTCTTTATGGAACTCACAGAGAGCGTCTGATTTTCTGGTATTCGGGTCCGACCTCATCTTTTATGGCCACTTAACCTTTGGTCAGAGCTTCTCCAAGGCGTAGATGATCTCTGTAGGTGACACGCAAAAATTGTGAGCGGATAGTATAGGGGCATACCTCTTTCATTTCAGTGAGTCCCTGTTCCTGATCAGGGTGGGCCTTCTTGATGGCGAGGTGAGGATACAACGGTAGTTCTGACATATGCGAGATGTCATTCCCGGTTTGGCTGTGAGGCCGCTGGATCTCTTCTGATATCACTTCTCCGATCTTTCCTGGATTCTGCTTGTACTGCGGTCAGTCAATGAGTCGGCCCATTGAGGTCGTCTTCTCGAACTTCGGCAGAATATGCATTATGTATTTCGTCCCAAGTTGTTGGGGGCTGTTATTTCATAAGCCGACTTAATAATTTTCTTGTCGCTCTTGAACCATTTCTGTTCAGCCCATTTTGAAAAGCGGCTATCGCCATTCCTTTTGATACATTGGGCAAAGTCATTCTCACTCGGTTGAAACAGGCGAGGAAGTCCCTCAGTCCTTCTCTCGGGGACTGTTTGATAGCAAAGATATCATTCACTCTTGCCTCATCTTTCTTGGGCCCGTCATGGGCCATCACGAACTTATCGGCCATTTCCTCGAAGGTTTCAATGGAACGAGCTGGCAGTTGCAAGTACCAGGTTAATGCCCCTCCCGTGAGGGTTTTGCCGTATTTCTTCAGCAGAATGGAGGATACTTGTTCTTTGGCGAGGTCATTGCCTTTCACAGCTGTGACGTAGTGGGTCGCATGATCTTCGGGGTCGGTCGTGCCATCATATATTTTCAGGTAAGGCGGCATTTTGAAAGTCTTCGGTATGGCATGTGGGACAACACTATCATTGTACGGCTACTCGACGAACTGACCAACATCTCTCTTCGGCAATAACTTATTAGTGCCCAGTATTTTATCAACCCTTTCTTGGTGCTCTTTCATTTGATCCCGAAGTGCCTTGTTCTCATTTTTCATTTCCTCCATCCTTTTCAGAATGGTTGTGAGAGCATCATCGCCTGCATTGTTAAAAATATTGTAAGTGATACCTATCGTCGCGGGTCGCGGGTGGGGGGGAGGTTGATCATGTTGCTCGTTCACTGGTGGTGCAGCACAGGTTCTCATATTTGTTGCGGCCGCGTCCTGAACGGGTTTATGGAGGACGCTGGTCAGTGTATCAGTTAGCCAATCCTCAAGGAGTTTCTTTATCGCTGGCGGTGTCTCCTCTCCCACGGATGTGGAGGCTGTCTTGCCAAGGGATTTTATGATACTGCAGTGGGGAGGGGGTGATCCACCTCGCCTAGGGGAGGCATTGGGGGTTGTGTCCTCGTCCACTGCTTCAGAGCTTTTGTGGATGATGTCCATGAGGTTGGTTGGGAGGTCACTCATTATTCTTGTTCTTTCTTCTCTGTTACCTGCCATGTTAGATCTGTGCATGCAGAGAGAAAAACAGGTTCTTCTTTTCGTTTTTTTTTACGTCAGCAACCAGTGCTAGTGGTAGATCTAGAAGAAACTAAAAGACTTAGTTAGAAAATCTCCATAGACGGCGCCAAATTGTTTGACCAAAAAATATAATCTCCGGTTAAAATATTAAATTTACGTTGTACGGGGTTAAATCTAACTAAGGATAATAACTCTAAATATTAAGCACAGAAACGTACATTAGATGGGACAGATTTCGTATATGGTTGGTGATAATAAATGTAAAATACTCTTAAAACAAGAACATTAAGGGTGATATAACTAACAATAAATGTCAATAAATGGCTTTTAAGTAAATAAAGAGAATGATTCACCCAATAATGGATGGGTGTGATGAATATTTTGCCTGACAATGATGAATGACAGATAGATCCAAGATTCGCATGAACAATCCTCGGATCTGATGGAAAAGCGGGGAATAATATATGAACAAGAATATTTGTAAAAATGTAATCTTTGTATTTTTGCAAGAGAGAGTCTTCTTCTCAAAAGTGTTCTTATCAGAATGAATATTACATGCCTATATCATTGTCTCTTCTTTCTATATATATGAGGCATTTTTCCTAGAAAACCCTAATAGTACAAATACAAGGAATATCCACTAGAATATTCTCTTTTAGTACCCTATCCTTACAAATTAATCGTTACAAGTATTATCATCAATAGTCAATCTCGACCTCGACCCTTGTTGATATCCTGACTGCGATCTCTGTCGATATCTTGACCACAACTCATGTCGGCACCTTCGGCCGTTGACCTCGCTGCGTCTTGGGCGAGCTCGACCGATAACTTTCTTTAATGCCATATTACGCTAAATATTCTGAAGACAGATTTTGGCCTATACAGTTGCGAGTTGTGATAATACAAAATATATAAAATTAATCTCTCAAAAAATTATATTATCTTTTCATTTAATTTTTACAATACATTAAATATATATAGTTCTTACTTTTACCTAACCTCCTTTTTTTAACACAAATAAATTTTATTATAAAATGGTCCTGCGTATGAGTAAAATATTATAATTTCTATTCAAACTTAATACAATAAATGGAGGCATTAGGTTGGAAAATATTTAATTATATAAGAGTTATACGATATTATAAAAGTTGATGCAATGAAAATTAAAGTTGAAAAGATAGATACAAAAAATATATCAATTAAAAAAAAAAGTAACAATGCAGACCCGTAACTTATAAAAAATCAAAAAATTGAATAGGATACCATTCTTTAATAGTATAAGCTCTAACTATCTTTTTGTTAAAATTATAATTTTGTTTAAATACGGAGCAACTTGTGACATATTACTTAATATTTATTTTAAATTTTTTAATCAAAACTATTTTAATTCGATTAAAATACGATATTAATATTTATTTATATGATGAAGAATATAGTTTATCGACAACTTTTTGTTATTGGCGTAACAAACGTGCGTTCTCAAATACTAGTATATATATACTAGTATATATATACTAGTAATATATATATATATAAAATATTTTAGTAGTATATAGTACTATTTGCTTTCACTTTTTTCTTTTTGTTTGGGACTATTCCATCTCTAGTGAAAAAGATAAAAAGTGACAATAAGCCCAAGAACCAAAACACTATAAGTAGCTCATTAAACCTAATGCTTTGTAGCTCTATAAACCCTCATATATTTTTCACTAACTCTCAAGAAATCTCCCCATCACCTATGGAAGAGAAATCTCTCATTTTCAACAACATTAACAATGAAACAACCTCTTCCACAATCCCCCACTTTTCTCCTTGTTCATCTCTCTCAAAAAGACCGCCAACCTTAGCATCATCAAAACAAGAAACCAATAACAAGAAAACTAAATGCAATGACATGAACAAGAAAACGAAGAAAATTGACGACTTAAAACACCCTATATACCACGGTGTTCGAAAACGGAGCTGGGGAAAATGGGTGTCCGAAATTCGTGAGCCAAGAAAAAAATCAAGAATTTGGTTAGGTACTTTTGCTACTGCTGAAATGGCTGCTAGAGCACATGATGTTGCTGCTATTGCAATTAAAGGTCACTTAGCTTTACTTAATTTCCCTGAATTAGTCCACCAATTTCCTAAACCAGCTTCTAAATGTGCTAAAGATATTCAAGCTGCTGCAACAAAGGCTGCTGCTTTAAACATTTGTTCAACAAATTGTATTACAGAAGAGAGTCAAGGTGAGTTAATGGAACAATTTTCGTCTGAAGAAATAGAGTCAAGAGAATCATCTTCAACTTCATCTTTAAGTTGCAAAAATGAGGACCCTTTTCTTGATTTGCCTGATCTTCTTTTGGACCTTAGTCAAAAATTTGATAAATTTTGTTACTATAATTCACCTTGGGAATTAGCTGGAGCTGAAAGCAACGATTCTAATCACAGTGAATTTTTGCCAGAAGATCTTTATTTGTGGGACTACAACTATGGAACTGTACTCTAAGAAGTCCTACAAAATAAAGAATTACAGTATAATTTTCCTCGAACGGAATTTGGGCGCATGAAGTTTGAAGATCATGGTCGAAGTGAAGTGTCTATGTTTGACATAGTTTTGGCAAACAGTTAAACTGGCAGTAATTTTTCAGTTCTTAATTACCTCATGAAGTCGTGACAAAAAGCAAGAACATGAAATAGAGTAATTGTCACCTCTCGTTGTAAATAATGATGAATAAAAAAATTGTTTTCTTGATTTTTTTTCACTGCAATTTTTTTCTTTAAAAAATAATATTGTATAGCCGCTCTTAAAATAATAACCGAAAAATATATACTTTATATATATATATATATATATATATATATATATATGAGTACAAATTTTATACACTTTTATAGCTATCATATATAAATAGTTTCGTTCGCGGGCTAAAAGTGATCTTTGGTATTCTTTTTTTTCTTTTTTTATGTTGTTGTTAGGCTTACTAGTTAGCTTGCTTCTTTAGGTAAAACTAGGGGAATCCTTATTTACCAACAATAGAAGAAACTACAACTGGGAACATGTAGAATTATCATATCATGCACGACGTTTGACAGCCTTTACATAATTGTATAAGTATATGTACTAATATTATAATTCTTCTGCATATCAAAGCTTATATTCCCTGAAAAGAGAAAACAACATGTAAATAAAAGCTCAGCTACTTCAGTAGTATACAGAAACCGGCGGTGAGTGATCTAAGAGGTTTTCCTTTTCTTCATCCATTTTTTTCATTTTTTTTTTGGGTGGTGTTATAACTGATTAATTCGCAAACACACACTTTGGACAGATGACATTGCAGTGACGTACTTTTGACAGATGACGTTTTATCGAGCGTACAGATAGTTTCTCTTTTTGGGGTGACGGCATATGCTTACTTTTCCTTTATACATGCAATTCTGACCTTAATTTAATTATCCAGTGAGACATGGTATATTTCTTTTTTCCCTTTTATATCGGTAACCAATAAAGCTGCGTACAATAGACCCTTGTGTCAGGAGAGCCTTGGCGTAATTGGTAAAGTAGTTGTCATGTGACCAGGAGGTCATGGGTTCAAGCCGTGAAAATTACAGCCTTTCGCAAAAATATTAGATAAAGTTGCGTACAGTAGACCATTGTGGTCCAACCCTTCCGCAGACCCCGCATATAACAGGAGTTTAGTGCATCAAGTTGCCCTGCCCTTTTATATTAGTAGTGTGTCTAGCTACTTGTGTATATTTTAATTATTTCGTTAGGTACATATTATTTCCATCGGCATAAATCCCGAGAAATATTTTGAGCAAATTCAACTAGTCACTTACAAGCAAGTTTATGTCAATTATATGAATTTTATATGTCCATATCGCTTCATTTAATCTCATCTAATTAGTCCAATAGATTAACTACCAAATTTAAGTAAATACATCTGTTTTAGATAAATAAAAATTATTTTAGCTGCCATGTAAGCAATGGATTATGCCATCTCATCATGACCTCATTCACATCTCTTATGTGCATTGATGGGAGTAAGATTTGTTCAAATACATACACAACCCATTCAACTTGCACTATTTTTTATTTTGGCACTCTATCTCAACTTTATTCTATTTTGGCCCTTCAGCCATATTTATTATGTTTCACTTTAACACAAAAGCTGACTAGTCACATAGTGTGAGTTGACTCACCTAGTAGGCGCGTGAGGCAGATTATTTTTGGCAAAATTCCTTCTAATTACTATTGGCACCATATTTAATTCTCCAACTTCCTTCCCTATTATTTCATCTTCATTATTTCCTTCCCCATTTACTGTTGCCCCATCGTCATTCTCAAAGTTCCAAAGCTTTCATCTGCCGATTTCATACCTGGCCATCCAGAAAGTTTTAAATTTTTGCAATTTTGTTGTTCGTTTAACTAATCTAATTAATTTTTTTGTGGGTTTATTTCATAGGACTACTACGTAGTAAATTGCAGAAGAATGAACTTTTTAAGCTTCTGATTGATAGGCCTCAAACAATAACAAACACAAAAAGTTTTAGATTGTTAAAAAGGTCTCAAACACCGGATGCCAAAGTTTTATTATTTACACAAAATTAACTCTTGCAAGAATTGAATACAATTCAAATAAAGCACAAATCAGTTGCCAAATAACATAACACTTCAGCTGCCAGATGCCAAAGTTTCATTCTTTACACAAAATCAACTCTTTCAAAATACACAACTTAAGTTTGCAATTTTCAGAAGTAACAAAGCTGCCAAAGGCCAACAACAATCAAAACTACTCTTCAAATCAGTCATGAATGTTGATGAATATGAAGAAATAGTTGATGAAATGTGATTCTCGTCTTCAAATGATGAAGAAGCCACCGATAATCGATGGGTTCATCATGTGCGATTATGAATTTGGAAAGGAGCTTAGGGTACTATTAATCGGGTAGGGATTTGTGACAGAGAGAAAATAAGAAGCGGCCTTAATTTTACCCAAATACGGTCAGGTTCGGATATTTTAGTATTGACCCGTTTGACATGGATGAAAAAAACAAGTGGCAATATTTAATTGGATATTTATTACACCTCAGATTTGTGTATACACACGCGCTATATTATTTGCACTGGTTTTAGCTTTTGTGTTAAAGTGAAACATAAGAAATAGAGTTGGAGGGCCAAAATGGAACAAGGTTGAGATAAAATGCCAAAATGAAAAAGGGTGCCAAGTTGAATGGGTTGTTTATGTATTTGGCCATTTGTTTCTCTGGTCATTGATGTGGATTACGTACCATTTGAGATATGTTACATATAAATTCTTAGTTTCTACCAATTTAAAATGTCTAAGATAAAATTAAATTTCAAACTTACTTCGTACCAAAATCTTTATCAAATATGTCTCTAAAAAGCAAAATTAGAGCAATGTGTGTGCTCGCGCACATGCCGTTACTGTTAGCAGAATTTGTTATGTACTTCTAGTATCTTTGCCGGGCCATATCGAATGGAAGTTGCAGATAGAATATATATATCTATCTGGATTTATATATATATATATATATATATATATATATATATATACCTCTAATTATTTCATGCATAACTTCGCTATTCTATCTAAAGGATGTTCCTTTCATTATAAATTTATAATGTCGAAGCAACATGTTGCCATATGATTTCACGAGGCAAGATATAGTATATTCTCTTCCTTTTATTATAATGTCGAGTTGGATTTTTCATTTTCAATATTTTTTTTTTATTATTTTTTTTTTTGCATTTTAACTATGAGATCTACGATCTGAATTGGCCCGAATAGAAAAATAGTATAAATCAAGCGGCCAGTAGGTGGACGAAAAGTAGCGAATGGTGGGCCAATGGCTTACAACAGAAGAAAAGAGAAAGAGAAGAAAAGAGTATCGAGGCTAAAGTGATAAATGGCAATAAGAAGACCATCTTTGCCTTTGAGTTGGAAACCCAAGTAAGTAATTTTTTGTTTTGCTTAATCATTGAGATCCTCTTTTGCTTTTCATGCATTTACCTTTTGTCCTGTTTCCATTTCCCCCAACCCCACCCCCTCCCACACACCATCCCTAACAATTAAGTCAATTAAATGATAATAATTGTTGATTAATCAAATGAGTGAAAACTATGGCATATCAGAGCAAGAAAAAATAAATAGGTAATTTCTTCAGATCTACTTAAATTTGATGGACAAATTTATTAGGTACATGTATTGTGGAACATAAAATACTAGTGCGTTGTACCTGGCGAAGTAGTTGAGATGTGTCCGTTGCACGGGCGGGTGTAGTATTCTAATGACGGGTTCAATTGAACTTATAATTTTCGACGCGTAGTATAAATTTACGTATAGAAATTAACTAAAATTATAAAAATAGTAGATATGAACATATCATAACTTTAAAATATAATGTGTTTAATGCTAAAAACCATAAAATTTAAATTTTAGATCTGTCTGTCTGTGGTCAATTGTATAACAAAAAATTAGTGCTATCCTAAAATATGATAATCTTGAAGTCAAAACATTATCCTGGTAATCTTGAAGTCAAAAGATTTTCCAACTTTCTGCTATAAGCTAAGAGCATTGTATACTAAGACAGGAACTACTTAATTAGCATGAAAAATAGTCAACTAGATCGTTCTGAAAGGACTTGTTCCCCTCTAATATTTAGCCAACCACATATTTATAGTTATCAGATTTGACCAATATGTCTTCGTTATGATAACAAATAGTATTAATCTTAATTGTCAAGTGCTGTAACATCCCAAAACAAAACCACAAAAATTGTCAGATAACTTTCGTGATTAGTTTCTTATTCTATTTTCCTTTTCCTTTTTGTGGTGTCATGTTAATTAATTGGCAAAGAGCTTGTCCTTATTAATCAATGTGCTTTTCATGGTAGTATAAAATATAGTATCTGCATGTTTAATAAACGATAAGTACAAAAGATCCTCCAAATAGGAAGCTTTATTAATTCTAATTAATAACTAAAACAAGTCTTTTTTTCCAAATCATTATGACGTGGTTAATGCATTGGATGTTTATTTATACTAGCACATGTCAAATAATATATTTAAAGGGATCGGCCGTATTTTGTCAATGTTTAAGAATATCATTAAATTAAAAAAAAGAAAAAGAAAAGACATGTGGTATATATAGTGGTAGGAATAAAGCTAAAATCAACAAAGCGAACCATGTGGGAACGACAAAGATGTTCAAAAGATATAAAGAATCAAGACCAATTGCCGAGCATTTTTATACAATACAAGAAATAAGGAAAAGGTGAGATCGATCACTTTTTTTTGTTTTCTCATCGGGTGTTTCGCATCACCTAAGGCTCATTAAAGAAAAAAATATTTCTTACCAGGACTTTTTATATATTCAAGACACGAATCCGAGACGTCTGATTAAGGACCCGAAAAAATCCTATCTACCTCATCACAACTCTTGATGGTAAAGCCAGGTGAAATCACTTATTCACTTAGCTATTCATTGAGACTAAACCTACAAATTAAAAGCATATGATAATCAACTAATGAAAATATCCCAAATAGGAGTTTTACACAATTAGGAAGACTTTTTTGTTTGTCTGCTTATTACTATAAATAAAAAAAAATAGAAAAGGAAAAGAATACATGCAGATATATCCTTTGGTAGGTTGCATGCAGAGAAGGTATAGAACTAAAAGTTAAAGGCCCCCTTATCAAAACTCCTTTAAATAAGAGAGAGAGGGAGAGAGAGAGTAGTTGAAAATGAAAGAGAGAATGATTAAGGTCAATGGACCAAGACTTGGATGACAAGCTAGAATCTCACATATATCTATGAGTAGTATACTTTATCCCATCTGAAAATATTGGTCAGTTTCCTAGAGGAAATGGTACAAAATAATTAATTACAATTACCTATTAAGGAAGAGATTCTAACTCCTTTACGTCTTAACATAAAGAATTATTGGCCATAAAACTAAAAGAATAATTGTGTCATTTAACTATTATAAACTCTTTAGTCAACAAAACTGGTTAGTTCACAGAAATATATTAGCCAAGCTAATGCTATATTTACTACATATATTCATACGAGTGTATATCAGAAACCCCAAATAGAAGATAAAACAAAATAGGTATTCAAAGGGAACAAAAGGATGGACAAATTCTGCACAAATATAATAGGTCAAACGCAGCCCCTTAAACTTGTCCAAAAATTTCATGTAACTAAGGCTATGACCTATTGAGCACTTCATCTCTATTTAACTTGTGTTATTAGACACAAAAAACTGAACAAATAAGAAAATAGAATGCATGAACTTTACACGCCAATGACATGGAAAAGAAGCCAATAAAATGAAGACACATGGCTCTTAAACATAAATTATCTCAAAAATGAAAAAGATTTTTTAGCATAAGTTTTTTCAACTCTCCTCGCGGTTCTCTTTTTCTTCCCAGAAAATTACTTGGGGTTCTCTGGCTTTAGAGTTGTAGGGGTGGCAGGTGTCACCACTTACTAATGGTGGCGGAAGTCGATGTTGAAATGAGAGGACATGAGGGTAGGAAAAGATTCATCAGGTTCTCGGCGGTGGATTGAAAGTTGGTCGTGGCAGCCACAGGCAGCGCAGTTGAGCGAGGTGGGATCGATTGCAGTTGCATCCTGCGATGGCATAAACTCACCAGTCACCACGTTGTATTCTTGAAGTTTTCCTTGTGAAATTTTTTGTGATGGACTAGTATCAAGCTTTACTGGTGAAAGGATCCAGAAGTATGTGCACTTGTGAGTGCAGTCATCCATTGTTACAAGCCTCGATCCATTGTCTTGGTTGTAGATGAAAGATGTTTTCTTTTTTGTCTTATATTATTTTGCAATTCAACATTTAACTTAGTTTTATGGGACTTAGCAAAGTGGGATTATGTAAGTAAAAACTAAGTAGATGCCGATTTGGTATTCCAAATTCGATCGTGGCCAAATTTTGAGGATAAAGAAATGGAGTTTTTCAGTATATTGAGGTTGTAGAGGGAGTAATGGGCATTTGGCTTCGTTGGTCAAAAAGACGACCGTTTAAACATTTCTTTTTTACCTGGTCATGCACTCAAATTAGGTGAAAGTTACTCTTTGTGCCAAGTCAGCTTTTTGTCTAATAGTACAGTTTAAATAGAGATGGAGTGTTTAATAGTTCATTGACTTAGTTTAGGTATCTATATGGAATTTCTAGATAAATTTAAGGGGTTGTCTATGTATTTGGCCAATATAATAGGATCCTCGCGCTCCCTCCCTAACTTACTGATTTGTCCTATGCCCCTCAATTAAGGGTGACAAGTGGGCCGATCCGGGACCGGCCCGAGACCGCAGGTCAAACGAGTCAGGACCGGTACGACAGATATTAATAGGCATTGGCTAGTCTCGTAGGCCGGTCCTATGCTTTGGGACCACCAGGGACCAGGACCGTTTGGACCACCAGGGACTGGGACCGGACCGGTCCCTTGGCGGGCCAAACAGTCCCAACGGTAAAATTTTAAAAAAATTGAAAAATTTAAAAAACAGTCGTTGGGCTATCAAAAATAGCCGTTCACTATTTAAAAAATATCTATTTAACCCTCCAACTTTGTTTTAACCCCAAACTTTTTATAATTATACTTTTTTACTATTTTCAACTATAAATACCCCCTCATTCTTTTATTTTTCTTACAAAATCAATATCATTCTATCACAATCTCTCTCCAATTTTCTTCTATACTTGCTACTATTGCTTACTTTATTGTTACGGTTTGTGAAAAATTATGAAGTTGGTGAATTGAAGTCTTCAAGTTTTCAACGATAATAAATTTTCAACAAGTTGTTCGTCAATTCAGTAAACTCATTCCAACTCTTAACTTTTAATATTATAGTTTTGTTTGTTTTATTTATTTGCTATTACTTGATTAATTAAGATGGCTTTCTTAAAAAAAAAATTGATAAAAATGAGGAAAAATCCAAGAGTGGCGAATCTAGTCATCGTGTTGTTCCTCCTCCCCTGCCTCCGGCTCCACAAACCAAATCTTATATTCGTCCTACACCTGCTATTCTTGATAGCGATAATAATATATTATATTTTACCGAGAGTCAATTTTGCCATAATATTGCATTCGGTGAACAATTAGACCATGAATTAATGAATGCTCTTTATTCTAATAATTATAATACTATTGATAAAAATAATGATGAAAAAATTGATCTTGATGAAACTCAACCGGATAATGATACACGCACTAGTCCTGCTCCTAATGTTAACCCAACTAGTGATAACCCTACTAATCCAAATGATGCCACATCTGATACTCCTGTTACTGCCCCTACTTTTTCTAGACAACCTACCAAACGGACGGAAATATCTCATGTTTGGCCTTTTTTATTCAACTAGTTCCAGAAAGTAAGGATAAGTATAAAACTTGTGGTACAAAGTTATCTTTTAAATATTTTGGATCGCAGGGGGGAACGGGAACTTTGGCTAGACACATAAAAAAATACTCTCAAGATAGAATCAGATATGAACGTCTGAAAGCTTTGGCCGAGGGGAAAAGTCTACCTACTCCTAGTTAGGTTGACCCTAGTACCGGTTCAAATCAATTTCAACCGGGAATTAACACTGTTACCGGTGGTATTTTATATTATGATCCAAAAAAAGATCGGGAAGAATTGGCAAAAATGGCAACTGTTATGTGTTTACCCTATAGTTTTCCTTCTGACCCTAACTTTGTGCATTATATTAGAAAGTTTTTTAATCCTACTTATAAAGGTTTTCCTCGCACAACCATAAAGAGAGATATTTATAAATATAAACATGAATATGAACAATATTTGTGCTATTTATTTACTTATATAAATTGTCGTGTTTCTATTACAACTGATATTGGTAGAAGTGGTAACGACTGTGATTACCTTACTGTTACCAGTCATTAGATTGATGAGGATTGGATAATGCAAAAGCGCATTATTTCTTATAGAATAATTAATTCACGTCACACAGGGCAGTTTATTGCTAGCACAGTTACAGATATTTGTAGATATTTTTGCATTAGTGATAAAATAATGTCAATTTCAATGGATAATGCTACTAGTAACACAAATTCTATAGCCTTGCTTACCACTACGCTAAATCCTACATTTAGTGATTTTTTTCATGTTAGATATATTTGTCATATTTACCATTTAATTGTGGGTGATGGTATGAGAATTTTAAATATTGAAATTGAAAAGGTTAAAATGGCTCTTAACTGGCTTTTTTATTCAAACCGTAGAAGTAGACTTAGAGAATATTTTAAAAGATGCGATGAATTTGGCCTAAGAGAAAGAAAGGTTCCTAAACCTTGTCCAACTAGATGGAATTACATGTATGAAAGTTTGGTTGTTGCATATGAATATAGAAACCCCATAAACTCAACATTTAATGCACATGTAAGTGATGATGATGAGCACCTTACAAATGGGGATTGGGCTAATGTTAAAATACTTGTAGATTTTTTAGAAAAATTTCATATTGCTACAAATGAATTTTCTGGGTAATATTATCCTACTATTTCTAACTGTTTAGTTTATATTGCAGAACTTGCAAATTTGTTTGCTCATTTTTCAGAGGGTGGGGAAATTTATAAACTTGCTATTGATTCTATGAGAAAAAAGTTTTAAAAATATTTTTCCCTATTCCCCCTATTTATGGTGTTTCTGCTTTGTTAAATCCTTGTATGAAATTAGGAGGTCCTCATTTTTGGTATGAAACTGTTTATAATGGTTTAGCACTTAAAGATAGGAATTGTCTCAACTTCCGGAAACAATAGCCTCAATTAGAATAAATGCTCAAACTATTTTTAATACTTATCAAGTTGCATTAAATCATGCTAGACCAAATGTTCCAACTCATTCTTCTTCTCATTCTCAATCATCTAAAAGAACTGCGAGAGTAAGAGCACTTAGTGCTTGGGCGGGGTTTAGGGGTTCTCAAGGTTCTAGTAGTAGTGATTTTTCACAACTAAATGAGCTTGAAGTTTATTTGTCGCAGGGAATTGAGGAAGTGAATCCTGACGGTTCCTTTAATCTTTTGGAATGGTGGAAGGACAAATAAAAACACTTTCTGGTTCTTTCAAGGATGGCCCGAGACATTTTAACTATTCAAGCTTCAACAATGGCATCAGAGAGCGCTTTCAGTCAAGCAAGACTTTAACTCGGGGATTATAGAGCGTCTATGAGGGAGAGTTTGGAAAAATCAATACTTTTCAGAGATTGGATCCGGTCGGAAAGAAGAAATTTTTGACTTGCTGAATCACAACCAAATGAAGATGAAGCTTACGAAGAAATGCTAGCTAAACTTGCGGAGGATGTTGCTTCTCCCGGAAGTGGCGATGACGAAGCTACTTTTCCGCCACCACCAACGAAAATTCCTCCGGACCTTGATAGATTTATGAAGTTTGTAAGAAATACCATGTAACTTGTATGAATAAAAATTAGTATGTATTATGTAACTTATATTTTGGTACATCTTGATTAGTTTCTTTTTCTTCTCAATGGTGGTATTAGCTGCTCATTCCACAGGGGGGTGAAGACTAAGAAAGATATTGCCATATTTTTTAATGCTATAATAAAATTACAAGGCATATCTCTTTACAATATTTTTGTCTTTAGACTTAGATATTATTTTTAACATCCTTTAATAAAATTTACAAGGCATTGCCTTAGATATTTTTTTTATCTTTTTGTCTCTAATTTCAATTCTATTTTTTTTAAAAAAAAATTAATTATTTTAGCCGTTGGGCCCACTTAACCCGCGGGCCCGACCCGTTTAGCCCGAGACCATGAGTTTGTGGGTCTGGTCCTGGACCGATTTCTGGAAAATGACCGTTTAACCCGGGATCATTTGGCCCGTTTAGTTAGGGATCGGACCGGAATCGTTTGGACCGGCCCACTTAGCCCGTTTAGGGCCCGAACTGGCCCACATGCCACCTCGACCCTCAATTATCATATGTCCTACATTTATTTAAAAATCTCCTGGATCCAATGAATTTGCCTACTCTATTTGTCATATATTGATCTCCATTGCCAAATTCATAATATTAATACTACCTACTTTTTTTTTACCTTCCCATGAGCTCCCAGGTGACTTGAGGGGGACATAATAAAGGATAGCATATGCCGATTCATAGATAGATATCTTTCCATATAGATAGACATATATCTCCGTGGATAGAGATAAAGAAGACAAAGATCCATCTAGATCTTTTAAGCAGGGAATTATTCAAGATTTTTTATAACCTTTGACTAAGCACCCACAACTAAATTTCATTTACCTCTTCTTTCGGAACTTTTATTCGTGACTTTGATAAAATTTTAGATCCGGACAAGCTGGGCATAGATTCTTTAGCAATCCAAGAGACTGCAAGGTCTGTCATAAAATCATAATTTAATTGGAGTAAACTTTAACTTTCACCTCTGACAAATCAGTTGTCCTTATAGGCCTTATCCAAGTAAGTGGTGGTACAAAAGTCATCAATAATGCTTTCACCATTTCCGGAAGCTAATTAGCTAGTCCGAGGGATTGAGGATTTGAAACTTATCGTTCTTATTATAATTTTAAATTAATATGTAATAATAGCTGAATTCATATTTAGATATTTATAAATATTTAGTGAATTTTTTAATATAAATAAAGGGTCTACGCAAGAGTTACTGGATTCCCGAGAACCTGTGTTCGATACTTTAGGTCCGCCCCTGTAGCTAGCTATATATAATATACTACTTCCGTTCCAGTTTATGTGAAACTATTTTTTTTTTGGTCAGTTCCAAAAAAAATGACCCATTTCTAAATTTGAAAATAATTTTGTTTAAACTTACAATTCTACCCTTAATAAGAAGTTTTTATAACCATACAAATACTCTGGCCCCCTTTTTAAATTGTTTAGGAGCATAAATTTTAAAAATATTTATTTTTTCTTAAACTTTGTACCTAGTCAAACAGGTTCATATAAATTGTAACGGATGAGTATACGGTAAGGTTACAGCTGTGTACTTTGGTTTAAAGTTTAAACTCAGGACTTTCCCTACTTTATGGAACATGGTACAGCTCAACTATGTTGACACCACGATTGGACACTTTTGGCTTCTTTCTGCCGAAATATTGGTAAATTATCATAAAAATCCAACCAAAGGTACAACTATGGACCCCAAACAGAAGGTTGCTAAATTGGAAGTTTACTATCTTTAGATCCTAGTACAGGACTTACACTCTATTATAGATATCGTTTGCAAGAAGAGTTCATATCCCATTTGTGGTTATTTCGAAAAGTGTGTCGAAAATGTGTGTTTAAAAAAAAGAGTGACATTTTTATATATAGTGCTTTTTAAAGAGCGATATATTTTAACGGAGTTTTGGCCGTTAAAGTATAGCGCTCTTTAAAAGAGCGCTATATATATATAACGTCACTGTAAACCGCGCTATACATGGCTGATAAGACAGCTATGCATAGCGCGGTATATAACCGCCCTATATATGTATAGCGCAGTTATACACCGCGCTATACATAGATAAATAAACGGTCCCCCTCCTTCTTCCCCACATTCGAACCAGACGCCCCCTCCCCAAACTCCCTCCCACCCAAATTTCCTTCTAAAAATATTATAGTGGACCCCACCCGTCACACAAAAAGATAAGATTGTAGGTCCCACATCCTAGCCAAGCCTTCTATTGTTGTGGTTTCTTCGTTTCGGGCTCCAATTTTCAATTCATTGACTTTCCGAAAAACATAAATTGAGGTATTCCGATTTAGTTTATGTCGAAACTCGTATAATAATGCATATTAGTTGTTTTGAATGTGTTTCCATGTTGTTTTGTATTTTTTTGGGATTAAACTAGTATATTATTTTTATCCGGACTAAGATATTAGTGTTTTGTGTTTGTTTTGTGATTAAAATGTATTTGTTATTTTTATCTAGTTTAGATTATTTATTTGCTTAAAGATTAGTGCCCTTTTAGCGTAGTAAAATGTAGAGCCTTTTAGCGTAGAGTCCCTGTAGTTTAAGTATCTTTTATATTGATAGATCAAACACAAATTCTGTCCAATTTATAAAAGTTAATTATTTAATTTATAAAACAAACATACAAAATTATGAAAATATTAAAATTGACACACATAAGAATTCAGGATAGCTTGGTGCTACTGGCCCTCAAATATCGAGCCTGGAACCCATAGGTATATACTCTGTCTAATTAAATATGATTAAAATTAATTATTTAATTTACAGATCAAACATACAAAATTACGAAAATAATAAAATTGACACACATAAGAATTCAGGATAGCTTGGTGCTACTGGGTCTCAAATATCGAGACTGGAACCCATAGGTATATACTCTGTCCAATTAAATATTGTATAATTATAAAAAATAATTATTTAATTTATAGATCAAACATACAATTAATGTTGTTTAATTTATTTTAGACGACATGGACGTGCCGCCTATGCATCCCGGGCCTGTCTCCGATGAGCTATTAGTGTTACAGGGCGATCATAGGTCCGCCTACGTATGGGAGGAAGAGTTACTGGCCCAGACTCTCCGCACCAGGAAAGTGGACGGCATGTGGGATTTTATGAAGTACAGAGATCTCCATCCCCTTGTAGTCCAGCGCCTGCGAGATACGGGCTTCTACAGGATTTTGGAGATCGGGCGGATGCAGCTCGATTGGTCTTTGATCACGGCCATGATAGAGCGGTGGCGACCGGAGACACACACTTTCTACCTTCCCATTAGCGAGGCCACCATCACACTGCAGGACGTAGAGGTTTTATATGGGATGCATGTTAATGGACTGCCCGTTGTACTGCTTCAGGCCATGAGAGAGATGACGCGTGGGCAGTATTTGGACATGCTACAACAGCTCACTGGTTTCAGGCCACAAGATGAGACTGCACACTCAGGGGCCAGTCGCATGAGTTTGACAACTATTCGACAGCATTTGGAGATATTTCACCCCGACATCACCGGCGAGACAGATGATCTGCATATTCACCGGTATACGAGGTTGCTGCTGCTCTTTCTGTTTGGGGTGGGGGGGGGGGTCTTGTTCCCGAACACTTCGGGGAACCTAGTCAGCTTGCGATTTCTTCATCATCTTCAGCTGTTAGATGATTTACCCTAGTACAGCTGGGGTGCTGCTATTCTCGCCTACTTGTACAAACATCTGTGCCGGGAGAGCATGGGTACCCAGCATGACGTATGTGGATTTTTGCCGCTTCTACAGGTGACTACATATTCGAATACTCTATTCATTCCTTCCAATTCTATCTAGTCAAAATGTATCTTAAACTTTACGTCAACTTTGTATGTTAGGTTTGAGCCCGGAAGCGGTTCCTGCAGTTGCAGCCACCTCTACCACCATTACCTCCGGATGTGCCACCTCTGTTTCTCCCTCTAGCTAGGAGGTGGGTTCTCCGGCGTGGATATGTACGAGATTACGAGGCTCAGCATAATCTCCCCCTTTGCAGGGATGTGTTGGATATGCTGGAGGGCGCACAGGTAAATGTGTACCTAAACTTACTTGGTATAGCTTCACATGTGTTGCGCATACTCACGTTTTCTGTTGTTATTTAATAGTTCATCTAAACGCCATACAATGATGACTTGATAGGTGGCCTGCCCGATTATTGCTCGGCCGACCGACTGATTTGGAGCACTTCCGTCCCGCTGATGTGCCTCGATATTGTGGAGCATCATACCACGGAGCGGGTACTTTGCCAGTATGGCCGTCCGCAGTATATACCGAGGGGGCCTACATGGGAGGCCACACATTATCAGCGGGATAATCATTCCAGGGCGGACGACGCATATGAAGCATGATTAGAGGCTCAAGTCCATACTTGGGACCGGCGAGCTGACCTGATTCTGTCCTCCCCCCCTCCCCCCTTCACAGATCCAGACGGAGACTATTCAGCTCTATATGCCCTGGTACCACCGCGTTACCCGACTTTTTGTCGGGAATCCCATTCATCAAGATAGAGGTCGGTACGTTCCATATGCAGGGCGGCACGAGACCCTGGTATGTTTTCTGTTATTATTAATTATATAACTGTAACTTAGTGTTCTGCAGTTTATATTTTATACGTTGTGTAGGCTATTGGCCTACATATAGTCTACCAGATGGGACTGCAGATGCAACAACATGTCGGCGAGGGAGCGGCCGCTTTGCACGATTACGGCCGGCAGGTTGCAGAGGTGGCTGCCCGGACACTGTAGCAAGCTCGAGAGGATTAGCGCTTGGGACACGACCCTGCTTATGTGGCGCCAGAGCAGTACCAGGGAGGTAGGGGGTATCGCACGAGGTAGGGGTACCCCTCAAAGTGGGGGTGTCCCACGAGGCAGGGCTGCCCTATGAGGCAGGGGTGCCCCTCGAAGTGGGGGTGTCCCACGAGGCAGGGCTGCCCCTCAAGGTGGGGGTGCCCCACGAGGCAGGGCTGCCCCTCGAGGTGGGAATGCCTCATGAGGCAGGGCTGCCGCACGGGGTCGTGGTGGGCGAAGAGGAGGTAGTCCCCAGCAAGGGAGCGTTAAGGCCCCTGTTGATGATGTTGATGTTGATCTGCCGGGTGACCTATATGAGCCGGACGAGTATCCCACCAGCATGCCGTCATACAGCCTTGGGATGCAGCTCACTACAGGGACTTCGCAGGTGACCTCATCAGGTCCATTATTGATCACGAGCACGGACCTTACCAGAGAGGATTGGGAAGCATACTTCCCAGGCTCATCGACCTCTGCTAAGGATCGGCCGACCCGAGATTTGGATAGTGGGCGCCGGCTGAGTTATGGCTCATCATCACAGGCGCATGTATGTTTTTATTAGTATTAAATTTAAGTTTTTTTCTTTTCTCATTTATTTTCCATAACTTTATTAATTTTCTTATTAAGGCTTCATCCCCGCTCGTCACGGAGGCCCATTTGTGCGATGCTGACATGGCTGCGGCGGATGATTATATTCAGGAGCCCGACCAGACCATGGTAAGACAATTTAAATTGTTGTGACTTAATATATACTTTAATATACTGAGCTGACTTATTCTTCTATAGGTTTCTACTGGACTGACGACCCCTTCTACCGATCCTGCCAGCACCAGTGATGATCATGCTGCAACGCATCCTGCTATAAAGAGGCGCCGTGATGAGGATGATCCTAATAACATAGTCGGGCGGGATGGGATGCGGCCCAGGCCAGCGGCTGCATTGAAGCACACAGGCTGTGGGACACATTGATTTTTTTTTCCGGAGTATTTTATGTAAATAATAACAACAATATTTTATGTTTACATAATATGCGCATTATGTTTTTATTTCCCCGTTCCTTCTTTATTTTAATACTACAACACAAACACAGAACATAACAACTTAACATAATTTAAATTCTGTACAACTAATGAAAATACATGACACGGAAAACATAAAGATAAAGTAGTACACTCAACACATACATGTCATTGTTTAGTCACTGCCGCCCATTATTCTCTGCTCTAACCACTTAAATTTCTCTTCCATCTTATTTTTTTCTAATTCTGCCTCTTTCAGTTTCTCCTTCAACTCAACAATTTCTCGTTTATATTCTTTTTTATATTCACACTGTTCTAAGGTCAAATCATGAAGATACTGCAAATATCGTTTGTAGCATTCCTGCTTATAGGGTTCATCAATCCATACCTCAAAATTGCAAAAAGGTTCGTCGGGAACCTTATAAAACTTTTTCACACACATCCAGTAGCGGCGTCCAACTTCACCATCATCCCAACAGTCATTCATCATACATTGTTTGCCACACTGGCACCTTGGTACATAAAGGCGTTCAGACATTTGTTAAAGCGTAAAAAGAAACCTTGCTTTTATGGAAAGTTTTGCTATTGGTTATTATTAAGCGCAGAAAATAACTAGAATGCGCCCGTTATTTATTGACAAGGCAACACACATAACGTAATAATTAACCGCACTATATATATATATATATATATATATATATATATATATATTCACATAACGTAGTATTTAACCGCTCTATATATATTCACATAACGTAGTATTTAACTGCGCTATGCTTTGCGTGTTAAAGATTCTTTCAGATACAAAATAGCTTTTTCTTAGACGGGCAGTTTTTCAGTTCGACAAGACAATACACATAACGTAGTATTTAACCACGCTATATATATTCACATAACGTAGTATTTAACCGCGCTATATATATTCATATAACGTAGTATTTATTCGCGCTATGTGTATTCACATATTTATCAAAAATCTACCTTTAACTCAACTATTTTTGAACTATATTTATCAAATATATTCACATATTTTTCTATTTTTTAATCCAATACTATTTTTGATTATATGAACGGGAGGGAGAAATGCATTAATTTACTCAACTAGAAAATGTTAAATATCAATAAGATTTAACAACAATGGAAACATAATTTTATTTGATACATCTTGCAACATAAACAAAACAGCTACTTATTACAACATAAACTCATCGATAGTTGGGCACATTAGAAGAACACCCACCATGAGCTTGATTACCACCGCCACCCAAACCAGCCGAAGGATATTTTCGACAGTCGTGTCCTGTTTGCGAGCATATACCACACTTGCGTGCATAAAGGGTATCGCTAATATCCATTTGGTTCCGTATACGCGTTCTCTTTTGCACATGTATTCAACGCAAATAGTCCTTGTTACACACCATTTTAAATGGTTCCGGCGGTCAATAATGCTCAGCACCCACTGGCTGCAACTGCCCACTATAGGTATTTAAGTAAGCAGCAACACTATATTATTTATCAACGTAGTTGGTTGGCCCTAAACCTGTATGTTGAAAGCACCTGATAGCATGTGAGCACGGCATGTGGTAGATGGACCAATTCCCATAAGAGCATAACCTTCTAGATTCATTTATGGTATGTACATTATTCCCCCGATTTTGATGGATAGCGGTGCGAACTTCAAAATCATTTCTGTTGTGATCATACTGCAAAAATGAATGCCAATGTGCTCGTCGCCTGTATTTCTCAAATCTTTTCATCGGCAGTGGCATAAATTCAACACCCCTTTCTATCAATGACGTTGCAGCCCTTTCAACAAACCTCTTCGCCATCTGCTTGAATGACATCCGCACCATGGCAGTGACAGGTAATCCTCTTGCCGACTTTAATAACCCGTTGAAAGACTCTGACACATTTGTAGTTAGAATTCCCCATCTTCTTCCACCATCCACATGCAAATTCCACTTGTGAAGCTCATGTCGCGTCAACCAATGATAGACTTTCTCGTCTTCCTGCCTGATAGATTCCATGTGTCTCCGGAATTTATGCTCTTGGTGGTCTGTTGCTGCCATCCATATCAAATCATGCAGATCCTTGTTGGGATGTGCCTTCTGGAAATTGGCCTTAAAGTGCCTCACACAGTAACGGTGGTAGGCATAAGGTTCTTGCCATGCAGGCAAGTTCTCTACAACACTTAAGATACTACCATGCCGATCAGATATTAGACAAATGCCGGAACGCTGTTTAACAACGTGCTCTTTCAAATGGTTCTAAAACAGCGCCCACGTCTCTTGGCTTTCATTGGCACAAATAGCAAAAGCTAGAAGAAATATTTGTCCATTAGCATCTACTGCAACGTCTATCAACAGCTTGATATCATACTTTCCATAGACATGAGTGTCGTCTATGGATATTACCGGCCGGCAATGAGGAAAACCATCAATTGCTGGTTTAAATGCCTAGAACACGTAATTGAATATATATTCTGGTTTTTTCGGACTCCGCTCAAGCTTCCATTCAACAACCGTCCCGGGGTTAAAGTGTTACAGTGCGGCCATATACTTGGGTAGAGCTGCAAATGACTTATCCCAGTTACCATAAATAATTTCAAACGCACGTTTGCGCTCGAGAAATGCCTTTCTTTTGGTAATGGTATGGCCATATTCCTGGTGGATTGATGTAATGCACTCTTTGATTTTATACCTTATGGACGCTTCAAGGTATGGAATAAGGACAAGAGAAATCAAGTCAATATCCAAGTTGTAGTGATTCCCATTGAATGTGTGCATTTCACATCTATGGGTGGGAATGTATTTACCCACTTGCCACAAACCTATTTTTTTCTTGCTCGCACGCAGCATCAAATGACAACCTGTAAACCATCTGTGGCAAACAACCTTGTATACCTCCGGAGTTGACTCCCATACCGTCATCTCACGATACTCTTTTACGTTGTGCATTTTCGCCGCCCTACTTAGGCGCGCTTTATCAGAAAAAGCATGCCCTTTGCCAGCACCGTTGGTCTAGAATCATCCCACATTGCTGTCCGAATTTCATCCAAATCCCTTGTGAGAGCATCCACATCTGGCATACTTGGCAAGTTATCAAGGTAGGGAATCTTCCTTGAATGAAACGACACTCGGGACTCGTACATTCTTGGTCTAACGGGGGCTGGAGTATACTCCCTCATCAAATTAGGTCCTTCATTCTCTTCCTCCTCATCACCATCCTCACGAGGAAAGGGTGTTTCTTCTTCGGAATCATCGGCATTATTGTCATAATCACTATTCTCTTCCTCACTCTATGCATCTGCCAGATCCCGATTTAATATGTCGTCTTCGGGCAATTGAGTGAGGACAGGTGGTTCAACTTGCTCGTTTTCACTGCACAAACAACAAAATAATAAGCTACTGAAATTAATAAATACTTTACATATAGCTGTATCACTTCACTTACAAGTCGTAACGTGTTGACATTCCTTGATGGACATTATCCTGTTGGTGATGACTCCCGGATAGACCACCATGATCCAACACACCAGAACTACGCATATTCCAACTGGGCATGGGTTCATAACTTGTAAAAGTCATATCTGGTCGGTACCCCCTGTGGAATATATGAGTGTTAATACAAATTCAATACAACAAAAATATACATTGTAACACTAAGAAAAATTGAAGTTTACTACTCGTCTTGTGGATTATGTAAAGTAGGAGAGAAATTATTTTCTCGCTCCTCATTCGCCCGTGGTGATAAATTTAAATCAGGGCAAACTCTTTCATCCGGAACCTGTCCGGCAAAAACTGCTCCAGAATAACTACCCGATGACTGAGGGTTATCCCTACTATGCGCAACCTCGTTATTGCGAACGTCTTCGACCTTGACGTACATTTACAATATTTTTATCACAAGCAATTCCCGGTATTCATTCGGAGTACTCAAAAAATCCCTCAATGTTTCATCATCGTTGATGTTAAACTCAGCGTAACGAGCAATCCCTTGCGGAGTGATGGAATACGGATATTTTTCGGTTACTTTAAGGTTCACCAAACGTTTTCTCACACTCATTTTATTACATAACAACGGTACCAATCTATCGTACTCCATTGTAAGTGGCAACTTAACATGACACTGTGGAGATAAACTATAATTCACAGAATTATTCGCTACCACAACCTCACCCCCCATCCCCCCCAATATAATGAAACCCTTACTTTTCGCTCTTCAGATATTATGAAAAAATGCTTGAGAATTTAACAAGAAGAAAAATTTGAACGAGAGTTAGGAATATTTTTGAATGGATTTTTGTAAAATCCTAACGCCTTTAAATAAGGCAATGCCTGACTCGGTGGGCTGAATGTTTTTAGGTATAACGCTCTTTAGTTAAACGCATGAGACTTATTGGCGGGCCCACAAAAGAGGTATAACGTGGTTATATACCGCGCTATGCTTGTATAGCGTGGTTTACAGTGGCATTATATATATATATAGCGCTCTTTTAAAGAGCGCTATACTTTAACTGCCAAAACTCCGTTAAAGTATAGCGCTCATTAAAAGAGCGCTACATATAGAAATATCACTCTTTTTTTTAAACACACATTTCCGTCACACTTGTCCAAAAGAACCACAAATGGTTCTAAACTCTTTGCAAGAAAGCCTAGAATGACTTAGTAGACACGTATCCAAAATTTAAAATTTATAAGTTTATATAATAATTTCAAGTTATAATATACAATTATAAATGTGTTTATAGTTCAATATTTATAGATATTAAATAAATTTATATATATACACACACACACACATATATATATATATATATATATATATATATATATATATATATATATATATATATATATATATATATATATATATATATAAGTTTCTGTCTTCCCTTAAGCTCATAAGTTGTGCTCGTTGAATTCTACTAAACCTGCGTCATTTAAAAATAATTCAATAGTAGAAATACCTCTCCAAATTTTAAAATTTGCTCCATCCGTTTCACATTGAAACTCATATTGTCAGTAGTATAATAAAAATTTCACTATTACTGCATTTTAACATGTTATAAAAGATTAATTGCATTCTTTTTCATATAATTAATTTCACTTATTATGTATAATTATCTTTTAAATGATTTGATTATATAAGAAATTGTACAATATTGTTAGTAATAAGTAAAAGTATTTCAAATTTAGTGCCTTGTTTTCTCTTCTAGAGAAGTTAATAATTATTGTAACATGTTTCAAAAACTCATGTTTGTTGTCCTTTCTTCCTTTCAAATTGTTTATACGTTTACTTATCGAAGGTCAATTTGATCAGCTTTAAGAACTAACCGAACTGTAGTTCCTTCTATCTTTGAAACAACAGGGATTTAAACAACAAAACGGTATCATAACAATTTTCCTCATTTCAAAGTAAGAAATAATACTAGAAATTCGGCCAAACCGGAATGGGCGAAAAACCGATCGACTTCGGTTGATTTTTCAAAATATTTTTGCTTCCCGCAATTTTTTTTCAATAAACCGGTCAACTTTGGTTGGTTTTTTATTTAAAATAAATTAAAATTAATATTCAAAAAAACCGACCGAAATCGGTCGGTTATTTTCGTGCGAAAATGTAATTAAAGAGTAAAACAAAAGTCTTACACCAAAATGCACCAATGGTCTAGTGGTAGAATAGTATCCTGCCACAATACAGACCCCGCTTCGATTCCCAGATGGTGTCTTTTTTAATTACATAATTAAAAATATCGTCCGAAGTCGGTCGAAAAATACCAACTGACTTCGGTCGTTTTTTTGGACAGATTTTTTCTTTGTTGGTAATTTGTGGAATTTAATTAAACCGATCGGAAAATACCTACCGAAGTCGTTGGTTGGCTCTATCGACCATACGATTACCGACCACCATGAATCGATCGATTTTCGGTTGATTTTTGCCAATTACTGATCAACATTGGTTGGTTTTCTTTTTCCCTTTTTAGTAGTTAAAAGAATACATTTAAATATTTTGAGGAAGATCACTTAATGTAAGGTTCAAGAAGTGAAATGTAACAACTTGGGACATGAAAAATATGTGTCACCAAGTTAAGAAAACTAGCCCTAGTAATAGCTTCATATTGGACCCCCCTCTAGTACAAAGGAAGAAATATTATTCTTGGCGTGCCTTAGAGTAAATTTAGCGTGCTCTTTACCATTACTTGCTTCACTCTTTCTCTCTTCCTATACCAATCTCAATCACCATATATAACAAGGATACAAACAAAAATAAGCTCCGAGAAATTTTGGTTTGAAATACAAGGTGATATGTTAGCTTAGATACTGGCACACTCACTGCTTTAGACTTAAATTATATGTGCGTGTGTGTTTATATACAATTGGCTTAAAATCTTACATGGTATCTGGTTAGAGATGTTGGGAAAATTAACCCCACAGAAATAATATTCACGGTATACGACTATAATAAATGCAGATTACTAAAATACTGTAACCAACGGTAATAATAAGAGAAACAAGGGCACCGAAATTTTTTCGTGGAAAACCCTTCTGAATAAGGGAAAAACCATGGCCCGAGAAGATCAACTGATTTCACTATAGCGAGAATTTTATAATTTGTGGTACCGTAAAATACTCCAAGATCACTAAACACTCAAAAGAAATAACCCTCTTTTGATTTTTCCACCTCACTACAGTACACCGCTCAAACTCTCTATATTTTTCCTCACAGAGTATTTTGCTTCTTACTCTGTAAATCACTCTCTTTCTCTTTGTTTTGGTGTGATTACAAATGAAGGTAGAGGCACCTATTTATAGTTGAAGAATGCCCATATTGATGTATGCAATGACATCAATATTCACTTCAAAAGGTAGTTGCCCAAATTGAACTTCTAAATTAGTTGGCTTGACAAAACAAAAAAGAAAGCTTCATCTTCTTTCACATGGGCTATGGGATGGACCCAATAAAAGATTCTAGTATTCAGTTAGAAAATTGTTAGTGGAGTTTCATGTTTATAATTACTATAAGAGGAAATGGAGTAGCTATTGCAAGGAAAAGGAGCTTGCCAACCTTGCTACGGACTATCCTTTGGAATTTAACAAAGATGCAAGGTTGCTTTCGTTGTCTTTTGTTTTGTAGAGGATGTAAAGGTAGCTTGATATTATGTAACTCGGTAGCGAATGTAGAATTTTCATCAAGAAAATTTAAAAATATAAAAAAAATACAAACACGAAAAGAAGTCAAGAAAATTTAACATCTTAATATATATATATTTGACCGTATAAACAATATAAATTTTTAGCGAAGGAATTTCATGAACCCGTTTCCATCCCCTGGTTCCTCCCCAAAGTAACATACAAGATACTCATTATTCCATTTAAGCGCATGCAGTGCTTGTCCTATTCAAGGTGTCTACTCATCATACTCCCACCCATTGTTAATGCCGACCAAACTCATAATTCTTCTGTTTTATTAATTCACATGACACTTTTACTGTTTGTGAATCAAATGTCTCAGATTATAACTTTTCATATATTTTTAAAATGCTTTTACTTATACAAAAGTTATTAATTTAAAGTATGCTTTTTATCGTGAGTAATTTATAATTATCTAATTTTTTATTTTTAAAAGGTTTAATAGATAATGTCTGAATTGAACCAAAGGAATCGAACTACCAACCCCTCCATTCTTTTTGAAATAGAGGAAGTACTTTAGTAATTATATTAAGCCCACAACTAAACACTTGTACTAGATAAATTGCGTGTAAAAGCATAGGGGGGACGACAAATTTCAATTATGAAACGGGGTAAAAGCATAAGCCTTTCGTGTACGACGTCCAATCAGATAAATTGCGTGTGCATATGATTGGTTTTGCACTTTCATCATCACCATTGTTAATGTGGTCCTATGGCCAGTCGAATATCTATGTTCTACATTGGACTGGTGAAAGTGGTTCTACACTGGACTGGTCCTATCATAACTCCTTTTTCTTTTCCTTTTTTCTTTTGATAATCGTGATTTCATGGGGTTAGAAAATTTGGACAGTTAGAAAAAAACCACCAAAATTAAACCCGAGATCTCGTAATTCTCAACCCATTTCATTATCCACAAGGCCACATCCTTGAGAAGAAATCACAAAGTTAGAGCCATGACCAGCACACACGAGGGAGAACCTCTGCTTAAAATTCTTTTTTCCAACTCCCACTAAATCAACAGTTCACAGAAGCTGATGCAAAGGACAATAGTTAAAATTAGTTAGACAAGCAATAACACAATTGGGAATAATAGGTTACGAAAATTAGCAGTTTGTAGCTAATTCTGATATTGATAAAGCTACAAAGATATGTTACAACTGATGTATCAAACAATTTGCAAGGCGTTTTCTTCTATAAAAAACACAACCAAGAAGGACAAAAGGTTGCACTTTCAGTAGTAGAGGCTTAATGTATTGAAAGTGAAAGAAAACTGGACATTGGCGCCAGAAGGTTTTCTCAGTCACTGCGGTTTAAGAGAGAAAGATTTGATTTTGATAGGTTTTGGGAAGCCAGTAATGTGTTTGATTTAACTGATATAAACTGACCACTTTCTGTATTGAACTTTGATCAAACATTATTTAGTAGGCTAAAATTTTATTGAAGCTGTGTGGATGAATCATTGTTTGGCGTTAGAATTGCCTGAAGTTATGAGTAAAAAAAAAATGTCAACCCGATGGAGCAAGTGCATTAGAATTTTTTTGTAGGGACTAGTTTGGATAAATGCTAGGGAGTAGGGTCTAGTGCTTGGATAAATGCTAGGGAGTAGGGTCTAGTGTTTGGATAAATGCTAAGTGCTCACATGTATTTGAACTTTAGGATGATTTAGTTAGTAAGTAAAACGTTTGTGAGAAATGCTACCATGTTTTTTTGTGAACGGATATGCTGTCTGATGCATTCTGTTGTTAGTGTTTGAAAACTAGGATTGTGATGCTGAAAAGCTACTTTTTTTAGGAGTAAAATTTTTTCCCTTTTTCTACCAGCCAAAGCAACTGTCTTTTTATGTTCATTCAAAATTTGGTTTAAAATTTCCATTTTGATACATTTTAACGTACCACTGGTGCGTGTGATTCAGCCGGTGAATGTTTTGGTTGGAAAATTGATCAAAAACTTTTTAGTGCATAATTTTTGAATGAGACTTTGACAAGAGGGGATTATGTTGTTTGGCGCATGTCATTTGTTTGAGGGAGATTCTGAAGGAGGGTATTGTCTTGTTTGACTATGTTATTTGCTTCTGCCTTGTTACTATTTTGCATGTCCTTAATCTTTACCGAGTGTCTTTGTGGGATATAGGGCTTCAGCAAGGAAGGCAGAACTATGCTTCCCAGGAAAGAACTATTTAAGAACACGCTAAGAAAGGCGGCATATGCATGGAAACGGATCATTTAACTTCGTCTTTCTGGTATGACTTTGTTTTACTTTTTAATCCTTATCATATGTTTTCTGCCAACACCTAGTGAGGGTTGCTCAGTTGGTAAAGCACCTCCACCCACGACATTTAGGTCCTGGGTTCGAGTCATCCTGGAGGGGAAGTGTGGAAACATTCGGGGAATTAAAAAATAAAAAAATGTTGCCAACGAAGAGCTGTCTTATTATGTGCATGCTGATTACCTTGAATTTTTGTTTCTGCCGAAGAAGAAGCAGCTAAGTTAAGGCATTTTGTAGATGAGCCTGCCTTTACCGATCTTCATTGGGTAACATCTTGTTTGGCTTTTGCTTTTGCCTATGTTAAATTCTTTCTACGCTACTGCTTATATTGAGTATATACATGCATAATGCGCTTGACGATTTTGAAAAGAAACACTAATGTTAAAGTCGGTGCTCTTGTTTTTTCCCCTTACTATTTTCAATTGCTTTAAGCCCTTGGATTGTGGCTCACCTGCCACCATTTTTCTCTGTTAGGGAATGTTTATACCGGCCATAAAAGGACAGGGCACAGATGAACAGCAGAAAAAGTGGTTGCCGTTGGCCTATAAGATGCAAATAATTGGGTGCTACGCTCAAACTGAACTTGGACATGGGTCCAATGTGCAAGGCCTTGAGACCACTGCCACATTTGATCCTCAAACAGATGAATTTGTCATTCATAGTCCTACATTGACGTCAAGCAAGGTGAGAATTATCCACTACTTGCTTTTCCGTGTTTTGTTTTTGCAAAACAACTCTCCATTTTTAACATTTTGAGGAGTGTGATGCTCAAAGTATATGATACTCTTTTATGCAAGATATATCTCCTATACAGCATCTTTTGCTTGTTTCAGTTCAATGTGCTATTCTGAAATCGCTGTATTAGCTTTATTTTTTGCTGACCTATTACAATATGCTTATCTATATAGAGGCCCTAAGCCCGGTGAGGTGGCACCTCTTACGGACTAGGAATTGCATTTATCTTATTTTTCCCTTTTTTTGTCATTTTCCCCCCATTTTCTTCTCTCCGAAGTCCGAACTTCTCTTCACATATATATTCGGTTACAAAGTATTTTTTATACGCCTTTTTTCGAAACGGTTGTTTATATGCCGTTTCCCACACGAACATCGATATCATTATATCGTCAGTCTTCACAAATCTTATCGAGGAGCGCAAGATGACAGCGTTCCCCTCTTGATCCCATCTCGATTTTCATAGATCCTGCGTATGGCTTTCATATTTGATGAGAAGATGAAGACAAAGGACAAAGAAATATTCAAAGTAAGCTTAAGGAAAAGGAGTGATGAATATCAAACTTTTCGGTGGATAAATTTCAATGGTAAAAGAGGTAGTTCTTTTCTTAAAGGTACATTCTTTTTCCTTTCTTTTTTGATGTTCACTTATTTTTGTAAGCAATTTTTATTAGGAATTGTCATGGGTTCTCCTGAAACAGGGTTTGGGATTCTATTAGAACTTGAAGATACAAATTTGGGGCTTTTCCCTAAATATGCTATGTTCATATTAGACTTTTGCCACTCTTTCAGGTCGTTGTCTAGAGTATGTGCCTTGATGCTCCAGTAACTACGACTCGGGGAAATCCAGCCCTGAATTCAAATGTCCTCAATTGTAGGGTTACTATCTCATATCTTCTATTAATTAAAATTTTAAGAATTATGTGGGTCTCTATGAAGTGTTCTTGGGATTTTGGAAGCATTAATTTCCTAACAATTTGTTGAATATTAGGTAACTACTCTTATTAATATGAAAAGTTGAAAGAAACAATAGTCTATATCATGTTCTTTATGTGCTTGATAATATGGTCTAAAGAAATAATAAGCAAAATATAATCAATAAGAAGAGAAATTCTCTACAAATCTACCTTTATGTTATAACTTTTATATTGAACTTGAACGTAGGGTTAAATATGAATGAATCAAAATACAGTTTAACATTTTAGTCAACAAATATACAGTTATAAGAAATAGCCAAAGTACATCTTGATCATATTATTTGCATGGTAGATTTTACTGGATGCATTTGGCAAACAAATTTCATAGAGTTATATTACATAACAGAGGTGGATAATCATTATTTTTAAGTTTTTTTGGAATTAAAAATCCATATAACTTTTGGAGTTCATATTTACTGTTCCTAGATATCAGTCATGGTATAAGAACTATTTTTTGAATTCTGACTGAGATGTAGGTAATGGTTTTTTTAGTACTTTAAGTATAGTGACTGGAAGTGCTTTAGAAGATGAATTTTATATTTCCTTCTCAATTTCTGTGTGATAAGATTTGATATCACCATATTAGATGTGTGATAAGCTTTGGCCGTGGATAGCGAATTGAATATTTCATCTACTTTACTCTTGAGTTATTGAAAGAGAAATGTCTAACCGGCTTACTATTAAACTGCCGTTGATAGAATTTATTTCAATTGTAGATGCAATAAAAATAAGAGAACTCACCGGCTTACCATTAAACTGTTGTTGATAGAATTTAATTGAATTGTAGATGCAATAAAAATGAGAGAACTCACTGATCTCTCGACTCTCTTTTGTTATGGATTTGGATAGACAATTCCTTTAAAGTATTGTTGGCAACTGACCTCTTACTCTTTGTGCTTCTCTTTCTCAGATTTGCTTTATTCTAATATATGAACATTCTTGAGTTGCATTTGTTAACTAACTCTAGATTTGTTTCTCTTCATTTTAGATTTTACTTTACAAGAAAGAATTTTCCATTAATATCGAATATGAGGATACTAGAGATTCTTTACAAGAAAGAATTTCTATTCATTCTCCACCGTGTGTTTATATTTTACTCAACCATCTTATAGATATTTCATCAACATGGATTAAACTAAATATAATCATGAGATTTGGATAAAATGTGGACACAGAAAATGAGACTTTCCTGTTCAAAACCGTGGAGTTATTCTGTTACTAAGAACAATAATATGAGGTACATAATATATATGATGTTCAGAGATCTTATTTTCCCTTTTTAACTAACCAGCAATTCAAATTGGTAATTTCTTGAAGTGTAAACTTGGTGTTGGGATGTTGTTACTTGTCCTCTCAAGTTTTGACGATGATGCTTCTAAAACAACAACACAAAAAGAGGAAGAAGGCAAGAAAAGAAAGAGGGATAATACAAACGGGTAGAACACCTTGATGTTCTAAGATAAATGTGAGGAAATGCCCACTGAAAAGTATGAAACTGTTGAAAATTGGATTGCGTCCTCGACCCTCAGAAAGCTGGTCAACATTCTGCAGCTAAAATCATCCATTTAGAAGTAGACAAGTGAATTTATGAGAAGATTAATGTACTGCGGGAATGCTATGAAGTCTATTTTATGTATGTTTGATTTAGCTAGGTAGCATTTAGGCCGAAGATAGCACAGGTCTCAGGATCAAGGCGTAGCTATTATGATCTTACTTCTTTGTCCCCTCCACTTGGGTTCGTGATGCTTGCTTTTGAACTTTCTGAAATTGCATGTCTATTAGATTTTAAAAGAGTTTTGAATAAAGGTTCTTTTTTTAAAAAAAGTTTATAACACTATTAGGAAATAGGTAAAGGCTTTTACAAGTTCTTTCCAGAAATCAGACATTAGATGACCAATTTTTGAACTAAATCTTGATTGTAGTGTTATCTTAAATATGTATTCCAATTTGCTACAATATGATTGTCTTTCTTCCTGTGATCCACTCTCTGTAAAATCAATGATATGGAGAGTGTTAGATATAAAATCAATTTTCTTATACACAAGAAAATTTTATATGTATACGGATTAAATTTAAAATATGTAAAAGAAAATGTTAATTTATTTATTTATAACCGCGCGAAGCGCGATTAAATTTACTAGATTCATTAATAATTAGTGGATTTCTCTGATCTCTGGCTTTTTACAATTTGGAATAGTGGTGGCCTGGTGGATTGGGTAAAGTCTCTACCCATGCTGTTGTGTACGCTCGTCTTATAACAAATGGTAAAGACTACGGGATTAATGGTAAGTCAATGATTCTCATGTCACAAGATAGTGTAGTGCATTTTAAATTTTTAGGAAAGTTGCACTTACATTTTATTGACTAATTCATATTTTAGGTTTTATTGTCCAACTACGAAGCTTGGAGGACCACAAACCTTTTCCAGGTATTACTGTTGGAGACATTGGAATGAAATTTGGAAACGGGGCATATAATACTATGGATAATGGGGTATTAAGATTTGATCATGTGCGCATTCCAAGAGATCAAATGCTGATGAGGTTTGTTCTTTACCTTTTTCTAGTATTCAAGTTTTAGCTTCTCGTGTTCAAGTAGTCTTACAAGTAGCAAGTCTGGAAAGGTTTACCAGGAGCAAGAACAATAAGCTTTAACTGTTAGGAAACTTTGGAATTTCTGGCCTCTAATTAAGTGAAATGATAGTTACACTGTTCAAAAACATTACTAGGCTGAATCCTGTTAATACATGAGCATAATAACTGATGTTGCCGAACCTAAAATTAAATCTCTTTTCTGTATCAGTGATTTTGGTATCATAATTTTTGGCTCATTACCATACTATATTACGTGGTAGTTATTATATTTGCTCCTAAAATTTCAGAGTTTCACAAGTTACCAGAGAAGGAAAATATGTCCAATCTGATGTTCACTGCCAACCACTGCCACTGCTCTAAGTAGTGACAACAACTTTGATTGTCCACCTACCTTGCGCTTTACAATCTTGGATTGACGCTGTCATCCTTGTCTGGGGCTTTTGGGTCATATTTCCAAGTCTTTTACATGAATTATGTATAAGGGAGATGTTAGTTTCTGTTGAGAGTGAAATTTTATAATATACATGTGCAGAGAACATATTCAGAAAAAAATATATGGCTTAACACATCTTTAAGTTTGGCCTGTCATACAGTTTTCGTTCTTACTTGTGGGCATTGAAATCTAATATTTGGCTGATTAAGATGCTCTGATGATTGAGTTGTCCGCTATAATGTAGTCTCCTAAACATTCCTCATTTTTATTGGGATAAGAGACTAGCAAGCGTGTCTTCTTCAATTGGATTGGACTGGCTTAATAAACCGTTAACGTTCTCTTGAATGTACCTTGGGATTTTTTTTTGGGACCTGATCTTTTCTTCAGATTCAAGAAACACGGTTGCTTATTTAAGAAAAAAAAGAAAAGAAAAGAACTTTTCTCTAATTGTTTACTTGAAATTTTGAATCCATTGTCATGCCATTCAACATAACACGCTTCTTGCCTCATTGCAATTTTATTCTAGGATGGAATTGAAGAATGCCGAAAGTTATGTGGAGGTCATGGATATCTAAGTAGCAGTGGACTCCCTGAGTTATTTGCCGTTTATGTCCCTGCCTGTACATACGAAGGAGATAACACCGTGCTACTACTACAGGTAAACTAATTGTTTGTTGAAGGTTGACATGCCAGTTCTAAGTTCTTCTTTAAAGGGTTTGTGTGGACTTAGTGATCCTTTCTCAACTTGTCCAGTGGTGGTAATTTAAGCCTCTCAAAAATATTTAATTATTGAGCATAGTAATTCGTTTTTTATATAAATTTTCTATGCTTCAGTTTGTCATTGTCTTTTAAAAAAAATAAAATTTCTAGCAGCTAAACATATTGGTCCTAGATAACACCTTTGAGTTAATCTTTTTTTGTTAAAATAAGAGAACCATCAAATGAGAAGTATTGAGAAATTTCTGGAAAATGTGAATTCTGACTTAAAGAGTTTTCTCGAACCTCCATACCTCCCTCTTTATCAAGGTCTTTTAGAAGTTATAGACATTCTATAATTTAGTTTATCAATGATTGGAACTCAAAAGTGTGCAGACTCTGACCCAAGGTACATTTTGTTACTTCATGAAAAACAGAGATCATTTGGTAACTGAGAGGAGACGAAGATAACTTTTTGGAATAGAGGAAGTAGATAAGAATGAGTTGATGATAGAATGTTAATTTTTCTAAAATTAATGGATGAATTGAAGTGTCTATAGGATTGGTGGTTGAGCAATCTTTTTCCGTGGGCTAAAATTTGTTGTTGTGAGAGGAATTAGAATAGAAAGAGACCGATTTCGAATTAGAGTAAGGAATCAAATCGTTTGTCTAGAGAGTGTACAGCGATAACTAAAGTGGACTCTACCGTCAATAAGGGGATTCTGGTGGGGTGTTATTCCCTATTGCTCTCCCAAAAGCAAGTCTCATGAGATTTCACATGACACTTTTTTATTAAAGTATTTGCTTGCGAGCATTGTGAAAGTACAAGTTTAGTTGCAAAGTGCCAAAAGGTTGGTAGAAATGCCAGAGGTGAAAATTATTGAGTAAAGCTTATTTTGTATACAAAAACTAGCAGGTTCAAAAGATGTTCGAAAAATAGTTTTACTGCACAATATTTTTGGGAAACTCAAGACAATGTTCTCAAACATTATATCGTTGTGATCCACTTGTCATAGCTTTCGTTTGTTGTGACCCCCCCCCCCCTTTTTCCCACAACCCCCAAGGTGTCACCATCCAAAATTCCATCACAGGCGTCATGATGTCACTTAGCCTCTAAGACTAAGTAAGCTCACACTCCAAGACTGGTAATACTGAGTCACGAACTCTAACTGAATACATGGAATTATCTCAGGGATCGAATATACAGTCTTGATCGAATAAGAAATTAATAGTACAATAAAATGGAAAGACTCCAAGAGACTGCGATGACCAAGCAGTCCTACCTTGAGTCCTTGCGATCATACTCTAATCTCTGTAGGAATTTGATATCTTCAATACCTGGCTCTGCACAAAAGTATGCAGAAATGTAGTATGAGTACACCATGATCGGTATCCAGTAAGTATCAAGACTAAACTCAGTGGAGTAGTGACGAGGTACAGTCAAGACACTCACTAGTCAAATAACATGTGTAATATAGCATACAAAAATAATAGAAAATAAATAACAGTGATAGTAACACCAATCAACTAGTGATTTAAACAACAAGGCAACAGAAACACCATAAATATTGCTCAAACGAATAATAAACACAAGTACAACTAATTAATCAAGTCCTTCAAAATATACATCTTTTATCTATAAGTTTTTCAATAAAAGTCTCTAGAATATAATCCTTTTCAATAAATATATTTCGAATATACTTCCTTCAAATAAATATCTTTCCATTATAATTCTTTCAAATAAATATCTTTCAAATATACTTCTTTCAAGTGAATATCTTTCTAATATAATTCTTTCAAATAAAAGTCACCATGTGACACCTCATTTAACTTTTCTGGCGTGAGAAATATATTCATCATATCACATCAATTGGTACGGCAACACCCTTCGTGTATTTATATCTATCTCACCGTGCATACATATAACAATACCAACTAGGTGGGAGAAATGCCAATAACAATAAAAGAAATAAAGTGGAGGCACACAGGAAGCAACAACGACTACAAGTCACATAGAAAATATAGGTGCACAATAACATCTCAAGATAAAGGCATGAAAGTATACACAACAAAACGATATCACAATATAATATATGTCTCTCGTCCTCGCCTGTACGGAAATACCCTTTGTGCCATGAATATAAGATAATATAAAAATAATGGCACGACATCACCCTTCGTGCTTTTACTCTCATCCTCACCTTATAATATAAATGAAATGGCACGGCATCACCCTTCGTGCTTTACACTCTCAATAGCATGGCATCACCCTTATTGCTTTACACTCTCAAATGGCACGGCATCACCCTTCGTGCTTTACACTCTTCCGTACCAAGTACATATATATCATTAACAAGCAAGGTAGGAAACATAAGTAACATCAAGGAGAGTATTTAAACGACAATACAATACAACAATTCATATCACAATTTGCCCAATGACCACAACCAATTTCAAAGATATAGCAAAATCAATAAATTTCTCAACAAATAGTCCAAGGCTCTGCACAACATATATAAAACCTCAAAACAACAACATAGATGGAAAAGTAACTCAACATAGGATAACGCCTTCTGTAATCCAAAATTTTGATAAATATATTAACGCCTCTTTTTAAGCTTATTTAATAATTATTTGTAAATAAGAATTTTCATAATGAATTTAATTTCAAGAAAATTATCAAATCAACAACACATAGAATTCACAAAAAAATACAAGTGACAATAACACCAAATTATCATATAAAGTACAAATTCGATAAACAAGGAATGAGGCATGACAATTCAAGGATTTACTAAGTTCCAATAATTTTCCAATTTAATACATAAAGACGTCTACGAATTTCAACCAATAATATTTATACATATAAACCAAGTACGTACTCGTCACCTCGCGTACACGGCTTTCACATTACACAAATGGCACATACAACTCAATGCCTAAGGGGTAATTCCCTCACTCAAGATTAGGCAAGATACTTACCTTTTCGAAGTTATGCTGATATTTCAAAATAGTCGTCTTGCTTGAATTAATCCTCCGAACAACTCCAATCTATTCAAATTAATTGTATAATTTCATTAAAATTTATCGAAAATAATTCCGGATAATAAAACATCGACATAAATTTTATTCTAAAATGTTAACCAAAGTCAACGCAGGGCCCACCTCTCGAACCCAACATACTTTTCACGAAATGTGAACACCCATTCCGATACGAGTTCAACCATACCTATTTTATCAAATTCCGATAACAACTCGACATCCAAATCTTAAATTTTCGTTCTTGAAAAGTTTTGCAAAATTCTTGATTTCTTCCATTTAAATCCGAAATAAATGATGAATATAACCATAGAATCATGAAGTATGATCACTTTCGGATATAGAACACGTACCCAATCCATATGGTGAAAAATCGCCTCAAAAATTGCTTCAATCCGAGCACCATAGCTCCAAATATGTTAAATATGGCTGAAACCTCGAAATATAGCTACTGCTCAGGTATTTACTCTTTGCGACCGCGGAAAATACTTCGCGATCGTGAAGCACAACTTTTTTCAGCCCAAAATTTGCCTTTCGCAATCGCGAAGAACAAGTTCCTAGCTCTTCCAGAGAGCCTCTAGTATAATGGTCATAACATTTTGTACAAAACTTCAAATTATAAATGGTTTAACTTTCTGAAAACTAGACATCAAGGGCTGCAACTTTTATTTTTGGATCATCTCCAAATTCCTTATAGATTGCGAGATATAAGTATAACAACTAAATTTCATTCCTGAAAAATAATAATCAAGACAAGAAATATAGCGACAAATATTATATTTAATTTCAAGTGATGGGGTTACAATCTCTAGAATATCTCGAATCTAAAGAGATGTGGTCCTCTGATTCTTCTCCTCACGAATGATGGTTCAAGAGCTTGAGAGCTTAATCTTGAACTTGACGGATTTCAAATTTGCGGTGCGTCACGAACAACTTGAAGCTCGTCACGAACCAGGATTTGTTGTTGGGTTATCATGAACGGAATATTTGAAGCCGCCCGCTTATGATTTGAGTCCGCCTTTGAAATTTGACCACAGACGACGATTGCAGATATGAATGGAGACCTAGATGCTATTCTTTAGAGTTTCTTTAGCCTTTCCTTCTGCTTACTTGCTTGTCTTAGCTTTCTTCTTTGACCCCTTTATATAGGTGTGGGGTGGAGTAGTCTCCAAGAAAACCCTAGTGGATCATTGGGCTTGAGTCTTATGGGCCGACCTATTTGATAGAAGACCAATTGACGGGCTAGCCCAATAATACATTGGACTTTTATTTAAATTAATTCATTTTAGATTTAAATAATCGACCCGATTATACTAGCCCATAGTATCATTTGGACTAATATGTATTTAATACATGATGAAATCCAAATTACTTGTGGATTTAAATTTAATAAAATTTTATTTGTCTACAAATGCCCCCTAATTCAAGGCTTATCGGGATGTAGGCTTGCCGAAATGAATGGCGAGACTTGGCTCTTGTAGCTTAATTCCCCTTCTCTAGTGAGAAAATGAATTTGGTGACCTTTCTTATATAGTATCAACTTAATTAAAGAATAATTAAATTCATATTGAACTAAGTCGAACATATCCACCCAGGACAAATTAAAATTTAAACCGCTGGATTTACGAGAAACATTTGGTTTATTCACTTGAATTCCGGTTCAAAAGATATGCTTTCCTTTGATGCGCTTGGAATATTTACTCAAAGAAAACTCTCACAACATAGTGCTCTTCCAATTTGGCTGCTACAATAATATATTTTCCTTACTCGTTATTTCCTCCTATGAATTGGGGAGACTCCACATTGGCCAGCATTAGTAACTTAACTATATCAAACATAGAAAATTTTAAAGCATTCCCCACTGTCTGATGGCATCAATCATGGAAAATTTTAAAGCATTCCCCACTTTCCCGTAAAAACACTTGGGCTAACAATAATTTTTCTTTTCTGCTTTGATTTCCTTATTTCAAACCTATTCATGTACAAATCGGACATGATATTTCCTTATTTGCACATGTCAATAGTTTGAACACCAAGAATTTCCTTAATTTCTTCCTTGTTGGTTCCTATAAATTGGCCACTTTCTCCTTGTATCGTTGCCATAGCAGCAGTCCTCCACTCTTGATGAAAGCAATAGTACCACCTTTTGGTTGGTTTTAGTAGGTACTCTTCAATAGTTGGCATTACACAATACGGTTGCTTAATTCTCCAATTATCAGCTTTGCACGTCTATCGGGAAAAAAAAATCATATCTCATCGTAGGAGCTTCCAAAGCTCAATCCGTTCGATCCTCCAAAAAGTAGACACTTAGAGGCAAGATACGTTCAAAGACTGAGGTTAAATTCGCTTTGTACTGTCCCATGTGAACTTCTTAAACTTGGTTCCAAGTTCTGTCGCGTTCGATATTTCGACTTTGCACGTCTTAACCAAAAAAATCATATCTTGGTGTAGGAATGCCTAAATCATGAGCGGTTTAAGGCTACAGAAGCTAGACTTAGAGTACTGCAACATATCAAAAATTTGGATTTAAATTCGCATTGTATCATCCCAGGTGAGCTTCCTAAGCTTAGTTCAAGTCCTGTCATGCTCGACATTTTAGTTTTGCGCGACTTAACCAAAAAAATCATATCTTAGTGTAGGTGCATCAAAATCATGAGCGGTTCATGGCTACGGAAACTAGACTTCTGGAGCTACAACATAGGTAAAAATCATAATCTGAATGTGCTGATATCTTTCCAGATATTTTCTCGAATTTAGGCAATATATTATGACATGCTGTCACTTTCAGTATTGCTGGTTTTCATAGATTCTTCCTTTTTCTTTTTGCAGACTCTCGGAGCAGCACATCTGACTGTGAATTCCATCAGCAAGGATGCATTTTATTGACCACGATACACCATATCCACACCTTGAGATTATTAGCGACAAGCAGAATCCGCGCGCCTAAGTTCTCGCTTTAAAAGTTCATCCTCTGGTGATAGGTGCTTTTGCGCTCGCTAGGAAGCCGCTTGACGCCTCCCTTGATCTTGCAGAATGGTCGACTAGAGAGATGAAGGATGCATTGGATAGATTTTCGGGCAAAGCAACCAACATGAAGGTCCTAGTTTTGAAGTCCTCTACCCATCAGAAGGTCGCGTCTGCTAGTCCTCCTCATCGTGATCACGATGGACGTCTTGCCACTTGGAGTACTCCTCCTTCCGGCTTTGTTGAAGTTCGCTATACGTCCAAATATCGGGAGTAGGTAGAAGATGTTCTTTCCCGTAACAAGTTGACTCTGGATGGCATCAAGGTCTATGACGCCATCTTTGCTTCGTTGTTCACATATGACTACAATGAGAATGTCCTCCGTGCTTTTTGTGAGCTTTGGCATCCATCTACCAACACAATTTCTACCTCTATTGGTGAACTCTCCATCTCTTTGTAGGACTTGCGAGCTCGGAGGCCTTCCAGTGCATGGGTCCATCTACGACAAAGTTATCCCCTTGGCTAAGGAGTTGACACAAGCGGACGATCAAGGAAAACCTTTCCTCCCAAGAAGTTATCTGCACCTATTCTTGGCGTTCTACAAACTCATGAAGGATGATGTCCACGAGGTTTCCATTCGTTATTGGGTGGAGTTTTGGTTTTGAGGTCCGAGTAGGTATGCCAAGCCTCTGCAAAAGTCATCAAGGAATCGGACTAAAAGGCCCAAGTTGAATCATAATCCTTCTGGAAATATTGACGAGAGCTTCCTACCATGAACCGATGAGGAGAATGCCCCTTTATTGAGCTTGGCGTGGAGGAGTCATTTAGAGCTGAGACTTATTTGGCAGCTTTACTTGCATGTTGGCTTTGCAAATTTGTGTTCCCCAATAAGAAGATCGACTACATTCGTGATAGCGTCTTCATAATCACGAGTTTGATGGCTCATGGAGAGAAGTTTTCCTTGGCGGTTCCAGTCCTTGCAAGTATCTACCATGGCTTGAAGGAGGTCTCCACTTCTAAAGATTTGGGTGCCTGCAAAGCACTCTTTCCTATTCATTATGTATATGGATGGATAGGAGCATATTTCGATACCTACTATCATGTTAAGCGTCCATAACGAGGTCTGCAAATGTGCAAGGTTTCTGGCGAGAAGATGGCCAAGCATTTTGAACTTAGTAATGCCCATGAGTTATTTCAACAAGTTAGTACGCGACAACTTCACCATTTGACTATGCTACAAGGGAGGGAATTGAATCTTACTGATCGTGACGAACAATCGAATTCTTGGCGTGACTTTTTTATAAGTCTTCGCTCAAGCTTCATCACCCTTAGGCATGATGACATTCATATTATGGAATCTTATAGCTCCCATAGGTTTAGTCGTCAATTCGGTTTTTGTCAAGATGTTCCTGGCAACCTCATAGAGCAACCTTATGACGGCTCATTGAAAATGCTAGTGCAGCTCTGGGACTCATGTGTTCGTCTTGGAGGTTCGTCAAAGGTTATTGTCCCTATGCGTCCTTCAAAGGTTAGTCGTCAGCTCATCGAGTGCACTCCTCCTGACAAAGTACTCACATCATTTTGAAAGTTCCAAGGAAAGATGATATTCCTTTATCCTCCAAAGATGATCAACGTCAAAAGATCGAAGTCCAAGTTAAGATTGAAAGATCCTTCGCCAAGTACCAAGGTCTTATTTGGGTCTACCCCTTCGACGGGCGGGGATGCCATGTGGACAAAAGAGCTAAACATGTGTTGTTGATTCCAAGACAACTACTGCCATTGTGGAGGTGACGAACAATCCTTGCAAAAGGAAAGCGCCTCCTACTTCACCAAACAAAGATGTTGCAAAGACAGCCAACGTCGTGCCAACAAATGAGGAAAGGATTCAAGCTTCTGCTTTGCCCAATAAGGTTGTGAATGTTAGTGCGACTTCCAGTTTGAACGAGAGTGATGTTAGTCACGACATACATTGGAATCGTTCAAAGAAGAAGGTTAAGGACACAAGCCATAGTGAGTTTGCTGACTTGGATGCTCTTAGTATCGATAATGGATTTTTCGTAGAGGGTGACTGTAGCTCAACGATGCCGTTGTCTGAACTGGAGAAACGAGTAAATATTATTTTCTTCAAATTTACTCCTTTTTTTGTTTTTGAACACCAAAGTTATTATTTTTTTAATTGCAGTTGGGCATCGATGAGTTGTATGATGATGTACTTGGTGGCAACATGGTGGAAGACTGTGTTACAAGCCCAAATTCCCTCGATGCGGCCGCAAAAAATCCGCACACTTCATTTGATGGTGTTGAACATCATGCTGCAAATAACGCTTCATTGACAGATTTAAGTCTACCCAAAGAGTCGCACCTCGTTCTTCCAGAAGATATTATACTTTCAAAGCCAACGGTGATAAGTAAGATGGAGATTGCCGCAAGTCAAGCTAAATGTCAAAAAGCCTTCGAGCCTACTCCATGGCCGTTACATCTTGATGCTCCAAACTTCAAACCACAAGAGACTATTTCATGTATTAAACTTTCTTTTGTTAACGCGATGTAGCATACCTTGTGTGAATGGATCGAAGAGTTCTCTCTTGATTCTCTGGATAGCTTCACAAATTTGAAGGAAAGTATCGCTTTGACTCTTGAGGAAATTAAGAAAGAAAATATTATTGATATTTCTACTTTAGGCTCTTGAGGCTTTTTTTCAAGACGTACGCAGATTACGATGCTTTAAGATCATCCCAGATGACTAAAGAATTTCACCAAGAGTCACTTTCTGATGCACGACGACGCCTCGATGATGCAAAACAAGAATATGAAAAAGTGAACGAGTCTGTAGAGAGACTTCAAGACAATCTTGCGAGTGTTGAACAATAGCTAGCTGCCTTGGCCTCCAGAAAGAAGAAGATCATCGCGCTCTTGGATAAACAACAAGTGAAGTTGGCTAAAAGTCAAGAGAACATTGACATTACCGATGGGGAGATTTATACCATTGAAGCCAATCATCCATTATCTAATGATGAAGCAGAGAAATTATCCCTCCTGAAAAGGGCAGTTGAGACAAGCCGCCAACAAATCCTTAGCTTCAAACCTTTTCCATGATTTTAGAGTTTTTTTATTTTTTTTTGCTTAGGATTCTCGACTTACAAATTTTTTTTTAGTTTTTTTATAACTAATATCATGTAATGGAGTACTTATTTCTTGGAGCAATAAAAACAACTTTATTTTTAGTATGTGATACCTCTCTTTGAGACCTGGATTCCCTCTGTTACTCCCAATTATTTCTTTCTTAAATTTTAGCACATGTCTCGTGTATTGGCTTTGTTGCTTCGCGCGCTCTTGTTAAAGAAAGTCATATCTTGAGATAGGAGTGTCGGAATTACAATCCGTTTGCACCTTTAGAAAGAAAACTCAGAGACCTGAAGTACCTATGAATTTCATGGCAGAGATCCGTTTGGGCTATCAATAGAAAATTCGCGACATCGACTTAACTGCAGTGAACTTTTAGATTTGTGTACCTTCGGCGAAAATAATTTTATCTTGAGCTAGGAGTATCAGAATTACAATCCATTTGCAATGTCAGAAAGTAGACTCGGAGATCTAAAACTCATATAAATTTCATAATAGAACTCCTTTCGGACTGTCAACAGAAAATTCGCGAAGTCAACTCAACCGCAGTGAACTTTCAGATTTGCGTACTTTTGGCAAAAATAATTGTATCTTGAGCTAGGAATATCGAAATTATAATCCGTTTGTAGTGTCAAAAAGTAGACTCGGAGATATAAAACTCAAATAAATTTCATAATAGAAATCCTTTCAGACTATCAACAGAAAATTTGCGAAGTTGACTCAACCGCTGTGAACTTTCAGATTTGCATACTTTTAGCGAAGAAAATCATATCTTGAGCTTGGAGTGTCGGAATTGCAATCTGTCCGTGCCATTAGAAAGTAAACTCAGAGGCTGAAGTACCAACGAATTTCATGGCAGAACATTTTTTGGTCTACCACCAGAAAATTTGAGAAGTCGACACAACTGTATTGAATGTAACGACCCAACCAGTCGTTTTGACTGTTGGAACCCTGCTCCCCTAAATAAGACTCCCCGTATGTGCTTTTATTAATTTATGACTTACGGGGATGTTTGGTTCGGGATTTGGAAGTCTTTGGATTGAAATCGGAACACTTTGTTCGTTAAGTTGGCTTTAAAAGGCCAAGTTTGACTTCGCTCAATATTTTGAGAAAATGACCCCGGAATCGGGATTTGACAGTTCCAATAGCTCCGTATGGTGATTTTGGACATAGGAGCGTATTCAGAATTTTATTTGAAAGTTCGTAGTTAAATTAGACTTGAAATAGCTAAAACAAGAATTTAAGTTTGGAAGTTTGACCGGGGTGTTGACTTTTTGATATCGGAGTCAGAATCCAGTTCCGAAAATTTTCATAGCTCTGTTATATCATTTATGACTAGTGTGTAAAATTTAAGGTCGGTCGGAATTGATTTGATAGGTTCTGATACAGAATGTAGAAGTTAGAAATCTTAAGTTTTATTAAGCTTGAATTGGAGGATGATTCGTGGTTTTAGCGTTGTTTGGTGTGATTTGAGGGTTCGACTAAGTTTTTATGATATTTTGGGACTTGTTGGTATAATTGGTTGAGGTCCCGAGGGGTTCGGTGAGTTTCGAACTGCTAACGGATCACTTTTGGCCTTTGGGAGACTGATGATAACTGCTGGTATTTTTCTTCTAATTTCCTTATACGCGATTGCGTAAGTTGGTCTGCGATCGTGTAGTGTAAATTGGGCAGAGGTGACTTTGTTCTCCGCGATCACATGAGACGGTCTGCGATCGCGTAGGCTTGTTTGAGGCAGTGATGTTTTTGTTCTTCGCGGTCACGTGAATAGGGATGCGATCGCGTAGGTGTGGGAATTTGGTATTCGCGACCGCGTGGAGTAGGTCGCATTCACGTAGAGTAAGTGGAGCAGCAGGGAAGGCCACGCGTTTGTGCTTCGCGATCGCGTGGGCCTGTAGATTTGAACTTCGCGATCGCGTAGTGTTATTTTCTGGGTAGTAAATTTTGTACTATGCGATCACGTGAGGAAGTTCGCGATCACGTAGAAGAAATCACTGGGCAGAGAGTTTAAGTTTCAAAATTTTTAATGAGTTGGAGCTCGGATTTGGACGATTTTTGAGAGATTTTCAGATAAAACAACGGGGTAAGTATTCTTAACTCAATATTGGTTAAATTACCCGAATCCATCACTGTTTTTATCATTTAATTGGTGAATTGATTTGGAAAAGTTTGAAAACCCTCTTGGATAGATTTGAGGATTTGAGGGTCTAATTGTTATCGGAATTTAGTAATTTTGGTATTGGTAGACTCGTGGTTGAGTGGGCGTTCATATTTCATAACTTTCGCTGAATTTTGAGATATGGGTCCCACGGACTATTTTTGAATTTAATTTCAAATTTTCATTGAAAAATATAGTATTTTCTTATAGAATTGATTCCTATAAATTTTAGTGATTGTATCGAATTATTTTGGCTAGATTCGAGCAAGATAGAGTTGGATAATCGTGAAAAAGGATTTCTAGAGGATTAAATTGGAGCAAATTGAGGTAAGTATCTTGTCTAATCTTGTGAGGGGGAAATTACTTCATAGGTGGTTAAATTAATAATTGACGTTAATTGTGGGGCTATGTACGCACGAGGTGACGAGAGTTAGCATAAAAGCTTCCTATGGAGGAGTATTCGGACGTTGGATGTCGTTTCGTCATCGATTATTTCATGTAATACTATATTGTGCCGTTTGAGGAATGAAACGACTTGATAAATTTCTTATGTGTTAAGGTTCCACGCAGCGATGGTGTTATGTGAGCAGGATTGCTCTCGAGATTCAGATCATATATCGCACCTTAGTTGTGCTTGAGTTTTGTAGCGTATGGCACCGTCGGTCCTTCCAGGGATGGTATTATGCACTTAACGTACTTGTGTCCGATATTCGGATATTTTGTAGTAATGAGCATTCTAGCTCGGTAAGTATTTCCTTATAGATTCTTTTTGTGCGGATCAGGTGGCACGCCGCCACGGGTATGTTGTTTGGATCGGGTTGCATGCCGCAACAATGTGATGTTGAATACAGTCCCCTATATTCTATTTTGTGTGCTTTGTGTCCCATATTCTGAGGAAGGTTCATGACACCTTTTCAGTTGTCTAATTAGTCACGTGGGTTGAGTAATCCTTTTCAAAGTTCATCTTTCCTTATGTATTGCAATCGAGTCTGTAGCCTATTAGCTCATTGTGCGTCATATAAGACTTTTTGCCATGTCTGAGGCGGCTTATTGCTTGGGCAGCTTGTACCGAGGTGAGACAAGATTATTGGACCTGGGATCAATACGACCAGATTTTTTTTTATGAAACATATTAAAGACCAAATATCGTTATTTGGTCCATAATGAGGCAATGGTTCTTGTCAGAAGGAGAAACTCAATTATTTGTTGACTCGGCAGTTGGTGATGAATTTTCTACACATTTCTTCCATTGTGGAAGCATTTCAAGAGTTGGAACATGACTTATATGTATCATGAGGTATGTTGTGAACATCAGATTCGTGGAATTTCGGCTATTGTTATCGGGGATATTATTATAGGAATGTGAATGGTGCGGTGCATGGTCTAAATTCAACCAAGGTATGCAATCCTGTATTGGTGCATCGTGTAATGATTGATACGGTGTTGTAGGTTGGAAACAAGCATGGTGGAGAATTCTGGATGCTAGGATTGGGCTCTAAGGCTTAATTGCCTAAATAAAGGGAAAAATCTTCAGATTGGCTCGACCTAATGTGCTCAACTGGGTGTGGTAGCACGGGTAGGTGCACGAGGTGTTAAATAGTGATTTTGGACAACTTCGGAACAGTCCTTAGCACGTTCGAGGACGAACGTATATTTAAGTGGGAGAGAATGTAATGACCCAACCGGTCGTTTTGACTGTTAGAACCCCATTCCCCTAAATAAGACTCACAGTATGAGCTTTTATTAATTTATGACTTGCGGGGATAGTTGGTTCGGGATTTGGAAGTGTTTAGGTTGAAATCGAAACACTTGGTTACTTAAGTTGGCTTTAAAAGGCCAAGTTTGAGTTCGGTCAATATTTTGAGAAAACGACCCCGGAATCGGGATTTGACGGTTCCAATAGCTCTGTATGGTGATTTTGGACTTAGGAGCGTATTCGAAATTTTATTTGGAAGTCCGTAGTTAAATTACGCTTGAAATGGCTAAAACAAGAATTTAAGTTTGGAAGTTTGACCGAGGTGTTGACTTTTTGATATCGAAGTCGGAATCTAGTTCCGAAAATTTTCATAGCTCCGTTATGTCATTTATGACTAGTGTGGAAAATTTGAGGTCAATCGGACTTGATTTGATAGGTTCCGATACCGAATGTAGAAGTTGAAAATCTTAAGTTTCATTAAGCTTAAATTGGAGGATTATTTGTGGTTTTAGCGTTGTTTGGTGTGATTTGAGGGTTCAGCTAAGTTTGTATGATGTTTTGGGACTTGTTGGTATAATTGGTTGAGGTCCCGAGGGGCTTGGGTGAGTTTCGGACTGCTAACGGATCATTTTTGGCCTTTGGGAGATTGCTGATAGTTGCTGGTATTTGTCTTCTAATTTCCTTATATGCGATCGCGTAAGTTGGTCTGCGATCGCGTAGTATAAATTCGGCAGAGGCGACTTTGTTCTACGCGATCACGTGAGACAGTCTGCGATTGCGTAGGCTTGTTTGATGCAGTGATGTTTTTGTTCTTCGCGATCGCGTGAATAGGGTTGCGATCGCGTAGGTATGGGAATTTGGTATTCGTGACCGCGTGAAGTAGGTCGTGTTCACGTAGAGTAAGTGGAGCAGCAGGGAAGGCCACGTGTTTGTGCTTCGCGATCGCGTGAAATGGTTTGCGATCACATGGGCATGTAGGTTTGAACTTCGCGATCGCGTGGCATTGTTTGCGATCGCGTAGTGTTATTTTCTGGGCAGTAAATTTTGTACTACGCGATCGCGTGAGGAAGTTCGCGATCGCGTAGAAGAAATCACTGGGCAGAGAGTTTAAGTTCTGAATCCTTTTTTAGCGATTTGGAGCTCGAATTTGGACGATTTTTGGGAGATTTTTAGAGAAAACAACGGGGTAAGTGTTCTTAATTCAATATTGGTTAAATTACTCGAATCCATCATTGTTTTTATCATTTAATTGGTGAATTGAGTTGGAAAAGTTTGAAAACCTTCTTGGATAGATTTGAGGATTTGAGGGTCTAATTATTATCGGAATTTAGTGATTTTGGTATTGGTAGACTCGTGGTTGAGTGGGCGTTCATATTTCATAACTTTCGCTGAATTTTGAGATATGGGTCCCACGGACTATTTTTGAATTTAATTTCGAATTTTCATTGAAAAATGTAGTATTTTCTTATAGAATTGATTCCTATAAAGTTTAGTGATTGTATCGAATTATTTTGGCTAGATTCGAGCAAGATAGAGTTGGATAATCGTGAAAAAGGATTTCTAGAGGATTAAATTGGAGCAAATTGAGGTAAGTATCTTGTCTAATCTTGTGAGGGAAAAATTACTTCATAGGTGGTTAAATTAATAATTGTCGTTAATTGTGGGGGCTACGTACGCACGAGGTGACGAGAGTCCGTGCTTAGCTACTATTAATGCTAAAGTCCGGGTAGTTTAGGACTCAAAAGCATGAATTACTTGTGCAAATTGTATTCTTTACTTAATTAAATTATTCGATATATATATATATATATATATATATATATATATATATATATATATTGTGAATTGTTAGGGAAGATATTAAAAGATGAAAATCTCATATGCTTAATTTTTTGTTTAAATTAATTAATTATTAAAGGAAATTTGTTCATTCTCCCGAATTTATCTTATTATAAATATACACTCCTTCCGGAGGTACATAAGAAAATGTCCTCCTTTATTGTGGAGCGGGCCGAACGCCTCGGCAGGATAGATGCCTCTATGGATCGTGTCGCACGTCCCTCGACAGTGTACACGACACTCTGGATCGGGATATACGACCTCGACAGAAATCGTGCCTAATAATAATAATTACACGATACCTTGCTATTTTAATTGCAACTTGTGGATTTAATTAATAGATTGAGAATTATTGCATTTGAAGGAATTTGATTGTTAAATTGGAAATCTAAAGAATTAATTATATCTGCTTGTTAAGGAAATTAATGTTATTCCTGTAAATGAGGTTAATTGATAAATTGGAAATTTATTGCAATTTAATTACTTTTGATGGTTCAATAGAATTATTGTTAACTCTGTGAATCACGTACATATAAATATTTCTATCTTCATGATTACTTAATATTATTGACCCATAGTGAGTGTCAAAGTCGGCCATCTCGTCTATACCTCTTCGAGATTAGGTTTGATACTTACTCGGTACACGTTGTTTTTCATATTCATGCTGCACTTGCTGCGCATTTTATTGTGCAGGTACATTTATGCCTAGCGGCCTTATGGGCGCAGAGGTGTGGTTAATAATTATGGGGACATAGGTGAGTTGCATTCTGTATTATGATCCGCAACCAACAGAGTCTCCTTCAGAGTTATTATATCTTCATGTCTAATTTGTATACTGGATAGATTTTGTATTTTAATCTTAATTCCCTAGTAAAAGCTCATGCACTTGTGACACCGAGTTTTGGGAATGGTTGTGAATTGTTTAGAAATTTAATTGCTAAAAATATTTATTATTTACTCTATGAGTTTTATCTTTATTATTTCATTGAAGAAATTTTGATTTCAAAAACACTAAAATGGGTAATTAAGCTAAGTATGTATTGTTGGCTTGCCTGACAGTGGTGTCCGGCGCCATCACGACCTATAATGGATTTTGGGTCGTGACAGTGAACTTTCATATTCGCATGCATATAGAAGTCTTTGCAGCATAAGACCTTCTGGATTAATCAAAGTTTGTATTGCTTGACCCTTCGGAACCCAAATTAAAAATTTCACAGTTAGGCCACATGATGGGGGAACAACTCACATTGGATTCAACTACGCAAAGCTTTATGGTAGCATCATGTTTTGAAGAAATGAAGTGAATTTGGAAAGGAATTCAAGACAAGATAGTGACAATCTTTCGCGTCAATTGCTTCTATGACTTAGATTTTTCGTATAGGATGAAGTACAAATAATTTCATCCTTTTAGTCTCTTGACAATGATGTATCAGATCCTTATAGCATTGAAGCAATGAAATGTCCATTTTGGCTCGACACAAATTGCCTTCTTTCTTTCTGCAATATGCGCCTATTTGAGCAATCAACGTGATGCCTCAACTCGAATTTTGACGATCATGTCACGTTGAAACTCTAAGCTGCCTACGTACCTCGGTAAAAAGGATCAAGTCATTACGTAGTTCAAAATAAGTAATTTATTTTTTACTCATGTGACTGAACTTAGAATGAAACTCTAAGCTGCCTACATACCTTGGTGAAGAGGATCAGGTCATCATCTTACTCAAGTAGTAGAGGGAATTTTCTTTACTTTCACCATTTTCATGGGCCAAAAGGGCTCCAACTGACCTTTCTTGGGCTGTAATATATAGAATCAATGGCTTTCCTGGTATGGGGCTGCCAGAACAGGAGGTTTCATCAAGTAGGATTTGATGCTTTGGAATGCGTTACTACAAGCTTGGTCCCATTCAAAAGGTACACCCTTCTTCATGAGACGGCTAAAAATCTGGCACTTCCCTGCTAGATTAGAGATGAATCTTCAAAGGTACGCCAATTTTTCTTGTAGACTTTTCAGTTCATGTATATTTCTGGGCTGGGGCATCTTCAAGATTACATCAACTTTGGCTTGATCTATCTCAACCCCTCGATGTTGAACAATGAAGCCAAGGAATTTTCCAGAAGTAACTCCAAAGGCACATTTCAACGGGTTCATTCTAAGTTGATATCTTTGGAGTCGTTCGAACACCATTATTAAGTCTTGCAAGTGGTCTCCTCCTTTCTTGATTTCACCACTAAATCATCCACATAACATTCCACATTCTTGTGGAGGATATAGTCAAAGATATTCTGCATTGCCCTTTGATATGTGACGCCGACATTCTTCAAGCCAAAAGGCATTACTTTGTAGCAATAAATGCCTTTAGGAGTGTGAAATGCAGTAAGCTCTTCATCTTTTGGTGCCTTACGTATTTGATTGTAGCCAGATGATCCATCCATGAAAGACATCGCCTCATATCCGGTGGTGGCATCAATCATAAGCTCTGGGATGGGGAGCAGAAATTCGTCCTTAGGGCATGCATTATTGAGGTCTCTAAAATCGACACAAACTCGAATTTGGCCATTCTTCTTCTTCACATGAACAATGCTTGAAATCCATATAGGATATTTAACCTCCCGAATGAAACCAGCTTCGATGAGTTTATTGACCATCAATTCTGGCCTGAAGCGTCTTTGGGCTTGCTTAACAGGACGAGCTCCTTTCTTGACCGCGAGATAATGAACTGCTACTTTAGGATCTAAACCAGGTATCTCTTTGTAGCTCCAAGCAAAGACACCTCTATATTCTTTGAGTAGCTCCACATAAGTGCTTTCTTCATATGTGGTTAGTAGGACACTTACATAGGTGGGCCTAAAGTCTTCTGCAGTGCCAAGGTTGACTTCCTTCAATGCGTCAACTCTCATTTTAATTCCTTCTTCTAGTTCCGGAGGAGCATCCTCGACATCTTCGTCTTCTTGGGGATCAACGTCATTAAAAGATATATGGCCACACCAAGAGGTATCTCCCAAATTTTTGTCGACCTTCCTTAGAAATGAAGTGTATTGTTCCTTATTTGCAGTAATGTGATATGAAGATCCTACACTTTCTTCATCTTCGTCACGCTCTCTAGTGTGGACCATTGTGCGAGTCTTCACTTTGAGTACCTCTCCGCATGAAAGCAAAAGTTCTGATTGTCGCCTCATTCTGGAAGGGATCAGGCTTTGACACTCTTTAGAGATACTTTGGACTCTAGATGGCAAAGGTCTTCTTATTTTTTCATAATTTCTTTGGGACTTGTTCTTCTTCCTTTTCAATGGCCTCAACCTCTCGAATACAGAAGTTCTTGTAGTTGGTTCTCCAAGTCGATCAAAGACAGAAGGCCTTTTATTAGGATCAGCGGGTTCATCTTCCGGAGGCCTTGTAAAGCATGAATTTAAGCTTCTTGATAATGGAATTTACCAGGATTTGGTTGAGAACATCGAAGAGTATAGAACTTTGTTAATTAATATGTCTCTCATCTCATAAGGTTTATTGAGAAGTTGCAACAAGACATTCCTGGGGAAGGGGTTAAGCAACAGCTGGAGGTGCTTTGAGGTATCTATTACCTCTTCCTTCTTCACAAACATCAAGGAGATTTTCTCGGAACTGCCTATATCACCTCAAAGCAGGCGTCACTTGCTAATGACCAGCTCAGAGCCTTATATTCCCAGGTTCGTCTTGTTAAACTTGTTTTCTGTCATGTTTGTGCTTGGCGGGTTGAAGCTGCTTTAATGTAACGACCCGATTTATCATTTTAAGAATTAACGCCCCGTTCAGTGACTTAAGGTCCCGAAAAGTTTCGTAATATGTATTATGACCCGCGTGTGTGGTCGAGTTTGATTTTCGAAAGATTCAGAATTAAAATGAGAGAACAATTCTCATTTTTTAAGCTTAAATGAAAAGAGTTGACCGGAGTTTGACTTTTGAGCCAACGACTCCGGAATGGAATTCGATGATTCCAATAGCTTCGTATGGTAATTTTGGACTTGGGAGTGTGTCCGAAAAATTATTTGGAAGCACGTAGTTAAATTAGGCTTGAAATTGCGAAAATATGAAGTTTAAATTGGAAGTTTGACCGAAGAGTTGACTTTTTGATATCGGGGTCGGAATCCAGTTCTGAAAATTTTCATAGGTCTGTTATGTCATTTATGACTTGTGTGCAAAATTTGAGGTCGATCAGACTTGATTTGATAGGTTTCGGCGTCGAATGTAGAAGTTAGAATTTCTTAGTTTCATTAAGCTTGAATTGGGGCATGATTCGTGGTTTTAGCATTGTTTGCTGTGATTTGAGTCTTCGACTAATTCCGTAATATGTTTTAAGACTTGTTGGTATATTTGGTTGAGGTATGTGGGGCTCGGATGAGTTTCGGGGTGATTTCAGACCATTTCTAGGGCATTTTAAATTGCTGATTTTTGTCCACAGAGGTGTGCATCGTGATCGCGAACATTAGGTCGCGTTCGCGAAGAGTAAACAGCAGTTTGGGGCCTTGTGAATCGCGATCGCGGAAGCTATTTCGCGATCGCGTAGAACAAACCTTTACTGCACTGACCCAACTTTGAAAGCTTATATCTCGTAATCTATAAGGAATTTGATAGATGATCCAAAAATGAAAGTTGTAGCCCTTTGTGTCTAGTTTTCAGAAAATAAAACCATTTGGAATTTTGAGTTATGTACAAAAAGTTATGGTTGATACACTACAGGCTATCTGGAAAGAGTTTGGAAATCGCAAAGAAGAAATTTGTGATGCACATGGCTAATTTTGGTAGCTTATATCTCGCAATCTATAAGGTGAGTTGTGTCAAGGATTGAATTGTGATGACTTGTGGCTTGGGGACATTCTTGTTGTTGATATTTGTGTAGTGGTATACGTACCTGTGTGAGCTTTATCTTGTGAAAGCTGTGAGATAATATTCTACGTGTTGTCCGTTCTTTTTTCTTATGCTTATTTGTTGATATGGACTATGGTAGGACACTTGCACAAGCATACACGTAGTTAAGCACTCTTATCGGATAAGAGGTATTCTTTATATTGTTGAGCATGGATGTTCACCTTTGTTTACTTGCCTTCTATGTGAGAATGGCTTTATTGGCACGTGAGTCGTCAGTGCGGTTATGAGGTATTATAAGGACACAGGATGCGAAGTATTAGGGTTCAGGTATTGAGACCCGTCAGTTGTGATTTGTCCGAGGTTCGGTACCTCGTGGAGTTGTTGGCTAAAATCTTATGTAAATGCGGTTGTAGTCGCTGAGTTATTACTTGTCCTTGCTGTATTTGTGATTCCGGATTTAGGTTGTGTTCCATTCACTTTGTCTGTGTCTTTTTCGTGATATTCCGTTGATACTAGTTGTTTCCTTCCTTAATGCCATTACTGTATTATTAGCCATATTGCATAGTCCTTATATAGACATCATACTCATGTTGTTCATATACTTGTACACGTTTAGTTTATTAGACTAGTGGGTGTCTTGACTGTTTATCGTCACTACTCCAACGAGGTTAGTCTTGATACTTACTGGGCACCACTGTGGTGTGCTCATGCTACTCTTCTGCATATTTTTTTGTGCAGATCCAGGTATTGTTCGTTAGCTAGCTGTGTGGACTGTTGCTGCGGAGACTCAAGGTAAGCTTGTCGCTACGTTCGCAGGCTTCGGAGTCACCTTCAAGTTTTCATTTTGCACTGTTTATTCTTATTTCTGGACAATTGTATTTAGAAATTTTTTAGCAAACACTTTGTAGAGCTTATGACTTGTACTATCGGTTTTGGGAAATTGAAATTTTATTTTGGAGGTTTCCATTTCAAAGATTGTTAGATGTTATTTAATTATTGTTGTTATTTAATAAATGTTAGACTTACCTAGTCCCTAAGACTAGGTGCCATCACGATACCCAACGGAGGAAAAAATTGGGTCGTGACAATATGAAAGGGGTTGAGACCCATATTTATGATTATGATATAAGATATTTATGTGCAAGAGTTTTATATTCGAAGGATATTTATTTGAAGAAATTTATTTGGAGGGTATTTATTCGAAAGAATTATATGTGAATGATTTATATTCGAAGGACTTGATTAATTGGATGTAATTATGTTTATTTTTCGTTTGAGCAATATTTATGGTGTTCTTGTTGCCATACTGTTTATGTCACAAGTTGATTATTATTGCCATCACTGCTATTTGTTATTCTATTATTTTCGTATGCTATATTGCACAGGTTATTTGACTAGTGAGTGTCTTGACTGTACTTCGTCACTACTCCACCGAGGTTAGTCTTGATACTTATTGGGTACCGACTGTGGTGTACACATAATACACTTCTGCACATTTTTATGCAGAGCCAGCTATTGGAGATATCGAATTCGGACAAAGATTAGAGTGTGATCGCAAGGATTCAAGGTAGGGCTGCATGGTCGTCGCAGTTCCCGGAGTCTTTCCATTTTTATTATACTGTCCACTCTTATTCGAACAGTATTATATATTCGATCCTTAGGGATCACTGCATGTACTCAATTAGAGCTCGTGAATCAGTATTACGAATCTTGTGAATGTGTTAATAATTATTTCCACTGTTAGTTTCGATTATAAAAAAATGCCTTAAATTGTAATTGTAATCGGTTTACCTAGTCTTAGAGACTAAGTGTCATCGGCTTACCTAGTATTAGAGACTAAGTCGTGACAATTGGTATCAGAGCTCTAGGTTCATAGGTTCTACGAGTCACAAACGAGTTTAGTAAAGTCTTGTGGATCGGTACGGAGACGTCTGTACTTATCTTCGAGAGGCTACAGAGCTAGTAGGAAAATCTCCACTGTCACACCTCCTTTTTCCGAGGGGTGAGGGAATATTTCTAATTTAAGTAACATTAATCGAAATGGGATTATTTATTTATTTCAGAGTCGCCACTTGGAATAATTATATGGTGTCCCAAGTTACCGATTTATTTTAGAATCCCAAATCGAGGAAATTTGACTCCGTTTAAAGTCTGTGAAAACCAAAATACCAGGTAAGGAATTCTGTTAATCTGGGAGAAGGTGTTAGGCATTCCCAGGATCCGTGGTTTTAGCACGGTCGTTCAACTGTTAACAATTGACCTAATTATCTGATTTATACGTATCTGAAACATATTGTGCATTTTTACTTTTAAACTGCTTTTAGTATTTATGGAATTTGTTTGAACAAGTCGCGATGTCGCTCACTCGTTTGTTTTGTACACATTGCGAATTGCGTCACGTGAAACGCACCCGCGATTTACAACATATTTATTTTTATTATTATTCAAAGTTGTGGTCGAGTCGCATAAAACGCGCACTCGAATTGGGATTTATGTATCGCAACTATGCAACGGGAACCGTACCCATAATCACGATGATTTATTTATTGCGCGCCTAAAGCAAACTACGATGTTCATGAATTAATTATTTTTCTAAGATTTGAGATCCATGTGAGGCCATGAATTGTGGATAGGATTGTGAGACAGTATGGATTGGATCGTTAATTTGTTCATAAGATGGATTGCATTATGTATTGGTTCAAGGCCAATATTCTATCTTTACAATATCTAAGAAGTCGCGAATTAAAACTAATCTGAAATTTGCCTCAAGTTAAAATTAGGCCATTGACTTTTAAACTAAAAAAAATCTTCTGCCGAAGCTAAATGAAATGGATTGTATGGAACAACAAAACTAAATATGGAATCAAATGATGGAAACTAGTAAACCATAACCCATTTAATTATATAACTGAAAAATCAGTGATTTACCTTACTTATGGATTTATATCCTACTACAATAGCATTCAGGATCAAAAGCTACAACAGTAATCAATTCATAGTAAATAGAGCCGACATATGTAATGAAAATATGCTGCTAATTTTCACAACAAACCACCACGAAACTAAATCACTGCTTATTCTAGCTTTTATTCAAAGTTAGTAACTTGAATTCATGTTCATGATGCATTGGCATTTTTATCCTCAAGGAATGAACATTTCAGTAACAAACAATCCAATTCAAAACGCTTGCGAATTCACTAAGTGCCCAATTAACACTACAGATGCCATACATGATGATATTTAGCCACTAACATGCTGAGTTTAGAACAAAACAACAGCAGTGAAAGCCAAAAATTATCAATAGATAGAAACAAGCAGGCAGATCTGGCAGTCAAAGCATCCGGATACCGCAAGAATTATCATGTTCATAGAATTAGCACTCAAATATTCTTTCATAGTCAAATAAGAGGACAATAGGAATAGACAGACCCACCTAACAATTACAGAACAGCAGTAGATGGCCAAATAAAAGTCTAAAATGAGGAATGGAGCTCAGCTACTCAACAATCGCAACAGCAGCAACGAACAACCCCTTAAGAACTCGATTTGACCTTGAAAACCGACTGGATTCGTCCAAACAAATCGGCAGAGAATGGAATTTTTTCATAACCCCTGTTTTTTTTTTCAAATCTTTTTCTTTGTTTGGGAAGTTCATTTGAGGAGGGAGGCGGAAGTGAGTGGCTGCTCGAGAGAGATGAAGAAGAAGAAGATGAGGGAGACGGCTAGGGTTTTTGTTCCATGTGAGGGTCTGTCCCTGTGTGTGTTCAAGATGAGAGAATCAGAGAGAAGGGTGACAACTGCTAGGGTTCTTAGGTTTTTTGGAGGAGGTCCGTTCTTGAGGGAATGGGGAATAAAGGGCGGCTAGGGTTTTCTGGGTGTGGGGGATGTTCTCTTCTTTTTTTTCTTAGGGAATTGGGGGAGATGGGTGTTTTAAGAGAGGGATATGGGCCAGGCTGGCGGATTGGGTTTCTAAAGGGGATGGGCTTGTGGAATAATTGGGCTGATGTGAAGTCATAGCCCCTTCTCTTTTCCTTCTTTATATTTTGCAGTGTTGGCCACTTTAGTTATATTCAATTGTTATGGCCTAATTATTTATCTATTTTACCTAATGATTGACTAATGACCTAATTAATTAACTGAACTAAGAATATATTTTTTTATTTTTAGTTATTTAAATGATGTATTTAACAATGTAATTAAATCCTAAAATACAATTTAAAATCTAAAAGGCTATGAAATTAAGATTTGAATATTTTTTATAATTTTTATGATTTACGATATTCCTAACATGCATAAGCAATGCAAATAAATAAAAAACCAAACAAAGAAAACTCTTAAAATTCATAAAAATAATTAAAATTAGTTTTTAGGAGTAATTTCCTATGCAGGGCAAATATTAGGTGCTCACATCCACTTCTTTCATTCCTTATCGTGCAGCATTTATTTAGCTTGAAACATATATCTTATGTTCTTTTTCATCCACTCATGTATGAAATTGTGCACTCGGTATCAACTATGCGCCAACGGTTCGTGATAATACAGAGGGGTTGTAAGGGAGCCAGGGTTGCTCAACCATTGTTACCACGTGTCATCCAGATCAAGAATGCGGAAGTATTGAGAGATCATTCAGTTGTACACATGGGGGTGCAGCAGGTTATGATACCTGGTTGATAAGTACGATCTTAAGAAGTTTTAATTAATTGCCTAATCATCACAATCGTGGTAGGGTCATGAGGTGGATGTAGATATGAAGATAGTTGGTGGTATTAGAGACTATGTAGTTCGTATGGGATTTCTATTTAGCGAAGGGTATATACTAGCAGCCAAGGCACTGGAGAAAGTGAGTTTAACTTCCATGAGGATGACATGCGCCAAATAAATGGCTTGAGGTGTCCTTTGATCGGTGTTCTACGAGCGATGAAAGTTAGTATTATGGATCATCAGAATGTGTCCTATGGCTTCGCGCCAAGTGAGAAGAGTCCACTATCAACGATCAGATTGCGGGGCCATGTGTTATATCAGTTTTGGCCTGAGATGTATTTATGTGGTATTGAAAAGTTCTCCGAAACTTGTATATGATTAAGAGGTGAGATTTGTATGGGATGATGCTGGGGCTTGCGGTATTCCCACATTCTTAATAATTCTATATTTTAGTACCAAGAGGGTCACATAAACAATTTCAAAATATTCGGGGTGCTACAGAAAGTTCTTTTAATACACCACCGGCACGGGGTCTTATAGTGGTTACTCCAATTATCCGGCAGAGATTCAGTACGAGCAGTCGCGCCCACAAAGGGGTTGTTATGAGAGTGGTGATACTAGACACATCAAGAATAATTGTCCCAGACTTGGGAGGGGTAGATTTTATCAGAACACTCAGGCTACAATCTTTATTCTAGTTAATACTCCACGTGCATAGCCAGTTAGGGGTGGAGGATAGGCAGGTAGAGGGCGCCTAAGAGGTGGAGGCCCGACCCGTTGATATAATTGCTATGAATTGGCTGAGGCCGATACACCAGATGGTGTAGTTATAGGTATGATTTAATTTATAATAAAAGGAGCACCATTCTTATTTTGATTAGATTCTGATTATCGAGGTGAGAACTCCTTTCATGCTCCTTATATATGGTGGATTAGTGAGTTTGTACTCCACTCCCGTGTTTATTCCTGTTTGGGGGATTTTATGGTGTTAGCCCGTTTGTATCATTTTTGTTTTGTACATTATTGTAGGCTATGAGTCCAAAGGTGGCTTTCTATTACTCTCTACAATAGGTTTCGATGTGATTTTGGAATAATTGAATTCAATTTTATGAATTATATGCCCTACCGGTATGAGAGTTCATTATGTGTTGGAAAAAAATTGTTGTTCACGAAATTTATTGAAAGGAAGAAAGAAAAGAAATTAAAATTTTCAGTTGGCACAATGTGCAAAATACTTGTGATTCGGAGTTGAAGACGAGATCCTCATTTTTTTATATGATGTGAAATATTTAAATTGGGCTACAAGCTGCGGTGGAAGTTATATAAGGACAAGATACTTGTGATGAAAAACCTATGAGTTTAAATTCTCATTTTATGAAATTAAAATTTATACTATAGTATAATAAGGAGTCATGCGTGTTAGGATTATTTGATAATTCTTTTATGTGTTTTTGTGCATATTTATCCATAATTGTAAAGAAAATATTGAGTTTTAATCTACGAGGTGAGTGCTCATGTGGAGTTAAATGTGATTCATTAAGTCGGATAAATAGTTATGAGGTCTTCTGTAACGACCCGGCCAGTCGTTTTAAAAGTAGTAGCCGCATTCCCCTATTTACTGCACATTATATGCATTATAACTGTTATGTAACTTGTAGGGATAGTTGGTTCAGGTCCGGTGAGGTTTTGGAATGAATTGGAACACTTAGTTTCAAGATTTAAAGCTTAAGTTCAAATAGTGACCGGATATCGACTTATGTGTAAACGACCCCGAAATAGAATTTTGATGATTCCAACAGCTCCGTATGGAAGTCTGTAGTTAAATTAGGCTTGAAATGGCTAAAATAGAAAATTTAAATTTGGAAGTTTGACTGGGGAGTTGACTTTTTGATATCGGGGTCGGAATCTAGTTTCGAATTTCATAGCTCCGTTATGTTATTTATGACTTGTGTGCAAAATTTGAGGTCAATCGGACTTGATTTGATAGGTTACAGCATCGAATATAGAAGTTGGAAATTTTTAAATTTCATTAAGCTTGAATTGGGGTATGATTCGTGGTTTTAGCGTTGTTTTATGTGATTTGAGGTTTCAAATAAGTTCGTATGATATTTTAGGACTTGTTGGTGTATTTGGTTGAGGTCCCGAGGGCCTCGGGTGAGTTTCAGATAGTTAACGAATCAAAAGTTGGACTTAAACACCTACTGCATTTTTTTTATTTTGCTGGAAATTCGGGGGCAGAAATCGAAGCCATGATCGAGGCCGAGGATCGAGGCCCATGATCGAGACCGAGGATCGAGGCCCAGGATCGAGGCCAATCTGGGCAGAACTGTAAATTATAAAGCAGGGGACTTCGTCCCATTTTCTATTTTTGACAAATTGGAGTTTGGGGAGAGGCGATTTTTGGGAGATTTTTAGAGAAAATATCGGGGTAAGTGTTCTTAACTCAATTATGGTTAGATTACCCAAATCCATCATTTGTTTTCATCATTTAATTAGTGTTTTGAGATTGAAATTTGGAAAATTTTAGAAATCTCATAGAAACTAATTTTTGAGATTTCGGTGTCGATTCAGAGTCTGATTTGAGTGAAACTGGTATGGTTGGACTCATAATTGAATGGGTTATCGGATTTTGTAACTTTTGTCGGATTATGAGACGTGGGCCCCGCTGGCGAGTTTTTAGTTAATTTCGGATTTTTATTGAAAAATATAATATTTTCTTATGAAATTAATTCCTATAATTTTTATTGACTGTATCGAATTATTTTGGCTAGATTCGAGCCATTCAGAGTTGGATAATCGAGGAAAAGGCCTACTAGTGAATTAAATTGGAGCAAGTCGAGGTAAGTGACTTGTCTAACTTTATGTGGCAAAAATCCCACCTAGGATTGGTTTTGACGTGATAATTGTAATGTGTTAAAAGTCGTGTACACGAGGTGATGAGTATGTACACGGGCTAAATGTGGAAATCTCTGATTTTTTTAATTGTGCATATCTTTGTCACACAATAATTAAATTATTTTATCTGATTATATTCATCATCGTTGATCTATTTTATATTCCTAAATTTGCCTGACATTTTTTCCTACTAATTGTTTCTACCCGTTTAGTTGAAACTTTGCTTTCTTTTATTCTGTGCATTATTTGAAGGTTGAATTTTCTTAAATTAACTATTATTAAAAATGAAGTATTTTACATTTATTAATTTGATGTTAAGTTAAGATGTTAAATTTGTGGAAATAATGGATATTATTCTGCTGCATATTTTGTGAAGAGTTTTGTATTCACTGTGATTGAGCCGTAAGCTCCTTATTGTGGAAAAATATTTTGGTTGTTAATTTATTTTGGCAAGTTGAAATATTTGGGCACTTGAGGTGCAAATTGTGATATATTATGATATTGATACGCATGTGGTGGTATAAGGTATGAGTGTTGAAACTCATGCGATGAGATAAGGGTAGCTTGATACGCGTGGCTAGTAGGGGAACTACTAGAAGTCATGCGGTATGATAAGGGTGGCTAAAACGCGGGATGCTATTTCGGGAAAAATATTTTCTCTAAAATTAAATGTGAAGGCTCCCGCGGTGATATAAGAAAATGAGATATTGTGAATTTATTTATGATTTGGGACTACGAGGCGGTACCTCGGGAGTGCACTTGTTGATATTTCTTTATGGCTGCATTTTTCTTTGAATAATGTCGTGATTTTCTTAAAGTTGTAAATTTCTGTTTTCCTTCCGCAAGGTATTACTTGCCCTTATTCTGTGAAATTTAATGGTGACATACTACTTACTTGATTCATTTCTATTGTCACTTATTGTTATTATATTGTTAAACATGTCACCATGTCTTTTATTATTCTAGTAGGGCCCGACCTGACCTCGTCACTACTCTACCGAGGTTAGGCTTGGCACTTACTGGATACCGAGTGGTGTACTCATACTACGCTTCTGCACATCTTTTTGTGCAGAACCAGGTACTTCTTACCAGCCCAGATATCAGTGAGTCACCGATGTACGGAGACTTCGAGGTATATCTGCCAGCGTACGCAGACTCTGGAGTCCCCTTCTATCTTATTATGTTGTCTTCCTTATTTTCTTTAGACTCTGATGTATAGAAAAATAGAGAATAAATTCTTAGAAGCTTGTGACTTATTCCTACCGGGTTTTGGGAGTTGAAATTGTTAAATTACAGTTTTTATTTATTCGACTGTTAAGGATTAAATTTCAGTTTTATATTCAGTTATATTCCACATTGATAGGCTTACCTAGTCTTAGAGACTTGGTGCCATCACGACATCCTACGGAGGGAATTTGGGGTCATGACATCTTCATGCCTCACATTTTGCTGTCAGTGTTGTGAAAATTTGAAACGAGGTTTTGCTTAATATGAGGTTAATTGGCGATGTTTTAATCGATTACAACAACAACAACAACAACAACAACAACAACAACAACAACAACAACAACAACAACAACAATAACAACAACAACAACAACAACAACAACAACAACCCAGTATAATCCCACTAGTGGGTTGCTCTAGTGGTAAGCACCCTCTACTTCCAACCAAGAGGTTGTGAGTTCGAGTCACCCCAAGAGCAAGGTGGGGAGTTCATAATCGATTGTGAACAACTATTAAGACCAGAGATGTGGTGATGGGCATACAAATGATGTGCTACATGTCCTGATATCGTTATGATAATGCAGTGCTTGTAATGCTGAGATTAGTGTTATTGATATATACATTGTGGTGCTTTGTTGGGTTATGGATGTGTTGTTAGGAGTTGTTTTGGTATTACTCTGGCAGGTGGATAAGCCCCATTTACAGGGGAGACTTTGTCGAAATTTCTGAAAAATTTAGGAGTTATTAAAATTTGGGGGATTGAGATGTGCGAAAGAAGAGATAAGTTATGTTATGTGTATGAAGGCGGACTCTACTTCTCATTCAAGGGCGAATGATCCTAAGTGGGGGAGAATGTAACACCTCAAAAAAATTTTGAAGTACTTCAACACTATCAAGAAAGTTGATGTGCATAGGCACGAGTTGCTATAGCCAGTTGAGACTAATACCGTGCGTTGATGTGAAAATCAGGCCTTTTAAAAATGTTTGGAATGTAAGAAATTGGTTTTAAAGTTTATAAATGTGGATCAAAGAAGTAATCTCGACTGAGATGGTATTGTTGAACCCCTGTTAAATTTATGGTGACATAGAATCACTCGCGAGTATGTGTGCAGTAAATACATTTAGTAATTTAAGTCCTCAGAAAGATTCTTGGCACGTTCGAGGACGAACGTATGTTTAAGAGGGGGAGAATGTAACGAACCGATTTATCGTTTTAATAATTAACGCCCCGTTTAGTGACTTAAGGTCTCGAAAAGTTTCGTAATATGTATTATGACCTGCGTGTGTGGTCGAGTTTGATTTTCAAAAGATTCGGAATTAAAATGAGAGTACAATTCTCATTTTTTAAGCTTAAATGAAAAGAGTTGACCGGAGTTTGACTTTTGAGCAAACGACTTTGGAATGGAATTCGATGATTCCAATAGCTTCGTATGGTGATTTTAAACTTGGGAGTGTGTCCGAAAAATTATTTGGAAGCCCGTAGTTAAATTAGGCTTGAAATTGCGAAAATATGAAGTTTAAGTTGGAAGTTTGACTGAAGAGTTGACTTTTTGATATCGGGGTCGGAATCCAGTTCTGAAAATTTTCATAGGTCTGTTATTTCATTTATGACTTGTGTGTAAAATTTGAGGTCAATCGGACTTGATTTGATAGGTTTCGGCGTCGAAAGTAGAAGTTGAAATTTTTTAGTTTCATTAAGCTTGAATTGGGGCATGATTCGTGATTTTAGCGTTGTTTGATGTGATTTGAGGCTTCGACTAAGTTCGTATGATGTTCTAGGACTTGTTGATATATTTGGTTGAGGTCCCGAGGGGCTCGAGTGAGTTTCAGGGTAGTTTCGGACCATTTCTAGGCCATTTTAAATTGTTGGTTTTTATCCATAGTGGTGTGCATCGCGATCGCGAACATTAGGTCGCGTTCGTGAAGAGTAAACAGCAGTTTGGTGCCTTGTGAATCGCGATCGCGGAAGCTATTTCGCGATCGCGTAGAACAAACCTCTGCTACACTAACTCGACTTTGAAAGCTTATATCTCGCAATCTATAAGGAATTTGGAGATGATCCAAAAATAAAAGTTGTAACCCTTTGTGTCTAGTTTTCAGAAAATGAAACCATTTGGCATTTGGAGTTGTGTACAAAACATTATGGTTCATATACTACAAGCTACCTGGGAAGAGTTTGGAAATCGCTAAGAAGAAGTTTGTGTTGCACAGGGCTAACTTTGGCAGCTTATATCTCACAATCTATAAGGAACTGAGAGATGAGAAGAACATGAAATTTGTAGCCTTGGTGTCTAGTTTTCAGAAAATTAAACCATTTGTAATCTGGAGTTTTATACAAAATGTTATGACTATTATACTAGATGCTGTCTAAAAGAGCTGGGCACTTATTCTTCGCGATCGCGAAGCATTTTCCGCAATGGCGAAACTCAAATTTTGGGCTGAGAAAAGTTGTGCTTCGCGATCGCGAAGCATTTTCCGCGATCTCGAAGAATAAATACCTGGGCAGGAGCTATATTTTGAGGTTTCAGCCATTTTTAACATATTTGGAGCTATGGAGCTCGGATTGAAGCGATATTTGAGGCGATTTTCACCATATGGATTGGGGTAAGTGTTCTATATACGAAAGTGATTATACTTCATGATTCTATGGTTATATTCATCATTTATTTTGGATTTAAATGGAAGAAATCAAGATTTTTGCAAAACTTTTCAAGAACAAAAAATTTAGATTTAGAGGTCGAGTTGTTATCGAAATTTGATAAAATTTATATGGGTGGACTCGTAATTGAATGCGTTGTCGGATTTTGTGAGTTTCATCGGATTCCGAGAAGTGGGCCCCACGGGCGATTTTTGAGTTAAATTTTGAATTTTGTTGGAAAATTAGTATTTTCATATGGAATTAATTTCTATAATTAGTATTGACTGAATTGAATTAATTTGAATAGATTTGAGCTATCCGTAGGAACTATTCAAGCAAGACGGCTATTTTGGAATATCGGCATAACTTCAAAAAAGTAAGTATCTTGCCTAACCTTGAGTGGGGTAAATTACCCCTTAGGCATTGAGTCTTATATGGAAATTGTGTAATTAAAACCATGTACGCGAGCTGACGAGTACGTACTTGGTTTATATGTGCAAATTATATTGGTTAAAATTCGTAGACGCCCTTATGTATTAAATTAGAAAATTGTTGGAACATAGTAAATCCTTTATTTGTCATGCATAAATCCTTGTTTGTTGAATTTGTTTTTATATGATGATTTAGTATGATTGTCACCTTGATTTTTATGTGAATCCCGTATTTTTATTGAGTTGATATTTTCTGGAGATAATTTCATTCTGGATTATTTATTTGCAAATAATTTATTAAATAATTTTAAAATAAGACATTAATCTATTTGCCAAAAATTTGGATTAAAGAAAGCGTTGTTCCTTAATGAATTACTTTCCAATTCATGTTGTTGAAATTGGTATTGAGTTATAAAGGTCGTAAATCATACTGAGGCAAAGTGTTAAATTGTGAAATATTATTTTGTTGAGTTGTTCACTCCCGAATATTTTGTTAAGATTTTGTGCACATTATGGTCGAGCCCTAGGCTCCTTATTGTGGAAAATAATGTATTGTTGATTCCCGTGGCAAGTTGTAATATTTGAGCACTTGATGTGTAATTTTTGATATGTTGTAATATTTGAGCACTTGATGTGCAATTTATGATATGTTGTAATATTTGAGCACTTGAGGTGCAATTTGTGATATGTTTTGATATTTGAGCACTTGATGTGCAATTTATAATATGTTGTGATATTTGAGCACTTGAGGTGCAAGTTGTGGTATGCTGTGATAATCGGGCACTTGAGGTGCGAATTGTGATATTGATACGCATGCGCTGGTATAAGGTCTGTATGTTGAAACGCAGAAGCCATGCGGTGTGATAAGGGTGGCTAAAACGCGGGATGCTATTTCAAAAAAAATAATTTTAAAAACTAAATGTGAAGGCTCCCGCGGTGATATAAGGAAAGATTGCGAATTTATTTATGATTTGGGACTACGAGGCGGTACCTCGGGAGTGCCCTTTATTGAAATTTATTTATGATTTGGGACTACGAGGCGGTACCTCGGGAGTGCCCTTTGTTGATATTTCTCTATGGTTGCACTTGCCTTTTGTTATTTTATTTTTCCGTAATTTATAAATTCTTGTGTTTTCCGTGATGTATTATGTGACTTAATATTAAGTGTTTTGTATTTCTTGTTGTATTGTGTTGGCTTTGGCTTTTTCGTACGAGACTCTGAGGATTTGTATTTCTGGGTTGTACTTGTTTTCGATGATTAAGTTATTTTAAATAAAAGAAAATTACTATTATGTTTTAATTTAATAAGTTTTACATCCAAATCAGTAGCTTATATGATATTTTATTTTAATTGAAATGTCATTTTTCTTCACTCAAACGATTTTTAAAATAAACTTATTTTATTGATATTTTGGGCATGTGAGTTGTCCGTGTAGATGTGATATAAACATGGGAACGAGGTGTCATGAGAATATGAAAGGGGCTTGAGACTCGTATTTATGATTATGATATAAGATATTTATGTGAAAGAGTTTTATATTCGAAGGATATTTATTTGACAAAATTTATTTGGAGTGTATTTATTCGAAAGAATTATATGTGAGTGATTTATATTCGAAAGACTTGATTAATTGGATGTACTTGTGTTTATTATCCGTTTAAACAATATTTATGGTGTTCTTGTTGCCTTGCTGTTTATGTCACAAGTTGATTATTATTTCCATCACTGCTATTTGTTATTCTATTATTTTCGTATGCTATAATGCACAGGTTATTTGACTAGTGAGTGTCTTGACTGTACCTCGTCACTACTCCACCGAGGTTAGTCTTGATACTTACTGGGTACCGACTGTAGTGTACTCATAATACACTTCTGCACATTTTTATGCAGAGCCAGGTATTGGAGATATTGGATTCGGACAGAGATTAGAGTGTGATCGCAAGGATTCAAGGTAGGGTTGCTTGGTCGTCGCAGTCCCCGGAGTCTTTCCATTTTTATTGTATTGTCCACTCGTATTCGAATAGTATTGTATATTCGATCCTTGGGGATCACTGCATATACTCAGTTAGAGCTCGTGACTCAGTATTACCAGTCTTGGAAAGGTGTTTTAATTATTTCAGTTGTTGGTTTCGATTATTAAAAAAATGACTTGAATTGTAATTGTAATCGGCTTATCTAGTCTTAGATACTAAGTGTCATCACGACGCCTGTGGTGGGATTTTGGGTCGTGACATTTTACTTATCCATCCCTGTTTAATAGCTGCTTCGGGTTGATGAATTTAACTATACCGATCACTTCCTAGATTCAATTCTTGGACGTTATGATGGAAACGTGTACCCGAAACTGTTTGAGGCTGCATGGAAGGTATCCATCCCTGTGATATCTCTTTTGGATGATGGTATCCTTTATGACTTACATAGCGGTGATTGAACAACAATAAATCTTGTTTGAATAAAATTATTGAACTCTTGAACAACAGTAAATTTTGTATGGCAAGAGTGGGTTGATCTAGTGGTGAGCACCCTCCACTTCCAACCAAGAGATTGTGAGTTCGAGTCACCCCAAGAGCAAGGTGGGGAGTTCTTGGAGGAAGGGAGCCGAGGGTCTATCGGAAATAGCCTCTCTACCCCAGGGTAGGGGTAAGGTCTGCTGATGTTTTAACTTCAATACCAAAAAAGAGAGGGGGTGATTTGTGTGATGTCCAAGTTTTCGCGTGCACAGATTATAGAAGGACCTGGTTCTTCTATGTGTTCCTTATACTACTGTTGCGGATTTAATAAATGCAGAATTTAAAGAACACAAGTATTTTACGTGGAAAACACCTGGCTCAAAAGGTGAAAAGACCACGACCTACTTACCAGTAGGATTTTTCCAAACTCTCCACTAAATTACTAAACCAAAAACTACATTTACAAAACACTTTTGTAAACCTAGGATTAACTCTAATCCCATTGTGGCAACCAGCCTCTAACTGCTGCGACAACTTCAAGTTAACTCTAACTTGAATACTTTGAGTACCTATTACAATTGCCTCTAGATAAAGCTGAAATGTACAATATGAAAACACATACTACAATTAAACTAGAATAAAAGAAGGTCACTTGGAACTGGTTCTTCTATCTGGTTCATGTAGCTTCAGGTTCGCACACTTGAATCACACACGAACTGCTTGCAAAATGCCATGTTATTTTGCTTTCAATTCACGTTTAACTTCTGTATTTATGTGTCACCTGTAGAGTGAGAACATCCTGCAATATATAGAGTTAGTAGATGAAGAAATAACTAGAGTTCTAATGCTACTCTTCCTTGGTGGAAGAGTTCTAGTTAATCTCAACTCCTAACTCCTTCCTTATCTTGGATAGTGTTCTCGTTGAGTACGGGGTCCTTCTCCTTATCAATTATGCAATCTATTCGATCCGGAGATATCTATTATTATGCCAAATTTCGTTTTATCTCCTGCATTTGCATCTCACGTGCTTTGAATCTGCACGTGTCTATGCCTACCAGTGATGGATCTGGTTCATCCCTGAGTTCCTTTGTCAATCTTCAAAACTATTCTTTACTTGGGCCAATAAATTTCCACTTTTTGATGATGACAAACTCAGTGCTTCCATAAACTTAGGCCCTGTTTCAACTTAGCTCAACATCAACACAATGTTACAAATATTTTTCCTTTTTATCACTTATCATCAAGGACCACGTTCATTAGGTTATAAACATTATTGTTCAAAGTGTAAAGCACAAACTTTTCCCCCTTTTGGCATCATCGAAAAGTTGCATAAAAAATGTGAGATAACCAGATTTTAAAAATTACTCATGGCCACTAGGCTACTTCAAATGCAATCATGGATTAATCATCATAGATCAAGCTAAGAATTTTAACCATCAAAGAAATATAAACAAACAGTTAGAGAAAAAACAGTGAATTTCATTGATGATTGATACGATTCTTCCACAAAGCATAAAAAGAAATAAAAATACTGAAAACATGAGCAAATAAAAAACATCCCAAACTTGGTCACTGAAAGTCTATACTGGCTAGAAGTTTAAGGCTTAGAAGAAATGGGGGCTTGGTTTTTGGCTTGGAGAAGTTTCAGCATGTCTTGAAGAATTTCATTATTCTTCTCCTTTTCCCTTGCTAGTTCAGTTCTGAGAGCATATCTCTCACACTCTACCTCAGCCAACCTTTTCTTTAGCCTCTCAATATCAACATCCTTAGCCCTACTTTCTTGCAACAAGGCTCGCACCTTGCTATTCACTAGTACTTTCTTGGATGAACCAGGTTCTTTAGGAGTGACATGGACCTCATAGTCACAAGCAGGCAGCGTATTTGCTCCAAAATGATCCTTGCTTGTACCAACCTCCCTTTCTTCTTTGGATTATAACTTTCAGTCACTCTCTTCAGTAAGTCTGCGAGGGTTTCCTGTTCAGATGAAACAGGTTCATCTATATTTTTCCCAAGTTGAACCAGCCCTTCAGCAGCTTCGCTAGACCCACTTCCCCTTGTTTTCCTTACACTCTCCTCTACTCCAGCAGATGTTTCTCCCCAAACAACCATTGCACCTGTGTCTTTGGTTAAACTCACAGGAATAGGTGAAGAATCAACCACTCTTTTACCCTTTCCCCTCACAGCACTTCGAACACCCTTGCTCTCATTTTCTTTTTCTTTTTCATTTTTACCACCAATTCCTCTAGACTCTGTAGTTTCAATACCTGTTTTAGACCCAACTAGTACAAACCTATTCTCCAAATTTGTTCTGTCCCAACAACATCCTTGCGAGCAAGCATCTTTACTCTTTTCTTTGAGGTTGGGATGGTGGAAGGGATGATAGTGGGTGTGAAAGTCTAATCAAACTGAATTTTAATTTTGAAAAGACTTTGGAGTGTATCCCTAGAATCTAGGTACTTCAATTCGCTTGGAACTCTTTTGAACAGAACTGCTTCACTTGTAACGGATAAGTCCAAAAGGAGTTTGGAATTATGTAGGACTCTGCTCATGGTCCAAATATTATTATTTCAAATTATGCAGAGTGTAGAAAACATACCCTGTTATCTTGAATCACCGATAATTCTCTTGTGTAAGTCTAAATTTGCCAAAATAGAGAAAATATCATTATAGATTAATGAGTCATTTTAACACATAGCACAAGAGTATACTATTGAAAGTATGAGTCTGAGCAAAAATTAATCTAATTATATACACATTTTCAGATTTTCTAACTAAAACCAACAATTTATTTTTTTAAATTTTTTCGTTGTGAATTCTGAACTGATCCTTTTAGGTGATCTTAATCATCCCTAATTCTAACATGTTCCTTTCAAAGTGATCTCTACTTAGGGATTTTGTGAAGATGTCAGCTATTTGTTTGTCAGTAGCACAAAATTCCACAGTGATCAACCCTTTTTCATAGTTATCCCTCAAAAAGTGATGCGCAACATCTATGTGCTTAGTTCTCTTGTGATGAACCGGGTTCTTGGTCATACTAATTGCACTAGTGTTATCACAAAAAATAGGGATACAACCAACATCAATTCCAAAGTTCATTAATTATTGTTTGATCCATAACAATTGAGCACAACATGAGGCAGCAACAACATACTTAGCTTCAGCAGTAGATAAGGCCACTGAACTTTGCTTTTTGGTGGCCCAAGACACAAGACATGAGCCAAGAAAGTATGTCATACCTGAGGTGCTTTTTCTATCCACAAGAAAACCTGCATAATCAGCATCAGCATATCCCAGAAGATTGAAATTACTACCTTTTGGATACCAAAGACAAAGATTAGTGGTGCCTTTTAGATATCTCAAAATTCTCTTGACAGCAGTCAAGTGAGACTCCTTCGGGTTTTCCTGAAATCTTGCACAAAGGCCTACACTGAAAATAGTGTCAGGTCTACTAGCAGTGAGATACAACAATGAGCCAATCATTCCCCTATACAACTTCTGATCAACAGATGAATCAGGTTCATCTATATCCAACTTTGTAGCTGTTGCAATAGGAGTGTCAATTTCATTGGAATCTTCCATTTTAAACCTTTTAAGCAACTCTTTTACATACTTCTGTTGATGGATCATAGTTCCATTTGAATTTTGTTTAATTTGTAAGCCTAAAAAGAAATTAAGCACACCCATCATGCTCATTTCAAATTCACTCCCCATTAGTTTAGCAAATTCTTTACTTAACTTATCAGTAGTTACTCCAAAGATTATAGCATCAACAAATATCTGAACTACCAAGAGATCTTTACCTTTTTCTTTCAAGAACAAAGTATTGTCAATTTTACCTCTCTTGTAGTCATGCTCAAGCAAAAACTTTGATAATCTTTCATACCATGCTCTTGGTGCCTGCTTGAGCCCATAAAGTGCTTTGTCAAGTTTGTACACATGATTAGGGCTCTCCTTGCTTTTAAACCCCAGAGGTTGCTTGACAAACACTTCTTCCTTTAGATAGCCATTGAGGATGGCACTCTTGACATCTATCTGGTGGAGGGCGAATTCCATGTAAGCAGCAAAGGCTATAACGAGTCTTATTGCTTCCAACCTTGCAATTGGAGCAAAGGTTTCATCATAGCCTATGCCCTCCTCCTGGCTATATCCTTGAACCACCAATCTTGCCTTGTTCCTTGTAACAGTTCCATCTTCATCAAGTTTGTTTCTGAAGATCCATTTTGTGCCAATTACTGATCTGTCCAAGGGTCTTGGTACCAGAAGCCAAACTTGACTCCTTTCAAATTGGTTGAGTTCATCCTGCATTGCATTTACCCAGTCTGCATCCTGCAAAGCCTCAACAATGTTTTTAGGTTCATTAAGAGATAAGAAAGCAGAAAAAGCATAAAGATTCTTTAATGAAGATCTGGTTTTGATTCCAGAGGTTGGATCAGTAATTATGTTCTCAATAGGATGAGAACTTTGATACTTGTAAGGTTTCACAACCAACTGGTTTCCCCCTGATGTTTCTTCAGTGTTCAGTTGCTGTGGAACAAGTTTATGGACTAGTTCCATTGAGGTTTGAGGATCATTTCCTCTTTGTTCTGTTCCCCCTATCATGTTGCTCTGGGTGGAAGAACATGTTCCATCACATGTTCCTTCTTCCAGTGCAGCTTCAGTCTGGTTGTGGTTTTATTTAAGTTTCTTACCAGCCCAATTGCTTCATCATCATGTTCTTTTTCCTCAGAAAGAATGTTAGTTTCATCAAAAAGCACATGAACACTTTTTTCAACACACATAGTTCTTTTGTTATAGGCTTTTCTATGTGAAGAATATCCCAAGAATACTCCCTCATCACTTCTAGGATCAAACTTGCCTAGGGAGTCTTTACCATTATTGTACACAAAGCACTTGCATCTGAATTTCCTAAGATGGAATATATTTGGTTTTCTCCCTTTAAGTAACTCATAGGGAGTTTTCTCAACAAGAGGTCTAGTCATGCATCTATTTATAATGTAGAATGCAGTATTTATAGCTTTTGCCCAGAAGCTATGAGGTAGTTTACTAGAAAGAAGCATTGTCCTAGCCATATCTTCAAGTGTCCTATTCTTTCTTTCAACTACTCCATTTTGTTGTGGAGTCCTAGGAGCAGAAAAATTATGATCTATGCCATGCTCATCACAAAATTCAGCAAATTTAGCATTTTCAAATTCAGTGCCATGATCAAACCTTATTGATGCAAGTTGATTACCTAGTTGTTTCTGAGTTTTTCTAACAAAAGAAGTGAACATGTCAAATGCTTCATCTTTAGATGTTAAAAACAATATCCAAGTAAACGTAGAGTAATCATCAACAAGCACCATCACATTTTTTTACCACCTCTGCTTAATGTTCTCATTGGACCACAAAGATCCATATGGAACAATTCCATTGTTCTGGTGGTACTTACCACTTTCTTGCATTTAAAGGGGGATCTTACCTGCTTCCCCCTTGTATAAGCCTCACAAACTTTGTCTTCCTTGAAATTGATGTTAGGCAGTCCGATCACCAAGTCCTTGGAGACTAATTTGTTGAGTTGACATAGACTTGCATGTCCAAGTCTCTTGTGCCAAAGGAAGGGATCACTGTCCAACACCCTTAAGCAAGTGAGTTCATTTTCTGACAGTGTGGACAGATCTACAATATATATATATTGTTCACTCTTTTTTCCTGCAAAACAATCTTGTCAGTAGCAAGATTAATGACAAAGCATTTAGTAGAGATGAATCCTACTAAGTTACCTCTATCACACAGTTGTGATACACTAATTAGACTGTATTTTAGGCCGTCTATCAAACAGACATTCTCAATCGAGTGAGAGTTAGTCTTACCTACCTTACCAACCCCAATGATCTCACCTTTCTTCACATTTCCAAAGGAGACATTACCTCCTTTGAGGTCCTCAAGTGAAAGGAACTGGTTCTTGCTTCCTGTCATGTGCTTTGAGCAGCCACTATCCATGTACCATATTTGGCTGCTCCTCTTCACTTGAACCTGCAAAAGGAATTCATGGGTTAGTCTTAGGAACTCAAACTAGTTTGGGTCCCTTTCTATAGGCAAAAGGATGAATTAAATTTCTTTAGCCCAACCTGGTAGCCTATCTTTCCCTTGAACAAACTTTTTATTCTTTTGACTAGTCTTTTCTTTTGCAGTGCATTCACTTTTATAGTGACCAGTCTTACTACAGTGTATGCAAAGTTTGTTCTCAGGAAGTGTGAGATACTTGCTTTTGGGATCCCATTTAGGTGGCAGATTACCAAAGTCAATTCCTCTTCTATTGCTACTGTGATGTTTCTGTAGCCATGACAGTGCCATCGGAGGACTTGTTCCATTTACAAGTTCTGTCTAGTTCATGCTTGACGGCCTAGATCCTCTGTCAAAATTCTTACCTGCTCATCCTTCTTATACAACTCATCTTTTAGTTTACCTACATTTTCTTCTAGAGTGAGTTATGTGCAATCAGTTGTCTTCTTACTTGTTCCTAATTTCTGTTTTAGGTTTTCAGATCTAAGTTTTAGGACATTTGATTAAAATGCATTAACCTCTTTCTTTAGTGTAGTATTTTCACTTACAGTCTCACTAACTCTAAGTTCCAGGTTCTTACACTTTGCTTTGAAAATCACACATTCCTTAGACAGTTGTTTCTTTTCATTGTTTATATCCTCATATTCATCAATGAAATCTAGAAGTAACTCAGATAGCCTTTCTTTAGACAAAAACTTAATCTTGTCTTTTAGATGGATTATACTTACTTCAGATTACTCATCGGATTCTCCAATTTCCATAAGTGCTTATTCATCTTCATCTTCATCATCTGAGTCCTCATCTGAGCTTTCTCCCCAAGTAGCAAACATAGCCTTTGTTGATTATTTGTTCTTCTTGGGATGAACTTTTTCCTTCTTTCTGTTTCTTCATTCAGCTCTTTCCTTCTTCCATTTAATTTCTCATTGAGGGTAGTTTTTGATGTGGTGATCAGTCTTCCCATACTTGTAGCAGCCCTCATTAGTCTGTTTTTCAGGAACCCTTGGTTCTTTGTAACCTCCACTTCTTGAAGAACCCTTTCCTCTCATTAGGTACTTATTGAAGTCATTTGTGATCATAGCCATTTCACCATCTTCTAGATCAAAACCTTCAGTGATTCTGAGTACCAGGCTCCTTTCCTTCTTGGGTACATCCATCTTCATGGTTTGCCTTCTAAGTTCATAAGCAATGAGATTTCCAATTAGCGCATCCAACCTAAGAGTGGCAATGTTCTTTGATTCCTGAATGGCAGTGATTTTGCTCTCCCAAGTAACTGGCAGAACCCTTGTCAGAATCTTCTCAACTCTGTCTTCTTCAGAAATAATCCTTCCAAGAGACTTAAGTTCATTTGTCAGTATGGTGAACCTTGTATACATCTCCTGGATGGTTTCCCCTTCCTTCATGGTGAAATTCTCGTATTGAGAATATAGCAGTATTCCTCTAGACCTCTTCACTTGAGGTGTTCCATCATGGGCCACTTGCAAAGTGTCCCAGATTTCCTTAGCAGTGGTACAACTTTGGATTCTACTGTACTCATCTGGACCGAGTCCATAAACAAGCCATTTTTTGGCTTTAGCATTCTTCTCTCATTTCCTCAAGTCGTCAGCAGTGCAGTCAACTCTTGTCTTTGTCACCTCTTCTCCTTCGACATTTATCTTCATGGTAGCCAGTGGACTATCTGTGACAATGTCCCATAGCTCATAGTCTTCTCCTATGATGTGATCTCTCATCTTGTTTTTCTACCAAGAGTAATACTGGCCGTTGAAGAGTGGTGACCTAGCAGTGGATTGCCCTTCCCAGTTTCCAGGTGGTGCACTCATCTTGATATTCTCCCAAGGAGTTAGCCTCTATAAGGATAACCTGCTTTGATACCAATTGATGTTTTAACTTCAATACCACACAAGGGGGGGTAATTTGTGTGGTGTCCAAATTTTTACGTGCACAGATTATAGAATGACCTAATTTTTCTATATGTTCTTTATACTACTCTTGTGGAATAATAAATGCAGAATTTAAAAAATACGGGTATTTTACGTGAAAAACACCATGCTCAAAAGGTAAAAAAAACCACGACCTACTTTCCAGTAGGATTTTCCCAAACTCTCCACTAAATTACTGAGCCAAAAACTGCATTTACAAAATACTTTTGTAAACCAAGGATTAACTCTAATCCCGTTGTGGCAACCAGCCTCTAACTGCTGCGACAACTTCAGGTTAACTCTAACTTGAATACTTTAAGTACCTATTACAATTGCCTCTAGATAAAGCTGAAAGGTACAATATGAAAACACCTACTACAATTGAACTAGAATAAAAGACGGACACTTAGAACTAGTTCTTTTATCTGGTTCATGTAGCTTCAGGTTCGCACACTTGAATCACACACGAACTGCTTGCAAAATGCCTTGTTATTTTGCTCTCACGTTTAACTTTTGTTTTTGTACGTCACCTGTAGAGTGAGAACATCCTGTAATATATAGAGTTAGTAGATGAAGAAATAACTAGAGCTCTAATGCTACTCTTCCTTGGTGGAAGAGTTCTAGTTAATCTCAACTCCTAACTCCTTCCTTATCTTGGATAATGTTCTCGTTGAGTAAGGAGTCCTTCTCCTTATCAATTATGCAATCTTTTCGATCAGGAGATATCTATTATTATGCCAGATTTCGTTTATCTCCTGCATGTGCATCTCACATGCTTTGAATCTGCCCGTGTCTATGCCTACCAGTGATGGACCTGGTTCATCCCTTAGTTCCTTTGTCAATCTTCAAAATTATTCTTTACTTGGGCCAACAAATTCTCCCTTTTTGATGATGACAAACTTTGTGCTTCCATAAGCTTAGGCCCTGTTTCAACTTAGCTCAACATCAACACAATGTTATAAACATTTTTCCTTTTTATCACTTATCATCAAGGACCAGGTTCATTAGGTTATAAACATCACTATTCAAAGTGTAAAGGACGACCTTTTTCCCCCTTTTGGCATCATCAAAAAGTTGCATAAAGAATATGAGATAACCAGATTTTAAAACTTACTCATGGCCACTGGGGCTACTTCAAATGCAATCATGGATTAATCATCATAGATCAAGCTAAGAATTTTAACCATCAAAGAAATATAAACAAACAGTTAGAGAAAAAATAGTGAATTTCATTGATGATTGATACGATTCTTCCACAAAGCATAAAAAGAAACAAAAATACTGAAAACATGAGCAAACAAAAAACATCCCAAACTGGGTCACTGAAAGGTCTACACTGGGCTAGAAGTTTAAGGCTTGGAAGAACTAGGGGCTTGGTTTTTGACTTGGAGAAGTTTCAGCATGTCTTGAAGAATTCCATTATTCTTCTCATTTTCCCTTGCTAGTTCAGTTCTGAGAGCATCTCTCTCACACTCTACCTCAGCCAACCTTTTCTTCAGCCTCTCAATCTCAACATCCTTAGCCCCACTTTCTTGTACCAAGGCTCGCACCTTGCTATTCACTGGTACCTTCTTGGATGAACCAGGTTCTTTAGGAGTGACATGGACTTCATAGTCACAAGCAGGCAGCGTATTTGCCCCAAAATGATCCTTGCTTGTACCAACCTCCCTTTCTTCTTTGGATTATAACTTTCAGTCACTCTCTTCAGTAGGTCTGCGAGGGTTTCCTGTTCAGATAAAATAGGTTCATCTATATTTTTCCCAAGTTGAACCAGCCTTTCAGCGGTTTCGCCAGACCCACTTCCCCCTGTTTTCTTTACACCCTCCTCTACTCCAACAGATTTTTCTCCCCAAACAACCATTGCACCTGTGTCTTTGGTTAAACTCACGGGAGTAGGTGAAGAATCAACCACTCTTTTACCCTTTCCCCTCACAGCACTTCGAACACCCTTTCTCTATTTTTCTTTTTCGCTTTTATTTTTACCACCAATTCCTTCAGACTCTGTAGTTCCAACACCTGCTTTAGACCCTACTAGTACAAACCTATTCTCCAAATTTGTTCTTTCCCCGCAACAACCTTGCGAGCAAGCATCTTTACTCTTTTCTTAGAGGTTGGGGTGGTGGAAGGGATGATAGTGGGTGTGAAATTCTAATCAAACTGAATTTCAGTTTTGAAAAGATTTTGGAGTGTATCCCTAGAATCTAGGTACTTCAATTCGGTTGGGACTCTTTTGAACAAAACTAGTTCACTTGTAACGGATAAGTCCAAAAGGAGTTTGGAATTGAGTAGGACTCTGCTCATGCTCCAAATATTATTATTTCAAATTATGCAAAGTGTAGAAAGCATACCGTGTTATCTTGATGAACCAGGTTCTTCACTAATAATTCTCTTGTGTAAGTCTAAATTTGCCAAAATAGAGAAAATATCATTAGAGATTAATGAGTCATTTTAACACATGCACAAGAGTATACTATTGAAAGTATGAGTCTGAGCAAAAATTAATCTAATTATATACACATTTTCAGATTTTCTAACCAAAACCAACAATTATTTTTTTCAATTTTGTTTTTCGTAGTGAATTCTGAACTGATCCTTTTAGGTGATCTTAATCATCCCTAATTCTAACATGTTCCTTTCAAAGTGATCTCTACTTAGGGCTTTTGTGAATATGTCAGCTATTTACTTGTCGGTAGCACAAAATTCCATAGTGATCAACCCTTTTTCATAGTTATCCCTCAAAAAGTGATGCCCAACATCTATGTGCTTAGTTCTCTTGTGATGAACCGGGTTCTTGATCATACTAATTGCACTAGTGTTATCACAAAAAATAGGGATAAAACCAACATCAATTCCAAAGTCCATTAATTATTATTTTATCCATAACAATTGAGCACATCATGAGGCATCAGCAACATACTCAGCTTTAGCAGTAGATAAAGCCACTGAATTTTGCTTTTTGGTCGCCCAAGACACAAGACATGAGCCAAGAAAGTGTGTCATACCTGAGATGTTTTTTCTATCCACAAGAAAACCTGTATAATTAGCATCAGCATATCCCACAAGATTGAAATTACTACACTGTGGATACCAAAGACAAAGATCAGTGGTGCCTTTTAGATATCTCAAAATTCTCTTGACAACAGTCAAGTGAGACTCCTTCGGGTTTTCCTGAAATCTTGCACAAAGGCCTACACTGAAAACAATGTCAGGTCTACTAGCAGTGAGATACAACAATGAGCCAATCATTCAACTATACAACTTCTAATCAACAGATGAACCAGGTTCATCTATATCCAACTTTGTAGTTGTTGCAATAGGAGTGTCAATTTCTTTGGAATCTTCCATTTTAAACCTTTTAAGCAACTCTTTTACATACTTCTGCTGATGGATCATAGTTCCATTTGAATTTTGTTTAATTTGTAAGCCTAAAAAGATATTAACCTCACCCATCATGCTCATTTCAAATTCACTCCCCATTAGTTTAGCAAATTCTTTACTTAACTTATCAGTAGTTGCTCCAAAGATTATAGCATCAACATATATCTGAACTACCAAGAGATCTTTACCTTTTTCTTTCAAGAACAAAGTATTGTCAATTTTACCTCTCTTGTAGTCATGCTCAAGCAAAAACTTTGATAATCTTTCATACCATGCTCTTGGCGCCTGCTTGAGCCCATAAAGTGCTTTGTCAAGTTTGTACACATGATTAGGGCTCTCCTTGCTTTTAAACCCCGGAGGTTGTTTGACAAACACTTCTTTCTTTAGATAGCCATTGGGGAAAGCACTCTTGACATCCGTCTGGTGGAGGGTGAATTCCATGTAAGCAGCAAAGGCTATAAGGAGTCTTATTGCTTCCAACCTTGCAACTGGAGCAAAGGTTTCATCATAGTCTATGCCCTCCTCCTGGCTATATCCTTGAACCACCAATCTTGCCTTGTTCCTTGTAGCAATTCCATCTTCATCAAGTTTGTTTCTGAAGAGCCATTTTGTGCCAATTACTGATCTGTCCAAGGGTCTTGGTACTAGAAGCCAAACTTGACTCCTTTCAAATTGGTTGAGTTCATCCTGTATTGCATTTACCCAGTCTGCATCCTGCAAAGCCTCAACAATATTTTTAGGTTCATGAAGAGATAAGAAAGCAGCAAAAACACAAAGATTCTTTAATAAAGATCTGGTTTTGATTCCAGAGGTTGGATCAGTAATTATGTTCTCAATGGGATGAGAACTTTGATACTTGTAAGGTTTCACAACCAACTGGTTTCCCCCTGATGTTTCTTCAGTGTTCAGTTGTTGTGGAACAAGTTTATGGACTAGTTCCATTGAGGTTTGAGGATCATTTCCTCTTTGTTCTGTTCCCCCTATCATGTTGCTCTGGGTGGAAGAACTTGTTCCATCACATGTTCCTTCTTCCAGTGCAGCTTCAGTCTGGTTGTTGGTTTATTTAAGTTTCTTACCAGCCCAATTGCTTCATCATCATGTTCTTTTTTCTCAGAAAGAATGTTAGTTTCATCAAAAAGTACATGAACACTTTCTTCAACACACATAGTTCTTTTGTTATAGGCTTTGCTATGTGAAGAATATCCCAAGAATACTCCCTCATCACTTCTGGGATCAAACTTGCCTAGGGAGTCTTTACCATTATTGTGCACAAAGCACTTGCATCCGAATTTCCTAAGATGGAATATATTTGGTTTTCTCCCTTTAAGTAACTCATAGGGAGTTTTCTCAACAAGAGGTCTAGTCATGCATCTATTTATAATGTAGAATGCAGTATTTACAGCTTTTGCCCAGAAGCTATGAGGTAGTTTACTAGAAAGAAGCATTGTCCTAGCCATATCTTCAAGTGTCCTATTCTTTCTTTCAACTACTCCATTTTGTTGTGGAGTCCTAGGAGCAGAAAAATTATGATCTATGCCATGCTCATCACAAAATTCAGCAAATTTAGCATTTTCAAATTCAGTGCCATGATCAAACCTTATTGATGTAAGTAGATTACCTAGTTGTTTCTGAGTTTTTCTAACAAAAGAAGTGAACATGTCAAATGCTTCATCTTTAGATGTTAAAAATAATGTCCAAGTAAACCTAGAGTAATCATCAACAAGTACCATCACATATCTTTTACCACCTTTGCTTAATGTTCTCATTGGACCACAAAGATCCATATGGACCAGTTCCATCGTTCTGGTGGTACTTACCACTTTCTTGCATTTAAAGGGGGATCTTACCTGCTTTCCCCTTGCACAAGCCTCACAAACTTTGTCTTCCTTGAACTTGATGTTAGGCAGTCCGATCACCAAGTCCTTGGAGACTAATTTGTTGAGTTGACTTAGACTTGCATGTCCAAGTCTCGTGTGCCAAAGGAAGGGATCACTGTCCAACACACTTAAGCAAGTGAGTTCATTTTCTGACAGTGTGGACAGATCTACAATATATATATATTGTTCACTCTTTTTTCCTGCAAAATAATTTTGTCAGTAGCAAGATTAATCACAAAGTATTTAGTAGAGATAAATGCTACCAAGTTACCTCTATCACACAGTTGTGATATACTAATTAGACTGTATTTTAGGCCGTCTATCAAACAGACATTCTCAATCGAGTGAAAGTCAGTCTTACCTACCTTACCAACCCCAATGATCTCACCTTTCTTCCCATTTCCAAAGGAGACATTACCTCCTTTGAGGTCCTCAAGTGAAAGGAACTGGTTCTTGCTTCCTGTCATGTGCTTTGAGCAGCCACTATCCATGTACCATATTTGGCTGCTCCTCTTCACTTGGACCTGCAAAAGGAAATCAGGGGTTAGTCTTAGGAACCCAAACTAGTTTGGGGCCCTTTCTATAGGCAAAAGGATGAATCAAATTCTTTTTAGCCCAACCTGGCAGCCTATTTTTCCCTTGAACAAACTTTTTATTCTTTTGACTAGCCTTTTCTTTTGTAGTGCATTCACTTTTATAGTGACCAGTCTTATCACAGTGTGTGCAAATTTTATTCTCAGGAAGTGTGAGATACTTGCTTTTGGGATCCCATTTAGGTGGCAGATTTCCAAAGTCAATTCCTCTTCTATTGCTACTGTGATGTTCCTGTAGCCATGACAGTGCATCGGAGGACTTGTTCCATTTATAAGTTTTGTCTAGTTCATGCTTGACTTTGCCTAGATCCTCTGTAAAAATTCTTACCTGCTCATATATTTTTTGCCTCAAAATGAGTCCCTAGTATTGGCTCCTTGCCCTTGTAACGAGCATCCTATGAGATTCTGTATGATTTACTTTCACATGCGCGCGCGCAGTATATCATGCTATTTTATGACCTACAATTTTAGCTTGTTTCTTATGAGTTTTAATATAAAACTGATCACATTTTATAGTTCCGGGAGAAAGAATAGTATTCCTAATTCTCCTGTCTTATAACTGTGGAAAATTGAATTATTTTAGTATGCCAAGAAGCCTCTGGAGAGAGCTAATAGGTACTTTGGAAAAGCACTTGGAATTTGTTCACTACTAGGTATCCAATTGGAGGGTTAGAATTTGGAGTAGTACTTTTTACAAAGTTATCGTTTTAAGATTTTAGAAAATGGCATCTTCTTATTATCAATGAAATTCAGGCCATATTGGCACGTGAACTAGATTGATTTAGATGCATGTTTGAAAATAAAGAAAGAAAAACAAAAGATTGTACTATATTAATGTAGAATGTATAGGACATCGACTAGAGTTTTAAACATTTTAATTGGGACAAAAAAAAAACTTTTCCCCAAATCTTTTAAGAGATACTTGTCTCTAATTTTTACGACTATTAGTGCAAGTTTGTTTCATGAAGCTAAGGTAAGAAATGAATGGTTTACATAAATACATGGTACAAGCTGACTAGTTCCAAAGTTCGATTGGTGATTGATCTAATAATAAGACCAATAATAAGACAACACCATCATAGTAAAATTCATCTTCGTGTTTTGCTCCTGTTTCAAGCTGCAGATTCCACCACCAAAAAACAAAAAAGGAAGAGAATAAAGTATTAAAAAATAAAAGTTGAGTAATGCAATGTAAAGCCAAAGGCACAAACACAACACACATGATTAGGATTTTGGACAAATATTTATATGAAGAATTAGGTCAACATGTCATAATGGTGGAACAAAAAGCTGCCTCAGTGATTTTGATATCTACTGTATATTGAAGTGTTATCACCACTAAAAAAAACAGGAATTAGCGATTGGAGAAATTTTACAGGTAAACAGAAAAATCTGTCATTAATCCTATTTAGCGATAGATTAGTAACATATTAACAAAAAATTATATTAGATACAAACGATTTAACGACAAATTAGTGACGAAGTACGTACTAATTTTAGTTTTTTGGTATTGTATTTCACTATATACAATTAATGACATTCTCCAAACTCGTGTATAATGTGGAAAGATTTGTCGTTTTTTTCAGGATATTTACTGCAAAAAGGTTTGATGCAAATTCAAAGAATTAAAATCACTGTGATCATTATTACCTTATCAAAATGGAAGAGAAAGTAAGAAGAAGAATATAATATAGTTTTTCCTTGACCATGGAGCATATGGTCATTATTATGATCTGAACTTAAGTAAGGATCTCTGAAGTACGAATTCGAATAGTTCTGTCTACATTAAGAAAACATTTGCTTTATTTTTCAAGCATGATTAAAATGCAGGGTCATAAGATATATTCACTAGAAAGGCGTTTAATTAATATCCAACCTAATTGTGTTTATTCAATATTGTAGTGAGAGTGACCCCACTCCTTAAATAAAGTCTGTCGGATTTAGGATGCATATTTTACATAGTTTTGAGTCACTTTTTAATTTCGATTTTTGCCCTTTTGTGGAATTATTGAGCCAAAGAGACCAAAACAAAAGGAAAAGATTGTTTTCAATAATAATAATAATAATAATACACTAGCCAAACAAAACATATAAAATATAAAAATTTGACCATCCAAATATTTTGCTAGAACAAGCATGACCTTTTAGCAAAACAATTCACCTACTTTTTCCCTTTTTTAATAGATCTTCTTTGATAAGAAATGATATTTTTCTGTCTTTTAGTGGGGGAAGGGTTTATAGTCTGCATGCTACATTTTTTATGGAGATTTTGAGATGATTATCACAATCTGGTGTCTATTTTGTTCAAAAGATATGTTATGAGCGCGAATTGCGAATTCAGCTAGTAGCCTAGTACTAGGAAAATGTTTTGGAATACAAAATGCAGAGAATGATATCATAGATTTGAGTTTGGCCTAGCTAGTATTCTGCTACTTGTTTGAAAATAGCCATGTGAACAATGAGAACTAACAATTTCTGTATGGGATGTACCATATTGCTATCATGTAATATGTACTGCTAATGCTACAAAATCTGTTTGGCCATAGTGTTTAGATCACTGGTTCTATTATAGTGTGTGTAAATTTTATAGAGGAAAATGGGAGTTAGGTTGTGATTTCAACCCGGTGGGGACCTAATGACAAACTTTTCTTTTTTATAGAGAGAATGTGGGATCTCAAGATCAGAACATATAGTCAGAGTGGGAAAGAGAGAGATTTCAAAAGAATATATATTAGTAAATTTTTAATTTGACTGAGAAACTTCACAATCTTCACTTATAAATGACATCAAGCTGCAGAAAATATCAGCAATCACAATAAAGTTAATACTCAAAGTAAATGAGATCCAAACCTTCTTGTATTATTAGTTCACAAATTTAAACAAATTGAGAAGGATTCAGAATCCCCATTTAATTAAGAGAAAAAACACTTAGATTTTTTTAAAGACAACCAGTAGAGGTTGGATTTGTTTTCTAATATATGTTTGTAAGTGAAATTTACTATCTCACCTCGGTTTTGTTTGCTAGTAAACCTAGCAAAGGGTGGCACATAAACTTTTTTTCTTTCCGATCATATACAAAAGTATAAGATTATATTAATTTCGTTCTTCTTCACTTAGCATGTTGCCCTCGTCTAAAATAATTTTACTTGATTTACAATAGTAACAATAAATCTTCATTATTTTCCTCTCAAACCCGGAAATAGTTGTTCAATAAAAATATAAGAATAACAATTTAATAATCAGCAAAAACCAAACAAAACATACAAGTATAAACATTTTAAATAACATTACTGAATTAAAGTTCAATTTCTATATCAAGATGGAATTGCTCTCTCTTAATTCCATAGTTAACACAAAATTAAACAATGACAAGAGTTCCTGGTGCGAGAAAGGTACAAATGAACACTCACAATAAATTAAACACTCACAAAAGACCTCTTTGCACAGATGCTTTAGGTATAGGAGAAATTCTTACCTTCACGGAAGCTTACAAGCGGCAGCGATAATCAGAGTTCTTCCTTCACTGAATTGGAAGATGATAGTTGAGGGTTTACAGAGATGAAGACACGTGGAAGAGTGCGTGGGAGTTTAGCGGATTTTACGGAATTGAGGTATATTAATTCAATTAAAGCGGATTTTAAGGAATTGAGGTACAGTAATTCAATTAAAATAAGATTATTGAGGATTTTAACTTTTAAGCCTATCTTTACAAATTTAAGGAAACAGCTGCCTTTAGTTTAGTGATTTCAACCAAAAGTCCAAAGACGGTAATTACACTTTTATTACCACTATAATAATAATAAGTAACCAACCTCAAATCTTGAGATCTGTAGAAAGTAGGACATCAGTATATTCCACTGAAATTATGCATCTAGTAATTCTAGAATATGTCAAGCACATTTTAAATATTTTCAGTATGTTATTTATTTCTTTTGATTTCACTATTTGTATTTTTCTTCAAACATCAACATTGGCATTACTCCTGATTTGCTTGCCCCAAAATAATTCTATTGGAGTCTTTATGATTGCGAGTTGCGAATATTCTTCTAGTCCTTTTCTGTCTTGATTTTATAATAGAAACATATATTCCTTTGTCACCCTTGCCCCACAAAAAAAAAAAAAAAAAAGAGAGAGAGAGAAAGGGATGTTTGCTTATGATGTGAAATTTAAATGTACGAGACAGTTCTTAATTGCAAAATCGGGATATTTAGTGACCATTTAATCAATGAATTCACCTATATCAATAGGCATTTTAAGTGGGATTTTTAACACCAAATGAGCTGTTTAAAACAAACTGGTGCAAATTGACACCCCCACAATTAGGGTGTACAAAACAAACCGAAAAATCGCATCAAATTGAAAAGTCAAACCAAATCGATTAAAAAATCCGACTAGGTTTAATTTGATTTGGTATTTAGTAGAAAAATTCGAACCAAACCGACATATAAATATATAAATTTTATATATACTTTTAAGATTTTATATAAAATTTATTTTAAAAATGTCTAGAAATAGTTGTGATTATCTTGCGGGATATAATTTTTAATAGTATATGAAGTGCTCTATATTTATTAATCTTAAATAATAGGTTGTATGATCACTTTTTCATCAAGTCTTAATGAAATGCGGCAATCTCTTTGTTCTTCCATATTCATATCATATGTTAAGATCTATTAAATTCTTATATCTTTTTCGAATGTGAAGTGATTGTTATTATTTAGTTATCATATTGATTTTTATGTTTGATTACTAAATTCGATTCACCTTTAAAGTGTACATCAACGAAAAATTATTGTCAGACGACTAAAAAAATAACTATTATGTGTTACTAAGAAAATTCTCCCATAAGAATATTTTAATAGATAATATATTTGTTAATTTTTTATATTTTTACTAAACATATATTTATTTATCAGAAATTTGACAAAGTAAGATTGAAATAATATTTAAGTAAAAATAAAACCCGAAAAACCCGACAAAACCGAACCAATCCAAACCGATATAGTTGGTTTGGTTTTGTTTTGATAAAAATCGAACCAACCTGATCCATGTACACCCCTACTCACAACATAAACTAATTAATAGAGAAAAATACCAATATAAAGTTAAAACACGAGCCAATACTTTAATGGAAATTGACCCTAATTATGACCTTATAAATTAACTTATTATCACTTCTACATTAGACTTGGTAACCATCAGAGTATCAGACCAAGGCTAACTGTGGCGTTTGGTTTCCGAATTGCTGCAGTAGATTATGCTCAGGATTATCTAGTTCAGCTCGATTTTTTTAAAAGCTCGTTTTATTTATTTATATTTATTTAAAATAATTCAACTCTAGGGGCTTTGGGAAAGGGGGGCAGAAGGTGGAGGAATTTCATTAAGGAGATTAAATAAAATACTACTATCTTATATCAAGGAAGTTCAACAACTTATTATATACAAATAAAAATATTACAATTTTTCGGTAAATGATATTGTATACGGGTAGAATCGAGCTCTATGCTTGATCGAAGCATATGGAACAATAGGTCAAGGCTCGGCACCTACATAAGAGATCGAAGTTAAAGATGTAACCGAGCTCGATATCGAGGGTCGAAGCTCGAACAAGACCATTAAATTTTCCCTCGAGCTTATCGGGGGCACGATCGACCCTGCTTCTAACGGCCTCGAAGAAAAGCTTTACCCACTCATACGACAAGCATCCGTGATTCTCGCCATTGACCAATCATTATTGCGAAAATTAGGGGATTAAGTCAAAAAGGGGGTCAACAGTCTATATAATTTCTTATACAATAATGTCTTAAAGGTTTCATCTCCCAGAATATATAAAGGGAATAGAATAATTCATTGGGGACATTGTAACATACTTAAGAGAACAAGATATTATTTTTTCTGGTTTTGTTAATATTATTCTGGCTTCAATAATATTCCGGCAATATCTCTCCTAAATTCGAAGGAAGTTAATCCTACGAGACATAAGATTTTCAATCTCCATGGTTTGTATTTATTTTTCTATGTATTCTTCCATATTAAACCTGATTTTCCGCTTTGTATCTAACTCGATCATGTATCCTTAAAATCGCGTATAAATTCAATTGATATCCGATTTTTTGGGTAAACAGTTTGGCACCCACCGTGGGGCTAAGGATAATAGTGGTTATTTGATACGAATCTTCATAACACACACTGTTTTACACTTGCTCTTTGAAGTTTCTTTGATTTCAGGCCAAAAATGACAAACTTTCAAATAGCACCTCTACATATCGACAACGAAGTCGGCCATCAAGTTGAGAATAACAACATGGCGCCCGCTAATGCAGGGCCACCCGCTGATGTCGTTCGAATTTAGACTGCGGATCTAATTGATGTAAATTCACATGTGGCCATCGATGAGGACTTGCGTACCGACCCTGAAAATAGCGTCAGTGGTGGAGCCCGATCTGCAGCTCGAAACACACAAATCATTGAAGAAGACGGGATTAGCCTACGCATGATCTTCGAAATGCTGCAAGCTCAACAGGTAGCGATAGCGCAGTTGCAGAGCCAAACCCAGGCATCGAGCAGGGTTGAACCCGATCCGTCCCAAGAAGTCACCCGCATAACGGAACCGGTCGTGGTAAGGTCGAATGAACAAGAATCGGGGACTAACCCCGAAATTATAAAAATGCTCGAAGAGCTGACAAACCAGATAGAGTCAGGGGAAAAGAAGATTGAAGCGAACAATAAAAAGGTTGAAACCTATAATTACAGGATAGATCAAATCCGAGGAGTACCCCCAATATTGAAGGGACTAGATTCCAAGAAGTTCATGCAAAAACCTTTTCCTCCAAGCGCGGCCTCAAAACCGATCCCCAAGAAATTTTGTATGCCTGAAATACCTAAGTACAACGGAACGACCAATCCAAACGAGCAGGTAACCTCTTATACATGTAACATCAAAGGGAACAACTTGGAAGACGACGAAATCGAGCTTGTTTTGCTGAAAATATTTGGGGAGACCCTATCGAAGGGAACCATGATATGGTACCACAACTTACCTCCTAATTCTATTGACTCATTTGCTATGCTTGCAGACTCTTTCGTAAAAGCACATGCCGGTGCAATCAAGGTCGAAACCAGGAAATCAGACCTTTTCAAAGTCAAACCGAAGGAGAACAAGATGCTCAGGAAGTTTGTGTCCCGTTTTCAAATGGAAAGAATAGATCTGCCGCTGGTCGCTGATGATTGGGATGTTCAAGATTTCACTTAGGGACTCAATATTTGAAGATCGGTGGCTTCACAGTAAAGCAAAGCCTGATAGAATACCATGTCATTACTTAGACCGATATACACAATCGGTGTCAATCAAAAATTAGAGTCGAAGATGATCAACTCGGGGCACCTTCGAAGTCTATATATCCCGTCAGAACTCTCGATAGAGCAAAGAGGGACATCGATCGTGAACCAGGATCAAACGGGGATCGATATTGGCCCTATAATGGAGATCGAAGGAACAATGGGTCAGGGCGGAACCCTGTAAGAAACGACAGTAGAAGTGATCAAGGTCGAAAGAAACGGGGACTCATGACCAAAAGTAGCTTCGACGGGTCCATAGGGCCTAAAGAAGCACCGAGGCTATCAGAATACAACTTTAATATTGATATTGCTGCCATTGTATCTGCTATCGGATGCATCAGTGATACCAAAAGGCCTCGACCTTTACAATCTGATCCAGGTCAAAGAGACCCTTACCAAATGTGAAAATACCATGGAACCCACGGTCATAGAACGGAAGATTGTCGACGGCTGAGAGATGAAATAGCCTGTTTATTCAACAATGGGCACCTTCGAGAATTCTTGAGCGACCGAGCCAAGAACCACTTTAGAAATAGGGATTCTAACAAACAGACAGGACAAGAAGATACTAAACCTCAACACGTCATAAATATGATCATCAGTGGAGTCGACATCCCATAAGGGCCAATGTTGATACGCACCAGAATCTCCGTCACCAGGGAGAAACGGACTTGAGACTACATACCTAAAGGAGCCTTATCCTTTAGCGATGAGGATGCAAAAGGGATCATACAACCTCATAAATGATGCACTGGTAATATCTGTACTCGTAAATAAAACTAGAATCAAACGTGTGTTAATTGATCCACGCAGCTCGACCAACATTATTCGATCGAAGGTCGTAGAATAGCTCGGTCTACAAGGCAGGACCGTGCCAGCAATCTGAGTCCTAGACGGGTTCAACATGGCATGTGAAACCAAAAAATGAGAGATAACATTACCGGTCAACACTGCTAGAATCATACGAGAGTCCAAGTTTTATGTAATTGAGGGGGACATGAGGTACAATGCCCTACTCGGAAGGACATGGATCCACCACATAAAGGCAGTACCCTTAACTCTTCACCAAGTGTTAAAATTTCCAGTCCCAGGGGAGATCAAGACAATTTACGGGGAACAACCGGCCGCAAAAGAGATGTTTGCCATCGAAGAAGTGGTTCCGATATCAACGCTCACAACACCGAAGGAACCGAATTCTGACGTCGAGGACAAATAGCAATTACCGATTACGGTAACGATCCAATAAGATAAGCAAAATACCTACGAAGATAATTACGGGGTTCCCCGATCTTTTATAATCCCCGATGACTCCGACGTGACCAAATCGACGGTCGAAGAGCTGGAACAAGTTGTATTAATCGAGCATTTGCCCGAATGAAAGGTACCCCTGGGCACGGGACTAACTCCCGAGCTAGGAAAAATATTTATTCAATTTCTTATAATTAACATAGATTGTTTTGCTTGGTCCCACCTTGATATGACAGGGATCCCACCAGAAGTAACAATTCATAAACTAAGCATGGACCCAAAAATTAATCCGGTCAAGCAGAAGAGGAGGCCCCAGTCCGAGGTCAAACATGTTTTCATCAAGGCCGAGGTATCTAAACTCCTAAAAATAGATTCCATCCGAGAGATTAAATACCCGGATTGGTTAGCAAACGTAGTGTTAGTCCCTAAAAAAAGGAATAAACTATGAATGTGTGTAGATTACAAAGATTTGAATAAAGCATGCCCTAGAGACTCTTTTCCTTTGCCCAAAATCGATCGTATGATTGATACCATGGCCGACCACGAGATCCTCAGTTTTCTCGATGCCTATTCCGGGTACAACCAAATACGGATGAACCCGGGTGATCTGGAAAAAACCTCCTTCATCACTAAAAGCGGCACATATTGTTATAATGCAATACCATTTGGATTAAAAAATGTTGGTGCCACATACCAACGCCTAGTAAATCGGATGTTCGAAGAACAAATAGGAAAATCGATGGAAGTTTACATTGACGATATGTTGGTTAAATCCCTGTGAGCAGAGGACCATTTAAAGTATTTGCAGAAAACCTTCAGTATATTGAAAAAGTACAAAATGAAGCAGAATCCGAAAAAATACGTGTTCGGAGTGGGATCAGGTAAATTTCTCAGATTCATGGTATCCAATCGAGGAATCGAGATCAACCCCGACAATATCAAAGCTATTGAAGATATCACGGTAATGGACAACGTGAAGCCGTACAAAGGCTAACCGGGCATATTGCCGCCCTGGGGCGATTCATCTCGAGGTCCTCCGATAAGAGTCATCAATTTTTTGCACTACTGAAAAAGAACAATAACTTCTCATGGACCCCGGAATGTCAATGAGCTCTGGAGGAGCTCAAAAGATACTTATCGAGCCAACCGCTGCTTCACACCAAAGATAGACGAACAACTACACTTGTATTTGGCAGTATCGGAGATAGCGGTAAGTGGAGTCTTAGTCCGGGAAGAATAAGGTACGCAATTTTCGATTTATTATGTTAGTCGTACCTTGGGTGAGGCCGAAACTAGATACCATCACCTGAAAAAATTGGCGCTCACTTTGCTAAGTACCTCGAGGAGGCTAAAACCATACTTCCAATGCCACCCAATATGTGTCGTAACTACTTACCCGCTAAGAAACGTTATGCATAAACCCGAACTCTCGGACCAATTGGCCAAATGGGCTGTGGAAGTAAGTGGGTACGATATTGAATATCGACCACGGACTTCCATTAAATCCCAAATATTGGAAGACTCCGTGGCCGACTTTACACCGGCCATGATACCTGAGGTCAAAAGAGAGTTATTGGTTAACTCAGGGACATCTTCGAGAATTTGGACCCTCTTTACAGATAGGGCCTCGAACACCAAAGGGTCCGGACTTGATATCGTACTAAAGCCATCAACATGTAATATAATTAGACAATCTATTAAGACTGTGAAATTGACTAACAACGAGGCCGAATATGAGGCCATGATTGCAGGCCTTGAATTAGCCAAAAGCTTGGGAGAAGAAATGATCGAAGCCAAGTGCGACTCCCTCCTTGTGGTAAACCAAGTTAACTGAACATTTAAGGTCAGAGAAGGGCGAATGCAGAGATACTAAGACAAGTTATAGGTGACATTACATCAGTTCAAATAATGGACTTTGCAGCATATACCTCGGGATCAAAACGGCGAGGATGATGCCCTCGCTAACTTAGGATCCTCGATCGAAGATAACGAGTTTAATTCAGGAGAAATCGTGCAGCTTATGATATCGGTGGTGGAAGAAGGCCACGCCGAGATCAACTCGATGAGCCTAACTTGGGACTGGAGGAACAAGTACGTAGAGTATCTCAGGACCGAAAATTTGCCATCGGACACAAAAGAATCGAGGGCCATGCATACAAAAGTGGCCCGATTTAGCATGACAGAAGACAGAACCTTGTTCAGAAGAACATTCGATGGTCCACTTACAAAATGTCTAGGGCTCGGGGATACTGAGTACGTTCTGAGGGAAATCCACGAGGGCACTTATGGAAATCATTCAGGCGCTAAATCACTGGTTCGAAAAATAATTAGAGCCGGTTATTATTGGATCGACATGGAAGAAAATGCAAAGAAGTTCATTTGAAGATGTGATAAATGACAATGGCACGCTCTGATGATCCATCGACCTGGGGAGCCATTGCATTCGGTTTTGTCACCGTGGCCTTTCATGAAATGGGGGATGGACATCGTCGGCCCTCTCCCTCGGGCACCTGGTAGGGATCAGTTTATTTTGTTTATAATTGACTATTTCTCTAAATGGGTGGAAGCACAAGCATATGAGAACATTAGGGAAAATAAGTCATTGATTTTATCTAGGACTACATCATATGCCGATTCGGTATACCGGCTGAGATTGTGTGCGACAACGGGAAACAATTTATTGGCAGCAAAATAGGCAAGTTTTTTGAAGACCATAAGATCAAAAGGATCTTATCCGCTCCTTACCACCCCAGTGGGAACGAACAAGTATAATCTACCAACAAAACCATAATCCAAAACCTCAGAAAGAGATTGATCGACGCCAAGGGAAAATAGAAATAAGTGCCACCTGAGGTCTTATGGGCGTACCATACAACCTCAAAGTCTTGTACCAGATCCACACCATTTTCTTTGGTTTATAGCACCGAAGATTTAATACCGGTCGAGGTTGGAGAACCAAGCATCAGATTCCGACATACAACAAGGGAATCGAATGACGAGGCTATGAGTACTAGCCTGGAACTATAGATGAAAGGCGCGAAGCCGCCCTTGTCCGTTTGGCCGCCCAAAAACAGCGGATCGAGAGATATTATAATCAAAGGGCCAACCTTTGATATTTCAATATCGGGGACCTAGTATTCAGAAAAGTTACACTAAACACCCGAAACCCGAACGAAGAAAAATTGGGGACGAACTGGGAAGGACTGTACTAAATTAACGGGATCACCGGAAAAGGATCTTACAAGCTCGGAAAAATGAACGACGAGCAATTACCAAACAAGTAGAATATATCTCACTTAAAATGATATTATTGCTAAGGTACGACCCCAATTCTTTCTTCTATTTTTCTTTTTTACATTTCAAATTGATACTTACAGGCAACTTACAAAGGATGATACGAGATCCTAGGTCTGAAAGCACGTGTTGCACTCTTTTTCCCTTGAACCGGTTTTGTCCCAAATGGGTTTTCCGGCAAGGTTTTTAACGAGGCAACAAGTAATCGTGCTAACTTAGAATCAAAGGTAGGCTACGAACCGATGACAACGATCACGACAACATTCGAGGATTCTCATCGGTCAACCTCAAATACTGGGGGGCAATATCCTCGGGTATCAGATTTTACAAGGCATATCGACTTCGTGATTGAAGGGCCTTGATTAACGGGATTTATTGTAAGGGCCAAACGGTCAAATGAACCGTGCTCGCTCAAATCACCTGAGCCATGGAACAAAACGTGTATACATGTACAACTATTATGCATAGGAATAAAATGGAGACTCTTCTTTGCATATAAGCATCTCGTCTTCAAAAACGTCACTTGCATTTTTCAAGGAATTTTGTACACCTGATCCTCTAAAGATATTGAGCCCAAGGGCTACCTTAATCCGAGTTCAAACATTCTCTGCACAAGGGGATTGTGGGCATTTCCTAACTTAAAAGGCTTAGGTCGTTCCGAGTCAATAAAACTCGAGGGCATGAAGCTTATTTGACATTGCCCGAACTTAACGACTAAGTCGTTCCGAGTTAATAACACTCGAGGGCATAAAGCTTATTTGGCATTTTCCAAATTTAAAGGCTAAGGCCATTCTGAGCCAATAAAACTCGAGGGCATGAAGCTCATTTGGCATTGCCCGAACTTAACGGCTAAGGTCGTTCTGAGTTAATAACACTCGAGGGCATAAAGCTTATTTGGCACTGCCCGAATTTAAAGGCTAAGGCCATTCCGTGTTAATAACACTCGAGGGCATAAAGCTTATTTGACATTTCCCGAATTTAAAGGCTAAGGTCATTCCGAGTTAATAACACCCGAGGGCATAAAGCTTATTTAGCACTGCCAGAGTTTAAAGGCTAAGGTCATTCCGAGTTAATAAAACTCAAGGGCATAAAGCTTATTTGGCATTGCCCAAATTTACAGGCTAAGGCCATTCCGAGTTAATAAAATACTCAAGGGAATAAAACCTTATTTGGCAGCGCCCGAACTGAAAAGGCCACGACCATATTAACACAACTCGAAGATATCCGAGGCTCGTAACAAAATAAAGGCCTTTGAAAAACTCTTATGACTGGTTCTAAAAACTTCCCTCGGCAAGGCTATAAAACTAAGGTATTTCGAGGGAAAATTATCTGTAACACCAAGCCCTTACAATGTCTTAACCCTAAAAAGTCGATAAAGGCAACGTGTCTTCAAACCTTCGAACACAACCTAATTATTTCATGTTAAGGAATCTCGACCTTTGCGAATGCAAATAAAGCAAAGAAGAAATTTGAAAGCTACGAAAGAGGCCTTATATATATATATATATATATATATATATATATATATATATCAAAGTTTTTTTACAAAGGCAGAATAGCCCCGTTATACGTCATATACAAAGTCAAAATTGCCTCAACAAAAGAAACAGTACAAAATTTGAACGGCATAATCTTCACCAGGGGTTGCGTCATCGCATTCGGAGTCTCCCTCACCACCAAACTCACCCAACTCTTTAGATGCCTCGGAATCCTCCTCGGGAAAAGCTAGTCTCCGAGCATTGGTTCTGCATGTCTTGGCATTCTCGATTTCGGTCAATATGTTGAAATTCTGAGCATGGATTCCCTCGAGGGTCTCCCTTCGGGATTCCCACCTCGCATGCTTCACCATGTTTTTTGCCTGCTCCTGGATAGCCTCGACATCAACTTTAAACCGGGCCACCTTTTTATCAGCTTCATTCCGGGCTGTAATAACTTCTGACTTGGCAGCCTCGAGCTCCTTGGCCAGATTCTCTTTACTAGAAACAACAGAGTTCAGCTGAGATTGGAGTCCCTCGATCATTTTGGCCTGCACCAAGTTCTTCTCCTTTGCAGCCTGAAGTTGAACCTCAGCAGAAGCCAACTGTGTCCGGGCAGTCTCTTTCTCCGAGGCTAAACGGTCCATATTTTTCTGTCATTCTTCAGTCTCGGCTTTGACCGCATCCACCTCCCCTCAGAGTTTCTTGATCACATCAAGTTTTTTCTGAACCTGCGGGAAAGGATCATTAGCTACTTAGTCCGACTCATCATCACTAACTTCAAAAAATATTCTTACCTGCTCGACCAGGTCAGAATGTTCCCTACGAGCTACCTCCAGATCAGCTTGGGATTTTTCAATAAGGAGCTTATAAGCATCCCTCTTTTCGGCAAGCTCCCAGGTCTCGGCCTCGAAACGTTTTGACTCCTCCCGATATTGAAGAAAAACCTCATGATGAAGCCTTATGATCTTTCATGATTAAAGCTAAGTACATAATAAAGGGACATTCGAAATTACCCGATTCAACGCCTGTTGAGCCTCATTAAATAGACAGGGCACCTCTACCTCATTCATTTTTGTTTGATCCTCTTCGGTCACCAAGCACCGAAAGTAACTGGCAATCCCTATCGGGGAAGAAAGAACCCGGGGGTCCTCCAGGATAGACATATAAATTACCCGTCTCCGAGTAGGGTCAAAACTCGGAGCTAGGAACTAGTTTACTAATCGTGGGCCTGAAGAAGGACCGCCGGCTTTCGGGGATGGTGTCTTTTTTGGTACTGGTAAGTCGCCCAACCCGGTAACGTCCTCTGAGGTTGTGGATTCCAGGCCATCAAAGAAATGGTTAAGAGAGTCTACTGCTCCTTGAGTCCCCTCGCCAAGGTTACCTTTCAGTGCCGGGGCCTCGCTTATCATCGAATTAGTAAACGAAGGCGACCCAGAGAGGTCGATCACCCCAAGTGCATCCTTAGGCATAGTATCTTCTGACTGGGAAGTACCGGCCAAATTCCCTTTGTCAGCTTCCCGAGCTCGGAGCAAAACGGTCTCGACCCTCCCTGGTTCAGAGGCTTCGGCTGCTACTTCTTCTACGACCTCCCTGACTTGAGGCAGTTCATAATCACTTCTCATACGGGCCACTAAATTGGAATCTTCTTCTTCCTCTTCGGACTCATCCCTCAACCGATGGAGTGAGTCCAATGAGAGCTCTCGGGCATTTGCGTCTTTCGTTTTACACACCAGTCGCTTCCTTGGTTTTTCTTTTCTGGGTTCAAGAGACTCGGAGCTTTTCTTTTCTTCTCTTTGACCTGTTTTGAAGCGGGGGGATCAGTGTGTACATCGTCATCAGCTGATGGAGGCCTCATCTCGACGTCCTTTGGTAAACCTGCAAAATGAAAATATAATGGATCAGAGACCGATGATGAAAAAATGAGATCAGATATATTATTAGGGGGAAAAACTCTTACCATGATTACGGGCCTCCTGTCGGCCCTTCGAGATCTCATGCCATAAACGCTCAGAGTAAGGTCTCAGTGTCGCGATGCCCTCGACCCACTCTTTAAGTTCAGGAATGGGGTTTGGCATTTGGGCAACAGCTGCCTCACATAACATCAATGAGAAATCAACTAAATGAAAAGCAATAAAAGGAATACCGAACGCAAAGCTAAACTTACGTTTCATGTTCCATTTCTTGGGAAATGGCATATCCACAGCCAGGATTAATTCTGAGGTCCTCACTCAAAAAAATCGATTGAGCCAGCCCTGGTCTCGATCCTCGTCGATACTAGAAAACAAGGTCTTGGTGGCTCGGCGTGCAAGCTTAATTAGCCCTCCTCGGTAAAGTCGAGGGTTGTACAGGTGCATGAGATGGTCGATGGTGAATGGACATCCCTCGACTTTGCTCACAAAGAATAGAAGCAGAATAACGATCCTCCAAAATGAAGGATGTATCTGCCTGAGCGTCACATCATACCTTTTGCAAAAGGCTATGATAACCGGGTCTAGAGGACCCAACGTGAAAGGGCAAGTGTAAACACTTAAGAAAACTTCTACGTGGGTGGTGATTGATTCTTCAGGGGTAGGAACCACTACGAGTTTGCCTACCCAGTTGCAGTCCTCTTTAACTTTATCGAGGATGTTGTCCGAAATCGTACACATGTACCTCGAGACCGGTTCACATCGACCCGGTACCATGGGCGTATTCTCAACCTTGAAATCAACCACAGTAGGGCACCCAGTAGGAATATATGATCTCAGAGGAGGTTCCTCAGTAGCAACGTTAGAAGAGTGTTTAGAAGGTTTTGAAGAAGAAGGTGTTTCTTTTTGAGGAACCGAATTTGAAGATTTTGCCATTTTTATAAAAAATGAAGAAAAGAGATTGTTGATAAAGGGAAGCTTTGAGGTTGGCAATGACAAAACCAGAAGATGAAGAAGATAAAGTTCTTAGAACGCAAGAAGGATTTGAGCGTAAAAGTTCTAACAAACGGATTAAAGGGTAGTTATAGGTTCCTCAAGCGACAATTCATCTCCCGAGGTAACCGACTGTCAACTGACATACATTTAATGCCTCGACGACCGGACTTACGGGACGTTTCTATTATTCTTATCACCTATGTCATGTACCCATAGTCATGATTTATCGAAGTAAGGACCGAGGGTTCATATCGTTTTTAATCGCTTACTCTCCAAAAAAAGAGAGGACTATCTGTATACGGGTAGAACCGAGCTCTATGCTTGATCGAGGCATTTGAAAAAATAGGTCAAGGCTCGGCACCTACATAAGAGATCGAACTTACAGATGTAATTGAGCTCGATATCGAGGGTCGAAGTTCGAACAAGACCATCAGATTTTCCCTCAAGCTTATCGGGGGCACGACCGACCCCGCTTCTAACGGCCTCGAAGAAAATCTTTACCTACTCACACGACAAGCATCCATGATTCTCGCCATTGACCAATTATTATGGCGGAAATTACGGGATTAAGTCAAAAAGGGAGCCAACAGTCTACATAATTTCTTATAAAATAATATCTTAAAGGTTTCATCTCCCCGTATATATAAAGGGAATGTAATAATTCATTGGGGATATTGTAACATACTTAAGAGAGCAAGATATTATTTTTTTCAGTTTTATTCATATTATTATAGCTTCAATAATATTCTGGTAATATCTCTCCTAAATTAAAAGGAAGTTAATCCTACGAGGTTTAAGTTTTTCAATTTGCATGGTTTGTATTTATTTTTCTATTTATTCTTCCATATTAAACCTGATTTTCCGCTTTGTATCAAACTGGATTATGTATCCTTAAAATCGCATATAAATTCAATTATTATCCGATTTTTTGGATAAACAGATATAGTCCCTTTAATAAACATAAGAACAAGAAATCCAGAAGAAAACAGAAATAGTAAGAGAGACGACCAAGGGGCAAGCTAACGAGTTAAGGCCTGCTACCTCCACAAAGGGAGAATTAAATATTTCTATGGTTCTAACTTCTAACCAAAGCTTCAATTAATAGTAGGGCATCCAAAGACATATCAAAACATGTTCAAGTGTCCAAAGCACCCAATTAAAGCACCAACGTTTCTTTTCTTTTTCTCAAACTTTCTTTTCTTTATTGATTAAGGTATTGTATGTCACTACTAAAAATTTGACAAAACCCGATCACGATCGACTGACCAATTTTGATCGGTCAAAAAACTGACCAAAGTTGGTCGGTTTTTCAAAATATTTTATTTTTTAATTTGTTTATACGAAACCGACCAATTTTGGTCGATTTTTCATTTCAAATAAATTAATATTAATATTTAAAAAACCGACCAAAATTGATTGGTTAATTCAGCCGGTCATTTTAAAAAATCGACCGAATTTGGTCGGTAATTTTATTTTTTAATAAAACCGACCAACTTTGGTCGGTTATTTTCATGCGAAAATACAATTAAAGAGTATAAATGAAATAAAAGACAGTCTTAGAACAAAATGCATCAATAGTCTAGTAGTAGAATAGTATCCTACCACAGTACAGACCCCGATTTGATTCTCAGATGGTGCATTTTTTAATTACATAATTAAAATATCGACCAACTTTGATCGATTTTTTAGGCAATTTTTTTTTTTTGAATTTAATTGACCAACCAAAGTTGGTCGGTAAGCCCTTCCGACCTTCAAATACCGTCCACACGTAAATGGTCGCGTTTTGGACGGTTTTGGGCCATTACCGACCCACTTTGGTCGATTATTTTAGACGATTTTGCCCGAATTTTTAGTAGTGTCTATTTTTACAACGCTTAAAGAAAATATACCACAACAAAAGGAAAATAGTCACATGATAAATTTATAAAATATCAAATTAAATTTTAGTATTGTATCAATCCAGAAATATAATTGTAAATGTCAAAGTGGACAAATTGTGAAACACATCGGTGTCTACTGTCTAGGCAAGAACAAAAACTTTGACTAGTTACTGAGTTGGTAGTGAGTACTACATGTGGGAGAGCTTGATTTGGGACATTTTCTATGCAAGTCCACACTTAAGTTGTTTCTACTTTAGTAATACTGTGTAATCTCTATGACTCATGTCACACAATAAGAAATTGTCATTGGAGAGTCATTTATGATTATGGTACTTAATTTCACTCTTAGTTTACTTTGGTAATACTATGTAATCCCTATGTCAAATATGACAGCGTTTTTTCTATGACTATGATACTTTCACTCATCATAGAAATAATTACTCTTCTCTATTTGAAATGAACAATGGAGATCGGTGTAATTTCTTTCTAGTGTTCCAACCAATAGTTTAAGGCCTCATGTCACATGAAAATACATACCATTGTACCCATGAATAATAAAGGTCAAATACATACGCAAACACTTAAACTTATCCCAACTTTTTATTTAGACATCTAAACTAAGCTTATGACCTATCAAACACTTAAACTAGATTAGACCTGTACCAATTGAACACAACTGGGTGACATGGCAATTCATATATATCTCACCTAACAAGGACGCGTAATGGCCACAAAAATTTGATTTCTGTTTGTTTTTTTCCAAGTTGTCTTGTTCTTCATCCTCACAGTCATTTTCTTCTTCAAAGCCAAAATTCTTGTACGAGAAAATAGAGTTTCACCGGAAAATTTTTGGATGAGCTGTAATCATTTTCTTCTTCGTGTGTTAAGAGACCCAAATCTGCCTTCATCGTCTTCGCCAAAAAATATTTGAGACCCAACAAAGGCGGATTCAAATTTAATTATCCCTCAAATTAGAACTTCACAGCTTTAAAACATAGACTTTAAAATGTTATGCTCTCAATGAGCTAGATAATGGCAAGAAAGCTTTTTAGGAACTCACGAGCAAGCTCCAAACGCCAAGTAGATCAAACAAAGCGGACACTGATACAACCAAAGCTATGAACCAGAGAGCTCGAGGATGAGAAATCCGACAAGCTCCCAATTGGTTATGGGTTATGACATTAGCAATGAGCTTGCCTCATATTTCCGATACAAGATGAGCATGAAGAAGTTATTTAGAACATCTATGGAAGACGGTGGTACAGTTTTAACCTTGTTTAAGTGTTCCATATGTCATAACGTTTAAGTGTCAAAACGAAAAGTTTAGACAAGTTAAAAATGTTTGTGTATATATTTGCCCATAATAAATTGTACGCGAGTAATAGAACCCCGCATAGTTAAAGGTCATGAGAAAAAAATATTACCACTTTTGGAGGAATATATATATATATATATAATATTTTAGTAGTAAATAGTACTATTTACTTTCACTTTTTTTTCTTTTTGTTTGGGATTATTCCATCTCTAGTGGAAAAGATAAAAAGTGACAATAAGCCCAAGAACCAAAACACTATAAGTAGCTCACTAAACCTAAAACTTTGTAGCTCTATAATCCCTCGTATATTTTTCGCTATCACCTATGGAAGAGAAATCTCTCATTTTCATCAACACTAACAATCAAACAATCTCTTCCACAACCCCCCATTTTTTTCCTTCTTCATCTCTCTCACAAAAACCAACAACCTTAGCATCATCAAAACAAGAAACCACTTACAAGAAAAATAAATGCAGTGACATGAACAAGAAAACCAAGAAAATTGACGACTTAAAACACCCTATATACCACGGAGTTCGAAAACGGAGCTGGGGAAAATGGGTGTCCGAAATTCGTGAGCCAAAGAAAAAATCAAGAATTTGGTTAGGTACTTTTGCTACTGCTGAAATGGCTGCTAGAGCACATGATGTTGCTGCAATTGCAATTAAAGGTCACTTAGCTTTACTCAATTTCCCTGAATTAGTCCACCAATTTCCTAAACCAGTTTCTAAATGTGCTAAAGATATTCAAGCTGCTGCTGCAAAAGCTGCTGCTTTAAACATTTGTCCAAGAAATTGTATTTCTGAACAGAGTCAAGGTGAATTAATGGAACAATTTTCCCCTGAAGAAATAGAGTCAAGAGAATCATCATCTTCAGCTTCATCTTTAAGTTGCAAAAATGAGGACCCTTTTCTTGATTTGCCAGATCTTCTTATGGACCTTAGTCAAAATTTTGATAAATTTTGTTACTATAATTCACCTTGGGAATTAGCTGGAGCTGAAAGCAATGATTCTAATCACAGTGACTTTTGGCCAGAAGATCTCTATTTGTGGGACTACAACTATGGAACTGTACTCTAAGAAGTCCTACAAAATAAAAGAAAAGAATTACATAGTTTTGGCAAACAGTTGAACTGACAGTAATTTTTCTATTCTTAATTACCTCATGAAGTCATGACAAAAAGCAAGAACATGAAGTAGAGTAATTGTCACCTCTCGTTGTAAATAATGATGAATAAAAAATTATTTTCTTGATTTTTTTCCCCAAGTACTGCAATATTTTTTGGAAAATAATATTTTATAGCCACTCTTAAAATAATAACTGAAAATATATATTTTTTTGTATATATATACATTTTTGTATGTTATATATAAAAAATATATAAATTTTATACACTTTTACAACTATCATATATAAATAGTTTCGATCGCGGGCTAAAAATAATTTTTGCTCTTTTTTTTTTTTTTTGTTGTTGTTAGACTTACTAATTAGCTTGCTTCTTTAGGTAAAACTAGGGGAATCCTTATTTACCAACAATAGAAGAAACTACAACTGGGAACATGTGGAATTTATCATAACATGCACGACGTTTGACAGCCTTTACATAATTGTATAAGTATAGGTACTAATATTATAATTCTTCTGCATATCAAAGCTTATATTCCCTGAAAAGAGAAAAAAACATGTGAATAAAAGCTCAGCTACTTCAGTAGTATACAGAAAACGGCGGTGAGTGATCTAAGAGGTTTTCCTTTTCTTCATCCATTTTTTTCATTTTTTTTTTGGTGGTGTTATAACTGATTAATTCGCAAACACACTTTGGACAGATGACATTGCAGTGACATACCGTTTTATCGAGCGTACAGATAGTTTCTCTTTTTGGGGTGACAGCATATGCTTACTTTTCCTTTATACATACAATTCTGACCTTAATTTAGTTATCCAGTGAGACATGGTATATTTCTTTTTACCCTTTTATATCAATAGTAAAGTTGGGAATTTTTATTTCTCAAGTTCACCTAATATTCTCTCTCTAGAAACGGATCTATAACGGCTCTTTCATAAGCGAGTTCCCTCACGCTCCTTCCTCATGGATCCACCGGACGGTGTCCCGCTGGCGCGTCTGGATGGCCAATCCAATCTCAACCCTCCAATTAAACAGAGCACTGAATCTAGTGATGGAAAATTGTCCTATGCTACCAAGGTTTTCACTTCCAAATAATTCCCAACAGCCCCAAATCAACATGCAAGAGAATCTGTCATAGCAACACACACCACACACAATGGAATGCCGGCGGTACTCTTCAAGGCGTCGGATTACTATGGCATCATGGCAGATGAGTGTAGGCTCACAATAGTGGGCAAATTTCTCAAACCTAGGCCCCAAATTGACCGAATTAGGTCAAAATTCAAAGAACTAATCTTTATTAAAGGCTCGGTCAAGATTGGGGTTTATGATAACTACAACGTTTTCTTGGATTTCACCAATGAAGAAGACTTCAATTTTTTCTGGTACAAGAGGGTTGTCGAAATTGAGGGACAACAAATGTGGTTACAAAGGTGGTCTCCGGACTTCAAGCCTAAAGAGGATCTACCAGTGGCACCGGTATGGGTACTGCTACCAAGACTACATTTTCATATGCACAGATGGCAGTATGTCAAACAGGTGGTCAGCGCTGTTGGGACTCCACTGGAAATGGACTTGGCAACGAGAGGAAAGGCCAGACCTAGCATGGCTAAGGTAAGAATTGAAATCGACCTACTAAAACAACAACCAGATTCTGTTTATGTTGGTCAAGTTTATGATGATGCTCCTCAAAAAGGCTTTGTTCAAAAACTTGAATATGAGGGTGTCCCAAGGTATTATAAACACTGTAGAAAGCTTAGGCATAACATGATGAACTGTAGAGTTTTAGAAAGGAAAGGAGAAATGAAAAAGAAAGAGCGGGAAGCAAAACAAGACAAGGAGGTGAATCTTGAAACCAAAAAAGATGGGGAAAAAAAAGAGAACATAGCAGCAGTAACAAGGGAAGGCAGCAGAATAAACCCGGAACAACACTCCCAGAGAAAACAGGGACACAATGTAGAGCTTAACAACAAGAATGAGAGCATCAATAAGATCAACAATGAAGAACAACCAAGTGATGAGAACAAAGCTAAAAATCAGGAAAGGATGCAGGGGCAGAACAACCAAAAAAGTCAAGGCTAGGAGACAAAAGAAAATTCTTAAAAAGAAGTCCAAGGTTACCTTTAAATATGTCAAGATCTAAGCTAATTCCAAAAACAAGGGAGCTATAGAAGCAACTATGAAGGAGTAACAAGAAAACAACTCTCACATGAATACTGAAGAAGCAGTGCAAGAATCAAGCAATATTGAGGCCACCAAAAAAGATAAAGTCCCTGACTGGCAGATGTATATCAATGAATCAACTAGTGTCCCTTCAGACATTAAGAATCTACCAGGAATTAACCTGGCAGTCAACTTGATTCCTGAAGAACATGAAGATCACACGGAAGCAGCTCCAATTAGGAGAGAAACACAACAACAATTTGAAGTAACTTCTCCCAACAGAGTCACTGTTGTAATTCCTGAAGATCAATTACAAATTGGGCATGGCAAAGAGGATGGGGATGATTTCTCACCTATGATCAAGAGAAGAAATCAAAATAAAAAGAAAGAAAAGAAGAAAAAAAAGCAATGCTAATACATCTTCTCAAGGAGGTAGCTCAAACTAATCTCCCCTCCACTGTTTCCATAATTAATGCAATTTTCTGGAATATTAGAGGAGTGAATACCAAGAAAGCTATGCCTAGGCTTAAAAAACTTGTCAACATCAACAAAGTGGAGTTCATAGCAATTATAGAACCTTTTTTAGCATGAATAAGATTGATAAATACATGAAATATCTCAAGTTTCGACACTGTATCTCCAACACCAATGGAAAAATTTGGCTCATGTGGTTAGGAAACAATCAAACCAGTGTGATTAGTGTCAATGATCAACAAATCACTATCAAAATACAGAATGAGGTGAAAAACTCTAATCTGTTCCTTACTGTTGTCTATGCTAAATGCAATGCAAATGAAAGAAAAGACCTTTGGAGTAGTTTAGAAGGTACTCATATGGTGATTGATGGGCCATAGTGCATTGGAGGAAACTTCAATGTTATTCTTGATCTGGATGAGAAATATGGGGATCGACCTCACAGAATATACAAAAGCTTGGATTTTAGCTCTTGCATGGACAATTGTGAGGTTAAGGATTTGGGTTATGTTGGACCTACATTCACTTGGTGTAACAACTGGAATCCTAGAAGAAGGATTTGGAAGAGACTTGATAGAATTTTTGCAAATGATCTATGGTGCCAACTCTTTCAAAATAACATTGTCAAGCATCTACCAAGAACTGGGTCCGACCATAGACCCTTGTTGCTTAGTTGTCATAACAGAAACAATAATGGCATAAAGTACTTCAGATTCCTCGACTTCTGGACTGAGCAGCCTACCTTCATGAATCTGGTTGAAGAAGTGTGGGCTACTAACATATGTGGGAATGCCTTGTGGAAACTATAACAGAAACTAAATATGCTCAGCAAAAGACTCACTCAATGGTCTAAAGAAGAAGTTGGCAATGTGTTTGAACATGTTCAACTTTGGGAAGCCAAAATGCAAGAACTAGAGGAGTTAGATTTTAACAACAACACTGATTCCTCTATAAAATAACTGAACAAAGGGCAAGCAGAATACATTAGATAGATATCCATGCAAGATGCTATTCTGAAACAGAAAGCTAACTCCAAGTGGTTTGAAGAAGGTTATTCTAATACCAAGTACTTTCACGCCTTAATCAGAAAAAGAAGAAGAAAACTCCAACTTCACAGGATCAAAGATCATAGAGACTGATGGGTAGATGGTGATGACAACATTTAAAAAACTGCCATTCACCACTTCTAAAAGAGATTCGACATTCATCACCAATTCAGATATACTGACATTCTTGATTGCATTCCCCATAGAATCACTGATGAGGACAATAGATCTCTCACTCTATTCCTAATACTGAAGAAATCAGAGATGCAGTCTTTGATATGGGAGCTACAAGTGCAGCAGGTCCTGATGGCTTCAATGGTACTTATTTCCCTAAGTGCTGGAATATTATCAAAAATGATATCACTGATTTTGTTCAAGAGGTGTTCAATGGGAAGAGACTTACCAAATTCTTCTCACATGCCTGCCTTGTCCTGATTCCTAAAGTGGAGTCTCCTACCAACTTCTTTGAACTTAGACCTATCAGTCTAAGCAACTTCACTGGCAAGATTATTTCCAAAATTCTATCAAGAAGACTTAACCCTATGCTTCACAAGCTCATCTCAGAGAATCAAAGTGGTTTTGTCAAAGAAAGATCTATTACTAAAAATATTCTTCTTGCGCAAGAGATCATTCAGAATATCAACCATAGGAATTATGGTGGTAACGTCATTATCAAACTAGATATGGAGAAAGCCTACGACAGAATGTCATGGAACTTTCTTGTGTCTGTTATGAGGAAATTTGGATTCTCAGAGGAATGAATTGACATCATTTGGTCTTGGTCAATGAAGTCTGGCATTCTATTATTATCAATGGTACTAGGAAAGGTTTCTTTACTTCTTCCCATGGTCTTAAGTAGGGGGACCCTTTGTCCCATTCCTTGTTCATCATTGGTGCTGAAGTCTTGTCCAGATCTCTGAATAAGCTATTTGAATATGACAACTTCACTCCATTTAGCATGGATAACAGAGGATATCAACCACTTAGCCTATGCAGATGACATTGTCATTTTCTGTGGAGAAAACAAGCAGTCTATCAATCTTATTAAGAAGCATATCAAGAGGTATGAAAAGGCTTCTGGGCAAAAAGTTAACAACGACAAGAGTCCTAACACCTCTGCCTCCAGGATCAATAGAATTAGACAAGTTTCTGGTTTTATAGATAAAAAGTTTCCTTTCACTTACCTGGGATGCCCTATCTACCATGGGAGGAAGAACACTTGTTTATTTGATGGCATGTTAGCCAAAATTGTCAAAAGGCTCAATGGATGGCAAGGCAAGATTCTATCTCCGTGAGAAAAATCACTCTTATCAAGCATATTCTACAATCTCTTCCCACATATATTTTGTCAGCTATGAACCCCCCCTCCCCCCCCCCCAAAGGTACTGTTAACCTTATGGAAAAGTATTTTGCTAATTTTTTTTCTGGGGATCTACGAATGGTAAGAATAAATACCACTCAAGTTCTTGGCATAACATGTGCTTTCCCAAAGATGAAGGTGGAATTAGTATAAGGAAGATGCAAGATGTGATTGAAATATTTAGTATCAAAAGATAGTGGAGGTTTAGAACGCAACAATCTTTATGGGCCACCTTCCTCAAAGCTAAATATTGTAAGAGATCTCATCCCGTGAGTAAAGTCCTTAACTCCTCGGATTCTCACAGCTGGAAGAACCTATTGAAGAATAGGAGTAAAGCTAAAATGCACATTAACTGAAAAATTCAAAATGGTTCCTCCAGCTTCTGGTGGGATAACTGGACTGAAAAAGGTCCTCTAGCACACCTGTGTCAAGGTACCAGGAAGTCTACAAAAACTCAAGTAAATAGCTTCTTTTACAATGGGTAATAGGACATGAACAACTTAAACCAGGTTCTACCTTCACATATTACTGAGTATGTTATAAATATTGATAAAGGTAATTATATGGAGGATGACTTCCCTGTTTGGAATATTTCTGATGATGATCTGTTTGCTAACAAATCTACTTGGCACCTTATTAGATCAAAAAAGCAAAAAAATAATTTCTTAAATAAGGTTTGGCATCACTCTATCCCTTTTAAAATGTCTTTCCTAACTTGGAGATTATTTAAAAGAAAATTGCCGTTTGATAACATGATTGGTAGGTTTGGTACTAACATCACGTCTAGATGCTCTTGTTATAGTGCACCACGGGTGGAGACTATGTAACATGTGTTCGTGGAAAGTGAAGGAGCAATATTTATTTGGAATGCAATTGGCAACCCGCTAGGAATTAGGCATCAATAGGCCCTTGTTCCTGCAACCTTCAAAAGGTGGTGGGAAGAGAAATCTAACAACAAAGTCCATGCCTTGAGTCTCCAAGTCGCACCAACTGTCATATGCTGGAAAATTTGAAAACAGAGAAGCTCTTGTAGATATGGCACGCAGAAGAATTTCAATTCAACTTCATGAAATATCAAGTAGTATGGACTATCAAATCCACCATTACTAAGCTAATGCCTAATGGAGAGGCCTCTTCTCAATGGCCTACTTTATGCAGCAGGATAGAAAAGCTAAGACCTATTCAAATCTGGAAGCAAGTTCAATGGCAATCTCCTTTATATGGCACTATCAAAGTTAACACTGATGGTAGTTACATAAAGGAAAGTGGGAAAGCCGGCATAGGAGGCATAATCAGAGATGGTAATGGTGACTGTATCATGACCTTTGCTATGCATGTTATTTGTGATAGCAATAATATGGCAGAAGCCTTAGCCGCAGAGTTTGGAGGAAAATGGTGCAACCAATTAGGTTTCACTAATTTTGCTCTCGAACTTGACTCAACGGTCATTGTCAACATGATCAACCAAAGAGGAACAAAGAACATGAAGCTAAAGATGGTGGTGGAGAGGATTTTAAAAGTTGTCCATAATGCAAATACGACTGTTCAACACTGCTACAGAAAGGGCAACCAAGTAGCTGATGCTTTAGCTAAACTAGCCTCTACCTTCACTCAAAGTTTAATCTGCCACTCTTTTGGCCATCTACCAAAAGAAGCCAAAGGCCCTTTTATTCTAGATAAATGGCAAATGCCTAGTATTAGAACAAGATATGATAAGTGCAACTTTTTTGTTAGTTGATTTTGTATATATATATATATATATATATATATTGCACTGTCAGTAGGGAGGACTTTTAATGTATACCTCCTACTGTCTTCTTTTTTGGGTGATAGAAATCACCATGTTGTATTAAGTTATTGAGGTAATGTGTAGCCCCCCTCACTGCACTTTTTTGAAATACAACACCTCCCAGACCTCTGTCTGGGTACCTTATTTAAAAAAATAAAAAATAAAAGGTAAAACTGGTAAGGCTGCGTACAATAGACCCTTGTGACAGAGGAGCCTTGGCGTAACTGGTAAAATAGTTATCATGTGACCAGGAGGTCATGGGTTCAAACCGTGGAAATAGTCTCTTGCAGAAATGTAGGGTAAGGCTGCGTACAATAGAATATTGTGGCCAGCCCTTCCGCAGACCTCGCGCATAGCGGAAGCTTAGTGCATCAAGTTGCCATGTCCTTTTATATTAGTAGTGTGTCTAGCTACTTGTGTATATTTCGATTATTTCGTTAGGTACATATTATTTCCCATCAGCATAAATCCGGACAAATATTTTGAGCAAATTCAACTAGTCACTTACAAGCAAATTTATGTCAATTATATGAATTTTATATGTCCATATCGCTTCATTTAATCTCATCTAATTAGTCCAATAGATTAACTACCAAATTTAAGAAAGTACATCTGTTTTAGATAATAATAAAAATTATTTTAGCTGCCATGTAAGCAATGGATGTATGCCACCTCATCATGACCTCATTCACATCTCTTATGTGCATTGATGTGGAGTACGATTTGTTTCTCTAGTCATTGATGTGGATTATGTGCCATTTGAAAGATGTTACATATAAATTCTTATTTTCTATCAATTTAAAAGGTCTAAGATAAAATTACTATTTCAAACTTACCTTGTACCAAAATCTTTACCAAATATGACTTCAAAAGACGAAATTAAAGCAATGTATAAGTTTTTTAAACATGTGCATTTGGTCAAATTGAGCTTTGACATTCAAAAAAATCTATATACATGACAAAAAATTTGGTGTAGGAGTAGACATTTTTCTTCTTCTTAAATTATGAGTTATAACGTAATGAGTATGTGATGGAATTCATTTACAAATAATCACTACACATGGAAATTAATGTTTTGTATTACTAGCTAGTATATTTTTCAATTATTTCAATTTCATATCTCGTGCATTTGCACGGGCAAAAGTCCAGTGATGGATTTTCTATCTGCAATTTCCATTAGATATGGCCCGGCAAAGATACCAGTAGTATATATATATATATTGTTTCATGAATAACTTAGTTATTCTCAAGGATGTTTCTTTTCATTACAATGTCGAAGCAACATGTTGCCATATGATTTCACGAGGCAAGATGTAGTATATTCTCTTCCTTTTAATGTTGAGTTGGATTTTTCTTTTTCAATATCCTCTTCTTCTTTTTTGTTGTTGCATTTTAACTATGAAATCTACAATCTGAATTGGCCCGAATAGAAAAATAGTAAGAATTATAAATCAAGCGGCCAGTAGCTAGGTGGACGAAAAGCAGCGAATGGTGGGGCAATGGCTTACAAACAGAAGAGAAGAGAAGAGTATTGAGGTTAAAGTGATAAATGGCAATATGAATTATGCAGACCATCTTTGTCTTTCTTTTGAGTTGGAAACCTAAGTAAGTAATGCTTTTTTTTTGCTTAATCATTGAGTACCTCTTTTGCTTTTCATGCATTTACCTTTTGTCCTGTTTCCATTCCCCCACCCCCACCCCTCCCCTCCCCACCTCCCACACACATGGGCGGATTTATAGCCCAAATCATGAGATATGTGAACACATGTTCTCTCTGCCAAATTATGTATTTTATATACATATTTTCTAGAATTTGTCTAATATTATCTATTGATACCCTTATTCCAAAAAAATTAAATTGCGCATTTGATTGAATATTGAATTATTTATCTAGAAAAATATGAGATTAATTTTCACTTAATATTTTTTTAGTGGTGCATCCATATTCAGTGCTATCTCGTGAAGTAGTTGACTTGTCCACTCACCACTATATAACAAAACATTTGTACTATCCTAAAAACATGGTAATATTAAAGTCAAAACATTATCCAACTTTCTGCTATTAGCTAAGAGCATAGTATACTTAAACAGGAGCTGCTTAATTAGCATTTAGTCAACCATATCGTTTTGAAAGGACTTGTTCCCCTCTAAGATTTACCCAACTACATATTTACAGACTACAGTAATCAGATTTGACCAATGTCTTCGTTATGATAACAAATATTGGTCTTAATTGTCAAGTGCTGTTACATCCCGGAAAAAAAAAAAAGAAAAAAAGAACCACAAAAATTGTCAGATAGCTTTCATGATTAGTTTCTTATTCTTTTTTCCTTTTCCTTTTTGTGGTGTCATGTTAATTGGGAAAGAGCTTGTCCTTATTAATCAATGTGTTTCACGGTAGTAATAAAATATAGTATCTGCAGGTTTAATTAAACGATAAGTACAAAAGATCCTCCAAATTGGAAAAGCTTTATGAATTACTTTAATTAATAACTAAAAACAAGTCTTCTTTCCACATCATTGTGACGGGATTAATGCTTTAGATGTTTATTTATACAGGCACATGTTAAATAATTTGAATTAAAGGGATCAGTATTTTGCCAATATTTAAGAACATCATTAAAAAAAAAATTAAAAAAAGCGGTATAGTGGAAGGAATAAAGCTAAAATCAACAAAGCGAACCATGTGGGAATTCCAAAGATGTTCAAAAGATCAAAAGAATCTAGACCAATTGACAAGCATTATTATACAATACAAGAAATTAAAAAGAAAAGGATCACTTTTCTGTTTTTTCATCAGCTGTTCGTACTGAATAAGGCTCGGGAAAATGTTTTTTATCAGGATTTTTTATATATCATAAGACTTGAACACGAGACGTATGATTAAGGACGCGGAGAAATTATGTTCATCCCCCACAACTCTTAATGGTAAAGCTAGGTGGTCAGTTGACAATCCTTTGTTGAAAAATTGTACTATGTATATATGTAAAATATTACGTTTTAAACGTATATAATACATATTAAACACCATTTATCGTGAATACTCTTAGAAAAATTTCTAACTTCGCCACTGGTGAGACCACTTATTCACTTGACTTTTCATTGAGACCAAACCTACAAAAGCATATGATAATCAACTAATGAAAATATCCCAAATAGGAGTTTAGGAAGATTTCTTTGTTTGTCTGCTTATTACTATAAATAAAAAAAGTAGAAAAGGAAAAGATTACATGCAGATATATCCTTTGGTAGGTTGTTCTTGTTCAGTAGTGCATGCAAAGAAGGTAGGAACTAAAAGTTAAAGGCCCCCTTATTAAAAACTCAATTAAAGAAAAAAGAGAGGAGTGCAAAAAGAAAGAGAGAATGATTAAGGTCAATGGACCAAGACTTGGATGACAAGCTAGAATCTCACATATCTATAAGTAGTATACTTTATCCCATCTGGAAATATTGGCCAGTTTCCAAGAGGAAATGGTACAAAATAATTAGTTACAATTAGACTATAAAAACAACAACAACACTCTAGTATAATCTCACTAATGGAGTCAGGGAAGGGTAGTATGTACGCAAACTTTACCTCTACCCTAGGGTAGAAAGACTGTTTCCGATATACCCTCGGCTCCCTCCCTCCAAAAACTTTTCACCTTGCTATTGGGGTGACTCGAACTCACAACCTCTTGATAGGAAGTGGAGGATGTTCGAGCAACCTAGTCTTGTCCATAAATGAATTCTATAAAGATTATAAAAAGAATTCTATAAAGATTCCCTACATATGTATTACCTATCTACTTTACGTCTTACATAAAGATTGAGATGATTGGCCATAAATGATAAAACTAAAAGAATAATTAGCCAAGATAATGCTATATTTACTACATATACTCATATGAGGTCTATAAGAAACATCCCAAATATGAGATAAAACAAAACAGGTATATTTAATGTAACATAAGAATGGACAAATTCTGCACAAATATAATAGGATCCAGGGGCGGAGCTAGCCCATCAGTTATGGGTTCAGCCGAACTTACTAGCTATAGTCCAAAACCCTTTTTTTGTCTTATGAAATTCATTGATTATGTACTAATTATTAGTTTAGATAACTTAAAAAGATTAGAACTTCGAACCCATAACTTTTAAATTTTGGCTCCGCCTCTTATAGTATCCACGTGCCCCTCCCTGACTGACTTATTTGTCCTATGCCCCTCAATTATCATATATATGTCCTACATATATTTAAATCCTGTAGATCCAATGAATTTGCCTCCTCTATTTGTCATACATTGATCTCCATTGCCAAATTCATAATATTAACGAGGGGTCAAAATAGAGGATAGTCTAGGCCGATTCATAGATAGACTTCTTTCCATGTAGATAGAGATAAAGATACGGATCCATCTAGATCTTGATTCACTATTTTCATATTTTTTCTTGATTCCGATAGATTGTCTTTTTTTTTTTTTTACGACAAGTTTTAAAGCTTAATGCAGGCAACGAAACATTATTTTTCAATTATTACATGTAATCTTAAGATAGGTGATGGAAAATACTTATAACTTGAGCAACTTTCTCTTGTCAAATTCCATAATATTACAAATTCTTAGTAACATTTAGAAAGAAACTTTCTACAGTTTAGTCAGGTAAGTATGGATATGATGTTTCTTTCCATTAAAATGCAGCATTCCTAACTCTTTCAAACATAATTTACCCAATTGGGTGAGACTTCGTTTAACCCATGATAAATGAATATAAGTTACATATTCATGACTTTGATACAATTTTAGATCGGCCAGGTAGTCTAAGGACAAGGTGGGCAAATATAGATTCTTTAGACTACCTGACAAATCAATTGTCCTTATAGACCTCATCCAAGGAGAGTAAGTGGTGGTACAAAAGTCATCATTAATGCTTTCACTATTTCCAGAAGCTAACTGTAGTATATTGTAAGGTTACAGCTGTGTACTTTGGTTTAAACTCAGGACTTTCCCTACTTTATGGAACATGCTACTGCTCAACTATGTTGACACCACGATTGGACACTTTTGGCTTCTTTCTGCCGAAAAATTGGTAAATTATCATAAAAATCTAACCAAAGGTACAACTATGGACCCCAAACAGAAGGATGCTAAATTGGATGTTTACTATCTTTAGGTCCTAGTATAGGACCTACACTCTATTATAGATATCGATTGCAAGAATACCGAGTAAATCTTTAAAGTTAACGAGTTTCTGCCACAATCTCATTTTATAATAATAATTCTGTTCATTCTTAAATATTTATAGATATTTAATAATTTTTTTAATATATATACACATGATCCGTGCAAAAATTATTGGATTACCGTAATATCATACGTTGTGCTCTAGATCTGCCATTGAATGTTACTAAATCTACGATAGTAGAAATACCTCTCCAAATTTTAAAATTTGCTCTATCTGTTACAAATTGAAACTTATGCCGCTGGTAGTAAAATGAAAATTTTCACCATTATTGCATTTTAACATGTTATAAAAAGGTTAATTGCCTTATTTTTCAGACAATTAATTTCACTTATTATGTGTAATTGTCTTCTGAATGATATGGTCGTATAAAAAAAATTATACAATATTGCTGGTAATATTAAAGTATTTCAAATTAATAGTGCCTTGTTTTCTCTTATAGATATAGAAAAGTTAATAATTATTGTAATATCTTACAAAAACTCATATTTGTTGTGCTTTCTTCATTTTAATTTGTTTATACATTTACTCATGAAGTTCAATTTGATCAGCTTTTAGAGCTAACCGAACAACAAAGTTCCTTTTATCTTCGAAATAATAGGGATATAAATTACAAAACGGTATTATAGCAATTTTCCTCATATCAAAGTGACAAAAGAATGCATTTAAAAGTTTTGAGGACGGTAACTTAATTTAAGGTTCAAGAAGTGAAATGTAACAACTTGGAACATGAAAAATATGTGTCACCAAGTTAAGAAAAGTAGCCATAGTAATAACTGCATATTGGACCACCCTCTAGTACAAACGAAGAAATATTATTCTTTGGCGTGCCTTAGACTAAAATTAGCGTGCTCTTTACCATTACTTGCTTCACTCTTTCTCTCTTCCTATCCCAATCTCAATCACCATATATAACAAGGATACACACATAAATAATAAGCTCCTAGAAATTTTGGTTGGAAATACAAGGTGATATGTCAGCTTAGATACAGACACACTCATTGTTTTAATTTAGACTTAAATTATATATACATGTGTGCGTGTGTGTTTCTTTATACTATAAGCTTGCACCAATTATCATATACAATTGGCTTAAAATCTTACATGGTATCGGCTAGTGGTATTTTTCACAACTTTAGTGCACCTTATGGGCCTTTTCATGGTTCCACTCGAAAGCTACTTCCCAAATCTCTTACCTTACTTCTTTTAGCGACTAAGTGCCTTCGGAGATAAAGGTTCAACAAGCTAAATTAAGAAAAAACAGGGATACAGCTTGTAGTGTGGGTGCCAAAGAAAAGGTCTATAGGATCAAAGGGGCTAGCAGCATGAAAATTTTATTTCTAAGTGACAGGCACATCTATGATCAAGCAAGAAACTCCTACGTCATCTTCTAGACTAGCACAACTTAATGATTTCGCTTTGATTAACACATGGGGTAAGTTCTAGACTACACATGATAGCACAGAATAACATGAATCCTTACACACACATTGCACATGACTCAATCAAGACGGTTCTATTCAACTCTCAAGTCAAGCAAACACATACAGTTGAGAAATTTTAAGCAATAATGCACTAGGCGACATACGAGTCAAACAACTGAGAAAAAAGCGTCACAGAGTAGGCTACTTAATTTAGTTTAGGCATCACTGTAACGACCCGACTTGTCGTTTTAAGAATTTATGCCCCGTTCAGTGACTTAAGGTCTCGAGCAGCCTCGTAATATGTATTATGACCCGCGTGTGTGGTCGAGTTTGATTTACGGATGATTCGGAGAGATTTGGGACACTTAGTCCCTGAGATGGAAGCTTAAGTCTTAGAGTTTTTACTGTAGTCGGAACTGTGTGAAGACGACTCTGGAATAGAGTTCTGTCGGTTCCGTTAGCTCCGTTGGATGATTTTGGACTTAGGAGCGTGTCCGGACTGTGAATCTGAGGTCTGTAGTCAATTTAGGCTTGAAATAGCGAAAGTCGAATTTTTGAGAAGTTTGATCGGGGGTTGACTTTTTGATATCGGGGTCGGAATACAATTCCCAGAGTTAAAAAAGCTCCATTATATTATTTGGGACTTGCCTGCAAAATTTGACGTCATTCCGGGTTGGTTTGATAGGTTTCGGCATGAGTTTTAGAAGTTGGAAGTTTTAGAAGTTCATAATTCGATTCGATGCGCGATTCATAATTCCGGCGTTGTTTGATGTGGTTTGAAGCCTCGACTAAGTTCGTAGGATGTTTTGGGACTTGATGGTATGTTTGATTGGGGTCCCGAGTGGCTCGGGTGTGTTTCGGGGTGGTTTCGGACCAAATTGGAGCTGTTTGGACTAATGTTGCTGAAGTCTGGTTTCCTTCTTCGCAAACGCGAAGGGATTCCCGCGTTCGCGAAGAGGAATTTGAGGGACTGATGGTTTGGTCTTCGCAAACGCGAAGCTATGGACACGAACGCGAAGAAGGATCAGGGCAAGCCTTCGCGAACGCGGCCCAGGCAATGCGAAGAAGAAAGGAAGATTGGGGCTTGGGGTCGTTTGGCCTTCGCGAACGCGAAGCGTGGAACGCGAACGTGAAGGAGTTGGTCAGCTGATCATCGCGAACATGACAAGGAGTTTGCGAGCGTGAAGAGGAAATGATGGGGCAGAAACAGTTGGCCTTCGTGAACGCAAAGCAATGGTCGCGAACGCGAAGAAGACCTATTTGGGCAGAATTAAAAGTCCCAAAAACGGAGGTTTGAGTTCATAACTCAAAATTAAATTTGGAGCTCGGTAGAAGGCAATTTTTGGAGAGATTCTTTCGTGGGTATTTGGGGTAAGTGATTCTTATCCAGTTTTGATTAAGTTTCATGATTATGTCTTTGAATCCATCATTTAATTCGGATTTAATGGAGGAAAAATCAAGATTTTTATAAAATCTTCCAAAAACGAAAATTTAAGATTTGGAAGTCGAGTTGTTATTAGAATTCGATAAAATTGGTATGGTTGAACTCGTATCGGAATGGATATTTGGATTTCATGAAAATTATGTCGGGTTCCGAGAGGCGGGTCCCGCATTGACTTTTGTTGACTTTTTGGAATAAAATTTTAAGTCGACGTATTATTATCCGAAATTATTTCCGATGAATTTTAATGAAGTTATACAATTAATTTGGATAGATTTGAACGACCCGGAGGTCAATTCAAGCAAGAAGGCGATTTTGGAATATCGGCATAACTTCAAAGAAGTAAGTATCTTGCTTAACCTCGAGTGGGGAAAATTTCCCTTAGGCATTGAGTCTTATGTGCCATTGGTGTAATTGAAAACCATGTACGCGATGTGACGAGTACGTACTTGGTTTATATGTGTAAATTTTATTGAGTTAAAGTCTTGAGCATATTGTGTAGTAAATTGGATAATTGTTGGCATATATTTAAGCATCTACTTGTCGCGTCTAAATCCTTGTTGTTGACTCTGTTGTTATATGACAATGTGATGTAATTGTTGTTTGATTATTTATAAAATTTCGTGAATTTGCTGGTTTGATAATTATTGTAATTTAATTTCATTATGGATTTTCCTTCTGCAAATAATTAATTAAATGAGCTTAAGAAGAGGTGGTTATATAATTATTGAAAAATTGAATTTAAATGAAGTCTTTGCCTTATGTTGAGTAAATTTTATCTCTATTGATTGTTTTTGGGTGTTGTGCACATTGTGTGGAGCTTTTGGCTATTTGTTGTGAAATTAGTTGACTTGGTTGTAGCTTTGAAATTTGGTTGTGGCCATTGGGCAAATTGTGATATGAATTGATTTTGTTATGTTGCTGCGATAATTTTCCGTATGAATTATTGTGTTGTGTGAGTTGTTATTTTGGGGAGATAAGGGTGGCATTTCACCGTTGATATTATGTGGTTATAAGGGTGGCATTTCACTGTTGTGTTTGTTGGCTATTGATATTGTCTGGGCGGAGCGATAAGGGTAGCTATAGGAGCGATAAGGGTGGCAATAGAAGCGATAAGGGTGGCTATTGATATTATCTGGGCGGAGCGATAAGGGTGGCTATAGGAGTGATAAGGGTGGCAATAGGAGCAATAAGGGTGGCTATTGTCAGGACGATATGTGATGGTGTGGGGTTGTGGTGTTGATAATTTTTATGTGATGTTGTGATTTTCTTGTGTTTATGTTTATACCTTGTGCAACTTGTCTTGTTGTTAGTAAATTGATAATAATCTGATTTATGTTGAAATTGAGAGCGTGTGGCTATTGCCAGGCGGTTTATAAAGTAAAATGTGGGCACGAGGTGCTGTGATGAAATGATAATGATATTTGGCACATGAATTATCCGTGCAGTTGTGATATGAAATGAGGGCACGAGGTGCCGGAAAAATATGATAATTTAATTATGGGCACGAGGTGCCGTAGAAATATGAAAATGGGCTGAGACCCGTATTTACGAAATATATAAAAATGGGCTGAGACTCGTATTATGATAATTTTGAAATGAGGTGTCACATGGTGACTTTTTTATAATTGAAAGAATTATATTCAAAATATTTATTTGGAAGGATTTTTTACTTAGAAAGTATTATATAAAAGAATTGTATTTTGAAAGATATTTATTTGAGAAAATTATATTTTAAAAGATTTATTGAAAGAATTATATTCAAAATATTTATTTGGAAGGATTTTTACTTAGAAAGTATTATATAAAAGAATTGTATTTTGAAAGATATTTATTTGAGGAAATTGTATTTGAAAAGATTTATTGAAAGATTTATATTCAAAATATTTATTTGAAAGGGTTTTTACTTAGAAAGTACTATATAAAAGAATTGTATTTGAAAAGATTTATTGAAAGAATTATATTTGAAAAATAATCATTTGAGAAAATTATATTTGAAAGAGAGTTATCTGGAAGAACTATGTGAAAGCCATTTATTTGAAGGGCTTGATTTAATTGGGTGTAATTGTGTTTATTAATTGTTGAGTGATATTAATGGTATTCTTGTTGTCTGTTGTGTATATCACTGGTTGTTTTATCCTGCCTTTATTATTATTTGTTTCCTATTATTTATGTATATTATATTGCACAGGTTATTAGACTGGTGAGTGTCTTGACTGTACCTCGTCTCTACTCCATTAAGGTTAGTCTTGATACTTACTGGGCACCGCTGTGGTGTGTTCACTCTACACTTCTGTACATTTTGTGCAAAGCCAAGTATTGAAGATAACGGACTTGAGCAGAGTTAAAGAGGGATCGTAAGGATTCAAGGTAGAGTTGCTTGGTCGTCGCAGTCCCTTGGAGTCTTTTCATTTTATTGTATTGTTAACTTGTAATCAAACAGTATTGTATATTCGGTTCTCGTGATCATTCTATGTATTCAGTTAGAGTTAATGACTCAGTACTACCAGTCTTGGGAGGTTGTATATTCATATTTGTTTCGTTGTCAGTTTCGATTATTTATTTAGTTTTAAAAAAAATGGCTTCAAAAGGTAATTGAAATCGGCTTACCTAGTCTTAGAGACTAGGTGCCATCACGACGCATGTGGTGGAATTTTGGGTCGTGACAAGTTGGTATCAAAACTCTAGGTTCATAGGTTCTACGAGTCACGAACGAGTCTAGTAGAGTCTTGCGGATCGATACGGAGACGTCTGTACTTATCTTCGAGAGGCTACAGAACTGTTAGGAAATTTCCATTTCTTCCATTCCTATCGTGCGAAATTTGTTGAATTTGAAATTTGAACCTTTGTATCTCCATTCTCTCACAGATGGTGAGGACACATGCTACTGGGTTAGCTGAGCAGGCATTCGGACATACTGCTAGGGCTGCAAGAGGCCGTGGCTGAGGTAGAGGTCGAGAAAGGGCACGTGCTGCGACTAAAGCACCTGTTAGAACAACAGTTGAGGAGCCACTAGTAGCTCCAGTTGGGGGACAGGTACCAGAAGCACCTGTTGTTACCCACGGACTTCAGGAGACCTTAGCACAGTTCCTGAGTGTGTTTGGTACATTAACTCAGGCGGGATTGATCTCTGTTGCACCAAATATTTCGCAGATTGCGGGAGTAGCTCAGACTCCTACCACAACTCTAGAGCAGTAGGTTCACGTTAGTCAGGTTCCGGGTGTAGTACCGATACAGCCTGTTATTCCGGTTCTGCATGAGGTCAGGCCCGAGGCATCAGAAGAAGAACAAAAGAGACTTGAAAGGTTTAAGAAATATGATCCACCAACTTTCAGTGGCACAGCTACAGATGATGCCCAAGAATTTCTAGAGAACTGTCACCATATTCTCCGCACCATGGGTATTATGGAAGTGAGCGGAGTTGCCTTTACTACATTTCAACTGCCAGGCGCAGCGTATCGGTGGTGGCAAATCTATGAAGAAGGTAGATCAGCCGATGCAACACCAACAACTTGGAATCAATTTTCGGAAATGTTCTTGAAAGAGTTTGTTCCCCAGACTCTCCGAGATGCGTGGCGCACGGAGTTTGAACGGTTGCATCAGGGCACTATGACAGTGTCAGAATATGCTATCAAGTTCAGTGAGTTAGCCCGTCATGCACCTATCTTAGTTCCTACAATCAGAGAACGGGTCCGCAGATTCATTGAGGGGCTCGATTATGATATTAAAATATGTATGGCTCGAGAGTTGCAAACTGATGCCCCATTTCAACAAGTAGTGGAGATCGCAAGGAAGATCGAGGGTGTTTTCGGAAGAAAGGGAGTCTAAGGAGGCCAAGAGGTCTCGAAGATCTGGAGGGTTCAGTGGATTTTACTCTTCAGCTAGAACCCATTATAACGGAGGCTCGAGCAGTCGGTCAGCTCAGTCCGCACATCAGATTTCTCGGAGTGCTCCAGTTTACAGTGCACCACCGACACGAGATTCTTATAGTGGTTATTCTAATTATCTGACACAGACTCAGTACGAGCAGCTGCGACCTCAGAGGGGTTGTTATGAGTGTGGTGATACTAGGCATATCATGAGAGATTGTCCCAGACTTGGGAGGGGTGGATTTCATCATAACACTCAAACTACAAGCTTTATTCCAGTTGATACTCCACGTGCACAATCAGCTATATGTGGAGGACAGGTGGGTAGTGGGCGCCTAAGAGGTAGAGGCCCGACCCGTTGATTTAATCACTATAATTTGGCTAAGGCCAATACACTAGATGGTGTCGTTACAGGTATGATCTTGATTTTTTTTATAAAGGGATATTTTCCTTAATTTGATTCGGTTCTGAATATTGAGGTGAGTCCTCCTATTATGCTCTACTTATGGGTGAGCTTCGTAAATTTGTGACCCACTTATATGTTATCCCTGTTGGGAGATTTGAAGGTGTGAGCCCGGGTCTGTCATTTTCGGGGTCTCCCAAACCCAAAGAATTTCGGGGTGAAAGAAGCGCTCAAGACGTGGAGAACTTCTTGTGGCAGCTGGATTCTTATTTCGAACATGTAAGCATTACCAACGATACTGCCAAAATCCGAACGGCAGCCATGTATTTATCAGAAACCGCCATACTTTGGTGGCGCAGAAAGAAGGCAGATATGGAGAAAGGAACGTGCTTCATTGATACTTGGAAGCAGTTCAAAGAGGAGCTAAAACGGCAGTTTTATCCTCAAAATGTTGTGCACGAAGCTCGCCGACAGTTGAGGGAGCTTAGGCAAACATCATCCATCCGTGAGTACGTAAAGGATTTTACAAAACTCACCCTTCAGATCCCCAACTTGACTAGTGAGGATCTATTGTTCCATTTCTTGGATGGCTTGCAGTATTGGGCCAAACAAGAGTTGCAAAGGCGACAGATCGACAACGTCGATGAGGCTATTGTAGTAGCCGAATCATTGGCAGATTTCCGGACCGGAGCGTCTAAGGGAAATAACAATCCGAGCCAAGCTGCTGCTGCTCCAAAGACGGACCCCAACCGAGGCAAAGGCAGATTCATTCCCAATCAGAACAATGATAATCGAGGTAACCGCAACCACTCTTCTAATTATCACAAGGATTACGATGATAAGAGAAAAGGAGGCGCACCGAAGGCTGCTCAGCGAGATGTTTGCTATCTCTGCGGAAACCATTCTCATACTGCTTGAGATTGTCCTACTCTGAACAAATTAGGAGCAATTGTCGCAGCACACCAGCAGCAAGGACAAACTGTTGCGCAACCCGAAGAGCGAAGAGCACCAGCTGATGGTGCAGGACAAGGGAAGAACAAGGCCGTAGGCTTGTTCAATCATATGGCCTTGAGAAACCATATGACCATTGCCGCTATTGCTGCCCAACCGCCTCGTGTGAGGCCCCGTGAATCTTTATTCGTCGATGCCAAGTTAAACGGCAAAGACGTACGCATCATGGTGGATACAGGTGCGACTCATAACTTTGTGACAGAGGAACGAGCTAGGGAGCTTGGACTTGACTTTATTTCTAGCGACACGATAATGAAGACTGTCAATGCCCTTCCCACTACCGTTCATGGCTTTGCTCCTAACGTACAGATTGCTTTAGGAGACTGGCAGGGATTAACGGACTTCACCGTTGCTCCCATGGATGTCTTTGACATCATTCTGGGATTGGACTTTTGGTACGAGGTCAACGCACTTATTGCACCACGTATCAACCAGCTTCATATAAGTGATCCTAGAGGTTCGTGTATTGTGCCCCTTGTTCGGGTACCACAAACTGGAGTGCATCTGTCAGCGATGAAACTTGTGAAAGGTTTCAAGAAAGGAGAACCAACATTTCTTGCAACCCTGACGGGAATCGTTGAGCATTCCCTTGAGGCAGTAGCATTGCCTCCCCACATTGAGCAAGTCCTTGATAAGAATAAGGACGTGATGCCGGAAGAACTTCCCAAACATTTGCCACCACAGAGGGAAGTTGACCATCAGATCGAGCTGGTTCCAGGGGCAAAGCCACCTGCCATGTCGCCTTATCGCATGGCGCCCCCGGAATTGGAGGAATTGAGGAAGGCTGGCCACATACGACCATCCAAGGCACCTTACGGAGCTCCTGTCTTATTTCAGAAGAAGGAGGAGGATACCATGCAATTATGTATTGATTATAGGGCCCTTAACAAGGTCACAGTGAAGAACAAGTACCATATCCCTCTCATTGCTGATTTATTTGACCGCTTGGGGCAGGCCAAGGTGTTCACCAAGATGGATCTGAGGAAAGGTTACTACCAAGTGCGGATTGCCGATGGAGATGAGCCCAAGACAACTTGTGTTACATGGTATGGGGCTTTTGAATGGTTAGTAACGCCATTTGGTTTAACAAACGCTCCAGCAACCTTCTGCACTTTGATGAACAAACTATTCCATCCCTTCTTGGATCAGTTCGTTGTCATCTATCTAGATGATATCGTGGTTTACAGCAACGATATGGAAGACCATGCGGAACATCTTCGCAAGGTATTCAAGGTACTAAGGGAAAATGATCTGTGCGTCAAACGTGAGAAATGCAGCTTCGCACAGCCCATAGTACAATTCCTCGGGCATACAATTAGCCATGGGGAAATTCGGATGGATAGGGACAAGGTGGAAGCTATCCAGGACTGGGAAGCTCCAACAAAGGTACCGGAACTTCGGTCCTTCCTCGGTTTAGCCAACTATTATCGGAGATTCATCTTCGGTTACTCGGCTATTGCATCTCCCCTCACAGATTTGCTGAAGAAAGACAGAGAGTGGGAATGGAGCGACATTCGCCAGAAGGCATTCGAGAAACTCAAGGCAGCAATCACCAAGGAACCCGTATTGGCCCTGCCTGATTTCTCGAAAGAATTTGAAGTCCAGACTGATGCATCTGACTTTGCTATAGGAGGCGTACTGATAAAAGAAGGCCATCCTATAGCCTTTGAGAGTCGAAAGCTGAACGACGCTGAAAGGCGTTACACTGTCCAAGAGAAAGAAATGACTGTTGTAGTCCACTGCCTAAGGACTTGGCGTCATTACTTGTTAGGAGCACATTTTGTTGTCAAGACTGACAACGTTGCAACAAGCTACTTCCAAACACAGAAGAAGCTACCTGCCAAGCAAGCTCGTTGGCAAGATTTCTTGGCCGAATTCGACTACACCCTGGAATACAAACCAGGAAAAGCTAACGTAGTTGCCGATGCTTTGAGTCGCAAGACAATATTGGCAAACATGGTTAGCTCGGCAAGCAGTGGCATCATCAAGACCATCAAGGAAGGTATGCAACATGATCCCGTGGCAAAACAGCTTATTGCCTTGGCCAGTCAAGGCAAAACTCAGCACTTTTGGGAAGAAGATGGTCTCTTGTACAACACTGGCAAACGAATTTACGTGCCCAAATGGGCAAATCTCCGGCGTACTCTACCGAAAGAGGGTCATGACTCTGCCTGGGCAGGTCATCCAGGGCAAAAACGCACAATGGCCCTGATTGAGTCTTCTTATTATTGGCCTCGGATGCGGGACGACATCGAGGTATATGTATGCACTTGTCTAGTTTGTCAGCAAGACAAGGTGGAATCCAAGCTTCCTAGGGGATTACTTGAGCCGCTGCCAGTTGCGGCGAAGCCATGGGACAGCATAACCATGGACTTCATCACGTGTTTGCCAAATTCGGAGGGATTCGGCACCATTATGGTGGTTGTCGATAGATTCACCAAGTATGCAACATTTTCAGCCACCACTGCCGGTTGCAAAGCTAAAGAGGCAGCACGCATATTCTTGAGGGACATCGTGAAATATTGGGGCGTGCCTAAGCACATTGTAAGCGATCGAGACCCTCATTTCACCGGCGCATTCTAGAAAGAATTGTTCAGCTTGTTGGGAACTCAACTGCACATCTCAACAAGTTTTCATCCACAAACAGATGGACAAACGGAAAGGATTAATGCCTTGCTTGAATGCTATCTGAGGCATTATGTCAGCGCCAATCAAAGAGACTGGGCTAAGCTACTGGACATAGCTCAATTCTCTTACAATTTGCAACGCAGCGAGGCGACTGGGAAGAGTCCCTTTGAGCTTGCAACTGGGCAACAGCCCAACACTCCTCAATCATTGCCCGCCAACGTCGGATTGAAGAATCCAGGGGCTTTTCACATGGCCAAGTTTTGGGAGGAACAAGCCGATCTAGCCAGGTCATATCTTGACAAGGCAGCCCGCAAAATGAAGAAATTTGCGGATAGGAAGCGTCGTCCAGTCAACTACAGGATTGGAGATAGGGTCATGGTGAAATTAAATCCAAGGCAGTTCAAATCACTGCGAGGCGTACATCATAGTCTGATTCGCCGATATGAGGGCCCATTCGAGATCGTTGCCAAAGTGGGGATAATATCATATCGACTGGACATGCCGCGTCATCTAAAAATCTATCCAGTCTTCCATGCTAGCCAATTGAAACCATATTTCGAAGACAAGGAAGACAAGGATCGGGCGCAGTCCAGCCGAAGCCAAATTTTTGCTACTCCGCCAGCAAAAGACAAGCAATTGGAAGCCATCATAGACCATCAGTTGGTCCGTGGAAAAGGATGGGGCAATTCAAGTGCACAGTTCCTTGTTCATTAGAAAGGAACTTCGCTAGAGGAGGCATCATGGGAGAAGTTTGAAGATTTGTGGCAGTTCAAGGAACAAGTCCACAATTATCTTCAGCTGTGTGGCGCCGGGGTCATCGCCATTTCAGTGGGGGAGCGTGCACCGCCCCGCCATCGCACCTATTAATTTTCGGCAAAACCAGCGATAGCGAGCCTTGTCCGAGCTCAACTCTCGGACTGCCATCAGTGGGCCATGGTTGACATCATATTCCACAAAGTCTGCCTTTCCAGATTTTCCTGCAGGAATCCAGGCAGCTTCCCATGCAGGAATCCAGGCAGCTTTCCATACTGAAATCCAGGCAGCTTTTCATCCAGGAATCCAGGCAGCTTTCCAGGCTGGAATGCACCAGGCTGTTTTAACAGCCAACCAACCCTTTGTATAGCCATTTTAGTTCTATAAATAGGCTTTGTTTTCATTCTTTGTAAGGCATCAGATATTGAATAAACACAACAAAAAATTGGCACTTGCCTCCAAAATTCGAGTCTCTTTATTTCAAAGCTTTCTTGCTTGTTTCGTGTGATTGCCATCGCTTTAGCACGATTGTGCTATTTATTGTCAAAGGGCTGAAGCTAAGTAGCAGTCAGGCTTATTGACCGAAGAGTTGACTTTTGAAAAAATGACCCTGGAATGGAATTTCGATGATGGAAATATCTTCGTATGATGATTTTGGACTTAAGCGTATGTTCGGATTTGGATTTGGAAGTCCGTAGGACAATTCGACACATTTTGGCGAAAGTTGGAAAATATAAGATCTTGGAAAAGTCCGACCGAAGGGTGAATTTTTTGATAACGAGGTCGTATTTCGATTCCGGAAATGGGAATATCTCCCTTACGTCAATTATGACTTGTGTGCAAAATTTGAAGTCATTTCGGATTGATTTGATACGTTTCGGCGCAAAATATAGAAGTTGAAAGATTTGAAAACTTATAATTCGATTCGATTCGATGCGCGATTCGTAATTCCGGCATTGTTTGATATGGCTTGAAGCCTCGACTAAGTTTGTATTGTATTTTGAGACATGTTGGTATAATTGTTGGTTAAACAGATCAAAATTTGACTTAAAGGAACTGTTGGAAATCTGCCACTGGTGTCATCGCATTTGCGATGAAATTGATCGCAGATGCGCAATCGCAGATGCAAGATTTAAGTCGCAGAAGCGAAAGGAAAAGGCCTAGGCAGTGGTAGCAGGTGCAAAAAATATCCCGCACCTGCGTGATTGCAGAAGCGGGCAGAGAAGGCGCAGAAGCGGAGGGGCATCAGAGGTGCGCGTGATTCATCGCATAAGCGATTCCCGCAGAAGCGGAAAAGCTTCCGCAAATGCGATGGTCGACTGGGAAGTGCACTTCCACAGAAGCGAGTTTTTACTCGCAAAAGAGAGTTCGCAGGTGCGACTAAAAGGTCCGCATGTGCAAAACTGGGCAGAAACATAAGGATGGAACTTGGCCATTTGTGGCATTTCGTTTGGAATTTTTGGAGCTCGGATTTGGGTGATTCTGGAAGGATTCTTCACGTGATGGGTTGGGGTAAGTGTTATATATCTTAAATTGATTATATTTCATGAATCTATGATTATATTCATCGTTTAATTCAGATTTAAATGGAGAAAATCAAGTTTTTTGTAAAATCTTCCAAAAACGAAAATTTAAGATTTGGAAGTCGAGTTTTTATTGGAATTCAATAAAATTGGTATGGTTGAACTCATATCAGAATGGGTGTTTAGATTTCATGAAAATTATGTCGGGTTCGAAGAGGCGGGTCCTGTGTTGACTTTTGTTGACTTTTTAAAATAAATTTTTAAGTCGACGTATTATTATCCGAAATTATTTTTGATGATTTTTAATGAAGTTATACAATTAATTTGGATAGATTTGAGCTGTCCGGAGGTCAATTCAAGAAAGAAGGCTATTTTGGAATATCGACCTAACTTCAAAAATGTAAGTGTCTTGCTTAACCTCGAGTGGGAGAATTTTCCCTTAGGCATTGAGTCTTATGTGCAATTTGTGTAATTGAAAACCATGTACGCGAGGTGACGAGTACGTACTTGATTTATATATGCAAATTTTATTGAGTTAAAGTCTTGAGCATATTGTGTAATAAATTGGATAATTGTCGGCATATATTTAATCATCTATTTGTCGTGCCTAAATCCTTGTTGTTGACTCTGTTGTTATATGACAATTTGATGTGATTGTTATTTGATTATTTATGAAATTTCATGAATTTGCTGGTTTGATAATTATTGGAATTTAATTTTATTTTGGATTTTTTCCCTCTGCAAATAATTAATTAAATGAGCTTAAGAAGAGGTATTTATATAATTATTGAAAATTTGGAGTTAATGAAGACTTTGCTTTATGTTGAGTAATTTCTATCTCTGTTGATTATTTTTGGGTGTTGTACACATTGTGTGGAGCCTTCGGCTATTTGTTGTGAAATTAATTGACTTGGTTGTATCTTTGAAATTTTAGTTGTACCCATTGGGCAAATTATGATATGAATTGATTTTGTTATGTTGCCGTAATAATTTTCCGTGTAAATTATTGGGTTGTGTTAATTATTATTTTGAAGATATAATGGTGGCATTTCACAGTTGATATTATGTGGGTATAAGGGTGACATTTCACTGTGGTCATGTTTGTTAGAATATTGTCTGGGCGGAGCGATAAGGGTGGCAATAGGAGCGTTACGGGTGGAAATAAGAGCGATACGAGTGGCTATTGATATTGTCTGGGCGGAGCGATAAGGGTGGCTATAGGAGTGATAAGGGTGGCATTAAGGGTGGCTATAGGAGTGATAAGGGTGGCATTAAGAGCGATAAGGGTGGCTATTGTCAGGGACGATATGTGATGATGTGGGGTTATGGTGTTGATGATTTTCATGTGATGTTGTGATTTTCTTGTGTTTACTTTTATATCTTTTGCAATTTGTCTTGTTGTTGGTAAATTAATAACAATCTAATTTTTGTTGAAATCGAGAGCATGTGGCTATTGCCAGGCGGTTTATCAAAATAAAATGTGGGCACGAGGTGCTGTGATGAAATGATAATGATATTTGGCACATGAATTGTTCGTGCAGTTGTGATATGAAATGTGGGCACGAGGTGCTGTGATGAAATGATAATGATAATTGGCACGTGAATTGTCCATGCAGTTGTGATATGAAATGAGGGCACGAGGTACCGGGGAAATATGGTGATTTAATTATGGACACGAGATGCCGTGGAAATATAAAAAAAGGCCAAGACCCGTATTTTTATGATTATGAAATGAGGTATCACATGGTGACTTTTTAATTGAAAGAATTATATTAAAAATATTTATTTGGAAGGAATTTTACTTAGAAAGTATTATATGAAAGAATTGTATTTGAAATATATTTATTTGAGGAAATTATATTTGAAAAGATTTATTGAAAGAATTATATTTGAAAAATAATTATTTGAGAAAATTATATTTGAAAGAGAGTTATCTGGAAGAATTATATGTGAAAGACATTTATTTGAAGGACTTGATTTAATTGGGTGTAATTGTGTTTATTAATTATTGAGTGATATTAATGGTATTTTTGTTGTCTGTTGTGCATATCACTGGTTATTTTATCCTGTCCTTATTATTATTATTTGTTTCCTATTATTTTGTATATTATATTGCACAGGTTATTAGACTAGTGAGTGTCTTGATTGTACCTTATCTCTACTCCATTGAGGTTAGTCTTGATACTTACTGGGCACCACTGTGATGTGCTCACTCTACACTTCTGTATATTTTTTTGTGCAGAGCCAGGTATTGGAGACATCGGACTTGAGAAGAGTTAAAGCGGGATCGTAAGGATTCAAGGTAGAGCTGCTTGGTCATCGCAGTCCCTTGGAGTCTTTTTATTTCATTGTACTGTTAATTTTAATTAAACAGTATTGTATATTCGGTCCTCGTGAACATTCCATGTATTCATTTAGAGTTCGTGACTCAGTACTACCAGTCTTGGGAGGTTGTACATTCATATTTGTTCCGCTGTTAGTTTTGGCTACTTATTTAATTAAAAAACAAATGGCTCCAAAAATATAATTGAAATCGGCTTACCTAGTCTTAGAGACTAGGTGCCATCACGACGCCTGTGGTGGGATTTTGGGCCGTGACAAGTTGGTATCAAAGCTCTAGGTTCATAGGTTCTACGAGTCATGAACGAGTCTAGTAGAGTCTTGCGGATCGGTACAGAGACGTCTGTACTTATCTTCGAGAGGCTACAAAACTGTTAGGAAATTTCCATTTCTTTCATTCCTGTCATGCGGATTTTGTTGAATTTGGAATTTGAACCTTTCTATCTCCATTCTCTCATAGATCGTGAGGACACGTGCTACTGGGTTAGCTGAGCAGGCATCCACACATACTGCTAGGGCTGCAAGAGGCCGGGGCTGAGGTAGAGGCCGAGGTAGAGGTCGAGGAAGGGCACGTGCTGCGACTAGAGCACCTGTCAGAACAACAGTTGAGGAGCCAACAGTAGCTCCGGTTGGGGGACAGGTACCAGAAGCACATGTTGTTACCCCCAGACTTCAGGAGATTTTAGCACAGTTCCTGAGTATGTTTGGTACATTAACTCAAGCGGGATTGATCTCTGTTGCACCAAACATTCTGCAGATCTGGGGAGTAGCTCACACTCCTATCACAACTCCAGAGCAGCAGGTTCACGTTGGTCAAGTTCCAGATGTAGTACCGATACAACCTGTTATTCTGGTTCGGCCTGAGGTCAGGCCCGAGGCATCAGAAGAAGAACAAAAGAGAATTAAAAGGTTTAAGAGGTATAGTCTACCTACTTTCAGTGGCACAGCTACAGAGAATGACCAAGAATTTCTAGAAATTGTCGTTGTATTCTCCGCAGCATGGGTATTGTGGAGGTGAGAAGAGTTGCCTTTACTACATTTCTACTGTCAGGCGCAATGTATCGATGGTGGAAAATCTATGAAGAAGGTAGACCAGTTAATGCCACACCACCAACTTGGGCTCAATTTTCGGAAATGTTCTTGAAAGAGTTTGTTCCCTAGACTCTCAGAGATGCGTGGCGCGCAGAGTTTGAACGGTTGCGTCAGGGCACTATGATAGTGTCAGAATATGCTATCAGGTTCAGTGAGTTAGCCCGTCATGCACCTATTTTAGTTCCTATAATCAGAGAACGGGTCTGCAGATTCATTGAGGGGCTCAATTATGATATTAAAATATGTATGTCTTGAGAGTTGCAAACTGATGCTCCATTTCAACAAGTAGTGGAGATTGCAAGGAAGATTAAGGGTGTTTTAGGCGAGGAAAGGGAGTCTAATGAGGCCAAAAGGTCTCAAAAATCTGGAGGGTTCAGTGGATTTTACTCTTTAGCTAGAACCCATTATAGCGGAGGCTCGAGCTGTCGGTCAGCTCAGTCCGCACATCAGATTACTCGGAGTGCTCCAGTTTACAGTGCACCACCGACACGAGATTCTTACAGTGGTTATTCCAGTTATCCGACACAGACTCAGTACGAGCAACAGCGACCTCAGAGGGGTTGTTATGAGTATGGTGATACTAGGCATATCATGAGAGATTGTCCCAGACTTGGGAGGGGTGGATTTCATTAGAACACTCCAGCTACAAGCTTTATTCCAGTTGATACTCCACGTGCACAGTCAGCTAGAGGTGGAGGACAGGCGGGTAGTGGGCACCTAAGAGGTGGAGACCCTACCCGTTGATATAATTGCTAGGATTTGGCTGAGGTCAATACACCAGATGGTGACGTTACAGGTACGATCCTGATTTTTGTCATAAAAAGATATTTTCCCATAATTTGATTCGGTTTTGAATATTGAGGTGAGTCCTCCTATTATGCTCCATTTATGGGTGAGCTTCGTAAAATTATGACCCACTTATATATTTATCCCTGTTGGGAGATTTAAAGATGTGAACCCGTGTCTGTCATTTTATTTTGTACACCATTGAGGGCTATAAGTCCAAAAGTAATTTTTTTTATTATTCATTACAATGGGTTAAATGTGTTTCGGAATAATTGATTCCAATTTTTTTTATGAATTATATGCCCTACCGGTATGAGGGTTCATTATATGTTGTGAAAAAAAAATTATTTATAAAATATATTGAAAAGAAGAAAGAAAGGAAATTGAAAATTTCAGTTGGCACAATGTGCAACATACTTGTGATTCGGAGTTGAGGACGAGATCCTCGTATTTTTACATGATGTGAAATATTTAAACAGGGCTGCAAGCCGCGATGGAAGTTATGTAAGGACGAAATCCTTGTGGTGAAATATTTATGAGTTTAAAATTTTTCCTTTGTGAAATTTAATTGTACAATGGTATTAATAGGGAGTCATGCCTGTTAGGCTTATTTGATAATTCTTGAATATTTTTCTGTGCATATTCAGCCATTTTGGTGTTGTAAACATTGAGTTTTAACCTACGAGATGAGTGCCCGTGTGGCATTAAATGTGACTCATTAACCCGAGTAAGCAATCATGAGGTCTTCATGCCTCACATTCTGTTGTAAGTGTTGTGAAAAATTCGAAATGAGGTGGTGGTTAATATGAGATTAATTGATGATGCTGGAATTAATTATGAACAGCTTTTAAGACAGAGATGTGGTGATGAGCATACATATGATGTGCTTCATGTCCTGATATCATTATGATAATGCAGTGCTTGTAATGCTGAGATTGGTGTTATTGATATATACCTTATGGTATTGTGTTGGGTTGTGAATGTGTTGTTAGGAGTTGTTTTGGTGTTACTTTGGCAGGTGGATAGGCCCAATTACAGGGGAGATTCTGCCGAAATTTCTAAAAAATTTGGGAGTTAGTAAAAAATTTGGAGGATTGAGATTTGTAAAGGAAGAGATAAGTTATGTTATGTGTTTGAGGGCGAATGATCCTAAGCGGGGAATAATGCAGCACCCCAAAGAAAGTTTTGAATTACTTTAACACTATCGAAAAAATTGATGCTATAGCCAGTTGAGACTAATACTGTGCGTTGTTGTGAGAAATCAGGCTTTTTAAAAATATTGGAGCGTAAGAAAATGGCCTTAAAGTTTTTCAAATATGGATAAAAGAAATAATCTCAAATGAGATAATGTTGTCACGCTTATCTCAAATGCGGTAGCGTGGAATCAACCGTGAGTATATGTGTAAAAGTAAAATCATCAATGTGGTAACCGCAGAATAATTCTTAGCATGTTCGAGGATGAACGTTTGTTTAAGAGGTGGAGAATATAACGACCCGACTTGTTGTTTTAAGAATTTACGCCCCGTTCAACCGCGTGTGTGGTTGAGTTTGATTTACGGATGATTCGGAGAGATTTGGGACACTTAGTCCCTGAGATGGAAGCTTAAGTCGTAGGGTTTTTACCGTAGTAGGAACTGTATGAAGACGACTCCAGAATAGAGTTCTGTCGAATCCGTTAGCTCCGTTGGGTGATTTTGGACTTAGGAGCGTGTCCGGACTGTGAATCTGAGGTCTGTAGCCAATTTAGGCTTGAAATGGCGAAAGTCGAATTTTTAGAAAGTTTGACCGGGGGTTGACTTTTTGATATCGGGGTCAGAATGCGATTCCGAGAGTTGGAACAACTCCGTTATGTTATTTGGGACTTGCCTGCAAAATTTGACGTCATTTTAGGTTGGTTTGATAGGTTTTGGCACGAGTTTTAGAATTTGGAAGTTTTGGAAGTTCATAATTCGATTCGATGCGCAATTCATAATTCTGGCATTGTTTGATGTGGTTTGAAGCCTCGACTAAGTTCGTATGATGTTTTGGAACTTGATGGTATGTTTGGTTGTGGTCCCGAGGGGCTCGGGTGTGTTTCGGGGTGGTTTCGGACCAAATTAGAGCAGTTTGGACTGCTATTGATAAAGTCTGGTTTTCTTCTTCACGAACGCGAAGGGAGTCCCGCATTCGCGAAGAGGAATTTGAGGGACTGATGGTTTGGTCTTCGCGAACGCAAAGCTGTGGACGCGAACGCGAAGAAGGAGCAAGGTAAGCCTTCGCGAACGCGGCCCAGGCAACGCAAACACGAAGAAGAAAGTAAGATTGGGGCCTGGGGTTGTTTGGCCTTCGCGAATGCGAAGCGTGGAACGCGAACGCGAACGCGAAGGAGTTGATCAGCTGGTCATCGCGAAAGCGACAAAAAGTTTGTGAACGCGAAGAGGAAATGATAGGGCAGAAACAGTTGGCCTTCGCGAACACGACGAGGAGGTCACGAACGCGATGAAGGATTTGAGGCAGTTGGGTTTTGGCCTTCGCGAACGCGAAGCAATGGTCGCGAACGCGAAGAAGACCTATTTGGCAGAATTAAAAGTCCCAAAAACGGGGGTTTTAGTTCATAACTCAAAATCAAATTTGGAGCTCGGTAGAAGGTGATTTTTGGAGAGATTCTTGCGTGGGTGTTTGGGTTAAGTGATTCTTATCCAGTTTTGATTAATTTTCATGATTATGTCTTTGCATCCATCATGTAATTCGGATTTAATGGAGGAAAAATCAAGATTTTTGTAAAATCTTCCAAAAACGAAAATTTAAGATTTGGAAGTTGAGTTGTTATTGGAATTCAATAAAATTGGTATGGTTGAACTCGTATCAGAATGGGTGTTCGGATTTCATAAAAATTATGTCGGGTTCCGATAGGCGGGTCCCGCATTGACTTTTGTTGATTTTTTGGAATAAAATTTTAAGTCGACGTATTATTATCCGAAATTATTTTCGATGAATTTTAATGAAGTGATACAATTAATTTGGATAGATTTGGACGGCCCGAAGGTCAATTCAAGCAAGAAGGCGATTTTGGAATATCGGCATAACTTCAAAGAAGTAAGTGTCTTACTTAACCTCGAGTGGGAAAAATTTTCCTTAGGCATTGAGTCTTATGTGCCATTGGTGTAATTGAAAACCAAGTACGCGATGTGACGAGTACGTACTTGGTTTATATGTGCAAATTTTATTGAGTTAAAGTCTTGAGCATATTGTGTAGTAAATTGGATAATTGTTGGCATATATTTAATCATCTACTTGTCGCGCCTAAATCCTTGTTGTTGACTCTGTTGTTATATGACAATGTGATGTGATTGTTGTTTGATTATTTATGAAATTTCGTGAATTTGTTGGTTTGATAATTATTGTAATTTAATTTCATTATGGATTTTCCTTCTACAAATAATTAATTAAATGAGCTTAAGAAGAGGTGTTTATATAATTAATGAAAAATTGAATTTAAATGAAGTCTTTGCCTTATGTTGAGTAATTGTTATCTCTATTGATTGTTTTTGGGTGTTGTACACATTGTGTGGAGCTTTTGGCTATTTGTTGTGAAATTAGTTGTCTTGGTTGTAGCTTTAAAATTTAGTTGTGGCCATTGGAAAAATTGTGATATGAATTGATTTTTGTTATATTGCTATGATAATTTCCCGTGTGAATTGTTATGTTGTGTGAGTTGTTATTTTGGGGAGATAAGGGTGGCATTTCACCGTTGATATTATATGGTTATAAGGGTGGCATTTCACTGTTGTGTTTGTTGGCTATTGATATTGTCTGGGCGGAGCGATAAGGGTGGCTATAGGAGCGATAAGGGTGGCAATAGGAGCAATAAGGGTGGCTATTGGTATTGTCCGGGCAGAGCGATAAGGGTGGCTATAGGAGTGATAAGGGTGGCTATAGGAGTAATAAGGGTGGCTATTGTTAGGGACGATATGTGATGGTGTGGGGTTGTGGTGTTGATGATTTTTATGTGATGTTGTGATTTTCTTGTGTTTATGTTTATACCTTGTGCAACTTGTCTTGTTGTTAGTAAATTGATAATAATCTCATTTATGTTGAAATTGGGAGCCTGTGGCTATTGCCAGGCGGTTTATAAAGTGAAATGTGGGCACGAGGTGCTGTGATGAAATGATAATGATATTTGGCACGTGAATTGTCCGTGCAATTGCGATATGAAATGAGGGCACGAGGTGCCGGGCAAATATGATGATTTAATTATGGGCACGAGGTGCCGTGAAAATATGAAAATGGGCTGAGACCCGTATTTATGAAAAATATAAAAATGGGCTAAGACCCATATTATGATGATTTTGAAATGAGGTGTCACATGGTGACTTTTTTTTAATTGAAAGATTTATATTCAAAATATTTATTTGGAAGTATTTTTACTTAGAAAGTATTATATAAAAAGAATTGTATTTTGAAAGATATTTATTTGAGGAAATTGTATTTGAAAAGATTTATTAAAAGAATTATATTCAAAATATTTATTTGGATGGATTTTTACTTAGAAAGTATTATCTAAAAGAATTGTATTTTGAAAGATATTTATTTGAGGAAATTGTATTTGAAAAGATTTATTGAAAGAATTGTATTCAAAATATTTATTTGGATGGATTTTTACTTAGAAAGTATTATATAAAAGAATTATATTTTGAAAGATATTTATTTGAGGAAATTGTATTTGAAAAGATTTATTGAAAGAATTATATTTGAAAAATAATCATTTGAGAAAATTATATTTGAAAGAGAGTTATGTGGAAGAACTATGTGAAAGACATTTATTTGAAGGGCTTGATTTAATTGGGTGTAATTGTGTTTATTAATTGTTGAGTGATATTAATGGTATTCTTGTTGTCTGTTGTGTATATCATTGGTTGTTTTATCGTGCCTTTATTATTATTTGTTTCCTATTATTTTTGTATATTATATTGCACAGGTTATTAGACTAGTGAGTGTCTTGACTGCACCTCGTCTCTACTCCATTGAGGTTAGTCTTGATACTTACTGGGCACCACTGTGGTGTGCTTACTCTACACTTTTGCACATTTTGTGCAGAGCCAGGTATTGAAGATAACTGATTTGAGCAGAGTTAAAGCGGGATCGTAAGGATTCAAGGTAGAGCTGTTTGGTCGTCGCAGTCCCTTGGAGTCTTTTCATTTTATTGTATTGTTAACTTGTAATCAAACAGTATTGTATATTCGGTTCTCGTGATCATTCTATGTATTCAGTTAGAGTTCGTGACTCAGTACTACCAGTCTTGGGAGGTTGTATATTCATATTTGTTCCGCTGTCAGTTTCGATTATTTATTTATTTTTTTAAAAAAAAATGGCTTCAAAAGGTAATTGAAATCGGCTTACCTAGTCTTAGAGACTAGGTGCCATCACGACGCCTGTGGTGGGATTTTGGGTCGTGACAATCACAATCCAAATTAAATATACAGGAAGATAGACTGCTTGCCATAGCCTAATGTGCCAGCACTATACATGTCAACAGGTATCTCAGAGCAACTCAGTTTTCTTCCTATCCTACTCCTAAAAAAATAAAAATAAAATACCAGTTCAAGCTACACCCTTGGAAAATAACCGGCGCCTAAAGAAAAACCAAGGGCTACTACCTAACTATCCTAATAAAATAAAAGAAAATATTTTTGATATTTTTAATCAGACCTTAATCCCTCAAAAAAACTGTCCAAAAGATCCATCGTCGTGAAAAGTCCGAGCTTTTTCTAATTTATTTTTTTAAGTCTACTACTCTAGTAGACTATTTCTAACTATGGGCTATATAAAAAAATAATGAGAAAATATTTTCATACAATTATACTTAGAAATTAATTTTTCCATCCTACACTTATAACATGCATAGTCTTCGATGCATGATCACATAGAAAAATATTAAAATAAGGATGAAAAATACTCCCTGAGACCCTCTAGGGCCTAGCTAGCACATGATCCTCAATATTAAGGACCGGGACGACCCCACACTTAAGCTAAAACATGCTACTCAGCTTCTAGTTTGAGTACTCAGACTTCCCCTAATCTACAAAACAAAAATAAACAAACATAACACTAAAATAATAAAAAACAATAAAATGCATGTTGGGTTGCCTCCTGATGGATATAATTTATTCATATATTTTTATATGTAAATATTAAATATTTAAAATAAAACATGAATAAATATACCATGTTCTCCCATATTTTCTAACATACTTCGCAGGAGGAAGAACATATGAAAATTGAAGAAAAGAAGCAAAAAAAAAAAAGTGGAAATTGAGTAGTCAACCGGGAATGAAGAGGCAAATATAACACCATAGTTGCGACAATGGCAATTGAAAATCATGGAGGAAATTACATAGTTGCAACTAGCAAACTATAATTGAAACTATGGTTCTTCCTCTGCAGAATGAAACTCAATTGGCAAGGTCATAGTTGCACCTACAATTTCCATAGTTGCAACTATGGAGAACCTTAGGCAAGAAAACTCTATAAATAGAGTGTGAATTTTGAAGAGAAGACATTGAGTCTTTGTAACGACCCGTCGGTCATTTTGAGAATTAGAGCCCTGATCCCCTAATATCTACTTTCCCCATATTTGTTTCTACTTTTGGGACTTGCCAGAGTGATTGGTTATGGAATTCAGAGAGTTTTGGGACACTTAGTCCCTAGTTGTGAGTTTAAGCCTTAGAGATTGGACCGTAGTCGAAATTGTGTGAAGACGGATTCGAAATGGAATTTCGTTAACTCCGTTAGCTCCGTTGAGTGATTTTGGGATTAGGAGCGCATCCGGAATATGTTTTGGAGGTCTGTAGTAGATTTAGGCTTGAATTGGCGAAAGTTAGTTTTTCGGCGATTTCGGCTGATAGTGAAAATTTTGATATCGACCTCGGAATGGAATTCCGAAAGTGGATGTAGGTTCGTAGTGTCAATTGTGACCTGTGTGTAAATTTTGAGGTCATTCGGACTAGATTTGATGTGGTTCGGCGTCGTTTGTAGCATTTGGAAAATTTTAAATTCTTAGGCTTGAATCCGTGCTTAATTCATGATTTTGGTGTTGTTCGACGTGGTTTGAAGTCTCGACTAAGTTCATATGGTGTTTTAGGATTGGTTGGTATGTTTGGTTGAGGTCGCGGGGACCTCGGGTGTGTTTTGGATGCTTAACGGGAAGAAATTTGGACTTCAAAAAATCTAGTGCATTATTGGTTCTGGTGTTTCGCACCTGCAGAGGGGAGTCCGCAGGTGCGGACTCGCAGGTGCGCTTGAGAGTTCGCAGATGCGAAAATGGACAGGGCATGCTGGGCTCGCAGGTGCGGCTGGTCGTCCGCAGAAGCGGAGCCGCAGATGCGGACCAGGGGTCGCAGATGCGGACCTAGACCAATAAGTGACTTTCGCACCTGCGTTGATTGTTCCGTAGGTGCGAGACTGCAGATGCGGCCCCATGAGCACAGATGCGGAAATCGCTGGGCAGAAAAGGGGATTTCAAGGGTTTGAAATTTCATAACACAAAATTCGATTTGGAGCTCAGTGGGAGACGATTTCTCGAGGGATTTTGAAGGAGAACTATTGAGTAACGAATTCTAACTCTATTTTGATCATAATACAATAATTTATTGTTGTTTTCCTAGTCTAATTAAGGAATTTGAGGGTAAAAGTTTGGAAATGGGGGAAAAGGTTCCCCAATTGAAAATCTGAGATTTTGAATGGGAATTTGAAGTAATATTCAAGTAAACTCGTGAGTGAATGGGTGTTCATAATTTGTAATTTTTACCCGATTCCGAGACGTGGGACCGGGGAGACTTTTTTGGACATTTGTCCTAAATTCACGTTTTAGCTTCGAAGTAATTAGTTAAATTAGTTACTTGTAGTTATATTTACATTATGCAATTACTTTGAATAGATTCAAGCCATTTGGAGTCGGATACTCGTGGCAAGAACGTGATATCGAGTTGATTTGAGCGGTTTGAGGTAAGTGGCTTGCCAAACCTTGTGTTGGGGACTTTCCACTTAGGATATTTTGATATTATTTGGTGTGTGAGCGCCATGTACGTGAGGTGACGAGTGCGTACACGGGCTGTTATTGCAAAAATCCCGTTTATCCTTTTTAAATCATAAATTGTTTCTCTTATTAAATTGCACTAATATGCTTAATTGTTTAGTTTAGACTAGAAAAGCATGCTAACGTGTTTTAACTGCCTATTTGACATTCTGTGCGCCATGCCTAGTTAAATCCCTATTTTTCCTTATCTGTGTTCAGTATAAATTGTATAACTCGATGCCATACCTGCCATTTCATCTTGCGTTGCATATTTAAATTGGGACTACGGACGTATTTCAGGAGATCCCCCTATCTTGCATATTTACTTTGGGACTACACACGTATTCCGAGAGATCCCCCAGCACTGCATATTTACTTTGGGACTACGGACGTATTCCAGGAGATCCCCCAGCACTGCATATTTACTTTAAGACTACGAGCGTATTCCGGGAGATCCCCTTGTACTACATATTCATTCGGAACTACAGGAGATTTCCCACCGTGTTTACCTTGTTATGAGCCGAGGGCTCCCTTAACTGTTAAATTGTTTTTGAGAATCTCTTTAACTGTGTTGCCATAAATTTTACTTATATCTTTTACTGTTTAATTTATTATATTTACTCCGGTAGGGCCTTGACCTGACCTCGTCACTATTCGACCGAGGTTAGGCTTGGCACTTTCTGGGTACCATTGTGGTGTACTCATGCACTTTCCTGCACATGTTTTCGTGTGCAGATCCAGGTGCGAGCTATCAGCCTCGAGGTTAGTGTGTGCTGCTGATTCTAGGAGACTTCAAGGTACTTCTGCTTGCGTCCGCAGATCTTCGGAGTCCCCTTCTACTCCCTCGCCTATAGACTTTCTTTATTATCTTCAGACTTTTGTATAGAGCTACATAGATTATAGCAGCTTGTGACTTAGTGATATTCCGGGTCCTGAGAAACTATTTTGTATATGCCGAGTGGTACTACTCTTGGTTATTCATAATATGCTGTTTATCTTAAAATTCTTGTGTTTTCTTTATATTTTTCATAATATTAGGCTTACCTAGTTGTAAAGACTAGGTGCCATCACGACAACTTACGGAGGGTTAGTTTGGGTCGTGACAAGTTGGTATCAGAGCACTAGGTTCTTAGGAGTCGCGAGTCACAAGCCGGTTTATTAGAGTCTCATGGATCGGTGCGGAGACGTCCGTACTTATCTTCGGGAGGCTATGTAACTGTTAAGAACAATCATATTTCTTTGATTTCCTTGTCGTGCGAGTTATTGACACTAGAAATTCTAAGATTCTATTCTATTCTTTCTCACAGATGGTGAGGACCCGTACTGGGAGGACCGACGATCAGGCACCCGAGCCCCCTGTCAGAGCCGCCAGAGGCCAGGGTCGGGGTAAAGGACGACCATGCGGTGCAGCCCGAGCACCTGCGAGAGCTGCGTCAGAGGATCCCCCAGCAGTTCCAGCTGAAGGGCCAGCACCGGAGATCCCTATTGCTACTCCAGCCCTCCAGGAGACTTTAGCTCAGTTCTAGAGCATGTTCAGCACTCAGGCTCAGGCTGGACTATTTCCGATAGCTCCTGCTACATCTCAGGCCGGGGAAGGGGTACAGACTCTGTTAGCTCCATTGAGTGATTTTGGGGTTAGGAGCGCGTCCGGAATGTGTTTTGGAGGTCTGTAGTAGATTTAGGCTCGAATTGGCGAAAGTTAGTTTTTCGGCAATTTCAGCCAATAGTGAAAATTTTGATATCGACCTCGGAATGGAATTCCGAAATGGGATGTAGGTCCGTAGTGTCAATTTTGACCTGTGTGTAAATTTTGAGTCATTCGGACTAGATTTGATGTGGTTCGGTGTCATTTGTAGCATTTGGAAAATTTTAAATTCTTAGGCTTGAATCCGTGCTTAATTCATAATTTTGGTATTGTTCGACGTGGTTTGAAGGCTCGACTAAGTTCGTATGGTGTTTTAGGATTGGTTGGTATGTTTGGTTGAGGTCCCGGGGGCCTTGGTGTGTTTCGGATGCTTAACGGGAAGAAATTTGGACTTCAAAAAATCTAGTGCATTGCTGGTCCTGGTGTTTCGCACCTGCGGAGGAGAGTCCGCAGGTGCGGACTCGCAGGTGTGCTTGAGAGTTCGCAGATGCGGAAATGGACAGGGCATGCTGGGCTCGCAGGTGCGGCTGGTCGTCCGCAGAATCGCAGCCGCAGATGCGGACCAGGGGTCACAGATGCGGACCCAGCCCAATAAGTGACTTTCGCACCTGCATTGATTGTTCCGTAGGTGCGAGACCGCAGATGCGGCCCCATGAGCGCAGATGCGGAAATCGCTGGGCAGAAAAGGGGATTTCGAGGGTTTGAAAATTCATAACACAAAATTTGATTTGGAGCTCGGTGGGAGACGATTTCTCGAGGGATTTTGAAGGAGAACTATTGGGTAACAAATTCTAACTCTATTTTGATCATAATACAATAATCTATTGTTGTTTTCCTAGTCTAATTAAGGAATTTGAGGGTAAAAGTTTGGAAATGGGGGAAAAGGTTCCCCAATTGAAAATCTGAGATTTTGGATGGGAATTTGATGTCAGATTTATATGATTTTTGTTCGAGTGAACTCGTGAGTGAATGGGTGTTCATAATTTATAATTTTTACCCGATCCCGAGACGTGGGTCCGGGGAGACTTTTTGGGCGTTTTTCCTAAATTCACGTTTTAGCTTCGAATTAATTAGTTAAATTAGTTACTTGTAGTTATATTTACATTATGTAATTACTTTGAATAGATTCGGGCCATTTGGAGTCGGATACTCGTGGCAAAAATGTGATATCGAGTTGATTTGAGCGGTTCGAGGTAAGTGGCTTGCCTAACCTTGTATTGGGGACTTTCCCCTTAGGATATTTCGATATTATTTGGTGTGTGAGCACCGTGTACGTGAGGTGACGAGTGCGTGCACGGGTTGTTATTGCAAAAATCCTGTTTATCCTTTTTAAATCATAAATTGTTTCTCTTATTAAATTGCCCTAATATGTTTAATTATTTAGTTTAGACTAGTAAAGCATGCTAACGTGTTTTAACTGCCTATTTGACATTCTATGTGCCATGCCTAGTTAAATCCCTATTTTTTCTTATCTGTGTTCAATATAAACTGTATAACTCGATGTCATACCTGCCATTTTATCTTGCGTTGCATATTTAAATTGGGACTACGGACGTATTTCGGGAGATCCCCCTGTCTTGCATATTTACTTTGGGACTACGGATGTATTTCGGGAGATCCCCCAGCACTGCATATTTACTTTGGGACTACGGACGTATTCCGGGAGATCCTCCAGCACTGCATATTTACTTTGGGACTACGGACGTATTCTGGGAGATCCCCTTGTACTGCATATTCATTCGGAACTACGGGAGATTTCCCACCGTGTTTACCTTGTTATGAGCCGAGGGCTCCCTTAACTGTTAAATATTTTTTGAGAATCTCTTTAACTGTGTTGCCATAAATTTTACTTATATCTTTTACTGTTTAATTTATTATATTTACTCCGGTAGGGCCTTGACCTGACCTCATCACTCCTCGACTGAGGTTAGGCTTGGCACTTTCTGGGTACCATTGTGGTGTACTCATGCCCTTTTCTGCACATGTTTTCGTGTGCAGATCCAGGTGCGAGCTATCAGCCTCGAGGTTAGTGTGTGCTGCTGATTCTAGGAGACTTCAAGGTACTTCTACTTACGTCCGCAGATCATCGGAGTCCCCTTCTACTCCCTCACCTATAGACTTTCTTTATTATCTTCAGACTTTTGTATAGAGCTACATAGATTATAGCAGCTTGTGACTTAGTGATATTTCGGGTTCTGAGAAACTATTTTGTATATGCCGAGTGGTACTACTCTTGGTTATTCATAATATGCTGTTTATCTTAAAATTCTTGTGTTTTCTTTATATTTTTCGTAATATTAAGCTTACCTAGTCGTAAAGACTAGGTGCCATCACGACAACTTATGGAGGATTAGTTTGGGTCGTGACAGTCTTACGGGAGAAAATTACTTTTTGGTCTCTCTCTTTCTTTTGTCTTTAGTATTTCCTACTAGTTGTCTTTCTTTTAGAAGAATAATATTTCTTCATAAGTTCTTTATTCCTAAATTAGTTTTTCTTACTTCGTAATGGAGTAACTTCTTTTGTTGGGATAGTTGATGAAACTTGATATATATATTTATAATACTATCTCAGTTTAATACATCCTTGGCTTGAAACTTTCTTTTTATACTTTGTATTGTACCGTAATAATAGTTTTAATTAATCATTATTATCACTTCTACATAGTTTATCTCTAAGTTATTTTTATATTGATTTTGTAATTCTCACGAAGCAAAATTGATATATAATAACCAATGAATAATTAGTAAAGTGAGAGTAATTTTTAGTAATCTATTATTCCAACTTCGTAATCTTGCTTGCCTCAGTTTTAATTCTCATGGAGGAATTGTTGTAGGCAAGATTATTGATTTTTTTTTAGTAAAAATATTCTCACGAAGTTTTTACTATCTCTTAGCACAATTCAAGCAAGAAAAATATTTCGGTTTAATCGTCACTAGTTTTAACTCAATAAATCACATAACCTCACGGAGTGCTATTAATTGACTACTTCTTAGTGAGCTAAATATAATTGTATTAGCAATAAGCAATTATTCCTAAGAGAAATACATGTAAAATTTGAGATTTTATTGTAATATATTATCAATTGAATTCAACGATTCCCAACTCTTTTAAATTATAAATCTTCCGAAAGTTCTTGGTTTTTGTTTAAGTAATTAACAAGCTTTAAACCTCACTCACTTTTCATCAAACTGATTCTCTCAAATAGTAGTTGAAATATTAAAAGTCTGTAGCATAGATGTTCCAATCTCTGTGGGACGACATCATAAACTATACTAGAATTCAACAAAGCACGAGCAGGAAAATCCTATACATATTGGCCTCGTCACCTCCCAACAAGCGTCTTATTTATAGTCGTGGCACGACTCTGCTACTCTGCTCAAGCTGTTTGCTTTCGCTTCCTCCTTCCATGGAGTTTTGCCTTTTTGAGCATTGTAGGAGGATCTCCTCTTTCCTTTCTGACCCTTTTCTCTTTTACCTTTACACATTCAGCTCGCATCACCACTTCTTTTAACTCGATTTTCTTTTCCATGATACTAGGCCCCACATAAGGACATTGCTCTATCAACTTCGATTCTACCATAGAGATCATGCACAAATCCTCATAATGCTTAGAAAGATTAAGCACCTTGTACACATTAAATGTGATTTTTTCATCATGCACTCTCATCTTTAGTTTACCCTCTCTCACATTAATAAGTGCTCCACCAGTAGCCAGGAATGGTCGCCCCAAAATAATTGAAACCTCCTCATCGGCCATGTAGTCAAGAATAATGAAATCAACGGGAAAAATGAACTTTCCCACTCGCACCAGCACATCTTCAATAATTCCTTCAGACGCTACTAATGACCGATCTGCTAGCTGTAGAGTTATAGTAGTAGGCCTGGGGGCTCCAAGATTCAGCTGCTTGAATACTGATAGTGGAATCAAATTAATGCTCGCTCCCAAATCGCATAAGGCTCTACCAACCACGTGTTTTCTATCGCCAAGGAAATTGTAAAACAACCCAGATCCTTCAACTTAGGCGGGATCTTACTCTGTACTCTAGCACTGCACTCCTCAGTAAGTGCAACCGTTTCAAACTCTGTCATCCTTATTTTGTTGGCCACAATGTCTCTCAAGTACTTGGCATATTTAGGTACTTCTTGCAGCACTTCTATCAAAAGTAGATTCACTCACACCTGGCTCCAGATATCTAAGAACTTTTTGTACTTGGACTCATCTTTAGACTTTTGCAACCTTTGAGGAAAAAAGGTGGTGGCCTTACCTCTATCTCCTGCCTATGTTTATCATTTTTCTTTTCAGCTTCTACCTCTGGTTTAGGTACCAATATTTCAAAAACTTCTTTAGACGTGTACTTTTTCGGCGGCACCTCCTCCAATGCTTTCCCACTTCTTAGATTAATTGTTTGCACTTGTTCAATAGGATTCTTCTCAGTATCACTTGGGAGTGCCCCATTAGGTCTAGCATTCTGAGTGGAGGCAACTTGCCCAACTTGCCTTTCCAAATTATTGAATTCTGTCCGAAGTTGTTAATTATCAAGCAAATGCTTCTTTAACAAGTCATTAGTAGTATCCTCTGCCAGTTGTTATGGAGTCTGTGGTACGTTGAAATTTCCTTAAGGCCTGTTACTATTCTGATTACCACCCCAAGAGAAGTTGGGATGATTTCTCCAGTTTGGATTGTAAGTGTTCTCATACTAAGTATTCTTGTTCATAGGACCTTTGTTGTGCTGCCCCACATAATAAATGGATTCAGGATTCAATGGACAATGGTTACTCGTGTGGCGTTCTCCACATATCTCACAACTTGTAGACATTTGTTGTACCTGCTGCATTTATTGTGCTTGTTGCATCGTCATCTTATTTACCCGATGGGCTGACTTTGCTATATTTCCCTCATGGCTGAGAATTCATCAAGCTCAATAATACATACTACCTTCTGTTGAAGTGTTCTCTGTAGTTTCCTGTCTCCTTGCCAATTGTTATCATTAGCCGTGAAATTGTTCAACGGGGTTTGGATTTCAGTGTACGGCCTAGCCATGCAACTACCTCCACATGCCGAATCAAGAATCATCTTGGATGCTTCGTCTAACCCATCAACAATAGTATGACCCAGGACTTCATCAGCCTGACAGTGATGTGGGCAATCTCTAAGTAGTTTTTTATATCTCTCCCAGGCTTGACATAGAGTCTTGCCATCTTTTTGTTGAAACCCCAGAATTTGGCTTCTCGGTGACTTTGTTTTCTTTATGGGAAAGAATTTGATAAGAAATTTTCGTGCTAGATCACCCTATGTTCGGATTGAGTTTGATGGCTCTTTATTCAACCACTCTTTTGCTTCCCCCAATAGAGAAAAGGGAAACAATGTCAGTCTGACATAGTCCTTGGGGACGTTCGGATAGTTTGTAATCTCAAAGTGCTTAGTTATGTCACGCTTCACGATAGCCTGAGTCATGTTTGCGAGACTAGGCCTTGCGGCCTCAATCACCGGCCTTACTTCATTTTCTGCCATCTCGATTAGCTGTGGTTGGAATACAATACCCAACTCTGCAATTCTTGCTCTTTCTTCCATCTCCCTCTTTAACCTGTGGAAGAGTCTTTCGGGTTCAGGATCTGGAGGAGGAAGGTTGTTCAAACTGTTGCTTCTTCTTAGCATTCAATGTGAACACCTGTAGAGTCAGAAATAGATAAACAGATTAACACTTGAACAAAAATAAATAAGAGCTTATTTTCGACAAATAACTAATTTCTAAATCCCCGACAACTGATGGTAGACTATAATCCTGTATTTTAGTCACTTATTACACTTTAATTCACTATACTTTACTTGTGTTGAGCTTTAATTGGTAGTGTTTTTGCACTTATTGTGTATATATATCTTGCAGGAGTGATTTCGAGTTATGTAGATATTGTGGAGCTAATTCGAGTTATTTGAAGCTTTGAAGTCTGACTAGAAGCCCAAGAAATTAAGTCAAGATTACGTTCGGGGATCGAAAACCAAGTCTGAATGTGAAAATTTGAAAAACTCATTTCTGGCACAATTTGCATCGCCCCGCGGCATGCCCCGCAGGGCGCGGGGCGCTAGTGCAAAAAGTGGCCAGAAATCATATTTTGGCATGTTCTAGAATTTCCTACATGTGTGTCGCATGGGGCAGTGCAGCAGCCCAAAAATGTTATGGTGACTTCCCAATTTCACTAAAAAGGGTAATTTCATCCGGGGATTATTGGGGGCGGCTTAAATACATCAAAACACCATTTTAGATGGACTTTTGACACATTTTCGACCTAAGGAGGCTAAGGAGGAGTTGGGAGAACACAAGCACAAGGATTTCATCATTCCTTTCTCGCTCAAGATCCGGGTTTGGATTGAATTTATGTTTTTCTATACTTTAGTTACATTTGTGAAAAACTTCTCCATGTCTATGGAGTAGATCCTTTTGGGTTTTGATGGATTTGGTGTATTGATGATTGTTTGTGGATTATAACTCTTTTTTATGTATTTGAATCATTTTTGAAAGATTTAATTGTTGCATTCATATTCACTTGTTCTTGTAATTGAAAGAGGCATAACTTGTAATATCTTTGCATTATATTGTTGGTTGAGTTCATAGATTCTTCTAAGTAATCGAAACAGGCTAGTTGAATCATTGATTAAACCTAGTTAGGAGAATAATCGAAAGAGGTTTTTCTAAAGACCGATCCATTATGCATTCTTGCATATCTTCAGAGAGCTTAAATTGGTTCATATTGAGAGGTTGGGACATAATCGAGAGAGGAGTTTCTACTAAATAATTGTACTGATAATTAGGTGAATTCGAGAGACTTAGTTGAACATTAGAAGTGAATTATCTAAACTTAAATCCCAAAAAATTATCTTGCACCTAACCTATCAAAATCCTATTTTCTCCCATTAATAACTTCATTTGCTTAGGCCTTGCTTCGATTGTCATTAGTCAATTAGCTCTAGATTCTCAATTAATTTTAGTATTAACGACATAAATCTAAATTGTTGATCATCTTGGATAGCAATCTAGCTACAAACTATGATAATACTGTCTAACTCCAATCCCTATGGATACGATATTATACTATACTATCTTTGACTAGCGAGCACAATGTAAGTGTGTGTTTTGTGCTCGTCCGCAACGGCGCCAGAAACTTGTTGGATCCAAACGCACATGCAAGTATACGCGGTCGACAAGTAATAAAGTGATAAAAAAAAGTACCGTTGTCACGAGGATTTATGATCAACTATTTTTTAATCTAAGCTATTTATATATTTAATACTCGAGTAAGTGTAAAGAAGATGATTGTGATTCTTATAACTAAATTACTATGAACTAATAAGCAAGCAAGAAAATAAGATCGCAAGTAGAGCAAACAAACACTTAGAAAAAATTCAATGAGATGGGGATATTTCAGGGTTATGGGATTGAGGTCTCTCCTATTGCGTTTTTCAGGTTGATGTAATCACTTGACTTATCTAATTTGTTGATTAGCAGGGTTTATTATGTTCGTGAAGTTCTTTCGACGCTTCGCTCGCCTATTCAAGCCAACCTAAGACTATATATCTATAGAATCAAACTTGACAAGAATGCATGTATATTTCCTGCAAAAATAACCAAGTAAAGCAACTAGAATATGTCTATCCTAATCACGAATCTATTCTCCGATGCCCGGATTCAAAAACTTACTTTATTCAATCCTATATGCAATTTATAGTTCCCACTTTCGAGTTCAACTATAAATTCGTAGATAGTATTTTATTGTTAGCTACGCAATAGAATAATTAAATGTAAGATTGAATAAATAAATTAATATGATAAACTCAAGCAAAACAATCGACCGTCAATTTACAATAGTCAAGAATGACCCATTACCCCAGAATAATATAGTTCTTAGCCACTCATGTTCATAACAATAATCAAAATATTATTTTTAAACATAAAAGGTATGAATACTAGGTGAAGGATGGAAGAATCGATAAATTTCGTGCTCCCGAGTGTTTTGTGCTTGTGTTTTCCTCTCAAAGTGGCGTCCCTCCTCCAAAATAGGTTTAGGTTTGCTTTTATACGAGTTGGAGCGTCTTGGGGTCTAAATAACCAAGTCCTAGGAGAAATAGGACAAGTTCCCGTCACCATTGCCCAGGGTAGCGTGGGGCGCTAGCCCTGGCGCTGGAAATTTTGAGAGTCTGAAAACTGTGCCACAGGTAGCACCCCACGCTACCTGTAGCGCTACTTTGTGACTTTTTCTCGTTTCTTCCCCTTTTCGCTTCAACTCACGCACCTTCGTCCCAAATTGCCTCCGGATGATTCCTAGACATAAAAATACAACAAATTAGCACAAATCATTACATTACACATCCGAAATCTACAAAACATGAGTAAAATGCGAAGCAATATGTATATAATTATACATACTTTAAGCCAAAAATCACACACCCACCCATTGCCATGCCGGCCAAAATCATAATTGTTCTGCTTCATTTTACATAACATTATAACTATTTGCGAATCAAATATCTCTGATTACAATTTTTCATATATTTTTAAAATGTTTTTACTTATAAAAAGTTATTGATTTAGAGTATGCTTTTTATGTGAGTAATTTACAATAATCTATTTTTGTGTGTTTAAAAGGCTTAATGGATAATGTCTGAATTGACCAGAGTTAGAAAATTTAGTCCTAGAACTGCCAACTCCACCATTCGTTTCGAAACAGAGGAAGTAATAATTATAATGAACCCACAACCAAACACTTCTACTAGATTGTGCTTTTATTTTCGGTTGCTAAATTTGGTTTTGCGAGTCAAATACCCCCCCCCCCCCCCCCCCCCATTTTATAGTGAAGAAAGAACCGAAAGGAATAGGTGGGACGAAAATTTTCAATTATGAAACGAGGAAAAAGCATAAGCGTTTCATGTACGAGGTCCAATTAGACAAATTGCGTGTGCATATGATTGGTTTTGCACTTTCATCATCACCATTGTTAAAGTGGTTTTGCACAATGCTTTTGGTCATACCTCAATAGTGTGGTCCTATCGCCACTCGAATATCTATGTTCAACATCGGACTGGTGGTTGGTCCAATACTGGACTGGTCCTATAACAACTCCTTTTTTCTTTCCTTTTTTCTTTTGATAACCATAATTTTACGGGTCCTGTTACCTCCACCAAAACTTGGACACATGAAAAAATCATCTAATATTTTTGCCAAAATTGAACCTAAAACCTCACCACTTCACTATCCATTAGGTCACACCCGAAAAGAAATCACCAGTATTATTTTTCCTTTCCTTTTTCTTCACCGAACAAAATAATATTCTTTCGGCAACTCTTTCACTAAAGATTTAGCACATGGCAACTGATCCTATAACAACTTGGTCTTTATTAGAGTTGACCAAGTTGAGCCATGACCAGCACACACGAAGGATAACCTCTGCTTAACAATTCATTTTTCCAACTCTACTAAATCATATCAGTTCACAGAAGCTGACGCAAAGATTACTGTACCTATTTTTTTCGAATTCTGGATGCTCTTCAATAGCTAACAGAAGACGATAGTTAAAATGAGCTAGACAAGCAATAACACAATTGAAATAGAGGTTAGGAAAATTAGTAGTACGTACCTAATTCTGATATTGATAAAGCTAAAACATATGTTACATTTGATGTATCAAACAATTTGCATGGTGTTTTCTTCTATCAAAAGCACAACCAAGAAAGGACAAAAGGTTGTATTTTCAGTAGTAGAAGCTTAATGTACTGAAAGGGCAAGAAAACTGAACATTGGCGCCACTAGGTTTGCTTCATGTTCTCTTAATCTTAGAAAACGTTCCAGTCTCAGAGAAATAGGTGCTTTGCGTTCCGCTGCCAAGCTGATTTGCAAGCGCCTGAGGATTTGATAGCTCGATCCCCTGACATAAAAGTTAATATTAGGATAACCAACACAAAACACAGAGAAGTATAGAGACAGAATAAGACAAAGGGGGGGAAAAGATTGACCGAGTTAGACCAACACAATCTTAAGAAATAACCAAATCAGAGACTGACACAATGAGTTCAAAAGGGCAACCTCAAAAGTGCACACATTGACAAGCTTATCCCCATCCACCCACATTTAGATATTATTTAGCAAAGATTCATGGGAACCGTATTACATTATAATTCCGGCTGAGCCTTCCCCAACTGACTTGGAGCATTCTTGCACAATCCTGGCATCTAGGTGGGGTTAAATAGGCGTGCAGGGTCATATTTTTTGGGTGGATCAAATGGATTGATACAATAAATTGGCAGTGTCTGTGTTTTCATTGATAACAATTCTTTTCACTACCACAATAATCCCTAATGCCACTTGTGAATGTCATAAGCAAGAGCCCAAAATCTACAAGTTACGGTCCACACAATGTTAATTTGTATTGTGAAGTAAATAGGAGTTTTTTGCTAATCATTCCAGATGAGAGAAAACCAGCTGCTAATTAGTGGAGGCAGGGGTAAGTTATCAGATTGCAGATAAGACTTATTGCATGCTAAAAAAATTAACTTAGTAGTTGGGTTGGCACCCTTTGATAAATGAACTATTTCAACTTTTTTCTGACAAGTAAACAGTATTATTATTATTTTTTCATTATTGTTGACAAAAAAGGACACGCTCCTGTTCACAAGACGTAAAGAGCAGTACTCCAAGAAAGTACAGAACAAAGACCAACAAATGTCAGTTTAGTGGTTTTTCCTTGCTTGTAAAATTGGAGATGCCCCTCTCGTTATGACTCAGGAATAACAACTTGACCAAAAGAAAGGTTTCATTTAACAGAACCTACACCAAGATTGAACCGGTAGGAATCATAGAAAGGTACAGTAACAAGCTGGGAAGGGACAGTGTTGCAATAATTCATAGTACAATTGTACAAAGTACCTAAAAACTTGACATGAAACATAAAGCCGAAAAACCTCAGCCTTCCGACTCCACATGCAGTACTTCAGACAATCTTGTGTATAATATTTGCTTAACAAGAAGGCAAAACAAATAAGTAATTAACCAGTAAAAAGAGCTTACTTGCACTGGGGTGAAGGCCAAACTTGAAGTCAACCCTGATGTGGCACCACTGCTTCCATAACTCTTCTCCTTGAATCTGGTAAATTGTCAAGCAATGAGAAATAAAGAGGCGTAAGACATAGACAGAACAAGTTAATAACATGATTGCTGCAAGCCCCGCATACTGCAAATTTCACTGGTCATTAATGTTCAAACAAGTGAGAACTTTTATGGGAAAAGAGAAAAGAAGAGAGACTTACTTCTTTGCTACTTTGGCAGCAAGCTTGCTTTGACCAACTGATACACGCAACTTGCCGCTTCCAGCCTGACCAAGCATGCCGTAGCCCTCCCCTAGTCCATCCCCTAATTCCAGGAAAGATTGAATATGAAGTAAAGAGCAACATCAGTCCTGATCTATACTAAAAAAAAAAGCTTGAAATTCTGAAAAACAAAATCATAAAAAGCACCAAAAGTTATCTCAGATTAGATTCGAGTCCTCTCATCCCATAAACTTTGCAAATACCCACAAGAATTTGTAACTAGTACTAGCTAACATTATATACTTGGTCTTTAGAATGCCCAAAGGAAAAGGATTCCTGAGAATGGGTAACACAAGGATAAGAATTTTTGCTTCAATGAGTTCTGGAAATCAAACAGCCAGATTCACTACCAAGTGCAGAACAGTTATTTCACTTGCAGGAGTTATGTACTCTAATTTGAATCAAAGATTTCATAAAATATGCAGTTGCAAACAACATTGTCGTCAATCACCACCAACCATACTTGAGAAATGAAACCATTTATTCAAGTGCAGTATTAACCAAACTTTTCCATTTCCACTTTTTGCTCTCATTTTGGGACTTCTATTTAATTTGGAAGGTGAAGGGGTTGCATTGAGCTAGTTGTTATTACCTAAGGAGCTTTCTTCAGGTACTCCAAACTGCATCCTGTTTGCTAGCTTCCGCATGTCCGTGATAGCATATCTGATGAAATATCACGAAAACATGTATGTCAAGCAAAAAACATGTGCTTAACCAGATATAACTCTGGAAACTTATTTAAAATAAATAGATAAATATATAAATCTGGAAACTTTAGTGCACATAAGATGAAGTGAAACATCCAGTACCTTTCCTTCATCTTTCTCAGACGACGACCACCTCTCTTTTTCTTAGGCTCAGAATCAGGAACTGGAAGAGGCTTTGGCTGCTTTGCAGGAGGTGGCTCTTGCCATTTCTCTATCTTTTTCTGGATCTCTTCCCTAAGAGTTCTTCCAGTTTTTCCAGTCGGGTCTCCACTGATTGAGTCCACACGTGCCGCTAATGTAGATTTTGCTGCCAGCAGTCTAACGGCTCGCATCCTTAAGGAAGGAGGTGCACTTTGAAATGTTTCTGTTTGCTCAATATAACCCACATGAAATTGGGAAGTTGCTGTGGAGAACCCTGCTAAAGTCTTCTTTTTGGCACCAAGAAGCTGGACATTACAAGCAGGCATTTTTGCCAATGACGAGAGACCACCAGCAGTACCCATAAGTTTTGCAGCAACTGCACTCCCAACTACAGCAGAAAGATTGGGAGCAATATATCCCATTCGACTCTCAACAAAATCAAGAACCTTTTTCTTTGCTGAATCAAGAGCAAGGGCTCTATCACATGCTTCCACTGTCTTCTGTAAAACATCTTCTGGCAATGGCTTGCCACTGGTAGTTGATGCCGTAACAGAGACAACCATGATGATAGCTGAGGGTAGCAATCCTTCCAAGTCAACAAGAGTCAGATCCATTTCATTGCCAATCTTCTTAACAACCCGAGCATAATCAATTGGGTGATGAACAAGTGACTCTAACTCAGGGAATTTCAATCGATACTTGTCGCGTATGAAATTGTGGATTATAACAATTTCATTCTCAATGTCAACTGATAAGGCATTACAGTCTACTATCAACTGATACTCTGGATCATCTTCGAGAACAATACCTCTATTCGTGACATCGGACTCCTTCTCAAGTGCATCTTCAACTTTCTGCAGCATTAATAGAATATCACCATTTGCAGAATTACTCCCAACACCATAGGGAAAGGGGATAGTTGGAGGTAAGACTAAGAGGAAAAAAAGTAAATAAAAAGCTCTAAGTTTCTAATTAACACATGGAACATTTAACCTCTAACTTCAACTCAGAAGGGGAAAAAAGGGCGATCTCACTTGCCCATCCATGTTAACATAATATAAGCAGAAATGGCACATGAGGAAAGAGAAAAGGTAACAGGAATAGAAAATATCAGAGATAAAAAGCACACAAGACCCTTGAATTTAACCAAGAAGAAAAGGGCATCAACAGCTATAATGTAAAAAACTTATGGGCAGTCCACATTGTTTTAATTGGGGCAACTTTTTATAAGCATAACCGGGGAGATGATGTGAACAGTGAGCACATGAAAGATCATAAGGTATGTACCAACCTGCATTATGTCAATGTAGCGACGTGATTTTTGCAGCTTGGAAACATTATCTAGATCGTCATAATTTAGTGCTTCTAAGTCTGCCAAGTCTCCGTCTTCCTCCATATGCTCAGCATCAAGATTCTCCTCATCCTAGTTAAATAAAGAGGAGAAAAGGGTCAGAGTTGGAAGACGATAGAAAAGGAATTTGATAACTGTATGGACAACATCTTCCACCCACAATTTTCTTCTACTGCTCCAAGAATCCCAACCCTAATCATAGAAAAACAGAAATATACGCAGTATGCCTTATGGAAACACCAGTTAACACAATATAACATTGACTTTTCTTTCACCCAGTACCCACAATAAGTTCTTATTATCCATTTTTAACTTCTAATACTCCCTCCGTTTCAATTTATGTGAACTTGTTTGACTGGATACGGAGTTCAAGAAAAAAGAGAAGACTTTTGAACTTCTTGTGTAAAATGAGTCACATATATTTTGTGTAACTATAAATCATTGCGTAAAGGTAAATTGTTTCAAAATATAAAAAGGGGCCATTCCTTTTTTTGGTACGGACTAAAATGAAAATAGGTTCACATAAATTGAAACGAAGGGAGTACATTTTTGTATATCATCCTAACATTAATATCTAATTGTTCCAATTTCCCACATTTTAAGGAATTGTTATCTATTACCTTTTCTCTCTCTCCACTCTATTTTTTTTTCAACCTCTCCCCCTCTCTTCTCACAATTTCTTACCCAATTTGATTGAGATCTCTCTGCAAATTTGATTTTGGATCAGGCTTTTACCTTTTCTATCTATCCCCTCTCCCATAGACATACAATTACTGACTTTGTATTCAACCATTCATCTCCTTTTATATTCGATTTCTCTGATTGAAGATTTGTTGGAATACTGTAGCTTTTTATTTAAATATTTTGATTTTGAATTGAATACTATAGTTTTTATTTGAATACCATAGTTTTGGTTTGAATATTGTATTTTTGAATTGAATACTGTAGTTTCAAATTGAATATTGTACTTTTGAATTAAATATTGTAATTTTGCATTGAATAGAATTGATTATGTAGTTTTGAATTACTGTATTTTTGAATTGATACTATAGCTCTGAATTAAATACTGTAGTTTCATAAAAAGTAGAGTGATGATAGAGATTGGTAGCTGTCTTGTGTTTTGAGGAATGAGAGAAACAAATTACAATATTGACTAAAGATACTTTTAATTAATTAAGGCTAACTTATAAGGATATTATCCCATATAATACGCTGCCATTGAAAAAACCAAGAGTCAACTTTGACTAGATTTGTTATACCGTATAATTAGCTATCGAATCCTATATGTAATGTCCATAATTACGGTATATCGTGTAAAAAGGGTCCGCAGGTGGTATAGTTGTGTTTCATTCCCTAGACAAAGTATAGAGGAAAACAGAAAATGAAGAAACGGAGATGGCTGATGAGTGGCAAAAAGTGAAAAAGATGTACTCACAAGAACATCAGCATCATTGTCTGACAACTCGTCCAGATCTGCCAGGAAAGAATCAGCAAGAGTTGCCTGCAACCAGGTAAAAATTATTAAATTACGACATTAATTACATAAGAAAATCCACCAGAAAATCAAAAAAGACATGTCAAGGGCACAATCAGTACAATTCTCATACATACAGAGAACACAGGGAACAGAATGGAAAAGGAAATATTCTCTATCAGCATATTTGGGAGTGGGCAACACATCTAATCATGCGCATCTCTCCTGCTGCTAGCAAGTAGTTATAAACATGTGCAACACACAGTCTTTAGTTTTTAGAGAGATGACACACAGCTCGGCATGACATCAGAGCAACCAAAGGTCTTGAGTTTAAGTTATTGTATTGAATATGTCTTAACAAATTGTTTCCCGTGCGGGCATAATTCTTTTTTTCCACAGTCAAACACATGAAAATATTTTTATATTAAAGGTGATGGTGTGACTTGACCAAGACCTAATATAAATAAACAATAGGGTCTCATTGCTAATGGCTTAAACTTTTAGACGAGGCATTCACACTTCACACAATTCAAAACAGCACACTGTATCACATCGGAAAAATGGATACAAATAATAATGTTGTTGTTGGTCAGGGAATGGGGAGAAACTGCAAATTCACATGGAGTTGGTTTGTCGAAAAAAATATAAAAAGGGACAAACTTCTTTTTTCTTTTGATAATGATGGTGTCAGAGCCACTATGTGCGCACCTAGACTATTTCATTGGTACCTACTACCCACCATGACTTAGGAAGATAGGAAGCAATCACCTACTCTCCCGTCCCGATTTATGTAGTGGTGTTTGATTGTGCATGAAGTTTAAGAATGAAAGAAAGATTTTTGAAACTTGTGGTCTAAAATTAACCATAGAAATTTTATGGATATAAATCATCTCATGAGAAGTTTGAAATTGAATTTTTATTAAATAGAGAAAGGTGTCACTTTTTGGGACAGACTAAAAAGGAAAGAATGTCGCATAAATTAGGACGGAAGGAGTAGTACTTTTTTTCTCTACTGAATTTGAACCCTAGTCCCCTATGGTTTTCACCCACTTGATTAACCACTAAGCCACACCATTGGTGCCTATGAAGGGGGCATACTCATTCTTATCGTATGTTTACTAAGTAGTGGGTAACAGGATGAGAATTAGCTTATGGACGGATAAGTGGCATGCTGACATGACCCTTGCAGAAGCATCCAGCAAGCGTCACAAACTTGTGACTAACAAGAACACAAATGAGTGTGTCACCATTTGAGGAGTATAAGTAATGAAAATGAAATGAAAACCAATATTTAGGAGGACTATCAAGGACAGAAGCGGGAAGAGAATGGGGTCTTTTTGCTACATTATGTGAGTAACAAATAGATGATGGAGAGGATAGAATTACATGGAGAGAGAAGGGAGAGAAATTGTTCATGATTACGCCAAATTATTGGAAACACTTGATATCGATATTACGGATGCTAACTAAACTCAAGTGCATTAGCTAAAAATCACAACTGAAGTGCCCAAACAAACTTTGGACTCATATATTGGGCACGACATAAAGGACTCATTCTCCAAGTCCAGGCTCTAAGAAGACTGCAGAAGAAAGTTTCTTTACTTTGCTTTGCATGTTGCCAAAACACTCCAGTTTCTTAAAAGAACATTAGTTTTCCCTCCAAGTAGAAGCATTGATTTATCTGGGTGTCCAAAATGCAATTCATTCCAAAAACAAAGGGGACATACAGAGAAGGAGACATCGTCTAAAACAAATCCTAAAACAGGTACTAGCACGCCACAAAATCCCAGATTGGTAAACCTGAGGTATAAGGAGCCAAAATTTTTTTAAATAACAATACAAATTCATGTGGACTTATTAGAATAAGCAACTGACAATTTTTCAGAAGTAAACAGTATCAGTACCTATCCAAAAAGAAACCTTTAAGTAAATGCGCGGAGCACATATACAAGGAGCACACATCTATGCTCAGGCTGAACTTCATGAAATTCCAAACATGTCTCCTTTAACCAAACCAAAAAAAAAAACGCAAAAAATCAAAAAACAAAACAAAATAAACTCCAAACATGTTTTTGTTCTTCACAATTAAACTAGGGAAAATTTTCTGACCACCAAAAACCAGTCTTTGCAAAGCACTATAAAGAACTATAATTTATTTCAATAAATTACTATGAGCATGGGAATAACCCACATATACCTACACACAAACACCCAATGATTCAGAGTATTGTTCCGTTAAGAAACCCTAATAAAAATTATAATCAATAGAAATCTCTAAAACATGAATTTAGGAAATTGGATAAATACCATTGTCCTTCCGTGCCCACAGCACACTTGATGATTTCGCCGCAAACACTAAATTTGTGTAATGATAATCTTCTGAAAAGGACTTGGACCTATAGAGTTGCAGAAGAGAAAATTGAACAAAAAATTAAGTACCTTTATTGACAGGAGAGAACTAGGGAATCCGGGTTATGAAAGAAGTCCAGAACCGACTCTAAATTCATGGGCCGGTAAAACTAGTAGGCCCACTACCAGAAGCCCACGTTCATGTCGACCCGGCCCATTTCTGCCACAAAAAATGATGCCGTTTGCACGACTTCTTGCGAGAAAAAAAACGAAATCGTCCCGCAAAACACTTTTCGATGCAAACTTTGGGGATGTGAATAATTCTCACTAAAAAAAATTAAAACTTTTAAACGAACAATGTTTATAGAAAGAAACAGAAGAATTAGTTTGGCAAGAAATGGTATCGAACCAAAATTTCAATGCAATATCATCTATAAATGCAAAGTACAATCTCTAATAATTTATCTATAACTTTTATAAGATAGGTTTTCTAGCACTTTTCGAAAAAGTGTTTTTGAACCTTGTAGATAAGTTCTTTAATAAGTATTTTGATGCTCTGTTATTTTATTACTCCTATATATTCTGTTTTCTTATTTGTTTAAGTAGAATATATAGATAATAGATTTTGCACTTTAATTTGATAGCCGCGGACATTATTTTTTCTGAAATATTGCTCAACAAGTTTAATTTCATATCTGAACTTTTACGGAGTGAGTTTTAAAGAGTAAAATATAAGGCATTCAGGCATGATACTTTAAAGAGGAACTTGGTGCATTTATTTTCATGCCTTGCCTAAATATAAGGTATTACACTTTGAGAGGGACGTAAATTGATACCTCTTGGTCTTACACGTCCTCCTTAATTAAACCTCATTGATTGATGTTAATTATTTAGACATATAAATATACTATGTCTCAATCACATTAAGTACTTATAGAAAGACTGATAAATTTGAATCAGAATTATAAAAAACTAATAAATTTATCCGCGCTTCACGCGGTTATGAAAAAAATAGTAAATTTAATATATGTATATTTGAGTTTAACTTTCGAATTTTTTTGAAAGTTTCTCGACATTTTTAAAAGAAGAAGATAAGTGAAATAGTAGGGAAAAAAAGAAATTAAAAAACAAATAAATATTCGCCCATCTACGATAAATATGAAACTTGGTCATTCCTCTTTTCTTCACATTTTTTAATTTTTTTTTCTTTTTTCCTATTTATTTTTCTAATATTCCCTCTTTAATAATATCTTATAGCATTACTGTCACGGCCCAATTCTCGCTATAAGTCGTGATGGGCCCCAACGTCACCGTCAGACAAGCCGAAGGTGAACCATCTAATTAATTATTCATTTTATTACTTTTTAAAATCATAATTTTTTATTAAATAAAGAAATTTGCGTATTTAAAATCATTGATACATACAATGCTAGTAAGATATAAAATAAAAGGTGACAATATTAAAGCAAAATTATTAACATCAACTAGAATATCTCAAAATCCGGTGTCACAAATGCATGAGCAACTACTAAGAAATACAATACCAATACAACATATGTCTGAAATGCAAAATAGGCAGGATAACATAACCGAACATGAAGGAGATTCTGTGTGCTGTGGATCGTAACATGGGATGCAACTCACCGTAAAGTCCCCGCAATAATTACGCCTTTGCGCCCAAAAGACCACCAAAAATATATACTTGCACATAAGCGTAGAAGTATAGCATGGGTACGTAAATCAATGTGTACCCAGTAAGTATCTAGCCTAATCCGGAAAGTAGTGACGAGGGGTCGATATCGACACTTACTAGCGATCCAATAAATCAAGTACAGTAGAAAGTAAACAAGTATGAAGCATCGGTAATTAAACAGTGAAATCAAATATAGGTACATGATACGATCTTCATCTGAACAGTAAACACAAAGTCCTCAAATATCGATTACCTCCTCAAATGGAGTATATAATATGGTCCCCACCAGATAGGTCATTATATCTCAAGTCAGAAAAACTCACAGATATACTGGCTTCTTATCAAATATTACGCACGATTCTGCCAAGGCGAGCGGCCTGATCCCATAAGAGTATTTCATGAAATTGTCTAGGCGAACGACCCAATCCCATAAGAATATTTACATGATACTGCCGAGCCGAACGACCTGATCCTATAAGAGTGTGTTATAATATCTTGCCGAGGCGAACGGCCCGATCCCATAAGAGTGTGATACATGATACTGTCAAGGCGAACGACCTGATCGCACAAGAGTGTGGTACATAATATTGTCAAGGCAAACGGCTAGATCCCATAAGAGTGTTGTTGAGGCGTTCAGCCAGATCCCATTAGAATATGAAGTTTTTACAGGTCTTCGACCCCACTCACGAATATACGTGTGAGTTATAGATTCAAGAAAAACTTTCCGATGAATACGCACAACGCGGGAGAAATCTGTAAGAGAAGTACAATTTCTACGACCAATCAAGTAGCTCGTCAAGTATCTAAAATAGCGAGTTCATTACCCTACACGAGTATAGTCTCAGGTCATAATGCGAATTAAAGCAATTAAACAGGTAAGAATAACTTCAATAGTACAATTAGAGCATGACGTGAATCTAAGTTTACCCGGACATAATCAGAAATTCTAGCATACGCACGGACACTCATCACCTCATACGTGCGTAGCTCCCATAACATGTAGCACATACAAAATATAATACCTACGGGGGTAATTTTTCCCTCATAAGGTTAGACACGAGACTTACCTCGCTCCGAAATTCAAATAACCAGCTCCAATGCCTCTCTAACTCCTCAATTCAAAGCCAAACGATCCGAAACTAGTCAAATAACATGCAAACCAATAAAAATATACCCTAACACTCATAATTAATTATTTTATAACAACTCTAAACTCCGCTCGAAAGGTCAACAAATTCAACCCTCGGGCCCACGTGCCGGATTTCGAAACCTTTCGAAGAGAAACTTTTCCCATAATGTCACGAACTCAAATATATGATTTATTCTAAATTCTATATCCAATTTCGTGGTCAAAATTTTAAAATATTAAATTCTAGGAAATTCAATATTTAAATCCATATACAATCCATGTATTTATCTTATAACAAGTGGAAATAACCTACCTCATCATATATGGCGAAAATGATCTTCAAGAATCACCCCCAAATCGCCCTACATGTGCTCCAAGAACTTAAAGTTAAAGAAAATGAGCTCAAAATTCTGAAATTAGATGTTTAATACACCTGTCAGGCCTTCTCTTTCGCGATCGCGATCATTACCCATGCGATCGCGGTTAACAAAAGTTCCAGCATAGTTTCCTTTATCGCGATCGTGGTGTACAAATTTTATTTTCTTCTTTATAGACATTCTTTGGTATAATAGCCATAACTTTTTGTATAAAATTTCAACTAATAAACTATTTATTTATCTTAAAACTAGATTCAAAGACTTACAACTTTAATTTTTGGATCATCTCCATATTTCTTATAGGTTGTAAGATATAACCTCTCGAAATCAGACCACTGTTAGCAAAAAATTCCTTCTACGCGATCGCGACCCTTTCTTCCGCGATCGCGATTCACAAGGCCTAGATTGCACTTTACTCTTAGCGATCACGGCTCAGACCTCCGCGATCGCATTGCACACCCCTAACACCAGTTATCAGCAGTTTCAAAAGGCCTAAAAGTGATCTGAAATCACCACAAAACTCACCCAAGGTCCGAGGAACCCCGTTCAATTATTCTAACAAGTTTATATACCCTATGTAAACTTGTCTGAAGGCTCGAAACACAAATTACAACATCGAAACCAAGAATTAAAGATTAAACTCAGTTTCTTAAACTCTCTTAACTTTCAAACCTTCATCCTTCGCCGAACGCGTCTGAATCACACGTAAACATTTCGGAACGACGCCAAATTTTGCGTACAAGTCACAAATCACAATACGAACCTATTCCAAGACTCGAAATCCCAAACGGATATCAATAACACCAAAGTCTGCTTCAACTCGAACTTAGAAAATTCTAAGACCTTCAAAATGCAGCTTTCCATAATAAGCACCAACATGCTCTAGGATCATCCGATACTTAACTCGAACATATGCCAAGTCCAAAATCATGATACGAACCTATTGGAACCTTCAAATCCCTATTCCTAGGTCGTTTACTCAAAAGTCAAATATTGGTCAACTCCTCCAACTTAAAGCTTCCGAATTGAGAATTTTTCATCCGAATCAACTCCGAACTTCCCGAAATTCAATTCGGACCATACGTATAAGTCATAAAATATAAAGTGAAGTTACTCAAAGCCTCAAACCACCGAACGACGCGCTAAAGTTCAAAATGACCGATCGGGTTGTTATATTCTCCCCTACTTAAATATACGTTCGTCATCGAACGTGCCAAGCACCGCTCCAGAGCTGTCCAAAATTATTGTTTAACACCTCGTGCGCCTGCCCGTGCCACCACAACCCATATGAGCACATTAGCTCAAACCAGACTGAAGATTCTTCCTGCTACCTTAGTCCACAAGCCTTAGAACTATATTCCAACATCCGAAATTCTTTGCAAGACCTGATTCTAATGTACGAGCACTGTATCAATCTCAACACGTTGGATCAAACATGATCATGCACCCATGCTGAACCCACGCAATGCACCGCATAATTCGTATGCCCATAATAACATCCTTCAAACATAGAAGCTGCAAAATTACTAACATGATGCTTGTAGTATACCTCATAACTGAAAGTACAAGGAGGGGTGAATTGTAGCCTTTTTAAATTTCTAGTCGACTACTCTTCAGATCTAGTCGACTTATGCGGAGACATCCTGAACCAAAACTGTTAGTACTTCAGTTTAAATAGATGCTACTCACAACAAACAGTAAGGTGTATAATAAAATATGAGAGCAGCAAAATAAATGACACCAGAAATTTTATACTGGTTTGGAACCAATGTGGTATCCTAATCTAGACTCCTTGGGTTACAAGGATGCTATCTCTTGAGCTCATTGTAATTTGGGTTAAGTACAACTTGTGTGATTTTTAACGTTCACCACTAACGTTTACAGGGTTGGTTTTCACTCGCTCACCAACAACGAACAAGGGTTGGTTTTTACTCGCTCACCAACAACGACCTTTTGATTTTCACTCGCTCACCAAAGAAATGAACAATGACACAACCTCTCGAATACACTGCCTCTCCAATATTTTTCTGTCTCTCTTCTCTCTTTTGTGTATACAGTAAATCTAAAAGTGAATTACAATTCTTGTTAAAAGTAGAGCAAAAAACTTGAAGTTGGGTAGACAATTATATAGAAGGTTGCGTGCTTTTTCTCTTCTATGAACTCTTATATATATATATATATATAGCCTTTTCAACTTGTTCTGGCTATTGCATAGCCCAAGGGAATTTTCTGTCCAAAGCCTTTTCCTGACCGTGCTTTATGAAACTTTCCATCTTGAAAATATTTGCTTTCACAATTAGCCTTGAGAGCTATCCAGATGACTTCTTGATTAGCTTTACTAATTAATCTTGACCATTCCTTGATTCTCTTGGACTTTGAGAATTATTTCCTTCTATATTTTGATACTCCAACGAACTCTTCATTAGTGCATGAACTTGGCCATACTTTGTAGCCTTCTTTTGAACTTGGATAGTGTATGATTCTTCCTTAATAGTTGTGGCTTTCCAAGTATAGTCCAGTAAGGATCTTTCTTCACTCCTTAATCTGTGACATATGAGATTAGAATCTCTTTATCTCCTTCGCTCCTTAATTTGCGGTTCTTTTCGAAAGTTGATCACCGTTACCATCCTTGGCTTGTAGTCTCGTAATGAAGCTTTCCTTTTGAGAAGATTGGTACTACTCCTTTCCATAATATCTTCTATGTACTTATATCACTTTATATTCATACCCTTGATTTAATCTACCTTCCAAACCATAGATCGTAGTATAGCCATACAGATATTCTCTTTCCATAACTAAAGAGGGAATGTAGTAATAATATTTTTCCATAAATAATAGTAGCATCTTTGAACTCCTATTACATTGAAAATATTCCTTTCTTGATCTTGGAAAATAATCTTCCATAATATAGTTTTTGTGCTATATCCATACAATATTTTCTTTCCATAGAAAATATATTCTTCCTTGGCCTTGTAGTAACTTTTTCATGTAGTAATTTCCGTCCACAAAATAATAGATCTTCTCCGTGATTTTAGCAACTTTCCTTTCAAGATATTGGAAAACTTTCCTTCTATAATTTTCGCAGATTCTTCTTCTGATATTGTAGTAAGCTATTCAATATTTAAAATTTGACTTTCAAATATTATTCCTTCTATGACGCTTGGAGATCAATTCTCTGAAAATAATCTTTCTTGATAATATTTTCGCTCATAAATTCTTCTCATGATATTCTCTTTCTTATATTTGTTTGGATCTTTATCAGCATCTTTTTTTTTTAAATAAACCTGTACAAAAATAAGATTAACACAAGTAAATATTCTTTAATTAATAATTATGTTGGTTTGTTATCATCAAAATTAATACGTGAAACCTTGAGACTAACAATAACACGTATAAGCCCTGATCCAATCCTTGTGATACTGCAACGATGAAAGCGACACGTAAAAGCTCATAACCACCCGCCAATCAATAAATCATGGAGTCTCTTCACTTGACAATAATCATTACCTCATTCTGAACTGAATAGTGATATTTTCTCTTTAATATACCTTGCATAAATCTGATTATACCGATTTCAGGTCTAATAACCTCGCCTCACCCAGTACAAGCTGCTCGGGCAGTAAGCCACCTCAAACACCGTCTAAAATCTCATATGACGCAGTCAATGTGCCAACGAGCTACAACTCAAATATGACCCATAAGGAAGAACGAGCTCTTGTATTACCTAGCCCGCGTAACGAATAAACCGGCCAAACAAATATCATGAACCTATCTCATGGATGAAAAACAAGGCACACAAAATAAGCACAAGGAAACGTACTCAACATCTCATTGTTGCGGCGTGCAACCGGATCCAAACATCACACTCGTGGCGGCGTGCCACCAGGTTCACATAACAATCAATAAGGAAATACCTACCAAGCCCTAATGCTCAAATCCACGAAATGCCCGAATGTCGACCACAAACACGCCAAGTACATAAATACAACCCTGGAGAGACGGATAGCACCATGCGCTACAAAACTCGACCCGACTAAGGCGCAATAAACGACAAGCTACACAGGACCATAACACATGTTTGAAGAATCAAGTTGTTTCACAACTCACGTCGCATAAAAAAAACTAGCACTTGAAATAGACAATGCCAGGAATACCATCCATTATGCCCGAAGACCCGTCTATAAGCGATGCTATGCCAAATAAGTATATATGATCTGGTATGAAATATACATTCACATTAGGCCTACCAACGGACCTCAAGCTGATTCCGATAATAGGTTTGTAACCTCCTAAAGATCCACAATGACCATATCCATGACACATACGATTAACCATTAAATCAGGAACAAACTTTCACAGTCCGTAACCAAAGAAATAGAGCGCCTCTCAGACGTAAACTCTCTCACCAGCGACCGTACTAGAATCTCCATACCGTTCACTACACATATCATGCCGCTACGCGAGAGTACAAGAATTTTGTCATATTCTCCTGAACCACTAGTAGAATAAACACTTAATCGGGTCGAAGCCCTTTCACTTAGCACATTTCAGAAGAAGGATCGCCACACACAACCAACTTTCCCTACCCCACAAAAGATGCAGAACTCAAGTCGTGTTCTAAACCACCATAATTCTTCCGAAATTCATTTACACATAACAAAGCCATCAAAATCAAATGCCTCCAAATCAATCAAATTGCGGCGGCTGTCAAGCCTGTACGTACATCCACGAATCACCTATGTAGCCTTACCATACCGAGGGAACCGACTGTTTCCACAACCATGCCGATTCAAACTACTACTAACTGACTCAATTTCTTCCAATTTACTCTTGACTTGCCTTTGAAATAATAGCTCTATTCAAATACTTAACAAACCTCAAATAACACTCATCCCGAGTGACCCCAAATCACGAGACCACATCGTCTCAATACACATAAGCCATCTCATATTCTCCTTATGCACTCGATAGTATCTCTAACCGACACACTTATTCTGAAATACCTTCTGCAACTCCAAAATTATTTCCTTTCCATCTTCCTAACACCGCACCGCAAACCCGATGATAGTATAGAAATTCTCCAAGTACCCTTCACACTTTGCCGCAAAACTCAAATCCTCATCCACATAATTAGCCCAAAAATCTTCGAGCACCACCTTAAATCTCGAATCCACTAGTACCATTATTGAGAGTCGCCTACTCTAATCCAGTCCTGATTATATATAACTAGATAACTAGTGCTCCGTTAGCACATGAACACTCCTAAGAAGCAACCGAAAGAGTCATTTCCCTTGTACATCACTCTCAAAGAAATAACAATTTTGAGTCATTCCCCAACCTTCACATAAACTGATAAGGCAAAAATATAGCACACACCCATAAAAATCCCTTGCTTGAATTACCTCTAATGTTCTCTTCCCTTAGTCACAACTGATCCACCAGTGTACCGACGATAAAAAATTTCACAGACACACAACCACGTTAGGGCTGCTTATCGGGCGGATCGTGCGATTATTTACTCTTAATGGTTTGGCTTATCGGTTATCGGCTTTTAAATGTATTAATCCGCTAGCCACCCGATAAGATATCAGGCAGATTGGTATCAGTTTAGCTATTATCGGGGGTTATCGGTTTATTTTCAGTTGATTGAAACTTAACATACTTCAGCACAGTCAACATTTCTCATACATATATATCAACTACATTCAAGTGGATGGTTATCGTCTCATACATAAGAATGTGGATTGCTTGGGGTACTAGAAGATGGGGACTGCTTGAGCATAAGAATACATAGTGCTGTTAGCATAACAGCCATAAGAATTTTACCAACAAAATTGCTCTTCTTCTTTGGATCTGTATAATCCAGGCCTACAATTAACAAAGAAAATTGGTATTTTAGACCCTAAAAACAAGTATTGCTAGAGACTTATATAGCACAAATTAGATCGATTCTAGGCCGTTGAATCAAGGATAATAGAAGGCTGAGATTTGATTTTGATTTCATTAAGCGAAACGACATAGTTTAAGCAAAAACTATGTCGTTTTAGCCCCTTCCCTGGCAGCCCCTTCATGGATTAGCCATTGCACTTTTGGCCACTTAAATCATTTCAATTTTGGCCTAATTTCCTCAATCCTACTTATTAAACTAAATTTACACAAACAAAATAATTAATTAAATAACTCATTCAAATGATCAATTAACTAGATTAATTTACCAATTGAACAGTTAGTTAATTACTAAAATGCACGAATGAAGAAAGAACTATTTTTTTGGGTATTTTTATGATAGGAAATATGCAATTAAAGACACAAAAATTAAGAAAAATAATTAAAATAACAAAACACTAAGGGGTCGTTTGGTATGAGGTGTAAGAAGGTATAGTGCTGGTATAAAAATTTAATATCACCTTAATACTTTAGCAAACCTGGTATAAGTTATCCCGGGATTATAATTAGTACCGGGATAACTTATATCTTATAGAGGGTGGGGTAATTAGTGGCGGGATAACTTATACCTTCTTCTTAGAAATTATGCAATTGTCATTTTTAATACAACATACCAAACAATGCATAAAAAATAATATAAGGATAATTAATCCCATAATAATTTATCTCAGTATAACTTATCCCGACATAAACCGTATTCAAACCAAACAACTCTCAGTGACTTTAGGAGGTGTTAATAGTGCAAAAATTAAGTATTCACGTTGACAATCTCGGCATTCTCAAGATTTTCCATTAGATTGACACATTAAACTACACAAGTGATACTTTTAGTTAAAAAGGAAAGAATTGCGGCGTGGGAGGATAATTGTCAATCTGTCATGTTAACATTCGAAATTACCAGTCTTTTTGTTCACCTGCTAATTTGACAACTAAATAAATAAGCTGTAAAGTATACGTAATGTAATTGGTTTTTCTGTGTCTACAACGTACACACACAAATAACATGCTACGCAACTAACGTTTGATGCAATTTATTGCTCGTTACAATCTTCATTATTTTATCACAAATTATGTACAATTGATTGAAACCATGACTTTTTACGGAACAAATATTTTAATATTAAATATAAACTGTAATCGTTCGTAATTCCTAATAAAAACTTTTTTAAGACAATCTTTTTCCAATGTAATTGTGGTACTCTTATGACTTGTTTGGATGATTGTTACCTATTGTATTGTATCGTATTGTTACTTTAAATACGATATTTGTTTTGATTGTTATTTAAATTTTATTGTATCGTATTATTAAATCCGTCGTTACTTTGTCCTTTTGTCTCATCTCACCCTTAATTATTATTTAATAATTTTATTTTATCATTTACCTTACCTTTTTATATAATAATTTTACCCTGTATCAAAATTTTTCTTTATAATATTACAAGTTTATTTTTATATTGCTGGTGCGTGATATCATAAAACAACGGCAAACGATACAATTTATCCAAATATTGTATTCATCAAATGATACAATACTGTTTATCCTAAAAAAATGGATAACAATTAAATTTGTAAGTGATTTTAAGGATATGTGGGTTAATTCAATACAAATGATAAATTGCGTTAGATTAAACAGATAAAGGACGTAATAAATTATTAAACCAATCAAGAGGAGTGATCCCGGACTTAGTAACAGCTTAATAAAATGCCTGCCTTCGATCCCGGGCTCATGTTACTGATGATTTGATGAACAAGAATAAGAACTTTGAATAACAGAGAAAATAAGAGTATATTGCCTTGATGTGCGTGTTACAATGTACAATGAATAATCAAACCCCCTTTATATAGTAGGGGAATTTTACCTCCTAAGTACAATTCGGTAAAAATCTTCTGTTTAACTAATCACCGGTTCTCTGCCGATACGTACCGAGATTCACGCCGTAACATCCGGGTGGTTACGGATATCACAGCCTTTTGTTGGTCGTGCTCGATTATCTGGTAATGCTCTCCGAGGCCTTTGGGATTCGAACCGAACCTGGGGGTCATGGTTCCGATACTCCCGAGGGCAGGCATTTTGTCCGGAACCCCGCTCGAGGGGCTCCTTGCCTCGATTTCGGTTCCTTACCGTCACGTCTCTCGCTCCGTTTACTTCATCGGAAATCGATGTGTCCCATGGACTCGGTTTTGCCCGTATACAAATACAATACAGTACAATACAATACAATACGATAAATTATGAAACGATACGTAACAACTATCCAAACAAACAAGTTTATAGATAAAACTGATTTTATTTCGGTGTTGGGACCTCAAGTATATCCTAGACCGACTAATACAATATGAAGCTTGCACTGCTATCATCCTGAGTATTAACATAATTAAGTTTCTGAAACTCAAACTAAATTTCGAAATAATACTAATAGGTTATTACGTGTTAATATTAAATGACTTATATATTTAGCTTTGAAAAAAATATAATCAAAAGTACTTTTTAAAAATTTGGCAATACTAATTTCTGATCAAAAGTGCATTTCAAATTAGATTCTAACACAAACTGTTTTTTGTCAAAATTATTTTTGAGAAGTTTGGCAATACTAATTTCAGCTCAAAAGTGATTTTCAAATTAGATACTGTTTTTATCAAAATTACTTTTGAGAAGTACATTTTTTAAAATAAGTTTGATTTAAAAAAAATATAAATCTTACCCAAAACGCGTCGTAAATTTGAGAGTTAAAATTTCTTATCCCATCGACAAAGAAATAGTCATAGGCTCATAGCTCATAGCTCATAGTACTCTAGTTCCAAACACAGCAGGCCCCTTTTTAGCATTCAAAAATCTGTTTTTTCAAACTCATAGTAGGACCCAAAAAAAGGAAATCGCAGAGAAGCAGGACCGAAACGCCACGTAGTAAAACCCACGGGTTTCCAGAATACCCAAATTCGTCCGTCTTCTCTTCCCCATATAAAGGCGCCATTTGCATACGCATTCCCCCATTTAAAAACCCCTAAACCCTCACTCACGCACATCGCATTTTGCATTTCAAGTTCTCTCTTCTCTATCTGTGTGTGTCATGCGAAAATGATGTCTCGTGTATATGCAACGGACACTCAGTCGAAATCCTCCGATATCGCCGCCACCGTACTCGCCGCCTCGTCTCCGCTTCAGATCCTCGCCGCGTGCGACGCCGTTGAGTCGTTCTTACACAAGCATACACCTGACCAGTCCCGATGGTTCTTCTACATCACTTTCCCAACCCTAATTTGTAAACTCTTCGGCTTCGACGACTCAGCTTCTGCTCCGGCTGCCGTCAAGTCTCTCTCTCCTTCCGGCTGGATCGATATTGCCGCTTTATCCAACGATTCTCAGCTCGCAGGTTTGCTTCTCAAGCTCCACGCCTTTCCATTTCCGAGCTAATGACTTTGTCTTTTCTTCCATTTTCTCGGATTAGTCGTTCCGAAAAGGAACAATTTCTTATAATTGTCTCTATTTTATCATCACAATGTTATGCTTTGCAAGTAAAATATTCAGCTACAACTAGTTTTTTTTATAATGCTTTTATAATTGTTCTGTTTTTATCATTAAATGTTACGGTTTGCAGGTAGAATTTTCAGCTAATTATTTTGTCTTCACTTCCATTTTTTTTGCTAGTGTGGAAAATGTACTCGTTTTTAAATGCTATTTTGTGAACATCATCAGCTTCCATAAATTTCTCGCAATTTCTGTGCTTTTTGGATTTTTTTATTCTTAATATTGTTATCATTACAATGTTGTGGTTTACAGGCAGAATTTCTGCTATTTAATTTGTTCTCTCTGCCATTTTTTCGGTCACTAACTAAATTACTCATTTTGTGAAGTGAATCCTCTTCATATTCTAGAATTTTCTAACAATTTCCTTTCGAGTTTCAGAATTTTAGGTTTTATAGTAACAGTAGTTATGGGTTATAGGTAGAATTTTCATCTAATTAATTTCTTTTCTCTTGTCATATGGTGATTACCTAAATTACTCATCATGAAAGTTAATTTATAAACCTCCTGAATTCTGGAGTTTTCTTACAATTTCTTTATGCTTTATAATATTCTTAATCGTTTTATTTTTATCATCCCAAATGTTCTGGTTTCATGGTAGAGTCTTCATCTAACTAATTTTGATTGATCTGCCATTTTTGGCTGGCTATAGTAAATTACACATTTCCAAAGTGAATTTATAATCCTCCTCTGATTCCAGAAGCTTCTTACTGTTTCTTTATGTTTTGCAATGTTTTTAATTATTTTTTAGTTTTTTGGTAACAAATGTTGTTGGTTACAGGTAGAATTTTCAGCTTATTGTCGCCCAATGGCGTGTTGCTATCTTCTATTGCGGCTGCAGATGGGTCGTCTCTAGTTAAATATGTATTTCCTGTTGAAAGGTTACCCGAATGGGTTCGTTATATGCTTCAAAATGATAGAGATTCACGGGTTTTGTCTGACTTATGCCCCTTGTTCAAAAATAGGTTGAAGGAGGACTCAGTTAAGGGTTCTTCATTTCAGGTTCAGTTGAATGTGTTTGAATATTACATGTTCTGGTTTACCTATTACCCTGTTTGTCGAGGTAATAGTGAGGGTCCTCAAACTGTAAGAGTTAAGAGAAGCAGAAGGTTTAGAATGGAGAATTGGGCTTATTCAATTCCAGGTTTGTCAAGCACCAAACGTGGGACGGAGCAGAAGAATGAGGGTAATTTGTATATGCGCCTTTTGTATGCATATCTCCATGCATATGTGCCTGTAGGTGATGTGAAGGCACATCAACCATATAGGAGCTCACTGCTTCATTACTCTTTTGCTTATGACACTCCAGTTGTTGAAAAAGCAGAGTTCTTGGTTAATACACTAATACAATTTTGGTTAGTTGATAATGATTTCTCACCGTTGCCTGTGAATTTGTGCAAATCCTTTGGTGTGTCGTTCCCTTTTCGGACAGTATTGGGCGAGACTCCTCCTACTTCAGGATTAGGCGAAGTAGTAAATGTGTTTGTTAAGTATCTTAATCTGAGTTCAGTTGCACCAACTGATGGAACTGACCAGTTTGACTATACTGAAAGTCCTAGGTGGAAAGTCGGGGGGACATTTAACGCTGTTCAATCTAGAAATGTTGTTACCATTGTGGATTCTGGTAACTCTTGGAACTCGTGGATTCAGAGGCCATTATACAGATTTATATTGAGGACATTCCTGTATTGTCCAGTGGAAAGTTCTATTAAAAATGCATCACAGGTGTTCACCTTGTGGGTTAGTTACCTGGAGCCCTGGACCATTTGTATGGAAGAATTTGCAGAACTTGATGCAAATTTGGGGAAGTCTAATGCAAGTACACTGAAGGAGGTTACCCAGTCAACTCCACATGCCTATACCTCTTCTTGGCAAGTTTTTGTATTAGCTAACTACTTATACTACAGCTCTTTGGTCATGCATTTTATTGGTTTTGCCCACAAGTTTCTTCATACAGATCCAGAAGTGATAGTCAACATGATTTCAAAGGTCTGTTCCATTTTCACATCTTTCCTTTGGTGGTTACTATTGCACGAAAGCTTCCAGTGCATGTTATTTGGGTGTTTGTTGCTATAATGAGTGACTGAATGCATGACATGTGTACGGTCTTAGTTTGGCATGTTTGGTCATCAATTTCTCTGATAGGGCTTCTTTAACTTTCAACTAGCTAAATGAAAACTGTTCCAGATAACACGAGTCTGGTGTTTCAGTTTCAACAGAAACTGTCGATTGTTATTTTGGAAATTAATGGAGATACCACTTTAACCTTTTTTGGGGGGGTTAATTTGAAGTGATTTTGCCCAACTCCTTGATCCTAGAGGGTCTGGGATCCACAACTGCATATCCAGCTCCATATTTTAAACCTGAAATATAAACATTCCCTGCACTAAGATAGATAATTAATTGGAGAACAAATGAAACATACAGATCGGCCTAGATGCCTGCCATATGTGATGAAACAAATGCTATGCAATGAGTCATTTGAAGAGTTTGGTGTAACAAATCGCATGATGTTAGATGACAGAGGAAAGTTGTCTTAGTTGCCTTGCTAGAACAATAAATCATGATACACTTGGACGTTGGTGAACTGTAAGATCTAATGACATAGGAGCCTTGAGTTGTGGGATCTTGACTTTGCTAATGTTATGAAAAAATTGTCAACAGACTAGAATTCGCCAGGAGCTGGTGATCAAATTATTTTGAGCCAAGTCCTGTAATCATATGCTTCTCAGAGCATGTGTTGTTGCTTTCCAGTGGTCTGTTAAACTCTGCGTTTGTTGCTTGTCTTTATCCTGATTGACAATCAGATTAGTTAGGTACTCCACATGCTTTTATTTTACTCTCGTTCTTCTCATCCCTTCTTAAACTATGCTTTTTTATGCAGGTGATAAGAATATTAACTTCATCCACAGAACTAGTGGACCTCATAAAAAATGTGGACACTGTATTTCATTCGAAACCAACTGGATCATCTAAATCAGTGCTTAATGCTTTGCATAGACATGTTCCTGCTATTCGTGAGCAATTACAGGTGCTGTAACTTCTCTTCTTACCAGTTGCTTAATTCATTGATAGCAGCTGGCGCACTTTATGTTGATCTTTTCTCTTAGAGTTATTACCCGAAATGTACCCTCATTTGACCGGTAGAAGCATCTTGTCAGCAAGTATCACAAGTAATTGGAGAAATGATGATCCTTGCATTATCTTATCTCCATTGTTCACTGAGCGGGGGGTCTATCGGAAACATCCTCTCTACCTTTATAAGGTAGGGGTAAGGTCTGCGTACACACTACCCTCCCCAGACCCCGTTTATGGGATTACACTGGGTCTATTGTTGTTGTTGTTGTTGTTGATGATGATGATCCCTGCATTGTAATAGTACAATATGATACCTGTAGATGGTGTGTAGTTCCCTTAAAGTAATGAATGGAAAATAGGAAAAAGATATGCATTACTTTATATTATTTCATTTATATTTTCCGATCTTCACTTGCAAAATTCCAACCTACCTGTCTGGGCCATTTGGAGAAATGAGTTGGCACTGATTTTTGTAGGGCCTGAATCTTGGTTTCTTTTCATGAAGAAAGTGATTTATGTGTACTGCGTTTACCATTATGAAACCTATTATCGTCTTCCTAAAATCGGTCATGCGCTGGGAATTATACGAGAAACTGTCTCTGATTGCAAGTGTTCTAGGACGATGATTAAGGGTTTGTAATATAAATGTGCAAGTTTGTCTAATGAGATTCTTCATGCCCAAGCCCCAAGGCCCATCAGATTTTCCATAAAGTATTGTCTTTCTTGTGTGACCTTTCTAGTAAGGCTAAATTCTATGCTTATCCATGTGAGCTCCAATATCACTTCTTTACAATTCTTATGTTCTTTTCCTGTTGTGTCAGGACTGGGAGGACGGCCTATCTGAGACTGATGCTGATGGTTCTTTTTTGCATGAGAACTGGAACAAAGATTTACGACTTTTCAGTGATGGTGAAGATGGTGGACAAAAGTTGCTTCAGGTGATCAATATTTAGCACTCTAGATATCCGTTCCGTGTAGGTTGTGCTTGTGTATATATGTTACTAACTCAGTCCAACCTGTTTGTCAGCTCTTTGTATTGCGAGCAGAATCTGAACTGCAATCAATTGGTGGGGAAAATCTTACACAAAACCTCCAGTGTTTGGACAGACTAAAATCTGAGCTTGGCCAGTTATTTGGTGGCCCTATCTTGAAGCCCCTGAATACGCCAGAAATTGTACAGTGTGACCACTCACGGGATGAAATCTTTACACCCAGAAGTTTTGGCAACAGAACAATGGCCGATATTAAATACAAGGGTGATTGGATGAAGCGGCCCATCTCAGATGATGAAATCGCGTGGCTGGCAAGGGTGCTTGTAAAGCTATCAGGCTGGTTGAACGAGAGTCTTGGGTTGATCCAGGTCGATAGCAGCCAAGAGGCTCCTTCTTGGCCATATGTTGACTTGTCCAATGATGCAAGGAGTGTATGTGGACTGACGGAGATGATTAAAGTTGTGTTGTGCTCTTTCATTTCCTGGCTTCTCGTGTTACGCGTGTCTGGGGTGAGGTTCATGAGAAAGCATGGCTTCAGGGTGAATCTCAGGGTCTTCGCATCAAAGAAGGTAGTAGTGATGTTGCTTATCGTTGGTGCTTTCAGTCTACTCAAGAGAGCTTTTGCAGCGTCGGGCAATGTGTACATGGTAAATCAAGCAACACTACAGTAAGAAGATTACGAAGATAGGTATAGGAGTGAACGAAAAAAGAATAGAAATACTCGAGCAAAAAGAAAGGAAATTAAAAATCTGCTGTCTTCCAAAGTTTTGTTTTGTTTTGTTTTGTTTTGTTTGTAAATGAGCTTATCTTGTGCAGCATGGAGAATTGATGTAACAACCTTTGTGCAAGCCTTGAGTCCTTCGACTCAGTTATATAGTTCTTGCTCCTAGCTGAAGCTATAAGCTTTGATGTGCCTTATCGAGTACTGTGCACCCAGTCATCAGAGAAGTCTTTGCGTAGGAATTACAAAAGCCTTTGCGTTTTTTGAAGCGATTATTACTGCTCTTTTTGTTTTCGTTTTTTCTTCAGATCGTTTTGTTAGATTCTTAAGGAGCTTGGTACTCATCAGAGAAGTTCATTTAGGGTCGTTTGGTACCCGGGATAAGGTAGGATAAGGTGTGAGATTAAATTTATACCATATTTGGTTGACGGTATAAATTTATTCCGCAGGATATCCCAGGATATGGGATAAATTAATCAAGTGATTATAATCCCAAGATTAGAACCCCGGAATAATTTAATCTGCGTATCAAATGACCCCTAAGGAGCTTTGGGAAACTCACCTCTTCACATGCCTCATCATACTTGCCCCTTTCTTGGTACGACGAATTTTTGGTAAACTCACAGGTAAACATTCGCTTTCAAGTTAACCATTTTCCACTATCAGGTTAATTAATAACCTGTCACAGATAACTACTTCTTACTGTTAAATTTTTTACCCCGGCGATGTATATAATTTAAGTATAGTTTTATATAGCGTGTACATAAGCACATTAAACTGGTCATTTGGTGCAAAAGGCAAATTCTTTGTTTTTGGTTTGTTTTTCAAACTATCTTAGTCAAGCAGTTGCCTGATTATATTAAGATACTGGATATTTAGACTCTTAACAATGGACATTTTTGTCATTTGAGAGTTTTATATGAGACGTATTAATCCTAATAACTTGAGCGATAACGTTCTCTTTGATAAAGGAAGTTGTCGTGAAACTCTGGCATCTCTTTTCTTTAGACAGTGAGTAGAATGCTTACCAACATTTATCTTTGTTTTAGTTCTCAGTGGCTTAAGCAGGAAATTTTGTTCGCCGCTGCGTCACAATTTGAAAAGGTATTTTTACCCCATATATTATTTTATATTATCTAACATATAAATTTAGTAGAAAAAAATTGACGAAGCCGTGTCACGTTTGTATCTATGTGAGCTAGTGTTTTCAATGTCAGATCTCGGACGTACTTATGGCATCATATCTAAAGTGTTAATTATAAAACTCTCCCTGCATTTCCACAACGAAGAGGGGTCGTCATTGGTATGAAATATGAAGCAGCGAAGGATAATCATCTAGTAAATGTTGCATTAGAGGCGGATCTAAGATTTAAATTTTATGGGTTTAATCTTTGAAGTTCTTATAATTGAACCCATTATATTTGTTAAGTTATGAGTTCATATCTACTATTTGTTGCATTTTTCGTGATTTATCACATATAAATTTGTAATATGCGCTGAAAGTTTTGGGTTTAAATAAACACAATGACAATGAGCTGCATTCGCCCCAGAGTGGCATCTAAGTAGTTGAAACGGATATTAGTGCAGTTTAACTTGCAATAGCAAGTCATTTTACCAGTGATTTTAGTAGTTGTAATACATTACACCGTCAGTGTATAAAACTTAAACTCGACTAATATAGGGCAGAAATGTAGAAATCACTATTTGTTCTTGTGATTACTGAAAAAATATACACTGGTACATATATTCACAGCAGAAAAGTAGATGGGAATTTCTCTCCCTGGTATACTTGAATATTCTACATTGTATTCAATACAATTACCAACTAGATGAATATTCTCCAGTCTTACTGTGTCGGACATTAGAGCATTATTCAAAAATGTAAATTCCTTTTCTATATATACTACTATAACTTTAGAATTCTATGAGAATGAACTCCCTGCTCATTTCTAAGAGTATCTTCTGGAAAATAAAATCAAGGATCATCTACGGATAACCTGGTTTATACCGAAGAAAATTCAACTTCAGCGGAAACCTTATGAAAATAGGGAACAACAACAATAAATCCAGTGAAATTCCACAAGTGGGGTCTGAGGAGGGTAGAGTGTACGCAGAGCTTACTCCTGACGTATGAGGATAGAGAGGTTATTTCCGGTAGACCCTCGGCTCAGGAACTGTGAAAATAGGGAAAATGTGTGAAAATGCTGATGACATGAGACAAAGTCTTAACTGCGATATCTTTCCTCCTCCGGCTGTAATGTGCATGTGCAACTTGGGACCTGTAATCCTTGCACCACTATTGAGTACTACCTGAATCGCAGCAGAGTCTGCAGTTGGAAAAAGAGATACGAACGGACAGGAATAACCAATCGGTGAAACCTCTGCCATCAGAAAGAAATTGGTCTTATCAATAAAGCTATGTTCATTTGTGTTCTTTCAAGTGAAGTGGAAAAAGCTTTCAATACCTCATATCATTTCAAGAGTGTACAAGTGAAGAGAATTAGTCACCAGCAATTCTTGAAATATCGGCCTATAAATGTCAAAAAGAGCCCTTATGGTTCATGTTGATGTTCAATCGAGCAGACGGGCAAGTTGAGAGCAGTCTGAACTCGAGAGGGATTATGATATCTGTGATACTTGAAGCTGGTTGAGCCTGCTAGTCCAAATGGAATGCAAAATCATGTGGAACAGATCATATCTAGTAGGTATTGAGTTCCAATGGAAATGCTTCTGCAGCCTTTTGACATTATTTTGCATGACCAAATACTGTCTTAGAGGTATACTTAACAAAATCTCCTTCAGTTTAGGAATATCTTTCTCAGCAACAACCACAGAAAAAGCACTCCAATCGAGCACTTCGTCAAATGGGAGGGCTAGATTATCAGCAATGATCACTGGCACACACTCGTAGTATATTGCCTCGACGATCCTTGGGCTGTTCACTTCAAAGCCCATTGGACAAAGGCAGTACTTGCTTGATTTCATGTGTTCAGGATAAGACATAATTCTTGAGACTCTATTGGGTAGAGGCCCGTAAATCCTCATGTCTTCATCTCTGTCGCTCCAGTACTGGAGAAGTTTGGGACGGACTGGACCGTGCATATTTCCAGCAAAGAAGGCAAGAATTGGGCGTTGTGACACTCTTTTTCCACCAAGATTTCTAAGTGGCTTCTGAACGTTCCTAATGGCGGTCTCTGGGAGGGAAACATCTTTCCCAGCTTTAAATATTCCTTCAGATATATCTGCATTGCAGAGAGCTTTAATAGTGTTTCTAATTAGCTCCTCATGTTCTTTTAAAATGTAAGGCCCCTGTAACAATTGGTAATGCACATCGTTGTAAGAAATTAAAGGATACTATACTGCCAAGATTATATTTTTAATTAAGAATTTGATGCATACCCAATCATGGCAAGCAACTAGAAAATGATCTGTTCCATGTGTGCGATTCCAGAACGGGTACTTTGCAGCTAGCATATTAACATAGTCGCGCAGGAATACTGACAGCGGCTTAAGATTGTGTGAGTTAGGTATGTAAAGTGCCAGCTGCAACTGACGTGCACTATATGGCAGATAGAATAGGTGAGCCTTTTCTGGGTCCCTGGTGACAAAGTAGCGGCTTTCCTCCATCAACTTCATGAACCATCCTTCAGATGAATAAATTCCCATAAGATGAGGTTCGTGGAAAATAGGTCTCTCTCCTTCTTTGTAAATGTAAACTTTGAGTAAAAGTTCCATCAACTCGTAACTCCTGCAATGTCAATCCAAAATTGTGCTTAAACAAAAAGAACCATTATGAAAGAGATGCCAAAGGTATGTACAATACTATAAAGCTTTTATTAGGCTATACTTGCTGAGGGAAGAAAACAATTGTGATTTGTTTGCACCACAAATAGGCAAAGAGATGAGTGGTTAAAGGTAACTCTACCCTAACAAAATCAGACACACAACCATTGAGTAACATCATATCAGATAAAGAGCTATGTAAGGAACTATAACCCATCATACCTCTTAAAGATGGAAATATTCTTAAACAGCGGAGCATATAAGTCTGTATCATTGGTGACCAGAGGAGCTTTCTCAATCTCGCTTTTAGCATATGCAAGTGCCTCATTTGGTGTCAAAGAAGCTATAAATCTCTGGAGATGACTACATTAGATTTAAAAACAAGATAACAAGAAGGAAGAATGACTTTACTAATCGCTCCTGAGGAATATAAGCACATTATCAGACTTACCTGCAAGTGATCGGGCACAACAGGTGGAGGTGGATAAATAATCTTTTCTACTACGCGTGCATGCTTCCTGTGTCTCCTACGCCTAAGAAGTCTTTCTCGTCTTTCCAGAACTCGCTTTGATCGGTTTGTTGTGGCTGTAGATTGGAGTGAAACAACTGTGGGCAAATGCCTACTCATTTTCAACTGGTTATCTGATGTCACCGAAAGTTCCCTCGAATTTTTTCCACGATTGAAGTGTTGGTAAGATGAAACATCCAAGGGTGGAGATACAACCCATTCAGTGAAAGGATTAGGGAGTGTGGAAATTTGAAAAATGACCCTGAACACTGTTAAAATAGTGCCTATAACAAACAGTTTCCTCCAGTTAACTCTGAACAACAGAACAACAATTATTGGCCGGAGGAATTTCCTCATCTCATTTAGCAAACTAACTCTCCTGCCTATACTACAAATATCCAACCATGTACTAACTCTCCTGCCTATACTACAAATATCCAACCATGTTAATGAAATGATATGTACATTGAAGTAAATCTGATTTCAATCCAATTGGCAACCTAAAACAGCCATCCCATGCATCCAACAAGTTCCTCAGCGCAAAGTAGGAGATCTGTCAAAAGAATAGGATGAAAGAAATCAATAAGTTCATTCAAACATGCAAGGATATGAATCCACCGGAAAATGCCTTAACTATGGCACATGAAAATCAAAAACTTATTTAACCATTCTAGGTAAGGAAATTAACTATTCTTTGAAGAGTAAAAGGAAATTTCTGTCACCGAGAATTTTACTCTTCTAAGTCTTGGTAGTATGATGTATTGGATTGAGGCGTAGTAGCTGTTGACCGTAATAGGATAGAAAATCTTGGAATCATTACAGAAAATAGCCACAACTATGACAACAACAATTAGTACGACATGAGTAAAAACAGAAGAGAGATCATTTGATGGAATAAGACGACACCAACAGGATAAGTAAATATAGGTCTAAACTCGGTGTTTATGCCAAATTTAGCAGTTATAGATAAATGTGGAATATATATCACTTAACCATGATTAAGTGCAAAATGTGTGTATAAAAGACATATTGCATTCATTCGTTTTGTGTAAACACATTAGTTGCTGGAAGTAAACAACTCTAATCTTTTCACGATCTAATGTTAACAGCAACCTTAGAGATTCCTTTTTCTGATACATAATAAAGCGATCTTTAGTCCTAATAACTTTCAATATAACAGATTATCACAAGCTAACGATATGCATAATTATCCCCAAAGTAAAGAAGTAAAAATGTGGCCAAATAAGTATGAATTCAGAAAATGAATTACTTGCACATTATAATCAAACAAAATGCATGCATAAAAAATGGAGTATGACTTATTTCATTACAAAGGCAACTAAACTTTAGAGATGTCAAATTGTGTAATTGTTACCTTTATTATAGGAAGATAAACGGACGGCAGCCATACGACGCCGAAGAGTCGCCGGAGAAATTGTAACAAAAAAAGGGAATAGAAATTGGAGAGGGAATGGAAATTTGGAAGAGAAAGTTAATCTGAGAAGGGAAAGAGCGAAATTGGCGGTAACTGTTTGTTTCCATATTTGTATTGGCCGTTGTCAGTTGTCAATTCCTTTCAACTGCGCCTCTCTTTTTAATTTTTCCGTAGATAAAGGATCAGAGGAGATAATTAAAAAGTAAAAACTTGTATTGCAAATTTGCAATTTGCAAGAATATGTATGGTTTTAATAAATACTTAAAAATTATTCGCAATATCAATATAAACTTATTTCCAATTGCACATATATATAAGTCATACGTAAAACATATAAGGTGGTTATATTAATAATTTTCAACATTGAGGGATTACTGACGGTGGCGGAGGCAAGATCTTCGCTAAGGGGTTCAAAAAGAAAAAAGTTAAAAAAAATTATAACTACTGGGAATTTAACCTATGACCTTACAAAAGTTTTGAACCCTTTGACCACTAAGCTACACTTTTGGATTGTGTCAAGGGGATTCAAAACTTAATATATAGAGGTAAAAAAAAAGATTTTGCCTTATATATAAAGTGTAATTTTTCGGCAAATGGGGTTCGGGTGAACCCCCATCCGCCCCTAAATCCGCCCCTGGTTACTTATGTTTTAAAAGAAAACTTATGTGTTTATTGTATGTTTTTCCTCATCTTAAACAAAGGCGGATCTCAAAATTTCAATAAATTAGGTTTAAATTTTATGTTCTTACTGTCGAGCTCATTGTAATTTTATAATTATAAGTTCAAACAGTATAATATTTATTGAAATATTTAGTGACTTTTCATACATATATATACCTAAGCTTAGTCCGCGTTAAAAATACTGAGTTTTGTTGGAGACAACCTTATTATCTAAATCTCGCTTAAAGGGGTAAACTTATCCACTCCCTTTTGTCTCTAGAAAAACAAAAAAAACAGAAATAAGCCGATTTACAACGGGTAATTGAAAAATAGTCATATTTTTAAATGTAACCAAAATTTAGTCACATTTTTATATAAAGATAAAATTTGAACAAAAATACCCTTAAAAATTCGGAAAAATTCCAACATAATATGTTGGAATTCGAATATTTTTAAAAAGATATTCCAACATAATGTGCTCGAGTTCCAAAATAATATGCTGAAAGTTTATATGCAGGAGCTACATAATCCAGCATAATATGCTGGAACTTTCCTTGTTTCATTTAAGGTATTTTTGTCCAAATTTTATCTTCGCATAAAATAATGGCTATTTTTCAATGACTTTGCAAACGCTGACTATTTTTCGATTAAAAGTCTGACAACTGGCTAGCCCGTGCTATTTTCACTTGGAATTTTTACCTATATGTACTACATTAGAAATTTATTTACCCTCATTATTTAGGTTTTAACTTAATTACAAGTTGATATACAATTTACCAATTATATACAAATTAGTATTAATGAGTATCCCATTATATTAGGAATTTAACAGGGAATTCCCTCTTCGCTATCTCTCTTTGATCTCTCTCTATGTCTCTCTCTCATTCTCTATCAGTATTCTTATATTAATATCTTCATGTGGATTAACTGAAGAAATTATACTAATGTTAAGTGAAAAAAGAGAGAGAAGATTAGTACCTAGCAAAGTTCATGTCTCAGATCCTATGAAAACGAGGAAGTAAATAAGAAAGAAATTAGCTCTGATGAAGAGAATCATGCTAGTTATCATTTTTTTTTAGCTTTTTGGAATCAATAAATAACATAGTATTAATTAGAAGCGAGTAGATTGAATTGGAAACTATTTTAATCCATTAAAAACTCCATTGACAACCATTAAAAAGCTTCAAAGCTTTGGATTTGAAAATAGAATTTTATGAAATTATTTTTTGTTTGGATTGAGTGTTGTTGCAAATGATTGGGAATATCCGTTGGAGTTTATATCTCAAATTTGAGACAATTTGGTGAAGATTCGAGTTGGTTTTGGTTGAAATTTCAGATTGAAACTCGCAAAAGAAGACATGAACAAATTGTATATATTTTTTATGTCGAATGTTGAAACGGTATACAAAATATCTACAACTTACATAATTGTATATAAGTTGTATATAAATTGTATGTAAATTGTAGTTTTTGACCGGATTCTGTACAACAAATGTGTATTTATGATTTTATGTTGTAGATAAATTATAGATTCTGACCGAATTTGTATATATTTTGTAAAAAACTTTTGTTACTTCCTATAAATATAAAAACTAGATAAAATCGGGTAAATAAGTTTAAAATCTTGTATATATACGAAAAAGTCCCTTTTCACTTTTGTCTCGATATTGTGTACTGGGCTCCCTTTTCATGGGCCAACCATCCAATCTATAATTCATTCCGAATTTTATGATTGCACTTTGACCATACGTTCGTTTAAATGTGAATTTAATTTTTTTTACAGGTAATTAAAACTTTTAGTACACCATTTTATCTCTATATCTTTGTAAACCAAACATGGGAAAGAAAAAGACGTTAACTTCCATTTCTCCACACTATTCTTGCAACTATGGAAGGGAAAGTAGAAAAGTAGAATTTTCACTTTTAATTGGTTTTGTTCAAATAGAGACTGAAAGGAAAGTGAGAGAATAAAACTCTTCATTCATTAGGGCTTATCTTTTACTTTTTCCAGGAGGAGCCAACTTCAGAAAATTAACAGAAAACACTACTAGAAAACGACTAGATTCCGACCGGAATTTCCAACTGAAAAAAGTGGTCGGAAGTTTTCGTCGAATTCCGTCGAAAATTTAGAAAAAGTTTTTTTTTTTTTTAAATTTGTAGTTACCGGCCACATCGGTCGGAATTTTTTCTCGCAAAATTCTGCGTGCCAGCGTTCGTCACGACTCAAAATCTCACTTGTCATGATGACGCCTATCTCAATACTAGACAAGCCGACAATCTCAATAAACCACCATATCTTTTAAGTTTAAAAATATAGTATTTAAATGCAATAGAAGAAGTCTCAAAAATACATATATAAACACCCCCAAAACCCGGTCTAACTGAGTACATGAGTATCTAATATGAATATAAAGTCTGACTGATAAAACACTGTCTGAAAGTATGGAACAATACAATAACTGAAGAAAAGAGAGACAAGGTCAGCAGACACCGAGCAGCTACCTTGATAGTCTCCAACAGATAAATCCTCAAATCTGGCAACCACCGTATCCGGAAGTACCTGGATCTGCACACGAGGTGCAGAGTGTAGTATGAGTACAACCAACTCAATAAGTAATAAAACTAACCTCTGGGCTGAAAGTAGTGACGAGCTCCGCATGTACAATCCAGTATAAATAATAACAATACATAAATGTAGGCATACTTTCAAGTTCAACACTTGCTTTCGGTACAAATAAAACAGATCAATTCTGAATAATACGAGGAATATGACATCTCTGTATCTACATGCCAATGTACGTACTGTATGTGATGCACCTTAATGAAAACTCCGTGTACTCACAATCTAAAATACTCAATCACTCAGTACTGTATATGACCAATCTAGTACATGGAAGATCCATCCCAAAATATATATGTATATCCATCAACTGACAGTCAGTCGCTCAGTACTGTATAAGGCCAATCCAACCCAGAGGAAGATCCATCCCCAAATATCAATGATTCAGATAAGATCCATGTCCAGAAAAAATTCATCCCTCAATATAAATACTTCGGGCTAGATCCATCCCTCAATATATATATATATATATATATATATATATATATATATATATATATATATATATACACACACACACACACACACATATATAACTACGCTCACTGTGGGGGTGCAGACTCCGGAGGGGCTCCTTCAGCCCAAGCGCTGTAATAGCCAGATCCAAGCATAAATAAATAAACATAACTATCACTCAGAATCTCCAGTCTCTCGGGCTCTCAAAAACATGAAAAATCAACCCGACATGATGATATTAAGTATCAATGAATGACAACAGAGACTGAGATATGATATGCAAGTGATAGATGTGACTCAGTACAAAATTATAAATTTTAAAAAATAGTTCAACAACAATACGACCCATGTGGGTCCCAAAATATATCGGCGCATCACCAAATCATGATCTTTAACATGAGTCTCAGCTCAATTTCTCTAACACGTGGAGAATGTGCGGATAATGATATTTATTTAATTATGCAACTCCACGAAATCAATTAAGTCACAATTCCTATGATGCACGCTCACACGCCCGTCACCTAGCGTGTGCGTCATCTCCAAACAATTCATACAACATGTAATTCAGAGATTCATACCCTCAGAACCAAGTTTAGAAATGTTACTTACCTCAAACCGTGTAATTCTTTATTCCGCTATACCCTTGTCATGAGAATTGGTCTCCGAACAATTAATTCGATTCTGTCAATACCAATTATTGTAATTAATTCCATAAGAAAATACTAATTTTCAATAAAAATCCGAAATTACTCAAAAATTGCCCCTGGGGCCCACATCTCGGAACCCGACAAAAGTTACAAAATATGAACGCCCATCCAATCATGAGTCCAACCATACAAATTTACTAAATTCCGACATCAACTCGACCCTCAAATCTTCAATTAAAGTCTTTGAAGATTTCTACCATTTTCAACCCAATCTTTACCCATTTGAACTCAAAAATCTTCCCACAAACCTTATTGGTATAAGCATGTATAAATAATACTCTTACACCCAAGAATCATACTCCTAATTAACCATCTTCTATCCAAATCTGAAATTGAAAAACTAGGGTATGAAACCTTACCTCTTAGATGAAGAAGTTGAGAGATTTCTTGTTGGATTTCAAGGTTTGAGCAAGATTTGATGAACAAGACACTTGAGCTTCTTCCTCTCTCTAGAACACTCTCACTTCTCTCTAAAAATATCAAGTTTTAGCTCAAAAATGAGTTAACCCCTCTCCCTACCCGGCCTTGGGGGGTATTAAATAGGCTTTTACGTGCGCGGCCACACACCTGGGCAAGTGGCCGCGCATCCGGCCACGCACCTGAGGCAGAAAGTCTCAAATATGTGCGGCCGCGCATATGACACAGGTCCAGTAAAATTGCCATAACTTTCTGTATACATATCCAATGTCACACCCCAAACCTGGGGGCAAGACCTGCACCCGGTGCCTCACCTATCCCTGCGTACCAACTTGCGACTAAGAGACTCTGAACATATGATGTCATACTTTGGCCATGGGCCGCATTGCAAGACAACTGCGAATGCTGACTAAATATCAATATAAATCTGGGCCGACAAGGCCGTCATAATTACTACAGCTAACAAACCAACCAAATATACATACAAGGCCTACAAGCCCAATATGCTCCACTAACTGACAAGATATGTCTACAAGCCTCTACTGGTAGATATACTGCGATCGGAACAGCTCCCCGACCTACTCATAACATATATACATATATACACGTTGTACATAAAGCTCTAGACCCGACAACTCCGAAAGGCATGGAGCTTACCAATCAAGCTGAACTCGGGCAACACTTAATGAGGAGGTCTACCCGTCTGTCTGTCTGAACCTGCACGCATAAAATGCAGTGCCCCCAGAAAAAGGAACGTTAGTACGAAATAATATACTGAGTATGTAAGGCAATATACTGAAAGCTGAAACTGAATTGATAATAGAATAACTGAAAGTAACTGGGAGTCAAAGATAATCTGAAGATATGCTTACCTGCTGATACTGACTCAACTCTCTCAATAGTAAGTAAAATAGTTGTCCGGCCTTATAAGGTTCGGTACATATATATATATAACTGCTCTGCCATAGTAGGGTCGCTCATAGGTGCTCGGCCAGACTAGGCTCTGTATCTCGACCAACTGGTCTCGCTCATAGGCGCTCGGCCATAGTAGGCTCGGTATATAACTTACCATATTATCAGAGGTTGCCAAATAGGGGCCGCCCATCGATTATAGCTTGATGGTAATGAAAATACTGTATTACTGTATATATAGGCTCTCTGCTCTCTTGACTGGAAGAAGAAAAAATACTCAATTGGATATGAAGTCCCGATACGGAGAATATTGTAACTTACATGACTAGGAAAATATACGTAAATTCTGGGATATGAATTTTTCTTTATGCCTCGTTATCAAACTTGTGTAAATACGAGATCATGCAAAATTAAGGAAGAGCTTAGCCTTAACATACCTGTAGTAGGAAAAATCCGTATAATATTCTTGAAGGGGTTGCACCGTACTCCTTTAGAGTCGCAAAATCTCACGTTGCTACGGTGCTAAGAAATCTCGTTGGAATCTGAAGATGGCGCTGCACTACTTATACGAAACAAACACCAAACAAAGATATTTTTTAGTCAAAAACTTTCTCACCGTTGTCTCCTTCCCGCTGACCTCTAAGTTCCCATTTGAGACCAATATGGTGTATCTTGTCAAATAATTTGTAGTATCCTTTTGAATTGGTAGTGATGGACAAATCGTCACCCCTTGAATTCCACTAATCTTAGCCCCACTTCCAAATAAAGATGACACCCAAACATTTAAATGGCCACCTTTCATGCCTAATTATAAGTCACTTAATGTGTTTCAAGGGGCTGCCACATTTTTTTTACTTTAGTCTTTATCCAAAGACTTCAATTAATCCACCACTAATTATTAATTAACTAGGTAATATCTCATTATCCAATAATTAATCAATTACCTACATAATTAAGAATTATTTCCACTTACTTAAAATACTACTCATTTTTCACATACTTTATACATCTTACTATCATGGTCATGTGGTACCTTGTATGGCACTAGTCTATAATACCGAGTATTTTAGCTCGGGCCGTATTTTATCCCAATATGTCAAACTTGGACGAAAATTCATTTTCTTTGACTTGCTTCCACTCTCACCTTTACAAATTTATTCATCATTTGTTTGAAATAACATAATGCTTATAATCTCAAATAATTCCATTCCCGAACTTCCATTAATTTATTTATGGCGTACTTTCACGTACGAAATATGGGGTGTAACATCATTCCCCCCTTTGGAACATTCGTCCTCGAATGTTGACTGATGCACTTATCATTTTCATAACTTATAGCTTTTGTGAATACCTTAATAATCTCATTGCCATTTAGGCAATTGTTCTGTGAATAAATCCAAAGGCCAGGGCATTCTCCCCTTTAGTCCTCTTTCTTACGCTACGACTTGTGGTCGGAATCCTTCCAATCTCGTAACTGTTGCTACCTTCTTTCATGTAGCTTGTACGATTCCGACCTTGTAAGTGCGCCTATGCGACTCTTCTCTCCTTTTTCCTCCAGCTTTTAGTCAATCTCTAGGCTTTACTTTGTGAACATATACAAAGCTTGACAAGATGTCCCTCTGGGCATTTATAGGTATACTGAAGTTCTTCGCTCGATACTTTGTTGAACTTACGAATATTGCTATACCTTATTTCATAGACCCGTCTATCCCTTCGTATGACTTTACTGCATCAAGGTAGGTCATACTATACCATAACTCTTACTTCAATTTATCGTTATTGAGGTATGCTACCAAACTCCAGGTTACTTTTATTGCTTATCCTATAGGTATAAATCTCAGTTTTTTAATGCTTCTTCATTACCGTTCATCTTAAGAATGATGGCCTAATCTCATGTCATACTTTGTAACTTGTATCCGTTCATTGTTGATTCACCTCAATGTTGATCTACAATCCACCACTTGAAGACTTGAAACTTCTTACGTAATCCATTACCGCTAGGGCCCACATCTCATCGGGGACATCTGGAGTAATTAGATTGATCCACCTAGGGGTGACACTATACCTCCATAACCGTACTTTATAGCATCCCAATATGACTCACTTTATATGGGTATTTTAGTCCCTTACAATTTATGAAATCCTCTTCAAGTCATTACTCAATCGAAGGCCCAAACGTCATCCTTTATCTATCACAATCACACCCTCATTCTACTACCAGGGCAGCATTCCATCTTTTCTAAATGCTACTAGTCTTAGACTCCTTTGAGTTTGTTCAGGCTATATTGAGCTTTCTATAACTTAGAGGAACCATCAGCTCCCTTGTTTTCCTAGGGTTAATTCCGAGGACTTATACATTTCTTGTCAACTCCTCACTCACCCCTTCTTATCCTTACCCTGTCTTTCTAAAACCTGTCGCTTTACCGTACCTTAGCTTACGACCGATTTCCTTATGCTTTTTTGGGACATCAAGCGAGACAACGCATCGTTTATAACTCTTCTTTTACCCTCTAATTAGACCTTTCGGTACTTAGAAACCATAGGCTGGAAGGTATGCCACTGACAACGCTGCTATCATTTCTTGGATACTGAATCCTCGCGCTTCTAGCCTTTTATCCGCAGTATGGACTATTCACAACCTTCTGCATTTGAGTATCTCGTATATTGTTCCCCTTTATATTTCTTACCTTAAAATCTTGCATCGTATCTTCTATCTCTTTCATGACCTCCCTTCCACATAGGTATAATTCATGTTCACAACTTGAAGCTTTATTATAATATTTGCACCTCTGGGCATACACAATTCGGTGGGAGCTTCATACTGACTTCTTATGAGGCTGGTACTTCTTCTAACTGGCTTTATCGTAGATCCATTATAGAATATAGTTGTTGTACTATCTCTCTTATATCTCTGATATTAAGAGTAATTCTGCAATATTCTCAATCACGATTTCTATAATTTTCTTGGTCTAATAATCAGACTTCTGATTTACTTCGTTGATGTAACTCTTTAGTTTCCTCTTCCTTCTGATCAGCCTTTATGTAGGCTTAAGCCATCTTCCGATCTGTGGCTCATGGTATTACTTTAGCCCTTCATGGACGCTATGAAATATTCAGGATACAATCTTCTAACAATTTAATCCTTTGTCTATGACCTGAACTCAATTCTTTCTTTTAACTTATACCGGAGTCTTCTACGACTGTATGATTGTCAACATATATGCTGCATGGCTTATACTCTGAACTCTTAAGTGCGTTCATAGCGTAACTAACTCGGGATCATTGATCGAATAATTCATTTCGTTCCTTTTTAGCTTTCTTTAACGTAAGCTATCACTTTTTCTGGTCTTTCTGCCCCCTTGTTGCGTGCACACTTAGCTTATCTTAGTTCCCACACATGCCGGAGTTTTCGTGTAACTCATATGATCTTGAATATTACTTTTAATTTTACTTCCCATTCATTAGCCACGGTAGGTGCCACTTTCCTTTGGAGTGCTTACAATGTTGTTGTGAGACTATTGTCACACGACCATTTCCTCTTTAGGTCCTTGTGCTTAGGTTGAAGCCTTCTCCCTTATTCCCTCAGCTAATCTTTCGTTGTGGTAGTTAGGGAGAACCCTTGACTCTTGTAAAGCTGTGAGCTTATTACGGACCTTTTGATGTCCTTCCTTGCCTATAATTATCCGTAGTTGCTTACCTCCATGCCCTTGTGCTTGTAGGGTTGTTTCTGAACTGATATTTTATCTGTCTTCCTAGTGGCATTCTCTTTTATCCCCGTAACATTCATACAATACCTTTAACTACCTCGACTCTTATTTGAATAAATCTCAAGTATTATAATGACATTACTGCGAGGCTGAATTCTCCATGTTGGGGTTTACTATATTTATCTTGCATGATTTGATGATTTGTCTGTAACCTCTTGTTTAGTCATGACTAGGCTCTTCCTGAATCAACTACTAACTACTCGTTGGACCATTCTCATATCCATATTCCGTGTAATCTTTCTTGGGTTATTTCGTTTGTCTTAACTTACCTCACGTACTGGCTCCTTATCTATCAATAACATCCCGGGCAGGAACCCTTACTTCTTTTTCTTGACGTCGTGCTTACATAATGTTCTGGAATCATAGCATATCTATAACATTTGAATAAATGCAATCTCATCCCTTTCTCATTTTTATCGCATTCTTCCTTTATCATTCCATAGTTACTAGATTCACTTAATTCTGACTTAATGCCACATCACTCCATATTCCTCCTCTTTAGGGGAGTACTAAGAGTTGGAGCTACGACGACCTGCCTATAGATTTTTTCCTCTTCATCTTTGGCGTCCTTTCACATCATCAATGACCCTTACTCGCCTTGCAGTAATCCTTCTGTACCAAGGATAACAAAATTCCTTACTCGCGATGGTGATACTTAGTGTAACTGGCATATACAGTCCCTTAAGCTTAACTTTTCTCACATTGCTTGCTTTAGGGAAGCGTCTTCCTGAGTGACCATTCTCTGAATTCATCTTGGATCTTCTTCTGTTTTCCATTCTATTATCGCCAAAACGTAATCTGAAATTCTCATGATGCTGACTATTACCAAATCACTCAGTCCCTAATTCATTTTTAGTTTATCTTGTTCACCAGTCCATACTGATTTCTATTACTCCAGGGTCTAACTTTTCCTTCTGTTAATCACGTTAGAGTTGCAAACTTATTTCTCGAAATGAGGATGTGACTGTATGGCCTGTACTCTTTTGTTGTCTTAAGGCCCATCACCTCTCGTCTCTTTCTTCATTTGACTATAGATTCTGTAACACCTTACCGTTGTCATCCATGTATCACATCTCACTCATAATTCTTCCTTATCTCTCTTCTCATTACTCTGCTAAAATTTCCTGCCTATCCCTTTCTTGTGAAAACGTCAACAAGATATTCTTTCGCTTTTAGCTCTCCTTGCTTCATTCATCGGCTCTTCGGGTTGCTCAACGTCCCTTCTCTACTAGGGACGAGAGTCACACTAAGGTAATATTTATCCCTTCCAAGCTTTCAATGCCTATCTTCGGAAATTTTGATCATGCTAGTATTCATATCTAATCATAATATTCTAGAGTGCATCACCTGGGTGTCTCACAAGAAGATCTATTAGCACATTTGTAATATCCTTCGGAAATGTCAAGTAACGCAAACAATCCATTCACCATTTTGGTTTACTCTAACCCCAGCCGGATCCTGATGTTCCGTCCTTTTCTTAAACTACATCTGTTAGCCCCCATAGGGCATAACTGAGACGGGTGCGGCCAATTGTACATACCTCTATTATTGATGAAGGTAACTCAAAATGCTTATATCTCTCTTCCTGAATTGTAGATAATGTTCATCTCTACTAATTAGGTACCTCGTACCCTTCTTTACCAATCGAAACTTGTATCTTCTGATTCTTTCATTGCTTTTTACCATACGAGTGGAGAGATATTATTATTATTATTATTATTATTATTATTATTATTATTATTATTATTATTATTATTATTATTATTATTATTATTATTATTATTATTATTATTATTATTATTATTATTATTATTATTATTATTATTATTATTATTTTTTCCTTATGGATCCTTATCAAGAAGCTTACACCTTTCAGTACCTACATGATCCACTGAAAACCTCACATCTACTTATCATAAGCATGATACAAAGTCAAGTTCCTCTGACTCAACACTTCTATAGCCATATCTCTTACTAACCGTCTTTCTGGATGTAGGTATCGCCTTATTATGAATAAAATAGAGTTTAATAGTTTGAATTCTTACAACTGAGCTCTACAACACGATCTAGAGTAAGAAGAAATAGTGACAGTCTTAAATGCCCTGTAGCCTCCTGCTTATAAGTGTGGTACACAACACACCTATAAACAAGACTCTACTAGACACGGCTTGAAGACTCCCTAGGACAGAATTGCTCTGATACTACTTTGTCACGTCCCGAACCTGGGGGCGAGATCGGCACCCGGTGCCTCACCTATCCTTGCGTACCAACGTGCGACTAAGAGACTCTGAACATATGATGTCATACTTTGGCCATGGGCCATATTGCAAGACAACTGCGAATGCTGACTAAATATCAATATAAAGCTGGGCCGACAAGGCCGTCATAATTACTACAACTGACAAACCAACCAAATATACATACAAGTCCTACAAGCCCAACATGCTACACTAACTGATAGGATATGTCTACAAGCCTCTACTGGTGGATATACTGCGATCGGAACAGATCCCCAACCTACTCATAACATATAGACATATATACACAAGATGTACATTGTCACGACCCAAAACTAACCCCTGTCGTGATGGCGCCTATCGTGGAACTAGGCAAGCCAACTCATTTCCAAAAAAAATTGATATTTTCATTTTAAAGATAATTTCAAGGTTATTTAACATAAAACCTCCATTTAAAGAGTTCAAATCAAAGAAAAATAGAAGTGCGGAAAAGAAAAGCCCGACATCAGGGTGTCACTAGTCATGAGCATCTGCTACAATCTACCTAACAATATCAAGGCTAACTCAGCTTGAAAAATAGCTAAATACAACTAGAGGAAGATAAGAGGGAGAAGAGCAGGGGCTGCGATCGCCAAACAGCTACCTTGCTATCTCCAAGAAAATCTGCAACCAGAACACTCAATAACCGCTACCGTGTCCAGCTATACCTGAATCTGCACATAAGGTGCAGGGAGTAACGTGAGTACGCCAACTCAGTAAGTAACAACAACAAATAAAGACTGAGCAGTAGTGACGAGCAATAAAGCATATAACGTTCATATCAGGAAATCTCAGTAAAATACCACATGCTTTTAAAATCAGGATTTGAATCAAACATCTCGTTTAAACCCAGTTCCAGTAAAAATCATTTAAAGATATTTTTCCAACAGTTTTTCAAACGAAGACTCAATGCAAAAGTGAGCAAAAATGATGAAATCATAAACAGCCCCTCGGACAAAACATCACTCATATACAGCCCCTCGGGCAAACCTCACAGTCACTTGTGCCACTCGGGCATACCTCACAATCACTCTTGCCACTCGGGCATACCTCACAATCACTCATGCCTCCCAGTCACTCAGCACCCGGCACTCTCACTCAATAGGTACCTGCGCTCACTGGGGGTGTGTACAGACTCCAGAGGGGCTCCTTCAGCCCAAGCGCTATAATCTGCACGGACAACTCACGTGCGATAATAATTAAGTATGCTGCAGGCGGGCAGCCCCGATGCACACTCATCCTCACCAATCAGGCCCTCGGCCTCACTCAGTCATAAGTATGCTGTAGGCGGGCAGCCCCGATCCACACTCATCCTCACAAATCAGGCCCTCGGCCTCACTCAGTCATAAGTAACTCAAGCCTCTCGGGCATTTCAGTAAAACAGGGCATTCGGCCCAAAACATTTATATGTATCAAAATAGAGTCATAAAACTGAGTTATGCGGTAAACAAGTATAAACATGACTGAGTATAGATTTTCAATCGAAAACAATGAGAGGATGGTAAGAAACAACCCCTAAGGGTCCAAACAGCATTGGCGCAAGGCCCAAACATGGCATTCAACCCAGTTTACAGAAATTCTTTCTAAAACATATAAGTATCAAATGGTTTCAACAAAGCATGCAACTTTACAGTTGCTACGGGACAGACCAAGTCACAAATCCCCAACAGTGCATGCCCACACGCCCGTCACCTAGCATGTGCGTCACTAAAAGTAGTAAAATAATATAAAAATCTAGGGTTTCATACCCTCAGGACTAGATTTACAATCGCTACTTACCTCAAACAAGTCAAATCTCTAACCCGCAATGATCTTGCCTCTGGACTCAGCCTCCAAATTCTCCGAATCTATTCACAATCAGTACAATACTATCAATACGTGCTAATGGAATGAATTCCACAAGAAAAACTACAAAAATTAGACCAAAACCCGAAATTGGCTCAAACCCGGCCCCCGGGCCCACGTCTCGAAATCTGACAAAATTTACAAAACTAGAAAGCTCATTCACTCACGAGTCTAACCATAGCAAATTCATCAAAATCCGACATCGTTTGGTCCTTCAAATCCTTAAATTACTCTCCAAAATTTCCAAGCCCTAACCCCTCTTTTTCACAAATTACCATGATTAAAACAACGGGAAATGACCATATATACAAGTATTAGGGCTCAAGTAACTTACCTCAACGAAATCCCCTTGATTCCCTCTTCAAACCTCTCCCAAAAGCTCCAAAAACCGAGTTGAAATTGTGAAGAATGACCAAAATTCGTGAAGGGTTCTATTTATGGTTTCTGCCTAGGTTTTTCGCACCTGCGGCCATTTTCTCGCACCCGCGCGACCGGACCTGCGGTCCAAGAAGCCGCACCTGCGCAACTCACTTAATCACCCAGATTTCGCACATGCGGACCCCTTCCTCGCACCTGTGGACTCGCATCTGCGGTCCTAGGTGCGCATCTACGAAACCAGTCCAAACTTCTTATCTCCGCATCTGCGCTCAAAGCCTCGCACATGCGGGCTCGCAGATGTGGCCAATTCTTCGCACCTGCGTTCCCAGCCTTGGCCCAGTGTCTTCCACACCTACGCACTCCCCACGCGCACCAGCGGCCTCTTACCTGCGACCCTTTCTTCCGCAGGTGCGGAAATAGCAGAAGCAACAGCTCCAGGTGCAATTTCCAATTTCAACAAATCCGTTAACCACCCGGAATCATCCCGAGGCCCTCAGGACCTCAACCAAAAATACCAACAAGTCATATATCAACATACCAACTTAGTCGAACCTTCAAATCACTCAAACACAACATCAAATCATCAAATTACCGTCAGATTCAAGCCTAAGAACTTCTAAATTTCCAAATTCGGCAACCGATGCCAAAACCAACCAAACCACGTCCGAATGACCTCAAATTTTGCACACACGTCACAAATGACACTACAAACCTACTCCAACTTCTAGAATTCCATTCCGACCCCGATATCAAATTTTCACTGCCGATTGAAATCGTCAAATTTCCAATTTGTCCAATTCAAGCCTAATTCTACCACGGACCTCCAAATCACATTCCGGATGCACTCCTAAGTCCAAAATCACCTAACGAAGCTAACGGAACCATCAGAATTCAAATCCGAGATCATTTACATATAGGTCAACATCCAGTTGACTTTTCCAACTTAAGTTTCTACTTAAGAGACTAAGTGTCTCAATTCACCCCGAGTTCCCTCCGGACCAGAACCAACTAACCCGATATAACATAATATAGCTGAATAACACAAAAAGAAGTAGAAATGGGGAAAACGGGGCTATAACTCTCGAAACGACCGGCCAGATCGTTACATCCTCCCCCTCTTAAACATCCGTTCGTCCTCGAACGGGTCTAGAAACATACGTGGAGTCTCGAATAGGAGTGGATATCTGCTCCGCATCTCCTGCTCGGTCTCCCAGGTGGCATCCTCCACAGGATGACCTCTCCATTGCACCTTCACTGAAGCTATATCCTTTGACCTCAACCTTCGAACCTGCCGATCTAAAATAGCCACCGGCTCCACATCATAAGTCATATCACCCTCCAAGTGGACCGTGCTGAAATCCAAAACATGGGTCGGATATGCAATATACTTCCGGAGCATGGAAACATGAAACACTGGATGCACACTCGACAAGCTGGGTGGCAAGGCAAGCTTATAAGCCACCCCTCCTATCCTCTGAAGCACCTCAAAAGGCCCAATGAACCGGGGGCTCAACTTTCCCCTTTTCCCAAACCTCATAACACCCTTCACGGGTGATACCTTCAGCAAAACCTTCTCCCCAACCATAAAAGACACATCACAGACCTTCCTATCCGCGTAGCTCTTCTGCCTGGACTGCGCCGTGTGAAGCCGCTCCTGCATCACTTTCACCTTATCTAATGCATCCTGGACCAAGTCTCTACCTAAGAGCCTAGCCTCACCCGGCTCAAACCATCCAACCGGAGATCTACACCTCCTCCCATACAAAGCCTCGTACGGAGCCATCTGAATACTCGACTGATAACTGTTGTTATATTCAAACTCCGCGAGTGGCAGAAACTGGTCCCATGAACCCCCAAAGTCAATGACACAAGAACGCAACATGTCCTCCAATATCTGAATAGTGCGCTCGAACTGCCCGTCCGTCTGAGGGTGAAAAGCCGTGCTTAACTCAACCTGAGTACCCAACTCTCGCTGCACGGCCCTCCAAAACTACGATGTGAACTGAGTACCCCTATCTGAAATGATGGAAACTGGGACACCATGCAGGCGAACGACCTCTCGGATGTATATCGCAGCCAACTGCTCTGAAGAGTAAGTAGTACCAACTGGAATGAAGTGCGCAGACTTGGTCAGTCGATCCACAATCACCCAAATAGCGTCGAACTTCCTCGAAGTCCGTGGGAGCCCAACTACAAAGTCCATAGTGATCCACTCCCACTTCCACTCTGGGATCTCTAACCTCTGAAGAAAGCCACCCGGTCTCTGATGCTCATACTTAACCTGCTGACAGTTTAGACACTGAGCCACAAACCCAACTATATCCTTCTTCATCCGCCTCCACCAATAGTGCTGCCTCAAATCCTGGTACATCTTCGCGGCACCCGGATGGATGGAATACCACGAGCTGTGGGCCTCCTCAAGAATCAGCTATCGAAGCCCATCTACATTAGGCACACATATCCAGCCCTGCATTCTCAGCACCCCGTCATCACCAATAGTCACATCCCTAGCATCACCTCTCCAAACCCTGTCCTGAAGAACAAGCAAGTGAGGGTTATCATACTGACGCTCCCTGATACGGTCATAAAGAGAAGACCTGGAGACCACACAAGCCAATACCTGACTAGGCTCCGAAATATCCAATCTGACAAGCTGGCCCGCTAAGGCCTGAACATCCAATGCCAAAGGTCTCTCTGCTGCTGGAAGATATGCTAAACTCCCTAAACTCTCTGCCCGGTGACTCAAAGCATCGGCCATAACATTGGCCTTCCCTGGATGGTACAAAATAGTGATATCATAGTCCTTAAGAAGCTCCAACCATCTCCGCTGACGCAAATTAAGATCTTTCTGCTTTAACAGATACTGCAGACTCCGGTGATCTGTATAGATCTCACAATGAACCCCATACAAATAATGACGCCAAATCTTCAAGGCGTGAACAATGGCTGCTAACTCAAGATCATGGATAGGATAGTTCTTCTCATGGGTCTTCAACTGGAGCGAGGCATAGGCAATCACCCTACCCTCCTGCATCAAAACACAACCAATGCCTATCCCTGAGGCATCATAATACATGGTGTAAGAACCTGAAGCTGATGGCAGAACTAACACTGCAGCTGTGGTCAAAGTAGTCTTGAGCTTCTGAAAGCTCTCCCCATATTCATCCGACCACCTGAATGGAGCACCCTTTTGGGTCAATTTGGTTAAGGGCAATGCAATAGATGAAAATCTCTCCACAAAGCGACGGTAATAACCCGCCAAACCAAGAAAGCTCCTAATCTTCGTGGCTGAGGACGATCTAGGCCAACTCTGCACCGCCTCTATCTTTTTCGGATCCACCCGAATACCCTCGCTGGACACCACGTGCCCCAAGAATGCTACTGAACTGAGCCAAAACTCACATTTGGAGAACTTTGCATAAAGCTTCTCCTCCCTCAATCTCTGTAATGCAATCTTCAAATGCTGAGCGTGCTCCTCCTAGCTACGAGAGTACAACAGGATGTCATCAATGAATACACCGATGAATGAGTCCAAATAGGGCTGGAATACACTGTTCATCAAATGCATGAATGCTGCTGGGGCATTGGTCAGCCCAAAAGACATCACCAAGAACTCATAATGGCCATATCGGGTCCTGAAAGCTGTATTGAGAATATCTAAATCCCAAATCTTCAGTTGGTGATAGCCGGACCTCAAATCAATCTTAGAGAACACCCTCACTCCTTGAAGTTGGTCGAATAAATCATCAATACGAGTCAAAGGATACTTGTTCTTGACTGTGACCTTGTTCAACTGCCTGTAATCAATACACATTCTCATGGAACCATCCTTCTTTTTCACAAATAGAACTGGTGCACCCCAAGGTGACACACTAGGCCGAATAAACCCCTTATCGAGGAGTTCCTGAAGCTGTTCTTTTAATTCCTTCAACTCCGCCGGTGCCATACGATACGATGAAATAGAAATGGGCTGAGTGCCCGGCACCAAATCAATACCAAAGTCAATATCCCAGTCAGGCGGCATGCCCGGTAGGTCTGCAGGAAATACATTCGGAAAATCACGTACCACCGGAACAGAATCAATGATAGGAGTATCTGCACTAACATCCCTCACAAAAGCCAAATAAGATAGGCAACCCTTCTCAACCATGCGCTGAGCCTTCAAATATGAAATCACCCTACTTGGTACATAATCTACAGAACCGCTCCACTCAACCCTCGGAATTCCCGGCATAGACAACGTCACCGTCTTAGCGTGACAATCTAGAACATCATGACATGGAGATAACCAATCCATACCCAATATCACATCAAAGTCAACCATACTGAGCAACAATAGATCCACTCGGGTCTCCAGACCCCCAATAGTCACCACATATGACCGATATACGTGGTCCACAATAATAGTATCGCCCACAGGAGTAGATACATGTACAGATGAAACTAAGGACTCACGGGGCATATCCAGAAAATGGGCAAAATACGAGAAAACATATGAATACGTGGAACCAGGGTCAAATAATACTGAGGCATCTCTGTGGCAAACTAAGACAATACCTGTAATCACATCATCTGAAGCAATAACATCTGGTCTGGCAGGGAGAGAATAGAAACGGGCCTGACCACCCCCTGATCTGCCTCCCCTTCTAGGGCGACCCCTAGCTGACTGACCTCCACCCCGAGCTGACTGGGCGGGTGGTGAGGTAACTGGTGCTGTAGTCGGGGGCTGACTCCTCTGCTGAGATGGGCCTCCATGACAACGAGGACACTGACTCCACATATGCCCAAGCTCCCCACACTCAAAATAACTCCCTGGTGCTGGCGGCGGAAACTGAAGGGAACCCCTAGCACTAGGATGACTAGTAGAAGAACCTGGCATGGAAGAGCCCTGAACAGGTGGAGCACGGGACAAACTTTGAACTGGAAGGGCACTAAGTGATGAGTGGCCCTGATGAGAACTGTGAGAACCATGGCCAGATGATGCACCCCGATGAAATGGACGAGCTGACTGAGCCTGTCTGAAATGACGACCTCTACCGTGCTGGAACTGACCCCCCAAAAGGAGCATCACTGAATCCACCCTGACCACGAGGCCTCTTGGCCTCCCACTCAACCCTCTCCTAACCGCGAACCATCTCAATCTGCCGAGCAATGTCGATAACCTCATCAAAGGTAGCACCCAAAACCCGTTCCCTGGTCATGAGCAACTATAACTGATAAGTGAGGCCATCAATAAACCTTATGATCCTCTCTCTATCTGTGGGAACCAACCAGATAGCATGACGGGCCAACTCAGAGAACCGTATCTCATACTGCGTCACAGACATATCACCCTGGTGGAGCCGCTCAAACTGTCTACGCAACTCCTTTATGCGGGATCGAGGCACGAACTTCACCAAAAAGACCACGGAGAACTGCTGCCAAGTAAGGGGTGCTGCGCCAACAGGCCTATGCCTCTCGTAAGTCTCCCACCATCTGAGTGCAGCCCCAGAAAACTGAAAGGTAGTGAATAAGACCCCACAAGTTTCCAAAATACCAGCAGTACGGAGTATCCTCTGACACCTGTCCAAAAAGTCCTGAGCATCCTCTCTCTCTGTGCCACTGAAAGGTGGTGGCTGAAGTCTCCCAAACCTCTCCAACCTGCGTTGATCATCCTCAGGCATAGCAGGAACCACATAATCCCGAGCAACAGCAACCGGCTGGGCTGGTGGTGCCTCTGGTGTCCGAAGTCCCTGAATAACCTGCTCGGTTGTGCGAGCGACGGGAGTCTGAGTGCCTCCCCTGGCCTGAGAAGTGGCTGCGGCCGTCGAAATAGAGACCGCCTGAGCAAGGCCACTACACGCTATCATAATCTGAGCTAGGGCCTCCTGAAGGCATGGAATCACAATAGGCACAGGTGGTGCCTGAGCTGGTGCATCAACAACTGGAACTTGGTCCTAATCTGGGACAACCGGTGGATCTATAGGTACTTCCCCAACTGCTGTACGGGTTGTACCTCTGCCCCTACCATGGCCTCTACCGCGACCTCGGCCTCTCGCGGCCCTGGCTGGTGGTACTGGTGGCTGGCCCTCCCGACCGGTGGTACGAGTCCTCACCATCTGTGAGAGAATGAAACAACAGATGTTTAATTACTAGAATCAATAAATTCGCACGATAAGAATCCAAGAATGTGAAGTTTCCTAAAGGTTCTGCAGCCTCCTGAAGATAAGTACAGACGTCTCCATACCGATCCGCAAGACTCTACTAAACCCGCTCATGACTCGTGAGACCTATGTAACCTAGGCTCTGATACCAATCTGTCACGACCCAAAACTAACCCCTGTCGTGATGGCACTTATCGTGAAACTAGGCAAGCTGAATCATTTCCAAAACAAACCGATATTTTCATTTTAAAGTTAATTTCAAGGTTATTTAACATAAAACCTCCATTTAAAGAGTTCAAATCAAAGAAAAACAGAAGTGCAGAAAAAGAAAAGCCCGACATCGGGGTGTCACTAGTCATGAACATCTGCTACAATCTGTCTAATAATATCAAGGCTAACTCACCCTAGAAAATACCTAAATACAACTAGAGGAAGATAAGTGGGAGACGAGCAGGGGCTGTGATCGCCAAACAACTACCTTGCTATCTCCAAGAAAATCTGCAACCAGAACACTCAATAACCGCTACCGTGTCCAGCTATACCTGAATCTGCACACAAGGTGCAGGGAGTAACGTGAGTACGTCAACTCAGTAAGTAACAACAATAAATAAAGACTGAGCAGTAGTGGCGAGCAATAAAGCATATAACGTTCATATAAGGAAATCTCAGTAAAATATCACATGCTTTTAAAATCAGGATTTGAATCAAACATCTCGTTTAAACCCAGTTCCAGTAAAAATCATTTAAAGATATTTTTCCAACAGTTTTTCAAACGAAGGATCAATGCAAAAGTGAGCAAAAATGATGAAATCATAAACATCCCCTCGGGCAAAACATCACTCATATACAGCCCTTCGGGCAAACCTCACAGTCATTCATGCCACTCGGGCATACCTCACAATCACTCTTGCCACTCGGGCATACCTCAAAATCACTCATGCCTCCCAGTCACTCAGCACTCGGCACTCGCACTCAGTAGGTACCTGTGCTCACTGGGGGTGTGTACAGACTCCGGAGGGGCTCCTTCAGCCCAAGCGCTATAATCTGTACGGACAACTCACGTGCGATAATAATAAAGTATGCTGCAGGCGGGCAGCCCCGATCCATACTCATCCTCACCAGTCATGCCCTCGGCCTCACTCAGTCATAAGTATACTACAGGCGGGCAGCCCCGATCCACACTCATCCTTACAAATCAGGCCCTCGGCCTCACTCATTCATAAGCAACTCAAGCCTCTCGGGCATTTCAGTAAAACAGGGCATTCGGCCCAAAATATTTATATGCATCAAAATAGAGTCATAAAACTGAGTTATGCGGTAAACAAGTATAAACATGACTGAGTATAGATTTTCAATCGAAAACAATGAGAGGATGGTGAGAAACAGCCCCTAAGGGTCCAAACAGCATTGGCGCAAGGCCCAAACATGGCATTCAGCCCAATTTACAGAAATTCTTTCTAAAACATATAAGTATCAAATGGTTTCAACAAAGTATGCAGCTTTACAGTTGCTACGGGACGGACCAAGTCAAAAATCCCCAACAGTGCACGCCCACACGCCAGTCACCTAGCATGTGCGTCACTAAAAATAGTAAAATGATACAAAAATCCGGGGTTTCATACCCTTAGGACTAACCATACCAAATTCATCAAAATTCGACATCATTTGGTCCTTCAAATCCTTAAATTACTCTCCAAAATTTCCAAGCCCTAACCCTTTTTTTTCACAAATTACCATGATTAAAACAACGAAAAATCACCATATATACAAGTATTAGGGCTCAAGTAACTTACCTCAACGAAATCCCCTTGATTCCCTCTTCAAACCTCTCCCAAAAGCTCCAAAAACCGAGTTGAAATTGTGAAGAATGACCAAAATTCGCGAAGGGTTCTATTTATGGTTTCTGCCTAGGTTTTTCACACCTGCGGCCATTTTCTCGCACCCGCGCGACCGCACCTGCGGTCCAAGAAGCCGCACCTGCGCAAATCACTTAATCACCTAGATTTCGCACCTATAGACCCCTTCCTCGCACTTGCGGACTCGCATCTGCGGTCCCAGGTGCGCATCTGCGAAACTAGTCCAAGCTTCTCATCTCCGCATCTGCGCTCAAAGCCTCGCACCTGCGGGCTCGCAGATGCGGCCAATTTTTCACACCTGTGTTCCCAGCCTTGGCCCAGCGTCTTTCACACCTGCGCACTCCCCACGCGCACCAGCGGCCTTGCACCTGCGACCCTTTCTTCCACAGGTGCGGAAATAGCAGAAACAGCAGCTCCAGCTGCAATTTCCAACTTCAACAAATCCGTTAACCACCCGGAATCACCCCGAGGCCCTCGGGACCTCAACCAAAAATACCAATAAGTTATATATCAACATACCAACTTAGTCGAACCTTCGAATCACTCAAAACAACATCAAATCATCAAATTACCGTCGGATTCAAGCCTAAGAACTTCTAAATTTCCAAATTCGGCAACTGATGCCAAAACCAACCAAACCACGTCCGAATGACCTCAAATTTTGCACACACGTCACAAATAACAATATGAACCTACTCCTACTTTCGGAATTCCATTCCGACCCCGATATCAAATTTTCCACTGCCGACTGAAATCGTTAAATTTCTAATTTGGCCAATTCAAGCCTAATTCTACCACGGACCTCCAAATCACATTCCAGAAGCACTCCTAAGTCCAAAATCACCTAACAGAGCTAACGAAACCATCAGAATTCAAATCCGAGATCGTTTATACATAGGTCAATATCCAATTGACTTTTCCTACTTAAGTTTCTACTTAAGAGACTAAGTGTCTCAATTCACCCCGAGTTCCTTCCGGACCTAAACCAACTAACCCGATATAGCATAATATAGCTGAATAACATAAAAGAAGTAGAAATGGAGAAAACGTGGCTATAACTCTCGAAACGACCGGCCGAGTCGTTACATACATAAAGCTCTAGACCCGACAACTCTGAAAGACATGGAGCTTACCGATCAAGCTGAACTCGGGCAACACTTAATGAGGAGGTCTACCCGTCTGTCTGTCTGAACCTGCACACATGTAAGGCAATATACTGGAAGCTAAAACTGAACTGATAATATAATAACTGAAAGTAACTGGGAGACAAAGATAATCTGAAGATATGCTTACCTGCTGATACTGATTCAACTCTCTCAATAGTAAGTAAAATAGCTGTCCGGCCTTATAAGGCTCGATATATATATATATATATATATATATATATATATATATATATATATATATATATATATATATATATATATATATATATATATATATGCTCATAGGCGCTCGGCCATATTAGGCTCTGTATCTCGACCAACTAGGCTCGCTCATAGGCGCTCAGCTACATTAGGCTCGGTGTATAACTTACCATTTGATCAGAGATTTCCTAATAGGGGAATGCCCATTGATTATAGCTCGATGGTAATAAAAATACTGTAATACTGTATATATAGGCTTTCTGCTCTCTTGACTGGAAGAAGGAAAAATATTCAATTGAATATGAAGTCCCGATATGGAGAATATTATAACTTACAAGACTAGGAAAATATACGTAAATTCCGGGATATGAATTTTTCTTTATGCCTCGTTATCAAACTTGTGTAAATATGAGATCATGCAAAATGAAGGAAGAGCTTAGCCTTAACATACCCGGAGTAGGGAAAAATGCGTATAATATTCTTGAAAAGGTTGCACCGTACTCCTTTAGAGTCGCAAAATCTCACGTTGCTAAGGTGGTAAGAAATCTCGTTGGAATCTGAAGATGGCGCTGCATTACTTATACGAAACAAACACCAAACAAAGATATTTTTTAGTCAAAAACTTTCTCACCGTTGTCTCCTTCCCCCTGACCTCTAAGTTCCCATTTGAGACCAATATGGTGTATCTTGTCAAATAATTTGTAGTATCCTTTTGAATTGGTAGTGATGGACAAACCGTCACCCCTTGAATGCCACTAATCTTAGCCCCACTTCCAAATAAAGATGACACCCAAACATTTAAATGGCCACCTTTCATGCCTAATTATGAGTCACTTAATGTGTTTCAAGGGGCTGCCATGATTTTTGTTTGCTTTAATCTTTATCCAAAGACTTCAATTAATCCACCATTAATTATTAATTAACTAGGTAATGTCCCATTACCCAATAATTAATCCATTACTCACATAATTAAAAATTATTTTTACTTACTTAAAATACTACTCACTTTTCACATACCTTATACATCTTACTATCATGGTCATGTGGTACCCTGTATGGCACTAGTCCATAAATACCAAGTATTTTAGCTCGGGCCGTATTTTATCCCAACATGTCAAACTTGGACGAAAATTTATTTTCTTTGACTTGCTTCCCCTCTCACCTTTACGAATTTACTCATCATTTGTTTGAAATAGCATAATTCTTATAATCTCTAAATAATCCCATTCCCAAACTTCCATTAATTTATTTATGGCATACTTTCACGTACGAAATATGGGGTGTAACATCCAAATGACAAACGGTTTGATGCGTTGGAAACTAGTCTCAAAGGTCTTTAATTTGATAGGTTATAAACTATACAACTCTTCATATCATGAGAGTTATGCACGTTTGAAGTTAGATCTTGTGCAAACTCTCTTGAAATTTTATCCATCATATAATTTTCAACTTGACTTAGCCTTAGGGCTCTTCTTAGATCCTAAACCATTCTTGAGCCGTGGACTATCTGTTGTGAAATTAATTGATTTTGTTGTACCTTTGGAATGGTTGTGGCCTACGGGCAATTTGTAAATACGAGTTGATGATATTGTGCTGTTGTGATAATATTCTGTGTGAATTGTTGTGTGATTTGAGTTACTGTAATGCGGCATATAAGGGTGGCATTCCATTGTTGACATTATGCAGGCATAAGGGTGGTATTTCACTATTGTTATGTGTGTTGGGATATTTTCTGGGCGGAGTGATAAGGGAGGCTATTAAACAGAGTGATAAGGGAGGCTATTATATGAGCAATAAGGGTGGCTATAGGAGCGATAAGGATGGCTATTGATATTATCAAGACGGAGGGATAAGGGAGACTATTATAGGAGTGATAAGGGTGGCTATAGGAGAGATAAGAGTGGCTATTGTTAGAGATGATATGTAATGATGTGGGGTTATTGTGTTGGTAATATTTCATGTGATGTTGTGATTTTCCTTGTGTTTATTTTTATATCTCATGGAACCTGTCTTGTTGTTTCGGTAAACTTGATAATAGTCTGATTTATGTTGAAATTGTGAGTATGTGGCTTGGGCCGAGCGAATTATGTTATATGGGATCGGGTTGCACGCCGCAACGGGTATGATTAATGTTATATGTGATCGGGTTGCGCGCCGCAACATATATGAAATGTGGGCACGAGGTGCCGGGAAAAATATGATGATTTTTATTATTGCCACGTGAGTTGTCCGTGCTGTTTTGATAGAAATATGGGCACGAGGTGCCGTGGAAATATGAAAGTGGGTTGAGACCAGTGTTACGAAAATAAGAAAGTGGCCTGAGACCCGTGTTTTATGATTATGAAATGAGGTGTCACAGACTGACTTTTATTTGAAAGAATTTATATTCGAAAGATATTTATTTGAAAGAAGTATGTTTGAAAGATATTTATTTGAAAGAAGTGTATTCGGAAGGTATTTATTCGAAAGAATTATATGTGAAAGATTTATATTTGAAGGACTTGATTAATTGGTTGTACATGTGTTCCTTATTCGTTTGAGCAATAATTATGGTGTTCTTGTTGCCTTGCTATTTATATCACTGGTTGATTTTTGTTGCCATCACTGCTAGTTATTTTTCAGTACTATTGTATAATGCTATAATGCACAGGTTATTTGACTAGTGAGTGTCTTGACTGTACCTTGTCACTACTCCACCGAGGTTAGTCTTGATACTTACTGAGTACCGATTATGGTGTAATCATACTACACTTCTGAATATTTTTGTGCAGAGCCATGTATTGGAGATATCAGATTCGGACATAGATTAGAGTGTGATTGCAAGGATTCAAGGTAGAGCTGCTTGGTCGTCGCAGTCCCTTGGATTATTTCCATTTTATTGTATTGTCAACTTTTATTCGAACAATATTGTATATTCGATCCTTGTGATCATTGCATGTATTCAGTTAGAGTTTGTGACTCAGTATTACCAGTCTTGGGAGGTTGTTATTATTATTTCCATTGTAGGTTTCGACACTTGTATTAAATTATAGGTTTCAAAAAAAAAAATGGCTCGAAATGTAATTGTAATCAGCTTACCTAGTCTTAGAGACTAGGTGCCATCACGACACCTGTGGTGAGATTTTTGGGTCGTGACAAGTTGGTATCAGAGCTCTAGGTTCATAGGTTCTACGAGTCACGAACGAGTCTTGCGGATCGGTACAGAGACGTTTGTACTTATCTTCTAGAGGCTACAGAACTGTTAGGAAATTTCCACTTCTTTCATTCCTGTCATGCGGAATTTGTTGATTTTGGAGTTGAGCCTTAGTATCTCTATTCTCTCACATATAGTGAGGACACATGCTATCGGGTCATCTAAGCATACACCCGCGCATTCTGCTAGGGACGCAAGAGGCCGTGGCCAAGGTAGAGGCTGAGAAAGGGCACGTGCCGCAGCTAGAGCACCTGTCAGAGTAGTAGTTGAGGAGCCGCCAGTAGCTCCGGTTAGGGGACAAGTGCCGAAAGCACCTGTTGTTACCCCCGAACTTCAGGATACTTTAGCACAGTTCCTGAACATGTTTGGTACATTAACTCAGGCAGGATTGATCTCCGTTGCACCAAATATTTCACAGATTGGGGGAGGAGTTTAGACTTCTACCGCACGTACTCCAGAGCAACAAGTTCACATTGGTCAGGTTTTGGGTGTGGTTCCGGTACAACCTGTTATTCCGGTTCAGCCTGAGGTCAGGCCAGAGGCATCATAAGAAGAATAAAAGAGACTTGAGAGATTTAAGAGGTATAGTCCACCTACCTTTAGTGGCACAACTACCGAGGATTCCCAGGGATTTCTGGAAAAGTGTTACCGTATTCTCCGCACCATGGGTATTATGGAAGTGAGTGGAGTTGCCTTTACTATATTTCAGCTATCACGAGCAGCGTATCAATGGGGGCAAGTTTATGAATAGGGTAGACCAGTCGACGCAAGACCACCAACTTGGGCTCAATTTGTAGAGGTATTTTTGAAAGAATTTGTTCCCCAGACTCTCCGGGATGCGTGGCGCACGGAGTTTGAACGGTTGCATCAGGGCACCATGACAGTGTCAAAATATGCCATCAGGTTTAGTGAGTTAGCCCGTCATGCACCTGTTTTGGTTCCTACAGTCAGAGAGTGAGTCCGCAGATTCATTAAGGGGTTCGATTATGATCTTAAAAATATGCATGGCTCGAGAATTGCAGTCTGATACTCCATTTCAGCAAGTGGTAGAGATTGTCAGAATGTTAGAACGTGTTAGGAATGAGGAAAAGGGAGTCTAAGGAGACTAAGAGGTCTCGAAATTATAGAGGATTCAATGGATTCTACTTTGCATCTTGAACTCATCATGGAGGAGGCTCGGGCAGTCGGTCAGCCCAGTCCTCAATTCAGAGTACTCGTAGTGCTCCAATTAATACTTTTAGTGCACCACCAGCACGAGGTTCTTATAATGGTTATTCTAATCATCCGGCACAGACTCAGTACGAGCAGCCGCAACCTCAGAGGGGTTGTTATGAGTGTGGTGATACCAGGCACATCATAAGATATTGTCCCAGACTTGGGAGAGGAGAATTTCATCAAAACACTCAGGCTATAGGCTCTATTCCAGTTACTACCCCACATGCACTGCCAGTTAGGGGTGGATGACAGGCGAGTATAGGGCGTCCTAGAGGGGAAGGCCCGACCCGTTGATATAATTGTTATGAATTGGCTGAGGCCGTTACACCAGATGGTGTTGTTACAAGTATGATTTAATTCATAATAGAGGAGCACTATTCTTATTTTGATTCGATTCCGATTATCGAGGTGAAATCTCCTTTCATGCTCCTTATATGGTGAGTTTGTGAATTTGTACTCCACTCCCGTGTTTATCCCTATTGGGAGATTTGATGGTATTAACCCGTGTCTATCATTTTGTTTTGCACAATATTATGGACTATGAGTCCAAAAGTGACTTTCTATTACTCACTACAGTGGGTTTTGATATAAATTCGAGATAGTTTGAGTAAAAATTTGTGAATTATATGCCCTACCGGTATGAGGGTTCATTATGTGTTGTGAAATTGCTGTCGAGATTTATTTAAAAGAAGGAAAAAGAAATGGAAAAGTTTCAGTTGGCACGATGTGCATAATACTTGTGATTCAGAGTTGAGGATGGGATCCTCGCGTTTCAATGTGAATTGATATGTTTAAACTGGGTTATGTACCGCGGTGGAAGTTATACCGAGATGAGATCTTTGTGGTTAAATTCATATGTTTTAAATTCTCCCTTGTGAAATTTTTTGCATTATAATACAGACAGGGAGCTATGCCTGCTGGGCTTGCTTGAAAATTCATTTGTATGTTTATCTCCGCATGTTGGTCATAATTGTGTTCTGCTTGTTGTGTTTTAGCCTACGAGGTGTGTGCAGATGGCGTTAAATGTGACTTGTTAATTTGGGTGAATAATTACGAGGTTTTCATGTTCCTCAAATATTTATCAGTCTTGTGAAGAGTTAAAACTAGGCTTTAATTGAGATCAGATTTATTTTCCAGAGCTGAGATTGATTATGGGCCTATGTATGATGTGTTACGTTGTATGAATGTGCCGTGCGAGTGTAGTCACAAGTTGCTATAGTCGGTTGAGTCTAATACCGTGTGTCGATGTGAAAAATTAGGTCTTTTTGAAATTGATGGGAGTGTAAGAAATTTGGTCTTAAGGCTTGTAAGTGTAAACAGGAGGAATAATCTCAATTGAGATGGTGTTGTTGGACCCATGTTAGTTTGCGGCGAAGTAGAATCACTCTCGAGTATGTGTGTAAGAATACACTTAGTAATTTAATATCCTCAGAAAGATTCTTGGAACGTTCGAGGACGAACGTATGTTTAAGAGGGGGAGAATGTAATGACCCGACTTGTCATTATGAGAATTTACGTCTCGTTCAATGACTTAAGGTCTCGAGCAGCTTCGTAATATGTGATATGACTTGCGTACAAGGTTGATTTTGGAAATTTGAAAGTTCATAAGTTTTTTAGGCTTGAATTGATGCACGATTCGTGATTCTAGTGTTGTTGGAGGATGTGAGGCCCCTCGAATTTCCTATTAGTCCGAGGCCATAAGCACGCTCACATGTCTCTTAAGTGTCGTCTTGCCTTTCCACGAGAGGTTAATGACTGGAACAACTTAGATGATCATGATATTAAGTGTAGGAGGTGTATTGGATGTTGTTAGGGTCTAAGGAGATCCCTAGAACTAAGACAAGTTGAGAGCTATGCAATGGGCTAAAGTTTCGAATATTTTCGCACAAGATACGACTTCAAATGCATGCAACTACCAAAATATAAAGGCTTAGGTTGTTATATAACTATCAAATTAAATATCTTTGAGTCTAGTTTCCAACGCATCAAATAGTTTGTCATTTCGATGTTCCTATAAAAAGTTATAGGAGTTTTACTAAAGACTATCCTGTTAGAAAAATGGGCCGCATTTTGGGCGCCCAGGAGGATGCCAGGCGCGAATCAAAACGCCAAAGTTAGAAGTAAGATTTTTGGGGCGTTTTGGTTGGTGCTGGGCGCGGACCGGGATGCCAAAGGTGTGAAATTGAAATAAAAGGGATGGGGAGAGAGAAATAGCCTCATTCTTTAGAGATTAAACCTCCCCTCTCATCCTCAAGTCATCCAAGATTTCTCATACTACCTAAGGTGAGTTTTTAAGTGTGTTTTTATGATGATTCCACTTCTCAATCACTAGTTACAACAAGGTTTTGTATTGGATTCCATAGGATTTCTTCAAAATCTCAAGAACACCCCAAAAGTTAACTTTCAAGAATTTGTCTACAAGGGGTAATCTTTCACCCTTAAACCTACATGCTTGGATTGTTAGTGAATATATGAGCAACAAATAAGTATTAGCACTTATAAGATGGTGATTGGAAGCCTTAATTACTTAATCTAGATTATTGGGTGTTGTAGAGATTCTGTAATGAGTTAATTAGAAAAATTTGGTAGATGTGAGTTCATTGATGATTATAAAGGTGCTAAGAAGTTTGTTAGTGGACAAAGGATGTTGTATTATATCTTGTTGGTGGGAAGAAGGGATTGCTGGATGAAGAAACACCATTACTAGAGGTAGTAAAATGCTATGTATTCTAGGTGTTTGATAAAATGCCTAAATGACCAAATATCTGGAAATTTATTTACTAATATTGGTCCAATTGAATTATGTTGATGTGGATTGAAGTTGTAAGAGTAGTGGGAGGTTTTAATACCACTAAAGTGCTGAATTAAGAAAGCTCAATTTGTGGCGATATTATTTCCGAGGGATTATCAAGGAAATCATCGGGATTTGAGCCGTCCGGAGGTGGCTTCACTCGCGGAGATCATTTAAAGACTCAGTTTAGTTTCGTCAAGGTAAGTATCTTGCCTAACTGTAAGTGGGGGAATTACCCCTCAGGCATTGAGTCTTATGTGAAAATTGTATAATTGAAAATCATGTACTCGAGGTGACAAGTACGTACTTTGTTTATATGTGCAAATTAAACCGGTTGAAATTCGTAGACGCCCTTATGTGTTAAATTGGAAAATTATTAGAACTTAGTAAATCCTTGATTTGTCATGCCTCATTTTTTGTTTATAGAGTTTGTATTTTATATTATAATTTTGTGTGATTGCCACTTGGATTTTTATGTGAATTTCGTGTGTTTGTTGATTTGATATTTCTTGGAAATAATAACATTATGGATTTTTCATCTGTAAATAATTAATTAAATAAGTTTAAATTGAGGCATTTATATATTTATCTAAAATTTGGATTAAAGAAGGCGTTGTCCTATGATGAGTTATTTTCCCATCCTTGTGGTTGTTTTTGAGATTTTATATACATTGTGTTGAGCCGTGGACTATCTGTTGTGAAATTAATTGACTTTGTTATAGCTTTGTAATGGTTGTGGCCTACGGGAAATTTGTCAATACGAGTTGATGATGATGTGCTGTTGTGATAATATTCTGTGTGAATTGTTATGTGATTTGGGTTACTGTTATGCGGCGTATAAGGGCGGCATTCCATTGTTGACATTATGCGGGCATAAGGGTGGTATTTCATTATTGTTATGTGTGTTGGGATATTATCTGGGCGGAGTGGTAAGGGAGGCTATTAAACGGAGCGATAAATGAGGTTATTATATGAGCGATAAGGGTGGCTATAGGAGCGATAAGGGTGGCTATAAGAGCGATAAAGGTGGCTATTGATATTGTCAGGGCGGAGGGATAAAGGAGTCTATTATAGGAGTGATAAGGGTGGCTATATGAGGGATAAGGGTGGCTATTGTCAGGGATGATATGTGATGATGTGGGGTTATTGTGTTGGTAATTTTTATGTGATGTTGTGATTTTCCTTGTGTTTATTTTTATATCTTGTGCAACTTGTCTTGTTGTTTCGGTAAACTTGATAATAGACTGATTTATCTTGAAATTGTGAGCATGTGGCTAGTGCCGAGCGGATTATGTTATATGGGATCGGGTTGCACGCCGTAACATGTATGATTAATGTCATATGAGATCGGGTTGCCTGCAACATATATGAAATATGGGCATGAGGTGCCGGGAAAAATATGATGATTTTTATTACTGGCACGTGAGTTGTCCGTGCGGTTTTGATAGAAATATGGGCACGAGGTGCCGTGAAAATATGAAAGTGGGCTGAGACTTGTATTACGAAAATATGAAAGTGGACCGAGACCCGTGTTTTATGATTTTGAAATGAGGTGTCACATAGTGACTTTTATTTGAAAGAATTTATATTCGGAAGATATTTATTTGAAAGAAATATATTCGAAAGATCTTTATTTGAAAGAATTTTATATTCGAAAGATATTTATTTGAAAGAAGTATATTTGGAAGGTATTTATTCGAAAGAATTATATGTGAAAGATTTATATTTGAAGGACTTGAATAATTGGTTGTACATATGTTCCTTATTCGTTTGAGCAATAATTATGGTGTTCTTGTTGCCTTGCTGTTTATATCACTGGTTGATTTTTGTTGCTATCACTGCTAGTTATTTTTCAGTACTATTTTTTACTGCTATATTGCATATGTTATTTGACTAGTGAGTGTCTTGACTGTACCTCGTCACTACTCCACCGAGGTTAGTCTTGATACTTACTGGGTACCGACTGTGGTGTACTCATACTACCACTTCTGCATATTTTTGTGCAGATCCAGGTATTGGAGATATCGGATGCGGACAGAGATTAAAGTGTGATCGCAAGGATTCAAGGTAGAGCTGCTTGGTCGTCGCAGTCCCTTGGAGTCTTTCCATTTTATTGTACTGTTAACTCTTATTCGAACAATATTGTATATTCGATCCTTGTGATCATTGCATGTATTTAGTTAGAGTTCGTAACTCAGTATTACCAGTTTTGGGAGGTTGTTATTATTATTTCCACTGTAGGTTTTGACACTTGTATTAAATTATAGGTTTAAAAAAAAAGGCTCGAAATGTAATTGTAATCGGCTTACCTAGTCTTAGAGACTAGGTTCCATCACGACACCTGTGGTGGGATTTTTCGGTCGTGACACCAGACCAAACGACCTTTTTAGCCAACCCGGTCACGACTCGCTTTATGACCCGCCCCATCTCTCTTTCAATCTTGGCCGTTGATCTTAGAGATCAATGGTCCACAAACCATATCCCCTTTTTTAATCCACCAAACCCTTAACCCTAAAGACCATTCCCCTCCTAATAGTCGCCCCAAACCCTCTCGAATGTTCTCTCGTCTCTGAAAGAAACCCTATAAGCCGCCTCTGATTCTCTCCGATTCCAACCTAAACATGGAGTCAATCCATGATTTACTTACCTATTTTGAGGTACTACGATGGTGTATACGCACTTGTGGTGTTACTTAAGTTCTTGCCTTATTTTTGGCAAGCATTATCTTCCGAGATATGGCATGGTTGACTCTGATTCTGTGGAGATTTGGACGATGTCTCATCTATATACATTATACAAGGAAGTATCATTGATTCTTGGTTCTATTCTCATACGTTTGGACCCAACTAGGGTTTGAGAATCTCCTTCTCCTTTGCCGATTTTGATTGCATGCGATATATTCTTTCCTTCTTTGTGTTTGATTGATAATTTTCCATGTTTGTCCGCTTAATTTGAATATTATATAAACCCTTCCCCCAAACCCCTAAAAAGGGACCTCAATCACTAAAATTACCACTATTCTCTCATTCTCACTTGTCTTATACTACTGTCTTTTGGCCGACTGAAAGCCAAGGCCACCGTAATTCGATTATCAGACCTTTCTCAGTGTGAGCACTGCCCGGGGTTCATTCGAAATCCTTGGGAACTCTAACGCCTTGAGATTCCTGGGTTCTACTGCTCGTCTTGCTACTGATGTTTGAGATATTTTTGAAATTGTTCTTCTTGTCTACTTGTTTGTCAATTAGTAATGGGTAAGTACCTTTGGCCCTTGCAATTTCATTCTCTTTTCGTTTGAGTTCCTGCTTTGTATATCTATGTCCCTGAAGCTTTTATGAATCAACATGCTATCATTCGTATCCTTGTCTTCTCTAAAGTTATTCTTGAGGCTCTATACTTCTCTAGTATCTGAACTTGCCTAATTTTTAATCTTGATTCTGGATCTCTTAAGCATGTTTACCCTAATGTGTGTTTGAATGCTTATCACCCGCTACTCTTCCTGAGTTTATCCCCCTACTTTGTTCTGCATCCTTGTGATAGATCAACTAATGTGTTCTAACGTATCTGATACTCTACTATGACCAATTCCTAACTATAGTGTCAGTCAATTGTGAGCTTAATGTGTGTTACATGCTTTGTTCAATCCGTTGTTGTTTAATAATACTTATAGTCTATAAGGTGAGACGCAATATCTAGCCTTTATGTGGCAATCTGGTTCTTAATGTGTCTTTGCCTATTATAAATTCTGGCTTACTAAACCTGTTTAGTCTGCTATGTTATGTTGATGTTTGTTGTCAATCCCGAGTTTGCCTTTCTGCCTTGTTCTGGATTATTATGCCAACCTTAGGAAGTAATTGAATTCATGCTTAACTCATTACTCTTCTGGTCCTGCTGTTCATAAGGACCTATTATCATTGTATGCTTGCTGACTTGCTCAACCTTGCATTCTTAGTACCAGTTAGGCCCTTAGGAATAAACCTAATGACTGACCTTCTTTCACCACACATGGCCAAATAGTATTAGACTTGATGCTTGCTTCTCTTACTGTTGAAGCTTGATATGTCTCTTATATTGTGGCTAATGTTCAGCATGCTAAAGTTTTTCCTCTTCTACATTAGATAATTGCTTGATCATGAACTTAATCTGTTATGCTATTCCTTTTATTAGGCTTTTCATGATAGATACCTTCATGTGAAGGTGGTGCTTTGCTTGTTTCTTGTCTGATTCTGCTAGACTCTCATCTAAGGTTCTATAGGCTGATTCTGAATCATGTTTCATTTTAAAACTCTTTGTAATGGCTTACTATCCTATGGTGGTCAATCTTGGCACTCTTAAACTTTCTTTCTAGAATTACAAGCATAAACTTGCCTCATATGTGCCTTGTGTACCTTTCAATTTACCCTGATCCTGTTTATATGTCTTGACTAGAGATGCTGTTAGCTATAGTTTTAAGATCCAAGTGTTTAAGTTGTTTAGTTAAATCCAATAAGCACATTGTCACCTGTATGGCTGAATTTGGCATCCATTTGGGTAAGTAAGTTATTTGTTTGGGCCTGGTATGTTGAACCTGTTGTGGGACTGAAAGTCTGAAATGCACTGTCTGCATCTGGAGTTTGGGCCTGCAGTCCATATGAAGTCCTAAACCGGTTTGAAGGCCCATATGTATTACTGGGTTATTCTATATTCTTATTTGGGCATGTAATCATTCAATATGGTATGTACTAACTCTGTAATAATGAATGATGGGTATATTAATAAAAAGGGGGATAGGGTATTCTAATACTTGCATAAAAGGGTAGAAAATATGCCTATAGATTACATGTGGTCTATTTTCTATTACGTCCAACAAGCCTTATTTGTTATTTCGTTTATTGTGTATCGCACACTGATAGGGATCATGACTATAGGAATCACGCACTCACTTCACATGCTTTTGTGCTTATGTGTGGAGGTCAACTTGAGCCTTTCATTGCCATTGTGTGCAGTCCTATCTGTTTTGAATGTCGCCTAGTTTTATCATTTTGAGAAACCTAAGTAAAGTCTAGAACTACCTAATAGTAGGTCCAAAGCCTCATGGACCATAGGTACGGGACGGGTAGTGCACGCATAGGATACGATTTAGAATTGAATTAGAGTACCTTTAAGTAATAACTTCAACATAGTAATTGGGTAGCAGGAGATGATAGTCTATGCTCGCTGAATAATATGAGCAACCCCTAACTCAAGGGAGTTGCGAAGTATTATTTATGTTGCACGGGGTGATTCTTTAGGCTAAAAAACTTAGGACCCCCTTTCTTTATATGCTTGTTGTCTGCATTTAGTCATTTGTACTCCTTGTAATTTTTTAAGACTTGTATAAATTAGCCATATAGTTAATTCTTATGTTATAATAGAGTTTTCAACTTCTACATCTTTCTTTGCTTATTTGATCACCTAGCTTAATTCTCTAATCCACATAGTTTAAGCTTCATTCGGGAACCACAGTTGTGGACCTCGAAGAATGCCTAACACCTTCTCTCTGAGGTAATTTGAGCCCTTACCCGATCTTTGGTGGCGATGACTAGTCAAAATAGAGTTATTTTCAAATAGGTGCCCTAACGCACCTTAAACCGTTAGGTGGCGACTCTTCTCTTTTAACACCCATTTAAAAGAGTTATCACACATCGAAACCCACTTTCGCGAGAAAACGGGATGCGATAACATGGTGACTCTACTGGGGATATACTTAGGATCTTACCATAACGAAATTGACTTATGTGGATTATTTCCCTTATTTTTATATATTTGTCTAAATTGCTATGACATGCACATCCCTTCCCTTATTTTCCTTTATTTATCTAAATTGCTATGACATGCACATTGATAAGTGGGGATTTTGACTACTTATTAACACCTTTTATCTTTTGTTTTAGTCTAAAGGCATTGAATTGTGTTCCCAAAACTGATGAAATGTGCTAAATTGTAGGAATATTGGAAGATGGACTCCCAAGATGAAATCCAATTCAAAAAGGAGTAATCTAAACTCAAGGAAATAAAAGGCACAGAAGCTCACAAAATGCGGACCACAGAATTTCATCTGTGGCCGCAGATGATGAAGGAAAGTCCAGCAGACTTTTGTGCAAAGTGTGGAGCGCACATGAATTATGCGGCCACAAAAGCTGGGCTAGGAACAAAGTTAAGAGAATGTGCAAATTCCCAAGTTCCAAGTCCCTCAGAAGTGCGGCCGCAGAAGAAATGCTTTGCGGTCGTTGAAGTAAAATTGCGGACCGCAGAACCAAGTTGCGACCGCAGTTACAAATCTGCGGACCGCAGAAAGAATGCCTCACAGCCGTAGATCAGAAGTGTGCGACTGCAGAACTTCCTGAGGGTTATTTTTGTCAGAAATTGTCAGCTTTTTATAAATAGAAGAGTTTCACGAAATTAGGTCAACTTTTGACAACAGCAACTACAGTAGCCGTTTCTCTTTGCTTCTTTTAATAGTTTTTCATATTTTGGGATATTGTAACATAGATTTTATCATTTTAATTTTACAATATGAGTTTAATTAGCATTTGCTCTTCTATTTCTTCAATTTCAAGCATGAGTAGCTAGATTTTTGCTAGGGTTGTGACCCACCCCTAGTGTGTAAACCTTATGGGTGTTTAATTTAATACTTGTTTATGGTTGGGTGTTTATTATTTATCCTTGTTCATGCTTTAATTTGTGGAATTAATGGTTGCAAACATTAGTTCATGCCTATTTGACTTAGTCTCTACTTGAGAAAGAGAGACTTAGTCTAGGAAAACTTTGCTAACAAGAAATTGGGTCAATCGAGAGATTGATAATCTCAATTAAATGGTTCAACCTAGAGATAGTAATAACCCGACTTGAGCTTTTATCAACCGTTTCGTGCAATACCCATTTGGACTTGAGAAAGCCAAACTGGGCAAAATCACTCTCTAACCGAGAGGTATTGAGTGGGTAATTGAGAGTTGATAGCTATAATACACCCCGATCAATAAAACAAGCATTAAGGTTTATATCCCATTATGCAAACACCTAGGTGATGGTCATAGCCCTGGGCTTTTACAAAACTTGAAAAACAACAAAAATAATTCTCTTAGTTTTACTTCTTAACTTTGCAATCTTAGTTTTAAATTAGACATAGAATCAACCCCAATTTGTTGAAGTGTAAATTAAGGTAGTTCAAACTCACATACTACAATATATACTTCTAACTCCCATACATAGCTCCCTGTAGAAATCGACCCCGACTCTTATTGGGTACTACTATTGCAATCGACCGTTTCATAACCTTGATTTGAGGTGTGAAATTGGACGAGATCAATTTTTGGCGTCGTTGCCGGGGAGTTAAAAATGGTTTTAACTATATATTTAGGTGTGTTTTTGAAATATCTTCTTTTCCTTCCTTGTTACTAACGTGTTGAGAAATTGTAGGTGCAATCATGGCAAACAATTATCTCAAAAACATAGCTTTGGGGGACGTGGACATTGAGGATGATCAAATAGATAAGGTCCCTCTTGAACCTCAAGCAAATAGACGAGGCCCAGTGCCTCAAGACAATGTACCCTCTCCACTCCCATCTCCACCAAGAGCATCTCCACACCGTGTGTTGCCGAATGAAGGGTATGCAAGTGCTATAGTCCCTCCTCATATTGGGACGGGCAACTTTCAAATAACCAATGTGATGCTTACTTTTCTCGAGCAACGAGGGTTCTTCACCGGTGCACCGGGTCAAAATGCATACAAACACTTGAAGGGGTTCATAGATACTTGTTGGGGGAGTAAACAAACTAATGTCTCCGAGGATGCCTTGAGGCTAAGGCTTTTTCCCTTCTCTCTATGGGAGAAAGATTTAGATTGGTTGGAACATTTGCCAAATCATTCCATTCATACTTGGGATGAATTAGCAGAGAAATGTATTTCTAAGTACTTCTCTCCCGGGCACATGGCTATTCTTCGGGATGAAATTCTAGTATTCAAGCAAGAGCCAAATGAACTACTAAATGAGATATGGGAACGATATAGAACAATGGTGAAAAAGTGTCCCAACAACGATATGACAGCGAACATGATTCAACAAACTTTCTATCGGGGGATCAATACAACCAACCAATGTGTAGTGAATCAACTTGCCGGTGGGAACTTTATGACTATGCCTTTTGCAGAGGCGTGTGATATTTTGGATGAGATGGCAAATACTTCATCGGCGTGGCAATCCCAGCTAATGTTCCACAAGGGGATCCCAATGTGATTCACCTTCACAAAGAATTGCATGACCATGGGCAAGCCATAGCCGAATTGACCACCATCATGAACCAATTGGCAAAGGCTCAACTTCAATAAGGGCAAAATCCGAGGCAAGTCAATGCAATGGAGGGAGTAATCATGATGGTGAACAAATAGAGAACAAAGGGTCCGCAAGTGCAACAAAGAGTGGAAAATTTTGTGCAAGAAGATAGTGGGTTTGAGCAAGAGGATTCCTACAATGACCAAGAAGAAGAGGTCCAATATGTGAACAACTTTCAAGGGCAAATAAACAACTTCCAAGGCCCAAGCCAACAACAATGGAGAACCCAAATGAATAACAACAATCAAGGCAATTAGAGTGGAGGCAATAATCAAGGGAATTGGCGTAACAACAATAACCAAGGCAATTGGGAGGCAACAATCAAGGTGGGTGGAATAACAATCAAGAAAATTGGGGGTCGGGTTTTCAAAGGCCTCCGATGTATCAATAACCGAGCAACCCACCTCCTTATCCTTCCCATGGTCCTAGTTCTTCCAACAATGAAATGGGCCATATTGAGAACATGTTCAAGCAAATGATGGAGAAGAATGCCGATTCTGATGCCCAACTTGCTTCACACAACATATCGATCCGCAACTTAGAAGTGCAAATGGGGCAAATCGCTCAAGCTTTAAATTATCGTCCTAAGGGGGCACTACCAAGTGACACGGTGGTGAACCCAAATGGTGGGAACAATACGGGGCATGCCATGGCCGTTACTACAAGAACTGGAAGAGGTGGGAATGCACCCACCTCAAGTCAAAGGCAACTTGTGGATGATGATCAAGTGATAGAAGAAGAAGAGATCCCAGACAATGTGGTGCAAGCAAATGATAAAGTGCAGATTGATATTGATGACACTGTGGAAGAGACTCAAGAGGAAGTGAACCCGTCTAGGGATCATGTTATTGACATACCAAAACCGGTAGTGCAAAAGGCTAAGGCACCATTGCCTAAGCCACCTCCTCCATATCCTCAAAGGCTCGCCAAGCAAAATGGCGAGAATCAATTCAAAAAGTTCATTGACATGATGAAGAGTATCTTGATAAATGTGCCATTAGTTGAAGCCTTGGAGCAAATGCCTAGTTATGTAAAGTTTATGAAGGATTTGGTGATAAATAAGCGGTCGATGAATTTTGAAACTATCAAATTTACTCATCAAGTGAGCGCAATTGTGCATTCGATGGCTCCTAATTTAGAAGATCCTGATGCTTTCACACTCCATGTACAATTGGAAGTGCCAAGTTTGCTAAAGCTCTTTGTGATCTTGGGGTAAGTATCAATTTGATGTATTATTCGGTTTTCAAGACCTTGGGAATTGGGTAACTAAGACCTATATCTATGAGATTACAAATGGCCGATTGTACAATGAAGAGAATGTTGGGGGTGATTGAAGATGTATTGGTTCGTGTTGATAAGTTCATTCTTCCAGCGGATTTTGTTATTCTTGATTGTGAAGTGGACTATGAGGTGCCGATTATTCTTGGAAGACCTTTACTTGATACGGGGAAGGCTCTTTTTGATGTGGAAGCTGGAGAACACACTTTTCGGGTGGGTGATGAAAAGGTGGTGTTCCACGTGTGCAAATCTATGCGGCAACCAAATAGCAATGAAGTGTGTTCTTTCGTGGACTTGGTGACCGATATGATTATTGATGATACAAGTGCCACGATTAATGTGAGTGATATGGTGTAGGCTGTCTTGCTCAACTTTGATGATGACGAGATGGATGGCTTCATGAAATGTGTGAATTCTTTGCAAGGAATGGGGTCGTATAACTATGCACCCCGGAAACTTTCCTTGGATCTTGAAAATAGGAAAACTCCTCTTACAAAGCCTTCAATTGAAGAGCCTCCTATGTTAGAGTTGAAGCCATTGACTCCACATCTTCGGTATGAATATTTTGGTCCTTTCTCTACTTTACCGGTTATTCTTTCCTCTTGTTTGTGTAACACCCCGGAAAAATTTTTTGAAGTACTTAAGCGCTATTAAGAAAGTTGATGTGCGCTAATTATATTATTTTTTGTGTAGGCAAGGACTACAAATATGATGGATATCAATTGGATATGATAATAAGTGTACGGGGCATATTATAAGTTATGTGGGGTCTAAGGAAAGCCCTAAGTCTAAGCCAAGTTGGAAATTACATGATAGACTAAAGTTCCAAATGAGTACGCACAAGACCAAATTTTGGAAGAGCATATCTATATATATATAAAGAGTTATGTGATCAAAAGCTTTATCAAATGAAAGATCTTTGAGTCTAGTTTCTAACGCTTCAAACCATTAGTCATTTGGTAACTCCTACAAGAAGTTATGACCAAATTACCTAAGGCTGGAAGAATGTGATTCTGCGGTCAGATGTGCGACCGCAGAATCATTATGCGATCGCAAAAGTGATTGTACGACCACAAAATGATTGCAGACCTAACCAGTGCAACCCAGTTATGGGCATCAGTTTTGCGGTCCATTGTGCGACCCGCATACCTATTGTGCGGTCCATTATGCGACCGCACACCTGAGTTCGGAGGGTTAATTTTTCTATTTTCATAACCCGACCCCATTTTGATAAATAGTCTTTGGGACTTATTTTGGGGCAATTATCTGAGATTTTTAGAGAGACGTGAGAGTGTTCTAGAGAGAGAAAGTAGATGAAGTGTTTTGTTCACCAAGATCTTGTTCAATCCTTGAAATCCAACAAGGAAATCTCACAAGATCTTCACTCAAGAGGTAAGATTCAAACCTCTAGTCTTCAATTTCGAGTTTGGGGTAAAAGATGGGTGATTAGGAGTATGATTCTTGGGTGTAAGAGTATTATGTATATATGCTTGTACCAATAAGGTTTGTGGGAAGATTGTTGAGATCAAATAAGTAAAGATTGGGTTGTGGAATGAAGGAAATCTTGTAGAAGAATCTTGTAGCCAAATTTGCACACCTAGTGTTTGATAAAATGCTCAAATGAGCTGAAACCATGAATACCTTCCTAATTTGTGTTTAATTTTGTTATGTCTCAAAATATATTGGTATTGCTAGAATTTCTGAAACATTGTAGTAATTTAAGGAAAGCTCAAAGAGAGGTATGTTGGCTAAACTACTCTCTTAGAATTGAATTCCATGTTGTTCCCGTAAGTTTCAAGTATGGTTGTCTCAAATTCCTTATTCTATATTCCGAGATGTTCCCAATAAATTCGATTATCCCGAATAAGCAAAGTGTCGAGAATTATGTATTCAAAATGTGTTACGAATGTTCCTATCACATTATGTTATCCTTTGGGAATGTGTTCAAGAATGATATGTGTATTAAAATGCTATGTCTTTGAGTCATGTTTCAAATGAAGGCTATGATGCCAAATTGTGTGAGAAAACTCAATATGCTTAAGACTCTTAATTGCTCATATGTGTACCTAAAGTCTTGATTGAAAATGTCTTATTGTTGATAATCTATAAATATGGTTGGAAGTGAAATAAGTGAATTGGGGATATAAAGTGTGGCCAACGTGCCAAGAGTGAAAGTTATACTTGTGGCCAATGGTGCCAATGAAATGAAATAATGTGAGAAAGATTATGAAATGAGCTTTGATTCAACTGTTTCAAAATTGACTTCGAAAATATAATTCTCTAAAATCTTATGTACTCAAGTCATAACCAAATGTGGTTGTTCTAACTAATGCTATGCTTGGTAGGTATTTCCAACATGTTTTGAGCTCTTACATAATCACGAGTTGAAATGGTGTGTTACACGTTTATGATCTTAACTTGTGCTTTGATTGCCAATCATTTCACTCCATTCCTTGGAAAGAATTCCATTGTGTTTAAAGTTTTTATTACTAATGAACCTAAAGTTGTGATTTCCAGAATATTCTATTTGTTGATATTTATGATGATGATCCATGAGAAGGAAAGAAATGAATGTGTGGAATATGAATTACAACCATTATGCCATGGATGAAGAATCATATGTATGGCCAAGAGAGCCAATGGAATAATGATGTTGAAAGTGCCAATGAGGCTATATACGGTATGAAAGGTTATGAGGTAAATGCATTTGTATTGTTATTTCCTTTGTAAGCAAATCAAATTTTTTTTGGGAGTATCGATAGTCACCGAGGAATGATAGGTTAAAATAACCTAACCCCAAAACTACATATGTCGGTGTAAGAGTGGATTGTAATTATTCCCCTTATTTGGGATGAGATTGATATGATAAAATCATTCCCCTTAATTGGGATGAGATGATTGATAGAAAAGGATGCTGTCGATCCACACGACATTGTGGTGAGATAGCCTAGCCGATCGGGTTGTGATCGGACACCATGCCGCACACATGGTGGTGATTGTGCTGGAAATTGTAATTAAAATTGTGATTGTGGTTGATTTTTCTAATGAGATGGCCTAGCCGATCGGGTCGTGATCGGACTCCGTGCTAAAAGTACGGTGGTATTGGTATTGAGAGTGATTGCGGTTGACGTCTCTAGTGAGATGGCCTAGCCGATCGGGTGGTGGTCGGACTCCGTGCTAAAAGTACGATGGTATTGATATTATGAATATTGGTATTGTGAACAGTGGTATATCGGTACTAAAGATCTCCCAACCAAAAATAATATTATCTTCGTATTTTGGAAATTATTATGTTCTAACTTGGCATTTGGATATTATTGATTGTTGATTGTTGTTTCCATGGTTTTCCCTTTCTTACATTGGCATTCTATTTTGAAAGAGGACAGTTAGCTTTACATACTAGCACTATTCCATATGTACTAACGTCCCTTTTGCCGGGGGCGCTGCATCTTCAATGGATGCAAGTGGTTTATCAGCGGGTAGCTTTGGTCCTCGTTAGCAGTCACTCTCTATTCAATAGGTTTTGGTGAGCCCTACTCTATTCCAGGCCTGATGTCATTTGAGTTGTACATTGTCTTTTGAGGTATAGCCGGTGCCTTGTTGTCGGCACTTCCATACTAATCTTGTGTTGTATTTAGAGGCTCTGTAGACAGGTTGTGGGTGGTATTCGATGTTGGGAATTGAACTAGAAATGTTGGTATTTGGCAAACATGTTTTTCATTATAGCTATAAACTTGTAATATTTTGGAAATTTTGAATGAATCTGCTAATGGAAATGAAATGGGAGTTGTTAATGAAATCTTTTCAATGTTTGATTAATGCAGTACATCTCCTCTTTATTTATGGGTGAGTTTGGGTAGAAGGAAATCTAATAGGCTTGCTCGGCCGGGTTCACTCGGTTGAGCGCCGGTCGCGCTCCCCGATTTCGGGGGTGTGATAGTTTGATAGTTTGACGGTGATCCACAAGAGAAAGAAGGCTATTGGGTGGACTTTGACAGATATTCGGGGAATAAGCCCCGCATTTTGCATGCACAAGATTAACTTGGAGGAGGATACCAAATCATCTATTGAACATCAAAGGAGACTTAATAAAGCTATGCAAGACGTGGTCAAAAAGGAGATTATCAAATGGTTGGATGTCGGGGTTGTCTACCCCATTTCCGATAGTTCATGGACTTCTCTGGTGCAATGTGTCCCAAAGAAGGGGGCATGACGATGGTCACCAATGAGAAGAATGAGTTGATTCCCACAAGAACGGTGACCGGGTGGAGAGTATGTATGGACTATCGCAAGCTAAACAAAGTCAAAATGAAGGATCATTTTTCACTTCCCTTCCTTGACCAAATGCTTGATAGGTTGGACGGCCGTGCTTTCTATTGCTTTCTAGATGGATATTCGGGCTACAACCAAATCCTTATTGCTCCGGAAGATCAAGAGAAAATAACTTTCACATGTCCCTATGGTACTTTCACTTTCAAGCGGATGCCATTTGGCTTATGTAATGCACCGGCGACTTTTCAAAGGTGTATGATGGCGATCTTTACGGATATGGTCGAGGACTACCTTGAAGTCTTCATCGATGACTTCTTGGTGGTAGGGGATTCCTTTGATGATTGCTTGGCAAATTTAGATAGAGTATTGGCAAGGTGTGAAGAAACAAACTTGGTGCTAAATTGGGAGAAATGCCATTTCATGGTAGAGGAAGGCATTTTCCTTAGCCACAAAATTTCAAAGAATGGCATAGAGGTCGACAGGGCAAAGATTGAGGTAATTTTTAAACTTCCACCCCCGATTTCAGTAAAAGGCGTGCGGAGTTTCTTAGGTCATGCGGGGTTCTACCGGCGCTTCATAAAGGATTTTTCTAAAGTGGTGAACCCGTTGTGCAAGCTCTTAGAGAAATATGCTATGTTTCACTTCAATGATGATTGCATGAGAGCCTTTGAATTGCTAAAGTTCAAGTTGACAACTACTCCCATTATCACCGCTCCTAATTGAGTATTACTTTTGAGCTCATGTGTGATGCTAGTGATGTAGCGGCTGGAGCAGTTTTAGGGCAACACATCAAAAAGATTTTTCATCCAGTATACTATGCTAGTAAGACCATGAATGATGTCCAAGTCAATTACACCATTACAGAGAAAGAGCTCCTTGCCATTGTGTTTTCAATTGAGAAGTTCCACCCATACTTGATGGTTGCAAAGGTTATTGTTCATACGGATCATGCGGAACTTCGCTATCTTATGAGCAAGAAAGATTCAAAAGCTCAGTTGATGAGATGGGTGCTATTATTGCAAGAGTTTGATATTGACATCCAAGATCGAAAAGGGAGTGAAAATAAAGTGGCGGACCACTTGTCTCGTTTGGAAGAGGAGGGGAGGCCGCATGATGTCCTTGAAATCAATGACTCCTTCCCCGATGAGCAACTCTCGGCTATTTCAATGAAGGAGGTGCCATGGTTCGCGGATCTAGCAAACTTCCTTGTCTGTGGAATCATCCCGGATGAGTTCTTTTCAAATCAAAGGAAGAAGCTCAAACAGGATTGTCAAGATTATTATTGGGACGAGACATACCTTTTCCGGATTTGCACAGATGAGGTAATTAGAAGATGTGTACCGGACAAAGAGCAAAATGTTATTCTTGAGGCTTGCCATTCTTCTCCTTATGGTGGTCACCATGGCAGAGCAAGAACGGCGGCCAAAGTGCTAAGTTGCAGTTTCTATTGGCCCACTCTTTACAAATATGCAAGTGATATGGTGAAAAGATGTGATGAATGTCAATGGGCCGGTGGAATCTCAAAGAAAAATGAAATGCCTCTCACTACCATTTTGGAGATTGATATATTTGATGTGTGGGGTATTGACTTCATGGGTATTTTTGTGAGTTCTTGTGGAAACACCTACATCTTGATCGCGGTTGATTATGTGTCTAAATGGGTTGAGGTCATTGCTCTACCCAACAATGAAGCGAGAAGTGTGGTGGCATTCTTGAAGAAGAATATTTTCACAAGATTTGGTACTCCGCGGGCTATCATAAGAGATGTGGGGTCGCATTTTTGCAACAAGGCTTTTGACACTTTGCTTAGCAAGTATGGTGTCACTCATAAAGTTACGACTCCCTATCATCCACAAACTAGCGGTCAAGTGGAAGTCTCCAACCGGGAGATAAAGAGTATCTTGTCCAAAACAGTGAATGCTAACCGGACAGATTGGTCAAAGAATCTTGATGATGCACTATGGGCTTATCAGACTGCTTTCAAAACTCCTATCGAGATGTCTCCATACCGGTTGGTGTTTGGAAAAGCTTGTCATCTTCTGGTAGAACTTGAGCAAAAAGCCATGTGGGCTTTAAAGAAATTGAATCTTGATTGGGATGCAGCTGCTAACTTGCGAGTTGCACATTTGAATGAATTGGATGAGTTCCGGTACCATGCCTATGCAAGTTTGTCCTTGTACAAAGAGAAGATGAAATACCTCTATGACAAATACATTCAGAACAGGAAGTTCAAGGTGGACGATCTTGTTTTGTTGTTCAACTGACGGTTGAAGATGTTTCCCGGAAAGCTGAAATCTAAATGGAGTGGTCCCTTTGAAATTGTGGGTGTAACGCCTTTTGGTGCATTGGACTTGAAGAAAAAAAACAATGAGCTTTTCCGAGTCAATGGTCATCGGGTAAAGCACTATTTGGGAAAGGTTAATGTTGGCCACGTTGTGGCAGTGATTCATTTCAAATGATGGTAATCTGCGTCGTGCCGCGACGTTAAATCAGACGTTTCTTGGGAGGCAACCCATGTTTCTTTTTCTTTTCTTTTCGTCTTTTGTAGTTAGGTGTTATTTTGATTCTAACTGGTTTTGAAGTATGTTGCAGGAATGAGTATACTTTACACAAATTATACCCAAAAATTGGCTAAGTGTGGAAGAATTGCGGACTGCAAATGTATTGTGTGGACCGCAAAATTTTGGTTGCTACAACAGAAGGTGATCTGCGGCCGCACAATTACATTGCGGAATACACAATTTGAAAGGGAAAAATGACAACTCTCTAAAGTTGGTTTGTCAAAGAAATGGCCAAATTGCGGCTGCAAGACAAAATTCGCGGTCCGCAAAAAATTCTGCGGCCGCACAGAAAATTCTGCGGACCGCAGCACAAAAGGGCATTTGATCGCCCAGGTAACAAGAGTCCGAACCACAACGGGAATTCTGCGGCCGCACTCAACTCTCTTTCCCTCAGTCAAAATCGTCCAGTATAAATATAAGGCCTAGGGCTACTGTTACTTTTTTTCCTCTCTAAGCATTCACAAGTCTAAAACATTAAAATCATCTGGTAAATCATCTGCCACACACACTCAACATCTGTGATCACTCATTTGAACAACTTCAAATCTGGCATGCCTCAATTACTTTTAGAATTTTTCAAATTTTAGTTTAATTTATAACGTGTTAGTTAGTTTTAGGCCAATTGTCAGTAGAATTCAATTATACAACGATGTGGGGTTAAAACTGTAGTGGGTCAATTAGCACTTTCTCTATAGGGAATGGGTAAATAGGTTTTCATGATTATACACTACCACCATGTCAAATTTGTGCAAAAATTGCAAACCCTAAAACTTTGATCGTAATTATGTTGAAATCTGCTGCCGCACAAGAAATTGTGTGGTCCGCTGAAGTTGAAATTAGGGTACTTTAGTCAAGCATGATTCTGCGACCGTGATGAAAAATGTGCAAACCGCAGAAATCCCATCGCGGCCGCAGAACAACTAGTTCTCTATTATCAGAGAGTTGTCAATTTGATGACTCATATGTGCGGCCGCAATGGAAAATATGCGGACGGCAGAAAAGTGATTGCGGCCGCAAAACAACCCATTCTTTGTTATCAGAGAATTGGCATATTGGTGGTATCTGAGTTGCGTCCACAATGACAATTGTGCGGACCGCAATCCAATTCTGCGGTCACACTGACAATTGTGTGGACAAAAAATCCAATTCTGCGGCCGCAAGATTAAATAGTGCGGTCCGCAATGCTCAGTCTGCGGCCGCAATGATAATTCTGCGGACCGCACTCCCCTACCCTGCAAGCAGGTTTTACACTGCATTGTTCATTGTCTCTCTGATGTGTTCTTGTATGTTTGCACTTGAATTACTACTAACAATTGTTGTTTCTTGGTAATGAAAATAGTTAGATCTCGAGGCAGAGGTGATACTTCAAAGGGAAGGGGTGAACCTTCCAGGGGTCGAGGCAAGAGTGATTTACTTCTCACCCTCCAAAAAATAATCACAAAAAAGGCTACAACCGGCCGAGGGAGAAATGCAGAGCACTCTGAATCCAGTTCGTATGCCCCGTCTAGGGAAGCATCGGAGGGAAACTCAGTTCAAGAGCTGCCGGCTGTCCAATCAAAGACATCAGGCAGGTATCAACTACAGGACGAGCCTTCCACATCACATAGCACCTCCGAGGGTTCGGAAAGTTCTAGTCAGGCTTCCGATCCCTCCTCTACATCTGTCCCTGAGGCACCAACGACTACAGTTGATGACATCCCAGATGATGGCCGAGGGGGAGATACTACAGTTGCCGGCCTTGAGCGGTCGAAGAAGAAAGAGGTCTGAGAGGACCGGTTCGTCAGTCTGGCTGCCTTCACTAGCTTTCGTGGGTGGTGGCCGGTGAGGTCGCTCACTCTTGAGCAACAGTTCCAATTACAAGATCTAGAAAAGTATAACCCGACAGTCTTGAGGCAGTTCCAAGAGCGGAAGGGGTGGATGTGGTTCACCCAGAGCGTAGTGGATGAAAAGGAATATCTTATCCAGGAGTTCTACGCCAATGTGGCGCACATCAAGAAAGGGACAAAGATAACTAAAGTGAGGAACCTGAAGGTGAGTTTTGCCCAGCACACATTGAATACCTACTTGGGGTTTGATGATGTTGAGCCCGCACAGTATTTGGAGAAGTTGGCAATGGGAGATGCAGCTCGTCCATGGCTAGCTGAGATTTTGGTTGCTCCTAGGCCACCACCACCATGGATTACCGCAGGGTTATCTATTCACAGAAACACCCTGAGTTTTGAGGCGAAGGGGTGGCCAACCTTTGTATGTAACCGACTCAAACCGTGTCAGAATGAGACAAATATTCCTATCCAGCAGGCAGTTCTAGTCGCCTCCATCATGACCGGGTACCCGATCAATGTGGGTGCCGTGATGTCGGCCAACATATCTGTGGTCGCCAGGCGAGCTGATACCTCATATCCGTATCCCAACACCATTACTGAGTATCTTATGGATGCACGGGTGGAGCCGACAGATTTTGATACCAAGGTGCTAGCGAAGAAGCCCTTCCCATGGTATTCGTTGATGGATGCACACAACCCTAAGAAAAAGGGTCAGCCGACTACCACCATAGGCTAGTCTGATGAGCCATCGGTGGTAGCTGCAGAGACAGTCGACATGCCATCTACGTCAGCCAAGCCTTTAGCCAGTGCAACAGCTATGCCCCCACCTTCAGCCTTAATGCCTCCAGCAGCCCCCATTACAGGCTCCACCTTGGCTTTGAAGCCGGTGTCGATGCCCACTGCTCCACTATCTACACTGCGAGTCTCCCAGACACTGGCAAGCCTCAAAAACTGGATGCAGACAACTACTACAAGCTGTATGACATATCCAGTAAGGTTGCAGCACAGTCCTCCATTCCGGCACCCTAGATCCCCCCCCTCCCCCCCCACAGTTGAAGAAACTTTGAAGAAGCTCTTGGAGAATCAGAACACAATCATGGCCACTTTGGTGCAGCATGGGTCAGTAATAGAAAAGCTGGGCAAGAAGTGAAGAAGATGCGGAAGTCCCAGGCCTCCAAGAAGTGAGTGGACAAGCTCCAGAGACAAGTTACTAAGCTTGCGGCAGCAGGGGACATTCCATTTGACATGTTGATTGACCTGTACCACCCAAGCCCAGATCCTACAGCACCAGCTGGCCAGTCTGATCAGCCAGACCTTACTACTGACACTGCTGAGGTAGTGCGTTAGATGTTTATCAACCCAGCCACTCCTGGAGTTGAGAATGATGAGATCCAGTTGGATGAGGCTGAGGTCGGTAACACTGCTATGGACACAGAGATGGCCAAGTAGCCATAGGGAGTTTTCTTCACTTCTACCCTTCCTTTACTCTTATTTTGTTAAGCATTGGGGACAATGCTTATTTTTATTCGGGGGGTGGAGTTTATTTGATATATTTTGATGATTCTGAGACAATTGGTTTGTAATAACTGACAGTATTTTCTTCTTTTTCCTTATTCTGTATATATTCTCTTTTTTCCTCCCTCATTATGTATATATCTTCTTTCATTATGTATATTAGTTATGCTTTCGATAGTTTTTCCTTTGTTGCTTCTTTACATGTGTTCTCTTATTAGTTAGTATTTAACTAACTAGGTTCTTTTTGAATTAGTAGCTTCTTTTTGATTTAATAGCTTATTTTTGTATTTTAGTAGATAATAAGCCTTTGGTTTTCTTAATGCCACGGTTCTTTCCAAAGGTAGTTTTTGTGTGAACCGAGTGACTCTTCCCAACGATGGATGGCATGACAACCTTCTTAAGGGATTGAGTTCATTTTGGTATTTAGGTAATAATAGTGGTAGTAATGAATAAAAAGACCTAATTAAGTCATGCTCGAAGAGTCAAACATGATTCACTTGATACCAACACAGTTAACTACGTGCTTATGGTTAAAAACAAGTCTTCTGGAAAGAAATAGCTCTAGTTAGTGACTTTGTGACTCTTGTGTTGACTTAGCCAATCATCGAGTCGTTTAATCGAACCATAGTGATTTTCAATCTTGAATGTGGTCGTTGTGGGCCCTCGACTCTATCCTCTTTAACAATCTAGTTGCGTGAGAGGTGAGATGTTTTTGTTGCAAGACCAAGTACCCGTGCGAATAGTCTAGAACTTGCCTCGAATGTGTTTCAAGGCGAAATCAGAAGGGATTGTAGGCTTTCCTTGACCCGCTTGAATTCTCCATTACCTACCAATGTTTTTATCCCTAGTCAACCCATTTGAGCCTTGTTTGATAACCATGTTACAAGCATGTACCCATTTTGTCGTGACCCTCTCTTGGCACCCGAGCTTTCCTTAACACTCTTGTAAAATAATTGGATAAAAATGTAAGTTTGGGGGAGAGATGAGGAGCTTGAAAGAGGTATCAAGGAAAAAAAAGAGAAAATAAATGATGAGAAGGAAAGGCAAAAAAAATGCAAAAGAAAGTGAATAAGTGAAGGAGTTGAAGGGGTTCAAGGAAACGTAACGGTACAAAGCATGGAGAAATCAAAGAGGGAGAAAATGAATGTCATAACCAAGAAAGAATGATGCTAAGTCTCTCTAGTTCCCCCAAGAAGAAGAAAATGCCTCAAAGAATTGGCAAAGCATGAGCCGAGAAAACAAAATGGAGTGCTTAAGGAAAGATGAACCCGCTCTATCATAGCATATCCAATCTTAGTCCAAAAGCCTTCATTGTATTCCGAAAAAGCCCTACGTGATTTCAAGCCGAGTGAGCTTACATTAGTAACGATCTACATGAGGGGCAAGCCTATGGTACTTAAAGTCGTACTTGCGACATTCTCTTAAGAGAGATGAGTGAACCTTTCGCAAATCTTTGGATTGAGTGCTAAAATTCTTAAGTGATATAGGCAAGCGGAGAGTAGAGGAGGAGGAGTTTGGGATCCACAATGACCTACATGAAAGAGCAAGCTTCCACGATGAATAAAGTCAACTCTTGATGCTCAAGTGTCGCATTATAACTATATGTGCATAAAAGTTTAACTTTTTGCCTTGTTGATAATACAGAAGTAGTGTGGGAAATTGTTGTTACTAATTGATGTGTGAATGACCCACCTTTGATTGGTTGTAATGGCCCTTAACTTGTGGAGGTGGGGACGATTTTATTTTCTTGAAGACAAGCAAAGACTTAAGTTTGGGGGAGTTGATAAGTGGGAATTTTGACTACTTATTAGCACCTTTTAGCTTTTGTTTTAGTCTAAAAGCATTGAGTTGTATTACCGAAACTGATGAAATGTGCTAAATTACAGGAATATTGGAAGATGGACTCCCGAGATAAAATCCAACTCAAAAAGGCACAGAAGCTCAAAAAGTGCGGACCGCAGAATTTCATCTGTGGCCACAGATGATGAAGGAAAGTCCAGCAAACTTTTGTGCAAAGTGCGGACCGCACATGAATTGTGCGGCCGCAAAAGCTGGGCTAGGAACAAAGTTCAGAGAATGTGCAAATTCCCAAGTTCCAAGTCCCTCAGAAGTGCGGACCGCACTAGAATTGTGCGACCGCAGAAGAAGTGCCTTGCAGCCGCAGAAGTAAAAGTGCGGACCGCATAACCAAGTTGCGACCGCAGTTACAAATCTGCAGACCGTAGAAAGAATGCCTCGCGGCCGCAGATCAGAATTATACGGCTGCAGACCTCCAGTTCCTGACAAATTAAAGAAATCTACGGACCACACATGGAATTGTGCGGTTGCTGAACCTCCCGAGAGGCATTTTTATCCGAAATTGTCAGCTTTGTATAAATAGAAGAGTTTCACGAAATTAGGTCAACTTTTGACATCAGCAGCTACAGTAGCCATTTCTCTTTGCTTCTTTTAGTAGTTTTTCATATTTTGGGATATTTTAACATAGATGTTATCATTTTAATTTTACAATATAAGTTTAATTAGCACTGCTTCTTCTATTTCTTCAATTTCAAGCATGAGTAGCTAGATTTTTACTAGGGTTGTGACCCAACCCTTGTATGTAAACCTTATGGGTGTTTAATTTAATGTTTGTTTATGGTTGGGTGTTTATTATTTAGCCTATTTCATGCTTTAGTTTGTGGAATTAATGGCTGCAAACATTAGTTCATGCCTATTTGAGTTAGTCTCTACTTGAGAAAGAGAGACTTAGTCTAGAAAAACTTGGCTAACAAGAAATTGGGTCAATCGAGAGATTGATAGTACCAATTAAAGGGTTCGACCTAGAGATAGTAATAACCCGACTTGAGCTTTTATCAACCGTTTCGTGCAATACCCATTTGGACTTGAGAAAGCCAAATTGGGCAAAATCACTCTCTGACCGAGAGGTATTGAGTGGGTAATTGAGAGTTGATAGCTATAATACACATCAATAAAACAAGCATTAATGTTTATATCTCATTAGGCAAACACCTAGGTGATGGTCATAGCCCTAGGATTTTACAAAACTTGAAAAACAGCAAAAACAATTCTCTTAGTTTTACTTATTAACTTTGCAATCTTAGTTTTAAAGTAGACATAGAATCAACCCCAATTTGTGGAAGTGTAAATTAAGGTAGTTCAAACTCACATACTACAATATATACTTGTAACTCCCATACATAGCTTCCTGTGGAAATCGACCCCGACTCTTATTGGGTACAACTATTGCAATCGATCATTTCATAATCTTGATTTGAGGTGTGAAATTGGATGAGATCACACATCCTTTCCCTTACTTTCCTTTATTTGTCTAAATTGCTATGACATGCACATTCCTTCCCTTATTTTACTTTCTTTGTCTAAATTGCTATGGCATGCACATCCTTTCCCTTATTCTCCTTTATTTGTCTAAATTGCTATGAGATGAACACCCCCTCTCTCTTTCCCTTTATTGCTATGACATGCACGCCCTCTCCCCGCTTCTTTCATCTTGTCTAAGACTGATATATCATGACTCTTCCGTCCCTATTTCCCAATTTGCTTCATTACGTTCTCGCACATTTTCTTGAGTTAAACTAACTTCTCTCTTTTGTCTTTCTCTTCTTTTCTCTTCTTTTTCATCTTTACCGTGCTATTTACTGTTTTTATGAACTTTTATCATGCAAATACTTGGCAACGTGTTACTATTTCTGCATAAAGCATGCTCCACATCACACTCCACTCGTACTTATTATTAACATAGCTGTGCTTGATAAGTGTTTGCGCTTTCCTGAAATTATCCTTTTAAATCAGAAAGGCTTATTTGCGGTAGACTAGTCGATCACCGTTACAGTCGACGGTCCCATGCCTTTCTCTCTCAAGTTGTCCACTTGAGTGTACCGATCTAGACTCTTCTAGAAACCCCACTCTAATTTGAAATGTACATGCATCATGCTAAACCTAGTACGGATTGAGGCGTCATTAACGTAACAACCCGCTTAGATAAACCTTGTCCAAAGTCCGACGGGATTTCCATAATCCCAAAGAACGCCATCTTGTTATGTGCATTACTTGGAGAAAATATGCCAACATGTTGATCATTATTGCGTAAGTAGTCAAATCTGGAGGGGGGAAAGGCTAACCTTTGTTTGTTTGTAGAAAATGAAGCATGACATCCCCAGGTTTGGTATGGTCCAAAATATCCCGCCTTTGCTAATTGACTGGTGGAAAGACCTTGCACCTTGTGATATAAATCATGTGAGGAGAGTACTTGGTGACCTGCCATCTTTGCTGAACTTTCGACCAAATAGGGAACTGATCGAGGCCGCCAAAATATTCTGGGACGAGAAAAGAGTTGTTTTTTGATTTGGTAATATATAAATGACTCCTCTCCTGGAATAAATATGGGGTTTCACCAAGTTACCATGGGATAGTTCGGGACTACTAGTGCCAGAAAATCGTACTCCACGAGGTTTTCTGAAAATATTGGGTTTTAAGAAGAACGATGAACTGCTCTGTCTAAAGAAATCATACATCCCTTATGAGTTTCTCTATGTGCATTATGGGCATAGAAAATCATATCGCCTTCATCATGATGAACTAGCCATTACCTCTTTGGGATGAGTGCACCGCCGGGTTTATGTTTTCATTGTCTGCTTTTTGGGATTGTTGATCTTTCCGATGCAAGGAGGAAGGATTCATACTCGCTTAGCCATGGTCACCTCGCCAGGACCTTAATGGATGGCATGGAAGGACAAACTTACACTATCATCCCCATGATCTTAGATTAGATGCACCGTGCTCTGGATCAGTGCAAGCATGGGTTCAGACACTTTGAAGGTTATAATCTATTGCTACAAGTTTGGCTGCTGGAACACTTTCAGAAGGGAGAGTATCATCAAGAGCTTCTGCGAAGGCCACTAAATGAATACATAGCCAACCATCACCCAAAGAAAATGACGTTCATTCCAGACAAGTTTGCAAAGCCTGGAAATATTGTAGGCTGGGTGCATTTCTTCAGCAATCTGGCAGACGAGTAGGTGCATTGGATGTTTGAATGGTTTCCTAGTAGTGAGTTCATCATCAGATCAAAAGGAACTACTCACTTGGTACTGATCGGGCTGCGAGGCATCTACCTTTATGCTCCTATAAGGGTAATGAGGCAAGCTGGAAGAAAACAAGTCATACCTCAGGTTTCCAACATGGTTAAGTACAAGGCAGATTTCAAGGAAGATGTCATCCCATTCAAGTTCGAAGCGCAACACATATGGAACCAAAAGATCACCGTGGAAGGAGAAACTATTGAGCTAGACAGATATCACGTCGGCCATATATACTACTATCTATCATGGTTAGAAGACGACATAGATGGTGACGTCAAACCGGGAGTCAATCTGAAGGATAAGATCATAGATGAAGTGGTTGAGGCACAAGTGAAGTACAAGAGTCTACGCAAAAGGGTGTTCGAGTCCGAGGCTAAGCATCTAGAAAAGCATAAAGTGAACATGGAGGCAATAAGAGAATGGAAATAGATTGCCACTAAGTCGACTGAAAAGTTTGAATACTTGGAGCAAGGACTGATGGAGCTAGAAGGGAATATGAGAAAGAGACTTTGGGATTGTCAAGGCATGGACGACGATGAAGGAGGAAAGCTGGAAAAGGCTTACTTATTACCGGACATGCGCGATCTGGAAAACATGATTGATGGGGTCAAGAGAGACAAGCATGGAGAAGGTCCTTCAGGGACCAAGTAGATTAGGAGAGATGTTATTTACTTCTTTCTAGTTTAGATTATATTTCGATGTAATAAGGCCTAATGCCATTAGTGATTTTATTATTATTATTGTCGATTTAGTAAAAAATTGTTTTGGCTTATTTTCGCACTAATGAAATGAAGCAAACATTGGCATCTATTTTCTCCAAGTCTATGTGTCTCTTAGTCCTACCTCAGGAACAATGAAGTCCCCAAATTAGGACGCAAATTATTGCATGACTTTTGTGAAACATGTTTAAATATTGCAAACACTTTTTTACTTCGCCTTACTGACGTGGTTACCTTTTTGTTTTTATTTCTTTTATTTATTCCCATTCCTAAAGGTTGGTTCGTGCATACTGACATCATCATCATACCATACTAGATCCATAGGTCCTCCACCTCCTCCTCCACCTAGCAACCCAAAAACAAAGGCAAGGGAAAAGGGAAGAGGGATGATTTAAGTGGTATCCAGAAAGATAATGCTCCTGCGGCAGAAAATGTTGAAACTTCAAATGGTAGAAGCACTCCAGGACATCAACAAGCAAAATCCAACCACTCAAAACCAAACACCACCACAAAATACACAAAACCAGAATCCACCACCCATAGCTCCGAATCCTCCCGCACCGCACCAGTATCATAATCTCGCACCTCCTCAAAACCTTAACCCACCACAAGTGCAAACCCCTCAAAAGCACCACCATCACCCAACTCAATACCCACAAACCGCTACTTATCACACTCCCCAAAATGCACCACAACCTACTCCCGATCCCCAAAACACAACCAATAATCACCCATATACCCAAGTTCCAGGAACTCATCAAAGCAATCTGATATATATGGAAACCTTACCCCATTCCCCACAGCAAACCCTATACATACCTGAGCCAACTGAGAAGGACATGCTCATTCGAAACATGGCAGAGGAACTCAAGAAACTTACAAGGAGAGTCTAGAGTGTCGAAGGTGGGAAATGTGTTGAAGGTTTAAATTACGAAGATTTGTGTATCCAGCCAAATATAGAACTGTCGGAGGGTTACAAACCTCCCAAGTTTGAGAAGTTTGATGGAACTGGTGATCCGAAGGTGCATCTAAGAACCTACTGCGACAAGCTCGTAGGAGTGGGTAAGAATGAACAAATCTGCATGAAATTGTTCATGTGAAGCCTTACAGGAGTCACTTTGTCTTGGTATATCACTCAAAACCCAAAAAGTGGGCAAATTGGGTAAGTATGGCATCGGATTTTATGGACCGATTTGGGTTAAATACAGAGAACGCACCAGACATTTTCTATATTCAAAACCTTAAGAAGAAGCCGAAAAAAACCTTACGCGAGTATGCTACTCATTGGAGATCAGAGGGCGCAAAGGTAAGGCCAACACTTGAAGAAGAACAAATGAACAAGTTCTTTGTTAGAGCTCAAGATACACAGTATTATGAACGGTTGATGGTCATCGAGAATCACAGGTTCTCAGACATCATCAAGTTAGGAGAGAGGATAGAAGAAGGAATCAAGAGTAGGATGGTGACTAATTTCGAGGTACTGCAAGCCACAAATAAAGCCTGCAATCAGAAGGTATCTCAAAAAAGAAAGAAGTGGGTGCTCTGATGGTATCCCAGGGCCCTAAGTCTCCCCTCACATACCAAACACCTCCACCCGCCTACCAAAACTACCCAAAGCCACGCCCAAACTTTGACCGCAGAAATCCCAGACAATACACCCCAATTGCTGAACTCATAGCACAACTATATAAGAGACTGAAGGCCGCTAGTTACGTCACCCATATTCCTGTTGTTGCTATCGAGAAACCTTCCCAGTGGATCAATCCCAGCAGAACTTGTGTTTATCACTCAGGCATGAAGGGTCATACCATTAAGGAGTGTCGCATGTTAAAATACAAAATTTAGATACTGATACACACTAAGGTTATACAAGCAAAGGAAGTCACACCGAATATCCACAATAACCCTCTCCCGGATAATAGGAGTGAGGGAGTGAACGTGATAGAAATTGACGAGCAATGGGATCAGGAAGGATCCATAGGACTCATTCGATAGGGAGATACTCCTAAAACATCTCCAGTCACCCTTACGCCAATTATGGTACAAACCCAGGCACCATTTGAGGTCGAGGTAGCTACACCTTTCACTGTAATGGTAGCTCCCACACCATCTTACAAGTCTGATGTCATCCCATGGGATTATATTACGGAAGCAAGAAGAAAGGGAAAAGCCAAGATAGAAGAAACATGTGTCGCTCAAGGTATGACTAGAATTGGTAGAGTTTACACACCTGACAATCTGGGAGGAATGAGCAAAAAAGCTGCATCTAAGCCGCCTGTTGTTGAGACATGCACTGATGATCTTTGGAGGAAGATACAAGCAAGGGAATACTCTGTTGTTAACCACTTGAACAAGAATCCTACCCAGATATCCATTTTATCACTGTTGCAAAATTCAGACGCACACAAGAATGCCTTGATGAAAGTGTTAAGTGAATCTTATGTACCCGCCGGCATCACTAGTGGAGAGATGACTAACATGGTTGGACAAATACTAGAGAGTCACAAAATTACTTTCCACGAGGATGAGTTACCACCAAAAGGGTTGAGTCACAATAAAGCATTACACATCACAGTGCAATTTAAGGACAAGTTCATTGCCAGGGTCCTGATAGATGAAGGTTCGAGCCTGAATATATTCCCGCTGACCACTCGAAAAAGATTAGGTAAAGGCCTACATGAGATACGGATGGGAAGAATGAATGTGAAATCATTTGATGGATCTTAGAGAGCCACTATAGGAGAAATCAACCTTGAACTACAGATGGGTCTGACTTGGTTTGATGTCGAATTCCAAGTGCTAGATATATTAGCTACTTACAACCTATTGTTGGGACGACCATGGATACATGCAGCTGGGGCAGTGGCTTCTACTCTGCACCAGGCAGTGAAGTTTGAGTGGAATCATCAGGAGGTGATCATTAATGGAGACGGAAGCAACCCTATCTACACCAACCAGACCATTTCAGTCATCAAAAATAGGAGGAAGTTGGGCGGAGAAACATATCACCGTATTGAGCAGGTTAACGCAATTGAAAAGGATAGATGGTGGAGTAACAAGATAGAAAGAATATTGATGTGGACGAGATATGAACCAGGAAAGATACTTGGCCGAAAGATTCAAGGGATCACAAAACCCATACAACCACAGTATCATGGCACGACCTTTGAACTCGGGTATGAATATATCGTGCAAGAGTATCAGGATTGGATACTGCCATGGTGCGCCAATTACTATCCGCTGGAACAATCCATACCATCTTTACACCAGACATCCTGTCAAGCTGACATGATATGAGGATCCGAGAAAAATGAGATTTTGGCCGGTATGAGAAAGCTGTTTCTGGACGAGAAAGACATGGATTGTAGTGTAATTGTGGAGGAGGAAGACCTTACCATTCAGATAGTGGGAGAAGGAGTTGTTCTCAAGAACTGGACCACTGCACCATCCCTGGCTCGCCGAGTACCTGGCGTAATTATTACATATCTTGATGAACCTACGACTGTGACATATAATGAGATAACGCAACATAAGCACAATGATTTGGAAGATCTGGAAGATGATATAATACATGAGAAAATTGTCAAAGAAGTAGAGAATTTTAAAAACAAACTAAAGTCTAATTTGGAGGAAACCGAGGCCATTAACTTAGGGATTCTAAAGCAGTCAAAGAAACTCATATAAGTATTCATCTATCATCGTCGGAGAAGGAAGAGTATATCAGGTTCCTAAAGAAATATAAGGATATTTTCACATGGTACTACGATGATATGACTGGGTTAAGCACATCCATAGTAGCTCACAAGCTACCTACCAATCTAATGTGTCCACAGGTAAAGCAGAAGCTTAGAAAGTTCAAGCCAAATATGAGTCTGAAGATAAAAGAGGAGTTCACCAAGCAAATCAAAGCCAAGGTTCTTCGAGTGGTCAAATACCCGACCTGGTTAGCAAACATTGTGCATGTTCCGAAGAAAGATGGGAAAGTTAGAGTATGTGTCGATTACCGAGATCTGAACAGAGCAAGTCCTAAGGATGATTTTCCATTGCCTAACATACATATATTGATTAACAATTGTGCCAAGCATGAACTCCAATCCTTTGTGGATTGCTTCGCAGGATATCACTAGATCTGGATGGATGAAGAGGATGCCGAAAAGACAGCCTTTATCACACCATGGGGAATATATTATTATAAAATAATGTCGTTTGGTTTGAAGAATGCTGGGTCCACCTACATGAAGGCCATGATGACTATCTTCCATGACATGATACACAAGGAAATATAGGTGTACATGGATGATGCTATCATCAAATCCAAAAAGAGTTCGGATCACATAGCAGACCTGAAAACATTTTTCGACCGACTTCGAAAATACAATTTGAAGTGGAACCCCGCAAAATGTGCCTTCAGAGTCCCTGCTAGAAAGTTGCTAGGTTTCATCGTCAGCCGTCAAGGTATTGAGTTAGACTCGTCAAAAATCAAAGCTATCCAGGACCTTCCACTGCCAAAGAATAAGAAGGATATGATGAGTTTTCTAGGACGCCTCAATTATATCATCTATTTTATAGCACAATCAACGGTGATATGTGAGCCGATCTTCAGGATGCTGAGGAAAGATGTTGCGACAAGCTAGACTAAAGAATGCCAGAAGGCCTTCGACAAAATCAAGGAGTATTTATCTAAACCGCCTGTGTTGGTCCCGCCAGAACTAGGAAAACCTCTGTTGCTTTATCTGTCCATGTTGGATGGAGCCTTTAGCTGCATTTTGGGACAACATGATGAACCTGGGAGGAAAGAGCAAGCAATATACTATCTTAGCAAGAAGTTCATACCTTACGAGGCCTGGTATTCTCTGTTGGAACGCACCTGCTGTGCTTTGACACGGATAACCCAGAAGTTGAGATATTATTTCTGTGCGTACACTACATATCTCATATCAAGGATGGATCCACTAAAATACATCTTTCAGAAATCCATACCTACAGGTAAGTTAGCAAAGTGGCAGATATTGCTGAGTGAGTTTGACATTATCTATGTGAATCAGAAGGCAGTCAAGGGGCAAGCGGTGGCTGATCACTTAGCGGAGAATCCCGTAGATAGAGAATACGAACCATTGAAGATGTATTTTCCTGATGAGGAAGTGTCGTTTGTAGGAGAAGATATTACCGCAACATACGACGGTTGGAGGATGTTCTTCGACGGAGCAGCAAACTTTAAGAGAGTGGGTATCAGAGTTGTTGTATTATTAGAAATCGATCAACATTACCGGGTATCCGCAAAACTCAGGTTCCCGTACACCAACAATATGGCAGAATATAAGGCCTGCATCTTGGGACTCAGGTTGGCCATCGACATGAACGTTCAGTAGTTTCTGGTAATCGGAGATTCTGATCTGTTGGTACACCAGGTACTAGGAGAATGGGATGCCAAGAACATTAAAATATTGCCATACTTGCATTGTGTACAACAATTTATCAAGAGGTTCACAAATATAGAATTCAAACATGTTCCAAGGATCCAGAATTTGTTCGCTGATGCATTAGCCACCTTGTCTTCCATGATACAACATCCAGACAAGAATTTCATCGATCATATCCTAATAGGAATTCAAAAGCAGCCAGCTTATTGTGCTCATGTTGAAGAAGAGTTTCACGAAAATCCATGGTTCCACGATATCAAAGAATACTTGGAAAATGGAGAATAGCCAGAGAATGCCACACACACTCAGAAGTGCACGCTTCAAAGATTGGTCAACCATTTCTTTTAAACCGAAGGAATTCTGTATAGAAGGACTCCTGATTTGGGATTGTTGCAATGCATCGATGCCAAGGAAACATCTAGATTATTCGAAGAAATACATGCCGGAACTTGCGGACCTCACATGAACGATTTTGTTTTGGCCAAGAAGATATTAAGAGCATGTTTTTATGGATGGATATGGAGACAGACTGCATCAAATATGTTTAAAAGTGTCACCAATGCCAGATATATGCTGATATGATACGAGTGTCGCCCAATGAACTCAATGCAACGAATTCACCCTGGTCTTTCTCTGCTTGGGGCATGGATGCCATCAGACCAATTGAACTTGCTGCTTCAAATTGACACGGGTTCATTTTGGTGGCTATAGACTACTTCACAAAATGGGTTGAAGTCGCGTCCTATAAGGCTGTGACTAAGAAGATCGTAGCAGATTTTGTCTGGGATCGCATTGTTTGTCAATTTGGAGTACTTGAGTCAATCATTACTGACAATGCTGCCAATCTAAACAGTGACCTGATGAAAGCTATGTGTTAAACATTCAAGATCAAGCATTGGAATTCTACAGCATACATGCCACAAATGAATGGAGCCGTAGAAGCCTCCAACAAGAACATCAAGAAGATATTGAAGAAATTGGTTGACGGCTACAAACAATGGCATAAGAAGCTACCGTTTTCTTTACTCGGATATCGCACCATAGTTTGTACATCAACTAGGGCAACCCCCTATCTACTGGTCTATGGTATAAGTCGTGATCCATGCCGAAGTGGAGATTCCTTCCTTAAGGATCATACAAAAGGCCGAACTCAGCGACGCGGAATGGATACGAAACCGATATGAACAACTGGATCTCATTGATAGCAAGAGAATGAACGCAGTGTGTCACGGTCAACTCTACCAGAACAGAATGAGAAGGGCTTTCAACAAAAAGGTTAGATCAAGGAAATTCACACCGGGGCACTTGGTGCTGAAATGAATATTCATGCATCAGGATGAAGCAAAGGGGAAATTATCACCCAACTAGCAAGGCCCTTGCATGGTTCACCGAGTACTGATATGGCCAACACTTATACTTGCAGAAATGGATGGAGAGATATGGCCAAAACCTATCAACTCAGATATAGTCAAGAGATATTATGTTTAAGATTATGTTTGCACTTTCTATTTGATGTAACCTGAACTACGCTTGACCTAATTCCCGTTTAAAATGGGATACGTAGGCAGCCCTGTGGGTTCGGTCACATCATCATAAAATCTTCATTCCCCTCTATAGTCAGAAACTGGGGCAAGATTTCGAGTTCGTCAATCTGATTATGTCAAGGATCACCAAGAAATGCATTGCCGGAACTATGCATTTAAACTGGGGCAGAATTTTGAGGAGGGTCCTCAAAATTCCGAATTAAGGAGGTTGTAATGTCTTAAAATGTGTCACATTCTCCGATTCGAACATTATTTGCTTTATGCATCATCACATATTTTGAATAAATCGCATTTTTATATAAACGATTTATCACAAATGCATGTTTTCAAAAATTTCATCATCTGTAATAGCCAGATGTTACCCAAGGTGACTCGAACAAGGTAGCACGACAAGGAGCAAAGGCAAGATGAAGAATCAAAGGCATGAACCAACCTTTCCCCCCACAACTCACAATTTTTCTTTGAATGCAGGCACGAGGAATATAACAAACACATCCACAAACATATACATACAACAAGATCACTATATTCACACTGACAAAAATCGCCAAACAGAAACGCGTCAAGCTAAGAATCATTTTCTCTCACATTTAATCATTGTCGTTCCCGCATAGGGATAAACACTGCCCTCATTACTTCATAAGGCTAAGCATTTTCTTCCCTTGCATGAGATTAAGCATTGTCTCTATTCTTTGCATGCGCCTAAGCACTGCCTCCATTATTGAATAAGTCTAAGCATTGTCTCTACTACATTGCATGAGACTAAGAATTGTCTCCAATCTTTGCATAAGGCTAAACACTGTCTTCCCTTGCATGAGACTAAGTACTGTCTCTACTACATTGCATGAGACTAAGCATTGTCTCCATTCTTTGCATGAGGCTAAGCATTGCCTCTATTATTGCATAAGGCTAAGAAATGTCTTTCCTTCATGAGACTAAGCATTGTCTTCGTCCTATGCATGAGACTACGCATTATCTCCACTCTTTGCATGAGGCTAAGCATTGCCTCTATTATTGCATAAGGCTAAGAACTGCCTTTCCTTGCATGAGACTAAGCATTGTCTCCATTCTTTGCATGAGGCTAAGAACTGCCTCCATTATTGCATCAAGCTTAATGTTGCCTTCCTCTACATAGGGATAAACACTGCCCTCATCACATACAAGGCTAAGCGCTGCCTTATCTCGTTCTCACGTACAACTAAGCATCAGTTGTTTCCTCTATCAAACAATCAACATCGCTGCATCTTTGCATTTCATGGGTTGAAATATCACCACATTGTCCGAAGGCGTCATAGTCTGAAGGCATCATCCTCATAGCCCGAAAACCTCATGCCATGGACAGAGGATCTCTCGAAATCGCATATCATTATTCAAAGGCGTCATAGTCCAGAGGCACCATCCTCATGGCCCGAGGACACCATTTCATGGCCTGTGAATCCCTTATCATACGCTTCATGGCCCAAGACGTCATGGTCTAAGGACATCATCCTCATCGTCCAAAGACAACTCTCATGGTCTAAAGGGAATTTGCATCATGTTTAAATTTTTGCAATAACCTTGTATATTCGCGTGCATCGTGTTTTAAGTTTTGCAGGTAACTCGGAAGGTGACTGTTCTACAAACAGGGGCAATTCTCGCTCCGATTTCCGTTCACAACATTCACATCTTTCAATCATCTCTAACATAACCAATAATGAGTAATTGATTACCCTTTATCCCGTAACCACTAAAATACTTGCCTTATACATTCATAACGTTCAAATTCGCATTCATAGCTCCACCTAAAATTATCCGTTACTCACGACACTATCATATCCAAAAGTCCTTTTCAAAACGTATATAATGATTCCATCGGTTTCGTTCGTCGTTGGATCCAGAACTACACACGGCCTGATTCCCGCAACACCAGAGATATGTAGGAAACTCAGAAACCAGGGTTCAGCCCCCCATTTTCTTTTCAAAGACACATCATCTTCACTCATTTCAGACAAAATTGGTCATCAATTTCTTATCCCAACAACTCTTTCATCATTCCCGGGTAAAGAGGGGCAACTGTTGATACTCAATTTTTCCTTCATATTTTATAAATATCATATATACTTTCAAAATATTATTTGCATCATTACCTAATTTACAAGGGTCATATAAGTATTTTCGATAATTTTAAAGCTTTAAAATTGATTTTCTTGCATTTAAATTACTCAAATATTTATTAATTATTCCTCAAATTATTTGGTGATGACTCAATCATCCAAATCTATTATTTACACCCACATATATGCTTTATAATATTTTATTTCATTTTATATAATTACATTTGCATTGTTTTTAACTATTTACGTATTTTTGCAATAATAGCCTATACTTTACAATTAATTGCATTTATTATTTTATTTAGGGTCAAAATAACTTCTTTATATTTTTACAACCTTTAGCTACTATTTTTTAAAATATTTAGTTGCATAAATAATATGTTTTATATTTATATAGCTATTTTATTAATTTATTTTTCTTTAAGTTTACTTGTTTTAAATAGCCAGCCCAATGTTGAGCCAATTTCCGGACAAAAAATAGGCCAACTCACTTATCCATTTCCCACAACCCAGACCAAACAACCTTTTTAGCCAACCCGGTCCCGACTCGTTTTATGATCCGCCTCATCTCTCTTTCAATCTTGGTCGTTGATCTCAGAAATCAACAGCCCACAAACCATCTCCCCTTTTTTTAATCCACCAAACCCCTAACCCTAAAGACCATTTCCCACCTAACAACCACCCCAAACCCTCTCGAATGTTCTCTCATCTATGAAAGAAACCCTAGCAGCCGCCTCTGATTCTCTTTGATTCCAATCTAAACACCGAGTCAATCAATGATTTACTTACCTATTTTGAGTTACTACGATGGTGCATACGCTCTTGTGGTGTTACTTAAGTTCTTGCCTTATTTTTGGAAAGAACTATCTTCCGAGATATGGCTTGGTCGACTCTGATTCTGTGGGAATTTGAATGATGTCTCATCTATATACATCATACAAGGAAGGATACTTGATTCTTGGTTTGATTCTCATATATCTAGACCCAACTAGGGTTTGAGAATCTCCTTCTCCTTTGCCGATTTTGATTGCATGCGAAATATTCTTTCCTTCTTTGTGTTTGATTGATAATTTTCCATGTTTGTCCTCTTAATTTGAACACTATATAAACCCTTCCCCCAGACCCCTAAAAAGGGACCTCAATCACTGAAATTACCACTATTCTCTCATTCTCACTTGTATTATACTACTGTCTTTTGGCCGGCTGAAAGCCAAGGCCACCGAAATTCGATTATCAGACCTTTCTTATTGTGAGCACTGCCCGGGATTCATTCGAAACCCTTGGGAACTCTGACGCACTAAGATTCTTGGGTTCTACTACTTGTCTTGCTACTGATATTTGAGATAATGCTAAAATTGTTCTTCTTGTCTACTTGTTTGTCAATTAGTAACGGGTAAGTACCTTTGACCCTTGCAATTTCATTCTCTTTTTGTTTGAGTTCCTGCTTTGCATATCTATGTCCATGAAGCTTTTGTGAAACAACATGCTATCATTTGTATCCTTGTCTGCTCTGACGTTATTCTTGAGGCTATATACTTCTCTAGTATTTGAACTTGCCTAATTTTTAATCTTGATTCTCGCTCTCTTAAGCATGTTTACCCTAATGTGTGTATTTGAATGCTTATCATCTGCTACTCTTCCTGAGTTTATCCCCCTACTTTGTTCTGCATCCTTGTGATAGATCAACTCATGTGTTCTAACGTATCTGATACTCTACTATGACCAATTCCTAACTATAATGTCAGTCAATAGTGAGCTTAATGTGTGTTCCACGCTTAGTTCAATCCGTTGTTGTTTAATACTACTTATAGTCTATAAGGTGAGATGCAATACCTAGACTTTATGTGACAATCTAGTTCTTAATGTGTCTTTGCCTATATGAATTCTGGCTTTACTAAACCTGTTTAGTCTACTATGTTATGCTGATGTTTGTTGTCAATCCTGAGTTTGCCTTTCTGCCCTGTTCTGGATTATTATGCCAACCAAATTCATGCTTAGAAAGTAATTGAATTCATGCTTAACTCATTACTCTTCTGGTCCTACTGTTCATAAGGACCTGTTATCATTGTGTGTTTGCTGACTTGCTCAACATTTCATTCCTTAGTACCAGTTAAGACCTTAGGAATAAACCTTATGGCTGACCTTCTTTCACCACACATAGCCAAATAGTATTAGACTTGATGCTTGCTTCTCTTACTGTTGAAGCTTGATATGTCTCTTATGTTATGACTAATGTTCAGCATGCTAAAGTTTTTCTTCTTCTCCATTAAGTAATTTCTTGATCATGAACCTGTTCTGTTATGTTGTTCCTTTCATTAGGCTTTTCATGATAGACACATTCATTTGAAGGTGGTGCTTTTCTTGTTTCTTGTATGATTCTGCTAGACTCTCATCTAAGGTTTTATAGGCTGATTCTGAATCATGTTTCATTTTAAAACTCTTTGGAATGGCTTACTATCCTATGGTGGTCAATCCTGGCACTCTTAAACTTTCTTTCTGGAATTACAAGAATAAACTTGCCTCCTATGTGTCTTATGTACCTTTGAATTTAGCATGATCCTGTTTATATGTCTTGACTAGAGATGTTGTTAGCTATAGTTTTAAGAATTAAGTGTTTAAGCTGTTTAGTTAAATCCAATAAGCACTTTGTCACTTGTATGGCTGAATTTGGCATCTATTTGGGTAAGTAAGTTATTCGTTTGGGCCTGGTATGTTGAACCTACTGTGGTACTAAAAGTCTTAAATGCACTATCCGCATCTGGAGTTTGGGCCTGCAGTCCATATGAAGTCCTAATCCTGTTTGAAGGCCCAGATATATTACTGGGTTATTCTATATTCGTATTTAGGCCTATAATCATTCAATATGGTATGTACTAACTCTGTAATAACGAATGATGGGTAGATTAATAAAAAGTGGGCTGGGGTATTGTAATACTTGTATGAAAGGGTAGAAAACATGCATATAGGGTCCATGTGTTCTATTTGCTTTTACGTCCAACATGCCTTATTTGTTGTTTCGTTTAGTGTGTGTCGCATACTGATAGGGATCATACCTATAGGAATCATGCACACACTTCACTTAACTTGTCAAAATATGTTGGCTCAAGTAACTGCTACACTGGTTTCCATATCTACCACTCAATGCTTTTAGATAGTATGCCTATAGGATACAATAATACAATGTCTTTGTCAATCTAGATATCATGACTATAGGGTTTAATAATTGATCAACTGCTTTATGTTACTTTTGTACTGCCTCACTTAGATGACATGCCTATAGGGATAAAGTATTACAAAATCAAGTTTTACTGTCAATTATTAGAAATCCTGCCTATCTGATGTTTATCGACGCTGCTAATCTTGTGTTTTCAAGCGACTTCACTGCCTTATTATGCAACTATTAGAAATAATGCCTATAGGATATTGTCACCTGCCTAAGACGCATATCTATAAAATCAACACTGGTAATTCAGAGTTCTGGGATTGTTTTCACTACCGTATTACGCAAACAAAATAGAAACCATGCCTATAGGACTTGCAACGCTTTAATCCACCTATACATTAGTCCAGAAACTGCAGCACTGCCTGTATAATACTGGAATCATATAGAAATCATGCCTATATGACCTAATTATTCTAATACATCTTAATTCTGTCTACTTCATAACCAAAAAAATCTGATCGCGTGCTTTTGTGCTTATGTGTGGAGGTCAACTTGAGCCTTTCACTGCCATTGTGTGCAGTCCTATCTGTTTTGAATGTCGCCTAGTTTTATCATTTTGAGTAACCTAAGTAAAGTCTAGAACCACCTAATAGTAGGTCCAAAGCCTCCTGGACCATAGGCACAAGACGGGTAGTGCACGCATAGGGTACGATTTAGAATTGAATTAGAGCACCTTTAAGTAATAGCTTCAACAAAGTAATTGGGTAGCAGGAGATGATAGTCTGTGCCCGCTGAATAATATGATCAACCCCTACCTCAAGGGAGTTGCGAAGTATTATTTATGCTGCACGGGGTGATCATTTAGGCTAAAAAACTTAGGACCCCCCTTTCTTAATATGCTTGTTGTCCGCATTTAGTCATTTGTAATCCTTGTAATTTTTTAAGACTTGTATCAATTAGCCATATAGTTAATTCTTATGTTATAATAAAGTCTTCAACTTCTACATCTTTCTTTGCTTATTTGATCACCTAGCTTAATTCTCTAATCCACATAGTTTAAACTTCGGCCGGGAACCACAGTTGTGGACCTCGAAGAATGCCTAACACCTTCTCTTTGAGGTAATTTGAGCCCTTAGTCGATCTTTGGTGGCGTTGACTAGTCAAAACAGAGTTATTTGCAAATAGGTGCCCTAATGCACCTTAAACCGTTAGGTGGCGACTCTTCTCTTTTAACACCCATTTAAAAGAGTTGTCATACGTCGAAACTCGCTTTCATGAGAAAATGGGGCACAACAGACGTAAGACATGACCAAACGAGTGAAGCTGGTCCAAGCGAGGCATTCACAAGTGCGCCAAAAGTTCTGCACCTACGGTGGCAGACTTGCTCCTCAACTTCGCAGGTGCGAGGCATGGTGCGCAGATGCAAAGCTGGTCCAAGTGAGTGAAACTCGCACCTGCGAGGAACTCCCACAGGTGTGAAGCCTCAGGTGCGGTCACTCCTTCGCAGGTGCGAAAAACCTGCTTGGACAGAACCTTAAAACGGACGAAGCTCAGTCCATTTTTTTCCATTTTTCCTCTATTTTCGGGCGATTTCAGAGCTTTTGCAAGGGGGGTTCAACTAACAACTTGGAGGTAAGTTAATTCTATACACCTTGAGTTAAATACATAGATTATGGGTAGATTATAACCGGTAAATTATAGAAATCAAGGGTTTAGGTGAAAAACCTAGATTTGTATAAAAATGAGATTTTAACCTCGAAAATGGTTATGGAATTGGATAGAAATTATATATTTGAGTTCTTGAGATTATGGGTAACGTTTTCATCCAAAAATTTCCGGAATCCGGGCACGTGGGCCTGGGATGAATTTTAGGAATTTTACCATTTTGGATAGGGTGATTTATTTAATAAATGAATTTAGAATTATTGAACATGTATTAATTATTTTATATAACTTTTGGATAGTTTCGGATTTTTCGGCACCGAATTGAGGTTTTTACGCGACATTTTAACCGAAAAGCGGACTTTGAGACAAGTAAGTCGCTTGTCTAATCTTGTGAGGGGAAATTTACCCCATAGGTGATTTAAATTAATAATTATTGCTAAATGTGGGGGATACGTACACACGAGGTGACGAAAGTCCGTACGTAGCTACTATTTATGCCAAAGTCCGGGTAGTTTAGGACTCAAATCATGAATTTCGTGTATAAATTGTATTCTTTACTTAATTAAATTATTTGAAATATATTGTGAATTGTTAGGGAAATATAGTAAAAGATGGAAATCTTATATACTTAATTTTCTGTTTAAATTAATTAATTTTTAAAAGAAATTGTTCATCCTCTCGAATTAATCTTTTAATAAATATACTCTCATTCCGGAGGTACATAAGAAAATGTCCTCCTTTCTTGTGGAGCGGGCCGAATGCCTCGGCAGTATAGATGAATCTATGGATCGCGTCGCATGTCCCTCGGTAGTGTACACGACACTCTGGAATGGGTCGTACGACCTCGGCAGAAATCGTGCCTAATAATAATTATTATTATACTATACCTTGGCATTTCAATTGCAGCTTGTGAATTTAATTAATAGTTTGGAAATTGTTGCATTTGAAGGAATTTAATTATTTCTGTTGGTTAAATAAATTATTGTTAACTCTATGAATCATGTTGATTTAGATATTCTAGTTTTATTTTAATTATTATTATTGACCCATAGTGAGTGTCAAAGTCGACCATCTTGTCTCTACCTCTTCGAGATTAGGCTTGATACTTATTGGGTACACGTTGTTTACGTACTCATGCTACACTTGCTGCACTTTTTGTGCAGGACCTAATACAGGTGCTATAGTTAGACCTATCAGCGCGCACCCTCGATATCCAGAGGCTTAGTGGTGAGCTGCCCTTCTGAGCCATTCTGCAGCAACCAGTGCCTCTTCCTGAATTTTTATTTTGTCTATACTATTTCAGACAATATTTGAATTTTTGAATTTAATTTAAAAAGAATTGAATATGGGTTTAAATTACTAGTTGGCTTGCCTAGCTGTGGTGTTGGGCGCCATCACGACCTATAGGTAAAATTTGGTAGTGACAACATGGTATCAGAGCACTAGGTTCACGTAGGTATCACGAGTTATGAGCAGACCTAATAGAGTCTTGCGGATCGGTACGGAGACGTCTGTACTTATCTTTGAGAGGCTATAGGGTGTTAGGAAACTACCTTCCTTCATATTCCATCGTTCAATTGATGTAGTACTAAATATCTTTCTCTTATTCTCTCACAGATGGTGAGAACGCGCTCTAATGAGGTTCCAAACCAGGGAAGAGCTACTCCCCCAGTTGCTAGAGGCAGAGGGAGCGCTCCAACCCATGGTAGGGGGTGAGGACGTCCCAGGACTGTTCCAGTTATGCCGCTAGTGGGTCCAGCAGAGAATCCCATTATTGAGGAACAGGGTGAGGTGCCTGTGGCAGAGCCAGCTCCGGTGGATTTCACATCTGTACCAGGATTTCAGGATGTCATAGGTCATATGTTACGGTTCATGGACACTATGACTCAGGCCGGTTTATTTCCGGCAGACCCAGCCATATCTCAGGTGAGCGGGGGAGCACAGACCCTACCGCGCAGGCTCATGGGCAGGAAGCTGCTATATATCAGACCCAGGGTGCACTACTCGTGGGTGGAGCCCAGCCAGTGGCAGCAGCTACACCTGAGCCCAGGCCAGCTGCAGCCACTGATCCGCAGAAACTATTAGACAGATAGACTAGACTACATCCTCCTATATTTGGGGGTGAGCGACATGAGGATTCCCAGGATTTCATTGATCAGTGCAAGGATAGACTGTACAACATGAGGATATTGGAGTCTCATGGGGTTGACTTTGCTACTTTTCAGCTAGAGGGCAGAGCCCGTAGATGGTGGAAATCTTATCTTCTTGGCAGACCAGCAGATTCTCCTCTCATGACTTGGGACAGGTTCACTCGTTCTTCCTGGACAGGTATATTCCACCCTCCTAGAGGGAAGAGTTACGATTTCAGCTTGAGCAGCTCCAGCAGGGTCAGATGTTAGTGACCGATTATGAGGCGAGGTTCTCTGAGTTATCTTGCCATGCATTTATGATACACCCCACTGAAGCGGAGAGAGTGCGGAGGTTTGTTGCGGTTTTACATACTGGCATTCAGGCCACTATGGCTCGAGAGGTTAAGATGGGTACTTCTTATGTGCTAGTCGTGGAGATAGCCCGAAGGATTGAGGGTGTGCGTCAGCAGAGCCGAGAGAAGGTTATGAAAGATAAGCAGTTTAGATATTCTGGAGAGTTCATAGGTGCTCCGTCTGGGGATAGAGGTCAGTTCGTGAGAGGGCGGTCCAGCAGGCCCCCATATCCAGCACCACCACCTCCTCAGGGTACTCCAGTGCGACCTTATTTCAGTGCTATACCAGAGAGTTCTTATCGCCCATCAGCTATTTAGGGTCCTTCTAGTGGGTATTCAGGTCGCCACGGCCAGATTCTTAGTCAGCAGCCCATTGTACCTAAGAGTTGTTATGAGTGTGGGGATCCCACTCACATACGGAGATTCTATCCCAGACTTCGAGGTAGACCAGTGCAGCAGGGTCAGCAGCCTATGATTACCGCACAAGTTGCTCCACCAGTCGTCCGACCACCAAGAGGTGGAGGACAGGTGGGTAGGGGCTGTCCTAGAGATGGAGGTCACCCAGGCGGAGGCCAGCCAGTTAGCGCTCCAGCTTGGTTTTATGCTTTTCCGTCCAAACCAGATGCAGAGGCCTCAGATGCCATGATTACAGGTATTATTTCTGTTTCCGGCAAGGATGCCTCCGTATTATTTGATCCAGGATCTACATATTCCTATGTGTCATCTCTATTTGCGCAATTTGTGGGTGTTTCTCATGAGTCCTTGAGTAACCCTGTTTATGTGTCCACTCCTGTGGGCGATTCTGTTGTTGTGAATCGGATCTACCGGTCCCGTATTATTACATTCTGTGGTTATGAAACTAGAGCAGATCTCTTATTGCTTGAGATGACCGATTTTGAAATTATCCTGGGCATGGACTGGTTATCTCCATATCATGCCATCCTAGATTGCCATGCCAAGACTGTTACCTTGGCTATTCTAGAATTTCCTAAGTTTGAGTGGAAGGGTTCGTCTGTTAGTGTATCTAATCGGGTTATTTATTTTATGAAGGCTCAACACATTGTTGAGAAGGGTTGTTTAGCTTATCTAGCCTATGTTCGAGATACTACTGCAGAGACTCCGACTATTGATTCAGTGTCTATAGTTCGGGAGTTCTCTGATGTATTTCCTTTAGATCTTCCAGGCATGCCACCTGATCGTGATATTGATTTCTGTATTGATTTGGCTCCAGATACCCAGCCTATATCTATCCCACCGTATCGTATGGCTCCGAAAGAATTGAAAGAACAACTTGAAGAGTTACTAGCCAAAGGGTTCGTCAGACCGAGTGTATTGCCTTGGGGTGCACCGGTGTTATTTGTGAAGAAGAAGAATGGTACTATGCGAATGTGTATTGATTGTCACCAATTGAACAAAGTCACTATTAAGAACAAGTACACGTTGTCGCATATTGATGACCTATTTGACTAGTTGCAGGGTGCTAGGGTGTTCTCTAAGATCGACTTGAGGTCAGGGTACCATCAATTGAAGATTCGGGATTCAGATGTTCCGAATACTGCTTTCAAGACTAGATATGGTCATTATGAGATTCTGGTGATGTCCTTCGGTTTAACTGATGCCCCGGCAGCATTTATGGATTTGATGAACATGGTATTCAGGCCATATATTGATTCGTTTGTCATTGTCTTCATTGATTACATCTTGATCTACTCATGCAGTAAGGAGGAGCACGAGCAGCATATAAGAGTGGTGCTTCAGACGCTGCGAGAACAAAAGTTATATGCTAAGTTCTCTAAATGTGAGTTTTAGCTAGAGTCTGTAGCATTTTTGGCGCATATTGTATCGAGGGAATGCATTAAAGTTGATCCCAAAAAGATTGAGGCAGTTTAGAATTGGCATTGTCCCACTTCGGCGATTGAGATCAGGAGTTTTCTGGGTTTAGCAAGTTATTATCATCGGTTTGTGGAGGGTTTTTTTATCTATTGCAGCACCATTGACCAAATTAACCTAGAAAGGTGCTCTGTTCCTATGGTCCGATGATTGTGAGGCGAGCCTTCAGAAGCTCAAGACAGCATTGACCACATCACTAGTGTTAGTGTTGCCTTCCGGTTCGGGGATGTATATAGTGTATTGTGACGCTTCACGCGTTGGCTTGGGTTGTGTATTGATGCAGGAAGGGCGAGTTATTTCATATGCTTCACGTTAGCTGAAGCCCCACAAGAAGAATTATCCGGTACATGATTTGGAGTTAGCTGCGATTGTTCACGCTCTTAAGATTTGGAGGCATTATCTTTATGGGATGTCTTGTGAGATTTACACTGATCATCGCAGTTTGCAGCATTTGTTCAAGCAGAGGGGTCTAAATTTGAGGCAGCGCAGATGGCTTGAGTTACTAAAAGATTATGATATTACTATCCTGTATCATCCGGGCAAAGCAAACGTGGTTGCAGACACCTTGAGTAGAAAGACGGGGAGTATGGGTAGTTTGGCTTTCATTTCAGCAGAGGAGAGGGTATTAGCTTTGGATATTCAGTCCTTGGCCAACAGACTTGTGCGGTTGGACATTTCAGAGCCCAGCCGAGTTCTTGCATGTGTTGTAGCTCAGTCTTTGCTATTTGAGTAGATCAAGGCTTGCCAGTATGATGATCCACACTTAATGGTTCTTCGAGAAACGGTACTACGGGGTGGTGCCAAGGAAGTTACCATTGGAGCGGATGGTGTTCTGCGACTCCAGGATCATCTATGTGTTCCTAATGTGGATGGACTGAGGAAAATGATCCTAGAGGAGGCGCACAGTTCTCGATAATCTATTCATCTAGAAGCTACGAAGATGTATCGTGACCTAAGGCAGCATTATTGGTGGCGACGAATGAAAAAGGACATAGTTGAGTATGTAGCTAGGTGTCTAAATTGCCAGCAAGTCAAATATGAGCACCAAAGGCCAGGTGGCTTCAGTAGATGACTATACCAGAGTGGAAATGGGAACGCATCACTATGGACTTTATAGTTGGGTTTCCGCGGACCTTGCGGAAGTTTGATATAGTTTGGGTCATTGTCGACAGGTTGACCAAGTCGGCACACTTTATTCCTGTTGTGACTACGCATACTTCAGAGAGGTTGGCCTAGATTTATATTCAGGAGATAGTTCGGTTACACGGTGTGCTAATTACTATCATATCAGATAGAGGCCCTCAGTTTACTTAACATTTCTGGAGAGCAGTACAGAGTGAATTGGGGACCCGTTTAGAGCTCAGCACAGCCTTCCATCCGTAGACCGAAGGGCAGTCAGAGCTGACAATTCAGATTTTGGAGGATATGCTCAAGGCATGTGTGATTGACTTTGGAGGTCAGTGGGATCGTTTCTTGCCTTTGACTGAGTTTGCTTATAATAACAGTTACCAATCCAGTATCGAGATGGCTCCATTTGAGGCTTTATATGGTCGGCGATGTCTTTCGCCCATCGAATGGTTTGAGCCCAGTGAGTCTAAGTTATATGGTACTGATTTGGTGAAAAATGCCTTGGAAAAGGTAAAGTTGATTCAGGAGTGACTTCGTACAGCACAGTCCAGACAGAAGAGTTACGCAGATCAGAAAGCGCGTGATTTATCATTTATGATGGGTGAAAAAGTTCTCTTGAAGGTTTAGCCGATGAAGGGAATCATAAGATTCGGGAAGAAGGGCAAGTTGAGCCCAAGGCTTATAGGCCCATTTGAGGTGTTGAGACGAGCTGGGGTCCAAGAATAACCAGTTGCCATTGTTGATAAACAGGTTCACTAGTTGAGGTCCAAGAGGAGTTTTGCAGTAAAAGTCCAGTGGAGGGGCCAACCAATCAAGTAAGCAACTTGGGAGGCCGAGGAAAATATGCGGAGCAGATATCCACTCTTATTCAGCACTCCAGGTACAATTCTAAACCCGTTCGAGGACGAACGTTTGTTTAAGAGGTGGAGAATGTAATGACCAATCGGTCATTTTGACTTTTAGAACCCCGTTCACCTAAATAAAACTTCCCTAATGTGCTTTTAATAATTTATGACTTGCGGGGATGGTTGGTTCGGGATTTGGGAGTGTTCGGGTTGAAATCGGAACACTTGGCTCCTTAGTTTGGCTTTAAAAGGCCAAGTTTGACTTCGATCAATATTTTGAGAAAATGACCCCAGAATCGGGATTTGATGGTTCCAATAGTTTCGTATGATGATTTCGGACTTGGGCGTATGTTCGAATTGGGTTTTGGATAACCCGGGAGCATTTTAGCGCTTAATAGTGAAAATCAACTATTTCAAGGTTTAAAGTTCTTTAAATTTGGTTTGAATAGGTTTTGGAGTAATTGAGGTCCGTTTGAAATTCCGAGTTTGGAAATAGCTCAGTATAGTGATTTAAGACTTGCACGCAAAATTTGGTGTCATTCCGAGTAGTATAAATATATTTTGGTGCATTTGGAGTAAGTTTGAAGAATTTGAAGTTTCTAAGTTGAATCAATTTGGTTTGGAGTATGTTTCTTAGATTTAATGTTGTTTTACACATTCCGAGAGTTTGAGCGAGCCCGCTTTATGATTTCAAACCTGTTGGTATGTTCGGGCGGGGCCCCGAGTGTTAACCAGGTGAGGCTCGGATCAATTTTGGAATTTTGAAGAAGAGCTGAAGCTTCCAGCTTCTGGTATGATTGCACTTGCGCATGGGCAGCCGCAGGTGCGAGCCACCAGTCGCAGGTGCGAAGTTGAGGAGCAAGTCTGCCACCGTAGGTGCGGTACTTTTGGCGCACCTACGAACGCGCAGGTGCGAGGCATGGTGCGCATATGCGAAGCTGGTCCAAGCGAGTGAAACTCGCACCTGTGAGGAACTTCCGCAGATGCAGTCACTCCTTCGCAGGTGCAAAAAACCTGCTTGGACAGAACCTTAAAACGGACGAAGCTCAGTCCATGTTTGTCCATTTTTCCTCCATTTTCGGGCGATTTCAGAGCTTTTACGAGAGGATTTCAACTAACAACTTGGAGGTAAGTTAATTCTACACACCTTGAGTTAAATACATAAATTATGGATAGATTATAACCGGTAAATCTTAGAAATCAAGGGTTTAGATGAAAAACCTAGATTTGTATAAAAATGAGATTTTAACCACGAAAATGGTTATGGAATTGGATAGAAATTATATATTTGAGTTCTTGAGATTATGGGTAACATTTTCATCCGAAAATTTCCGGAATCCGGGCACGTTGGTCCGGGGTAAATTTTAGGATTTTTACCATTTTGGATAGGGTAATTTATTTAATAAATGAATTTCGAATTATTGAACATGTATTAATTATTTTATATAACTTTTGGATAGTTTCGGATTTTTCGACACCGAATTGAGGTTTTTACGCGACATTTTAACCGAAAAGCGGACTTTGAGACAAGGTAAGTCTCATGTTGTAACCACCCGGTCGGTCGTTTTGAGAGTTAGAGCCCCAAACCCCTATTAACTGCTTTTCCCATATCTATTTCTGTTATTGTGACCTGCCGGGATGATTGGTTTTGAGTTTCGGAGTGTTTTGGGACACTTAATCCCTAAATGAGAACTTAAGTCTTAGAATTTGGACCGTAGTCGGAAATGTGTGAAGACGGTCCCAGAATGGAATTTTTGTCAGTTCCGTTAGCTCCGTTAGGTGATTTTGGACTTAGGGGCGTGTCTGGATTGTGTTTTGGAGGTCCGTAACTTATTTAGGCTTGAATTGGCGAAAGTCGAATTTTTGGAGTTTTGGACCGGTAGTGGAAATTTTGATATCGGGGTCGAAATCCGATTCCAGAAGTTGGAGTAGGTCCGTAATGTTTAATATAACTTGTGTGAAAAATGTGGGGTCAATCGGACGTGGTTTGGTTGGTTTCGACATCGGTTGTCGAATTTAGAAGTTTCAAGTTCTTTAAGTTTGAATCGGAGGATGAATTGTGATTTTAGCGTTGTTTGATGTGGTTTGAATGCTCGACTAAGTTAGTATGGTATTTTAGGATTGGTTGGTATGCTTGGTTGAGGTCCCGAGGGCCTCGGGTGTGTTTCGAATAGTGAACGGGTGAGTTTAGCTGTTAGAAAGATCTGCTAGTGTTCAGGTATGGGTCTCTGAAGTTTGGAACGTGGACCGCGGCAGAATTCCGCAGATAGCGGTGGAATTTTGCGGAGGTGGAATAATTTCGCGGTCAGCGAAATACCCTTCACGGCCGCTGTGGGAATTCCGCAAACCGCAGAATGAGGTTCGCTGCCGCGGTGGAGTTTCGCAGACCGCGGTGAGGTTCGCAGGGGGCGGTGAGAATTTTGCGGTCAGCGAAATTGGAATCTGAGGGTGCACTATAATTACGAGATTTGGGGTTTTATTTTCATATTTGGATCTAGAGAGCTCGGGTTTTGACGATGTTTCGAGGGATTTTCAAGAAAACCAACGAGGTAAGTGATTCTAATTCAATTTTGGCTAAAATACATGATTATATCATTGATTTCATCATTTGATTCGTACTTTGGGGTGAAAATTGGAGAAAATAGTAAAAACTTCATAAAATGGGTTTGGAGAGTTGAATGTCGATTCGAAGTCGGATTTTGACAATTTTGGTATGGTTGGACTCGTGAGTGAATGGGTGTTCGTAATTTGTGATTTTTACCCGATTCTGACACGTGGGCTCGGGCCAACTTTTTAGGGCGAATTTTGAAATATTTATTGTTAAAATGTTGATTTCATTAATTAGATGAGTCTATTATGGTTGTATTTATGATTTGTAATTGCTTTTGGCTAGATTTGGGCCATTCGGAGCCGGATATTCGTGGGAAAGGCATTGTGACCAATTAGTTGAGCTTGACTCGAGGTAAATGGCTTGCCTAACCTTGTGGGGGGGGGAGGGAAATCCCCTTAAGATTTGAAACTATTGTGATATGTGAGTGTCTTGTACGTGAGGTGATGAGTACGTACACGGGCTAGTTGTGGTAAAACCCGATTTTCTTACTAAGCAGCAACATGTTTTCCTGTTATTTTGAGTTATACCATTTTAATGAGTACAAATCTATTTTCATTCTTAATTGAGTTATTCCAATATGTGTAGCTATCATGTTTAGTCTAATACAACATGTCTACGTGTCTTAATTGTTTATGTGAATTCTGTGCAGCATGCTTAGTGAATTTCCTGCTCCTTCCCTGACAGGTACCTAGCCTAAATTGTAAGAATTTCGTGATGTAGTTGTATTTCTATCGTTTGCGCTGCATATTTACTTTGGGACTACGAAACGGTATTCCGGGAGATCCCCCTGTCTTGTATATTTAAATTGGGACTACGGACGTATTTCGGGAGATCCCCCTGTATTGCATATTTACTTTGGAACTACGGACGTATTCCGGGAGATCCCTTTATACTGCATATTTACTTTGGGACTACGAACGTATTCCGGGAGATCCTCATGTACTGCATATTTACTTTGGGACTACAGACGTATTTTGAGAAATCCCCCTATACTGCATATTCATTCGGGACTACGGGACGGTATCCTGGGAGATTCCACATTGTGTATACCTTGTTCTGAGTCGAGGGTTCCCTTGACTGTTAATGTTTTTTGAAAATTTTCTTTAACTATTTACCATAAAACTTACTTATATCTTTTACTGTTTAATTTATTATATTTACTCCGGTAGGGCCTTGACCTGACCTCGTCACTACCCGACCGAGGTTAGGCTTGGCACTTACTGGGTACCATTGTGGTGTACTCATGCTACTCTCTGCACATGTTTTTTGTGTGCAGATCTAGATGCACCTTATCAGCTGTACTATCAGTAAGCCGGGACAGCTTTGGAGACTTCAAGGTATATCTGCCATGTCCGCAGACCTCGGAGTCCCCTTCTACTCTTCCTCATGTCCATTATTTTCTGTATCTTCCTTGTTAGATTCTGATGTATAGAGACACTAGACTTTTCCTTCTATAGTTTATGATTCACGATGTTCTGGGTTTTTGGGATTGTTGTGTATTTCTGAATAGTTGGTTAAATTTTTATTTTTATTTCATTAATCCGCAAAGTGTTAGGCTTACCTAGTCGTAGAGGCTAGGTGCCGTCACGACATCACACGGAGGGGAAATTGGGTCGTGACAAGTTGGTATCATAGCTCTAGGTTCACAGGTGTCGTGAGTCACAAACCGGTTTAGTAGAGTCTCGCGGACCGGTACGGAGACATCTGTACTTATCTTCGGGAGGCTATGGAACTATTAGAAAAATTTCACTACTTGATTCCTTGTCGTGCAAAAATTGTTAACTTCAAAAAAAATATTCTAAACTTTTGTATTCTATTCTCTCACAGATGGCGAGGGCACGTACAAGCAGATCTGACGAACAGGCACCCGTGCCCCCTGCTAGAGCCGCGAGAGGCCGGGGCCGGGGTAGAGGCCGAGGACGTCCACGTGGTGCAGCCAGAGCACCCGCACGAGCTATTATAGAGGAGCCCCAAGTAGCTCTAGCTGGAGGGCAAACACCAGAGGTACCTGCTTCTGCACCAGCCCTCCAGGAGACTCTAGCCCAGTTTCTGAGCATGTTCAGTACTTTAGCTCAGGCTGGATTGATTCCACTTGCTCCTGCCACATCTTAGGCCGGGGGAGGGGCACAAACTCCCATCGCCGGTACTCCAGAGCAGCGGGTTCAGGTCGATCTGGTTCCAGAGATTATACCAATACAGCTGATAGTTCCAGCTCAGCCCGAGGTTAGGGCAGCAGCTTCTGAGGCGGAGCAGCTCATACTTGAAAGGTTCAAGAAGTACCACCTACCTACTTTTAGCGGATTGGCTACAGATGATGCTCAAAGTTTTCTGGAGGAGTGTCATCTTATTCTCTGTACTATGGGCGTAGCGGAGACGAGTGGGGTTTCTTTTACTACATTCCCTCTTAGAGGAGCAGCCTATCAGTGGTGGCGTGTTTATGAGTTGAGTAGTCCGGCTGAGGCAGCTTCACTTATATGGACTCAGTTCTCGGACATGTTTTCGAGAGAGTATATCCCTTAGAGCCTCAGGGACTCATGGCGCGCGGAGTTTGAGCAGCTGCACCAGGGATCTATGACTATGTTAAAGTATGCAGTCTATTTCAGTGACTTGGCCCGACATGCACCGGCCTTGGTTTCCACAGTTTGAGAGAGAGTTCGACGGTTTATTGAGGGACTCCATCCCAACATCCGGATTAGTATGGCCAGGGAGTTGGAGATGAATATTTCTTATCAGCAGGTTGTGAGTATTGCCAGGAGATTGGAGGGCATGCTTGCCCAAGATAGAGAGGATAGGGAGACCAAGAGGTCTCGAGAAACTGGTTATTATTCTGGAGCTCGTGTCCCAGCAGCTCGCCATGGTAGGGGTTATGTGAGTCACCCCATTCATTCAGCTCTTCCAGCCGCCAGCGGTATTCTAGCTCCTTCTAGGCCCCAGGAGCCTTATTATGCACCGCCAGTATCTAGTGTGCCTCCTGCACGGGGTGTTCCTAGTGGCCAGTCCAGCAGACCTGGCCCGAGCCAGTCACAACAGCCACTCCCTCCCAAAGCTTGTTTTGCGTGTGGTGACACTCACCATGTGGTGAGAATTGCCCCAGGATTAGGAGGGGTGCACCTCCACAGACTTCACAGCCACAGCGTGCTCCACCGGGTCCTCAGGCTATGATTATAGCACCAGCTGCCACCCCACCTGCTCAGCCAGCTCGAGGTGAAGGTCGGGGAGGTAGAGGTCGCCCTAGAGGGAGAGGCCAGGCCAGATATTATGCACTTCCTTCTTGTACAGAGGTAGTTGCTTCTGATTCTGTCATTACAGGTATTGTTCCAGTTTGTCTAGAGATGTGTCAGTATTATTTGACCAAGGCTCTACATATTCTTATGTATCCTCTTATTTTGCCCCGTATTTAGGCGTATCTCGGGATTCTTTGAGTTTCCCTATTTATGTGTCTACTCCTGTGGGAGATTCTCTTCTTGTGGACCGCGTGTATTGGTCGTGTTTGATTGCTCTTAGTGATTTTGAGACCAGAGCCGATTTATTATTTCTCAGCATGGTGGACTTTGATATTATTTTGGGCATGGACTGGTTGTCGCCCTATTATGCTATTCTTGATTGTCACGCTAAGACCGTGACGCTGGCTAAGCCAGGTTTACCGCGATTAGAGTGGAGAAGTACCTTAGAGTATACTCCCAACAAAGTTATTTCTTTTCTTAAAGCTCAACAAATGGTTGAGAAGGGGTGTGACGCGTATCTAGCTTATGTGAGAGATGTCAGTATTGATACTCCTACAGTTGAGTCAGTTCCAGTAGTGAGGGACTTTCCAGATGTGTTTCTAGCTGATCTTTTGGGCATGTCGCCCGACAGAGATATTGATTTTGGCATCGATCTGATGTCGGGCACTCAGCCCATATCTATTCCTCCATATCGTATGGCTCCTCCTGAGTTAAAGGAGTTGAAGGAGCAGTTACAGGAATTGCTTAATAAGGGCTTCATTCGGCCAGTATGTCACCTTGGGGTGCTCCTGTCTTATTTGTGAAGAAGAAGGATGGTTCTATGAGGATGTGTATTAATTACTGCCGGTTGAACAAAGTCACAGTGAAGAACATGTATCCATTGCCTCGTATTGATGACTTATTTGATCAATTACAGGGTGCCAGAGTATTTTCCAAGATTGACTTACATTCAGGTTATCATCAGTTGAAGATTCAGGATCCAGATATCCCGAAGACTACTTTCAGGACCAGATATGGTCACTATGAGTTTCTTGTTATGTCCTTTGGGCTGACTAATGCCCCAGAAGCTTTTATGCACTTGATGCACAGTGTGTTCTATACTTATCTTGACTCATTCATCATCGTGTTTATTGACGACATTCTGGTATACTCCTGGAGTAGGGAAGATCATGAGCAGCACCTGGGGACTGCACTTCAGACTTTGAGATAAAAGAAGTTATATGCAAAAATTTTAAAGTGTGAGTTTTGGCTAGACTCACTAGCATTCTTGGATCATATAGTATCGAGTGAGGGGATCCAGGTGGATCCAAAAAAGATTGAAGCAGTGCAGAGTTGGCCCAGACCATCCTCAGCTACATAGATCCGGAGTTTTCTTGGTTTGGCGGGGTATTACCACCGATTTGTAGAGGGTTTCTCATCTATTGAAGCACCTATGACCAGGTTGACCCAGAAGGGTGCTCCATTCAGGTGGACAGAGGAGTGTGAGGAGAGCTTTCAGAAGCTCAAGACAGCTTTGACTACAGCCTCGGTATTGGTATTGCCTTCAGGTTCAGGGTCTTATACAGTTTATTGTGATGCGTCGCGAGTTGGCCTCGGCGCAGTGTTAATGCAGGACCGTAGGGTGATTTCCTATGTGTCCAGACAGATGAAGGTGCATGAAAAGAACTATCTTGTCCACGACCTTGAGCTAGCAGCTATTGTTTATGCCTTGAATATTTGGAGGCATTATTTGTACGGAGTTCCTTGTGAGATTTACACTGATCACCAGAGTTTGCAGCTATTGTTCAGGCAGAAGGGCCTTAATTTGCGTCAGCGGAGGTGTTTGGAGCTACTTAAAGACTATGACATCATTATATTGTACCACCCGGGGAAGGCCAATGTAGTGGCCAATGCCCTGAGTCGCCGGGCAGAGAGTTTGGGGAGTTTGGCATATCTTCCAGCAACCGAGAGGCCCTTAGCCTTGGATGTTCAGGCCTTAGCCAGCCAGTTCATGAGATTGGATATTTCATAGCCTAGCCGGGTATTAGCTTGTGTGGTTGCTCGGTCTTCTCTTTATGACCGTATCAGAGAGCGCCAGTATGATGATCCTCATCTTCTAGTTCTTCAAGATAGGGTTCGGCGAGGTGATGCCAGATATGTGACTATTGGTGATGACGGTGTGATAAGGATGCAGGGCCGGATCTGTGTGCCTACTGTAGATGGGCTTCATGAGTTGATTCTCGAGGAGGCCCACAGTTCGCGATACTCCATTCATCCCGGTGCCGCGAAGATGTCCTAGGATTTGAGATAGCACTATTGGTGGAGAAGAATGAAAAAGGATATAGTTGGGTTTGTGGCCAAGTGTTTCAACTATCAGCAAGTTAAATATGAGCATCAGAGACCGGGTGGATTACTTCAGAGGTTAGAAATCCCAGAATGGAAGTGGGAGCGGATCACCATGGACTTTGAAGTTGGACTTCCACGGACTTTGAGAAAGTTTGATGCTATTTAGGTGATCGTGGATCGGCTGACCAAGTCAGCTCATTTTATTCTAGTGCTGACCACATATTCTTCTGAGAGGTTGGTTGAGATTTATATCAGAGAGATTATCCACCTCCATGGTATTCCAGTATCCATCATTTCAGACAGCGGTACGCAGTTCACATCACAATTTTGGAGAGCAGTACAGCAGGAGTTGGGTACTAGGGTGGAGCTGAGCACAGCCTTTCACCCTCAGACTAACGGGCAGTCCGAGTGCATGATTCAGACTCTTGAGGATATGCTCTGTGCCTGTGTGATTGAGTTTGGAGGGTCATGGGACCAATACTTGCCACTTGCAGAGTTTGCTTACAACAATAGTTACCAGTCCAGCATTCAGATGGCACCGTATGAGGCTTTGTATGGTAGGCGGTGTCGGTCCCCAGTGGGATGGTTTGAGCCGGGTGAGGCCCGATTGTTGGGTACAGATTTGGTCCAGGATGCCTTGGATAAGGTGAAGGTGATTTAGGAGAGACTTCACACAGCCCAGTCCAGGCAGAAGAGTTATGCGGGCCGAAAGGTTCGTGATTTGGCATTTATGGTTGGTGAGCGGGTCTTGCTTCGGGTATCGCCTATGAAGGGCGTCATGAGATTCGGGAAGAAGGGAAAGCTGAGCTCGAGGTTCATTGGTCCTTTTGATATATTTCGGCGAGTTGGGGAGGTTGCTTATGAGCTTGCCTTGCCTCCCAACCTAGCAGGAGTTCACCCGGTATTTCACGTGTCTATGCTCCAGAAGTATCACGGTGATCCGACTCATGTATTGGATTTCACCTCAGTCCAGTTGGACAAGGATCTATCTTATGTTGAGTAGCCAGTATCCATTTTGGGCAGGCAGGTCAGAAAGCTCAGGTCAAAGAATATTGCTTCAGTACTGGTCCAGTGGAGGGGTCAGTCGGTCGAGGAGGCGACTTGGGAGACCAAGCAGGATATGCGCAGCCAGTACCCTCATCTTTTCACAGTTTCAGGTATGTCTTTATACTCGTTTGAGGACGAACAATTATTTTAATAGGGGGAGGATGTAACGACTCGGCCGGTCGTTTTGAGAGTTAGAGCCTTGAACCCCTATTAACTGCTTTCCCCATATCTATTTTTGTTATTGTGACCTGCCGGAATGATTGGTTTTAAGTTTCGGAGTGTTTTGGGACACTTAGTTCCTAAATGAGAACTTAAGTCTTAGAATTTAGACCACAGATGGAACTGTGTGAAGACGGTCCCGGAATAGAATTTTCGTCGATTCCGTTAGCTTCGTTAGGTGATTTTGGACTTATGGGCGTGTCCGGATTGTGTTTTGGAGGTCCGTAGCTTATTTAGGCTTGAACTGGCAAAAGTTAAATTTTTGGAGTTTTGGACCGGTAGTGAAAATTTTGATATCGGGGTCGTAATCCGATTCTAGAAGTTGGAGTAGGTCCGTAATGTTTAATATAACTTGTGTGCAAAATTTGGGGTCAATCGGACGTAGTTTGATTGGTTTCGGCATCGGTTGTCGAATTTAGAAGTTTCAAGTTCTTTAAGTTTGAATCGGAGGATGAATTGTGATTTTAGCGTTGTTTGATGTGGTTTGAATGCTCAACTAAGTTAGTATGGTATTTTAGGATTGGTTGGTATGCTTGGTTGAGGTCCCGAGGGCCTCGTGTGTGTTTCGAATAGTGAACGGGTGAGTTTAGCTGTTAGAAAGATCTGCTGGTGTTCAGGTATGGGTCTCTGAAGTTTGGAACGTGGACCGCGGCAGAATTTTGTGGACAGCGGTGGAATTTTGCGGAGGTGGAATTATTCCGCGGTCAGCGAAATGCCCTTCGCAGCCGCTGTGGGAATTCCGCAAATCGCATAATGAGGTTCACTGCCGTGGTGGAGTTTCCCGGACCGCGGTGAGGTTCGCGGGGGGCGGCGAGAATTTCGCGGTCAGCGAAATTGGAATCTGAGGGTGCACTATAATTACGAGATTTGGGGTTTTATTTTCATATTTTGATCTAGAGAGCTCGGGTTTTGACGATTTTTCGAGGGATTTTCAAGAAAACCAACGGGGTAAGTGATTCTAATTCAGTTTTGGCTAAAATACATGATTATATCACTAATTTCATCATTTGATTCGTACTTTGGGGTGGAAAATTGGAGAAAAAAGTAGAAACTTCATAAAATGGGTTGTGAGAGTTGAACGTCGATTCGAAGTCGGATTTTGACAATTTTGGTATGGTTGGACTCGTGAGTGAATGGGTGTTCGTAATTTGTGATTTTTACCCAATTGCGATACGTGGGCTGGGCTGACTTTTTAGGGCGAATTTTGAAATATTTTTTGTTAAAATGTTGATTTCATTAATTAGATAAGTCTATTATGGTTGTATTTATGATTTGTAATTGCTTTTGGCTAGATTTGGGCCATTCGGAGCCGGATATTCATTGGAAAGGCATTATGACCGATTAATTGAGCTTGACTCGAGGTAAATGACTTGCCTAACCTTGTGTGGGGGAAATCCCCTTAAGATTTGAAACTATTGTGATATGTGAGTGTCCTGTTCGTGAGGTGATGAGTACGTACACGGGCTAGTTGTGGTAAAACCCGATTTTCTTACTGAGCAGCAATATGTTTTCCTGTTATTTTGAGTTATACCATTTTAATGAGTACAAATCTATTTTCATTCTTAATTGAGTTATTCCAAAATATGTAGCTATCATGTTTAGTCTAATACAACATGTCTACGTGTCTTAATTGTTTATGTGAATTCTGTGCAGCATGCTTAGTGAATTTCCTTCTCCTTCCCTGACTGGTACCTAGCCTAAATTGTAAGAATTTCATGATATAGTTGTATTTTTATCGTACGCGCTGCATATTTACTTTGGGACTACGGAACGGTATTCCGGGAGATCCCCTTTGTCTTGCATTATTTAAATTGGGACTACGGATGTATTCCGGGAGATCCCCCTGTACTGCATATTTACTTTGGGACTACGGACATATTCCGGGAGATTCCCTTGTACTGCATATTTACTTTGGGACTACGGACGTATTCCAGGAGATCCCTCTGTACTGTACATTTACTTTGGGACTACGGACGTATTCTGAGAGATCCCCCTTGTACTGCATATTCATTCGGGACTACAGGACGGTATCCCGGGAGATTCCACATTGTGTATACCTTGTTCTGAGCCAAGGGTTCCCTTGACTGTTAATTCTTTTTGAAAATTTTCTTTAACTGTTTACCGTAAAACTTACTTATATCTTTTACTGTTTAATTTATTATATTTACTCCGGTAGGGCCTTGACCTGACCTCGTCACTACTCGATCAAGGTTAGGCTTGGCACTTACTAGGTACCATTGTGGTGTACTCATGCTACTCTCTGTACATGTTTTTTGTGTGCAGATCTAGGTACACCTTATCAGCTGCACTATCAGTGAGCCGGGACAGCTTTGGAGACTTCAAGGTATATCTGTCGCGTCCGCAGACCTCGGAGTCCCCTTCTACTCTTCCTCATGTCCATTATTTTCTATATCTTCCTTGTTAGATTCTGATGTATAGAGACACTAGACTTTTCCTTCTGTAGTTTGTGATTCACGATGTTCCGGTTTTTGGGGATTGTTGTGTATTTTTTAATAGTAGGTTAAATTTTTATTTTTATTTCATTAATCCGCAAAGTGTTAGGCTTACCTAGTCGTAGAGACTAGGTGCCGTAATGACGTTACACGGAGGGGAAATTGGGTCGTGACACTTGTCTAATCTTGTGAGGGGGAATTTACCCCATAGGTGATTTAAATTAATAATTGTTGCTAAATGTAGGGGCTACGTACGCACGATATGACGAGAGTCCGTACGTAGCTACTATTTATGCTAAAGTCGGATAGTTTAGGACTCAAATCATGTATTTCGTGTATAAATTGTATTCTTTACTTAGTTAAATTATTTGAAATATATTCTGAATTGTTAGGGAAATATAGTAAAACATGGAAATCTTATATACTTAATTTTCTGTTTAAATTAATTAATTGTTAAAAGAAATTGTTCATCCTCTCGAATTAATCTTTTAATAAATATACTCTCATTCCGGAGGTACATAAGAAAATGTCCTCCTTTCTTGTGGAGCGGGCCGAACACCTCGGCAGTATAGATGCATCTATGGATCGCGCCGCACTTCCCTCGGCAGTGTACACGACACTCTGGAATGGGCCGTACGACCTCGGCAGAAATCGTGCCTAATAATAATTATTATTATACGATACCTTGGCATTTCAATTGCAGCTTGTGAATTTAATTAATAGTTTGGAAATTATTGCATTTGAAGGAATTTAATTATTTCTGCTGGTTAAATAAATTATTGTTAACTCTATGAATCATGTTGATTTAGATATTCTAGTTTTATTTCAATTATTATTATTGACCCATAGTGAGTGTCAAAGTCGACCATCTCGTCTCTATCTCTTGGAGATTAGGCTTGATACTTACTGGGTACATGTTGTTTACGTACTCATGCTACACTTGCTGCACCTTTTGTGCATGACCTAATACAGGTGCTATAGTTGGACCTATCGATGCGCACCCTCGATATCCAGAGACTTAGTGGTGAGCTGCCCTTCTGAGCCATTCTGCAGCAACCAGTGCCTCTTCCTGAATTTTTATTTTGTCTATTCTATTTCAGACAATATTTGAATTTTTGTATAATCTACTAGATGCTCATACACTTGTGAAACCAGGTCTTGGCACATCCGCTAGAAAAATATTTGGATTTGAATTTTATTCTTGGTTGTTTTAATTTACTAAATTCCTGCAAGTAAGAAGAGTTTAATTACTCGGTTAATTTTAAAAGAATTGAATATGGGTTTAAATTACTAGTTGGCTTGCCTAGTTGTAGTGTTGGGAGCCATCGCGACCTATAGGTGAAATTGGGTCGTTACAGTAGCTCTCTAAATCATTCTGAAATAAATTAGGGGTAGGGGTCAGACCTGATTAGGCTCTTGACCCCTCGATTCCTGAGAAACTCGGTGATCTCAAAATTTTTCGAAACTTGGTCATAGTACGATTGGTTGCAACTATGCTACTATTGGCACCCAAACTAAAAACTACAACTGAAAATCCAACTTTAGGATCGCAATTCCATCTAGTCTCACATCAACTTTGCTCTTCTCATACTAATTAGACTTATAGCACATGAATGTACTCAATTTTACATCTACTTATTGTCACGACCCAAAATCCCACTACAAGCGTCGTGATGGCACTTAATCTCTAAGACTAGGTAAGCCGATAACAATTACAATTCAAGCCATATTTGTTTATAATCGAAACCAACAGCGGAAATAATTATAACACCTTTCCAAGACTGGTAATACTGAGTCACGAACTCTAACTAAATACATGCAATGATCTCAAAGATCGAATATACAATATTGTTCGAATAACGGTTGACAGTACAATAAAATGAAAAGACTCCAAGGGACTGCGACGACCAAGCAGCTCTACCTTGAATCCTTGTGATCAACACACTAACTCTGCCCGAGTTCGACATCTCCAATACCTGGCTCTGCACATAAATGTGCAAAAGTGTAGTATGAGTACACCACAGTTGGTACCCAGTAAGTATCAAGACTAACCTCGGTGGAGTACTGACGAGGTACAGTCAAGACACTCACTAGTCAAATAACCTGTGTAATATAGCAGTATACAATAGTACTGAAAAATAACTAGCAATGATAACAACAAAATCAACCAGTGATATAACAGCAATGCAACAAGAACATCATAATTATTGCTCAGACGAATAAGGAACACAAGTACAACCAATTAATCAAGTCCTTCAAATATAAATTCTTTCGCTTATATATTTTTCAAATAATAATCTTTAGGATATAATACTTTCCAATAAATATATTTTCAAGTAAAAGTCATCATGTACCTCATTTCACAATCATAAAAATTATGGGTCTCAGCCCACTTTCATATTTTCTATGGCACCCCGTGCCCATATTTCTATCGCAACCACACGGACAACTCACATGTCAATAATAAAATTATCATATTTTTCCCGGCACCTCTTGCCCATATTATTTTTCGTAACCGCACGGACAACTTACGTACCAAAATATCAATGTATATAAGATCCGTAGGATTAATTTATTTTCAATAAAGTAAGTTTATAATTTTTAAACCAAGTAAGAAATCATCAAACAAATGAGTTTATTTTTTTTTTGAACTCGTTTGGGTGAAGAAAATGACATTTTAATTAAAATGAAGCATCCGATGACTACTAATTTGGATGTAAAATTTATTAAATTAAAATATAATAGCAATTTCTTTTATTCGAAACAACTCAAATATCAAAAACAAATAGTAAAAACCATGAACACAAATCCTCAAAGTCTTGTACAAAGAGCCAAAGCCAACACAATAAAACAAGGAATACAAAACACATAATAAAATCAAATAATATATCACGGAATAACACAAGAATTTACATATCACAGAAAAATAACATAACCAAAGGCAAGTGCAACCATAGAAAAATATCAACAAAGGACACTCCCGAGGTGTCACGGCCCAATTTCACCTATAGGTCGTGATGGCGCCCAACACTACAGCTAGGCAAGCCAACTTAATAAATTAAGCATATATTGACAAAATTTAAAACCAAAAAAATAATAAAACCCAAATTCTACTAATGTGTGTGCCAAGACCTGGTATCATAAGTGTATGAACATCTAGTAGATTATACAAAACCTCAAACATTGTCTGAAATAAAAATAGACAGAATGAAAAATACAAGGAGAGACACTAGTAGCTGCAGAACGGATCAAAAAGAGAGCTCACCACTATGCCCCTGGATAACGTGGGTGTAAGACGATAGGTCCCCCACTAGTACTTGCCTCAGGTCCTGCACAAAAAGTGCAGCAAGTGTAGCATGAGTACGTAAACAACGTGTACCCAGTAAGTATCAAGCCTAATCTCGAAGTGGTAGAGACAAGATGGCCGACTTTGGCACTCACTATGGGTCAATAATAATAATTGAAATACAACTAGGATATTTAAGTCAGTATAATTTACAGAATTTAAAATAATTTATTTAATCAGCAGAAATAATTAAATTCCTTCAAATGCAACAATTCTCAATATATTAATTAAATTCCTTCAATTCAAATAATTTCCAATTTATCAATTAAATATCATTTACAGGAATAACAATTAATTCTTTAACAAGCAAGAATAATAAGTCATTAAATTCCAAGGATTTTTCAATTTATCAATTAGCTTCGCAAGCTGAAATAAACTATTAAAGTATCGTGTAATTATTATTATTAAGCACGATTTCTGCCAAGGACGTACGGCCCGATCTAGAGTGTCGTGTACACTGCCGAGAGACGTGCAGAGCGATCCATAGATGCATCTAATCCTGTCGAGGCGTTCGGCCCGCTCCACAAGAAAGGAGGACATTTTCTTATGTATCTTCGGAAGGAGAGTATATTTATTATAGGATAAATTCGGGAGGAAGAACAATTTCTGTTAACAATTAATTAATTTAAACAAAAAATCAAGCATATGAGATTTCCATTCTTTAATATCTTTATCTAATCTCATATGCTTGATTTTTTGTTTAAATTAATTAATTGTTAACAGAAATTGTTCTTCCTCCCGATCGCAAACATTAACCCTACGCGATCGCATCAAGTCCCACGCGATCGCGAATGCACCAGGTTTCGACTCTACGCGATCGCACCCCTCTTCACGCGATCGCGTAGAACAACGCGTGGCCCAGCTTCCTCTCAAGTTTCCCCTACGCGATCGCAAACACTGACACGCGACCGCGATACACACTGGCCAACCCTACGCGGTCGCGGACGTACCCATGCGATCGCAGTGAACAAATTCCTAGCTGCCCAAATTAACCCTACGCGATCGCGTAGAACAAATCCACCTCTGCCTAAAATACTCTACGCGATCGTAGACCAACTTACGCGATCGCGTATAAGGATACCAGAAGAAAATACCAGCAGTTATCAGCAGTGTTCCAAAGGCCAAAAATGATCCGTTAGCCGTTCGAAACTCACCCGAGCCCCTCGGGACCTCTACAAATTATGCCAACAAGTCTTGAAACATCATACGAACTTAGTCGAAACCTTAAATCACATCAAACAACGCTAAAACCACGAATCATCCTCCAGTTCAAGCTTAATGAAACTTAAAATTTCTAACTTTTTCATTCGGTACTGAAACCTATCAAATCAAGTCCGATTGACCTCAAATTTTGCACACAAGTCATAAATGACATAACTGAGCTATAAAAAATTTCAGAACTGGATTCCAACTCAGATATCAAAAAGTCAACTCCCCGGTCAAACTTCCAAACTTAAATTCCTATTTTAGTCATTTCAAGCCTAATTTAACTACGGACTTCCAAATAAAATTCCGAACACGCTCCTAAGTCCAAAATCACCATACGGAGCTGTTGGAATCGTCAAAATTCTATTTTGGGGTCGTTTTCTCAAAAATATTGACCGAAGTCAAACTTAGCACTTTAAGGCCAACTTAAGGAACCAAGTGTTCCGGTTTCAACCCAAACACTTCCAAATCCCGAACCAACCTCCCTACAAGTCATAAATCATTAAAAGCACATACAGGAAGTTCTATTTTAGGGAAGGGGGTTCTAAAAGTTAAAATGACTGGTTAGGTTATTACATTCTCCACCTCTTAAACAAACGTTCATCCTCGAACGAGTTTAGAATTATACCTGGAGTGTTGAATAGGTGTGGATATCTGCTCCGCATGTCTTCTTCATCCTCCCAAGTCGCTTCCTCGAATGGTTGGCCTATCCATTGGACCTTTACTGTAAAAATCCTCTTGGACCTCAACTGGCGAACTTGTTTATCAACAATGGCAAATGGCTCTTCTTCATAATCCAAACTCTTATCTAGCTGAACTGTGCTGAAATCCAACATATGTGATAGGTCGGCATGATACTTCTGGAGCATAGATACATGGAAAACTGGATGAACTCCCGATAAACTGGGAGGCAATGCAAGCTCATAAGCAACCTCTGCAACTCATCTCAACACCTCAAATGGTCCTATAAACCTTGGGCTCAATTTGACCTTCTTCCCGAATCTCATAATTCCCTTCATAGGCGAAACCTTCAAGAGAACTTTTTCACCTACCATAAATGATAAATCACGTGCTTTCTGATCTGCGTAACTCTTCTGTCTGGACGGTGCTATACGAAGTCTCTCCTGAATCAACTTTACCTTTTCCAAGGCATCCCTTACCAAATCAGTACCATACAACTTAGCCTCACCGGGCTCAAATGGAGCCATATAAAGCCTCAAATGGAGCCATCTCGATGTTGTATTGGTAACTGTTATTATAAGCAAACTCGGCCAAAGGCAGGAAACGATCCCACTGACCTCCAAAGTCAATCACACATGCCCTGAGCATATCCTCCAAAATATGAACTGTCCGCTCTGACTGCCTGTCAGTCTGCGGATGAAAGACTGTGCTGAGCTCTACACGGGTCCCTAATTCACTCTGTACTGCTCTCCAGAAATGTGAAGTAAATTGAGGGACTCTATCTGATATGATAGAGATTGGCACACCGTGCAACTGAACTATCTCCTGAATATAAATCTGGGCCAACCTCTATGAAGTATATGTAGTCACAATAGGAATAAAATGTGCTGACTTAGTCAACCTGTCAACAATCACCCAAACTACATCAAACTTCCTCAAGGTCCGCGGCAACCCAACTATAAAGTCCATAGTAATTCGTTCCCATTTCCACTCTGGTATAGTCATCTTCTGAAGTAGGCCACCTGGCCTCTGGTGCTCATAATTAACTTGCTGGCAATTTAGACACCTAGCTACATACTCAACAATGTCCTTTTTCATTTGTCGCCACCAATAATGCCGCCTCAAATCACGATACATCTTCGTAGCACCTGGATGAATAGAATATCGAGAACTGTGTGCCTCCTCTAGGATCTTTTTCCTCAGTCTATCCATATTAGGAACACATAGACGATCCTGGAGTCGCAGAACACCATCCGCTCCAATAGTAACTTCCTTGGCACCACCTCGTAGTACCGTTTCTCGAAGCACCATCAAGTGTGGATCATCATACTGGCGAGCCTTGATCTGCTCAAATAGTGAAGACTAAGCTACGACACATGCAAGAACTCAGCTGGGATCTGAAATATCCAGCCGCACAAGTCTGTTGGCCAAGGACTGGATATCCAAAGCTAATGGCCTCTCTTCTACTGAAATGAAAGCCAAACTACCCATACTCTCCGCCTTTCTACTCAAGGCATCTGCAACTACATTTGCTTTACCTGGATGATATTGGATAGTAATATCATAATCTTTTAGTAATTCCATCCATTTGCGCTGCCTCAAATTTAGGTCCCTCTGCTTGAACAAATGCTGCAAACTGTGATGATCAGTATAAACTTCACAGGACACCCCATAAAGATAATGCCTCCAAATCTTAAGGGCGTGAACAATCGCAGTTAACTCCAAATCATGTACCGGATAATTCCTTTCGTAGGGCTTCAACTGACGTGAAGCATATGCAATAACTTGCCTTTCCTGTATCAATACACAACCCAAGCCGATGCGTGAAGCGTCACAATACACTGTATACATTCCCGAACCGGAAGGTAACACTAAGACTGGTGCTGTAGTCAATGCTGTCTTGAGCTTCTGAAAGCTTGACTCACAATCATCGGACCATCAAAATTGAACACCCTTCTGGGTTAATTTGGTCAAAGGTGCTGCAATAGATGAAAAACCTTCCACAAACTGACGATAATAACCTGCTAAACCTAGAAAACTCCTTATCTCAGTCGCTGAAGTGGGACGATGCCAATTCTGAACTGCCTCAATCCTTTTAGGATCAACTTTAATACCTTCGCCCGATACAATATGTCCCAAAAATGCTACAGACTCTAGCCAAAACTCACATTTAGAGAACTTAGCATATAGCTTTTGTTCCCACAATGTCTGAAGCACTACTCTCATATGCTGCTCATGTTCCTCCTTGCTGTGCGAGTAGATCAAAATGTCATCAATGAAGACAATGACAAACTAATCAATATATGGCCTGAATACCCTGTTCATCAGATCCATAAACACTGTCGGGGCATTAGTTAAACCGAAAGACATTACCAGAAACTCATAATGACCATATATAGTATGGAAAGCAGTTTTCGGAACATCTGAATCTCGAATCTTCAACTGATGATACTCTGACCTCAAGTCGATCATAGAGAACACCCTAGCACCCTGCAACTGGTCAAATAGGTCATCAATACGCAACAACGGGTACTTGTTCTTAATAGTAACTTTGTTCAATTGGCGATAGTCAATATACATTCGCATTGTGCCATCTTTCTTATTCACAAATAATACTGGTACACCCCAAGGCGATACACTCGGTCTGACGAACCCTTTGGCTAGTAACTCTTTAAGTTGTTCTTTCAACTCTTTTAATTCTTTCGGAGCCATGCGATACGGTGGAATAGATATAGGCTGAGTATCTGGAGCCAAGTCAATACAAAAATCAATATCACGATCAGGTGGCATACCTGGAAGATATGAAGGAAATACATCGGAGAACTCCCAAACTACTGGCACTGAATCAATAGTCGGAGTCTCTGCAGTAGTATCCCGAACATATGCTAGATAGGCCAAACAACCCTTCTCAACTATGTGTTGAGCCTTTATAAAAGAAATAACTCGATTAAATGAACTAACCGACGAACCCTTCCACTCCAGCCTAGGCAAAGATGGAATAGCCAAGGTAACAGTTTTGGCATGATAATCTAGAATAGCATGATATGGAGATAACCAGTCCATACCCAGAATAATTTCAAAATCGATCATATCGAGCAATAATTGATCTGCTCTAGTTTCATAACCACAGAATGTAATAATACAAGACCGGTAGATCCGGTTCACAATAACAGAATCGCCTACAGTAGTGGACACATAAACAGGAGTACTCAAGGACTCATGAGAAACACCCGGGAATGGAGCAAATAGAGATGACACATATGAATACGTGGATCCTGGATCAAATAATACTGAGGCATCTTTGCCACAAATAGAAATAATACCTATAATCACAGTATCTGAGGCCTCTGTATCAGGTCTAGCCGGAAAAGCATAGAACCGAGCTGCAGCGCCAACTGGCTGACCTCCACCTCTAGGACGGCCCCTACCCACCTGTCCTCTACCTCTTGGTGGTCGGACTACTGGTGGAGCAACTGGTCTGGTAAGCATAGGCTACTAACCATGATGTACTGGTCTACCCCGAAGCCTGGGGCAAAACCTTTGTATATGACTGGGATCCCCGCACTCGTAACAACTCTTCGGTGCGATGGGCTACTGACTAAATGTCTGGCCCTGGGGGACTGAATGCCCACTGGGAGGACCCTGAATAGCTGGTGGGCGGTAGGAACTCTCTGGTATAGCACTGAGATAAGGTCGCACCGAAGCACCTCAAGGAGGTGGTGGTGCTAGAAATAGGGGTCTACTGGATTGCCCCCTCACGAACTGACCTCTGCCCCCAGACGGAGCACCTCTGAACTCTCCAGAGTACCTGAACCGCTTATCTCTCATAATCTTCTCTCGGCTCCGCTGACGCTCACCTTCAATCCTCCGGGCTATCTCCATAACTCGCTCATAAGAAGTACCCATCTGAACCTCTCGAGCCATAGCGGCCTGAATACCAGTATGTAAATCGGCTACAAACCTTTGCACTCTCTCCGCCTCAGTAGGGAGTATCATAAGTGCATGGCAAGATAATTCAGAAAACCTCGCCTCATAATCAGTCACTGACATCTGACCCTGCTGGAGCTGCTCAAACTGAAATCGCAACTCTTCCCTCTGGGAGGGTGGAATATACCTGTCTAGGAAGATACGGGTGAACCTATCCCAAGTCATGGGAGGAGAATCTGCTGGTCTGCCAAGAGCATAAGACTGCCACCACCTACGGGCTCTGCCCTCTAGCTGAAAAGTAGTAAAGTCTACCCCATGAGACTCTAATATCCTCATGTTGTGAAGTTTGTCCCTGCAACGATCAATGAAGTCCTGTGGATCCTCATGTCGCTCACCCACAAAGACAGGAGGATGTAGTCTAGTCCATCGGTCTAATAGCTTCTGAGGATCGGCGGCTACAGCTGGCCTGGGCTCAGGTGTAGCTGCTGCCACTGGCTGGGTTCCTCCCATGGGTAGTGCACCCTGGGTCTGATATACAGCAGCTGCATGTCCATGAGCCTGCGCGGTAGGGGTCTGTGCTCCCCCGCCCGCCTGAGATGTGGCTGGGTTTGTCGGAAATAAACCGGCCTGAGTCATATTGTCCATGAACCGCAGCATACGACCTATGGCATCCTAAAATCCCGGTGCAGATGTGAAATCCACTGGAGCTGGCTCTGGCTCTGCCTCAGGCACCTCACCCTGCTCCTCAATAATGGGATTCTCTGCTGGACCCACTGGCGGCATAAGTGGAATAGTCCTGGGACGTCCTCGCCCTCTACCACGGGCTGGAGCCCTCCTTCGGCCTCGGCCTCTGCCTCGGCCTCTAGCAACTGGGGGAGTAGCTCTTCCTTGGTCTGGAACCTCATTCGAGCGCGTTCTCACCATCTGAGAGAAAATAAGAGAAGGATATTTAGAACTACATCAATTGCACGATGGAATATGAAGAAAGTAAATTTCCTAACACCCTATAGCCTCTCGAAGATAAGTACAAATGTCTCTGTACCGATCCGCAAGACTCTATTAGGCCTGCTCATAACTTGTGAGACTTACGTGAACCTAGTGCTCTGATACCATGTTGTCACGACCCAATTTTACCTATAGGTCATGATAGCGCCCAACACTACAGCTAGGCAAGCCAACTTAATAAATTAAGCATATATTGACAAAATTTAAAACCAAGAAAATAATAAAACCCAAATTCTACCAATGTGTGTGCCAAGACCTGGTGTCACAAGTGTATGAGCATCTAGTAGATTATACAAAACCTCAAACACTGTCTGAAATAAAAATAGACAGAATGAAAAATACAAGTAGAGACACTAGTAGCTGCAGAACGGATCAGAAAGGCAGCTCACCACTATGCCCCTGGATAACGTGGGTGTAAGACGATAGGTCCTCCACTAGTACTTGCCTCAGATCCTGCACAAAAAATGCAGCAAGTATAGTATGTGTACGTAAACAACGTGTACCCAGTAAGTATCAAGCCTAATCTCAAAGTGGTAGAGACGAGATGGTCGACTTTGACACTCATTATGGGTCAATAATAATAATTGAAATACAACTAGGATATTTAAGTCAGCATGATTTACATAATTTAAAATAATTTATTTAATCAGCGGAAATAATCAAATTCCTTCAAATGCAACAAAATAATATTTCACAATTTAACACTTTGCCTCAAATATCATTTACGACCTTTATAACTCAATACCAATTGCAACAACATGAACTGGAAAGTAATTCATCAAGGAACAACGCCTTCTTAAATCCAAATTTTTGGAAAATAGATAAATGCCTCCTTTTAAACTTACATAATAAATTATTTGCAAATAAATAATCAATAATGAAATTATCTCCAGGAAATATCAACTCAACAAAAACACGGGTTTCACATAAAAATAAAAGTGGCAATCACACTAAATTATCATATAAAAACAAATTCAACAAGTAAGAATTTATGCATGACAAATAAAGGATTTACTATGTTCCAACAATTTTTTAATTTAATACATAAGGGCATCTACGAATTTCAACCAATATAATTTGTATATATAAACCAAGTACGTACTCGTCACCTCGCGTACATGGTTTCAATTACACAATTTTCACATAAGACTCAATGCCTAAGGGGTAATTCCCCCACTCAAGGTTAGGCAAGATACTTACCTTTTTGAAGTTATGCTGATATTCCAAAATAGCCATCTTGCTTGAATAAATCCTTCGAATAGCTCAAATCTATTCAAATTAATTCAATTCAGTCAATACTAATTATAGGAATTAATTCCATATGAAAATACTAATTTTCCAACAAAATCCGAAATTTAACTCAAAAATCGCTCGTAGGGCCCACGTCTCGGAATCTGACGAAACTAACAAAATCCGACAACCCATTCAATTATGAGTCCACCCATACCAATTTTATCAAATTCCGATAAATACTCGACCTCCAAATCTAAAATTTTCGTTCTTGAAAAGTTTTGCAAAAATCTTGATTTCTTCCATTTAAATCCGAAATAAATGATAAATATAACTATAGAATCATGAAGTATAATCACTTTCGTATATAGAACACTTACCCGAATCCATATGGTGAAAATTGCCTCAAAAATCGCTTCAATCCGAGCTCCATAGCTCCAAATATATTAAAAATAGTTGAAACCTCGAAATATAGCTACTGCCCAGGTATTTACTCTTCGCGATCGCGAAGAAGAAAATTTTTCCGCCCCAAAATTGCTCTTCGCGATCGCGGAAAACCAATCGCGATCGTGAAGAACAAACTCCACAACTCTTCCAGACAGCCTCTAGTATAATGGTCATAACTTTTTGTACAACATTCCAAATTGCAAATGGTTTAACTTTCTGAAAACTAGACACTAAGGGCTATAACTTGAATTTGTTGTTCATCTCCCAATTCCTTATAGATTTCAAGATATAAGCTTTCAAAGTTAGCCATGTGCAACAGAGATTTCCAAACTCTTCCCAGACAACCTATAGTGTATCCACTATAACGTTTTGCACACAACTCTAAATGACAAATGGTTTACCTTTTTAAAAACTAGACATCAAGGGCTACAACTTTAATTTATAGATCATCTTCAAATTCCTTATAGATTGCGAGATATAAGCTTCCAAAGTCGGGTCAGTGCAGTAGAGATTTTGTTCTACGCGATCGCGAAAGAGCTTCCGCGATCGCGATTCACAAGGCCCCAAACTGTTGTTTTCTCTTCGTGAACGTGACCAAATGTTCACGATCGCGATGTACACCTTTGTAGGCAGAAACCAGCAATTAAAATGGCCTAGAAATGGTCTGAAACCACCCCGAAACTCGCCCGAGCCCCTCGAGACCTCAACCAAATATACCAACAAGTCCTAAAACATCATATGAACTTAGTCGAAGCCTCGAATCATCTCAAACAATGCTAAAACCACGAATCGCACCTCAATTCAAGCCTAATGAACTTTGAACTTTCAAATTCTATATCTTGTGCCGAAATACATCAAATCAATCCGGAATGACTTTAAATTTTGCACACAAGTCATAAATAACATAACGAAGCTATTCCAATTTCTAGAATTGGATTCCGACCTCGATACCAAAAAGTCAATCCCCTGGTCAAACTTTCCAAAAATTCAACTTTCGGCATTTCAAGCCTAATTCCACTACGGACCTCCAAATAATTTTCCAGACACGCTCCTAAGTCCAAAATCACCATACGGAGCTATTAGAATCATCAAAATTAAATTCCGAGGTCGTTTACACATAAGTCAATAGCCGATCAACTTTTCCAACTTAAGTTTTCAATTATGAGACTAAGTGTCTCATTTCACTCTGAAATCCTTCCGGATCCGAACTAACTAACCTGATAAGTCATAAATCAATTGTAAGGCATAAATTGAGCAGTAAATTGGGGAACGGAGTTATAATACTCAAAACGACCGGTCTGGTCGTTACATTCTCCTCCACTTAAACATGTGTTCGTCCTCGAACATGCCAAGAACTATTCCGATGACATTAGATTACTGGCTGCATTATTTCACACATACTCACGGGTGCTTCTACGTCACCGTAAATTTAACAGGGGTCCAACATCATCTCAGTGGAGATTATTTCTTTTATTCACACTTATAAGCCTTTAAGCCAATTCCTTACACTCCAAATAAATTTCAAATTCCTTACATCAACACACGGTATTAGTCCCAACCGGCTGTAGCAATTCGTGCCTACGCACACATCACACGCACCAAAATCGCGATTCACAAGGCCCCAAACATCTGTGGTCATAATAGTTGTTTATAATTAATTTCAGCATCCTCAATTAATCTTATATTCACCAAAATCTCATTTTAACTTCTCGTAACACTGACAGAAACACGCGAGGAATGAATACCTCGTAATTATTTACCTGAATTAACAAGTTACATTTAACGCCACCCAGACACTCACCTCGTAGGTTAAAACTCAATAATTACAGCACAATTATGGCTAAATATGCACAGAAAGATATACAAGAATTATCAAATAAGCCCCTCAGGCATGACCCCCTATTAATACTATAGTACAAATTTAAATTTCAAAAAGGGAGAATTTAAACTCATAAAAAATTTCACCACAAGGACCTCGTCCTTATACAACTTTCACAGCGGCTTGTAGCCCGGTTTAAATATTTCACATCATATAAAAATACGAGGATCTCGTCCTCAACTCCGAATCACAAGTATTTTGCACATTGTGCCAACTGAAATTTTCAATTTCCTTTCTTTCTTCTTTTCAATATATTTCGTAAACAGTTTCATAACACATAATGAATCCTCATCCCGATAGGGCATATAATTCATAAAATTGAAACCAATTATTTCGAAATCACATCAAAACCCACTGTAGAGAGTATTAGAAAGTCACTTTTGGACTTATAGTCCTTAATGGTGTACAAAATAAAAATGATAGACACTGGCTAACACCATCAAATCTCCCAACAGGGATAAACACATAAATAGGTTTCAAAATTACGAAGCTCACCCATAAGTTGAGCATAATAGGAGGACTCGCCTCAATACTCAGAACCGAATCAAACTAAGGAAAATATTCCTTTATAACAAATCAGGATCGTACCTGTAATGACACCATCTGATGTAGAAGCCTCAGCCATACCATATCAATTATATCAACAGGTCGGGCCTCCCCCTCTAGGAGGGCCTCTACCCGCATGTCCTCTATCCCTAACTGACTGTGCATGTGGGGTAGTAACTGGAATAGAGCTTGTAGCCTGAGTATTCTGATGAAATCTGCCTCTCCCAAGTATGGGACAATCTTTCATGATGTGCCTAGTATCACCACATTGATAACAAACCCTCTGCAGGTTCGGTTGCTCATACTGAGTCTATGCCAGATAACTGGAATAACCATTATAGGAACCATGTATCGGTGGTGCATTAAAAGAACTTACTGGAGAACTCCGAGTATTCTGAAATTGTTTCCATGACCCTGTTGATAGTGAAATGTAGAATTATTAAGGATACGGGAATACCGCAAGTCCTATCATTATCCCATACAAATCTCAGCTCTTAATCATATACAAGTTTCGGAGAACCTTTCAATACCACATAAATACATCTCAGGCCAAAACTGATATAACACATGACCCCACAATCTGATCGTTGATAGTGGACTCCCCTCACTAGGCACGAAGCCATAGGACATATTTCGTTGATCCACAATACTAACCTTCATTGCTCGTACGACACCAGTCATAAGACACCTCAAGCCATTTATTTGGCGCATGTCATCCTCGTGACAGTTAAACTCGCTTCCTCCAGTGTCTTGGCTGCTAGTATGTACCCTTCACTAAATAGAAATCTCATACAAACCATATAGTCTCTAATACCACCAACTATCTTCAGATCTACATTCATCTCATGACCCTACCACGATTGTGATGATTAGGAAACTAATTAAATCTTCTTAAGATCGTACTTATCAACCAGGTATCAGAACCTCCTGCACCCCCATGTGCACAATTGAATGATCTCTCAATACTTCCGCATCCTCGATCTAGACGATACGTGGTAACAATAGTTGAGCAACCCTGGCTCCCTTATAACCTCTTTGTAGTATCACGAACCGTTGGCGTATAGTTGATACAGAGTGCGCAATTTCATACACGAGTGGATGCAAAAGAATATAAGATAAATGTTTCAAGCTAAATAAATGTCGCACGATAAGGAATGAAAGAAGTAGAGATTTTCCTACTAGCTCTGTAGCCTCTCAAAGATAAGTACAGACATCTCTGTACCGATCCACAAGATTCTACTAAACTCGTTTGTGACTCGTAGAACCTATGAACCTAGAGCTCTGATACCAACTTGTCACGACCCAAAATCCCATCACAGGCATGGTGATGGCACTTAATCTCTAAGACTAGGTAAGCCGATTACAATTAAAATTCAAGCCATTTTTTTTATAATCGAAACCAACAGCAGAAATAATTATAACACCTTCCCAAGACTGGTAATACTGAGTCACGAACTCTAACTGAATATATGGAATGATCTCAAAGATCGAATATACAATACTGTTCGAATAAGAGTTGACAGTACAATAAAATGAAAAAACTCCAAGGGACTGCGACGACCAAGCAGCTCTACCTTGAATCCTTGCGATCAACACACTAACTCTGCCCGAGTCCGATATCTCCAATACCTGTCTCTGCACAAAAATGTGCAGAAGTGTAGTATGAGTACACCATAGTCGGTACCTAGTAAGTATCAAGACTAACCTCGGTGGAGTAGTGACGAGGTACAATCAAGACACTCACTAGTCAAATAACATGTGTAATATAGCAGTATACAATAGTACTGGAAAATAACTAGCAATGATAACAACAAAATCAACCAGTGATATAACAGCAATGCAACAAGAATATCATAATTATTGCTCAGGCGAATAAGAAACACAAGTACAACCAATTAATCAAGTCCTACAAATATAAATTCTTTCGCCTATATGATTTTCAAATAATAATTTTCATGATATAATACTTTCCAATAAATATATTTTCAAGTAAAAGTCATCATGTGACACCTCATTTCACAATCATAAAAATTACGGGTCTCAGCCCACTTTCATATTTTTTATGGCACCCCGTGCCCATATTTCTATCACAACCGCACGAACAACTCACGTGTCAATAATAAAATTATCATATTTTTCCCGGCACCTCTTGCCCATATTATTTTTCGTAACCGCACGGACAATTCACGTACCAAAATATCAATGTATATAAGATCCGTAGGATCAATTTATTTTCAATAAAGTAAGTTTATAATTTTTAAACCAAGTAAGAAATCATCAAAGAAATGAGTTTTTTTTTTTGAACTCGTTTGGGTGAAGAAAATGACATTCCAATTAAAATGAAGCATCCGATGACCACTAATTTGGATGTAAAATTTATTAAATTAAAACATAATAGCAATTTCTTTTATTCGAAACAACTCAAATATCAAAAATAATAGTAAAAACCATAAACACAAATCCTCAAAGTCTTGTACAAAGAACCAAAGCCAACACAATACAACAAGAAATACAAAACACATAATAAAATCAAATAATACATCACGGAAGAACACAAGAATTTACATATCACGGAAAAATAACATAACCAAAGGCAAGTGCAACCATAAAAAAAATATCAACAAAGGGCACTCCCGAGATACCGCCTCGTAGTCCCAAATCATAAATAAATTTCAACAACAACAATGCCCCCAGGCCATCATAAGTCATCACAAATCAATCCCCGCCATAGCCCATCTTGTCTCATCACGTGCGTAATAATAAAGTAAATGCCCGCCTTGTCTCTCCGCACACGCATAATAATATTCCCACCTTGTCTCGCCACATGCGCAAACCCACATATATAGCCTGCCTTGTCATGCCGCATGTGCATATATCAATAGTAACAATAGCACGGCAGAAACCTCGTGCAAACACCCGAATAATCCTCCCAATAATATCAAGTGCCAATATTACAACATCTCATAAATTGCACCTCAAGTGCTCAAATATTACAGCATATCACAAATTGCACATCGAGTGCTCAAATATCAAAACATATCGTAAATTGCACCTCAAGTGCTCAAATATTTCAACTTGCCACGGAAATCAATAATACATCATTTTCCACAATAAGGAGCCCATTGCTCGATCATAATGTGCATAAAAATCTTAACAAAAATATCCGGGAGCGAACAACTCAACAAAATAATATTTCACAATTTAACACTTTGCCTCAAATATCATTTACGGCCTTTATAACTCAATACCGATTGCAACAACATGAACTGAAAAGTAATTCATCAAGGTACAACACCTTTTTAAATCCAAATTTTTGGCAAATAGATTAATGCCTTCTTTTAAACTTACATAATAAATTATTTGCAAATAAATAATCCATAATGAAATTATCTCCAGGAAATATCAACTCAATAAAAATACGGGATTCATATAAAAATAAAAGTGGCATTCACACCAAATTATCATATAAAAATAAATTCAATAAACAAGGATTTATGCATGACAAATAAAGGATTTACTATGTTCCAACAATTTTTTAATTTAATACATAAGGGCGTCTACGAATTTCAACCAATATAATTTGCACATATAAACCAAGTACGTACTCGTCACCCTGCGTACATGGTTTCAATTACATAATTTCCACATAAGACTCAATGCCTAAGGGGTAATTCCCCCATTCAAGGTTAGACAAGATACTTGCATTTTTGAAGTTATGCTGATATTCCAAAATAGCCGTCTTGCTTGAATAAATCCTCCGGATAGCTCACATCTATTCAAATTAATTCAATTCAATCAATACTAATTATAGAAATTAATTCCATATGAAAATACTAATTTTCCAACAAAATTTGAAATTTAACTCAAAAATCGCTAGTGGGACCCACGTCTCGGAATCCGACGAAACTCACAAAATCCGATAACACATTCAATTATGAGTCCACCCATACCAATTTTATCAAATTCCGATAACAACTCGACCTCCAAATCTAAAAGTCAACCCCCCGGTCAAACTTCCCAAAAGTTCAACTTTCGACATTTCAAGCCTAATTCCACTACGGACCTCCAAATAATTTTTCGGACACGCTTCTAAGTCCAAAATCACCATACGGAGCTATTGGAATCATCAGAATTAAATTTCGAGGTCGTTTACACATAAATCAATATCCGATCAACTTTTTCAACTTAAGTTTTCAATTATGAGACTAAGTGTCTCATTTCACTCCGAAATCTTTCCGGACCCGAACCAACTAATCCGATAAGTCATAAATCAATTGTAAGGCATAAATTGAGCAGTAAATCGGAGAATGGGGTTATAATACTCAAAACGACCGGCCGGGTCGTTACACGTATCTTAAAACGCTTACTCTATAGGGTGTTTCTCTATATCTCAAGCTTTCGTTTGAAACAAGAAACTATACCAAACATAACTTAATATAAAAACAGAAAGAAGAAAATCTTATCGCTTTTGGTTTAACGACGAATAATTATTCCCTTAAACTCACTAATAATGCAATTTTCATTTTTCTTCCTTTTCCGTTCGTTCCCTTTCCTAGTTAGCAAACAAAGCATCAGTTTTCATGAAATCCGTGAAGCAAAGACTAACGAGTTAGGAAAAAGTAGCCAAATGGGATAAAGACATAGTTTAGGTCATTTACTGCTCCTTTTTTTCTGCCTCTATTGTATTTGGTCGTGTTTTTGTCACTGTTGAATCGAGACGTAAAAATGGCTAAGTACTTGGGCAAGTCCTACCTGTATTAGTACATTTAAATAAAAGCTTTTAATAACCCAAAAAAAAGAAAGAAAACAGTACAGATATTCCATCAAGAAAAGGATATTCTAAAATATTTAATACTAAAATTTTTAAACTTTAAAAAAATCTTGCAACTTGCAAGAACAAGATAAACAATAAACTAAGAGATATCTCTCAATTAAATAAATAACGCCATGTAGAGATGTGGGAACGGAAAATGGAGGAGGTACGTACTATTAAAAACTACTACCTTATATAGGTCGTTTACGCCAAATTAATTTTTTACCTTTTGAGAAAAAAAAATATGACAAGTTTTTGAAAAAAGAAGAAAAGGGGGTTGTTCTTTAACAACAACTACAACAAATTTAGTATCCGCATTCATGCAAGGTTCAAAGAAGAACTGTATTCCTACCGTGTGATGTAGACAGTCTAATTTAATGGAAGCATTAGTGACTATTTCTACGGATCGAATCTATAATCTATAAGTGATGAGAGGTGGGTAAGTTAGGTACTTCTTGAAGTATGTCTTTTTCGAGGGTGACACATATCCACGATTGCAGAGCAATTGGTCCATGCACATATATCCAGAAGTATCCAATATCCAAGAATTATACAACGAAATAGGATAAGATTTTGTATTGGAATATTGATAAATTGACTTGATTTTAAAGTAGCCATCAACAATAAATTAGAAGAGTATCATATGTGAACAAGTATAGGAAAAAATTAAAATTAACATCATTGAAATTGGCTAGTATAGGAATAATATGATTGAGAAGAAGATAGAGTAGTGGGCTGTTATTTGTCTATATTATTTGGCAAATTTAGTGCCAAGAAAATGTATAAACTTTTTAAATATATAATCGCTAGTATACACGCAATTGTAAAACACAAAATTCAAGAGAATTCAAAAAAACAAAACTCGCTTATATTTAAGAAATTATAATCTATATCTATATTATATTAAAAGTACGAAAGCACTTAGCGAAATATCGTTCGCCTTTTTTACCTTTTAAAAATAGAGTTTACATTGGATAATATTTTCCTAATATGTAGGAATACTCATTTAATTATTTTTCTAATATTCAAGACTACAAAATCAACTACATTTTATATATTATATTCTTCCTTATTTGGACTACGTAGAAAATCTTAATATTTAAAACTTAAAAATATTAATATTTTATTTTATATAAATCTTTACACTTAATAAATTATATATGAATAGTAAGAAAAGGAAAGAATTAAAAAGACTAACAAAAGAGGATGTAACCACTTGGTATTTAGAATTTTACCTTTTGGACAAATACCGAAAATTAAATCAAAAATGAAAGAGGATGTACCACGTTCTTGGAAGATAACAGAGTAACTTTTGTTATGTTTTGATTTAGGTAAAACTCTTTTACATACTAAAATACTTAAAAATATATATGACTATTTCATTAACAATATTATTCTACATTGTATCTTTATTTTCAAAAGTTTTAAATTGACTATTATAATTATTTGAAATGTTGAGCAAGAATCAATAATACACTCAGATATTATCAATTATTGTACCAAGATAATTTATGACATCTACAAAAAAAATTAAATAATAATAAATTTAGTTGAAATAGTGGATTTTGTTATACACCATATTTTTTTTATATGTGGAAGTACGCCATAAATAAATTGATATAAGATCGAAAATGAGATGTTACATTCCGCATTTTCGTACGTTAAAGTTTCGTCGTAAGCTAATCGACGTAAGTTCGGGAATGAAATTATTTTGAGATTATAAGCATTATGCTATTTCAAACAAGTGATGAGTAAATTCGTGAAGGTGAGAGGGTAAGCAAATCAAAGAAAATTAATTTTCGTCAAAGTGACATGTTGGGATAAAATACGGTCCGAGCTAAAATACCCGGTATTTATGGACTAGTACCATAAAAGGTACCACATGACCATGATAGTAAGGTGTATAAGGTATGTTAAAAGCGGATAGTATTTTAAGTAATTTGAGATAATTCTTAATTATGTGAGTAATTGATTAATTATTAGATTAGTGAGCGAAAACAAAGTTGATTAAGGAATCTTGGATAAGCCTAAGGTGCCCAAACGTGGCAGCAAATGAAAGTGACTCACAAATAAAAAATGTGACTCTTTTGCTAAGTGATAAGGTGTAACATTTAAAGGTTTGGTCATCAAAAGTGTGGGGCCACACCCACTAATACAAAATTCACAGAAATGAAGATACTTCATCTTCAAAGTTACGGATGAACTTCAGCAAGAAAGGTTATACAATATTATGATCAAAATTAGACAACGTTCAGCAAAGATTCAACCAAATTTCATATCATATTAGCAACGTGAGTTGCTTCAATATTTCCTTCAAAACGTGAGATTGGCACCTTAAGAACATATATCAATTTAAAGAGAGATTTGGCATGTTAAGAGAGATACATATATCAGTTTCAAACCAGATTTCATGGCATCTTAAGAACGTGAGATTTGGCAAATTCTAAGGGAGTACGGTGCAATCTTTCTCAAGAATATCATACGAATTTTCCCTACCTCGGTCTGCCATTACATGTTTCGTCGCAAAAGACGTGTGTTAGAGGAATTATCAAGAGAATCGGTCCAGGTATGTTAAGGCTATCCTTTCTTTTTTTTGGCATGATCCAAATGATACAAACGAAACGAGCAAAATACGCAACTTTCATAAATGACTCTATTCATAGAAATACTAGGGGTGTCTATATTCTTGATTACCCGTGTGAATTATTATTATATCTTTTGTTCATGGGTCTTAGAAAAATACGTATTTGATAAAGTTTGTCCGAAAGGTATATTGATTTTATGATATTCGAGAAATCTTATTAACGTATTTCTTACGCATTTCATGCATTTATACATGTACATTGACCCATGACCAGAAGGCGTTATATACGCGTATATTATATGTATATGAGATATGGAAAAAGGTTACGGCGTTATATACGCACCACCACTTGATCAGCTGGTATACGTTGATGATTTGCCCACAGTGGCCGAAATGATATGATGGGATGCCCTCAGAGGCTTGATGATGTTAGGAACGCATATACATATGCATGGTATGACATTTATACGCATATGCATGACATTATAAAAAATAAAATGATTCACAGAGCTATGCAAACGTACATGTTGAGTCTTTTACTCCATACTTCTATCATGTCTATTATTTACTGATTTTCATTCCTTACATACTCGGTACATTAATTGTACTGACGTCCTTTTTGCCTGGGGACGCTGCGTTTCATGCCCGCAGGTCTCGATAGATAGGTCGAGAGTCCTCCAAGTAGGCGATCAGCTCAGCGAAATATGTTGGTGCACTCCATTTGCTCTAAGTTGCTTGTTTGGTCAGTATGATTTAGATGTGTATTATTTGGTATGGCGGGGCTCTATCCCGACCTTTATGACAATTATGTATTCTTAGAGGCTTTGTAGACAGATGTCATGTACGTAAAAGATTGTATGGCCTTGTCGGCCTATGTTCAGCGTACGAGTGGTTATTTTGGTCTTATAGGCCCATATGTCTTATGTATAAGTTGGTATTACATGTTGTATTCTACCTATCTCACGGCAGCCTCTCTGTCTCAGTTTTCTATGATAGTATGATACGAAAAGATACGTTATGTTGGTACTCGGTTGAGTAAGGTACCGGGTGCCCATCGCGGCCCATCGGTTTGGGTTGTGACAAAAGTGGTATCAGAGCAGTTCTGTCCTAGGGAGTCTACAAGTCGTATCTAGTAGAGTCTTGTGTATTGGTGTGTTGTGCACCACACTTATAAGCAAGAGATTATAGGGCATTTAGGACTGTCACTCTTTCTTCTTACTCTAGATCGTGTGGTAGAGCTCAGTTGTAAGAACTCAATTTCCTAAACTCTATCTTATTCATAATACGACGATACCTACATCCAGAAAGACGGTTGGTAAGAGATATAGTTGTGGAAGAGTTGAGTCAGAGGAACTTGATTTTTCATGATGCTTATGATGAGTAAATATGAGGTCTTCGGTAGATCATGTGTGTACTAAGATGTGTAAAACTTCTTAATAAGGATCCCTAAGGCAAAAATGTCTATCCACTCTAATGGTAAAAAGGAATAAGAGAATTGAAAGGTAGATATAAGTTTTAGCAAGTAAAAGAAGCAAGATTAAAAAGGGTACGAGCTACCGAGCTAATGAAGATTTTTGCAGAGGAATATAAGCCTTTTGGTTTACCTTCAACAATAACAGAGGTATGTACAATTGGCCACACCCATCTCATTTATGCCATATGGAGGCTAACAGAAGTAGTATAAGAGAAGGCAGGATATCAGGATCTAGCTGGGGTTAGGGTAACCCAAAATAGTAGATGGATTATTAGCGTTAGATGACATTTCCGAAGGATATTGCAAATAAGCTAATAGATCTCCTTGTGAGATGCCCAGATGGTGCACTTTAAAATAGTACAACCAGATATGAGTACTACAAAGATAGGCACTAGAAGTCTGGAAGGGATAAATATTATCTTAGTATAACTCTCGTCCCTAGTAGAGTGAAAATGTTATGCGACCCGAAGAGCCAGTGGATGGGGAAAGGGGAGCTAAAATCAAAATAATGTCTTGTTAAAGTTTTCTGAATAAAGTGATAGACATAAATGTTAGCGAAAAATAAGAAAAGAGTTAATGAAGCATTATGAGTAAGATATAATACATGGATGACAACGGTAGATCAAAAGATGGAAGTATTACAGAGTCTATAGTCAAGTGAAGGAAAAGACGAGAGGTGACAGGCCTTGAGACAACAAAAGAGTATAGGCCATAAAGTCATATCCTCATTTCAAGAAATAAGTTCGTGACTCTAACGCGACTACCAGAAGGAAAGGTTAGACTCCAGAGTAATAGAAATCAGTATGGGCTGATGAACAAGATAAACTAAACATGAACTAGGGACTGAGTAATAGTCGGCACCATGAGAATTTCAGAGATTGCGTTCCGGCGATAATAGAGTGGACGACAGAAGAATAATCTTTAAAGGTCATTCAGGAAGACGCTTTCCTAAAGCAAGCAATATGAGAAAAGTTAAGCTTAAGGGACTATGTGTGCCAGTTACACTAAGTGTCACCATCACGAGTAAGGGTCATCGATGATGTGAAAAGACGCCAAAGATAAAGAGGTAAAGCATCTATAGGTAGATCGTCATAGCTCCAACTCTTAGTACTTCCATAAATAGGGAAATATAGAGTGATATGGCATTAAGTCAGAATTAAGTGATTATAGAATGGTAAAGGAAGAGTGCGATAAAAAAATGAAAAAGGGATGAGATTGCACTTATTCAAAGCCTACAGAGATACTACGATTCCAGAACATTATGCAAACACGACGTCAAGGAAAGGAAGTAAGGGTCCCTGCCCGAGATATTATTGATAGATAAGGAGCCAGTGCGAGACGTAAGTTAAGACAAAGGAAAATTACCCAAGAAAGATTACGCGAAATATTGATATGAGAATGGGCCAAAGAATAGTTAGCAGTTGATTCAGGAAGAGCCTAGTTATGGCGAGACAAGAGGATACAGACAAATCAGCAGATCGTGGAAGATAAACATAGTGAACCCCAACATAGTGAATCCAGTCTCGCAGATAATGATATCTTGATCCTTGAGAAATATTCAGATAGGAGTTGGGGTAGTTAAACGTACCGTATGAGTATTACGGAAATAAAAGAGAATGCCACTGGGAAGACGGCCAAAATATCAGTTCAGAAGCAAACCCTACAAGCACAAAGGCGTGGAGGTAAGTAACTACGGATAATTATAGGCGAGGAAGGACATCAAAAATTTTATTGGGTATGCGATGTAATAAGCTCACAGCTTTACAAGAATCAGAGGGTCTTCCCTAAGTACTACAACAAAAGACTAGCTGAGAAAATAAGGAAGAAGGCTTCAACCTAAGCACAGTGACCTAAAGAGGAAATGGTCTTGTAACAACAGTCTCACAACAATATTGTATGCACCCCATAAGAAAGTGGCACCTATCGTGGCTAATGAGCGGGATATGAAACCAAAAGTAATATTCGAGACCATATGAGTTGCACAAAATTCCGGTATGCGTGGGAATTAAGATAAGCTAAGTATGCACGCAACAAGTGGCAGAACGACCAGGAGAAGTAATAGCTTACGTTTAAAGAAAGCTGAGAAGGAACAAAAGGAATTATTCGATCAATGATCCAAAGTTAGTTACGTTATGAACGCACTTAAGATTTCGGAGTATTATCCATGCAGCATATATGTTGACAATCATACAGCCGTAGAAAACTCCGAAATAAGTTAAAAGAAAAAAATTAAGTCCAGGTAATAGACAAAGGATTGAATTGTTAAATGATGGTATCACGGATATTCCAGAGCGTCCATGAAAGGCTAAAGTAATAACTAATACCATGAGCCGCAGATTGGAAGATAGCTTAAGCCTAAAGGCTTATCAGAAGGAAGAAGAAAGTAAAGAGTTACATCAACGAAGTAAATCAGGAGTCTGATTATTGGACCCAGAAAATTATAGACCTCGTGATTGAGAATATTGCAGGATCACTCTTAATATCAGAGGTACATGAGAGATAGTACAACAACCATATTCTATAACGACTCAACAAGACAGCCAGTTAGAAGAGTACCAGCCTCATAAGAAGTCAGTATGAAGCTCTCACCGGATTGTGCATGCACCAGAGGTGCAAGTATTATAATAAAGCTTCAAGTTGAGGATGTGAATTATACTTGTGTGCAAGGAAGGTTATGAAAGAGAGAGAAGAATATGAGGCGATATTTTAAGGTAAGTAAGGTAAAGGTGAACAACGTACGAGATACTCAAATGCAGAAGGTTGTAAATAGTCCATACTTCGGATAGAAGGCTAGAAGCACGGGGATTCAGTATCCAGGAATAATAGCGGCATTGTCAGTAGCATATCTTCCAGCCTATGGTTTCTAGGTACCGAGAGATCTAACCAAGAGAGCAAAGAAAAGTTAGAGACGATGTGATGTCTCGCTTGATGCTCCAGAATACCATAAGGAAATCTATGGTGCAAGAAAGTTGAAGGAAGGTTGCGAATAGTATAAATAGATACGTATAGGTCGCAAGTTAAAGTATAGTAAAGCGACAAAGTTTTATGATAGGAGTAAGGATGAGAAAGGGCGAGTGAGAAAGTGACGAGAATGGATAAGTCCTCGGGATTAAGCCCATGAAAACAAGAGAGCTAATGATTTTTCTAAGTTATAGAAAGTTCAGTATAGCCTAAATGAACTCAAAGGGATCTAAGACTAATAGCATCTAGAAGAAATGGAATGTTGCCCCGGTAGTGGAATGAGGATGTGATTGTGCTATATAAAGGATGACGTTTGGGCCTTCGATTGAGTAATGACTTGAAGAGGATTTCATGAATTGTACGGGATTAAAATACCCATGTAAGGTGAGTCATACTGGTATGCTACAAAATACGGTTATGAAAGTATATTATCGCCCCTAGGTGGATCAATCTAATTACTCCAGATATCCCCGATGAGACGTGAGCCCTAGCGGCAGTGTTACATAAGAGATCAAGTTATCAATGGTATATAATAGATCAACATTAAGGTGAATCAACAATAGATGGGTAAAAGTTCAACAGTATGAGGTGAGATCAGGCCGTCATACTTAAGATGAATAGTAATAAGGAAGCATTAAAGAACTTAGATTTATATATATGGGATAAGCAATGAGAGTAAACTGAGTTTGGTAGCAGACCTCAGTAACAATAAATCAAGGCAAGATTTATGGTATATTATGACCTACTTAAATGTAGTAAAGGCATGCGGATAGATAACCGGGCCTATGAAATAAGATATAGCGATATTCGTAAGATCAACAAAGTACCAAGCTAAGAACTTCAGTATACCTATAGATGCCCAGACGGACATCTTATCAAGCTATGTATATGTTTACAAAGTGAGGCCTAGAGATGGGCTAAAAGCTGGAGGAAAAGGGAGAGAAGAGTCGCATAGGCGCACTTACAAGGTCAGAGTTGTACAGGCTACATGATAGAAGGTAGCAACAGTTACGAGATTGGAAGGATTCCGACCATAAGTCGTGGTGTGAGAAAGAGGCCTAAAGGGGGGAATGTCCTGGCCTTTGGAATTATTCACAGAACAGTTGCCTAGATAGCAAGGACAGTACTAAAGTATTCAGAAGACATAAGTCATGAAAATAATAAGTGCATCAGTCAACATTCGAGGACGAATGATCCAAAGGGGGGAATGATGTTACACACCATATTTTTTTTGTACGTGGAAGTACGTCATAAATAAATCGATATAAGCTCATAAATGAGATGTTATATTCCGCATTTTCGTACGTTAAAGTTTCGTCGTAAGCTAATCGACGTAAGTTCGGGAATGAGATTATTTTGAGATTATAAGCATTATGCTATTTCAAACAAGTGATGAGTAAATTCGTGAAGGTGACAGGGTAAGCAAATCAAAGAAAATAAATTTTCGTCAAAGTGATATGTTGGGATAAAATATGGTCCGAGTTAAAATACCCGGTATTTATGGACTAGTGACATACAAGATACCACATGATCATGATAGTAAGGTGTATAAGGTATGTTAAAAGCGGGTAGTATTTTAAGTAATTTGAGATAATTCTTAAGTATATGAGTAATTGGTTAATTATTAGATTAGTGAGCGAAAACAAAGTTGATTAAGGAATCTTGGATAAGCCTAAGGTGCCCAAACGTGGCAGCAAATGAAAGTGACTCACAAATAAAAAAATGTGACTCTTTTGCTAAATGATAAGGTGACACATTTAAAGGCTTGGTCATCAAAAGTGTGGGGCCACACCCACCAATACAAAATTCACAAAAATGAATATACTTCATCTTCAAAGTTACGGAGGAACTTCAGCAAGAAAGGTTATACAATATTATGATCAAAATTAGACAACGTTCAGCAAAGATTCAACCAAATTTCATATCATCTTAGCAACGTGAGTTACTTCAATATTTCCTTCAAAACGTGAGATTGGCACCTTAAGAACATATATCAATTTAAAGAGAGATTTGGCATGTTAAGAGAGATACATATATCAGTTTCAAACAAGATTTCATGGCGTCTTAAGAACGTGAGATTTGGCAAATTCTAAGGGAGTACGGTGTAATCTTTCTCAAGAATATCATACGGATTTTCCCTACCTCAATCCGCCGTTACGTGTTTCATCGCAAAATACGTGTGTTAGAGGAATTGTCAAGAGAATCGGTTCAGGTATGTTAAGACTATCTTTTCTTTCTTTTTGGCATGATCCAAATGATACAAACGAAATGAGTAAAATACGCAACTTTCATAAATGACTCTATTCATAGAAATACTAGGGGTGTCTATATTCTTAATTACCCGTGTGAATTATTATTATATCTTCTGTTCATGGGTCTTAGAAAAATACATATTTGATAAAATTTGTCCGAAAGGCATATTGATTTTATGATATTCGAGAAATCTTATTAACGTATTTCTTATGCATTTCATGCATTTATACATGTACATTGACCCATGGCCAGAAGGCGTTATATACGCGTATATTATATGTATATGAGATATGGAAAAAGGTTACGGCGTTATATACTCACCACCACTTGATCAGCTGGTATACGTTGATGATTTGCCCACAGTGGCCGAAATAATATGATGGGATGTCCTCAAAGGCTTGATGATGTTATGAACGCATATACCTATGCATGGTATGACATTTATACGCATATGCATGACATTATAAAAAATGAAATGATTCACAGAGCTATGCAGACGTACATGTCGAGTCTTTTACTCCATGTTTCTATCATGTCTGTTATTTACTAATTTCTATTCCTTACATACTCGGTACATTATTTGTACTGACGTCCTTTTTATCTGGGGACGCTGTGTTTCATGCCCGCATGTCTCGATAGGCAGGTCGAGAGTCCTCCAAGTAGGCGATCAGCTCAGCGAAATATGTTGGTGCACTCCATTTGCTTCGGAGTTGCTTGTTTGGTCGGTATGATTTAGATGTGTATTGTTTGGTATGGCAGGGCTCTGTCCCGACCTTTATGACAATTATGTATTCTTAGAGGCTCATAGATAGATGCCATGTACGTAAAAGATTGTATGGCCTTGTCGGCCTATGTTCAGTATACGAGTGGTTATTTTGGTCTTATAGGCTCATATGTCTTATGTATAAGTTGGTATTACATGTTGTATTCTACCTATCTCACGGCAGCCTCTCCGACTCAGTTATCTATGATAATATGATACGAAAAGATACGTTATGTTGGTATTCAGATGAGTAAGGTACCGGGTGCCCGTCGCGGCCCATCGATTTGGGTCGTGACAGATTTCTTGGCTAAAAATATAATTATGATTTCTAAAAGGACAATCGAATTTTAAAATTCATTTATGGTATATAGTGATTGTCAAATCTGTGAGATCTTACAAAATTTTGCTTTTGTTTTTATTTTTCTTCTTCTTTTGGAGCATGACTTGCATGGACGATTTCCCACTCATTTGATTTTCTTACAATTTGACAAAAGAATTTTTATTCGATAAAATATAATTATAATAATATTTAAAATTTGATATGAGCTAATATTAAGAATTCAAATCAATAAAACATAACTTTTATTCATTTATTGCTGAAAATTAATAATTAAGTATTTGGAACAGCTAATTAGCAAAAAATCAAATTTATTCTTTTTGAAAATTATCATGCAAGTAAAACTATCTTCAGGTTGATAATAATCTTGGCTTAAATAGATATATTTCAATAAAAAAGACTAGCGATGATGAAACATATTAGAAAATAAAATCGAGTCAATTATAATATAGTGTTAAAAATTAACTTGGTTAAAAGTCATACTAGAAGAAATAAGAATGAAACAATAAGCACTCAAAATGAGTTGACATTTATTATTATTTTTATTTTTCATCTATTCCAACAATTGGCTCTCTGTGGTTTTTTTATACGTAATAAGTTTTTGGTTGTAAAATACACATTCAGTATTAGTCATTTTTAGATTTTACATTACTTAATTATCTATTTTTTAACCTAAAAACTATATGACCTAGCTGTTCATTCCAATAGTTCTAAAAGAAAGATATAATTTTTTTAATTAGTGTTAATTTGATGACTGTTTGAATAATTATAATAAAAATATATAACGATTTCGATCATTTTAGGTTTAATATTATATCACAAAAATGACTACAATTTTTGTTAGCTTACCCCAAAGGATATGCCCTTCAAATTAATATAAAATACATGTGCTCAAAACTTTTACGTGTGAACCATTTTATTCTAAAAACTATATGACGAACCTCTTTTATATATATATATATATATATATATATATATATATATATATATATATATTAATGACCCTTTGAAGAATCATAAAAAAAAAAAACCAAAATTTAATTACCAAAAACAGATGTATCAATCATTTTTAGATTTAATATCATATTACATAAATGACTACAATTTTCGTAAGATTTTTTCAAAAGATATGTCCTTCAAATTAAGATGAAATATGTGTTCTCCAAACTAATTATTTTCAAATATAACGACAAATGGAGTTAATCAATATTAGAATTATTTAAATTCTAATTCCACTTTGATACATCAAATACACTTTCAAATCTAATTCTAAGTCATTCTCTGGAGTAAGTATATCATGGATGAGCCATCTTTCAATTGTATTTTACTAGCTTACTTTATTAATCTTTTTGAATGTCTTTTCTCATTTATAGGGCACTTTGATTTTGTGTTCATCTAAAATTTGTGGATTAATAGTTGTTTTCTATATGTGTGAAGTTCTATCCGCTATTTATGTTTTCAATGACTATGTGTACTACTGAAACTGAAAAGAAAACGTGCTAGCTTTATTTATTAGAACCTGGCATAAATTTTAAGTTGAATTATTAACTGATGATTGAGGATTTTCATGAAGCATTTTTTTCTTAATTGAGTTAGTTATACGTACAATATCAATATTAATAATCATTGTCAGGAACTTATACTTTTATTTCAGAACTCAAACGCTCATTGAGATAGGATACACGTGTAATGCGCGTACCCTGAATGATTTTTTTATTATACTGAACGTAAAAAAATTATTGGATAAAAATTATAATTACATTTAAATATTTAAAACTTGGGATGAGCTAATATTAAGATTTGAATCAACAGAAAATATTATCTTTAACGTTAAGAACAATCCTAATTAACAAAAAAAAAATCTTTAATTTAACTAATTGGCGAGAAATCCAAATCATTCTTTTCAAAATTTATAATAAAATCGATTATAATATAGTAGTAAGATTCAAACGGTTAAAAATGCAAACATTAAAAACAATAAGGATGAAACATTAGAAGACAAAATATATTCTAAGTTAGTTGCCATTAATTAATTTCTTTCTTTTGGTATTCATTCAAATAAATGACAAACTCCCTATACTTTTCTATGTACAAAGTTACTTATTTTAAAAATATTAACTTAATGCACACATTTTAAAACTTAGCATTTGATAACTTGATTTACATATTCTTCGTATGTATATATTTTACTGATTGACGCTAAGCACACGTGCAACGCACGTACAATAAATCTAGTACACGTAAAAAGAGTATTCACCTATATTACAATACAATTTCTAACAAAGATGATTTAATTGAACCCCTTCATTAAATATGGTTTCGGCACTTTTTTCACAATGCAATACATATAATTTTCGTATATACATCTACCACCTAACTTAAAATATTTAATCCGGTGTAAATACGGGTATGGACAATTTTTTTCTTCACATATGCGGCTTTATAGTGGCAGTGGCGGCTACTATGGATGAAAGGTGGATGCACATTGGTCAAAGTAGGTTTAGGTTCTTAAGGTTGGAATTTTATACCACATAACAATTAAGATTCCTTAATTAGGATAGACAAAAAATTATTTTTAAAGAAAGATCTACATGTCCAAGTATGGAACGTACATAATCATATGACTAAAATAATGGTAAGAAAATATTCTAAAATTGGAATAATATAATATTCCTTCCTTACACAATATTGGCATTCAATAATTACAAGATATACTTCTTTAATAGTCCAACTCCTCACATCTCTGAGTCTCTTTCATCCAAATTGACATAATACTATTGCAGCACACCTTGACCTAGTCATGCAGCCGCGCAACACTTATTATTCTATAGTACTTATTATTTTTAATTTTCTGCAGAATTATTATTTTATTTTATTTTATTTTATTATTTGTATGCTAAAAATATACAATGACAATTGGTCAATTCATAAAAAATATTCCGGTGCACAAGCATACCGCGTTCCGAGAAGGGCCGCATCCAATGAGATGGCATACCTTAATGCAAGTATCACTGGCTTATTCCGCTGCTAAACAACTTCATATCTTAGGGTAATATATATATATATATGGTGCAAGTGACCAACTTGTAACTGCATTATAGAGTATTTGTGAGAGATTTGTGGAGCTCTGTTTTCTCTGTTTTTATTTTCAAGAATCAGAGTTACACTCTGCAGCAATGGTAGCAATAGTTAAGTATGGAATAATTGGTGTTGGGATGATGGGAAGAGAACATTTAATCAATCTTTATCATCTCAAAAGTGAAGGAGTTGCTGTTGTTTGCATAGCAGACCCATATGTCCCTTCTCAAAAGTATGCCCAAAAGTTAGCAGAATCGTTTAACTGGCCTCTCCAGGTATGAATTAAATCACCCTGTCACTTTTATGTTTTCTTATTACTTTGGTTTTATAACATTGGTTTCCCAATTAACTTTGACAACTAAATTTTTTATTTCATTATGTACCTGATTGATCGTCATGTAACTGCCTAACCTGATTTTCACGTACTTCATTGATCGCTAGGCTACATGCTTATAGCCTAAAGGCACTTTCAGCCTGTTCAAAGGCACTTTCAAGATTTTAGATTAATTGGGGCAGAGTACAACTGCACTCACTACATGTTGCTAACAATGAATTTGGACATAGTTTAAATGTATATTTTAAAAAATTTAGGTAGTTCTAGCCGAAAGCAATGGGTACATTTACACCAACTGCAAAAAAGGTGGATCCATATCTGGCGGAATTTCATAAGATTGTTATAATTGTTACACTATCATTAATTCATGTGTCTAGAAACAATGAATGGTCTGGCTTTTCAATTTGTTAGAAGTTTCGAAAGTAAACAAAAAAATTAAAAATTAAAAAACGGTTACATTCTTAACTCTTATGGAGTTTTAAAAATCCTTACTGTTTTTTCTCAACTTTTAGGATTACTTCTTCCCAGTTTTGTTGCTGCTGGAATTCAATGTCCGCATATGACAAATTGCTTTTCACTTTTATTCTCTAAATCACTTATAATTTTTGTGTTGTAAGCCCTTCAAGTTCTGAAATATATGAATGGAAACCTCACCTTGGTAAAAGTGATATGTCTTTCTTTTGCTGCCGGAAGGAAGAAGGATATACATATAACATATCCTTGAATTTGAGCTTGGAATGTGGTTAACTAACTATGAGTAGAAAAGTCTTGAGTAACAGTACTAGATGCTTGATAATTTGAAAAGTTTCCCTTGTCTTTCGCTAAACTTATAAGCTGGTCAAACTGGCTTATAAGCTGGTCAAATTGACTTATAAATACCTTTTGGCTTATCTACGCGTTTGGTAAACATACAAAATGCTTATAAGCTAAAATAAGTCATAAGTCATAAGTTGGTCACCCCCAACTTGTGATTTTTCAGCTTATAAGCACTTTTAGTTTGGTCAGGGCTTTTACTAGTTTATCCTTAATAATATTTTTTAATTTACAAAATATTTTCCCAAAATAAATTTTCTAACTCTCTTTCGTTGTTTATCCTTTTCTTTACAAAGAAACTTTTTAATTTATAATCATTTGTAAAGTTTTTAAGAGTATTTTAGTCATTTTACCAAAATAACAGCTAATCAACGATTTTCTACCAAACATATCAACTGTTTATTATCAGTTTCAGCACGTCTATCCATACACGTAAGTGCTTATTTAAAAAATCAGTTTCAACACTTAAAAATATTTTTCTAACACCTCAAGCGTATCAGCTATTTACAATCAACAAATCCAAGCGGGCTCAAAATCTAAAACTTGGCCAAGCATTAAGCTTTTCTTGTTCTAAATTTTGCTATGAATCATGGTCCATGAAAGACTTTGTAAGCATCAGTTGCAAAAGCATAATATAGGGACGACATACATTGTTTTTTCATGCTCTCTTACTCCCCCCCCCCCCCCCTATTTATTTTTATTTTATGATAAGTAACATTTTGATCTTGTGGTTCGGCCCTTACTCAGACCCCGCGCATAACAGGAGCTTAGTTCACCGGGCTGCCTTTTTTTTTCTTAACATGTTGATTGTGATATGTCGTTGCATATACAGGTTTTTGCAGGGCACAAGCAGATGTTAGAAAGTGGGCTCTGTGATGTGGTGGTAGTTTCAACTCCAAACATGACTCACTATGAGATTCTAATGGATATCATCAATCATCCAAAACCCCATCATGTATTGGTGGAGAAGCCTTTGTGTACAAATGTTTCAGACTGCCAAAAGGTCAGTAGTATCTCAAATACCTCTCATTCCAAGAGAAACAGAAAAGAAAAGCTTCAAAATATACACTTACATATTGCACGGGTAGCGGCAGCTAAACTTCTTTAGAGTTTCTAGGCCACTTGTTTTCAGCTATGAAATCTTCAATTTTTCCCTCTATTATACTCTGAAATGGTTTTGAAATATGGATCAGGTCATAACTGCTGCCAAAAGGAGATCTGATATGTTGGTACAAGTTGGGCTAGAGTACAGATATATGCCACCTGTTGCAAAACTGATAGACATTGTTAAAGAAGGAGCTTTAGGACAAGTGAAGATGGTGGCAATTCGAGAACATCGGTTTCCCTTTCTAGTTAAGGTGGTTATTCAGCTAACAACTTGTACTTCCATTGTAGTGACAAATGCTAATGACTTGTTCTTCTTATAGGTCGATAATTGGAATAGGTTCAACTGCAACACTGGGGGTACTCTAGTAGAGAAATGCTGTCATTTCTTTGATCTAATGAGGCTTTTCATTGGAGCTAATCCTGTTCGTGTTATGGCTTCTGGAGCAATGGATTTGAATCACAAAGATGAAGTATATGATGGACGGGTAATTTACTTTTTTTGCTACAGAAGTTCGATTAGATACAAATAATCTCTAGCAATAGCATTTCAAAGAGCGCAAAAGCCAACATTTAGCAGCCATCTATCTAAAACATAGAAAGAAAACTTGGCTAATTTTTCATGATTCATAATTTCAAAACTACCTTTTATTGGTCCTATTTCGTCTGGAAATACTGGAATTGTGGAGCTAGCTGATCACTACCAGGTAGTTTAGGGTTGACGACTGGCTATATCCACATAAGTTTTTGAACAATTCAAGATAAAGCAGAGTAAGCATGCTTAATTAAATATGGTTTTGGGAGATGTTAGTCTTGTGTGACATGGTTTAACTACTTCTGTTTTCGATATTCAGGCGCCTGATATAATTGACAATGCTTATGTTATTGTGGAATTCGACAATGGTTGCCGCGGCATGCTTGACCTCTGTATGTTTGCTGAGGGAAGTAAAAATGAGCAAGAAATATCTGTAGTAGGTGATATTGGAAAGGTAAATCTCCTACCCTCTTTTTCCCCTTTCTCTTCTTGCACAAATGAAGGGGAGCCTTGACGTAACTGGTAAAGTTGTTGCCATGTGAAGTTTGAGTCGTGAAAACAGTCTCTTGCAGAAATGCAGGGTAAGAACCGGACCCCGCGCATAGCGGGAGCTTAGTGCACCGGATTCCGCTTTTCTTCTTACACAGATATTGTAATAAACTCCCACTTATGAATGTCTTGCCAAGTTTGCTCTTAACTTACCCTCCTCCTTTGATGTTCTTTCTCAAATTTATCAGGGCGAAGCACTTGTGCCTGAGGGCATTGTGCGTTGGGGTACACGAGCTGAAGGAAGAAATGGTGTACAAACCTTACTAGCTGAAGATAAGCGAATAAAGTAATTCATTTGGTTTATCTTGAGCTATTAAGTCTTTGTTATCGCTATAATTTCCTCATGTTTTCAATTCGATTTTCTTTGACAGATATGATGGGCTACATCATGGTTCAAGCTACTTAGAGCACCTCTACTTTTTGTCAGCAGTAAGAGCAAGAGGAGAACAAGCTCCTGCTGTTGGTTTACATGATGGTTTGGTTTCAGTAGCTATTGGAGTTGCTGCACAGCTTTCGATTAAGATAGGTCGAGCTGTTACTATTGAGGAAGTCATGAATGAAAAGCTTCAATCTACTAAGTCTTAATATCCAGCCTTCAAAATTAAGAATGTAGTAATAGAACAAAAAACAAGGGTAGATAGTGATTGATCTATTCTCGACTTGTCTAGTATTCATCTTATTATTATTGAATCATTTTAGAAAGTAGAAAAACTTATAGTACACCCTGATGCATTTGATCAATCTGGTTCTTTCTTTATTTGCTTGAGAGCTAATGGATAAGTTAATCATACAAGAAAATAAAAAAGGAAGACCGTGCGGAATCGAGGAAAATTTGAAGAAACTAACGAGCTTATCACTAAATAGATTCAAGTCAGTGCAAATTCTACCATCACCACAAGTTTTCTCTGGCTCGTTGCTGGAGAAGCGACATACGGGAAATAAAATAAAAGTAAGATGTAATTCTTCTATTTGAAACTTAAAAACAATCCATGAGAAGAGAATTACATGTATAGTTTAGAAGTTCACTTTCATGATTCATAATGAGATATTGCCTGGTAAGAAGCATCTGAATTTCGCTGGATCAAGACTCCAAATACATTTGGGGTAGACTATTAAGTTGGACACCTACAAGACAAGCCCATTTATGTTGTTCAAGCCCAAGAGCCCATTAAACTCGGATATTCACATAGAGATCAAGATGCGGCGGAATACTTTTTGACAATCAAATATTTCAAGAAGACCTACAACATTCTTTAATAGAGACATCCTTTTTTGAAGATAAATTCATCCCCATGGAGGACTGCATTATCCTACGTTCGAGAAACACACAGCTCTAGCCCTCGAATCACGAAGATAATTACGAGAGAAAAATCAAGGGAGAAATAGAATTGTACTCACAATTAATTAATGAAATTACTTTTCTCATATTTTATGATTACAGTTTATTTTTCATATCTTGAAAAATTGGTAGCAAACTTGCCTATTTACAACAAAATTAAAAAGATATCATATTATCTGAAAAAATAAATTTATAAAAGATAAATTGCCAATTTTAAATGCCATGATACTTGGGAGAGTCTAATGGAATGGTTGGAAACCTGCGCAATAACCAATTAAACCGTCTGAACAAATGGGCGAACGAATAAGCTAACAGTTCGAACCATGCTATCTGAATGAGGAGTGTTACGTGTCCTTTTGACATCCAAAAGACCAAAACCCATTATATTGTTATGATTCTGAAAACTTGTCTATATTTGTTAACTCGTTCATGTTGTTGGTATTGACAACTAGATGATTCTGCAACTCCACGTCAAATTTGAGAAAGATGCTAGAGAGACCAAAATCAAGGTCAGCCCAACCAATGTTAGAATCAGAAGCATCACCCCAGGTGAAACAGTAAGTATACTGCCATCTGCCAGATCATGTATTGCTATAACATTCTGCTCACTTCAGTTTGTAGGACACTTTTCTCCTCCGGCCTCCCACTGTCTCATCTGAGGTTGAACATCTTCTACTAAACCAGGTTCTAACTTTACAGTATGCAGTTACAGTATGGAACGCTAATGCTCATGTATTCAATATTATAATAAAATTGGAAATAACAGGTCAGTGTCCCACTTTTGCTGCCCACAAGACATTGTTTTGGACTTTTGTTGTCTCCTAAACTATATAAGCATAACTCCAATGATAAGTATCCCTGCTTTGGACTTGAGAAGTCACTGAGCATTGGACTAAATCTCTGGACATTGGACATATATATGCATCAGATTCATCACTGCCATTAAAGAACGGGATTTTCTTTTTTGATAAGGTAAGCAAATTGCATTAGAAAAGGCATCAAGAAGATGCAGAAGTACAAGAGGAATCAAAAGCTAGCTTCAGTATAACTACATGAAGCTAACAGATCAACAACAACAACAACAACAACAACAATAAACCCAGTGTATTTCCATAAGTGGGTCTTGGGAGGGTAGTGTGTACGCGGACCTTACCCCTACCCTACAAAGGTAGAGAGGAAGCTATCCGATCAAAAATATTGAAAACAACAAAAAACTAGCTCCAAGCTAGTATCAGGGAGCTAACAGTATCCAAAAAAATATGAGTGAATACCCTAAAACTCCCCTAAACTATCACGTTTTTGTCAGATGCTTAAACTATCCGGTGTCCCCAAAACCCCCTTAACTATATCCCCCTATATATTACAAACTCCCTCGTCGATTTTTTAATGAAATATGTAAGGTAACTCGCCAAAAGGCGCGTGGGAGATGAAATTATACATAAAAATGCCCGCAATTGCCCGTGTCTAATGGTTAATTACTGTTACCCTCTTTAAAAAAATTAATTTTTCTATTTCCCCTTTATTTTCTTTATATTCTAGCCTTCCTCTTCATTTTTTTATCTTTTTTCCTCTTTTCTTCTTATGGTTTCATCTTAAAAAAATTCTTCTCTTGTTTCTTCTAAAATTATCTTTCTTTTTCATTTAGGTCTTCCTTTCAACACTATTTAGTCCGCCGAAAGATCATAATTTTTATCAAACCCTTACTGAAATTTTACCGAACCCTATTTTTTTCCCCAAATCTTGTATTAAACTAAAATTCCCGGTGAAATTGAAGGTTAATGGGAAAAATTCAATGTTTAATCAAAGTTTAATAGCGAAAATCACGATTGAGACATGGTGTAGCCATTATCGGAGGAGATGGAAGAGAATTTTTTTTTTTACAAATGACCATGTGTTTATCCCTTTACCCTCTTTCTTTGATTTTTTTAACCCCCCAAACATTTACCCATTTAATTAATTTTTATTATTAGTTAAAATTCTTAATTAAATTGATATTTAGATTAGGCTGAGTAAATAGAAAGGTGTCTCACACGCACCACTAAAAAATCGACGAGGGATTTTTAATATAAAGGGGTATATAGTTAAGGGGGGGTTTGGGGACACCGGGTAGTTTAAGAAGGTAACTGACAAAAATATGATCGTTTAGGGGGATTCACTCAAAAAAAAACTATCAACACTGTTTACAGGGGCATGAAAATTCCAACTGAATAAACAAAGTAAGCATTTCGCTTCCAGAACGGGAATTTAACAACAAAAGGAAAAGTGTTTTGTCATCAACTTCTTAGATTGCTTCAACTAAATGAGAATCTTTCAGTTTTTGTAGGTAAATAAGGGTTCACAATATACAGATACAACAGAGCAGCATTTATGCAAATAAGAAATTTAACTATGTCTAGAAAATGAATTCCCCTGATACAAACAGCAATGCAACAGAAAAATTACCTAAGAATGAGTCCTCGGTCTAGCCCTCTGGTATTCCATCACAATCCTTTGCATTCTTGTGCTGCAACATGAACTCCTGAAACTTCTCTGCTTTCTGTTTCATATCTAAAATCATCTCCTCGGTGGCATCAATTATTTGTTTTGGCAAATGAACCTCCAAATAATCAAACCACTCTCCAAGTGTCATTTTCTCTAAATCCACCTCCTTCTCCTCTTGGACCTCACTCATACTTACACCAGCATTACTAACCGAAACCTCGCAACTCTCCCTTCCCAATTTCACTACCACCTCATCAATCACATTTCTTTCTACTCCCTCACCGGCATTGTTCTCTACTGCTTCTTCACGATCTTTTTGGTTTCTTTCCAACCTCTCCATCACCCCCTCTTCCTCCAAACACTCCCTTCTTGCGGCACTTCCCTTCCCTTTCTCAAGTTGCTTCAATTCCATGTTTTCACCTGCATTTTCCTGAATATTTTCTGCATCTTTTTCCTTCCTTGAACTCTTAGTCCTCCTTACATACACTATCTTCTCTTTCCCAACATCAATTGCTACAGAATTCTTAGCTTCCTCCACAGCATCATCCACATTTTTAACACTCACCACTTTCCTAGAACCCCTAGTCCTCCTCGGACTCGGTTTCCTCTCTTGCTTTGCATCAACTACAGCAAGACTCTTAGTTTCCTCGACACCATCATCCACATTTTTAACACTCTCAACTTTCCTAGAACCCCTCGTTCTCCTCGTACACCGTTTACTCTCTTGCTCTACATCAACCACGGCAAGCCTCTGACTTTTCTCCACACCATCATCCACATCTTTGACACTCTCCACTTTCTTAGAACCCCTTGTCCTCTTCGTACACCATTTAGTCTCTCTTTCAACATCAACTAAAGCAAGATTCTCAGTTTCCTCCGCATCATCATCCCCATCTTTAACACTCTCCACTTTCCTACTCCGTGTACCCCGTTTTGTCTCTCTTTCAACATCAACTACAGTAAAATTCTCAGTTTCCATCACGCTATCAACCATATTTTTCACACTCTCCTCTTTCTTAGAACCCCTAGTCCTCCTCGGATTCGCTTTCCTCCCTTTCTCAACTTCAATTACAGTTAAATTCTCATTTTCGGCACTCTTAGAACTCCTCGTTGTTCTTTTGGAACCCACACCCACATTCTCAATTCCACCATTTCCAAACCCTAATTGGGGGCAATTTTCATATAAAACCCCTAATTCCTTACGCCTAGGGTTTCGCCGGGTATTTTTACACTTCATCTCAGCTTCTTCAACTGAATCAACTTTCATTGCTTCAATTTTGACTTCGATGGAGGTTAATTCGCCGATTTTTATTTTATCACCGTCGGTAAGTTTAGCGGGGCGAGATGGATCGACAGCTAAAGTGTTAAGAAATGTACCGTTGGAGGAACCGAGATCCTCGATCACCCATGAACCGGATTGGAAGTGGATACGGAGGTGTTTGGAGGAGATTCCAGGGTCTTTGATAGGGAGTGTGTTGCCGCGTACGACCCGGCCGATTTGGATCTTGTATCCGGGTTTATAGTCCAGTTTTTGCCTAGAAAGAGGACCCTTTTCCATTATTAGGTGGAGCAGTGGTCCTTCTGGTTGTTCCATTTTTCTTTGCTACGGAGGGTAGAGGGAAGAGGAGAGGCTTTGGTAGTGAGTTGCAGAACCGTAGGATTTCAAATTCTACTTTAGAGGGAAGAGAAAATTGGGGTGAAAAAAATTAAGAGAAAACAGAAAATTGGAACAAAAAATTATTAGTACTGTATGGTTTAACAGAAAAAGAAAAAGAAAAACTTATTTTGTACTTTAATCCTTGAAATATCGAAAAATGTCAAGTTTGGTCCTTATTAAATCTGATTAAGTGTATTCAACCTTCAATTAATAGTAATGTGCACTTTCCAGCTGCTTGTGAATCTTTATAAATTTAACGAATTGTTAATTGTTATACCATTTAATTACCCATATGTTATGTGAAGTTTATACCGTTAATTCACAATTCAAGGTAATACATTCTAAAAATAGTCTAAGTGCGATGTATTTCTATATAAAGGGACCATAATACAAAACCTAATTAATTCAAAGGTTAAATGTGTTTAGTCATGTATTATACGAAAAAGGGTTAAATATATCCCTTTATTATTGAATATTGTTTTAAATTACTCGCTGTTATATTATTCGATCAAATATATCCCTACCGTCTAACTATTGATCAAATATATACTTCATTTGACGGAGGGGCCACACGGAGGGCTTCTCAGCTATCTTATGCCCCAACCCATTGCCCATGCTCAATACCCGATACCCAAAACTCATAACCCGAACTTTTCCAACAACTAAATAACTGAACAAATTCATTTGCTCAAAAATTCCAAAAATAAAAATATGCTCCTTGTTTTTTGACGTTCTTAATAAACAAATTAGAATTTCTTTTCTAAAAATGCAAATCTGAGTTCAAATTTCTGAAAATCGTTTAATGTTATTGTCGAATATCATTATTGGGAGCTGAAATCCGTGATTGAACATTATTGGAAAAAAAAAAAAAAAAAAAAGAGTTTTGACCGCCATTGACTCAGCTTTGAGTTTGGTTCAAAACTTTAGATCTGAAGTTTTAAAATCAAAATCGACTGGGTAAGTTTTAAATTTGTTGTAAAAGCTTGATAGAACCTGAATCCAAAATCTGAGTGCATTTGGATCTGATTTGACAAGATCTTGATCAAAATGTTTTGAGGCCTAATTTGTGGAGAAGATGTGTCGGGTTTCTTTACCTCATCTCTTATTGCTTAAATTGTTTGTTGGATCTTATTCGTATCATTGTACAGAAGTTGCGGGTAAAATCTGAGTACATTTTGTGAAGTTTTGATTAAGTTAGATCGAACAAATTAGAGTTGATTCCGCGAAGAAGACAAGATGAGCTTCCTTGAATTAATCACTGAGCTTTGTTCGAATTTTTGTTGAAAGTCTTTGGTTACAAATTGAGATCGATTGGAGAAGCTTATGTTGAGTTCAGATTAAAATTTTGAAGCAATGGTTCCAAAAATTTGTTGCCTTCGAAGAACCCATAACACTCCGTTCATGCTAACTATAACATTATTACCTTGTTGAATATATGTATACTTAACAAATTCATAACCTTTACTCGGTCCACTTAAAAAGGTCCTTTGTAACTTTAGCCACACAATGGTACCAAAAAAGAGAGAACAAATTGATAATCATCTTCATCATCAAGAGCATGTGGCAAGTGATTGATGTACACAATTGAACCTAACCCAGAGAAAGAGAGTTTAATTTTTAAGTGTTGAGAAGGATCGGGTTATGGGTTATGAATTTTGGTACCGGGTATTGAGCATGGGCAACGGATTGGGGCATAAAATGGATCAGAAGCCTTCCATGTGGCATCTCAGTCAAATTAAGGGTATATTTGATCAATAGTTAGACGGTATGAGTATATTCGATCGAATAGTATAACGGAGGATAACTTTAAACAATATTCAATAGTAGAGAGATATATTTCGCTCTTTACCGTATATTATAAGGATCAACATAAGAATTGACTAATAACTGAAGTACTAAAAGTACTAGTAATTTAAAAACAATGTCTATATCATATACACTTTTATCAAGTAATCGTGGCTAATTACTACTCCATATATTTTCATCTTAATCTATTTTATAACCATGATAAATAAATTAATATAGTTTGATGTGAACTGAATAAGTAATTAATATATTTTTTGTAATCTTAATGGAGTACTATGAAAAAAGCATTCTATTGAAGTAAGTAAAATTGATGTGATGAGCCAAAAGTTGTTCCATTTTGTAAATTTCAAATATCCTCGTTGTTTAGATATGATATAAAGTTGATAATAAATAGACCAACTCTCAAATTTAAGGGACCATATAGATTGAACTTGTTAAATTTCAAAGAAATACCTTATAGCTCAATTGTACCAAAGGCATACATATTCGATAAACTTAAAAGATTATATGTGCATTTATAAGATATGAAGTTGAAGTTAAAAAAAAGTTCATGAAAGTTATTTATGTTTGTACGTAAATGTTACTTTTTCAAAATCTTTGTAAAAATAAAGGTGTTCAAGTCGAACTAAAATTTGTAAAACCTGAACTTCGTAAACCCTTGTTTTTATAACTTTAACCAAATAATACTAAAAAAAAATGAACCAAATGCTACCTTCATATATGTGTTTTGCATAATTTTCACACAAAAATTATATACTAGTGAAAATTTTCAGCCAAAATTGTACATTTCGAAATTAATTCTTTGCAAATATCATAAAATTTCAACTTTATTTCAAGAAACCACGTCCAAATACATTTTTTGTTCAACTTCAAATAATATATTATTTTTAAAATTTTTAACCAAATAATATCCAACCACTTCCTTGAAAATCAAATTCAAGTCATTAATTTCATTTTGGAATTTAAGTAATATATCACTTGAAATACTTTTAATAATTATTTTCATGATCATGTCCTGCATTTGTTTAGATTTTTTTTTCTTTTTTGAAAAATTTTCAGAAAAATATACAGCCGCTACCTTTTGGGTGTGCATACTCGTTATGTAATAGCTCGCAAATTATATAGGAGACGTAATAGCTTGACAAGTCTTGTGTGTCGAGCAAAAGCAAAATCGGTTTCAGGTCTCTCATTTAGGTAAAAGAAATTCTAATTACCACAAAAGAGGGGGCAAGAAGTGTAATTAACTCAAAAGAGATAAAAGGGCAAAATCCCCTCCCGATCAAATCTTCAGTAGTAGTCTAGAACCTCCATAGAAGTTCGATCCGATCGATTTTAGCTCCAGAAACCCCAATCAACAATGCCCGTAAGTCCATTTCTTCCGATTCCTTTAACAGCGAGTTTAATGTTTTTTTTTTTTTTTTTTTTTTGTGATTGCAATTTAATTTTGGTGCAGATGACAGTAGTGGAAGTGGAAGCGCCGAGCCCAATGAGGTACATGATGGGAGCAGCTGTAATGATGATCGGCGTCGTATTGCCGCTTGCTTATATGATGTTTAGGAACAAACGCGTTCCTTCCTCTTCTTCGTATGCTAAACAGACGTAGGTATCTCCCTTTCTCTTATTTCTTTTAGTTAATTTTTCTGATCCTCTGTTATCCGTATTTCTGTTTTTTTCATGGTTTGTAATGTTATATAAGCACATAAACGAAATTTGTGTATATGGATAAATAACATGATATGATATGTACTCTTAGATTTTTTTTTCTGTTCTAGAGAATCCTAATTTTACTTGAAAAGACAAATTATTTCTATTGGCAGAGAATTTATATGAAGACCCTGGTTAGCTTGGAATTGTGGTGGCGTTAATTGATTGAAATGAGTATGAATGTTCATTTTTCAAATATATTGTTTTTTGTTTGTTTTTCACCCGGTGTCTAATAGCCCCTTTGGGGCCGACTAATCTGGTTTACGTTGGGAGTCCAACTTAGAGTTAGGGGTTAAAGTGCTTGCTAACAAAGGAGATTCCGGGGTTCGAACCACACACCTCTGGTTAAGGATAGAATTGCCCTACCACAATCTTTGGTGATTCTTTCAAATACACACCGACAAAGATGCTATTTTACTTAATCAATATGAGGGGAAAGAATTGTGTTTTGATGATGTTCTTTTGGCATATATGGTGTTTGAATTAGGTGATTCTTACATGAAAATATGGCCTTTAATTTTCAGTAACAAGGTTCTTATATAGAACGTGGAGGCATACCGAAAACAAGTCTTTGAAAAGGAGAAGGAGAAGCAAGAGGATGGCAGCTCAGCAACTCTTGTAGATGCATTGTACTTCTAATTTGGTTCCAGATTCGTTGAACTTATGTAGTTTATTTTTTCTTATTCAATTAAGAACAGATGAAAGGAAAAGGATAGTTTATATAGTTTTTCAGTGTTTAGTCCGTGTTTTCCTCTCAATTATACAGTTAAGCTTCCTAACCACGGATCAAATAGAAAGGAAACCTAGTGCCCCTGTATTCTTATTATCCCCTTTATTGTGAATTGTTATCCTGATTTCTATTGCCTAGTATGCAAACTATAATATCAGCAATCCCTTGAGTTTTGTTGGGCTTAACCAGAATTATATTTTGTTGCTCCAGTTTTACGGTATAAGCCTGCGTTGATATATCTGATGTGCCTACATGACCATGAAGATGCATACATTCCCAAGTTATGGGATGTTCGCTAAAGCGTGGTACTGCCAAGTTGCAGTAAATTTTTCCATTTGTCCTCTCTTTTTCAGTAGTTAGCATCTGTAGTTTCTTGGTTGTTCTTTTTTAGCAGAAGATGTTCATTAGGCAGTGTGATCTGCATCTTGGGCATTGCATTTCTAACTAATGGGACTTATGGTGTATGCTTGATTGCTAGTTCACTTAGCTTTTACTGATAAGTGTCCCGTGGCCTCTTGTGATTCTGATGATTTCTAAGAAATAGGATTTACAACATAGGTCTCATAGCTTATTTACTTAGCTTTGCTAATATTTTCTTCATTCTTTTTGTGATTTTGATGTATTTATTTTCCTCATTCCTCTTGTGATTTTGATGTATTTCAGTTACAGAAAGATTGTTAGCTTTGCTGGTAAGTTCCTCATCTCCTCACATGATTGTGATGATATTTTAATGGGAAAAGGGTCAAAAATGCCTCTGAACTATGAGAAATTGAACAGCTTTACTCTCCATTAAAAGTTGGTCTCGAATATATCCATGTCGCTAGCAAAGTGACTCAAATTTGCTATTTTGGTCTAACATGCCTCATTTCTTATGTGTTTGGTTAGTGTCGCCCTTATATTATGTGTCTGATTCAATTTTCCCTCCTACTCCACCACCACGGCACCACCACCAAACACCTCTCCACTGGTTTGCCCTACATAATCTTATTTTGAATGAATCACTAGCTCGGTAATATGCATTTTTCATGTTAGTGATTTTTCAACTCTTAATATATAGTGATAGTTTCTATAATTGGCTTTTTTAGCAAAAGTATGTCAAATATTATCTTATAAATTGTTTTAGAGGGTTGCGAAATGATTTCCTAATTGTATTAGTTTTTACACATGGTCATTGCTTCTTATAATTTAGCTTGCTAATATGTCGAGTTGGTTCCAAAAAGAAAAGTTGATATGATTTAATATTTTCTTAGCTTTATATTTGCTTATCTTGATTACAGTCTATGTAACTGCATTTAGTTTGAAAATATAGTCACTAAACTTAAATGTCTGAAACAAGCAACATATTAGTTATGCAGATCATGTTAGTAAATTTTCTCACTTGGCATTGTAATGTAGTTTCATGAACGATTAATTTTTAATTTTTTGCCAAAAGTACACTCACCAGTCTTTTAGAGTATTTTTATTTTTTATAGCAATTATTCTAGTAAAACCTTTAAGTATATGATATACGAGTGGTGGAGGATGGATGCTTAATTAGGGACACATCAAAGTGATAAAGAGTTGGTAGTGGTGTAGTAGGAGGCAAAATTGACTAATACGCATATGTAGGGGTAAATTTGTTTCACTTTAGTTTAGTTAGGACATGCGGCATATTAGTTGGCTAGAAATGCTAATTAAAAATAAAAACATAAAGAAAATAAGGTCTATTAATCCAAAAGGGCAATTTTGAGCCAGTTTGCTAACGAATTAACGATATAGATATATTCAGAGACCAACTTTTAAATGAGGGTAAAATTGTTCAATTTCGCATATTTCAGGAGCATTTTTTTTAAAATCTTTTTTCTATTTTAATTGTGTTCACGTCCCAGCAAAATTTTGATTTTACCACAACCTTGAGTAACTTTAATAGACTACTGAGTTTTGTGGATATAGTTGCAGGAAAAAGTATGGTTGACATTATGCTTGGTGTTCCATTAGTCATGTTATTGGCTAACGGAAAGTTATATTTCGTAAATGAATTGGTAAAACAATTGGTGAACTGTAATGTCTTTAGCATAGAAGTTAATAACTTTGATAGCTAGTTCATTATTTTGGTTGCTTAAATTGCTATTATCAATACAAGAGATGCAAAGCCTCTACAGTTTGTTCCTAAGTGATTATGTTGTCCAAGAGCGCTTCTGGGAGGTATGTCACTCGAACTAGAGGTAGAAAAGCTAAAGTATGATCTTCTATCTCATCTTCTCGTTGTGAAAATAAAAACAAAAAAGAAGAAATAGAAGGACAACAAAAAAACTTACAGCAAAAAGCAAGTTTTGAAAAACTACAAGCAAAATTGAGATGGCGTCGCAACAAATATCGTCACACACTAAATACTAGTAGAAAAGTTATATGGACCTACACCAAATATATATATACACATTGGATTTGAACTGGTACTCAAGTCCATGTACCATAAGTTGTGACAATAAATTAGGGACATTGCTACAATTTATTTTTGCCAAAAAATACTCTAGAGGTAAAAGTAAGTTGGGGGACAGATTGCTCATGGTTCCCGTTAAAAAGGTTCTGTGACCTAGTTTGCACTTGATCCAAGCTAATATAGCCCTGGTTGTGCAGAGAATATTTCAAGAAAGAGTTGTTAGACGCAAGAAAGCTGAATTCAATATATTGAAATAGGAGAGAAGGGAACGAATGACCAGATTATTCAAGTAAAGAAACAAAACATGAACACTAGGAGGAAGTAGATATTCTTTTTGCGTTCCGAGAAAAAAAATAAATCAATATAATACCATAACGTATGGAGAGGATACACAATCTTACGTAGTAGCGACGATTGTGCCCTCTTCTCGTTCATAGTTGTTTCACATTCCCTACGCCTTTCATATCCCATTTGATGTACTCAATATTATTGGCGAGCTCACGCCTTCACCGATCAACCTATAACACTCGCTCCTTTCCCGTTTCAAGTGCATCGATCTTCTTGCCTAAAAATACATAATCTATAAATGATTAATTGAGACCACTAATCACTAATTAAGCAAAGTTTATTGAGCAAGTATTCTTACAGTGGAATCATTACGGGCATCCCATCATTATCGTCATCCAAAATTTGAACAATCAAACACAGGTGTAGTATGTCACCTTAATTTTTTTCAAAAATGAAAAACATAGCTAGCATAACAAAGTGGGATTTAACAGCAGTTGCTACAAGACTTAAAAAAACTTGGATTACATATTCTAAATTTTTTTGTTTGAACTATAATTTCTCACAATGCAAAATATGTTTGAACATGATTTATATAGCCGAGCGAGTGGGATTTAACAGCAGTTGCTATATTTGTATATTGTTGGATGGGATATGAGTCTTATTTATACTACGAGTTGTATGTATTATAAGTTTGGATTAGTATAAATGTCATGCTAATATATAGTTGTTAAAATATTTTTTTACTTTGAATTATTATCAAATATTAAATATTTTTCTCTAACTTGCTTGCATTCTTTAACGCATTTTAAGTGTAAAAAGGACAATCCACTTTATACGGCATTTTGATCTATCAAACATTTTCCCTTGAGTATTCCAGAGATACATAGATACTACAGGTACCGCTACCTTGACACAACACATTCTCTAACGAAATTGGCATTTAGGGTGTGTTTGGTATGAAGGAAATTTTTTTTTTATTTTTTTTTTAATATTTTGTTGGCTTAAATATTTTGAAAAATATTTTCCTCATGAATTTATTTTTCTCTAATTCGAGAAAATTTTCCTTATCAAGATGAGAAAAGATATTTTTCAAAAGTCTTTTTCAATATTCCCCACCATATTCCCTACCCCCACTCACCCCAACCATCCATCCCACCCCATCCAACATTTTAAAGAAAATATTTTCCTTTGTACCAAAAATACCTTTAGTAATTGTTCATCTACTTATTTTTTTTCCCTGTCATATTTAATTCATGTCACTATTATATATACACCTCCTCACCACCATTCAAGAGAACCGTTAAGTTTCAACAAGATCATCTCACTGCTAAATCCTACAGCTTTACATAACATTCTTATTTTACTTTTTCATTCTTTTCTTATTCAAGATTATAGAACCAACCAAGAGGCACATATTTAAGTCGTGACCTACATAATGTTATTCCCGGTCAATATTGCTGTATTTGTAAATATTAATTCTGCAAAATATAAGTTAACGTAATGAAACAATAATAATAAATTCGAGCCCACTGAATTCACAGTGTTTCCTTAAGGAATTTAATCCCCTCCTAGTACCCAAGGTAATGGATTATTTCCTCCCAGGATAGAACGAATAACACACTGGTGTAGCGGTACTTCAAACCCCAGTGTTTCGGCGAACACAAAGTTCGGTAGCAAATCACACTTACAGTTGCTTTGTTTGAAGTTAAAAAACAATGCAGAACGAAGGAGTATATACTCAGAAAAACGTATGGAAGTTCTGAGAGGAAGGAGTGCAATGTATAGCCAATTTGTTGAGCGAATTGTATGTTGAGTTGAGTATCTTTCTTCAACATTTGCTGCTTATATATATAGCAGCCAAGAAGGAGTGCAAGACCAAACGTCCACCCTTCATGGTGGATCAAGCATTACATATTTGTGGAGCAAGCACTTCATATTTGTGGAGCAAGCACTTCATGGTGGGAAGACCATTATCCGGCTGCCAAATTATCAATACACGGATTGGAAAATATCCGTTTACAAATACGGATAATCTTACGTTAATATTTACTATTAACAAATAAATTTGGTCCAAAAAATTAATCAATCAATCGATCATTTGACCAAATCCAAATCCGAAGCCGAAGCCGAAGCCGTAGCCATAGCCGAAGCCGAGCCGAGCGAGCGACGACGACGACGGCGCGAGGCTTGCTTTCTTCTTAACTCTTTAAGAGCTACAAGAAGAGCAATTATATATATACCCACCAAAAATATCTTCCACTTCCAATATGGGACAATGTCTCATTGTTAAGAGGGGGAAACTTAAAATTTTACTCAAAATTTCATTTTCCCTCCATTTCCCATTCACCCTCATTTTAAGAATATTACATCTTAAAAATAAAACCTCAACAATCCCCCACATGAATGGGGAATGGCTATATCACGGAAGTATGCATGAAAAACTGTGTGATTTACAAGCAAGGATTAATTGCATCTGGATAAGTAGGTTTCCCTTTGAACTTTCCGTAGTAAACTTATGTCGGATATACTCGGTCAATCGGTAGATTTGATATCTTTGAACCGTCGATCTTTGGTGTATACCTAGACAACCATAAGTCACACAATCAACCCTTAACCGTCTTTGGTTCTCATTGTTGTGTTCGTTTCAGCCATGAACACCGCCTGGTTTCATAAGTGCGTAGAGAACTGGCCTTACAAAGTTCTCCTTGAAGCGGCTCACACTTCACACTTAAATAGGTGATTCCTAAACGTGTCATCCTGTAGATACACTATTTGATATACCCCGTATCAAATTTAGAAATCATTAAAAAGCCTTAATGCTTTATCCTTGGTACTGAACATTGTCTCATCACGAGAATGGACTAAAATTTTATTTGACAATGTTGAACCGTCATTAATGACTTTGTTTGATCTCTTTGAACCTAGATCTTGGGATCTCCAGTCTTCTAGGTAGAGTTACCGCCACAATGACTTGTTCTCGGCCATAGCCCCATTCCCCTTGATGATTTCTCAACTACCTCTCTAGTTAGGCCTTTTGTAAGTGGATCCGACACATTATCACTTGACTTTACATAGTCAATTGTGATAATTCCTCTAGAGAGTAATTGCCTAACGGTTTTATGTCTTCGTCGTATATGACGAGATTTACCGTTATACATGACGCTCCCAGCCCTTCCAATTGCCGCTTGACTATCACAATGTATGCATATTGGTGCCAACGGTTTGGGCCAAAATGGAATGTCTTCCAAGAAATTCCGGAGCCATTCAGCTTCTTCACCGGCTTTATCTAAGGCTATGAATTCAGCCTCCATTGTAGAGCGGGCAATACATGTTTGTTTGGACGACTTCCAAGATACCGCTCCTCCACCAATAGTGAATACATATCCACTCGTGGACTTAGAATCAGTTGAACCGGTGATCCAATTTGCATCACAGTATCCCTCAATCACCGCAGGGAAATTACTGTAGTGCAATTCAAAGTTCTGGGTATGTTCTAAATATCCCAAAACTCGTTTCATTGCCATCCAATGAGATTGGCCTGGATTGCTCGTATATCGACTCAGTTTACTTATAGCACAAGCTATGTCTGGTCGTGTACAATTCATGATATACATTAAGCATCCCAATACACGAGCATAATCCAATTGTGATATGCTTTGGCCTTTGTTCTTTGCTAATGCAAGATTCACGTCAATTGGAGTCTTTGCAACTTTAAAGCCCAAGTGCTTGAATTTTTCAAGTACTGTCTTAATATAATGAGATTGTGACAATGCCAGACCTTGAGGAGTCTTATTGATCTTAATTCCCAGAATTAAATCAGCCACTCCCAAGTCTTTCATATCAAACTTGCTATTGAGCATACGCTTAGTAGCATTTATGTTGGCAATGTCATTACTCATTATCAACATATCATCCACATATAGGCAAACAATGACTATGTGATTTGGAACATTTTTAATGTACACGCATTTATCACATTCATTTATCTTAAAACCATTTGACAACATTGTTTGGTCAAATTTCGCATGCCATTGTTTGGGTGCTTGTTTTAGTCCGTAAAGAGACTTAACAAGTCTACATACCTTCTTTTCTTTACCTGGAACCACAAACCCTTCAGGTTGTTCCATGTAAATTTCTTCCTCCAACTCTCCATTTAAGAAGGCCGTCTTAACATCCATTTGATGAATTTCAAGACCATACACTGCAGCTAATGCTACTAACATCCGTATGGACGTAATTCTTGTAACTGGAGAGTATGTATCAAAGTAGTCTAGACCTTCTCGTTGTCTATACCCTTTGACTACGAGCCTTGCCTTGAATTTATCAATAGTGCCATCATCTTTGATTTTTCTCTTAAAAATCCATTTAGAACCCAAAGGTTTATTTCCAGGAGGAAGATCAACCAATTCCCATGTATGGTTGTTCAATATGGATTCTATTTCACTATTGACTGCCTCTTTCCAAAACAATGATTCCGAAGAAGTCATAGCTTCTTTAAATGTTTGAGGCTCATTCTCCAATAAGAAAGTCACAAAATCTGGTCCAAATGAAGTAGACGTTCTTTGACGTTTACTACGTCTTGGATTCTCCTGATTACATGTACTTTCTTTTGTTTCTTCCCGAGGTCGTTTAGATCCTTCACCAAACGACTCACATTCCTTTTTATACGGATATATATTTTCAAAAAACTCAGCATTATCTGATTCTATAACTGTATTATTATGAATGTCGGGATTTTCTGATTTATGAACCAGAAATCGATATGCTTTACTATTTGTCGCATATCCTATGAAAACACAATCAACGGTTTTCGGTCCTATCTTTACCCTTTTGGGTTTAGGAACTTGCACTTTTGCCAAACACCCCCACACTTTAAAATAATTCAAGTTGGGCTTCCTTCCTTTCCATTGTTCATAAGGAATGGATTGTGTTTTGCTATGGGGCACTCGATTTAATATTCGATTAGCCGTAAGAACGGCTTCCCCCCACAAGTTCTGTGGCAAACCAGAACTTATCAACAACGCATTCATCATCTCCTTTAATGTGCGATTCTTTCTTTCCGCAATCCCATTAGATTGGGGCGTGTAAGGGGCTGTTGTTTGATGAATAATTCCATATTCTAAACATATTTCTTCAAAAGGAGATTCATATTCACCACCCCTATCACTTCTTATCATTTTTACTTTCTTGTTAAGTTGCGTTTCAACTTCATTTTTGTATTGCCTGAATGCGTCTATTGCTTCATCTTTACTATTCAGTAAGTAAACATAGCAATATCGAGTACCATCGTCAATAAAAGTTATGAAATACTTCTTTCCACCGCGAGATGGTATTGACTTCATGTCACAAATATCTGTGTGAATTAAGTCTAAAGGATTTGAATTCCTTTCAACTGACTTATAAGGATGTTTAACATACTTACATTCCACACATATTTGACATTTTGATTTTTCGCATTCAAACTTGGGCAGTACTTCCAAGTTAATCATTTTCCGCAAGGTTTTATAATTGACATGACCCAAACGTACATGCCATAAATCATTTGACTCAAGTAAGTAAGAAGAAGCTGAAATATTATTATTATTTTTAACAACCATTACATTTAGATTGAAAAGGCCCTCGGTGAGGTAACCTTTTCCCACAAATATTCCATTCTTACTAATTACAACCTTGTTGGATACAAAAACGCACTTAAAACCGTGCTTAACAAGAAGTCCAGTAGAGACTAAATTCTTTCTCATTTCGGGAACATGAAGGACATTGTTCAAAGTCATGACCTTGCCAGAAGTCATTTTTAGAAATACCTTCCCATATCCTTCAACTTTTGCTGTTGAAGCATTTCCCATATAAACTGTCTCTCCGGGTTCAGCAAGAGCATAGGTAGCAAAAGCCTCTCTAACTGCACAAACATGGCGAGTGGCTCCTGAATCAAACCACCACAGTTTAGGATTTCCCACCAAGTTACATTCAGAGAGCATGGCACACAAGTTATCAACATCATCATGGTTTACTACCATGTTTGCTTGACCCCTTTTCTTGTCTTTTTTCGGAGCACGACACTCCGTAGATTTGTGTCCGGTTTTCCCACAGTTGTAGCAGTTTCCACTGAACCGCTTCTTGCTTGGGTTGTATTTCGGACCAGAAGCCTTCTTCCTCTTTTTGTTAGCTTCAACAATATTTGCTCTCATTATTGTTGAATTTCCACGGCCTCTCCTTTCAGCAGCTTTATTGTCCTCTTCGATTCTCAACCGAACAATGAGATCTTCAAGGGACATTTCCTTTCGTTTGTGTTTCAAATAATTTTTGAAGTCCTTCCACAACGGAGGCAACTTCTCAATCATTGCTGCTACTTGGAATGCTTCGTTGATTACAAGACCTTCAGCAAGTAGATCATGAATAATCACTTGCAATTCCTGGACTTGAGTAATAACAGACTTGCTATCTATCATTTTGTAGTCCAGAAATTTTGCGGCAACGAATTTCTTCATCCCGGCATCTTCAGTCTTATATTTCTTTTCAAGCGCATTCCACAATTCTTTGGATGTCTCCATGCTACTGTATACATTATACAGATTATCATCCAGTCCGCTAAGAATATAATTCTTGCATAAAAAATCAGAATGCTTCCACGCTTCAATCACGAGAAAGCGTTCATTATCTGGAGTTTTATCCGGCAGATCAGGAACATCTTCCTTGATGAACTTCTGTAGACATAACGTAGTTAAGTAGAAGAACATCTTCTGCTGCCAGCGTTTGAAATCAATCCCGGAAAATTTTCCGGGTTTTTCTGCCGGTGCCAACGCCGGTGTTCGGCTTGTCGTTGCGTTGGCAGTCGCCATCGGAACAGCTTGGTTTTCGTTTTCAGTCATCATCTTTTCTGTAAAAGAATGACACAAACAAACGTTTAATACACGTTTTCAAACTGGAGTAAAAATCACGTAGATTTTAATATCCAACAAAACGCCACGAAGGCTTAACTCTCCAAAACGGGAGTACACAAACCACAAAGGTTTTAGTTTGCAGAATAATAAGAATAACACAAGTACAGAAATAAATATTAAATTCCTTAAGATTGTTATTCCCGGTCAATATTGCTGTATTTGTAAATATTAATTCTGCAAAATATAAGTTAACGTAATGAAACAATAATAATAAATTCGAGCCCACTGAATTCACAGTGTTTCCTTAAGGAATTTAATCCCCTCCTAGTACCCAAGGTAATGGATTATTTCCTCCCAGGATAGAACGAATAACACACTGGTGTAGCGGTACTTCAAACCCCAGTGTTTCGGCGAACACAAAGTTCGGTAGCAAATCACACTTACAGTTGCTTTGTTTGAAGTTAAAAAACAATGCAGAACGAAGGAGTATATACTCAGAAAAACGTATGGAAGTTCTGAGAGGAAGGAGTGCAATGTATAGCCAATTTGTTGAGCGAATTGTATGTTGAGTTGAGTATCTTTCTTCAACATTTGCTGCTCATATATATAGCAGCCAAGAAGGAGTGCAAGACCAAACGTCCACCCTTCATGGTGGATCAAGCATTACATATTTGTGGAGCAAGCACTTCATATTTGTGGAGCAAGCACTTCATGGTGGGAAGACCATTATCCGGCTGCCAAATTATCAATACACGGATTGGAAAATATCCGTTTACAAATACGGATAATCTTACGTTAATATTTACTATTAACAAATAAATTTGGTCCAAAAAATTAATCAATCAATCGATCATTTGACCAAATCCAAATCCAAATCCGAAGCCGAAGCCGAAGCCGAAGCCGTAGCCGTAGCCGAAGCCGAGCCGAGCGAGCGACGACGACGACGGCGCGAGGCTTGCTTTCTTCTTAACTCTTTAAGAGCTACAAGAAGAGCAATTATATATATACCCACCAAAAATGTCTTCCACTTCCAATATGGGACAATGTCTCATTGTTAAGAGGGGAAACTTAAAATTTTACTCAAAATTTCATTTTCCCTCCATTTCCCATTCACCCTCATTTTAAGAATATTACATCTTAAAAATAAAACCTCAACAATCCCCCACATGAATGGGGAATGGCTATATCACGGAAGTATGCATGAAAAACTGTGTGATTTACAAGCAAGGATTAATTGCATCTGGATAAGTAGGTTTCCCTTTGAACTTTCCGTAGTAAACTTATGTCGGATATACTCGGTCAATCGGTAGATTTGATATCTTTGAACCGTCGATCTTTGGTGTATACCTAGACAACCATAAGTCACACAATCAACCCTTAACCGTCTTTGGTTCTCATTGTTGTGTTCGTTTCAGCCATGAACACCGCCTGGTTTCATAAGTGCGTAGAGAACTGGCCTTACAAAGTTCTCCTTGAAGCGGCTCACACTTCACACTTAAATAGGTGATTCCTAAACGTGTCATCCTGTAGATACACTATTTGATATACCCCGTATCAAATTTAGAAATCATTAAAAAGCCTTAATGCTTTATCCTTGGTACTGAACATTGTCTCATCACGAGAATGGACTAAAATTTTATTTGACAATGTTGAACCGTCATTAATGACTTTGTTTGATCTCTTTGAACCTAGATCTTGGGATCTCCAGTCTTCTAGGTAGAGTTACCGCCACAATGACTTGTTCTCGGCCATAGCCCCATTCCCCTTGATGATTTCTCAACTACCTCTCTAGTTAGGCCTTTTGTAAGTGGATCCGACACATTATCACTTGACTTTACATAGTCAATTGTGATAATTCCTCTAGAGAGTAATTGCCTAACGGTTTTATGTCTTCGTCGTATATGACGAGATTTACCGTTATACATGACGCTCCCAGCCCTTCCAATTGCCGCTTGACTATCACAATGTATGCATATTGGTGCCAACGGTTTGGGCCAAAATGGAATGTCTTCCAAGAAATTCCGGAGCCATTCAGCTTCTTCACCGGCTTTATCTAAGGCTATGAATTCAGCCTCCATTGTAGAGCGGGCAATACATGTTTGTTTGGACGACTTCCAAGATACCGCTCCTCCACCAATAGTGAATACATATCCACTCGTGGACTTAGAATCAGTTGAACCGGTGATCCAATTTGCATCATAGTATCCCTCAATCACCGCAGGGAAATTACTGTAGTGCAATTCAAAGTTCTGGGTATGTTCTAAATATCCCAAAACTCGTTTCATTGCCATCCAATGAGATTGGCCTGGATTGCTCGTATATCGACTCAGTTTACTTATAGCACAAGCTATGTCTGGTCGTGTACAATTCATGATATACATTAAGCATCCCAATACACGAGCATAATCCAATTGTGATATGCTTTGGCCTTTGTTCTTTGCTAATGCAAGATTCACGTCAATTGGAGTCTTTGCAACTTTAAAGCCCAAGTGCTTGAATTTTTCAAGTACTGTCTTAATATAATGAGATTGTGACAATGCCAGACCTTGAGGAGTTTTATTGATCTTAATTCCCAGAATTAAATCAGCAACTCCCAAGTCTTTCATATCAAACTTGCTATTGAGCATACGCTTAGTAGTATTTATGTTGGCAATGTCATTACTCATTATCAACATATCATCCACATATAGGCAAACAATGACTATGTGATTTGGAACATTTTTAATGTACACGCATTTATCACATTCATTTATCTTAAAACCATTTGACAACATTGTTTGGTCAAATTTCGTATGCCATTGTTTGGGTGCTTGTTTTAGTCCGTAAAGAGACTTAACAAGTCTACATACCTTCTTTTCTTTACCTGGAACCACAAACCCTTCAGGTTGTTCCATGTAAATTTCTTCCTCCAACTCTCCATTTAAGAAGGCCGTCTTAACATCCATTTGATGAATTTCAAGACCATACACTGCAGCTAATGCTACTAACATCCGTATGGACGTAATTCTTGTAACTGGAGAGTATGTATCAAAGTAGTCTAGACCTTCTCGTTGTCTATACCCTTTGACTACGAGCCTTGCCTTGAATTTATCAATAGTGCCATCATCTTTGATTTTTCTCTTAAAAATCCATTTAGAACCCAAAGGTTTATTTCCAGGAGGAAGATCAACCAATTCCCATGTATGGTTGTTCAATATGGATTCTATTTCACTATTGACTGCCTCTTTCCAAAACAATGATTCCGAAGAAGTCATAGCTTCTTTAAATGTTTGAGGCTCATTCTCCAATAAGAAAGTCACAAAATCTGGTCCAAATGAAGTAGACGTTCTTTGACGTTTACTACGTCTTGGATTCTCCTGATTACATGTACTTTCTTTTGTTTCTTCCCGAGGTCGTTTAGATCCTTCACCAAACGACTCACATTCCTTTTTATACGGATATATATTTTCAAAAAACTCAGCATTATCTGATTCTATAACTGTATTATTATGAATGTCGGGATTTTCTGATTTATGAACCAGAAATTGATATGCTTTACTATTTGTCGCATATCCTATGAAAACACAATCAACGGTTTTCGGTCCTATCTTTACCCTTTTGGGTTTAGGAACTTGCACTTTTGCCAAACACCCCCACACTTTAAAATAATTCAAGTTGGGCTTCCTTCCTTTCCATTGTTCATAAGGAATGGATTGTGTTTTGCTATGGGGCACTCGATTTAATATTCGATTAGCCGTAAGAATGGCTTTCCCCCACAAGTTCTGTGGCAAACCAGAACTTATCAACAACGCATTCATCATCTCCTTTAATGTGCGATTCTTTCTTTCCGCAATCCCATTAGATTGGGGCGTGTAAGGGGCTGTTGTTTGATGAATAATTCCATATTCTAAACATATTTCTTCAAAAGGAGATTCATATTCACCACCCCTATCACTTCTTATCATTTTTACTTTCTTGTTAAGTTGCGTTTCAACTTCATTTTTGTATTGCCTGAATGCGTCTATTGCTTCATCTTTACTATTCAGTAAGTAAACATAGCAATATCGAGTACCATCGTCAATAAAAGTTATGAAATACTTCTTTCCACCGCGAGATGGTATTGACTTCATGTCACAAATATCTGTGTGAATTAAGTCTAAAGGATTTGAATTCCTTTCAACTGACTTATAAGGATGTTTAACATACTTACATTCCACACATATTTGACATTTTGATTTTTCGCATTCAAACTTGGGCAGTACTTCCAAGTTAATCATTTTCCGCAAGGTTTTATAATTGACATGACCCAAACGTACATGCCATAAATCATTTGACTCAAGTAAGTAAGAAGAAGCTGAAATATTATTATTATTTTCAACAACCATTACATTTAGATTGAAAAGGCCCTCGGTGAGGTAACCTTTTCCCACAAATATTCCATTCTTACTAATTACAACCTTGTTGGATACAAAAACGCACTTAAAACCGTGCTTAACAAGAAGTCCAGTAGAGACTAAATTCTTTCTCATTTCGGGAACATGAAGGACATTGTTCAAAGTCATGACCTTGCCAGAAGTCATTTTTAGAAATACCTTCCCATATCCTTCAACTTTTGCTGTTGAAGCATTTCCCATATAAACTGTCTCTCCGGGTTCAGCAAGAGCATAGGTAGCAAAAGCCTCTCTAACTGCACAAACATGGCGAGTGGCTCCTGAATCAAACCACCACAGTTTAGGATTTCCCACCAAGTTACATTCAGAGAGCATGGCACACAAGTTATCAACATCATCATGGTTTACTACCATGTTTGCTTGACCCCTTTTCTTGTCTTTCTTCGGAGCACGACACTCCGTAGATTTGTGTCCGGTTTTCCCACAGTTGTAGCAGTTTCCACTGAACCGCTTCTTGCTTGGGTTGTATTTCGGACCAGAAGCCTTCTTCCTCTTTTTGTTAGCTTCAACAATATTTGCTCTCATTATTGTTGAATTTCCACGGCCTCTCCTTTCAGCAGCTTTATTGTCCTCTTCGATTCTCAACCGAACAATGAGATCTTCAAGGGACATTTCCTTTCGTTTGTGTTTCAAATAATTTTTGAAGTCCTTCCACAACGGAGGCAACTTCTCAATCATTGCTGCTACTTGGAATGCTTCGTTGATTACAAGACCTTCAGCAAGTAGATCATGAATAATCACTTGCAATTCCTGGACTTGAGTAATAACAGACTTGCTATCTATCATTTTGTAGTCCAGAAATTTTGCGGCAACGAATTTCTTCATCCCGGCATCTTCAGTCTTATATTTCTTTTCAAGCGCATTCCACAATTCTTTGGATGTCTCCATGCTACTGTATACATTATACAGATTATCATCCAGTCCGCTAAGAATATAATTCTTGCATAAAAAATCAGAATGCTTCCACGCTTCAATCACGAGAAAGCGTTCATTATCTGGAGTTTTATCCAGCAGATCAGGAACATCTTCCTTGATGAACTTCTGTAGACATAACGTAGTTAAGTAGAAGAACATCTTCTGCTGCCAGCGTTTGAAATCAATCCCGGAAAATTTTCCGGGTTTTTCTGCTGGTGCCAACGCCGGTGTTCGGCTTGTCGTTGCGTTGGCAGTCGCCATCGGAACAGCTTGGTTTTCGTTTTCAGTCATCATCTTTTCTGTAAAAGAATGACACAAACAAACGTTTAATACACGTTTTCAAACTGGAGTAAAAATCACGTAGATTTTAATATCCAACAAAACGCCACGAAGGCTTAACTCTCCAAAACGGGAGTACACAAACCACAAAGGTTTTAGTTTGCAGAATAATAAGAATAACACAAGTACAGAAATAAATATTAAATTCCTTAAGATTGTTATTCCTGGTCAATATTGCTGTATTTGTAAATATTAATTCTGCAAAATATAAGTTAACGTAATGAAACAATAATAATAAATTCGAGCCCACTGAATTCACAGTGTTTCCTTAAGGAATTTAATCCCCTCCTAGTACCCAAGGTAATGGATTATTTCCTCCCAGGATAGAACGAATAACACACTGGTGTAGCGGTACTTCAAACCCCAGTGTTTCGGCGAACACAAAGTTCGGTAGCAAATCACACTTACAGTTGCTTTGTTTGAAGTTAAAAAACAATGCAGAACGAAGGAGTATATACTCAGAAAAACGTATGGAAGTTCTGAGAGGAAGGAGTGCAATGTATAGCCAATTTGTTGAGCGAATTGTATGTTGAGTTGAGTATCTTTCTTCAACATTTGCTGCTCATATATATAGCAGCCAAGAAGGAGTGCAAGACCAAACGTCCACCCTTCATGGTGGATCAAGCATTACATATTTGTGGAGCAAGCACTTCATATTTGTGGAGCAAGCACTTCATGGTGGGAAGACCATTATCCGGCTGCCAAATTATCAATACACGGATTGGAAAATATCCGTTTACAAATACGGATAATCTTACGTTAATATTTACTATTAACAAATAAATTTGGTCCAAAAAATTAATCAATCAATCGATCATTTGACCAAATCCAAATCCAAATCCGAAGCCGAAGCCGAAGCCGAAGCCGTAGCCGTAGCCGAAGCCGAGCCGAGCGAGCGACGACGACGACGGCGCGAGGCTTGCTTTCTTCTTAACTCTTTAAGAGCTACAAGAAGAGCAATTATATATATACCCACCAAAAATGTCTTCCACTTCCAATATGGGACAATGTCTCATTGTTAAGAGGGGAAACTTAAAATTTTACTCAAAATTTCATTTTCCCTCCATTTCCCATTCACCCTCATTTTAAGAATATTACATCTTAAAAATAAAACCTCAACAATCCCCCACATGAATGGGGAATGGCTATATCACGGAAGTATGCATGAAAAACTGTGTGATTTACAAGCAAGGATTAATTGCATCTGGATAAGTAGGTTTCCCTTTGAACTTTCCGTAGTAAACTTATGTCGGATATACTCGGTCAATCGGTAGATTTGATATCTTTGAACCGTCGATCTTTGGTGTATACCTAGACAACCATAAGTCACACAATCAACCCTTAACCGTCTTTGGTTCTCATTGTTGTGTTCGTTTCAGCCATGAACACCGCCTGGTTTCATAAGTGCGTAGAGAACTGGCCTTACAAAGTTCTCCTTGAAGCGGCTCACACTTCACACTTAAATAGGTGATTCCTAAACGTGTCATCCTGTAGATACACTATTTGATATACCCCGTATCAAATTTAGAAATCATTAAAAAGCCTTAATGCTTTATCCTTGGTACTGAACATTGTCTCATCACGAGAATGGACTAAAATTTTATTTGACAATGTTGAACCGTCATTAATGACTTTGTTTGATCTCTTTGAACCTAGATCTTGGGATCTCCAGTCTTCTAGGTAGAGTTACCGCCACAATGACTTGTTCTCGGCCATAGCCCCATTCCCCTTGATGATTTCTCAACTACCTCTCTAGTTAGGCCTTTTGTAAGTGGATCCGACACATTATCACTTGACTTTACATAGTCAATTGTGATAATTCCTCTAGAGAGTAATTGCCTAACGGTTTTATGTCTTCGTCGTATATGACGAGATTTACCGTTATACATGACGCTCCCAGCCCTTCCAATTGCCGCTTGACTATCACAATGTATGCATATTGGTGCCAACGGTTTGGGCCAAAATGGAATGTCTTCCAAGAAATTCCGGAGCCATTCAGCTTCTTCACCGGCTTTATCTAAGGCTATGAATTCAGCCTCCATTGTAGAGCGGGCAATACATGTTTGTTTGGACGACTTCCAAGATACCGCTCCTCCACCAATAGTGAATACATATCCACTCGTGGACTTAGAATCAGTTGAACCGGTGATCCAATTTGCATCACAGTATCCCTCAATCACCGCAGGGAAATTACTGTAGTGCAATTCAAAGTTCTGGGTATGTTCTAAATATCCCAAAACTCGTTTCATTGCCATCCAATGAGATTGGCCTGGATTGCTCGTATATCGACTCAGTTTACTTATAGCACAAGCTATGTCTGGTCGTGTACAATTCATGATATACATTAAGCATCCCAATACACGAGCATAATCCAATTGTGATATGCTTTGGCCTTTGTTCTTTGCTAATGCAAGATTCACGTCAATTGGAGTCTTTGCAACTTTAAAGCCCAAGTGCTTGAATTTTTCAAGTACTGTCTTAATATAATGAGATTGTGACAATGCCAGACCTTGAGGAGTCTTATTGATCTTAATTCCCAGAATTAAATCAGCCACTCCCAAGTCTTTCATATCAAACTTGCTATTGAGCATACGCTTAGTAGCATTTATGTTGGCAATGTCATTACTCATTATCAACATATCATCCACATATAGGCAAACAATGACTATGTGATTTGGAACATTTTTAATGTACACGCATTTATCACATTCATTTATCTTAAAACCATTTGACAACATTGTTTGGTCAAATTTCGCATGCCATTGTTTGGGTGCTTGTTTTAGTCCGTAAAGAGACTTAACAAGTCTACATACCTTCTTTTCTTTACCTGGAACCACAAACCCTTCAGGTTGTTCCATGTAAATTTCTTCCTCCAACTCTCCATTTAAGAAGGCCGTCTTAACATCCATTTGATGAATTTCAAGACCATACACTGCAGCTAATGCTACTAACATCCGTATGGACGTAATTCTTGTAACTGGAGAGTATGTATCAAAGTAGTCTAGACCTTCTCGTTGTCTATACCCTTTGACTACGAGCCTTGCCTTGAATTTATCAATAGTGCCATCATCTTTGATTTTTCTCTTAAAAATCCATTTAGAACCCAAAGGTTTATTTCCAGGAGGAAGATCAACCAATTCCCATGTATGGTTGTTCAATATGGATTCTATTTCACTATTGACTGCCTCTTTCCAAAACAATGATTCCGAAGAAGTCATAGCTTCTTTAAATGTTTGAGGCTCATTCTCCAATAAGAAAGTCACAAAATCTGGTCCAAATGAAGTAGACGTTCTTTGACGTTTACTACGTCTTGGATTCTCCTGATTACATGTACTTTCTTTTGTTTCTTCCCGAGGTCGTTTAGATCCTTCACCAAACGACTCACATTCCTTTTTATACGGATATATATTTTCAAAAAACTCAGCATTATCTGATTCTATAACTGTATTATTATGAATGTCGGGATTTTCTGATTTATGAACCAGAAATCGATATGCTTTACTATTTGTCGCATATCCTATGAAAACACAATCAACGGTTTTCGGTCCTATCTTTACCCTTTTGGGTTTAGGAACTTGCACTTTTGCCAAACACCCCCACACTTTAAAATAATTCAAGTTGGGCTTCCTTCCTTTCCATTGTTCATAAGGAATGGATTGTGTTTTGCTATGGGGCACTCGATTTAATATTCGATTAGCCGTAAGAACGGCTTCCCCCACAAGTTCTGTGGCAAACCAGAACTTATCAACAACGCATTCATCATCTCCTTTAATGTGCGATTCTTTCTTTCCGCAATCCCATTAGATTGGGGCGTGTAAGGGGCTGTTGTTTGATGAATAATTCCATATTCTAAACATATTTCTTCAAAAGGAGATTCATATTCACCACCCCTATCACTTCTTATCATTTTTACTTTCTTGTTAAGTTGCGTTTCAACTTCATTTTTGTATTGCCTGAATGCGTCTATTGCTTCATCTTTACTATTCAGTAAGTAAACATAGCAATATCGAGTACCATCGTCAATAAAAGTTATGAAATACTTCTTTCCACCGCGAGATGGTATTGACTTCATGTCACAAATATCTGTGTGAATTAAGTCTAAAGGATTTGAATTCCTTTCAACTGACTTATAAGGATGTTTAACATACTTACATTCCACACATATTTGACATTTTGATTTTTCGCATTCAAACTTGGGCAGTACTTCCAAGTTAATCATTTTCCGCAAGGTTTTATAATTGACATGACCCAAACGTACATGCCATAAATCATTTGACTCAAGTAAGTAAGAAGAAGCTGAAATATTATTATTATTTTTAACAACCATTACATTTAGATTGAAAAGGCCCTCGGTGAGGTAACCTTTTCCCACAAATATTCCATTCTTACTAATTACAACCTTGTTGGATACAAAAACGCACTTAAAACCGTGCTTAACAAGAAGTCCAGTAGAGACTAAATTCTTTCTCATTTCGGGAACATGAAGGACATTGTTCAAAGTCATGACCTTGCCAGAAGTCATTTTTAGAAATACCTTCCCATATCCTTCAACTTTTGCTGTTGAAGCATTTCCCATATAAACTGTCTCTCCGGGTTCAGCAAGAGCATAGGTAGCAAAAGCCTCTCTAACTGCACAAACATGGCGAGTGGCTCCTGAATCAAACCACCACAGTTTAGGATTTCCCACCAAGTTACATTCAGAGAGCATGGCACACAAGTTATCAACATCATCATGGTTTACTACCATGTTTGCTTGACCCCTTTTCTTGTCTTTCTTCGGAGCACGACACTCCGTAGATTTGTGTCCGGTTTTCCCACAGTTGTAGCAGTTTCCACTGAACCGCTTCTTGCTTGGGTTGTATTTCGGACCAGAAGCCTTCTTCCTCTTTTTGTTAGCTTCAACAATATTTGCTCTCATTATTGTTGAATTTCCACGGCCTCTCCTTTCAGCAGCTTTATTGTCCTCTTCGATTCTCAACCGAACAATGAGATCTTCAAGGGACATTTCCTTTCGTTTGTGTTTCAAATAATTTTTGAAGTCCTTCCACAACGGAGGCAACTTCTCAATCATTGCTGCTACTTGGAATGCTTCGTTGATTACAAGACCTTCAGCAAGTAGATCATGAATAATCACTTGCAATTCCTGGACTTGAGTAATAACAGACTTGCTATCTATCATTTTGTAGTCCAGAAATTTTGCGGCAACGAATTTCTTCATCCCGGCATCTTCAGTCTTATATTTCTTTTCAAGCGCATTCCACAATTCTTTGGATGTCTCCATGCTACTGTATACATTATACAGATTATCATCCAGTCCGCTAAGAATATAATTCTTGCATAAAAAATCAGAATGCTTCCACGCTTCAATCACGAGAAAGCGTTCATTATCTGGAGTTTTATCCGGCAGATCAGGAACATCTTCCTTGATGAACTTCTGTAGACATAACGTAGTTAAGTAGAAGAACATCTTCTGCTGCCAGCGTTTGAAATCAATCCCGGAAAATTTTTCGGGTTTTTCTGCCGGTGCCAACGCCGGTGTTCGGCTTGTCGTTGCGTTGGCAGTCGCCATCGGAACAGCTTGGTTTTCGTTTTCAGTCATCATCTTTTCTGTAAAAGAATGACACAAACAAACGTTTAATACACGTTTTCAAACTGGAGTAAAAATCACGTAGATTTTAATATCCAACAAAACGCCACGAAGGCTTAACTCTCCAAAACGGGAGTACACAAACCACAAAGGTTTTAGTTTGCAGAATAATAAGAATAACACAAGTACAGAAATAAATATTAAATTCCTTAAGATTGTTATTCCCGGTCAATATTGCTGTATTTGTAAATATTAATTCTGCAAAATATAAGTTAACGTAATGAAACAATAATAATAAATTCGAGCCCACTGAATTCACAGTGTTTCCTTAAGGAATTTAATCCCTCCTAGTACCCAAGGTAATGGATTATTTCCTCCCAGGATAGAACGAATAACACACTGGTGTAGCGGTACTTCAAACCCCAGTGTTTCGGCGAACACAAAGTTCGGTAGCGAATCACACTTACAGTTGCTTTGTTTGAAGTTAAAAAACAATGCAGAACGAAGGAGTATATACTCAGAAAAACGTATGGAAGTTCTGAGAGGAAGGAGTGCAATGTATAGCCAATTTTTTGAGCGAATTGTATGTTGAGTTGAGTATCTTTCTTCAACATTTGCTGCTCATATATATAGCAGCCAAGAAGGAGTGCAAGACCAAACGTCCACCCTTCATGGTGGATCAAGCATTACATATTTGTGGAGCAAGCACTTCATATTTGTGGAGCAAGCACTTCATGGTGGGAAGACCATTATCCGGCTGCCAAATTATCAATACACGGATTGGAAAATATCCGTTTACAAATACGGATAATCTTACGTTAATATTTACTATTAACAAATAAATTTGGTCCAAAAAATTAATCAATCAATCGATCATTTGACCAAATCCAAATCCAAATCCGAAGCCGAAGCCGAAGCCGAAGCCGTAGCCGTAGCCGAAGCCGAGCCGAGCGAGCGACGACGACGGCGGCGCGAGGCTTGCTTTCTTCTTAACTCTTTAAGAGCTACAAGAAGAGCAATTATATATATACCCACCAAAAATGTCTTCCACTTCCAATATGGGACAATGTCTCATTGTTAAGAGGGGGAAACTTAAAATTTTACTCAAAATTTCATTTTCCCTCCATTTCCCATTCACCCTCATTTTAAGAATATTACATCTTAAAAATAAAACCTCAACAATCCCCCACATGAATGGGGAATGGCTATATCACGGAAGTATGCATGAAAAACTGTGTGATTTACAAGCAAGGATTAATTGCATCTGGATAAGTAGGTTTCCCTTTGAACTTTCCGTAGTAAACTTATGTCGGATATACTCGGTCAATCGGTAGATTTGATATCTTTGAACCGTCGATCTTTGGTGTATACCTAGACAACCATAAGTCACACAATCAACCCTTAACCGTCTTTGGTTCTCATTGTTGTGTTCGTTTCAGCCATGAACACCGCCTGGTTTCATAAGTGCGTAGAGAACTGGCCTTACAAAGTTCTCCTTGAAGCGGCTCACACTTCACACTTAAATAGGTGATTCCTAAACGTGTCATCCTGTAGATACACTATTTGATATACCCCGTATCAAATTTAGAAATCATTAAAAAGCCTTAATGCTTTATCCTTGGTACTGAACATTGTCTCATCACGAGAATGGACTAAAATTTTATTTGACAATGTTGAACCGTCATTAATGACTTTGTTTGATCTCTTTGAACCTAGATCTTGGGATCTCCAGTCTTCTAGGTAGAGTTACCGCCACAATGACTTGTTCTCGGCCATAGCCCCATTCCCCTTGATGATTTCTCAACTACCTCTCTAGTTAGGCCTTTTGTAAGTGGATCCGACACATTATCACTTGACTTTACATAGTCAATTGTGATAATTCCTCTAGAGAGTAATTGCCTAACGGTTTTATGTCTTCGTCGTATATGACGAGATTTACCGTTATACATGACGCTCCCAGCCCTTCCAATTGCCGCTTGACTATCACAATGTATGCATATTGGTGCCAACGGTTTGGGCCAAAATGGAATGTCTTCCAAGAAATTCCGGAGCCATTCAGCTTCTTCACCGGCTTTATCTAAGGCTATGAATTCAGCCTCCATTGTAGAGCGGGCAATACATGTTTGTTTGGACGACTTCCAAGATACCGCTCCTCCACCAATAGTGAATACATATCCACTCGTGGACTTAGAATCAGTTGAACCGGTGATCCAATTTGCATCACAGTATCCCTCAATCACCGCAGGGAAATTACTGTAGTGCAATTCAAAGTTCTGGGTATGTTCTAAATATCCCAAAACTCGTTTCATTGCCATCCAATGAGATTGGCCTGGATTGCTCGTATATCGACTCAGTTTACTTATAGCACAAGCTATGTCTGGTCGTGTACAATTCATGATATACATTAAGCATCCCAATACACGAGCATAATCCAATTGTGATATGCTTTGGCCTTTGTTCTTTGCTAATGCAAGATTCACGTCAATTGGAGTCTTTGCAACTTTAAAGCCCAAGTGCTTGAATTTTTCAAGTACTGTCTTAATATAATGAGATTGTGACAATGCCAGACCTTGAGGAGTCTTATTGATCTTAATTCCCAGAATTAAATCAGCAACTCCCAAGTCTTTCATATCAAACTTGCTATTGAGCATACGCTTAGTAGCATTTATGTTGGCAATGTCATTACTCATTATCAACATATCATCCACATATAGGCAAACAATGACTATGTGATTTGGAACATTTTTAATGTACACGCATTTATCACATTCATTTATCTTAAAACCATTTGACAACATTGTTTGGTCAAATTTCGCATGCCATTGTTTGGGTGCTTGTTTTAGTCCGTAAAGAGACTTAACAAGTCTACATACCTTCTTTTCTTTACCTGGAACCACAAACCCTTCAGGTTGTTCCATGTAAATTTCTTCCTCCAACTCTCCATTTAAGAAGGCCGTCTTAACATCCATTTGATGAATTTCAAGACCATACACTGCAGCTAATGCTACTAACATCCGTATGGACGTAATTCTTGTAACTGGAGAGTATGTATCAAAGTAGTCTAGACCTTCTCGTTGTCTATACCCTTTGACTACGAGCCTTGCCTTGAATTTATCAATAGTGCCATCATCTTTGATTTTTCTCTTAAAAATCCATTTAGAACCCAAAGGTTTATTTCCAGGAGGAAGATCAACCAATTCCCATGTATGGTTGTTCAATATGGATTCTATTTCACTATTGACTGCCTCTTTCCAAAACAATGATTCCGAAGAAGTCATAGCTTCTTTAAATGTTTGAGGCTCATTCTCCAATAAGAAAGTCACAAAATCTGGTCCAAATGAAGTAGACGTTCTTTGACGTTTACTACGTCTTGGATTCTCCTGATTACATGTACTTTCTTTTGTTTCTTCCCGAGGTCGTTTAGATCCTTCACCAAACGACTCACATTCCTTTTTATACGGATATATATTTTCAAAAAACTCAGCATTATCTGATTCTATAACTGTATTATTATGAATGTCGGGATTTTCTGATTTATGAACCAGAAATCGATATGCTTTACTATTTGTCGCATATCCTATGAAAACACAATCAACGGTTTTCGGTCCTATCTTTACCCTTTTGGGTTTAGGAACTTGCACTTTTGCCAAACACCCCCACACTTTAAAATAATTCAAGTTGGGCTTCCTTCCTTTCCATTGTTCATAAGGAATGGATTGTGTTTTGCTATGGGGCACTCGATTTAATATTCGATTAGCCGTAAGAACGGCTTCCCCCACAAGTTCTGTGGCAAACCAGAACTTATCAACAACGCATTCATCATCTCCTTTAATGTGCGATTCTTTCTTTCCGCAATCCCATTAGATTGGGGCGTGTAAGGGGCTGTTGTTTGATGAATAATTCCATATTCTAAACATATTTCTTCAAAAGGAGATTCATATTCACCACCCCTATCACTTCTTATCATTTTTACTTTCTTGTTAAGTTGCGTTTCAACTTCATTTTTGTATTGCCTGAATGCGTCTATTGCTTCATCTTTACTATTCAGTAAGTAAACATAGCAATATCGAGTACCATCGTCAATAAAAGTTATGAAATACTTCTTTCCACCGCGAGATGGTATTGACTTCATGTCACAAATATCTGTGTGAATTAAGTCTAAAGGATTTGAATTCCTTTCAACTGACTTATAAGGATGTTTAACATACTTACATTCCACACATATTTGACATTTTGATTTTTCGCATTCAAACTTGGGCAGTACTTCCAAGTTAATCATTTTCCGCAAGGTTTTATAATTGACATGACCCAAACGTACATGCCATAAATCATTTGACTCAAGTAAGTAAGAAGAAGCTGAAATATTATTATTATTTTCAACAACCATTACATTTAGATTGAAAAGGCCCTCGGTGAGGTAACCTTTTCCCACAAATATTCCATTCTTACTAATTACAACCTTGTTGGATACAAAAACGCACTTAAAACCGTGCTTAACAAGAAGTCCAGTAGAGACTAAATTCTTTCTCATTTCGGGAACATGAAGGACATTGTTCAAAGTCATGACCTTGCCAGAAGTCATTTTTAGAAATACCTTCCCATATCCTTCAACTTTTGCTGTTGAAGCATTTCCCATATAAACTGTCTCTCCGGGTTCAGCAAGAGCATAGGTAGCAAAAGCCTCTCTAACTGCACAAACATGGCGAGTGGCTCCTGAATCAAACCACCACAGTTTAGGATTTCCCACCAAGTTACATTCAGAGAGCATGGCACACAAGTTATCAACATCATCATGGTTTACTACCATGTTTGCTTGACCCCTTTTCTTGTCTTTCTTCGGAGCACGACACTCCGTAGATTTGTGTCCGGTTTTCCCACAGTTGTAGCAGTTTCCACTGAACCGCTTCTTGCTTGGGTTGTATTTCGGACCAGAAGCCTTCTTCCTCTTTTTTGTTAGCTTCAACAATATTTGCTCTCATTATTGTTGAATTTCCACGGCCTCTCCTTTCAGCAGCTTTATTGTCCTCTTCGATTCTCAACCGAACAATGAGATCTTCAAGGGACATTTCCTTTCGTTTGTGTTTCAAATAATTTTTGAAGTCCTTCCACAACGGAGGCAACTTCTCAATCATTGCTGCTACTTGGAATGCTTCGTTGATTACAAGACCTTCAGCAAGTAGATCATGAATAATCACTTGCAATTCCTGGACTTGAGTAATAACAGACTTGCTATCTATCATTTTGTAGTCCAGAAATTTTGCGGCAACGAATTTCTTCATCCCGGCATCTTCAGTCTTATATTTCTTTTCAAGCGCATTCCACAATTCTTTGGATGTCTCCATGCTACTGTATACATTATACAGATTATCATCCAGTCCGCTAAGAATATAATTCTTGCATAAAAAATCAGAATGCTTCCACGCTTCAATCACGAGAAAGCGTTCATTATCTGGAGTTTTATCCGGCAGATCAGGAACATCTTCCTTGATGAACTTCTGTAGACATAACGTAGTTAAGTAGAAGAACATCTTCTGCTGCCAGCGTTTGAAATCAATCCCGGAAAATTTTCCGGGTTTTTCTGCCGGTGCCAACGCCGGTGTTCGGCTTGTCGTTGCGTTGGCAGTCGCCATCGGAACAGCTTGGTTTTCGTTTTCAGTCATCATCTTTTCTGTAAAAGAATGACACAAACAAACGTTTAATACACGTTTTCAAACTGGAGTAAAAATCACGTAGATTTTAATATCCAACAAAACGCCACGAAGGCTTAACTCTCCAAAACGGGAGTACACAAACCACAAAGGTTTTAGTTTGCAGAATAATAAGAATAACACAAGTACAGAAATAAATATTAAATTCCTTAAGATTGTTATTCCCGGTCAATATTGCTGTATTTGTAAATATTAATTCTGCAAAATATAAGTTAACGTAATGAAACAATAATAATAAATTCGAGCCCACTGAATTCACAGTGTTTCCTTAAGGAATTTAATCCCCTCCTAGTACCCAAGGTAATGGATTATTTCCTCCCAGGATAGAACGAATAACACACTGGTGTAGCGGTACTTCAAACCCCAGTGTTTCGGCGAACACAAAGTTCGGTAGCGAATCACACTTACAGTTGCTTTGTTTGAAGTTAAAAAACAATGCAGAACGAAGGAGTATATACTCAGAAAAACGTATGGAAGTTCTGAGAGGAAGGAGTGCAATGTATAGCCAATTTGTTGAGCGAATTGTATGTTGAGTTGAGTATCTTTCTTCAACATTTGCTGCTCATATATATAGCAGCCAAGAAGGAGTGCAAGACCAAACGTCCACCCTTCATGGTGGATCAAGCATTACATATTTGTGGAGCAAGCACTTCATATTTGTGGAGCAAGCACTTCATGGTGGGAAGACCATTATCCGGCTGCCAAATTATCAATACACGGATTGGAAAATATCCGTTTACAAATACGGATAATCTTACGTTAATATTTACTATTAACAAATAAATTTGGTCCAAAAAATTAATCAATCAATCGATCATTTGACCAAATCCAAATCCAAATCCGAAGCCGAAGCCGAAGCCGAAGCCGTAGCCGTAGCCGAAGCCGAGCCGAGCGAGCGACGACGACGGCGGCGCGAGGCTTGCTTTCTTCTTAACTCTTTAAGAGCTACAAGAAGAGCAATTATATATATACCCACCAAAAATGTCTTCCACTTCCAATATGGGACAATGTCTCATTGTTAAGAGGGGGAAACTTAAAATTTTACTCAAAATTTCATTTTCCCTCCATTTCCCATTCACCCTCATTTTAAGAATATTACATCTTAAAAATAAAACCTCAACAATCCCCCACATGAATGGGGAATGGCTATATCACGGAAGTATGCATGAAAAACTGTGTGATTTACAAGCAAGGATTAATTGCATCTGGATAAGTAGGTTTCCCTTTGAACTTTCCGTAGTAAACTTATGTCGGATATACTCGGTCAATCGGTAGATTTGATATCTTTGAACCGTCGATCTTTGGTGTATACCTAGACAACCATAAGTCACACAATCAACCCTTAACCGTCTTTGGTTCTCATTGTTGTGTTCGTTTCAGCCATGAACACCGCCTGGTTTCATAAGTGCGTAGAGAACTGGCCTTACAAAGTTCTCCTTGAAGCGGCTCACACTTCACACTTAAATAGGTGATTCCTAAACGTGTCATCCTGTAGATACACTATTTGATATACCCCGTATCAAATTTAGAAATCATTAAAAAGCCTTAATGCTTTATCCTTGGTACTGAACATTGTCTCATCACGAGAATGGACTAAAATTTTATTTGACAATGTTGAACCGTCATTAATGACTTTGTTTGATCTCTTTGAACCTAGATCTTGGGATCTCCAGTCTTCTAGGTAGAGTTACCGCCACAATGACTTGTTCTCGGCCATAGCCCCATTCCCCTTGATGATTTCTCAACTACCTCTCTAGTTAGGCCTTTTGTAAGTGGATCCGACACATTATCACTTGACTTTACATAGTCAATTGTGATAATTCCTCTAGAGAGTAATTGCCTAACGGTTTTATGTCTTCGTCGTATATGACGAGATTTACCGTTATACATGACGCTCCCAGCCCTTCCAATTGCCGCTTGACTATCACAATGTATGCATATTGGTGCCAACGGTTTGGGCCAAAATGGAATGTCTTCCAAGAAATTCCGGAGCCATTCAGCTTCTTCACCGGCTTTATCTAAGGCTATGAATTCAGCCTCCATTGTAGAGCGGGCAATACATGTTTGTTTGGACGACTTCCAAGATACCGCTCCTCCACCAATAGTGAATACATATCCACTCGTGGACTTAGAATCAGTTGAACCGGTGATCCAATTTGTATCACAGTATCCCTCAATCACCGCAGGGAAATTACTGTAGTGCAATTCAAAGTTCTGGGTATGTTCTAAATATCCCAAAACTCGTTTCATTGCCATCCAATGAGATTGGCCTGGATTGCTCGTATATCGACTCAGTTTACTTATAGCACAAGCTATGTCTGGTCGTGTACAATTCATGATATACATTAAGCATCCCAATACACGAGCATAATCCAATTGTGATATGCTTTGGCCTTTGTTCTTTGCTAATGCAAGATTCACGTCAATTGGAGTCTTTGCAACTTTAAAGCCCAAGTGCTTGAATTTTTCAAGTACTGTCTTAATATAATGAGATTGTGACAATGCCAGACCTTGAGGAGTCTTATTGATCTTAATTCCCAGAATTAAATCAGCCACTCCCAAGTCTTTCATATCAAACTTGTTATTGAGCATACGCTTAGTAGCATTTATGTTGGCAATGTCATTACTCATTATCAACATATCATCCACATATAGGCAAACAATGACTATGTGATTTGGAACATTTTTAATGTACACGCATTTATCACATTCATTTATCTTAAAACCATTTGACAACATTGTTTGGTCAAATTTCGCATGCCATTGTTTGGGTGCTTGTTTTAGTCCGTAAAGAGACTTAACAAGTCTACATACCTTCTTTTCTTTACCTGGAACCACAAACCCTTCAGGTTGTTCCATGTAAATTTCTTCCTCCAACTCTCCATTTAAGAAGGCCGTCTTAACATCCATTTGATGAATTTCAAGACCATACACTGCAGCTAATGCTACTAACATCCGTATGGACGTAATTCTTGTAACTGGAGAGTATGTATCAAAGTAGTCTAGACCTTCTCGTTGTCTATACCCTTTGACTACGAGCCTTGCCTTGAATTTATCAATAGTGCCATCATCTTTGATTTTTCTCTTAAAAATCCATTTAGAACCCAAAGGTTTATTTCCAGGAGGAAGATCAACCAATTCCCATGTATGGTTGTTCAATATGGATTCTATTTCACTATTGACTGCCTCTTTCCAAAACAATGATTCCGAAGAAGTCATAGCTTCTTTAAATGTTTGAGGCTCATTCTCCAATAAGAAAGTCACAAAATCTGGTCCAAATGAAGTAGACGTTCTTTGACGTTTACTACGTCTTGGATTCTCCTGATTACATGTACTTTCTTTTGTTTCTTCCCGAGGTCGTTTAGATCCTTCACCAAACGACTCACATTCCTTTTTATACGGATATATATTTTCAAAAAACTCAGCATTATCTGATTCTATAACTGTATTATTATGAATGTCGGGATTTTCTGATTTATGAACCAGAAATCGATATGCTTTACTATTTGTCGCATATCCTATGAAAACACAATCAACGGTTTTCGGTCCTATCTTTACCCTTTTGGGTTTAGGAACTTGCACTTTTGCCAAACACCCCCACACTTTAAAATAATTCAAGTTGGGCTTCCTTCCTTTCCATTGTTCATAAGGAATGGATTGTGTTTTGCTATGGGGCATTCGATTTAATATTCGATTAGCCGTAAGAATGGCTTTCCCCCCACAAGTTCTGTGGCAAACCAGAACTTATCAACAACGCATTCATCATCTCCTTTAATGTGCGATTCTTTCTTTCCGCAATCCCATTAGATTGGGGCGTGTAAGGGGCTGTTGTTTGATGAATAATTCCATATTCTAAACATATTTCTTCAAAAGGAGATTCATATTCACCACCCCTATCACTTCTTATCATTTTTACTTTCTTGTTAAGTTGCGTTTCAACTTCATTTTTGTATTGCCTGAATGCGTCTATTGCTTCATCTTTACTATTCAGTAAGTAAACATAGCAATATCGAGTACCATCGTCAATAAAAGTTATGAAATACTTCTTTCCACCGCGAGATGGTATTGACTTCATGTCACAAATATCTGTGTGAATTAAGTCTAAAGGATTTGAATTCCTTTCAACTGACTTATAAGGATGTTTAACATACTTACATTCCACACATATTTGACATTTTGATTTTTCGCATTCAAACTTGGGCAGTACTTCCAAGTTAATCATTTTCCGCAAGGTTTTATAATTGACATGACCCAAACGTACATGCCATAAATCATTTGACTCAAGTAAGTAAGAAGAAGCTGAAATATTATTATTATTTTCAACAACCATTACATTTAGATTGAAAAGGCCCTCGGTGAGGTAACCTTTTCCCACAAATATTCCATTCTTACTAATTACAACCTTGTTGGATACAAAAACGCACTTAAAACCGTGCTTAACAAGAAGTCCAGTAGAGACTAAATTCTTTCTCATTTCAGGAACATGAAGGACATTGTTCAAAGTCATGACCTTGCCAGAAGTCATTTTTAGAAATACCTTCCCATATCCTTCAACTTTTGCTGTTGAAGCATTTCCCATATAAACTGTCTCTCCGGGTTCAGCAAGAGCATAGGTAGCAAAAGCCTCTCTAACTGCACAAACATGGCGAGTGGCTCCTGAATCAAACCACCACAGTTTAGGATTTCCCACCAAGTTACATTCAGAGAGCATGGCACACAAGTTATCAACATCATCATGGTTTACTACCATGTTTGCTTGACCCCTTTTCTTGTCTTTCTTCGGAGCACGACACTCCGTAGATTTGTGTCCGGTTTTCCCACAGTTGTAGCAGTTTCCACTGAACCGCTTCTTGCTTGGGTTGTATTTCGGACCAGAAGCCTTCTTCCTCTTTTTGTTAGCTTCAACAATATTTGCTCTCATTATTGTTGAATTTCCACGGCCTCTCCTTTCAGCAGCTTTATTGTCCTCTTCGATTCTCAACCGAACAATGAGATCTTCAAGGGACATTTCCTTTCGTTTGTGTTTCAAATAATTTTTGAAGTCCTTCCACAACGGAGGCAACTTCTCAATTATTGCTGCTACTTGGAATGCTTCGTTGATTACAAGACCTTCAGCAAGTAGATCATGAATAATCACTTGCAATTCCTGGACTTGAGTAATAACAGACTTGCTATCTATCATTTTGTAGTCCAGAAATTTTGCGGCAACGAATTTCTTCATCCCGGCATCTTCAGTCTTATATTTCTTTTCAAGCGCATTCCACAATTCTTTGGATGTCTCCATGCTACTGTATACATTATACAGATTATCATCCAGTCCGCTAAGAATATAATTCTTGCATAAAAAATCAGAATGCTTCCACGCTTCAATCACGAGAAAGCGTTCATTATCTGGAGTTTTATCCGGCAGATCAGGAACATCTTCCTTGATGAACTTCTGTAGACATAACGTAGTTAAGTAGAAGAACATCTTCTGCTGCCAGCGTTTGAAATCAATCCCGGAAAATTTTCCGGGTTTTTCTGCCGGTGCCAACGCCGGTGTTCGGCTTGTCGTTGCGTTGGCAGTCGCCATCGGAACAGCTTGGTTTTCGTTTTCAGTCATCATCTTTTCTGTAAAAGAATGACACAAACAAACGTTTAATACACGTTTTCAAACTGGAGTAAAAATCACGTAGATTTTAATATCCAACAAAACGCCACGAAGGCTTAACTCTCCAAAACGGGAGTACACAAACCACAAAGGTTTTAGTTTGCAGAATAATAAGAATAACACAAGTACAGAAATAAATATTAAATTCCTTAAGATTGTTATTCCCGGTCAATATTGCTGTATTTGTAAATATTAATTCTGCAAAATATAAGTTAACGTAATGAAACAATAATAATAAATTCGAGCCCACTGAATTCACAGTGTTTCCTTAAGGAATTTAATCCCCTCCTAGTACCCAAGGTAATGGATTATTTCCTCCCAGGATAGAACGAATAACACACTGGTGTAGCGGTACTTCAAACCCCAGTGTTTCGGCGAACACAAAGTTCGGTAGCGAATCACACTTACAGTTGCTTTGTTTGAAGTTAAAAAACAATGCAGAACGAAGGAGTATATACTCAGAAAAACGTATGGAAGTTCTGAGAGGAAGGAGTGCAATGTATAGCCAATTTGTTGAGCGAATTGTATGTTGAGTTGAGTATCTTTCTTCAACATTTGCTGCTCATATATATAGCAGCCAAGAAGGAGTGCAAGACCAAACGTCCACCCTTCATGGTGGATCAAGCATTACATATTTGTGGAGCAAGCACTTCATATTTGTGGAGCAAGCACTTCATGGTGGGAAGACCATTATCCGGCTGCCAAATTATCAATACACGGATTGGAAAATATCCGTTTACAAATACGGATAATCTTACGTTAATATTTACTATTAACAAATAAATTTGGTCCAAAAAATTAATCAATCAATCGATCATTTGACCAAATCCAAATCCAAATCCGAAGCCGAAGCCGAAGCCGAAGCCGTAGCCGTAGCCGAAGCCGAGCCGAGCGAGCGACGACGACGACGGCGCGAGGCTTGCTTTCTTCTTAACTCTTTAAGAGCTACAAGAAGAGCAATTATATATATACCCACCAAAAATGTCTTCCACTTCCAATATGGGACAATGTCTCATTGTTAAGAGGGGGAAACTTAAAATTTTACTCAAAATTTCATTTTCCCTCCATTTCCCATTCACCCTCATTTTAAGAATATTACATCTTAAAAATAAAACCTCAACAATCCCCCACATGAATGGGGAATGGCTATATCACGGAAGTATGCATGAAAAACTGTGTGATTTACAAGCAAGGATTAATTGCATCTGGATAAGTAGGTTTCCCTTTGAACTTTCCGTAGTAAACTTATGTCGGATATACTCGGTCAATCGGTAGATTTGATATCTTTGAACCGTCGATCTTTGGTGTATACCTAGACAACCATAAGTCACACAATCAACCCTTAACCGTCTTTGGTTCTCATTGTTGTGTTCGTTTCAGCCATGAACACCGCCTGGTTTCATAAGTGCGTAGAGAACTGGCCTTACAAAGTTCTCCTTGAAGCGGCTCACACTTCACACTTAAATAGGTGATTCCTAAACGTGTCATCCTGTAGATACACTATTTGATATACCCCGTATCAAATTTAGAAATCATTAAAAAGCCTTAATGCTTTATCCTTGGTACTGAACATTGTCTCATCACGAGAATGGACTAAAATTTTATTTGACAATGTTGAACCGTCATTAATGACTTTGTTTGATCTCTTTGAACCTAGATCTTGGGATCTCCAGTCTTCTAGGTAGAGTTACCGCCACAATGACTTGTTCTCGGCCATAGCCCCATTCCCCTTGATGATTTCTCAACTACCTCTCTAGTTAGGCCTTTTGTAAGTGGATCCGACACATTATCACTTGACTTTACATAGTCAATTGTGATAATTCCTCTAGAGAGTAATTGCCTAACGGTTTTATGTCTTCGTCGTATATGACGAGATTTACCGTTATACATGACGCTCCCAGCCCTTCCAATTGCCGCTTGACTATCACAATGTATGCATATTGGTGCCAACGGTTTGGGCCAAAATGGAATGTCTTCCAAGAAATTCCGGAGCCATTCAGCTTCTTCACCGGCTTTATCTAAGGCTATGAATTCAGCCTCCATTGTAGAGCGGGCAATACATGTTTGTTTGGACGACTTCCAAGATACCGCTCCTCCACCAATAGTGAATACATATCCACTCGTGGACTTAGAATCAGTTGAACCGGTGATCCAATTTGTATCACAGTATCCCTCAATCACCGCAGGGAAATTACTGTAGTGCAATTCAAAGTTCTGGGTATGTTCTAAATATCCCAAAACTCGTTTCATTGCCATCCAATGAGATTGGCCTGGATTGCTCGTATATCGACTCAGTTTACTTATAGCACAAGCTATGTCTGGTCGTGTACAATTCATGATATACATTAAGCATCCCAATACACGAGCATAATCCAATTGTGATATGCTTTGGCCTTTGTTCTTTGCTAATGCAAGATTCACGTCAATTGGAGTCTTTGCAACTTTAAAGCCCAAGTGCTTGAATTTTTCAAGTACTGTCTTAATATAATGAGATTGTGACAATGCCAGACCTTGAGGAGTCTTATTGATCTTAATTCCCAGAATTAAATCAGCCACTCCCAAGTCTTTCATATCAAACTTGTTATTGAGCATACGCTTAGTAGCATTTATGTTGGCAATGTCATTACTCATTATCAACATATCATCCACATATAGGCAAACAATGACTATGTGATTTGGAACATTTTTAATGTACACGCATTTATCACATTCATTTATCTTAAAACCATTTGACAACATTGTTTGGTCAAATTTCGCATGCCATTGTTTGGGTGCTTGTTTTAGTCCGTAAAGAGACTTAACAAGTCTACATACCTTCTTTTCTTTACCTGGAACCACAAACCCTTCAGGTTGTTCCATGTAAATTTCTTCCTCCAACTCTCCATTTAAGAAGGCCGTCTTAACATCCATTTGATGAATTTCAAGACCATACACTGCAGCTAATGCTACTAACATCCGTATGGACGTAATTCTTGTAACTGGAGAGTATGTATCAAAGTAGTCTAGACCTTCTCGTTGTCTATACCCTTTGACTACGAGCCTTGCCTTGAATTTATCAATAGTGCCATCATCTTTGATTTTTCTCTTAAAAATCCATTTAGAACCCAAAGGTTTATTTCCAGGAGGAAGATCAACCAATTCCCATGTATGGTTGTTCAATATGGATTCTATTTCACTATTGACTGCCTCTTTCCAAAACAATGATTCCGAAGAAGTCATAGCTTCTTTAAATGTTTGAGGCTCATTCTCCAATAAGAAAGTCACAAAATCTGGTCCAAATGAAGTAGACGTTCTTTGACGTTTACTACGTCTTGGATTCTCCTGATTACATGTACTTTCTTTTGTTTCTTCCCGAGGTCGTTTAGATCCTTCACCAAACGACTCACATTCCTTTTTATACGGATATATATTTTCAAAAAACTCAGCATTATCTGATTCTATAACTGTATTATTATGAATGTCGGGATTTTCTGATTTATGAACCAGAAATCGATATGCTTTACTATTTGTCGCATATCCTATGAAAACACAATCAACGGTTTTCGGTCCTATCTTTACCCTTTTGGGTTTAGGAACTTGCACTTTTGCCAAACACCCCCACACTTTAAAATAATTCAAGTTGGGCTTCCTTCCTTTCCATTGTTCATAAGGAATGGATTGTGTTTTGCTATGGGGCATTCGATTTAATATTCGATTAGCCGTAAGAACGGCTTCCCCCCACAAGTTCTGTGGCAAACCAGAACTTATCAACAACGCATTCATCATCTCCTTTAATGTGCGATTCTTTCTTTCCGCAATCCCATTAGATTGGGGCGTGTAAGGGGCTGTTGTTTGATGAATAATTCCATATTCTAAACATATTTCTTCAAAAGGAGATTCATATTCACCACCCCTATCACTTCTTATCATTTTTACTTTCTTGTTAAGTTGCGTTTCAACTTCATTTTTGTATTGCCTGAATGCGTCTATTGCTTCATCTTTACTATTCAGTAAGTAAACATAGCAATATCGAGTACCATCGTCAATAAAAGTTATGAAATACTTCTTTCCACCGCGAGATGGTATTGACTTCATGTCACAAATATCTGTGTGAATTAAGTCTAAAGGATTTGAATTCCTTTCAACTGACTTATAAGGATGTTTAACATACTTACATTCCACACATATTTGACATTTTGATTTTTCGCATTCAAACTTGGGCAGTACTTCCAAGTTAATCATTTTCCGCAAGGTTTTATAATTGACATGACCCAAACGTACATGCCATAAATCATTTGACTCAAGTAAGTAAGAAGAAGCTGAAATATTATTATTATTTTCAACAACCATTACATTTAGATTGAAAAGGCCCTCGGTGAGGTAACCTTTTCCCACAAATATTCCATTCTTACTAATTACAACCTTGTTGGATACAAAAACGCACTTAAAACCGTGCTTAACAAGAAGTCCAGTAGAGACTAAATTCTTTCTCATTTCAGGAACATGAAGGACATTGTTCAAAGTCATGACCTTGCCAGAAGTCATTTTTAGAAATACCTTCCCATATCCTTCAACTTTTGCTGTTGAAGCATTTCCCATATAAACTGTCTCTCCGGGTTCAGCAAGAGCATAGGTAGCAAAAGCCTCTCTAACTGCACAAACATGGCGAGTGGCTCCTGAATCAAACCACCACAGTTTAGGATTTCCCACCAAGTTACATTCAGAGAGCATGGCACACAAGTTATCAACATCATCATGGTTTACTACCATGTTTGCTTGACCCCTTTTCTTGTCTTTCTTCGGAGCACGACACTCCGTAGATTTGTGTCCGGTTTTCCCACAGTTGTAGCAGTTTCCACTGAACCGCTTCTTGCTTGGGTTGTATTTCGGACCAGAAGCCTTCTTCCTCTTTTTGTTAGCTTCAACAATATTTGCTCTCATTATTGTTGAATTTCCACGGCCTCTCCTTTCAGCAGCTTTATTGTCCTCTTCGATTCTCAACCGAACAATGAGATCTTCAAGGGACATTTCCTTTCGTTTGTGTTTCAAATAATTTTTGAAGTCCTTCCACAACGGAGGCAACTTCTCAATTATTGCTGCTACTTGGAATGCTTCGTTGATTACAAGACCTTCAGCAAGTAGATCATGAATAATCACTTGCAATTCCTGGACTTGAGTAATAACAGACTTGCTATCTATCATTTTGTAGTCCAGAAATTTTGCGGCAACGAATTTCTTCATCCCGGCATCTTCAGTCTTATATTTCTTTTCAAGCGCATTCCACAATTCTTTGGATGTCTCCATGCTACTGTATACATTATACAGATTATCATCCAGTCCGCTAAGAATATAATTCTTGCATAAAAAATCAGAATGCTTCCATGCTTCAATCACGAGAAAGCGTTCATTATCTGGAGTTTTATCCGGCAGATCAGGAACATCTTCCTTGATGAACTTCTGTAGACATAACGTAGTTAAGTAGAAGAACATCTTCTGCTGCCAGCGTTTGAAATCAATCCCGGAAAATTTTCCGGGTTTTTCTGCCGGTGCCAACGCCGGTGTTCGGCTTGTCGTTGCGTTGGCAGTCGCCATCGGAACAGCTTGGTTTTCGTTTTCAGTCATCATCTTTTCTGTAAAAGAATGACACAAACAAACGTTTAATACACGTTTTCAAACTGGAGTAAAAATCACGTAGATTTTAATATCCAACAAAACGCCACGAAGGCTTAACTCTCCAAAACGGGAGTACACAAACCACAAAGGTTTTAGTTTGCAGAATAATAAGAATAACACAAGTACAGAAATAAATATTAAATTCCTTAAGATTGTTATTCCCGGTCAATATTGCTGTATTTGTAAATATTAATTCTGCAAAATATAAGTTAACGTAATGAAACAATAATAATAAATTCGAGCCCACTGAATTCACAGTGTTTCCTTAAGGAATTTAATCCCCTCCTAGTACCCAAGGTAATGGATTATTTCCTCCCAGGATAGAACGAATAACACACTGGTGTAGCGGTACTTCAAACCCCAGTGTTTCGGCGAACACAAAGTTCGGTAGCGAATCACACTTACAGTTGCTTTGTTTGAAGTTAAAAAACAATGCAGAACGAAGGAGTATATACTCAGAAAAACGTATGGAAGTTCTGAGAGGAAGGAGTGCAATGTATAGCCAATTTGTTGAGCGAATTGTATGTTGAGTTGAGTATCTTTCTTCAACATTTGCTGCTCATATATATAGCAGCCAAGAAGGAGTGCAAGACCAAACGTCCACCCTTCATGGTGGATCAAGCATTACATATTTGTGGAGCAAGCACTTCATATTTGTGGAGCAAGCACTTCATGGTGGGAAGACCATTATCCGGCTGCCAAATTATCAATACACGGATTGGAAAATATCCGTTTACAAATACGGATAATCTTACGTTAATATTTACTATTAACAAATAAATTTGGTCCAAAAAATTAATCAATCAATCGATCATTTGACCAAATCCAAATCCAAATCCAAATCCGAAGCCGAAGCCGAAGCCGAAGCCGAAGCCGAAGCCGAAGCCGTAGCCGTAGCCGTAGCCGTAGCCGTAGCCGTAGCCGAAGCCGAGCGAGCGACGACGACGACGACGACGGCGCGAGGCTTGCTTTCTTCTTAACTCTTTAAGAGCTACAAGAAGAGCAATTATATATATACCCACAAAAAATGTCTTCCACTTCCAATATGGGACAATATCTCATTGTTAAGAGGGGGAAACTTAAAATTTTACTCAAAATTTCATTTTCCCTCCATTTCCCATTCACCCTCATTTTAAGAATATTACATCTTAAAAATAAAACCTCAACACATAATGTGTTTAAATTCAAACAAGCTGTAAGGGGCTATTATATATTTTGCCTTTTATAAACTCTCTCTCTCTCTCTAAAAAGGCATATTTGATTACATAAAGAAGAATTAACTTAATTGATATATAATATATATATATATATATATATATATATATATATATATATATATTCATAGAATATATGAATAATTACATATTTTTCTTATTAGTCCGTTTAAAAAAGAACGACACAAAAAAATCTAACAATTGAAAATAATTAATTTTAAACTTTTCATTTTACATATTTTACACTTAATGAAAAGCTTTTATAACCACACAAATATCATGACCCCATAAATCTTTTACCCATTAAATTTTTAAGATAACAAGTTTAAAAAAAAAATCTTAAATTATGTGTCGAATCAAACTAAATCATCTAAATTGAAGTATACAAATTAAAAAAATAAAAAATAATGAAGCCGCTGGCTATTTGCCTAAAAAAAGTGATTCGAGCCTCTAGTAGGGCCTAAAGTTGTTCGGGCTTTGCGGTTGGTAGACTATTGTACTTATCGCGGGTTCGATTTTGGCAATCTGCATTTACAAGATTTGGAGGGAAGGAAGACCAAAGTGCCGAAGGAGGGGGGAGGACATGAACTTCCGTTCGCAAGTTTTTGGATTTGCGAAAAGGTCCTTCAAAACTGTACAAAAAATCCCTTTTGGGTCCATTAACGCTTACTCCACCACCTCAAGTTCCTTGGTCCATGGCATTCATCAATTTCATTGCCCGGTAAGTCTTCCCTGTCATTTCATAATTTTGTTGTTATATTTAACTGATATGGGAATTAAATTCCTTTTTTTTTAAAATTATGAATAGGATGTGGTAGGAATACTTGCTAAACTATCGGAGTGCATAGCATCAAGGGATGGAAATATTCTCACTGCTGACATTTTTGTTCCTGACCACAACCATGTCTTTTACTCCAGAAGGTTCTTTTTCTTCTTTCAAATTTACTCTTGCTTATTCCTTTTTTTTTTTTTAATAAAAAAATTTGGAAAAGATTTCGGTGAATTGTTCAGTAAATTATTTCGTATTGGCATGAAATAGTTTGGAGTTGATGCATGATTAATCAACTGATATCCCATGAATTGCTGATAAAATCTGGTTTAATGACTATGACATTGCTTTCCTTTAGAGCATACACTAGGTGTCAAAGAGTTGAAATAGGTTTTCGCCCCTGCATCCAAGGCCCGGGGCGGAGCTAGCCTTTACTTTACGAGTTTGGCCAAACCCAGGTATTTGTCTTAGCTCTTAGAAAATTCGTTAGAATATGTACAAATTATTAATTTAAAAGACAATAACTTAATAGAACTGCAATCTCGAACTCATAAGCTTCAAATCCTGGCTCCGCCAATGTCCAAGGCAATTCATAAATTCATTTTCAAAGTCAACGGGTGTGTCTCAACACCATAAACTTAGGGATTGTTTGGTTCTCGGACTAATAATACATCAACTGTACTACATTAATTGTTATGCAGTAAATACTAATGTAGGGATAGTTATATAGTGATAATAATGTACACATAGTTATGTGGCTATTATCTACTTTATATGAGTTATCTTTCTTTAAATGCTCTTGTACAGGTATTTTTGGTACAGATATTATGATTCTATATTATATTCCGCATAAAATAAGACAAAGATTTTCACACAAGTCATATCAATATTAGTAATACAGAATATAATACTGGAAAAAAACATTGCAATAGTGTGCAAAGTTTTATTGGAGAACCAAATGTTATTTTAGTTATTTGGTAGCTGGGATTGTTTTTTCTTATGCGACTAATCAAACGACCCTAAAAGGTTTGATCTGTTGCAATATTCCCTGACTTCAACTATTTGGTCTATATATTACTAATAGTTAAAGGAGCATTATGATTCTTTTAGGCCTCTGTGGATTTGTTAACTCTACGCTCTCTTAAGACCATGTTGTAAAATCTCTGATCTCCTAAGTTAAGGAGGTTTTCTGAAGATTAAGTCTTAAATGAAAATTAAAAACACATAAACCATTTATTCTATAGGTAAGTTGAAAACCAATATTGTGTCTTTAAGACAAGGGAGGGATAGCCTAGTGTTAAAAATCCTCCTCCTCCGTCCATAAAGTTAGGATCAAGTCACTAAGGAAGCAAAATGGGAAGGGCCACAGGTGAGCTCGTGGGTATGGGTGGGGCTGGAGTTTAAGAAGGTTAATGTGTATGCTTAGGGTTGGTGGTTGGATTATTTGTTGAAGTCCATTGATAATTGTTTACTCTTTGCTTTACAAGGCAAATGCTCGTTTTCCAACAATAATATGAACAAATGTTCTCTGTTCTGATGTGATTAATCAGCTGTCTTCCGACCCTTGTTTACCTTTTTTTGTCTTCCAGTAAACAATTAGAGAAACTAATTCTTGCTGCAACTTACAGCGAGTTTGTCTTTGACCCTGCTAAATGGCCACGTGAGCAAATGGATGCTGACTTCTCTAAACTAGCTAAAATGTTCAATGCAATGAAGTCTGTTGTTCGGGTGCCTGATATCGATCCCAAATATAAGATTGCAGTTCTAGCTTCAAAGCAGGTATTGATTTTCAAACTTCTCAGAGCTATTTAAACTTTAATCATTTTAAAAATAATTAACCTTTTAGAGAGTATTCACATAAATATTGTCACACTTTCGGCGCAGGAACACTGTCTTGTGGACTTGATGCATGGTTGGCAGGACGGACGGCTTCCCATTCACATAACTTCTGTAATAAGGTAAAGTATGAAACTTCTTCATCATAGTGATTCAATGTCATTATAAGGACTGTTAATGATGTCATATGCTTTTTAATCAGCAACCATGAGCGAGGTCCAAACACTCATGTGATTCGGTTTCTTGAGAGGCATGGGATTCCATACTATCATTTGCCAACGACCAAGGAGAATAAAAGAGAAGGAGAAATCTTGGAAATAGTTCGGGATACTGATTTTTTGGTGCTTGCTAGATACATGCAGGTAATCAACCCACGAGACATAACTTTTACTCTTGTTTTCTCTTACATAGAAATAATTGTTGATCTGTTCTGTTGGGACAGTTCTTTATCATGCAACATGTTCTAGATTGCTTTCTTTTTATGGTCCGACAAATTGATTTAAAGTAGTCTTTCATCTGATTTGTTATGACATGCACTATAACAGATACCTTGTATTTTTGGACCCTTAAGGTGCTTCAGTATAATACAAATCTGCAGTCGTACTATTAGACAGATACCTTGTATTTGGGCCCTTAAGGTGCTTCTGTGTAATACAAATCTGCAGTCGTTTTGTGCAGGTATTGTCTGGAGACTTCTTAAAAAGCTATAAGAAAGATATCATTAATATTCACCATGGCTTGTTGCCATCATTCAAGGGCAGTAATCCATCTAAGCAGGTTCCTTTCCCGTCTCCCTTTCTTCAAGAAGTCATTTTCATGTTTTCCTCTATGGAATTGTAGTTTTATAAGATTTATTTTATCTGTTGCTAGGCTTTTGATGCTGGCGTTAAGTTGATTGGGGCGACAAGTCACTTTGTTAGTGAAGAACTAGATGCAGGTCCAATCATTGAGCAAATGGTAATATTTTTCATGTTTGAATCATGCTATTGATGTCATTTGTAAAGCTTCTTGTGTACTTAAAGATTCCAAGTGTTTGCTTTAGAAATTGAACTGTTTGGTAATCTTTAAAAGTGTGATGATTTTATCTTTATTACCTTTTCATCTCTTTTACTTGTGTAGGTAAATGTATTCTGCCTTCTTCCAATACTCTCTGACCTAAGTATTTTGCAAAATAATTGACATACACTTGTAATTTGTGACGTTGTATCTACAAATATTTTGGTTGACATAAGAATCAGTTTTCTGATAGTCTAGTTTTATTGGATCAGATTTCCCTTGTTTTCACCTTTTTATGCATTTCCAGCCAAATATTATAAGCTGTCATTTACCAAAGAATTGGTCCTTGATTCGCATTCCCATGTTAAACTTGGTCATTTATGAAGTCTTTAATTTGCATTCCAATTGAACTAACAAGGTTCAGAAGCCCTAATGTCAAAAGCTGTTTTAATAGAGGCTGGTGGTGTAACCTGCATCAAGACACATTTTGCATTATAAAACATATGGTATTCAATTCCCTTAAAGAAATTATACCCTCTCTCATGCATCGAGATTATGCATAAACATAGTGGTTTACTACGTGAAATTGTGTTCTGCAAGCAACATATCATTCCTGTTGATTGGTGCTACAACAACAACCCAGTGAAATCCCACAAATGGGGTCTGGGGAGGGTAGTGCGTACGCAGATCTTACCCCTACCTTATGAAGGTAGAGAGGTTGTTTCCGAAAGATCCTCGGCTCAAGAACAGTGAAAATGAAGCAATAGACAAACAATAGCAACAAGGTAATAAGGCAATGGAAGCAAATAGTACGAGTAATAACAAAGATCCAGGGATATGAAACTACAAGAATAGTGTCAATCCTACTGATAATGACACACCGTATAAAAACAAGGGACTGGGAATAGGAAAATCAAGACTAGTACTAATACTAATGGTAAGACAAGGTGAAACTCTAGACTGACTGTCAACCCACAATCCAAATTCTCTATCTCCACACCTTCCTGTTGAGCTCCACATCTTCCTATTGAGGGTCATGTCCTCGGTAAGCTGAAGTAGAGCCATGTCATGCCTAATCACCTCACCCCAGTTCTTCTTAGGCCTCCTTCTACCCCTCCTCTGACCTGCCATGTCGATTGATGCTATTCCTTATTTATTTTTTTTCCTTATTATTTTGATCCCTCACTTTTCATCTCTTGTTTTGGTTTTGCTCCTCCGATTTAGTGTCTCCATGTTATTTATATATTTTTACATGTACTTGATTGTTTCCTTCTTAATGCAAGTCTCACCATCTCACCTTGTAGTTGTCGTTGCGACCTAATTTATTCATCAAATGTACAATGACTAAGCTTGAAGTATCTTTTGGGAGTCTACCAAACTTTTTCTAGTAAGTTTTGACCATCATTGTAGATCTGCATTCCCAGCTTTTATAGTTGCAAGCTTTGAATTTTTCAGGTTGAAAGGGTTTCTCATAGAGATAATTTGCGGACTTTTATACAAAAGTCTGAGGATGTTGAGAAAAGGTGTCTTGCAAAAGCGATCAAATCATACTGTGAGCTGCGTATTTTGCCGTATGAGGAGAACAAGACTGTTGTGTTTAGGTCCTGATTGAAAAGAGAGCTGGGATAGCTGCATCAATCTTTTTGTTTTCTGGCCATCATTCTGTGAAAGTGTGAAGTGAATATCATCGTTATCACTTGATTATCCAAGTAAAACTCCATACATGCCACTCCGAGAAGTGAAGATGGAAAAGATGACTGTAATTCATAACAGAACTACCAGAAAAAGGAAGTCATGAAAAAGGAATGAGAAATAAAGAGGTTTCATCGGAAATGTTGTTGAAAGTTCGCAGATTTAAGACAATGTCTTGATCTTTTTTCCACTTTTCCATTTTATCCCTCATTGTTTTTCTCTTTGCTCCTTTTCATATTATAGTGATAACAAATTAATAAATTTCAGTGGTGTTCATAATCCGTCGTGTGTTTGTGAGAGAGAGCGCCCCTTCTTGCAGTGCGCTCAAGAAGATTTCAGTTTGTTGCGGTAGAGTTTTCTCCATTTATTTGATATGAAGAAAAGGGAATAAAGGAAGAAAAAAACTGAAATGTAAACAAGAACAAGTCCAGGAGAATGAGATATTTCTTGCAAAGTTCCACTATATTAAATTAGTTGGGAATAATGAATTCACTGTTTCCATTCTCCTTTATTAAAGCCTATTTCATCCCAAACCGTACTAGGAAAATTTACAAAATTCTTACAAACAAGACCTGGCCTCAGAATGCCAAGCTTTCAGGTGCTAAATTCTTGTTGAGTAGTGAAAAGTCATCAATGGACAAACCAAGTACTATCTCAAACATTTTTATACAGAAAATAACACAAAAATTGAAAAAAAGAAACTATGATGTTAGTCAAATGCTCCTGTTAATGTTCAACATTGTCATTGAGCCCTCAGTATCTTCAAATAAACTGACTCGATCAAGAAGCTTCTGAATTCTATCAACCCATTTTTGTTTTTGGCTTTTGTTCTTGCAGTTGAACTCCAGAAGACCCTGAGCCGTCTTTACTCCAAGGTACAAATCTTGGCTTTCAATCTCTTTATTGAACAACCAGGCATCACTTCCATCACACACTTCATAAACAACACCTGTCGCACACCAATGGAGTCAGAGGCGGACACAACATGAGTTCAATGGGTTCAACTGAATCCAACATTTTCGACAGGGAGCATTATGTGTATGTGTGAAAATCACTAAAATTTCAAACAATGCAATGGATTTAGTGGTAAAAGCTTTAATTGCTGAACTCATCAAGTTTAAATTATAGATTCAACTCTAAATGGAGTGCATCGGTTATTGAACAACTCTAATAGAGGAAATGAAAAAGAAAGAAAAAAGATAACAGCGATGAAGTTGTAGGGGGAGAGCTTACATTTATTATTTTTAGAGAAAGCTCCACCAACATGTTTACTCTTCAACTTGATCACAACCTGTCAATTGATCCACAGAAGTTAGTGATTCCATCTTTGTTCATTCGCAACTCAATTTATGAAATTTATGATACCTCAAGGTGAAAATCATGAAAGCCTATTGACGGACCTGAGATTTTTTATTAATATAGACAGACACGCGTTTCCATCGGTGCACTCCTAAGAATTCAGAATAAAAATGTAAATTCAGCAAGTAGAAAATTGAATGATCTTTAGTTGGACATTGTAAAATAACAAAACAAATATACTTCTTGAATATAAATCAGTATTCACCTTTCCTTGTGATATGCACCAATTCACCCACAAAGGGGGAATCGTGTTCGTCCATGTCATTAGGGAAAGCAGCAAAAGTTTGAGCTTCTACCATGCTTTTGTCACATGGACTTATAGATGCATTCCTCCTTGCTTCTTTTGGTAATCTTGACTTAAGAGTTGCTTCTCCTCTCAAAGCTTTTCATTTATAGCAATATGGTTATTGTTAATAAACATGTGTATAAATAGCTCAAATCCATTTGCAAGAACATAGCAATTGACTAATAAATATGTACCTGTGGCAGCTGCAGCTGTGAATGTGACAAGATCACTAGCACTATGTATGTCTACTGCTGATCTAACAACTGAGGCTACACGATCATGTTCTGCCCCGGCTGATTCAGCCATTTCAAGGCAATGTGAGGCCAAGAGTTCAGTAGCTGATGCTAAAGCCATGCTCATCTTTGAGCTTGAACCGTTCGAGTTCTCTGCTGCTGTTACAGCAGCCAATGCTGCAGCTAGTCCTGCTACAGACAAGACAGCGTGCATATGTGCGTTTTCTAGGCGCGCCTTCTCTTTCTTTTTTACAGAGCTACTGTTAGAATCCTTAGGATGGAACCACCTTACAATCCCCCCGGAGGTTCTTCGCCCGTTTTGTGAATTCGACATCTTGGTCCCTGGCTACAAGAAAATAATCTCATAAATAATTGAGAGGTTGAATTTCTTTCAACTCTTTGAATTGGAATTTTGTTGATAAAAATTCAACATCTTACAACAAATTAAGACAAAAATGAGGATTTATATAGTTAGTCAATCTATGGCGAATTCTCACAATACAAGCAACATAGACAATAGGATTTATATAGTTGACGCGAACTTGCTTGTGATATGTCCATATATATATCTAGCATTTTTTATGGTTTTATATTGCTTACAAACACCAAATGGTCAATTCCCCACTTCCCCTCTTGCTTTAGTGGTGTTAGGCTGTTAAGTTTGCTTAATTTTGACTTTAGAACTTATAAAGGCCTCAAAAATCTCATGTCACCAAGTTCAAGATTGAAGAAATGTAAAATTTGAACCATGAAATCAAATGAAATTATAGGCAAGAAAGTTACTTTTCTTAACTTATGTGACTCCTAGCATGGTGTGATACGTAAGCTTTAGGCAAGAGATCCCTACACCTTATATATATATATATATATATATATATATACACTCCCAATCGCTCCCCACAACATATTACCTGAATGGAAGCAAAAGAAACAAAAGCTGAAATATGAAACTTACTAGTTGTGGAGGTGGAGAAACAGACTCAGGAATCACACTAAATTTCCTGTCAAAAGTATAGAGTTTCTGTTTTTGAGCAAGAGCTTTTGATAATTCAGAAGCAGAAAGGCTCCAAGATCTTGACAAGAAATCCATAGGCTCCATTGGTGTTTGTGGTTGATGTAAAGAAGGTAAATCTGCTTTCATCTCTTCATCCTCTTCTACACTCACAAGCCAATTATCTGAATCATTCTTCTTCCAATCCAATAGATAGTTTTCCTCCATAATACTTCCTGTTTTCAGCTCTCTCCAATTCTCACCCTTTTGGTTTTTGCTTGAATTGTAGAGTGAGTTTTTATATACAGGAGAGACAATAAAGCAAACAACAGAGGTACATGATAGCTAACATAGGCACACACATACACACACTTGGTCTCGTGCTCCCAACAATTCAGCTTGGTGTCATTAGGACAGAAAATAATACCTTAAAATATACGTCCTCGTGAAAAATAAATAAATAAATATATCGGTATTCACGTATTCCAACCCAATTAATATTCCTTTAAAAAAAAACACCAATACAATACCATTAATTTGACTAAAACCTAAGAAAACATTGTCCTGATTGAACGGACCCTTTGTTTCCTAACGTTAAAACACCCAAAAGGTTGCATTACTTTATACACAGACACACGAGCCTACAGTGTGAACCATAATATTCTATTCCAACCAAGATTTAACTTATACGCAGAGATGCTGTACATTTTTATAGTACGAATTCGAGATACTCGGGATCTATCAAAAATAGTCTTTCTACGTTCTTAAAAGTAAGAATAAGGTTTGCATAGATACTAGGGGTGTCAATGAATATTAAAAATCAACTAAACCGACCGAACCGTACCGTATCATACCGTTTAGATTTTTTAAAATAAAATCATAGGTTTTTTTCGACAAGGTGGGTTGCTCTGATGGTAAGCATCCTCCACTTCCAACCAAGAAGTTATGAGTTCGAGTCACCCCAAGAGCAAGGTGAGGAGTTTTTGGAGGGAAGGATGCCGAGTTTCATTTGGAAACAGCCTCTCTACCTCAGGATAGGGGTAAGGTCTGCGTACACACTACCCTCCCCAGACCCCACTAGTGTGATTATACTGGGTTGTTGTTGTTGTTGTTGTAAAATCGTAGGTTTTTTATATAAATTTATAACTGTATCGATAATTAGGGTAGATTTTTTATTTTATGAAAATAAACCGAAATAATACCGAACCGTATCGAATAAATTTATATGTAAAAAATATATTTATATAGTAAATTTAAAAATACAAAACATTAAATATTTTTTGGGCCTTGGAATTATGAAAACGGTTACAAGACAACGAGTAATTAACTAAAAATTCTAATTCTGAAACCTATTATGTTACTCCTATTGAAACTAAACTATTTCCAGCATATATATTCACTAGCATGACACAAGGTATACTAGCGATTATGAGAAGCAAACTACAATGTATTGAATGTATGTTACTGCATTTTACTTCTACTAGTGACTTTTATATGACATCTAAAAAAATATCGAAAATTAAACGAACCGTACCAATACCGAAGAAAAACCGACATGATTGAGATGGTTTTGAAAAGTCTTATTTTGGTTATACACAATAGAATAACCGAAAAATTGGTATGGTATAAATTTTTAAAAATAATCGGCCGAACTAAAACATTGACACCCCTGATACACACTACCCTTTTCAGAGCTCACTAGTGAGACAACACATGATATGTTGTTGTAATTCGAGGTACTCAATCTGCCATAGAATGTTAATTTTCAGGCTACTAAACTCATTTATATAAAAAGTTAGTTGCAGGTATATATATATGAGATTTGATATTTATGAGTTTAATCTTTAAAATTTTAGCATTATTTCAATTGTATTTTTAGTATTATGGGTATAGACCTACTATCTTTTGCAATCTTAGTGAATTTATACACATAAATTTAAGGGAAAATTACACAATATAGCCGCTCCCAAAAATAATAGTCGATATAATGTATATTTTTTTGTATATTAACATATAATAGACATGTAATATATATATTTTTGTTATATATTTGGCTACCGTATATAATTATATTTGGTTGACTGGCTAAATGTTCAACTTGACATAAATTTAAACTCTCTATCGAAAGTATTGGATTCAAAATGAATCAAATACTATATAACTCTATGTCTACCCTTGTTTTTGGTAACCTAATGGTGTAAAAGAATTTTAATAATGTATAATATAAAAATAAAAACAACCAAAGAAAGGATAGTGGGATCAAATCTATCAATGGGGTTGAGACATAACTTTCGGTGGTTCTTAACTTTGGGAGTACACTATTACACGGTTTAAAAACAGTGATTTAATAATAAAAAAGAATTCGTGAACCCTGGATTTGGGAAGAGGCCGTGTAGGGACAAGATGAGGTATAGTATAAGATAATAAAAAGGTTTTTTAGTGTATAAAGTGGTGTGACGTGCAGTTCGGAAAGTTGATTTTTCAAGGGTGTAATTGATTAAATTGACTAATTGGAGTTGGAGATGGACATTTAAGATTGTAACATTTCCTCCAAAGATACATAATGGTAAATCCTTCAATAATGATTCTATGGTTAGACCCTTTAAGTACTTTATTTGCGCTTTCACTTCTTTTGGTTTGGTAATTGATTGTATGCATAATGCTTTTTTTTTTTTTTGGTTACATGGGAATTGGGATAAGGGCAACAAAATGTTCAAGAATGTACTTTTTTTTTTTTTTAGTATAAATGAATTAACAAAAATTAATATTATTAATATGTAGTTTAATACTCCCTCCGTTTCAATTTAGACGAGATAGTTTGACTCGACACGTAGTTTAAGAAAAAAAAAAGACTTTTGAAACTTGTGGTCTTAAAAGCTTAAGTGGTAAAAGCTTTGTGGGACCGTGACATTTGTGTGGTTATAAAAGCTTCTCATTAAGGGTAAAATGGGTAAAATAAAGAGTTTAAAGTTGAATTATTTTCAAATTTAGAAATGTGTCATTTATTTGGAACAAACTAAAAAGGAAAGTACCTCATCTAAATTGAAACAGATGGAGTAGTGTATTATAGTAGATTGATAGTTGACACTAAAAAGAGCAAACCGATGCACAAATCATACCGCATTCATACAGGGTAGGGGAATTGCCGCACCCTAAGATGTGCGATTTAGATAGCCTACCCTAATACAAGTATTAATGACGGTTTTCACGGTTCGAACCCGTGACGATTTATAGGCTCCACGGAGACTAACTTATTGTTGACACTAACAATATATATATATATATATATATATATATATATATATACTACTCCCTTTGTTTCAATTTAAATGACAATTTCCTTATTAGTCCATTTCAAAAAGAATGACACATTTCTACAATTGGAAATGACTCAATTATAAACTCTCCATTTTATCCTTAATGAGAAACTTTCATAATCATACAAATGACATTGCCCCACAAACCTTTTACCCCTTAAGTTTTTAACATCACAAATTTTAAAAGTCTTCTTTTTCTTCTTAAACTCCGTGTCAAATGAAACTACCTCATCTATTCTTTAGTACTTCATCCCTAGAAAATGCAGTAATTAGAACATAAATAAACTAAGATCTTAATCATACCAAAGTGGTGATAGCAGAAAAGATATACTTGTGATGATCATGAACAGCAAAAATTCTTCAAGTGCAAGTGATCAGACTTGACATGCTATAGATAGCTAGCTATATACTACTATTATCTTACAGATAAAATAACTCAAAAAGCTGACTTAGAAAGTGAAACTCAGATGAATTTTACAGCTGCATTTTGCTGCTTTATGGTCGAGGAGATCTCTACATAAATGGGAGTAATAGTGAGTATAGTGAAATTTTTACTTGGAATCCCATGCGAGCACAATGATTTCGCTCCCATATTTAGCTGCTTTTCTATCCTTTCACATGCCTATACCCAAGAGTTATTTGCCATAGGAATCAATCATTGTTTTGCAGCTTTGGGAAAATAGCCACTATTATATATGCGTCCATTTTAGTCTCATTATATTTCCATTGACATGTATCATTATCATATGTCAAAGCACTTGAGGAATAATTTGAGACTTATGCATGCGTTACCAAAAGTTAGTGGGGAAATAGAGTTGAGGCACTCAGCTAGCTCACATAATACTCTATTTTTAAGTAGTAGGCAACTCTTTTAAACTTACTTGCAAAAGATGGTTAATGAACATGATCATTTTCCTCTTCCATACACGGACGGAGCTAGAAGCCTACGTATGAGTTTGGTCGAACTCAATAATTTTGTTCAAATAGGATATTTGTATTTTTGAAAAATTATTAAATATGTACAAATATTGAATCTAGAACCGAGTTATTAGCATTTGAAGTCGTTGTTATAAAATTCAGAACCCATAAAATTAAAATTTTAACCATGTTTCTGCTTCTCTATCTCCTCCCACCCTTGGAAGGGCAAAGGAAGAAAACTCCATAACTTGTGAACTTAGTATATAAGAATCAAATATGACACCCTGCTAAATTTTTGGATGGATAATTCAAATGTATTCGCCTCCTAATTGACTTGTGAAAAGCAAGTGTAAATTTTCAAAATAGAGCTTTATTATAGTGGGAATATGTAGTCCAATCAATCATGCAGGGAATAAACTTTTAAAAAAATGACACTGTATAGTCGTTGTAAAAATAATAGTCGAAAAATATATAAAATTTATATATTTTTTGTATATAAATACATTCTGAATATTGTATACAAAAATTATACAAGTTTTATACACTTTTTCGGCTAACAGAGGTAAATAATTTCTGATGCGGGGTAAAAGTGATAATACACTAATAGACTTTTACATCCATTGCAAATATGATCCATTACAAAGTAGAAAGGTAATTGCAATGTTTAAAAAGCCAACCCTTAAGGATTGAATAAAAAGAGTTGAGATATTGCTTTTTGCACACTTTGAAAAAGATGCCTTTTGATTTGCTTTCTCATCACGCGGCAAAAAGAAAAAAAATCCACTCTTCTTTTATGGTTGAAGTTCTAAAAAGTCTTGAAAGGCTTAGGGCAAAGATTTTATTTGTTGTTTACGCCTAACTAACAAATGCATGATAGTCCTTCTGTTCCATTTTATGTGTCTTAGTTCGACTGAATTGCCAAATTTCCACGTAATTGGTGACTTTGAATATAGAGAAAAGAGTTGTAAAAATAATTGCAAAAGATTACAAAATGAAATATCCACATTTTCTTGAATAAAATGAAGCACAAGTTGTTGCAGAGCAGAAATTACAAAGCTCACAGAAAAGTAGATGTTACATTTGAAAAACCACACATGACAAGAGGGAAAAACTACACAATACAACTGCTTCCAAAAATAATAGCCGGTAAAAAATATATATTTTTAATACATATTTTTTGTATACATGACTAGTTGACTTGCGTGATTATTTTTGGACATCGACCAAATATGTAACTTGCCCGAAAAAGATCTCTAAGCATAGTCTTCAGAGACTGGAAGTGGATCATGTGATCCAATAAACACATCACCATAAATTAGCCCAGCTAATCCTCCACCAATAAGTGGGCCGACCCAATAGATCCAGTTCTGTGAAAAATCTCCAGAAACCACAGCAGGCCCAAATGATCGAGCTGGGTTCATTGACCCACCACTAAATGGGCCAGCAGCCAAGATATTTGCTCCAACAATGAACCCAATTGCAATAGGTGCAATTGTTCCAAGGGAGCCATTTTTGGGGTCTGCTGCAGTAGCATAAACAGTGTAGACCAGTGCAAAAGTGATCACTATCTCCATTACCACTCCTTCAAATCCAGTGAGCCCAGCAGCAACTCCATGAGTAGGAACAGCCTGTAAAAGCCCAATATTTTAGGCCCACTTAGAAATATCACCTATTATAACTCTTGTTACAAAAATAACCGAGTCAGATTCACTGTTTACTATTTCTAGCCGGTATATATAGATTATACACTAATTATACATGATTATATAATATTATACATGAAATATATATTTACTGACTATTTTTAGCTTGAGCGGTTAGGTGACGCTATTTGGGTTAAAAAAAATTTCATAACTTTTTCCAACAATATTAGACTATGGGCTACTTTCTTTTGGATTTTATATGACACGGAGTATTAGATAGTCCATGTAGCAGTAGCCAATAGGTAACTGAAATTTGAACTCATACATGTGTTTGATTATTGGTTAAAAAAGGTTCCGACAATCAAAACCGGACAAACGAGGTATCATCATTTGTGACCCATAGGAACTGGAATCGTAACTAAGGTAGTGATAGTTGATTGGGTGATGAGTACGAACTACAGGTAAACATTTTTTACTAATAGGAAAAAACTAATCTTTAGCTTATGTACGAAAGTCATTGTCCTTATAATCGTCTTAATCAAAATTCAGTTTCATATCCAACTCAAAAAAAAAGTTAACCCCTAATTCTTGACAGAATACATACCAATCCACCAGTAACGAATTTGAGGAGAAGGCAAGCAATTGTAGAGCCAAGCAATTGGGCAATCCAGTAGAAGAAACCAGTCAAGATAGTTATATTGCCACCAACAGCCAATCCAAATGTGACAGCTGGATTTAAATGACCACCTGAGATATTGGCTGCCATTGAAACTCCAACAAACAATGCAAATGCATGTGCCACAGCCACTGCTACTAAACCAGCTGGGTCTAGAGCTGCATCTGTTGTCAACTTATCTGCAAAATCACCCAATTAATTAAAAATGAGTACTAGTTTGATATATAAAAATATATTGTTTTCTGCTAAATAGACACTTTACATAACATGCAAAGTTTAATCCAAAAGCGTTTTGAAACATGCTATGTTTTCTCGAAACTCATAATTTTTTCTAAGAACGTTTTCTACGATGACATATCGGCATAAATGTACAATTAGTTCCACAAATTTCGCTACATTGACCATAATAAACTGATTCTCCTTTTAACGAAATAGAGGTCTAATTTAAACGACGTATAACATCACAATTGACACGTAATGTACAACTCATAGTACATCAATAGATGTTACAATAATATATTACTTACTGTAAGATATTGCAGATCCAACACCAGCAAAAACAAAGAGAAGAGTAGCAATGAACTCAGCTAGGTATGCCTTGATTGAGGCTGCACTAACAGAGTCATTATAATTACCAAAGGCAATCTTCACCATTTTTGCTCCCAACTAAAAATTTGCTAATTAACCAATTATGTTATTTGTTAAAAAATTGATGGTTTTTGAAGTTCCAGAAATAATAGCTTATATAGTCTCAACTATAATTAGAAAGGAAAAAAAAAGAGTCAATAAGTTTATTGGGTTAGGTTTCACCGACCATGCATGGGATGGGGCCTTATTTGAGTAGAGTCCGACAAATGATTGGTGCCGGCCCAACCCACCGGCTTTCTTTGATATAATATTAAACATTATTGGGGTATAAATATGCAGACAACTAATTAAGTTAATTACATAGTAATGGACATTCCAACAAATGAATTGAAAATTTTTGTTAGCTAAGCTTAACTACTATATATACGACAACCTTTCAAAGAGGAAAAAAGAATCTTACAAAAGGAAAGGTATTTGTGATGTCACTATCAATTATTTTGAGAATAAAATAACCAAAATGACGTTCCAAAACGTGGGGGAATCCGTGGTTTAGTACACCCATCCATGTCACATCTTAGTTCTTTTTTTTCTTTTTTAAAAAAAATGTTAAAGGTTTGATGTGGTTGAAAATAAGGAAGAGTAAAAAGTGAATTAATTAGGGGCTGATTTTATTAAGGAACGTTCATTCATTACATTATTACAAGCTATATATACCTCCTTTCTTTCACTGTCTCACATGCATTGCATTATTGTACATATGTTGATGTTGTTTTAGTCTTCCCTTTCATAAGTTAAACCTCTTACTGATTAGGAGAGAATTGTTCCAATGATTAGAGTTCTTCACTTTCAACAACCTTTGGGAAGAAGGGTCATTGACCCTTGGAGTTTCAAATCACCTAAGAAAGAGAGAGAGAGAGAAAAGGAGTTTGAGGGTTTAACAAATCAAAAGCAAAAGAAAAGAAAACGTAAAACCTCTCCTACAATTTTAGAACAACTGTTTTTTACACAATTAACAAAGTAGAAGGAGCTAGATACAATTGTGCCTCATTGAATTCATAAATGATTCGTGGAATCAACCATTAATGCTTGTATTATCAGGGTATGATGTCTATATATCACATCCCTTGAGTGTGATCCTTTTTTGAACCCTGCGTGAATGCAGAATAATTCGTGCATCGAATTGCCTTTTTTATTTGAACTATTTAACTTTTTGACCTGAGACCTGAGTCGCGCACATACTGCACAAGAATGACCATTAATTTATGCTTTTTAGCACAGTTTTCAATATTCACTCATTTTATTATTTTAAAATTGCTCTACTAACATGTGAAGTCGAACGTCTCTTAATAATGTTGGATTGTAGCATTGTGCTGACTGTTATGCTTTTCTTAAAAAAATTGTCCGGACCTCTAACTCAATCCATACGTGTGAAAGAAATGATGATATGGAACTCATTTGTAATTTAGTCATTTTTACAATGGTCTGAGATAGCTATAAAGTTTTGAAATTGAAGGTATGGAGACGAGGATGAAAAAGAGGCGAAGGAGAGCCAAAAACAATGATCACTGAATTAATCGACATTATTTTCAGTTTCGAGTTTTGAAATTCAAATTAATTCACCCAACATATTTTTCAATAATAACCTCAACATATTAAAACATATTAGGAGATTGTAGATAGATATCGACAGTCAAAGAACATTGTAAAAACAAATGATGCCGAAAATAATGAATTATTGATTTTATATTCATATATGTTCATTACGAATTGTGATTAAACGTTTGGCCTAAATGTATGGTTCATACCAAGTGAAAACGACGACGCTATAGACAATAATTTAGAATAGTCTAGCTATGTCGAAGTACATATCTAAGATTAAAAAATCTTGTGGCCCCAAAAGAGTTATCAAAGTTAATAATCATGAGCTGAAAAAAAAAGTTAACAATCATGAGAGCTGACTAAAATAAATCTTAACATAAATGACATTAGCAGGTAAATTCTTTTTATGTGTGCAAGTTTCGGCAATTAAAACACTAGAAGTTTTTAGCCAAAATTATCTCTTATCTTTGAGAGTAGGTCTAATTTTATCCTTTAACTATTCTCTTAAGCATCTTTAATCCCTTTAAATTTGCTAAAGTAGAGCGTCTTTAGTCCTACTAACAGAATTTGGTTAACTCTTGTAAAAACTAACGGTGATTCCATGAGCATCTCACATGACCAATACAAAAATAATAAAGACAAGCAATAAACATAAACTCGTTTCCTTATTCCTCACCCCCAATTCACCCCGTCAGAACCCTATCATTCCGAAGAAGAAAAGCTTCATTGAGCGGAGAATTAAAAAGAAAATTAAATTGAGATGGCAGTCGAAGTTTGATGATACCATGGCATGACAATTGACAATGCTATTGAAGACATTGTGATACTACCGCCGGTGAATATTTATTGTTCACATTTTGTGTATGTTTTTTCTGTGTTTATTGATGTGTTTATTTGGATTAGATTGTGGCACTGATTTTTTATGCAATCTGGCTTTCCTTTTTAAAAATTTTCTTTGATTTAAAAATTTTACACACCTATATATGGATTTTAGTATCGCCGCCTACTCCAGATTCTATGACAATAGGTTGTTTGTGTAGAAATAAATTGAAGTAGAGTCTTTGTATGATTATAGATGAACAACATAAATTATACTTAAATTTTCTTGCCTTTTCCTTTAATCCAAGCTTTTCTTCACAGATATTGTAACGATCCGGTCGGTCGTTTCAAGAGTTATAACCCCGTTTTTTCCATTTCTACTTCTTTTTGTGTTATTCAGCTATATTATGTTATATCAGGTTAGTGGGTTCTAGTCCGGAAGGAACTCGGAGTGAAATGAGACACTTAGTCTCATAATTGAAAAGTGAGTTAGAAAAGTGGACCGGATATGGACCTATGTGTAAACGATCTCGGATTTGAATTTTGATGATTTCAATAGCTCTGTATGGTGATTTTGGGCTTAGGTGCGTGTCCGAAATATTTTTTGGAAGTCCGTAGAGGAATTAGGCTTGAAATGCCGAAAGTTTTATTTTTGAGAAGTTTGACCGGGGGATTGACTTTTTAATATCGGGGTCGGAATCCGATTCTGAAAATTAAAATACCTATGTTATATCATTTAGGACTTGTGTGCAAAATTTGAGGTCAATCGGACGTGATTTGATAGGTTCCGGAGTTATTTGTAGAAATTAGAAATTTCAAAGTTCATTAGGCTTGAATTGGGGTGTAATTCATGGTTTTAGCGTTGTTTGAGGTGATTTGAGGATTCGACTAAGTTTGTATGATATTTTAGGATTTGTTGGTATATTTAGTTGAGGTCCCGAGGATCTCGGGTGAGTTTGGGATGGTTAACGAATAAACAATTGAACTAGAATAGCTACTGCAATTTCCTTCTGTTGTACATTGCTTCTGCCCAGATGTAAGCCCAGATCGAGCTCAGGGTCGAGGGCAACGACCGAAGCTCAGATAGAGCTTAGGGTCGAGGGCCACGATCTAAGCCATGACCGAGACCAGAGTCGAGGGTCACGATCTAAGGCATGATCGAGCCCAAAGTCGAGGGCCACGATCGAAAGCATGATCGAGCCCAGAGTCGAGGGCCACGATCGAAGGCATGATCGAGCCCAGGGTCGAGGGTCACGGTCGAAGGCCGGGTCGAAGACATAATTGAGGGCCAGGACCGAGAACCAGGATCGAGGACCTCGATCGAAGGCCAAGATCGAGGCAGAACCGAGGATGTCTCGGCAGAATTATAAAAACGGGGACTTCGTTCTATTTGCCATTTTTGACAAATTGGAGCTTGAGGAGAGGCGATTTTTGATATATATTTTCAAGGAAAACTTGAGGTAAGTCCCTTGTGATCATTTCTACTCCATAATATTGAATTATCATCGAATAATCCGACTAGATTACATGATTTTAAGGTGTAAATCGGAGATTGGAATTTAGAAATTTGGAAATAAGATTTGTAGATTTGAGGGTCGAGTTGAGGTCGAATTTTGGTAAAATTGATATGGGTATACTCGTGGTTGAATGGGCTTTCGGATTTTATAACTTTTGTCGGGTTCCGAGACGTGGGCCTCACAGGCGATTTTTGAGCCAATTTCGGGTTTTGGTCTAATTTTAAAACTTTTCTTGTGGAATTCATTCCATTAGCGTATATTGATGGTATTATACTGATTGTGAATAGATTTGGAGCATTTGGAGGCCAAGTCCAGAGGCAAGAGCATTGCGGGGTAGAGATTTGATCGGTTTTAGGAAAGTAACGATTGTAAATCTGGTCCTGAGGGTATGAAACCCCAGATTTCGTATCATTCTACTATTTTGAAGTGACGTACATGCTAGGTGACGGGAGTGTGAGCGTGTACTGTTAGGGATTTATGACTTGGTCCGTCCCGTAGCAACTGTAAAGTTGCATACTTTATTCTAACCATTTGATACTTATATGTTTTAAAAAGAATTTCTGTAAATTGGGTTGAATGCCATGTTTGGGCCTTGCGCCAAAGCTGTTTGGACCCTTAGGGGCTATTTCTTATCATCCTCTCACTGTTTTCGATTGAAAATCTATATTCAGTCATGTTTATACTTATTTACCGCATAACTCAGTTTTATGACTCTATTTTGATGCATATAAATATTTTGGGCCGAATGCCCTGTTTTACTGAAATGCCTGAGTGGCTTAATTTATGAGGATGAGTGTGGATCGAGGTTGCCCGCCTGCAGCATACTTTATGACTGAGTGAGATCGAGGGCCTGATTTATGAGGATGAGTATGGATCGGGGCTGCCCGCCTGCAATATACTTTATTATTATGGCACGTTAGTTGTCCGTGCAGATTATAGCACTTGGGCTGAAGGAGCCCCTCCGAAGTCTATACACACCCCCAGTGAGCGCAGGTACCTACTGAGTGTGAGTGCCGAGTGCTGAGTGACTGGGAGGCATGAGTGATTGTGAGGTGTGCCCGAGTGGCAAGAGTAATTGTGAGGTATGCCCGAGGGGCACGAGTGACTATGAGGTTTGCCCGAGGGGCTGTATATGAGTGATATTTTGCCCGAGGGGCTGTTTATGATTTTATCATTTTTGCTCCCCCTTGCATTGAGCCTTTGTTTTAAAAACTATTGGAAATATCTCTTTAAAATGAATTTTACTGGAACTGGTTTTAAACGAGATGTTTGATTCAAATCCTGATTTTTAAGAGCATGTGGTATTTTACTGAGATTTTCTGATATGAACGTTATATGCTTTATTACTCGTCACTACTGCTTAGTCTTTATTTATTGTTGTTACTTACTGAGTTGGCGTACTCACGTTACTCCCTGCACTTTGTGTGCAGATCCAGGTGTAGCTGGACACGGTAGCGGTTATTGAGTATTCTGGTTGCAGATTTTCTTGGAGATATCAAGATAGCTGTTTGGCGATCACAGCCCCTGCTCTTCTCCCTCTTATCTTCCTCTAGTTGTATTTAGCTATTTTCCGGGCTGAGTTAGCCTTGATATTGTTAGACAGATTGTAGTATATGCTCATGACTAGTGACACCCCGATGTCGGGCTTTTCTTTTCCTCACTTCTGTTTTTCTTTGATTTAAACTCTTTAAATGAAGATTTATGTTAAATAACCTTGAAATTTTCTTTAAAATGAAAATATCGGTTTGTTTTGGAAATGAGTCAGCTTGCCTAGTTCTGCAATAGGCGCCATCACAACAGGGGTTAGTTTTGGGTCGTGACATATTGGTATCAGAGCCTAGGTTACATAGGTCTCATGAGTCATGAGCGGGTTTAGTAGAGTCTTGCGGATCGGTACATAGACGTCTGTACTTATCTTCAGGAGGCTGCAGAACCTTTAGGAAACTTTACATTCTTGGATTCTTGTCGTGCGAATTCGTTAATTCAAGTAATTAAACATATGTTGTTTCATTCTCTCACAGATGGTGAGGACTCGTACTACCTGTCAGAAAGGCCAGCCACCAGTACCACCAGCCAGGGTCACGAGAGGACGAGGCCGCAACAGAGGCCGTGGTAGGGGCAGAGGTACAACCCTTACATCAGTTGGGGCAGTACCTACAGATCCACCGGTTGTCCCAGATCAGGACCAAGTTCCAGTTGTTGATGCACCAGCTCAGGCACCACCTGTGCCTATTGTGATTCCAGGCCTTCAGGAGGCCCTAACTCAGATTCTAACAGCGTGTACTGGCCTTGCTCTGGCGATCTCTATTTCGACAGTCGCAACCACTTCTCAGGCCAGGGGAGGCACTCACACTCCTGTCGTTCGCACACCCGAGCAGGTCATTCAGGGACTTCAAACACTAGAGCTACCACCAGCCCAGCCGGTTGCTGTTGCTTAGGATTATGTGGTTCCTACTATGTCTGAGGATGATCAGCGCAGGTTGGAGAGGTTTGGGAGACTTCAGCCACCACCTTTCAGTGGCACAGAGAGAGAGAGGATGCTCAGGACTTTTTGGACAGGTGTTAGAGGATACTCCGTACTGCTGGTATTTTGGAGACTTGTGGGGTCTCATTCACTACCTTTCAGTTTTCTGGGGCTGCACTCAGATGGTGGGAGACTTATGAGAGGCGTAGGCCTTTTGGCGCAACACCCCTTACTTGGCAGCAGTTCTCCGTGGTCTTTTTGGAGTAGTTCGTGCCTCGATCCCGCAGAGAGGAGTTGCGTAGACATTTTGAGAGGCTCCGCTAGGGTGATATGTCTATGACGCAGTATGAGATGCGGTTCTCTGAGTTGGCCCGTTATGCTATCTGTATGGTTCCCACGGACAAAGAGAGGATTATAAGGTTTATTGATGGACTCACTTATCAGCTACAGTTGCTCATGACCAGGGAACGGGTTTCGGGTGCTACCTTTGATGAGGTTGTCGATATTGCTCGGCAGATTGAGATGGTTCACAGTCAGGAGAGGGTTGAGCGGGAGGCCAAGAGGCCTCGTGGTCAGGGTGGATTCAGTGGTGCTCCTTTTGGGGGTCAGTTCCAGCACGGTAGAGGTCGTCATTTCAGAGAGGCTCAGTCAGCTCGGCCATTTCATCAGGGTGCATCATCTGGCCATGGTTCTCACAGTTCTCATCAGGGCCACTCATCACTTAGTGCCCTTCCAGTTTAGAGTTCGTCCCGTGCTCCACCTGTCCAGGTCTCTTCCATGCCAGGTTCTTCTACCAGTCATCCCGGTGCTAAAGGTTCCATTCAGTTTCTGCCGCCAGCACCAGGGAGTTGTTTTGAGTGTGGGTAGCTTGGACATATGTGGAGGCAGTGTCCTCGTCATCATCGAGATCTATCTCAGCAGAGGAGTCAGCCTCCGACTACAGCACCAGCTACTTCACCACCCGCCCAGTCAGCTCGGGGTGGAGGTCAGTCAGCTAGGGGTCGCCCTAGAGGAGGAGGCAGATCAGGGGGTGGTCAATCCCGTTTCTATGCTCTCCCTACCAGACCAGATGCTATTGCTTCAGATGCTGTGATTACAGGTATTGTCTCAGTTTGCCACAGAGATGCCTCAGTATTATTTGACCCTGGTTCCACGTATTCATATGTTTCCTCGTATTTCGCCCATTTTCTGGATATGCCCCGTGAGTCCTTAGTTTTATTTGTACATGTATCTACTCATGTGGGCGATACTATTATTGTGGACCACGTATATCGGTCGTGTGTGGTGACTATTGGGGGTCTGGAGACCCGAGTAGATCTATTATTGCTCAGTATGGTTGACTTTGATGTGATATTGGGTATGGATTGGTTATCTCCATGTCATGTTGTTCTAGATTGTCATGCTAAGACGGTGATGTTGGCTATGCCAGGAATTTCGAGGGTTGAGTGGAGCGGTTCTGTAGATTATGTACCAAGTAGGATGATTTCATATTTGAAGGCTCAATGCATGGTTGAGAAGGGTTGCTTATCTTATTTGGCTTTTGTAAGGGATGTTAGTGCAGAGACTCCTGTCATTTATTCTGTTCCGGTGGTACGTGATTTTCCAGATGTGTTTCCTGCAGACCTACCGGGCATGCCGCCTGACATGGATATTGACTGTGGTATTGATTTGGTACCCATGAGAATGTGTATTGATTACAGGCAGTTGAACAAGGTCACAGTCAAGAACAAGTATCCTTTGCCTCGTATTGATGATTTATTTGACCAGTTTCAGGGAGCGAGGGTGTTCTCCTAGATTTTTTTGAGGTCCGGTTATCACCAGCTGAAGATTCAGGATTCAGATATTCTCAAGACAGCTTTCAGAACCCGATATAGCCATTATTAGTTCTTGGTGATGTCTTTTGGGCTGACCAATTCCCCAGCAGCGTTCATGCATCTGATGAACAGTGTATTCCATTCCTATTTGGACCTATTCGTCATTATATTCATTGACAACATCCTGGTGTACTCTCGTAGCCAGGAAGAGCACGCTCAGCATTTGAGCATTGTATTGCAGAGATTGAGGGAGGAGAAACTTTATGTAAAGTTCTCTAAATGTAGGTTTTGGCTCAGTTCAGTAGCATTCTTGGGGAACGTGGTGTCCAGTGAGGGTATTCAGGTGGATCCGAAGAAGATAGAGGCGATGCAGAGTTGGCCCAAACTGTCCTCAGCCACGGAGATTAGGAGCTTTCTTGGTTTGGTGGGTTACTACCGTCGCTTTGTGGAGGAATTTTCATCTATTGCATCGCCCTTGAACAAATTGACCCAAAAGGGTGCCCCATTCAGGTGGTCGGATGAATGTGAGGAGAGCTTTCAGAAGCTCAAGACTGCTTTGACCACAACTCTAGTGTTAGTTCTGCCATCAGCTTCAGGTTCTTACACTGTGTATTGTGATGCCTCGAGGATATGCATTGGTTGTGTTTTGATGCAGGAGGGTAGGGTGATTGCCTATGCCTCGCGCCAGTTGAAGACCCATGAGAAGAACTATCATATCCATGATCTTGAGTTAGCAGCCATTGTTCACGCCTTGAAGATTTGGCGTCATTATTTGTGTGGGGTTCATTGTGAGATCTATACTGATCACCGAAGTCTGCAATATCTGTTAAAGCAGAAGGATCTTAATTTGCGTCAGCGGAGATGGTTGGAGCTTCTTAAGGACTATGATATTACTATTTTGTACCATCCGGGGAAGGCCAATGTGGTGGCCGATGCTTTGAGTCGCCGGGCAGATAGTTTGGGGAGTTTAGCATATCTTCTAGCAGCAGAGAGACCTTTGGCATTAGATGTTCAGACATTAGCAGGCCATCTTGTCAGATTGGATATTTCGGAGCCTAGTCGGGTATTGGCTTGTGTGGTCTCCAGGTCTTCTCTTTATGATCGTATCAGGGAGCGTCAGTATGATGACCCTCACTTGCTCGTTCTTCAGGACATGGTTTGTAGAGGTGATGCTAGGGATGTGACTATTGGTGATGACGGGGTGCTGAGAATGCAGGGCCGGATATATGTGCCTAATATAGATGGGCTTCGAGATCTGATTCTTGAGGAGGCCCACAGCTCGCGGTATTCCATCCATCCGGGTGCCGCGAAGATGTACCATGATTTGAGGCAGCACTATTGGTGGAGGCGGATGAAGAAGGATATTGTTGGGTTTGTGGCTCGGTATCTAAACTGTCAGCAGGTTAAATATGAGCATCAGAGACCTGGTGGCTTTCTTCAGAGGTTAGAGATCCCAGAGTGAAAGTGGGAGCGGATCACTATGGACTTTGTAGTTGGGCTCCCACGGACTTCGAGGAAGTTCGATGCTATTTGGGTTATTATGGATTGGCTGACCAAGTCTGCGCACTTCATTCCATTTGGTACTACTTACTCTTCAGAGCGGTTGGCTAAAATTTACATCTGAGAGATCGTCCCCCTGCATGGTGTCCCAATTTCCATCATTTCAGATAGGGGTACTCAGTTCACATCGTAGTTTTGGAGGGCCGTGCAGCGAGAGTTGGGTACTCAGGTTGAGTTAAGCACAACTTTTCACCCACAGACGGACGGGCAGTCCGAGCGCACTATTCAGATATTGGAGGACATGTTGCGTGCTTGTGTCATTGACTTTGGGGGTTCATGGGACCAGTTTCTGCCACTCGCGGAGTTTGCATATAACAACAGTTATCAGTCAAGCATTCAGATGGCTCCGTACGAGGCTTTGTATGGGAGGAGGTTTAGATCTCCGGTTGGATGGTTTGAGTCGGGTAAGGCTAGGCTCTTAGGTACAGACTTGGTCCAGGACGCATTAGATAAGGTGAAATTGATTCAGGAGCGGCTTCGCACGGCGCAGTCCAGGCAGAAGAGCTACACGGATAGGAAGGTCTGTGATGTGTCTTTTATGGTTGGGGAGAAGGTTTTGCTGAAAGTATCACACGTGAAGGGTGTTATGAGGTTTGGGAAGAGGGGCAAGTTGAGCCCCCGGTTCATTGGGCCTTTTGAGGTGCTTCAGAAGATAGGAGAGGTGGCTTATAAGCTTGCCTTGCCACCCAGCTTGTCGAGTGTGCATCCAGTGTTTCATGTTTCCATGCTCCGGAAGTATATTGGAGATCCGTCCCATGTTTTAGATTTCAGCACGGTTCAGTTGGAGGGTGATATGACTTATGATATGGAGCCGGTGGCTATTTTGGATCGGTAGGTTCGAAGGTTGAGGACAAAGGATATAGCTTCAATGAAGGTGCAATGGAGAGGTCAGCCTGTGGAGGAGGCCACCTAGGAGGCCGAGCGAGAGATGCGGAGAAGATATCCACGCCTATTCGAGACTCCAGGTATGTTTCTAGACCCGTTCGAGGATGAACGGATATTTAAGAGGGGGAGGATGTAATGACTCGGTCGATCGTTTCGAGAGTTATAACCCCATTTTCCCAATTTCTACTTATTTTTATGTTATTCAGCTATATTATGTTATATCGGGTTAGTGGGTTCGAGTCCGGAAGGAACTCGAAGTAAAATGAGACACTTAGTCTCATAATTGAAAATTTGAGTTAGAAAAGTGGACCGGATATGGACCTATGTGTAAACGACCTCGGATTTGAATTTTGATGATTCTAATAGCTCTGTATGGTGATTTTGGGCTTAGGTGCGTGCCCGGAATAGTTTTTGGAAGTTCGTAGAGAAATTAAGCTTGAAATGCCGAAAGTTTTATTTTTGTTAAGTTTGACCGGGGGGTTGACTTTTTGATATCGCGGTCGGAATCCGATTCTAAAAATTGGAATACCTATGTTATGTCATTTAGGACTTGTGTGCGAAATTTGAGGTCAATCGGACGTGATTTGCTAGGTTCCGGAGTTGTTTGTAGAAATTAGAAATTTCAAAGTTCATTAGGCTTGAATTAGGGTGTAATTCATGGTTTTAGCGTTGTTTGAGGTGATTTGAGGATTCGACTAAGTTCGTATGATGTTTTAGGACTTGTTGGTATATTTGGTTGAGGTCCCGAGGGCCTCGAGTGAGTTTGGGATAGTTAACGGATAAAAAATTGGACTAGAACAGCTGCTGCAATTTCCTTCTGTTGGAAATTGCTTCTGCCCAGATGTAAGCCCAGATCGAGTTCAGGGTCAAGGGCCACGACCGAAGCCCAGATCGAGCTCAGGTTCGAGGGCCACGATCGAAGCCATGACCGAGCTCAGAGTCGAGGGCCACGATCGAAGGCATGATCGAGCCCAGGGTCGAAGGTCATGGTCGAAGGCCGGGTCGAAGACATAATCGAGGGCCAGGATCGAGGACCTCGATCGAAGGCCAAGATCGAGGCAGAACCGAGGATGTCTGGGCAGAATTATAAAAACGGGGACTTCGTCCCATTTGCCATTTTTGACAAATTGGAGCTTGAGGAGAGGTGATTTTTGATATATATTTTCAAGAAAAACTTGAGGTAAGTCCCTTGTGATCATTTCTACTCCATAATATTGAATTATCATCGAATAATCTAACTAGATTACATGATTTTGAGGTGTAAATCGGCGAATGGAACTTAGAAATTTGGAAATAAGATTTATAGATTTGAGGGTCGAGTTGAGGTCAGATTTTGGTAAAATTGATATGGGTAGACTCGTGGTTGAATGGGCTTTCGAATTTTGTAACTTTTGTCGGGTTCCGAGACGTGGGCCCCACAGGCGATTTTTGAGCCAATTTCGGGCTTTGGTCTAATTTTGAAACTTTTCTTGTGGAATTCATTCCATTAGCGTATATTGATGGTATTATACTGATTGTGAATAGATTTGGAGCATTTGGAGTCCAAGTCCAGAGGCAAGAGCATTGCGGGGTAGAGATTTGACTGGTTTAAGGTAAGTAACGATTGTAAATCTGGTCCTGAGGGTATGAAACCCCGAATTTCGTATCATTCTACTATTTAGAAGTGACGCACATGATAGGTGACGGGCGTGTGAGCGTGCACTGTTGGGGATTTGTGACTTGGTCCGTCCCGTAGCAACTGTAAAGTTGGATACTTTGTTGAAACCATTTGATACTTATATGTTTTAGAAAGAATTTCTGTAAATTGGGTTGAATGCCATGTTTGGGCCTTGCGCCAAAGCTGTTTGGACCCTTAGGGGCTGTTTCTTATCATCCTCTCACTGTTTTCGATTGAAAATCTATACTCAGTCATGTTTATACTTGTTTACCGCATAACTCAGTTTTCTGACTCTATTTTGATGCATATAAATGTTTTGGGCCGAATGCCCTGCTTTACTGAAATGCCAGAGTGGCTTGATTTTTTAGGATGAGTGTGGATCGGGGCTGCCCGCCTGCAGCATACTTTATGACTAAGTGAGGCCGGGGGCTTGATTTGTGAGGATGAGTGTGGATCGGGGCTTCCCGCCTGCAACATACTTTATTATTATGGCAAGTGAGTTGTCCGTGCAGATTATAACGCTTGGGCTGAAGGAGCCCCTCCTGAGTCTGTACACACCCCCAGTGAGCGCAAGTACCTACTGAGTGCGAGTGCCGAGTACTGAGTGATTGGGAGACATGAGTGATTGTGAGGTATGCCCGAGTGGCAAGAGTGATTGTGAGGTATGCCCGAGTGGCAAGAGTGATTGTGAGGTATGCGTGAGTGGCAAAAGTGATTGTGAGGTATGCCCGAGTGGCAAAAGTGATTGTGAGGTATGCACGAGTGACTGTGAGGTTTGCCCGAGAGGCTGTATATGAGTGATATTTTGCCCGAGGGGTTGTTTATGATTTCATCATTTTTGCTCACCCTTGCATTGAGCCTTTATTTTAAAAATTGTTGGAAATATCTTTTAAAAATAAATTTTACTGGAACTGGGTTTAAACGAGATGTTTGATTCAAATCCTGATTTTTAAGAGCATGTGGTATTTTACTGAGATTTTCTTATATGAACGTTATATGCTTTATTACTCGTCACTACTGCTCAGTTTTTATTTATTGTTATTACTTACTGAGTTGGCGTACTCACGTTACTCCATGTACCTTGTGTGCAGATCCAAGTGTAGTTGAACATGGTAGCGGTTATTGAGTGTTCTGGTTGCAGATTTTCTTGGACATAGCAAGGTAGCTGTTTGGCGATCGCAGCCCCTGCTCTTCTCCCTCTTATCTTTCTCTAGTTGTATTTAGCTATTTTTCGGGCTGAGTTAGCCTTGATATTGTTAGACAGATTGTAGTATATGCTCATGACTAGTGACACCCCGATGTCAGGCTTTTCTTTTTTGCACTTCTATTTTTTTTTATTTGAACTCTTTAAATGAAGGTTTATGTTAAATAACCTTGAAATTTTCTTTATAATAAAAATATCGATTTGTTTTGGAAATGAGTCAGCTTGCCTAGTTCCACGATAGGCACCATCACGATAGGGGTTAGTTTTGGGTCGTGACAGATATAGGGTGAATGGTGACTATGAAATTGAAAAAATCGGGAATGTGTTTAGGTGTTTCACTGTTTGGCTTTTAACAAGAGTTACATGATTGGCATGTGGTATGGTGATAGTTAGTCACCGTATGTTTTTAACCAAATTTTGTTAGTAGGACTAAAGGTACTCTACTTTAGCAAACTTAAGGGATTAAAGATGCTTAGGGAAATAGTTAAAGGACAAAGTTAGACCTACTCTTAAAGATAAGGGACAATTTTGACTAAAAACTCGTTGACACTACATCGGCTAGAAGGGCCCGACTTGTAAGTAGGGATGACAAACAGACGGGGGTCGAATGTATGGGGATCGAAACCGGATAATAAAAAAATTGGATAAGTTATTCGATTCAGCCTATATTTAATACGGATGGGTTAATCGACGGATAATATGAATATCCATATTATCTTGAATATGATTACTTCTGGGAGAATTCCCAAGCTCCGAAACTTGAGGAATCCCAATTTGAGTCTTTACAATATAAAAGTTAAACTCATTAGTTATCTATTTTCTGAATAGATAATGTGGTTGTTATCCATATTTGACCCATTTTTAAAAAGTTCATATCCAACTCATTTTTAGTGGATAATATGGGTGAATAACTGTTTTTTATCTATTTTACCACTACTACTTGCAAGCAAGCAAGGATACACTAAAGTCAGCCCCGACCAGCCCAGACCATCGAGCTAAGTCTAGCCCGAACTGATTAGAACCCGGCTAACCCACAATCGGATACGAGCGCTAGATCAGACAATATTAGTATATCACTAAAAACCTGACCCCAAGACTCGCCCACTTAAGCCAGTTCGGACAGGCTCAGACGAGAATTCAGAATTGGTCAACAATTTGAGTGTCGGGTTAACCCGGATCGGCCAATTGAACCCTTAATATAGACACTAAGTTATTTTGAAGAATTTTTTTTTTAATGGTGCATGCACTTGTGATGTGAACGATAATCTAAGTCAACGCAGCAATTGACCAAAATGTGGTCCAAAATCTAAATTTTGAAACTGGTTATATTCAAAGCTCTCTAAACTCTGAAGTTTCTACACTCATTGATGGCTGATTTATTGCTTAGTTTGGAAGAGTACAAATGCCATTATTGCACCTTCAAATAAGTATTACTAGTACGTACTGCCAACCATGCATGGTGGTGAGACCCATTTTTTTCGGTGCATGCATGCTCTGATTTACTAGTCAGTATTGCCCAACATTTTGAAAGCTACTATTCAAGAATCTTTCTTCCAGTTTTATTCTGATTGTTAATAACTTTAAAGAAACTAAATCCTATGCACAATAAACTCTCTCTATTATTTAATCTCAAGATTTCGTGCCGGAATGAGAGAAAGATCTAAGATTTTTATAATATTATTGCACCATTAAAGAAATAAGAAAAATAAGTATTAAGTGGGAACTGATCCTTATTTCTCTAGATAAATAACTCAACATTTAATAAAGTACACCATTTAGCCTCTTTGTAGCATGGGTGTCAGCCAATAATAATAGATCAATTCTAGAAAATATGTACATAAAATACCTAGTTTGATGGAGAGATCATCGATTCACATGCACCATATGTTGGGCTATAAATCCGCCCATGGAAGAAATATAGTCCAACATTGAACCACAAACATAATTTATTTATCCGGTTTAACCACCTGGTAGTTGAAGTTCACTAACTCGATTGATCGGAATTTGCACTGTGTAAACCCACTAAAGGGGTAAAGTGCCTTTACTGTTCGAAAGGTTTTCTATTTTCCAAAGCTTATACGTGATATTTAAAAGTAGAGATATTTTAAATACAACAGCAACAATCCAGTGAGATTTCACAAGTGGAATATGGGGAGGGTAGTGTGTACGCAGACCTTATCCCTATTCCGGATGAGTCGAGAGGTTGTTTTCGGTAGGCCCTCGACACAAGAAGGAAAGAGACAGTGTATCTGTAACAGCAAAGGAATCCAGAAAGATAACACCAGCAATGCAACAACCAAAAAATATAGAGAAAAGTAATAGCACTAAGCAGTAACAAAAGCACAATACTAGAGACGTAAGGGAATAATATGGACATAACAAGGGCCACTAAACATACTACAACCTAACCTACGACCCTAATGAAGTATTAAGAACACAACTGGAGCCACTAGCAACCTAAAAAAACACTATCATACTAGCCTCCTATTTCCTAACCTACAACCCTAATGCTCGACCTTCACAACTTACTATCAAGGGTTATGTCCTCGAAAATCTACAGTCGTACCATGTCCTTCCTGATCCTCTCCCCAATATTTCTTAGGCCGCCCTTTAACTCTTCTCATACTCGTCAAGGTCAGCTGTTCACACATCCTTACCGGTGCATCCATACTTATCCTCCGCAAGTGCCTGAACCATCTAAGCCTAGCTTCCCGCATCTTGTCTTCTATGGGAGCCACGCCCACCTTCACCCGGATATCTTCATTTCAAATCTTATCCAGCCTAGTGTGCCCACACATCTATCTCAGCATCTTTATCTCTGCAACTTTCATCTTTTGGATATGAGAATTCTTGACTGGCAAATACTCTGCAACATACAACATGGACAACCTAACTACCGCTCTATAGAACTTTCCTTTAAGTTCTGGAGGCACCTTCCTATCACACAGGACGTCAAACGCAGTAGAGATATTTTAAATATCTCACCATATTCTTTGGTAGTCACAAACTTGTTTGTATCTTTGCAAGGGACGAAAATAAGTACATGTTAGGTGTGTTTGGTACGACGGAAAATATTTTTCAGAAAATATTTTCTCATTTTTCACTGTTTGGGTGCACAAAATAGTTTGAAAAATGAGTAATAGTTTGTATTTAAATTATTTATGAATATTTTTGAGAAGCTATTTTCCTAATTTGTGTACCAAACACGAAAAAATGAGTAAGATTACTACTTTATTTTCTAAAAAAATATTTTCTTAAAAAATATTTTCCGCTGAAAATATTTTCCGTTATACGAGACACACCCGTCATGTTGGTACATCAACTCCATTTTTAGTATAAATGACCGACGGCCAGCATAGTTTCTTCATCTCTGTGCATCTTGCCTAATTCCGACGCACCCCACAATGATAAATTCAGAAGAAATAGTTGTATAGATGATATGTATATATTTGTTTATACTAACCACCTTTAATAAAATGAATGGTTCATATCAAATGAATTGAAAATATTTTAGAAATTGGTTATCACACAGGGCTCAAAAAGTGTTAGGTGTTTGTCCAGATTTTCTTATCATAATTGATTTTCCTATCTCATGAAGGAAAGAACAACATATTTATCATAATCGGGTTTTCCTTTTCCTGTAAGGAAAATATAATTCTTCCATATTTTGATAGTCCTTTTCTTGTAGGAAAAGGTTTGGAATTCTATAAATTGAAGATACGTCCTTCTCATTCAGTAGAATCCACAATGTAGCCATATGGGGTTTAAAAGTCGTGTTTAGGGGGAGAACTTTACGGGACAGGTGTTAGTGTGTTACTTGTATTTGCCTCTTCGTGAGGTTGTTCTCTCGATATTTTGTACTCTCTTTAATATAGTGGATTTCTCATCTCCATTGTGGACGTAGGTCAATTGACCGAACCACGTTAAATGTTCGTGTCTCTTTTGGTATATTTCTCTTTTGTTGTTTGATTTATCGTCACTGAAGGTTTGCTTTGTAAGATTCCGCATGACACCTAAATGTTTTGGTCCTAACAAGTGGTATCAGAACGAGGTTCAAGACATGTTCATCTTGGCGGGTTCAGTTCTAGCCGCAACATATTTGACGATAATCGTGATTTTTGTCTGAGAAATTTTACCGGTGTGTTGCGCACGTTGAGACAAACGTTGTGGTGGAGATTTGGAGATGCGACCTATTGAAGGCTATGTGAAGAAGATGGATCAAGTTTATTTTGTCAGAAAATTCAGGCCAAGGGGGAGAATTGTTAGGTGTTTGTCCAGATTTTCTTTGATGGCCGCAAGTCCTTCATCGCAAACGATTTGCTCAACTGCTTCTTAAGGACTGCAATTCTGGATTTATTCTTGCCAACAGTAAGCATATCATACACGTAAAGCAATAAGATAATAAAATCTTGGGCATTCAAATCCACCGACATAGAGATAGAAATGAGTTATTTTTGTCCCAAAAGCAATACATTGAAAAAGTACTCAAGAGTTTCAATATGACAGATGCAAAAGTGGTTAGTACTCCTCTTGATAAACACTTCAAATTGAGTATGAGTCAGATTTTATCTACTGATGAAGAGAAAAAGGAGATGTTTCGTATTCCTTACTCTTCTTCCGTTGGTAGCTTGATGTATGCTATGGTTTGCACTAGACCAGATATTGCACATGTCGTTGGTACTGTTAGTAGATTTTTTTCTAATCCTGAAAAAGAATATTGGGATGCAGTAAAATGGATATTAAGGTATTTGAAAGGTACTGCAGATTTGAAGTTGTGCTTTGGCAATGGCAAGCCTCAACTTGTTTGTTACACAAACTCTGATTTAAGAGGCAATCTTGATAATTCAAGATCCATTTCCGGTCATTTGATCACTTTTGCAGGGGGAGCTATTTCTTGGCAATCTAGACTACATAAGTGCATAGCTCTATCTACCACAGAAGCTGAATGTATTGCTGTAACAGAAGGTGCCAAAGAACTATTATGGATAAGGAGTTTATTAATGATCTTGGCTTTGAGCAGCCAAGGTACATCTTATTTTGTGATAATTAGAGTGATATATGTCTCACCAAGCACTCCACTTTTCATTCTAAAATCAAACATATAAATAGAAAGTATCATTGGATAAGAACGGGCATGGAAGAGAAATTATTTGAGGTTGAGAAGATACACACTGATGAAAATCCTTCGGATCTGCTGATAAAGGCGGTGGTTGCAAATAAACATGAATTTTGCAGAAAATTGGCAGGCATGAAGCCTATCAATAGTTCCTCTACTTGAAGACATATTTGGCCCCTTGACTGGAGGGGGAGTTTGTTGGGCCCATGCACATGTTGTCCAGCCAAAGGCCCAATGGCCTAATCATATTCTCTTTGTTAGGATCGAAAAATTCAGGTGTCATGCGGAATCTTACAAAGCAAACCTTCAGCGACGATAAATCAGACAACAAAAGAAAAATATACCAAAAAAACACAAACATTTAATGTGGTTCGGTCAATTGACCTACGTCCACGGCAAAATTGAGCAATAGAGAGTACAAAATATCGAGAGAACAACCTCACGAAGAGGCAAACACAAGTGACACACTAACACTTGTCCCGTAAAGTTTTCCCCCTAAACACGACTCTCAAATCACATATGGCTACATTGTGGATGCTACTGAATGAGAAGGACGGGTCTTCAATTTATAGAACTCCAAATATTTTCCTACAAGAAAAGGGACTAGCCAAATATGGAAGAATTATATTTTCCTTCTAGGCAAAGAAAACCCCAATTATGGTAAATATGTTATTCTTTCCTTCATGAGATAGGAAAACCAATTAAGGTAAGAAAATCTGGACAAACACCTAACAATTTTTCCCCTTGGCCTGGATTTTCTGACAAAATAAACTTGATCCACCTTGTTCACATAGCCTTCAACAGGTCGCATCTCCAAATATCCACCACAAAGTTTGTCTCAACGTGCGTTGCACACTGGTAAAATTTTTCAGACAAAAATCACGATTCTCGTCAAATATGTTGCGGCTAGAACTGAACCCGCCAAGATGAACCTGTCTTGAACCTCGCTCTGATACCACTGTTATGTCGAGGAAGAGGCAAACCCGAAAATAAAGAAGATAATAAATACCAAAATTTAACGTGAAAAATCCTTCAAATCGAAGGTAAAAACTATAGGATCACAAAGATCCAAAAAAACTCTACTATAATAATAAGAGGGTTACAAAAGTTCTCAAAATTGGCTACACAACAAAATACAGAGCAACAATAGCAACGACAAATCAATTGAAGACAGAGGAGAAGTCACAAAACTGGAGATGTTGTTCGGGGAACAAAATCAGATGCTACAGCTCACAAAATCCGATCTCCACCGTTCAAATCACCAAGACATTATGAACACTCAGTCAAAATTTCAGCCCGATCCAACGGTTAACGAATCCGTAAACGGGATTTGAAGTTGGTTGGTCGGAATAAAATCTTCATCAAAACGAATACTTTTCTTCTCTCTTCTCTCTTGATGAAAGCTCTCTCAAAAATCACTCTTATGTGCTTAAGTCTTTCAAAGACTTGTACCAATGAGTATTGAACAATTCTCCAAGGTTGTCCTATTTATAGATAATGAGTGGTGCTTTCTCTTAAAGCCAAAACCAACGCTAAATAGAAATAAAAACCGAATCCAATTCCGAATAGGAATGGAAACCAAAAGAGAATAGGATTAGGTTATTGGGCTTTTGGCTGGACAACATGGGCATGGGCCCAACAAAAAGATGGGACAAATCAGAATTTGTTGTCTTAAGTATAATTTTAAATTACTCACAGTTAACATACTCTGAGTAATTTATAATTTTTGAAAAAACAAAAAAAAAATAAGGAGATGGGACATTCTAATTTCTAAGAGGTAATAAGGCAAAGAAAAGGCATACTAAACATTTTAGACGATAATAGAAAATGTTTAGTTCACATAGTTCAACGAAAGTTAGTAGACTTGTACAATATATAGATCAATCAATAAAGTAAAAAGTGAATTCAAACTTTAAACTCTATCTTGTAAGTTCTTCATAAATTATAAATTTAACTTAACTTAAAAAATTCAAGATCTCAGCAAAATTTGAAGCTTGATTCTAATGGTACCAATTGGTTGCTTCGCCAAAAATGCATTTTTATTTCCTAATCTAGAGTTGCAAAAGCACAGTTGCTCTTAAAACCGCGCCAACCTTTAAAAAATCAATTAAGATTAATGTGATTATAACTTATGATGTGTAGAATGAAAAAGACTTTTTTGCCTTGATGTCGACTGTTGTCATATCATGTGGCCATTATGCAAAAGGATTGCAACATGTGCATCGGCAAACTTGAAATGTTTTCTACCTTTTGAGGATGCAAAGATAAATTTGACACATTGAACTTAAATTTAAGCCAAATTAAATTAATTCATTAAAAAAAAAAAGCGCGGGGGGGTGATAGTCACAAGTTCAAGTACTCATGTTATAGAAGTTTATGCAAAAATTAGAATGCATACAGCATGTAAACATTGAATGCGAATAAATATGTTTATTAAGTTTATAGTTGAAAAAGAATATAGTACGGAAAGACCATCATTATATTTTGAGGAAAATATGATCTTGAAAAAGGATAGAAAAATCAGAGAAAATTGATCTGGAACTGCTACTTCACTTACTTCTTCTATTTTCTCTTTTCTTTTTACTGTCTCATTTAGTAGCCACATCCCACAGCTTAGAAACTTGACAATTTACAGTCTTTTCTTTTTTCTTTCTTTCTCCGGTTGGTACTTAAAGGCTTGAAGCTTGAGAATCGTATTTCAACTTTTATTATCCAACATTTTTTCTTTTTTCACGAGTGAGGCTAGTAAAGCCTTTATTTTAGGCCCGCAAATTTTTGAGGCTATAAAAAATATTAATGGTGGAATACAAATAATATTTTTGCTTAGACAATATTGAAGTTTAACAAAAAAAATACAAATTTTGTGTAAAAAGAAAGAAACAAAGAATGTCTACTTTTTAACATTTAAAAAAAATTAGAACTTAATTAAATTACTCAAATCTTCATATTAGTAAATAAAGCTTTTTTTACAACAAGATCCAAGATAATGTATTACAAACATATGGCTAATATCTTATTAACTTGAATTAACCCTTGCTAATATAAATAATAATGTTACTAAGTGAAGTTAAAAGTATACTACACTATAACAAGTAACGAAAAAAATAAAAAGATAACATTAAATTTTTTGCATATATTTATATAAGCGCCCTTACTTTTCAAGATTACTTTTCTAAAACGACCAAGATTATACAACATTGCAGTTAGAAGGGAGTTCATGTAACAAACTTTTCCCATATTCAGTAGCCCCACGTATGGGACAAAAAGGGTTCATTAGTTGCAGTAGGCAGATCCTCAAGTTCCTGTGGAAAGCACAAAATTATTAAAAATAAAATAAAAATATCTTATAACAAAAATTCGAAGAAACTATCTCTTCAGCAGTAGGCTGTTGTGATTTTCTATAATTATGATTTGTCCCATTTTTCATATCTTTACGAAGATATCTTCATATTTCCTTTGGAACTTATCTTTTTTGACAGTCGAAATGCAACTCTTCTCTATTAATGCTCTGAGAAATGAAGCAAACATACACTTAATATAAAAAAGGCAAGAAGGCCTTCTTGCCACTTAAAATTGTACCGGATTGCCAACCCGGTAAACGAACTTACAAGTTTTCCAATTTAACACCTCTACTTTATAGAATAAGGAGTAATAAACACCCCTGACCGTTGACTATGCATACGTGGAAGAAACATGGCTGACATGGCCAAACTACGTGCAAATCACACCTAAATGGCGCATGAATATAGTAGTTTTAATAAAAAAATATTAAAATAAATAAAAATATATAAATAATAACAAAAGATAAAAAATAATAAAAAGAAAAATTAAGATCAACACTTCCTCCCACCTCCTTCGTTCCCACCCCTTTTCCCCATTCTTTCTGCTTCTTATCTCATCCCTCGCCCCAGCCTTTCCTCCCCAAGCCTCTTCATTCTTTTCTTTATTAACCTTTAATTAGTTGAAATAAGAGATTTTTTTTTAATTAATTGAGTATAAAGTTTTAGAGAGAAGGTAACCTACAACTCGATTTTCGGCATAAGAAAATCGCAACAGTTTCTCCGATCTGGTCCGATGGTGATGGAAAATTTTGGACGAGGTTCTGGCGGAAAAAAAAGGCTCTCTTCTTCACATTTAAGTATTTGGAGTATTTCTTTTTGGAGTATGTTTTTTGTCAACAAAGGAGATGATTGTGATTTATGGTTAAGGTCACTTTAGAAGCTTTTCGATCTGGTCAACGCTCATCTTTTTTTCTTTTTTCAGGAAAAAAAAATAGCGACAGGGGTGAAATGCCATTTCTGATCTGTTTTGTTTGTGCCAATGAGCTTGGTAGGAAGGAAGTCTCGACGGACATGGTGATTGAGGTGGTTGAAATCAAATAAAATAAGATGTTTGGGCAGAGATGGTGGCTAGATATTGATAAAATGAGTAGGCAACACGGAGAGCGAACTATTCATCGCCGACCAGAGACAATACAAGGGAGTTCTCCGGCCAACTTGAGTTTATTGCTGGTTTATGAGTTTCTTGCATGTTTCAATTGTGGTGGGAAAAAAAAAGAAGAAAAAACAGTTAAAATTTTGACAAATTAGAATTAAAAAGGTGGGACCACAAATTACACGTGTCAAATTATGAAAGGTTAAGCATATGACATGTCATTTGTGTCATAGCAATTGAGGAACACGCTCAAACCTATGTGTTTATTACTCCTCATTATATGAAGTAGAGTTGCTAAATTGGAAAACTTGTAAGTTCGTTTACCGGGTTGGCAATTCGGTACAAGTTTAAGTTCAAGTTAGCACGTCATATCTTATTCACAGTATTGATGTGGACAATTTGCATTTGTGATATTCGCCAATATGTGTTCTTCTTGACCCTTATTAGGGCTGGCTCAAGGGGAGACTAGTAAAGCTTTGTCTTTAGCCCCAAAATATTGAGACTCCAAAAAATTGTATTAATTAATTTTGTAATTTTTTTTGCTTAGATAATACTCTATCCGTTCACTTTTAGTTATCCACTTTGAACTTTTCATGCCCCATAAGAAATAATAATTATAGTATGTATTTTACCATATAACCCCTAATAATGATAGTATTTCAAAAGTCTTGAAAAATAATTTTAAAAATGAGTATTTAATGATAGGGGTAAAACAGAAAAAAAAAATTATCTTTCTCTTAATTTAGTATAGTGGACAAGTAAAAATAAAAATATATTTTTAATATAATGGATAAGTAAAAGTGAACAGATGGAGTATTGAAGTTGTAGAAAAAGAAAAAAGTACGGAATCTTTATAAGAGAAATAAAGAAAGATTGTTTTATTTTTAACAATAACTACGCTTCAATCCCCAATAAAGCTCGGGACTGTATTTTTTTAACAGTAGAAATATTTTAGAATTTTGAATTAAACTACTCAAATCTTTATATTAATGAATTTTTTTTGTAATAACATTCAAGGTAATATATTATAAAAACATGGCTAACATCTTATTAACCCGAAGTAACATTTATCAGTATAATAATAATATTACTATGTGAAGTTAAAGACATACTGTAATGACCCAACCAGTCATTTTGACTTTTAGAAACTCATTCCCTAAAATAAAACTCCCTGAACATGCTTTTATTAATTTATGACTTGCGGGGATGGTTGGTTCGGAATTTGGAAGTGTGTGGGTTGAAATCAGAACACTTGGTTTCTTAAGTTAGCTTTAAATGGACAAGTTTGACTTCGGTCAACATTTTAAGAAAACGACCCCGGAATCGGGATTTGACGGTTCCAATAGGTTCGTATAATGATTTTGGACTTGGGCGTATGTCCGAATCGGATTTTGGATAACCCGGGAGCGTTTTGACGCTTAAATAGTAAAAATCAACTATTTGAAGGTTTAAACTTTTTTAAATTTGGTTTGGAGTAGGATTTTTAGTAATTGAAGTCCGTTTGGAATTCCGAGTTTGGAAATAGTTCCGTATAATGATTTAAGACTTGCACGCAAAATTTCATATCATTCCGAGTATTTAAGTATATTTCGGCACATTGGAAGTAAATTGACGAACTTAAAATTCTTAAGTTTGAATCAATTTGGTTTGAGGTGTGATTAATAAATTTGATGTTATTTTACGCGTTTCGTGAGTTCGAGCGAGTCCCTTTTATGATTTTAAACTTGTTGGTATGTTCGGGCGGGGTTCCGGGGGCCCCGAGTGTCAATCGGACGAGGCTCGGACCAAGTTGAAAGTTGGGAACCAAAGCTGAGGCTCCCAGCTACTGTCAGAATCGCACATGCGCTTGGCCAGCCGCAGGTGCGGCAGTATCTCGCAGATGCGAGTTTTTGTGCCCAGAAACGAAAAAGGGAAGGGGCAATCGATCGCAGATGCGGAGAATTTGCGCACATGCGAACGCGCAGGTGCGAAGCTTTGTGCGCAAATGCGAGAATTGGCCAGGCAAGTAGAACTCGCACCTGCGAGGATTTTCCGCAGGTGCGGTACTCTGTCCGCGGGTGCGAAAGACATGTTTGGCAGAAAGCTTAAAAAAACGGGAATTCACCATTTTTGCCCATTTTCTTCCATTCTGAGGCGATTTTGGAGCTTTTTTACAGGAGATTTCAACTAACAACTTTGAGGTAAGTTAATTTTACACCCTTTGAGTTAAATACATAGATTATGGGTAGATTATAGCTAGTAAATCTTAAAAATCAAGGGTTTAGGTAAAAAAAACCTAAATTTTTATAAAAGTGAGATTTTAACCACGAAAATAGTTATGGAATTGAGTAGAAATTATATATTCAAGTTCTTGAGATTAAGAGTAACGTTTTCATCCGAAAATTTTCAGAATCTGAGCACGTGGGCCCAAGGTAAAATTTAGGAATTTTACCATTTTGGATAGAGTAATTTATTTAATAGATGAATTTAGAATTATTGAACATATATTAATTATTTTATGTAACTTTTGGATAGTTTCAGATTTTTCGGCATTAAATCGAGAATTTTACGCGACACGACAATCGGAAAGTGGACTTTGAGATGAGGTAAGTCTCTTGTCTAATCTTGTGAGGGAGAAATTACCCCATAGGGATTAAATTGAATAATTATTGCTAATTGCGGGGGCTACGTACGCACGAGGTGACGAGAGTCCGTGCGTAGCTACTATAAATGCTAAAGTCTGGGTAGTTTAGGACTCGAAGCATGAATTACTTGTGTAAATTGTATTCCCTGATTAATTAATATTAAATTGATATATATGAATATATTGTGAATTATTAGATAAAGATATTAAAGGATGAAAATCTCATATGCTTGATTTTCTGTTTAAATCAATTAATTATTAAAAGAAATTGTTCTTCCTCCCGAATTTATCTCATAATAAATATACTCTCCCTCCGGAGGTACATAAGAAAATATCTTCTTTTCTTGTGGAGCGGGTCGAACGCCTCGGCACGATAGATGCATTTATGGATCGCGTCGCACGTCCCTCGGCAGTGTACACGACACTCTGGATCGGGTCGTACATCCTCGGCAGAAATCGTGCTTAATAATAATAATAATAATAATAATTACACGATACTTTAATAGCTTATTTCAGCTTGCGAAACTAATTGATAAATTGAAAAATACTTGGAATTTAATGAATTATTATTCTTGCGTGTTAAAAAATTAATTGTTATTCCTGTAAATGATATTTAATTGATAAATTGGAAATTATTTGAATTGAAGAAATTTGATTATTTTCGCTGATTAAATAAAATTCTGTAAATCATGCTGATTTAAATATCCTAGTTGTATTTCAATTATTATTATTGACCCATAGTGAGTGTCAAAGTTGACCATCTCGTCTCTACCACTTCGAGATTAGGCTTGATACTTACTAGGTACACGTTGTTTACGTACTCATACTACACTTGCTGCACTTTTTGTGCAGGATCTGAGGCAAGTACTAGTGGGGGACCTATCGTCTTACACCCACGTTATCCAGGGGCATAGTGGTGAGCTGCCATTCTGATCTGTTCTGCAGCTACTAGTGTCTCTCCTTGTATTTTTCATTCTGTCTATTTTTATTTCAGACAGTATTTGAGGTTTTGTATAATCTACTAGATGCTCATACACTTGTGACACCAGGTCTTGGCACACACATTGTTAGAATTTGGTTTTTTATTATATTTTTCTTGGTTTTAAATTTTATCAATGTATGCTTAATTTATTAGTGGGCTTGCCTAGTTGTAGTGTTGGGCGTCATCATGACTTATAGGTAAAATTGGATCGTGACAACATGGTATCAAAGCACTAGGTTCACGTAGGTCTCACAAGTTATGAGAAGGCCTAATAGAGTCTTGCGGATCGGTACGGAGACGTCTTTACTTATCTTCGAGAGGTTATAGGGTGTTAGGAAATTTCCTTTCTTCATATTCCATCGTGCAATTGTTGTAGTTCTAAATATCCTTCTCTTATCCTCTCTCAGATGGTGAGAACACGGTCGAATAAGGTTCCAGACCAGGGAAGAGCTACTCCCCTAGTTGCTAGAGGCCGAGGGAGGGCTCGAGCCTGTGGTAGAGGGCGAGGATATCCCAGGACTGTTCCAGTTATTCCGCCAGTGGATCCAGCAGAGAATCCCATTATTGAGGAGTAGGGTGAGGTGCCTGTGGTAGAGCCAGCTCTGGTGGATTTCACGTCTGCACTGGGATTTCAGGATGTCATGGGTTGTATGTTGCGGTTCATGGACAATATGACTCAGGCCAGTTTATTTCCGGCAGACCCAGCCACATCTCAGGCGGACATGGGAGCCCAGACCCCTACTGCAGGCTCATAGACAGGCAACTGCTGTATATCAGACCCAGGGTGCACTACCCGTGGGTGGAGCCCAGCCAGTGGCGGCAACTACACCTGAGCCCACGCCAGCTGTAGCTATCGATCCTCAGAAATTATTGGACAGATGGACTAGACTACATCCTCCTTTCTTTGGGGGTGAGCGACATGAGGATCCACAAGACTTCATTGATCGTTGTAGAGATAGACTGTACAACATGAGGATATTGGAATCTCATGGGGTTGACTTTGCTACTTTTCAGCTAGAGGGCAGAGCCCGTAGATGGTGGCAGTCTTATGTTCTTGGCAGACCAACAGAATCTCCTCCCATGACTTGGGACAGATTCACCCGTATTTTCCTGGACAGGTATATTCCACCCTCCCAGAGGAAAGAGTTGCGATTTCAGTTTGAGCAGCTCCAGCAGGGTTAGATGTCAGTGACTGATTATGAGGCGAGGTTTTCTGAATTATCTCGCCATACACTTATGATACTCCCTACTGAGGCGGAGAGAGTGCGGAGATTTGTAGCCGGTTTATATACTGGTATTCAGGCCACTATGGCTCGAGAGGTTGAGATGAGTACTTCTTATGAGCGAGTTGTGGAGATAGCCAGGAGGATTGAGGGTGTGCGTCAGCGGAGCCGAGAGCAGATTATGAGAGATAAGCGGTTCAGGTACTCTGGAGAGTTCAGAGGTGCTCCGTCTGGGGGCAGAGGTCAGTTCATGAGGGGGCAGTCCAGCAGACCCCCATTTCCAGCACCACCACCTCCTTCTGGTGCTCCAGTGCGACCTTATCTCAGTGCTATACCAGAGAGTTCCTACCGCCCACCAGCTATTCAGGGTCCTCCCAGTAAGTATTCAGATCCCCAGGGCTAGACCCTTAGTCAGCAACCCATCGCACCGAAAAGTTATTATGAGTGTGGGGATCCCAGTCACATGCGAAGGTTTTGCCCCAGGCTTCGGGGTAGACCAGTACAGCAGGGTCAGCATCCTATGCTTACCGGACCAGTTGCTCCACCAGTAGTCCGACCACCAAGAGGTGGATGACAGGTGGGTAGGGGTCGTCCTAAAGGTGGAGGTCAGCCAGACGGAGGCCAGCCAGTTGGCGCTCCAGCTCGGTTCTATGCTTTTCCAACTAGGCCAGATGCAGAGGCCTCAGATGCTGTGATTACAGGTATTATTTCTGTTTGCGGCAAAGATGCCTCAGTATTATTTGATCTAGGATCCACGTATTCATATGTGTCATTTCTATTTGCTCCATTCCGGGGTGTTTCTAGTGAGTCCTTGAGTACTCCTGTTTATGTGTCCACTCTTGTAGGCGATTCTGTTATTGTTAACCGGATCTACCGGTCTTGTATTATTACATTATGTGGTTATGAAACTAGAGCAGATCTCTTATTGCTCGAGATGATCGATTTTGAAATTATTCTAGGCATGGACTGGTTATCTCCATATCATGATATTCTAGATTGTCATGACAAAACTGTTACCTTGGCTATTCCATCTTTGCCTAGGCTAGAGTGGAAGGGTTCGTCGGTTAGTTCATTTAATCGGGTTATTTCTTTTATAAAGGCTCAACACATGGTTGAGAAGGGTTGGTTGGCTTATCTAGACTATGTCCGGGATACTAGTGCAGAGACTCCGGCTATTGATTCAGTGCCAGTAGTTCGGGCGTTCTCCGATGTATTTCCTTCAAATCTTCCAGGTATGCCACATGATCGTGATATTGATTTTTGTATTAACTTGGCTCTAGATACCCAGCCTATATCTATCCCACCGTATCGCATGGCTCCGAAAAAATTAAAAGAACAACTTGAAGAGTTACTAGCCAAAGGGTTCGTCAGACCGAGTATATCGCCTTGGGGTGCACCGTTATTATTTGTGAAGAAAAAAGATGGCACAATGCGAATGTGTATTGATTATCGCAAATTGAACAAAGTTACTATTAAGAACAAGTACCTGTTGCCGCGTATTGATGACCTATTTGACCAGTTACAGGGTGCTAGGGTGTTATCTAAGATCGACTTGAGGTCGGGGTATCATCAGTTGAAGATTCGAGATTCGGATGTTCCGAAAACTGCTTTCTGTACTAGATATGATCATTATGAGTTTCTCGTAATGTCTTTCAGTTTAACTAATCCCCCGGCAGCATTTATGGATCTGATGAACAAAGTATTCAGGCCATATATTGATTCGTTTGTCATTGTCTTCATTGATGACATTTTGATCTACTCGCGCAGCAAGGAGGATCATGAGCAGCATATGAGAGTAGTGCTTCAGACATTGCGGGAACAAAAGTTATATGCTAAGTTCTCTAAATGTGAGTTTTGGCTAGAGTCTGTAGCATTTTTTGGGACATATTGTATCGGGCGAAGGTATTAAAGTTGATCCCAAAAAGATTGAGGCAGTTCAAAATTGGCATCATCCCACTTCGACGACTGAGATCAGGAGTTTTCTGGGTTTAGCAGGTTATTATCGTCGGTTTGTGGAAGGTTTTTCATCTATTGCAGCACATTTGACCAAATTAACCCAGAAGAGTGTTCAGTTCCGATGGTCCGATGATTGTGAGTCAAGCTTTCAGAAACTCAAGACAGCATTAACTACAGCACCAGTGTTACCTTCCGGTTCGGGGATGTATACAGTATATTGCGATGCTTCACGCGTTGGTTTGGGTTGTGTATTAATGCAGGAAGGGCGAGTTATTGTATATGCTTCACGTCAGTTGAAGCCCCACGAGCAGAATTACCCGGTACATGATTTGGAGTTAGCTGCGATTGTTCACGCCCTTAAGATTTTGAGGTATTATCTTTATGGGGTGTCCTGTGAAGTTTATACTGATCATCACAGTTTGCAGCATTTGTTCAAGCAGAGGGACTTAAATTTAAGGTAGCGCAGATGGCTGGAATTACTAAAAGATTATGATATTACTATCCTATATCATCCAGGTAAAGCAAATATAGTTGCACATGCCTTGAGTAGAAAGGCGGAGAGTATGGGAAGTTTGGCTTTCATTTCAGCAGAAGAGAGGCCATTAGCTTTGGATATCCAGTCCTTGGCCAACAGACTTGTGCGGCTAGATATTTCAGAGCCCAGCCGAGTTCTTGCATGTATCGTAGCTCAGTCTTCCCTATTTGAGCAGATCAAGGCTCGCCAGTATGATGACCCACACTTAATAGTTCTTCGAGAAACGGTACTACGAGGTGGTGCCAAGGAAGTCACTATTGGTGCAGATGGTGTTCTACGACTCCAGGATTGTCTGTGTGTTCCTAATGTGGATGAACTGAGGAAAAAAATCCTGGAGGAGGCACACAGTTCTCGGTATTTTATTCATCCAGGTACTACGAAGATGTATCGTGACTTGAGGCAGCATTATTGGTGGCGACGAATGAAAAAGGACATAGTTGAGTATGTAGCTAGGTGTCTAAATTGCCAGCAAGTTAAATATGATCACCAGAGGCCAGGTGGCCTACTTCAGCAGATGACTATACCGGAATGGAAATGGGAACGCATCACTATGGACTTTGTAGTTGGGTTACCGCGGACCTTGAGGAAGTTTGATGCAGTTTGGGTGGTTGTTGATAGGTTAACCAAGTCGGCACATTTTATTCCTGTTGTGACTACGTATACTTCAGAGAGGTTGGCCCAGATTTATATTCAGGAGATAGTTCGGTTGCACGGTGTGCCAATTTCCATCATATCAGATATAGGCCCTCAGTTTACTTCACATTTCTGGAGAGCAGTACAGAGTGAATTAGGGACCCATGTAGAGCTCAGCACAACCTTTCATCCGCAGACCGATGGGCAGTCAGAGCGGACAGTTCATATTTTGGAGGATATGCTCAGGGCATGTGTGATTGACTTTGGAGGTCAGTGGGATCGTTTCCTGCCTTTGGCCGAGTTTGCTTATAATAACAGTTACTAATCCAGCATCAAGATGGCTCCATTTGAGGCTTTATATGGTCGTCGATGTCGTTCACCTATCAGATGGTTTGATCCCGGTGAGGCTAAGTTATATGGTACTGATTTGGTAAAGGATGCCTTGGAAAAGGTAAAGTTGATTCAGGAGCGACTTCGTACAGCACAGTCCAGACAGAAGAGTTACGCGGATCATAAAGCGCGTGATTTATCCTTTATGGTAGGTGAAAAAGTTCTCTTGAAACTTTCGTCGATGAAGGGGATTATGAGATTCGGGAAGAAGGGCAAGTTGAGCCCAAGGTTTATAAGCCCATTTGAGGTGTTGAGACGAGTTGGGGAGGTTGCTTATGAGCTTGCATTGCCTCCCAGTCTATCGGGAGTTCATCCGGTTTTCCATGTATCTATGCTCCGGAAGTATCATGCTGACCTATCACATGTGTTGGACTTTAGCACAGTTCAGCTAGATAAGAGTTTGGGTTATGAAGAAGAGCCATTTGCCATTATTGATAAACAAGTTCGCCAGTTGAGGTCCAAGAGAATTTCTACAGTAAAGGTCCAGTAGAGGGGCCAACCAGTCGAGGAAGTGACTTGGGAGGCCGAGGAGGACATGCGGAGCAAATATCCACACTTATTTAGCACTCCAGGTATTATTCTAAACCCGTTCGAGTACGAACGTTTGTTTAAGAGGTGGAGAATGTAATGACCCAACCTGTCATTTTGACTTTTAGAAACCCGTTCCCTAAAATAAAACTCCCTGAACATGCCTTTATTAATTTATAACTTGCGGGGATGGTTGGTTCGGGATTTGGAAGTGTGTGGGTTGAAATCGGAACACTTGGTTCCTTAAGTTAGCTTTAAATGGACAAGTTTGACTTCGGTCAACATTTTGAGAAAATGACCTCAGAATCAGGATTTGACGGTTCCAATAGGTTCGTATGATGATTTTGGACTTGGACGTATGTCCGAATCGGGTTTTGGATAACCCGGGAGCGTTTTGACGCTTAAATAGTAAAAATTAACTATTTGAATGTTTAAACTTCTTTAAATTTGGTTTGGAGTAGGATTTTTAGTAATTGAAGTCCGTTTGGAATTACGAGTTTGGGAATAGTTCCATATAGTGATTTAAGACTTGCACGCAAAATTTAGTGTCATTCTGAGTAGTTTAAGTATATTTCGGCACATTGGAAGTAAATTGAAGAACTTGAAATTCTTGAGTTTGAATCAATTTGGTTTGAGGTGTGATTCATAGATTTGATGTTGTTTTACGCGTTTCGTGAGTTCGAGCGAGTCCGTTTTATGATTTTAAACTTATTGGTATGTTCAGGCGGGGTCCCAAGGACCCCGAGTGTCAACCTGACGAGGCTCGGACCAAGTTGGAAGTTGGGAACCAAAGCTGAGGCTCCTAGCTACTGTCAGAATCGCACCTGCGCTTGGCCAGCCACAGGTGCAACACTCGCAGGTGCGGCAGTATCTCGCAGATGTGAGTTTTTGTTCGCAGAAGCGGAAAAGGGAAGGGGCAATCGACCGCAGATGCGGAGAATTTGCGCACCTGCGAACACGCAGGTGCGAGAATTGGCCAGGCAAGTGGAACTCGCACTTGCGAGGATTTTTCGCAGGTGCGGAAGCCACATGTGCGGTACTCTGTCCGCAGGTGCGAAAGACCTGTTTGGCAGAAAGCTTAAAAGAACGAGAATTCACCATTTTTGCCTATTTTCTTCCATTCTCGGGCGATTTTGGAGCTTTTTGAGAGGAGATTTTAACTAACAACTTTGAGGTAAGTTAATTCTACACCCTTTGAGTTAAATACATAGATTATGGGTAGATTATAACTAGTAAATCTTAGAAATCAAGGGTTTAGGTGAAAAACCTAGATTTTTATAAAAGTGGGATTTTAACCACGAAAATAGTCATGGAATTGAGTAGAAATTATATATTCAAGTTCTTGAAATTTTGGGTAACGTTTTCATCCGAAAATTTTCAGAATCCGAGCACGTAAGCACGGGGTGAATTTTAGGAATTTTACCATTTTGGATAGATTAATTTATTTAATATATGAATTTCGAATTATTGAACATATATTAATTATTTTATGTAACTTTTGGATAGTTTTGGATTTTTCAGCATTAAATCGAGAATTTTACGCGACGCGATAATCGAAAAGTAGACTTTGAGACGAGGTAAGTCTCTTGTCTAATCTTGTGAGGGGAAAATTAACCCATGGGGATTAAATTAAATAATTATTGTTAATTGCGGGGGCTACGTACGCACGAGGTGACGAGAGTCCGTGCGTAGCTACTATAAATGCTAAAGTCTGGGTAGTTTAGGACTCGAAGCATGAATTACTTGTGTAAATTGTATTCCCTGATTAATTAATATTAAATTAATATATATAAATATATTGTGAATTATTATATAAAGATATTAAAGGATGAAAATCTCATATGCTTGATTTTCTGTTTAAATCAATTAATTGTTAAAAGAAATTGTTCTTCCTCCTGAATTTATCTCATAATAAATATACTCTCCCTCCGGAGGTACATAAGAAAATGTCCTCCTTTCTTGTGGAGCGGGCCAAATGCCTCGACACGATAGATGCATCTATGGATCGCGTTGCACGTCCCTCGACAGTGTACACGACACTCTGGATTGGGCCGTACGTCCTCGGCAGAAATCGTGCTTAATAATAATAATAATAATAATAATTACACGATACTTTAATAGTTTATTTCAGCTTGCGAAGCTAATTGATAAATTGAAAAATTCTTGGAATTTAATGAATTATTATTCTTGCTTGTTAAAGAATTAATTGTTATTCCTGTAAATGATATTTAATTGATAAATTGGAAATTATTTGAATTGAAGGAATTTGATTATTTTCGATGATTAAATAAATTATTTTAAATTCTGTAAATCATGCTGATTTAAATATCCTAGTTGTATTTCAATTATTATTATTGGCCCATAGTGAGTGTCAAAGTCGGCCATCTCGTCTCTACCACTTCGAGATTAGGCTTGATACTTACTGGGTACACGTTGTTTACATACTTATACTACACTTGCTGCACTTTTTGTGCAGGACCTGAGGCAAGTACTAGTGGGGGACCTATCGTCTTACACCCACGTTATCCAGGGGCATAGTGGTGAGCTGCCTTTCTAATCCGTTTTGCAGCTACTAGTGTCTCTCCTTGTATTTTTCATTTTGTCTATTTTTATTTCAGACAATATTTGAGGTTTTGTATAATCTACTAGATGCTCATACACTTGTGACATCAGGTCTTGGCACACACATTGTTAGAATTTGGTGTTTTATTATATTTTTCTTGGTTTTAAATTTTATCAATGTATGTTTAATTTATTAGTTGGCTTGCCTAGCTGTAGTGTTGGGCGTTATCACGACTTATAGGTGAAATTGGGTCGTGACACATACTATATTTTAAGACTACTATACTATAAATAAAAAGTGAAAAAGAAAAAAGAAAGATAACATTAACTTTTTCATATTTGTATTAAGTTAAGAAATTTAAGGCCTCTTATTAAATTTGGCTTTAGGCCACTAGTTCTATTTAGCCACCCTTGATGCACACAACATCCTAATAACTTCAAAATAATGTATGGATCAAAACAATAAACCCTTTATAAAATATTCAATAAGGGGACTAATAACTATTATGAAGGCAAAAATCTTTTTTGTTTCCTTTTTGCAAAATTAAAACCAATTGTTCTTTTCATATAGTTCGGTTAGTTGGTAAGGTTTAATTGAACAGATAATAAGATAACACCGCGATGAGAACTTATAATATTATACTATCCTCTTAAATACTGTATTAGTTATTCTACTCAATTCATTTCAAATTTATTTATATCTTAAAAAACAATAAGTTGTTTATTATTTCTTTTTAACTCACCCTTTTGTTTTAATTAGTATAGTGTCAATCAAAAGATATGTTTAGGGCATGTTTGGAAAGCCACACTGTAATTGAATTTGGATGTAATTACACAGTTTTATCATATTTGTCTAGTCAAGTAATTACTTGGTGAATATGTAATTAGGTGTAATTGAGGGACTATAATTACACTCTCAAACTCTCGAGGGGAGCTAAGAATTGTTGGTAATTACAAGGTTATTTTTTGAACCTCTTTTCTTTTCTTTTTAATTTAATTTTTATTTCTATTTTTTTCTTTTAAATTTACTTTTTATTTTAATTATTTTTCCAAATATTATTCTTTTTACATTACTTATCTTTTATTCCTTATTTCTCATTTTCTAACCTTTACTTCACGTGTTTCTACAGAATTTCTCATATTTTATTTCTTTCTTGATTATTTTTTTATTTTTCTATTACACTTAGCTATGTTATTATTTTATTTTATTTTTTAAAATTATACCTTGTAATCTTGGAAAAAATAAGTCATCCACATGCTTGACTTGTAATGAGTGAGTCATTAAAGTTGAACTTAGTTATTGAATGAGGTTACATGCAAACTTAATTATATTAAAATAATATATTACTTTTTGATATTTAAATAGTATTCTAATTTTTCAACCTCTATTTTTTGTGATTCCATGTAGTTGCTCATATTTTTATTTTTCTTTATTTTCTTCGTTTAACATAATTGTGCTATTATTCTAGTTTTGAAACTACACCTCCTAATATTAAAAACAACGAGTCATTAATAAATTCGGCATATAATGAGTGATGTCATTAAAATAAAATCTCATTGTTGAATGAGGTTATAGACTTATATTTTCCATTTCTATTGAATTATATTACTTAAATTATGTTGAAACTTATTTTATATTATGTTGTAATTTACATAAGAGTATTATGTTATTTTTTTTGAATTTTGAATTTATGTTATATTTTCGTTTTCATTTTATTTGCTTTAGTAGTATTGACTTATTAATTCAAATTGCGTGCCATCCATTTTTCAGTTAGAATTGATAGATTATTTTTCGTAAAATATTTGAGTAATATTATGGCATTGTGTTTATAAATATTAATCTTTATCAAGCATGCAGTCCAGGATGTTCTTACAAAATATGCACTTTTAGTTTTATAATTAATTAGAGCAAAATATTATTTTTACAATATTAGTTACAAATATATGATTAGTAATTAATATATTTTAAAGAAACAATACATATCTTAAATGTCAAATTTTAATATAATGTATAAAGGCATATATTTGTTAAATCTTAATTTTTAATTTTTGATAATTAAATTTATATTTAAAATTTAATCTAACTGTGTAATTATACTTATGCAACCAAACCGTGCACTTATAATTACATTGTACTTATATTGTGACAAACAAATAGGTCGTCCTAATTACAATACTATGTAATTACTAGATTATGTAATCACTACCTTGGTAATAACACCAATTCCAATTACTTGGTAGATTTTCAATGCTAGGGAGAGCTTCTTTTTCTTTTTTTTTGGTTTCCCACCAGCTATTCGGTACCCATATTGAACCCGACTAAATCCGAATTCACGTCGGTAAGTCTCACCTCGGGAGGTAAAGCCTCTCTAACAAAGGCGAGTCGAATGCTGGGGAGAGCTAAATGCTCTTATAATCTCTTTCTTAAAAGACATAAAAAATTTAAAAGACTAATAATATAGACCGTTTATTATGACCGTTTTAAAACAGAATAAATGAATATTATGATATGTGAAGGTTGTTAACGGGTCCACATGAGAAGGTCTGAGAAGATTTAACACAGGGGCCAACTCTTATGAATTAAAAAGTCAGCATCCGATGCTAAAATTCTTGGCACAGTTACACTTCTTCTTATAACAATTCCGTCTTTCAAAAAAAAAACCATCCCCTCAGTTTTCTTGTTAAAGTTCTGACCAAAATCAAGAGTTGTAAATGCAAAGAGTGGCAGGTGAAATTAATTACCATCTCATTCAATGCTCTCAACTACACTTAAGTCATGCAATTCAATGCTTTGCAGCTAACTTGGTCCCATCTCTTTGTGGTAATTTCTGTAGTTTTTGTATATCTACAGTGTGTGTGTGTGTGTGTTTTACTAAGTAGTTTGCCTTTGCTGTTTTACAACTTCACCATTCTTTTTCTTTCATCTTGTTCTTTACATTGTTCTCTGCATTCAATTTCTTCAGATTAATAGTTTAATATAGTCCAATTTATTTATTTAAAAAAAACCCATTAAAAATCATTTGTCCTGCCTTCATTCCTTCATTTATTCTTTCTGTAGCCCATTCATTTGTTTTTTGTTGCTTTGTTAAGTCATACTAAAAGATTTTTTCTTTTTCTTTTTTTGCTTGAGTTTATTAAATATGTATGTACATGTCTGAGTTTTGTAGTGTATTCAAGAATGTAATGTGAGATATCAGAGTCTTTTCTAGTTGGTTCCTAACAAAAGTGAAAAAACAATGAATGGTTTAGTGATAGATGAAAATCAGAGAAGAGTTGGTAAGAAAGAAAATGGCAATTCTTGGAAATGTGCATATGGTTATGCCCAACATAGGCGTTGTAAAAGGTTAATTTTTTAGCCTTAGCTGCCTTTAATTTTCCTCTAATCGTGCGGTTTTTGTCTTCTTTTGGATGTTCCTTGACTTATTAGATGGTTAATTATGGTTTAGATATAGCAATGACTAAGGAGATATGAAATTTTGAGGGACATTGCCACTTAAAAAGGCAATGCTGTCTTTTCTTGTATAAAAGACTAAATCTTTTTTGTTCAAAGACTTGGATTTCGAAATCTTCTGAATTTTGTTCAGTTCTTGGATGTGAAGATTAGAGAAGAAATTACTTGCCTTCCTCTTCAACTTATTGATTTTATCAGTAAGGTCTAATTGGATGGTTAACTTTAACTTGAGTGTAAATGCATTTGAATATTTTGACTTGGCCTTATAGGGTTGTACATTTATGTTGCAAGAAGAGCATGCTTTTTTGGCATATGAAGGAGAAAAAAGAAGAATCATTTTCAGAGTAGTTTATCAGTAAATCCTCTGAAATAAACGCCAAAATCATGTTATTACCACTTCACGTTAGCAACTTGTGTGAACCTTTACAAGATAAAAATGGCTACAGATGTTTGCTTGTTATGTTTAAGTTAATCCTTATTATTTCTTTTCCTTGGATTCACATCCATGGTGAAAAATGACTAGAGCTGTGTCTAGATATTGCTGACCAAGAACATGAACTAACACAAAGGAGGAAGTTTACAAAAACTACATTTGCTCAAATTAGGATGAGATTAATTTGATTAAGTAGGGAATCTTGTGTCAATTCATTCTTTAATTGCTAATTTAAATGTGCATGAATTAAAATTGAGTTGTGTGGTTGGCCTTCTAAGTTGGTTATGCTTTTGTCTCAGTGCTTCCGACAAAAACGTTGCTGTATCGAAAGGCGGAGACAGACAATCCGTAAGAAAAGAGTTGAATGAACCACCTGTAAGAGCTTCATGTTTTTCTTCTGTTGTATAAGCGAAATTTGAGGATCTTTAATAATTCGTGCTTGCATTATTTAGAGGAATGATGAAGTTTGATTAGATAAGTAAATGACATGAGCAGATATAATCTTGAATATGCAGGTTTTGCTACCTTCAGCAAGGAGTTGTAAAGCAAGTCCATTACATGAATTCTCCAAAATTATTAGCAGAGAGGCAGTTCCAGACCACAGAGTCTCCTTGGAAAAAGATGTAAATTTTATTCACTTAATGTCTGTGAAGTCAATTCCATTATCACATCTTTTTACCAAAAAAAGAAAAAAATTACCTATGCAACTTGTCGACCTTGCTGCTACTTAAACTGCAAGCAACTCGAGATACCTTGAGCCATGTCAAGCTAGTTGGTGTAAAGCATAAATTGATTCTAGTTCTAAGCTGTTGGTATTGATAGAATTTTTATTATTGTTAAAGCTAGGTACGGAATGTACTTGTTCTCCAATCTTTGTCCACTAGGAAGTAGAGAAAAATTTACTTATTAAACAGACAATATTAGAAAATTTGAGGTTTCATGTTTTTCATTATCCATCTCTAAAAGTTTACTAACTCATTAATATAAGCAGGATCTCAGTAAAACTCCAATCTTGAAATTTAGGATAAAATGAAAATGAACCTTGTTTTGCATGTCGGAAAATTCATTTGGACATCTATAAATGGAAATGAGGCTAATATTCCATGGGCATACAGATTTCAGAGTACTTCAATATCATTGTGTTTCTCCTACTATATACCATAGATAGAGCTAATTTCTTATCTCGTTAGTTGGAACGGAAGATATCTTAGTTTCATTTGGAAGTCAAAAGTAACTTCTCAGAAACTCTACCATGATCTGAATTTATGATTGTCTTTCACATAACCAATATGCACAGATCGAGCAGTTACAAATGCGTTTGCAGCAAGAAAAGTCGATGCGTATGGTGCTTGAGAGGGCAATGGGACGAGCTTCTAGCACCCTCTCTCCTGGACATAGGCATTTTGCTGCTCAGGTACCTGACCTTTGACAACTGACATTTTGTACTCTCTTTATCGCTTTAGACCTTTGAGATGTTTTGGTAAAAATGTAGGAAATGGAGCATCGGATAATGGTTTTTACTCGTGCAATCTGCTAATTGGAATGGTTGACTACCATGTCTTCTAGTAACTCTATACAGTTCTAAAGATTGGCCTTGACTTGAGTTTTCCCATTATAGTTCTGGATATAGTTCATATATATACTTTGTCTAAGACCTCCATTCTCGCTTTAACTTGAGAATTTACTATTTTCATATCTTATGGTCTCTTTTTTCTAAAATTTATTTCCGTGTCAAGTAAAAAAATCGATGGTGTCTGATAACACAACTGGTTGGAGTCTGTTATCTATTAAAAGAATACTTAGGTAATTTCATTTTGTCTATAAGGTTGACAACATCGAATATTTCACGTTCTCTGCTCATTTCAACTCCCAACCTTGGCTTTGCTTAACTTAGTTAAAGTTAATATTTGTTTTCTTCTCATTTCAGACAAAAGAATTGATAGCTGAGATTGAATTACTTGAAGAAGAGGTTGCAAACCGTGAGCAGCATGTCCTTTCGCTGTACAGGAGCATTTTTGAAGAATGCATTAGCCGGCCTTCTTCTGAGCAAAGTTCGGTCATGACTTCTCCAGCACATAATAAAGCTGAGTCAAGAAAACACCCAAGTATAATATCAAGTGCCTTTTGCTCATCCAAAAAGTTTCCTTTGCGGACATTCCAAGATCTTGCTGCCATAAATGAATTGGGAAAGAGAAACTTGTCGCAGTCAAAATCAAGACATGCTTCATTTTATAATAGTAAAGCTAATGCACACATTCAGAAAAGTTGTTCAGGTCATGCTAAGGTAAGGATCCAATCCTAAGAGAATGAAACTTTCTGCTAAAGTGGCCACCCCTAGCACTGTGCTGTAGTTGGTTGGTCTCTTGCTTAAGCCCTTGTCCAGTCAGTATCCATATGGCGAAAAACATGAATCCCAGAACTCTTGTTTTTCTGTTGGGAAAATGAAAACTTTAAAAGGACAAACCACTTTGACTTTTGTTTCTTTGCTTCTGATATTTTGCTACCCTTAGCTTTTGTTTACCAGTATGAAACACACCTAAAGTGGAACACCTAAGTTAAAGTATAATTTAAGCATGTTACTTTACGACATGAACGCATTATATCCAACTCAATTTTTTTTGTTGGTTCTTAAATAGTGAAACCTAAATTAACGCGCATGGAGAAAGTTGGAACTCATGGTGAAGCTAAATATCATAGGCAATTCAATATTTGACCAGTTCTAACTAACTTAATACAGCTCTAGGTTCAAAATATTGTAATTAGTCTTTGGTTTTGGGCTGTACTTGTAATCCAGACTCTGGCATGCTACAAACTTGAGTTCCCCACTCATACTCAGTGCCCACAGTATAGTATCAAATGAAATTCAATATCTATATTTCCGAGTAATTTTTTTTGACTTTTCTCTAAATAGCTTATCCAACATTATGCTATGCTTTTATCCTCTAGTGTTCTATTACATTCTTGTGGTGTGCTCTGTGCTGAATCTGCCCATTGCTTTACTAACAAACAAGCTGTTCAATTGGCCCTTTATCATTCTCTGCTGAAACGGGATCCAAATTACTCACTATGAAAAATTCAATCCCAATTATGTCAAAGAAAGACCCTTGTACTTGTAGAGCTTTCATTATTATTTTTCCTCTAGTTTATGCGGGATATCTCTTTCCACATGATCGACTCATGTTATTTTCTATCAATTGTTGCAGGAGCAAACATCAATGGAGAAAGCTCCTCTGTCCCGAAGTCTTAAAGACCATCTTTACCAGTGCCCCAGTAAGTTGTCTGAGGAAATGGTAAGGTGTATGGCTGCAGTATACTGTTGGCTCCGTAGTACAGATCAATCGACAAGTACTGAAGAAAAGCGATCACCTTTGTCATCAAGGTCATCCACTAATGTGATAATTCCAAAGCATGATATTAAAGAGGACAGAGATTGGTTTTGCAAATCCACTATTGAAATATCTTGGATAGCAACAGACAAGAATAAATTCTCTCGCGCATCTTACGCCATCAGCAACTACAGGTGCATTTCCTTAATAGCAAAAAAGAAGCTTAAACTACATAAGTTTACCACTGGAAAGTTGAGGCCCTAAGAAAGAGAAGTATTAAGTTCCACTGCCACCTCTCTATGCTGTCTTTCTTGAATTACAGGATGGTTGTTTCTCCCTTTTTTAATGATTTTGTTTGTCCCAGAGCCACCATTTGAGTCAGAATTTATTTTACAACAACAAACCCAGTAGAGACTTAGAGTCCCACAAGTGGGGTCTGGAGAGGGTAGTGTCTACCCAGATCTTACCCCTATTCTGAGGGTAGGGTAGAGAGGCTGTTTCCGATAAACTCTCGACTCAGGAAGATGAAAAGAACACTAGAAACAAGCAGTAACAACAACAAAGGCCAAAAAGATAATACCATCAGTCTAAGAGCCAGAAAAATAGATGAAAGAAAGCAATAACAACAAGTAGTAACAACAGCAAGATACTAGGAAATCGTAGCGGAAGATAGTAAGAAAACAACATGTAATACTAGCAACCTAAGGCAAGACACTATCAGACTAGCCCTACTAACCCGGTGCGGAATAGAACAACGCTCGACTACCTACTAACCCTCAATGCTAATTCTCGACCTCAACACCTTCCTATCAAGGGCCATGTCCTCGTAAGCTGAAGTCGCGCCATGTCCTGCATGATTGCCTCTCCCCAATACTTAGGCCACCCTCTACCTCTTCTCGTACCCGCCAAAGCCAACCATTCACACATCCTTTCTGGGGCATTTAGGCTTCTCCTCTGCCCATGCCCTAACCTCGTTTCCCGCATCTTATCCTACATTGGGGCCACGCCCACCATCAAAATTTATGTTATGCTCCAAATTATAGCCTGGAAAAGAAACTTCGGGTTAACCTTTACTGCTCTTCTTTTTTCTAGAAGTGTAACAACTATTAGTCAGGTCACTAGCATCCCTTGCATTTCTACACTAAACTATGTAGAAGACCAAATAAGCACTCTTGAGAAAGCCAGTCGATGTTATAGTTAAGCATTTATTCCCTCCTTAAAGAAAGGAAACGAGAATGAATGAGAGGCTGTAACCATAGTTACGGGCCAATTCTCTATTTGGATCATAGGAATTCTTAAATGCTGGTTAATATCATTTGCCTGACGTAGTTATCAGAGGATACCTGGAAAGGCTCCAGAAATTCTTCATTTTCTCATTCCAGTAGCATTATGTTTAATCTGGGCCATTTTGTAAAGCATCATCTCTTTTAGATACTAAGGAGTTCTGACCCTACTGGATACGCTTTTAAGATATTACAATTTTTCTTGATCGGTTAAGATATTACTGTTTTGATGGCGGCCCGATTTAAAAGAAGTAACAAGTATGTAAGTGGAATCACTATATCCTAAGTAGACCCTACATCCTTTTGTAATGCCTCTAGAACTTTTCTATTACTTAAAGGTGAAAGATACTAATATAGAGGAGATCTTGTTGCATCAACTAATCTCTACTCGATAAAAATGATATAGGTGGAAGATACGTTTTCATAGTCTGCTAAGGGGATCAAGCTTTTGGTATCTTTTTTCTTTTTCAACTTTCTATATTTGGTGCAATGCATGCTACATATGCTGGTTTATCTCTCTATAGCAAAGACGCCTATAAAACAACCAAAAAAAACAGAATACATGAGAATCACCACTCTGATATGTATCTTTGCTTCAAACTTTCAGAGTTTTGGTGGAGCAATTGGAAAGAACAAATATCAGTCAGATGGAAACCAATGCCAAGATGGCATTCTGGATCAACTTGTACAATTCCTTAGTCATGCATGTAAAGATGGCTCTTGCTTGTATTGTTTCTCCTTTTGGATTCGTTTATTATGTTTCTTTACATCTCCTTCTTTGTCTTATCTAGGCATATCTGGCATATGGGATACCACAGAACTCCCTTAGGAGATTGGCATTGTTTCACAAGGTAGTCTAATTTAATTTGTGTTTACTATGTGTCATTCTCCTTTTCTTCTTTTTGATCTACTTGGCCTACTTATCCTGCATATATTTTTGAGTATTTGAATCACCATTTGCTTCTCTGTATAGTGCAGGCTGCTTACAATGTTGGTGGCCAGATCATAAGTGCCAATGCCATTGAACAGTCGATTTTTGGCCTGCGTACACATCGGATTGGACGGGTATTCACTATTTCTAATTTAGAATGCCTAAAAGCTCCAGTTAAGGAATAGCAGTATAACATCATTAGAAACTAATTTGGATCCTGCCTCTTTTGCTCATTATATATAACGACAATTGAGCAAAATGATTCTATGTGCTGCTTTCTTGCTCTGACCATCTCATAAGTTGCTAGTTTTCCGTTGTCAGCCTTATGCAATATGTACTTTTCTGGGACTTAGACGTAGTTGTTGTTGTTGTTGTTGTCGTCTTATGCAATAAGTACAATTGTTTCTTAATTATAAGTAGCCTGGAATGTTAATATGTCCCAATATGCACTTTGTCAAAGAGGGGAGAAAACTTTAGGGGTTCAGCACTTGTGGCTAATTGAAAAGCCAAAAACAATCAAGAAAGTGATTGAAGTCCTGTCAAAATGTATACTTAGCTACAAAGCCTAGTAAATTCACAGTTATTATTCTTCTGTTAATATTTGCTTGTCATATCTTGTAGAGGACACACCTTCAGTTTATAATTTCTGTTTCTGCTCCAATTACAGTGGTTAGAGTCCATTCTGTCAACTGCTTTACGGAAAAGATCGGGAGAAGAAAAGCAACTCATCAGTTCAAAATTCGCCCTTCAAGAGTTCCAGCCCCTTGTTTTGTTTTCTCTTTGCACTGGCGCTTTTTCCGATCCCATGGTTAATACTTATGTTCTCTCGTTTTATTATTTTTATTTTTTCTTGTGTATTCTCTGTGCATCAGAGCTTCTTCTGATATCTTGGTAATTAAGTAGTTACATTTTCTCCTTATATTGGTAAACCAACAATATCGCTTTCTTGACGATTTCTTGATAGATTTGAAGCAAAACGGAGTAATAGGTGAAGCCTTATCAATATACATTGGATCTAAAGCAGATTGAATCAACATCTAACACTTTCTTCGGCTTCTTTCTTCTTTTCTAGCTGAAAGTGTACACAGCCTTAAATATTGTGGAGGAGTTGGAAGCAGCAAAGAAAGAGTTTCTACAGGCTAATATTGTCGTAAAGAAGTCAAAAAGAGTATTCTTGCCTAAGGTTCTCGAAAGATACGCGAAGGAAGCTAGTATTCCAGCGGATGATCTTCTTAACTGGGTTATGGAAAACGTTGAAAAGAAGCTTCGCGATTCCATTCAGAAATGTATTGACGGACGAACCAATAAAAAGTCGTCTCAGATAATTGAATGGCTACCTTACTCTTCAAGATTCCAATATGTTATTTCAAAAGATTTTACAGAGAAACCTTGGTGGGCATAGAAGTGTTGAATAATGTAGAGAAACTCTTGAGTTGATCTTTCTAATGCACATAACTAATGCTTAAGCTTTGGTTCATTTCTTCAGTTTGTAGGAGTATGATTTGATCTGGTATTAAGTGAATGTACATTGACTTCAATTCATCTACAGGTTCTAGTAAATGCAGTTACTTAGATATTCAACTGTTAATTTGTGAAGTGTAAGTTGTGTAAATACTAGTTAAAAATTGATATAGCTGCTGCTGCTACTGCTACTGCATTATTTTGTCAAGTTTATGACACATTTTAGAGGCGAGTGAGAAACACATACTGAGAAAACAGTTTAGGATATGGTCTAGCGGTCAATGAAGTATGACAAAAACCATGAGAGACGAGGGTTAAAATCCCAGCAGAAGTGAAAAAGAGTTGGATGATTTCTCCCCATTTGCTCAGAGTCAGATGTAGCACTCAGACACTGGGTTCATCTTAACTCATTATTTCAGCGAAACATAAATTTGTGTAAAAATTCATTAAAAGTGCTGCAAACAGTAGGCCAAAACTTATAATTTTAAGAATATAATAGGTTCAATCATAATAAACTTTAAGGTTGAACCAATAAAATTTAAATCTATATGTTCAATAATGCATATCTCATCCTACAAATCCGCGATTTCAGATTAATTTACTATAAACACGTGAACTTAGTACATTAGGTCATCTCGTGATTGAATTTAAACATTAGTTAGTTTCACTTAATTTGCCAAATGCCAAATGCCACGCATACAGAGTCAACTCAAAATTCATCAAGCGTGCAAGTGGTTATTAGTTTATTACTTAGACAGACTCAATGAAATTAATTCGATTTTGTCACAGACTCAAAAGATTGGTAAACAAAATATGTGAGATTTTTGTAAGGTGAATTTCTTCCATTCATGTTATAAGTGGTTATAGGAGATCATTTTCTCTTAATTTTATAATTTTGCATCTGTATCATGCACTTATTTTTCAAAATTTAATTTTGCATTTACCATTTATTACCCTACTAATTTTTGAGAATGCAATAAATACACTATTTTAACTTTATTTTAAAAGAAAATTCCCATTGTGTTGCAAATACCTTAGCTTTACTCGAGTCTAACGCTTGTGTGTGTCCTATGCTAGTTGTTCAACAATTTAACTTCCATTTATCGTAAGATTTGAAAAGATTTTTATAATGGATAAGTACATTTTATTTCTACTATTTGCCAAAATATTGTAAAGAAAATTACATTTATGTTTCAAGTGCCTATCTTTCTCGAAGGAAATTGAGTTCATGTTCTATCACCTAAAGGAGAGAGCAAAAAAAAAAAAAAAAACTGTTCATCTTTAGATGCACCAAAAGATAAATGCATGACACGTTCTTTTATAAGAATATAGTTTGTTTTTAATAGGGGATTACAATGAATTTGTTGTTGTTATTGTTGAATATTTGTCATTTAATTATGAGTGACTAATATATTTTATATGTATAATTTATTATTTAAGGAGTATAGTTTAGTGTACGTACCACGTTAATAGCCTCTTTGGCAGAAGTGCTTTTTTTTTTTTTTTGCGAAAGGTACTTTTTTCCCAAAGTTAATATGTTTGGCCAAACTTTTAGAAGAAAAAAGTACTTTTTAGTAGAAGCAGAAGCATAAGCAGTTTTGAGAAACAGAAAAAGTAATTTCTCCCCAAAAATACTTTTGAGAAAAATATATTTGTTATACTAAATTATGGAGCAAGAACAACAAATTGTGTGTACCTTATCACGCATAGCAAAAATTGTTGTAATTGCTACCAAGATAACTGCCCCAACTCTACTTTGAATCACTAGGAAACAAAATTTATTTCACAAACTAAAGTCTTCCCTCTTTTGTACGTGTATTTTGTTGGGAGAAGAAGAGAAAGTTTTCACCCTTGGAGAGTTCTTCTACAGGAGAGATATATATAAGAGGAATAGAGGAAGAACTACCGATGAAAACCACCACTGCATGTTCCCACATCTCTCAATAACGTGCGGTAGTTTTTTTTAGGAGTTATAAAACCTCTGTTAGTAACCTCCTTAAATTTAATTTCTTCTAAAACGGGTCGGGTTAGTCTACATGGGCGACCCGCGGCCCAAACCTAATATCCAACATCTCCCACTTTGCACATGGTGGACTAGACCCAAACCAGTAACTACCGTGGAAATAACACACATAATTAATATTGGCAAATAGTTCGTGCGACCTGCAAGTATTAAGAGCTATAATATTCTTAAACCTTTAGAGGTTGTTTAACAGCTCTATGTAGAAATCCGATCATATGCGGAAAGGATTCACTACTACCATGAGGATCTTATTATTAGTCGCAATACCCCAGACATCATTCGCTATTCCAGTAGCTACTTATCCGATCCCTCATCCTCGAAAGAGGTAAACTCGAGTTCTCGTATAACATTGTATGTACAATTACACCTAATACCCTCATGGTAAGTGTAAGGTCGACCTATGAATATAGGTTAAATTACTAAATTTTAGTTGTCTTCCCTTTTCTACTCAAATCTTTCCACTCCAAACCAACTGCTTTCTTAGACATGCACTGCATTGTCGAATCACTCATGGCTATTACATGCTAAAATAGCAATATAGATTGGCACTTCAAGAACCAGTAAAAGGTCAAAGGGTATTTGGATAGAAGTTAATATAAATTTTGGGGATCTCACACAATGAAGAGGCAGAGATCCATTCTTCTATTATCTCACTGGTCGATAGCACACGTGGTATGAAACACATGTTACGGTGTCCTCGCCTTATATTGGGACGTGTATCTTATTCTTTTAATCGTTCAACACCATATAAATCTTGGTCTAGCCACATTCAAATGTCTAACCCGAGTTTCTCACTTCAATAATTCTCAAATTCAACTTTTTGGAGAAACCTGCATCTTGCTTACAAAATAAGTCATAATCAAATGAAAAAATTCGTAAGTCTGACTAGTTTTCAAGACCGACCTTTACAAGTAAATATAACCTCGCATTATCCAAGGTTCTATAAGGTCTCATCTCTTCACGATTCTAAACGTAAGAGGCGATTGCTCGTGTGAGAGAGCCAATCTCGTGACTTATTCGACATACTTTATCATCAAAACATCATCACATGCATACGAGATATAAGCATAAATTTAAGAATCAAATATTGATGAGCATATTATAATAATAATAATAATAATAATAATAATAATAATAATAATAATAATAATAATAATAATAATAATAATAATAATAATAATAATGTTATTTTACAATATATAAATATGTTCATATCCTTCTTAAACCTAGAGCCATAACATGTTTCTCAAACAGGTCTCTAGATATCGTCTTTGTAAAAGGATCAGCTATCATGCTTCGCGTAGGAATGTACTGTAAACCTATCTCTCTACTTGCTGCCATGTCTTTCACAAAGTTATACTTGATGTCAATGTATTTGATCTCACTGTAATACTTAGAATCTTTTACGTATGCAATAGCCACTTGACTATGACAATATAGAGTCATGGGACCTTGAGAGTTCTTTGTAATATCCAAATGTTCAAAGAATCTCTTCAACCAAACAGCTTATTGTACTGCAGGCGCACAAGTCACGAACTCATCTTCCGTCGTCGAAAGGGCAGTACAAGTTTGTTTCTTACTTTTTCATGAAATAGTACCACCACTAAGTAAGAAAGCATAACTGGATGTTGATTTTTTATCATTCCGGTCACCAACCCAATCAACATTTGTATATCCTCTCAAGTATAAATTATTTTCACTATAACACAGTGAATATCTGCAATTCCTTTCAGGTATCTCAAAATTCTTTTCACAACTTTTCAATGATCTCTTCCAAGATTAGATTGATACTTGCTAACTAGACCTATGACATATCAAATGTCTGGGAGAGTACATATCATAGCGTATATCAAGCTCCCGACAACATTTGAATACGGAACTCGAGACATGCCTTCCTTTTCATTTTATGTCTTGGAAAACATTTCAATGCTTAAATTTTCACCTCTCGCTATAGGAGTATCCATGGATTTACAACTATTCATGCGAAAACGCTCCAATTTTTTCTTTATATAAGTTTCTTGAGATAGACTCAATAACTTTTTGAAACGATCTCTTTGGATCTTAAATCCAAGGATATAGTCTGCCTCACCCATATCTTTCATGTCAAATGACTTTGAAAGCCACGACTTGATAGTTTTCAAATACTCTAAATTATTTTCGGCCAATAAAATATCATCCACGTAAAGAAAAAAAATTACAAACATCCCATTGAACTTCTTCACATAAATCCAATGGTCTTTATTGATCATGGTAAAATCATACAAGATCACCTCCTTGCGAAATCTCAAATACCATTGCCTTAAATATTGCTACGGGCCATAAATATATCTTTTCAATTTACAGACCTTTTTTATTTGGCCTTTAACGATGAAGCCTACAAGTTATTCTATGTAGATTCCTTCGTTTAGTTCTCCATCGAGAAAGGCTGTCTTCACGTTCATTTGGTGTAATTTCAAATCCAAACGTGCAACAATAGCCAAAAGTGTCACGACCCGAAATTTCCATATTCGTATCGTGATGGCGTCTAATATTTTACTTGCTAGGCAAGCCAACGTTAGAATAATATTAATCATTTTTTAAAATAATTTTTAAATTATTAATAATCAAATAAACAAATGCGGAAGCAAAGTTTGAGATATAGTGAAATAATTCATAAAAAATAACGGTGTCTAAATACCATCCCAGAATTTGTGTCACAAGTGCACGAACTTCTAGAATAAATACAAATAAAGGTCTGAATAAAATAAAGTTGTCTGAAAATAAATACACAGCTAAAGTAAAATAGACGGGGACTTCAGAATTGCGGACGTCATGCACCTCAAGTCTCCTCTGGTAGCTGAAATCCGAGCAAGTCTATGGTACGCCGCTGGGACCAACTCCAAAATATGCACAAGAAGTGCAGAGTGTAGTATCAGTACAACCGACCCAATGTACTAGTAAGTGCTGAGCCTAACCTCGACGAAGTAGTGACGAGGCTAAGGCAGGTCACTTACATTACCTGTACGCAATATTAGTAACAACAATAATAGTAGAAATAAATCAGGTAATTCGTTTATAATAATTGAAGCCAACTCAGCAGTCATAACTAATTATCATTTCTATCAATTCTGTTGCAGCGTGCAACCCGCTCTCACAATATATTCACATTCAGTTTTGTTGCAACGTGCAACTCGCACCTCCAATATATTCATTTTAATCAAGTTTATTGCGGCGTGCAACCTGATCCCCCAATATATATATATATATATATATATATATATATATATATATATATATATATATATGTCGACTTTTAAATAAGTTTGTTGCGGCGTACAACCCGATCCTCCAATATGGAATTTTAATAAATCTGTTGCGACGTGCAACCCGATCCTCCAATATGGACTTTTAATAAATCTGTTGCGGCGTGCAACCCGATCCTCCAATATGGACTTTTAATAAGTCTGTTGCGGCGTGCAACCCGATCCTCTAATATATTCATTATAATCAATCTTGTTGCGGCGTGCAGCCCGCTCCTCCAACATATTCATTTACCAATTCTTATAGAAGAATTTCCCCAATCAATGCAACAATTAATATAAAATTATAAGAAAACAAGCATACATTAATTATGATTTAATTACGAACAAACAAAGGCAAATAATAAATTATTATAGAAATCAGAGAGAAAATATACAGTTTAATATTTAATATGCTAAATGTCAAATAACAATTAAGGCACATAATTCAAATATCATGTAACAATTAATGCATGAATTCAAGAATTAATATTTGACAAAAAATAGGAGAGAAACAAATATTATAACAATTAATTCATAATTTAAAATAATTTATGATTTTTTAAGTAAATATACAAACAATTAATTTGACGACGTATAGACACTCGTCACCTCGCTTATATGTCATTCACATGCATTTCACATAACAAATAATTTAAGGGTTCTATTCCCTCAAGTCAAGGTTAACCACGACACTTACCTCGCTTTGTAAATTCTAATCAATTACTCAATCACAACTTTTTCTTTTAAATTTATCTCCGAAAGCTTCAAATCTATTCACAAACAATTCAATATACTTAATACGAATCATAGGAATTAATTCCTTATGAATTTACAAATTTTTCGGATAAAAATCCAAAATTTATTTAAATATTCAACAGTGGAACCTGTGTCTCAAATCTCGGAAAAACACTTACGAAATACAAACACCCATTTCGAGACGAGTCCAACCATATAAAAATTATCCAATTCCGATGTCAAATGGACCTTCAAATCTAAATTTTTTATTTTTGAAAAGTTTTATAAAAAATCCAATTTCTTCCGTCTAAATCCGAAATAAATGATGAATATAGATTTAGATTTATGAAATGCAATCACGATATGATAAAGAACACTTACCCAGTTCGAAATCGTGAAAAAATCCTTAGAAATCGCACCTAAGCTAAGTTATAATTGAGGGTTTGTGAAAAATGAAAAAAAATCCCGTTTTGGTTCTATTTTAAGTCACGGGCGTCATGCCTTCTTCGCGTTCGCGAAAGGCCTGTCACGTTCGCGATGAATAATAGCACGTGGCTTTCGTGTTTGCAAAGGCTTTTTCCCCCTGGCATTCGCGTTCGCGTGCCAGTGCTCGCGTTCGCGTAGAAGGACAACTGACCCCTCCCCCAGGCCTCTAAAGTTTCGCGTTCGCGTTGAGCTGGTCGCGTTCGTGAAGGGTAAAGTCCCCATAGCTTCACGTTCGCGGCTCAATCTTCGCGTTCGCGAAGAAAGAAAATTCAGCCAGTCCATTTTGCTCTTCGCGTTCACGAGAGTACATTCGCGAACACGATAAAGGAAATACCAGAAGCCTGAAGTTGCAGAAAAATCAGATTTTCTAAGTTCAAAATCATCCCGTATTCTATCCAAAACTCACCTGCGCCCTCGGGGCTCCAAACCAAACATGCACACAAGTCATGAAACATCATACAAACTTGCTCGCGCGATCAAATCGCCAAAATAACACCTAGAACTACGAATCGGACACCAATTCAAAGGAAATTTCAAGAAAACCTTAAATCTTATATTTTTACAACCGGACGTACGAATCACGTCAAATCAAGTCCGATTCTCACCAAATTCGGCATACAAGTCATAAATATTATAGTGGATCTATACCGGGTTTTGGAACCAAAATACGGATCCGAGGTCAATAAATCCAACTCGAGTAATTTCTTAAAAATCATTAAGCTTTCAAACTTTTAATTTTTTATCAAAATTCCATATCTCCGGCTAGGGACCTCGAAATTCGATTCCGGGCATACGCCCAAGTCCCAAATCATGATACGGACCTATCGAAATTGTCAAAATACTGATCCGAGTTCGTTTGCTCAAAATATTGACCAAAGTCAACTCAGTTGAGTTTTAAAGCTCTATTTCACATAAAAACTTTCCGAAAATTTATACGGACTGCGCATGTAAGTCGAAGAATTATACATGATACTTTTTTTCGAAGTCTTAGAATATAGAATTACTTATTAAATTTAAAGATGATATTTTGGGTCATCACATAAAGTAAGCGAATTGAGGTAAACTTCACAATAGGGAAAATGTTTTCTCATAATATATTCCATCTTCTTGATTAAAGTCTTTTTCCACCAATCGTGTCTTGTATCTTTCTATTAACCCATCCGCTTTGCGTTTAACTTTGAAAATCCATTTGTTCCCAATGACTCTACGCCCAGGCGGAAGGTCAACTAGATCCTAGACTTTGTTGGCTTTCATGGTCTCTACTTCTTCTTTCATTGATTTCATCCACTCATCTTTTTCAAGGCTCGATAAAACCTCAGTCATAGACTCTGGCTCATCTATTTATGTGGGAGACACCAATAAAACATATTCTTCAATATCATAAGTACGTTTGAGTATTTTTTTTTTTTTCCGATACTCTTTTGTAGTTGAATTTCAAATTCGTTAGAAGAACTTTGGGATTGAGAACTCCCACTCCCACTCGGATCAAGAACAAGATCCTAATTAATTTGATTATCAATTGGGTCAAAAAATACTTGCTAACTATCTGAATTCAATATTTCATAAAGCGACTCTCCATTCTTTACCCCGCCCTTCTTTGGAAAATCATTCTCAATAAATGTGACATCTCATGATTCAATCTCAGTAACACTTTCATCACCTAATTCGCCAATGAACACATACTCTTTGGAGTGATCTAAATATCCTATAAAGATATATTTCTTGCCTTTTTGACCTAATTTATCAAACTTGCTAAAAGAATTTTTTACATATGCAACACAACCCCAAGGTCGTAAATTATTTAAGTTTGATTTATGACTAGTTCATAGCTTATAAAGAGTGGAAGAAACTGATTTAGAAGGCACTTTGTTCAATATGTAGGTTGCAATCAATAACACATCTCCCCAAAAGGAGATAGGTAAATTTATCTGCGCCATCATGGACCTTATCATGTCCAACAATATTCTATTCCTCCTTTCTGCTACACCATTTTGTTGAGGTATGTAACGAATAATTAACTGTCTAGTGATGCCCTTTTCATTACACAACTCTTCAAACTGTTTGATAGATATTCACGCCCTCTATCAGTTCTTAAGGTCTTAATCATTTTATCTAATTGATTGTCAACTTCATTCAAATATTTCTTAAAGCATTCTAGTGCTTCATATTTATGAGAAATCAAATAGACATAACCAAAGTGCGTGAAACTGTCAATAAACGTAATGAAATATAAAGCATCGGACCTAGCCCTCTTATTCATTGGACCACATATATCATAATGAATTAATTGCAATGAAACATCAGCTCTCTTAGCCTTTCCAAATTGTTTACGTGTAATCTTTTTCGGTAAGATAATTTTCACAAGTTGGCATTTTAATTTTTGAGAAAGAACCTAAATGTCCTTTCTTAGCCAATATATTCATTCGATCTTGCCCTATGTGACATAAGCTTGTATGCCATTTAATACTATCAATTTTATTATTACTAGAATAACATGCCATAACACAACAGTCAATATAATAGTTATATGCAGAAAGATTACAATCTAACACAATAAAACCATCATAACGATGTCCAAAACTATAAAGAACATTGTCTAGAATAATTCTAAGGCCATTGCGTCTAAAGTTCAAATTGAAATTTAAATCTAGAAGAAAAGACACATAGACTAAGTTTCTTCGAATCTCTAGAACATATAGGACGTGTTGGGAAGACTAAGTTTTGATAGATATTCACGCCCTCTATCAATTCTTAAGGTCTTAATCCTTTTATCTAATTGACTAGTGAAATAATTCGCGCTTCGCGCGGCCTTAAAAGACATCTATAAAATTTCAAAAATGATAAAATATTCTTGAAATTTTGTCGAAACAAAAAAAAATCATACATAACCAAAAAATAGATCCTTGCAAAACCTCATCAAAAGTAGATCTTTGCCAAAACTAACCAAAAATAGATATTTGCAAAAATTAAGTAATCTAAACATACCAATTTTTTACTTCAAGCGGGAGGTATTTTTCAACAATATTTTTTTTAAAAAAAAAACAATAAAACCAAATTAACAAAAAAAAAACATCACGTATAGGTTAATTTGTTTTAAACAAAGAAGTAAGAATAAAAGTATAAAGCCACGACGGCCTAACAGCAAAAGGCCGAAAGCAAAATTCTGGAAACTATTCTTGTATATGAAAAGAAGTTTTCACTTGCTGGTAATGCATATGTTTTAGTTGCAATTTCCTCCATCTTCTTCATGTAATATCGACCAGTCACTTACTAACTTGAATTACTCTTTTATTTGTTTTTTCACTTTGAATTACAAATATAATTTTAAAAAAAATAGATCATTAAAATCTAAAAAGGAATAGAAAATAGTATAAGAAGTTATTTTGCTAGTTGAGTCAGATTATTTTCTCATGTGTATTATTTTCTTAGAATTCAAATCAATATAAATTTTCAAAGTCTGATGTAATAGCAACCTCAAAATTTTTAAAATTTCTCTATGCACAGAAAAAGGAGTTTCTCACAATTATTAAGGCTGATACATTTTCAATTTTCATAACTCGTAAAAATATGAAGAGTTCTAGAAAGTCAAAATCGAAAAGTAAAGCACACTTCACATTCCACCGCCAAGAAAACTTGTTTTAGCCTCTACAGTCATTCCAAATCGCAATAAAACTTACCAAACATGCTTTTGAAATAACAAATGATACTCACATCTCAAGATTGTCATACTAATATAGGAAAAATGACCCATTACTTTTAGTGGTGAAAAAAATCAATATCAACTCATCAGAGATCGATCGAGCTCTTATAGTATTAACCATATGCTAATATGAGTCAGTGATTTTTCTGAAAAGCAAAGAATATGATATTACTCATAATGTCCTCAACTACAATCCAGAAAGAATAAATGGACTAAGAAAATTATAATAAAATAAAATAAAATAAGGAAGGTAACGATATTAGAGTAAATCACAAAGAAGTTAGTGTTACGAAGCGAAACGTTAGAATAGGTATCTCAAAGTAGTCGTAACCCACTGATCCGCGAGGTAAAAATTAGATCAAATTAAAACATATACATCATATTCAAATAATAGCAAAGTATGGAGTGTCACAAAATTAAGAAAGAAAAGAAAGAGAAAGAGTAAGAACCTCCAATCATTAATCGGAATCCACATTTATATACAAGGCTTTGGCTCAAAATTTAAAGGATGCCAACCGTTGGTAAACAATTTGAAATGGAAAATAGGTTACAAAATTAAAAAGAAATAAAAAAAGATACAACCCTTCTCTTTCATATTATACAAAAAAGAGAGAGAGCACATAAAAGAAAAGATCGATTGCCGTATCTTTACAGTTCTGTCTTTGCTGCCATCACCTCTGCCTCCTTTATGGTCGCACTGTCACTTTTTTTCCCGTTAAAATTCTTATTTTGTCATGTTGAAACCTCCCCTCCTTTATATCCTCCAGATCTGAATGAACTCGTTAATTTGTCCAAATTAAGAGAATATAATACAATCTCAAAAATATGGAATGAAAAACCTTTGTAACCTTGTGAGAAATCTATATTTGGTTGCATGCTAATTTAGTGTCACCCGACTTCTACAGTTTAGAGTTTTGGGATGCAGTGTATGCGCTTGTCCTTCACCTTGTTTCTTGGCAATGCTAGATATAGCACAGATAACCCACACAATTCTCACACAACCATTATCATAGCAAAGTGCTCTCTCCATTTCTGGTTCTCTCGTTCTTTGATTGCTATTATTCTTTATTATATCATTCAATACACAGCTAAAAACAGAAATTAAGAATTGTAACGGTTGTATAATTAGAAACATGATTGAATACTAAAAGTCATTAAGGAGACCTAAACATGTAACGGAAAAGATTTTTAAAAAAAAAGAAGAAGAAAAAGAAGCGAAAAAAATGAGTGAAAAAATGACTTGATAAAGGAGAAAACATGGGTGTAAAAGAAATAAATGATAATAAGGAATGACACAAATAGGATGTACTTAATTTTCTCTAGATTTTGTAGATATCAAATGAGGGGAAAAGGTCAAAAAGGGAGGAAAAAAGGTACTTTCATGGCTTATGAGATGCCTCACATCATTTTTTTAATTCCCAACTTTATATATATATATATAGAGAGATTCATATGACACAACAACACACACAAGCACATTATTGCGTTTGTTTATTTATTTACCGGTACTCCTACATTTTGTGAGGCAATTCATTAACGATTACCAATATCATTGGCAGATAATTAGTACTTCCCATTAAAAAAAAATACCTTAATGTGACAATTTAAAGGAAAAAAAGGAAAAGCAGAGACAATATACAAGTATAAATGTGTATATTTAAAGAAAAAAAATATAAAAGAAAAAACTTTTTATATATGTAAAATAAAGGCATTAACATTCACTTAGTTATAAATGTTTGTTTCCCAATTAGCTAGGCAACGACATTGACAATATGAGTATCTAAAAAGTAAAACTAAGATGCTAATAAGCATAAAAATCAAAATTTTAATTGGAAAAAAAAGAAGAGAGGAAAGAAATACAGAGGAAGGGGCAATAATAATAAATCGCATATTTGTTAGTTTCATATCTATCTTTGAGTGCACCTACCGGCACAAAAGAAAAGAAGATAAAAATCCAAAACATTACAACACATAAGCAAAATGTTAAAAATTAAAGAAGTGAAAAATTCAAAATAACTACAAAACAAGTAATCACAAAGTGAGAACTACCTCTCCGTTAACAAAACAAAAAACTTAAAATATAAAGTCAGCCATATTGATAGGGTGTTAGAGATTGATGCTGAGGCAATAAAACTGTTGCTGGCATATTGGCCTTGTAGGACCAATTTTCTTCTTCTACACACGCAACTTTTGATTCCGCCACTCTCCACTCTCTACTGTAACTTTCTATTTAGTAGTAATATTTTTCATACGCACCAAGCAACTCGGTAAACAAAACCCAAGCAGCAGAAAATGAAAATCGGAGAGGAGAGTAAAAGAAAGCCCAAAAAATAGTAATGGAGGAAGAGAACTTATTTGTTCATCATCAATCAATAAAAATAAAACTGAAGTGTGATGCAGAGTTGATGATGAGTAAGTAAAAAAAAGGAAGAAAAGATGCACTTTATAACACATTAAACAAATAGGGGTTACAGATTCAAAAAGTCACAACCCAAGATGTAATTTATAACAAATTAAATAATTGTGGGTTATGAACTTGAAAAATCACAATGAATGAAGAAGTGTAAGTTATGGATATAAATTTTTTAAATTAAGATAAATGGTTAAAATGAAAGGAAAAAGTCAAAAAAATGAGAAAAAAGATAAATAGATTTCCTACAATATAAGAGATGCCACATCATTTTGTCAAATCCCTCATTTATATATATATATATATATATATATATATATATATATATATATATATATATATATATATAGATTGTCAACTTCATTCAAATATTTCTTAAAGCATTCTTGTGCTTCAGATTTATGAGAAATCAAATAGACATAACCAAAGTGCGTGAAACTGTCAATAAACGTAATGAAATATAAACACTAGACATAGCCCTCTTATTCATTGGACCACATATATCATAATAAATTAATTACAATGGAAAATTAGCTCTCTTAACCTTTCCAAATTGTTTACGTGTAATCTTTTCGACAAGACAATTTTTACAAGTTGGCATTTTAATTTTAGAGAAAGAACCTAAATGTCCTTCCTTAGCCAATCTTTTCATTCGATCCTGCCCTATGTGACATGATCTTGTATGCCATTTCATAATATCAACACCATTATTACTAGAATAACATGCCATAACACAACACTCAGCATAATAGTTACACGTAGAAAGATTACAATCTAACACGATAAAACTATCATAACGATGTCCAAAACTATCAAGAACATTGTCTAGACTAATTTTAAGGCCATTGTGTCTAAAGTTCAAATTGAAATCTAAATCTAGAAGAAAAGACACATAGACTAAGTTTCGTCTAATCTCTAAAATATAGACTAAGAGCTCGTTTGGACATAAAATTTGATGGTAGTTTTTTCTAAAAAATATTTACTTTTTTTCGAAATCAACATTTGTTCAAAAAAATTTCAATTTTCACTTGAAGATGCATTTTGAAAATTTTCAAAAATTTAAAAAACTCCAAAAAACTATTTTTTAAATTTTTCACTCAAATCACTCACAAAATTTCAAAACAACCCAAACTGAAATTTATGTCCAAACATAACTCTAAATTTCAAATACCATTTTCACTTGAAAATATTTTTTACCATTTTTTCGAATTTTATAATTCTTATGTCCACACGCCTACTAAATTTCCTTTTCCAAATATTGTAAGTTTCCACATCTCTCATGTATTGGGCAGTATTACGCTCATCTGGGTGACTTATAACATGGTTAATACTCTCAAGATAATCTTGCTCCTCGAGTACGTATCATATATTACGACTTCAGATGTCGTAATTCTCACCATTCAGTTTGTCACCCTTGTTCAAGTCAACAGTGATACTTTTCGATGACATTTATGTTATTAGAGACAATATTATAAGTTTCACTCGTCAATATATACTTCAGTCAATTATGCATGTGATTGCACACTCAAGCAAATTAATTATAATAGTCATTTTATATTTAATATAGAATCGAAAGGTCACTATGTTTTCATTCATCATCTATATCCAATAATTTTAATTAATATTAAATTCACTTCTCAGTGTGTGCTTTGTTTGAAGTCTTAATTTATTACAAAATAAAATAACATATAATATATGTAACTGGTGAGACAAATAATATAATTTAAATTTTATTAAATAAAACACATAATAATAATTTACATGTTTGCTATGACACACATATACCAATTGAATAGTAACTATTGCACATATGTGCTAAAAGGTACACTAGGCCAAATATCATGATAAATATCAGTTAAAATTTTACCCCAAAGCTTTCGAAGATAATCAGCTAAAATAGCTAACGCTTCCCAATCAGTAATCTCTATGTAATTAGACAATTCAGCATTTTTTAACTGGAAAATGTGTACATGTTCAGGAATAGAAGTATCAGGGCCATTTTAAATTCTTTAAACTCCATAAATTTCTTTTTCTCTTCCCTTCGTTAAGCCCCTTGATCCCTTAACTCATTTTGCCTCTCCCTTGGGACATTCATGATGACTTCAGGCTCAAAATCTGGATCATTATAGAAATAAGTTATGCGACAATGTATCTTTCTATGTTGTCCCCTTCCTCGACTTCGAGAACTCCCACTTGGAGTAATCGAACTTGTCTCTGTTGAGCCATGTCTGAAATAGGACAAAGAAAACAATAAAAATGGATACAACCATTCAATGTGACAACATATATCACAATTACTTGTATAATGATATTAATTGAGGGATTAGGACTAAACTAATTTTAATTCACTAAAGCAAACATCGATAGGTATTAAGATCATTTCTGTTTTATGTCAGAATATCTAAGGAGTAACTAATTTACTCTACTGGTTGGTCAAATAAGAGATATGCCAAAGTAACTTCAAATTCAATTTTTTATTTTAATAACAAAAGAATTCAACACTACTTTTTGTGAATGTGTATCAAAAGAAAATTTCGCAGAAAATACCAACTTAAGCTTTCTACAATATAACATGGTGCTAAGCAACTTTTTAAAAATTAGTGTAATATATATTTATTCTAAAAGCACCATCAGTGGAAAGGAGGTTAAAATAAATAGTTAATCCACAAACTCCTTCTATGCACCAACATTTTTTTTTTTTTTTTTTTTGGTCTTTGGATTACAAAGATCCTTTTAATTATAAAAGAAACTTTGCCTCACTACTAAAAGACAAAAAAGAATTATGCAGAAAACTTCTAGTGTAACAATGGATTAGACATTAGCCAAAAATCAATTCGATTCCGTCAACAAATGAATTGTTAATTAGTTATACTACAAAAGAATTCTTTTTATATGCAAACTTTATTCCCATTCCAATAAAGATCCACAATTCTATCAAAGCTAAACTTAAAATACCAAACGACACCATAATGGTTATCCAAATAACTTATCAACGCTATTAGAAATTATTATCAAACAATTTATCGTTTTCTTTCTTTTACTACGACAATGCATAAGAAAATTGCAGCAGCAATATTTAAAAACATATAACATCAACTGGGAAGATGTGGATCAGGAAATAATATCACTTGCTCTGATGCCATTGTTCTACTAAATTACGGAGCAAGAACAACAGATTATGTATCTTTTTACGTGCAACAAAAATTATTGTAATTGCTACCAAGATAATTTCCCCAAATCTACTTTGAATCACTAAAAAATAAAGTTTATTTCACAAACTAAAATCTTCCCTCTTATGTACGCGTATTTTGTTGGGAGAATAAGAGAAAGTTTTCATCCTTGGAGAATTCTTCTGCAGGAGATATATATATAGAAGTGGAATAGAGGAAGAACCACCGATGAAAACCACCACTGCACCTTCCCACGTCTCTCAATAATGTGCGATAGTTTTTTAGGAGTTATAAAACCTCTGTTAGTAACCTCCGTAAGTTTAATCTTTTCTAAAACAGGTCGGGTCAATCCACATAGGTGACCCGCGACCCAAACCTAATATCCAACAATATTAAAAGTACTTTTTAAAAGGGAATCTTACAAAAATATCCCAAATAAATCCCAACTTACCAACATCTAGCCTTTAGTCATAAACTTACCAAAACTAACCAAGCACATATAAAAATTAAAAATCCAAATAAATAAGGATTTTTCTCTCCAATAATTACAATCAAAAATCTCCTTTCATATTTTTAAGTGTGATTATCAATATTAAATGTAAGACGGAAAGAAAATTTTATGGATGAGATAGCAAATAAGGTGATGAAATACAAAAATAAAATAAAATATATATATATACAAGATTCCAAAAATCTATGCAAAAATGACCTTTTTCAATGGGCATGGTTGAAATTCATTGAAAACATGTAGATGAGTCAATATACAAAATTTGAGGAAGATTGAAGGTGATTTGGACTGATTTGGTATCAAAATTCGTAGCTAAAATCGAGTTCAAAAAATTCTTCTGCGACATATGTATCACACATGTATCTCACATACGGGTATACGTGGATATACATGTGATACACATTTAATACAAATATGATACATATGTGATACACAAAGATACACATATCATTTTATTTTCATGTTCGTCTTCTACTTCGAATTTTCAATTCAAATCAACTCAAAACTCTACCAAATCATCCCAAAACTGAGGTTCAAACTTCTTAAAATGTACCCTATCTATTCTAATTACACCCACTCAAAAGAAAGCAAATATTTGATCTTTTTTGGGCTACAAATAGCTAATTGGCTAATATTAATAATATTTGGCTAATATTAACAATATTTTGTGAATTGACAAATTTTTGTTATAAGCTACTTATAAATAAACATAACGGATAATTTTTCCTTTTAAAAACTTGGTCAGATATTAATTGCTGCTCAAAAATATTTTTTAAATTTATAGCAAAAGTACTTTTGAGAAAAATATTTTTCAAAATAAGATGACTTTAGAAAATTGGCCAAATAGGCTATAAGTTTTTCTTGCAAAAAGTTTAGTAATAAAAAGAAAACAATAATAAAAAAAGATGGCAAAAAGGTCTCATAGCCACTTGAACTTGCGCCTTTTTTTTTATCCCGGTAAATAAACTTAGGAAAGTCCCATTTTAACACCTCAACTTGATAGAATGAGTATTAATAAACACCATTGACCAAGCTTATGTGCGAGTGGTATAACAGACGTGGCAAAAGTGCGTGCATATCACTGTCATAAAGCGCATGTATATAATGGTTATGATTTAACAAATACTTACTAAATAAAACAAAAAATTTATGCTTTAATTAAAAGAAAAAAGTTAAAAAGAATAAGTTAAAAAAAGCTTTAATTCCATTCTTTATTTTTCTAGGTTCCCCTCCTTCTTCTTCCCTCCCCCCACTCCCCCGTTTCTTTCACAGTATTCCCAGATTCCCCTCCCCTCCACATTTTCTCCCCCCTTCTCTCCTCCTTTTTTTTTTTCATACTATTTTTCAGCATAATTTTTTCGTGACCTCCTCTCCCCCGCTTTCATAGAAATCAATTCGAAAACCTTGCAGAATTCATTTTGGTTCCCTATTTAGACGGGTTTAGTCTGAGAAAATATTTTAGCTGCTATGTTTGTTGGACTTCGGGCAGAAGTAATCGGCCTTTTGGAAGGTGTTCAAAGAAAAATCTTGATATTATTTAGGCAAAAGAAAAATGGTGTTGGATGTTTTATGAAGAGTCTCAATTCTATCAGAAATTCATAAACTATAGAAGTTGAAATAATAGCTCAAATTTGTAGCAGCAATGACAATTTCATAGAGAGCTGTGAAAACGGTGATGGAAGCCTGTAATTTTTTTTTAGTTTGGGGTGGGGTAGGAGGAGGTTGAATTTGGAGTTCTTTTATATATAAAATAAAAATAAATAATATTTATCTGATTAACACATCAGCGTAATTGAGCAACACGTACTGAAAAAATATTTATTATGAAGTGTATTTAGCGGGATGAAAAATCGGTACACGTTCAAGTGGTTAGGAGACATTTTTCGCAAAAAAAGATCTATTGGTAACTCACCTGCTGGTGACTTTAAACGACCGCCCGTCGCTTTAAACCATAGAACAACAGTCTCATTGGCTCCAAAATCACCAGAACCAATAATATACCACCACCTCACTATATTCCTTCCTTTTATTTTTGTGACATTTCATCCCTATCATTCCTCATTATTTACATAAAACTCCTCTAAATTTCAAAACCTTACATCACCTCTGAGATTTGTCATTTGACCACCTAGTTATTCCCTTGCTATTTACACAAAACTCCCCACTTTTTCAAAATTTGATCCGGTCCACGTGAGAATAAAAACAAAATTTCACACAGTAAACCCCTTTTAGTCACACACAGAGATAAACACACACTATTATTCCTACATATATATAAGCTCATTTTACACTCAATTTCAGTATTTTCTTCACTTGCTCACTTAAAAAATTCTTCTTCGTTCACCCAAGGGTGTGGAGGTTACAGGCGGAGATATTTATTCTTCCGACGTCGTCGTTTAGGTGTGCGTGTTTTTGGTTTTAAAGGTGTTAGGGTTAAAGTTAGGGTTAGGGTTTGGCGATTTGGGAGTAGTTGCGTAAAACCCTAGATGGTATGAAGCATCGCGTAGCTGATATCGTTTGGGCTGAGTTGATCGACGGTTGAGATCTCATCACCGGATGGAGGGAGGTTGCATCTCTACACTTAATTCTTCTGGTAACTGTTCATTTCTTCAGCCGTGTAATTATTTTTTTCGACTGTAGTTTTCATGGTAGTTAAATGCAGGTGTGTGACTAGTTCGACTTAGATTTTGTTGGCGATTACTTTGATTTTTATCTGAGTGTTCGCTTGAGTTTTATAAAAGTTGTCCTTTTTTGGTACCTCTGATTGCAACCGAGAAAAGGCAAGTTGTAAGATTTGTATGTGAAGGGGAGCCTTGGAGTGTGGCGTCGTGGAAGCAGCCACTAATGCTTACCTTAATGTAGGCGTCTACATCACATCCCTTGGGTGTTTGTCCTTCCCCGGACCCTGCGTGAATGCGGGATGCTTTGTGCACCTGATTTTTTTTTTTTTTTTTTGTAGGATTTATATGCCAGTAGAAATATAGAGAACTTTCAATATCAGTATTTTTATTATTATTACTATTATTTTTATAGAGTTAACTTATTTTTTGCTTTAATTTTTATTTGGTATGATGATGACATGAGTTGAGCTTAAATGGAGAAATATACTAAGTGAAGATTCATATAGCCGACCCTTACTTGTTTGGGACTGAGGGATAGTAGTTGTTAGTGTTGAAACAATGAAACTTTGGAGCGTCTTGGTGGTTACGGATGAAATTGTGATTTTTGACCTGGTAAAAAGGTAAAAAGTTCATTTCTTTAGCTCTGTACCTAGGTACCATGCCTACCTTTGCTAGTTGAATCCTTAATATCCATTTAGCTTCTTTTGAACCTATTCCAATACTCATTTGTCTTTTTCCTTATAAAAAAATACACATTTATCCTTTTAAGGCAAATTAAGGAGTCTTTACCTAGAGGTTCTTTACAATTTTCACCCACTGACAAATCTCTAATCAAAATATAAAGATTAGCCGGAAACTCGAGAGGGTCACCTTTGGAGAAGCTCTTGGCAAAATGGGGTCATTTTAGCACCCAACATTATGGCTTAGTGGTCAATAAAGTGGGTTGAGAACCTGAGGTCTCAGGTTCAAATCCTAGCGGAGACAAAAACAGTAGGTGATTTTTTCCCAATCTGTCCAAGCCTTGGTGGATTGAGGTTCTTGGTACCTGTTGTTGGTGGGAGGTAGTAGGTATCATGTGGAATTAGTCGAGGTGTGCGCAAGCTGGCCCGGACACCACAATTATAAAAAATATAGGGGCACTTTTAGCTAGCTGTGTTAGGGGAGAGTGGGTTGAAAAGGTTTAAGGCCTTTTTTTCAACCATCTTGTATGTTGTTTAAAACTTTTGTGCATCTGTTAGTATCTTCTATAATCTTCTGCTAAGTTGCTCCGACGCGATAGTTTAGGTGTCGCACCCGTGTCGACACGACACTAGTATGAGTGTGGATATGGGATCCGTACGGGATTTGTCCTAACAATTTTGGGTACTTTGACCACGACGAAAGAAAAAATTCGAGCTGAGATACAATTTGATTCACGAAGTCTGAACCAAAACTAGGATAAATTTGAAGAAAATAGCACACAGCCACACCTTATCTAGGAAATTAATTTCTGACTTATCTACAACTTGAGAATAAAAAAGAAATTCATACTTTACAAGCTATATGTAAGTATTCCACAAAAGTTCTCATAATTTAGAGATTTTTTTTTATTTTTTTGAATTATTTTTAGCCGGATCTCTGCACCCGTATCCGTATCCATCCCTGGTATCCATATCCCCGAATCTTATAAAATTACATCTCAAAGGGTCCGATCTCTGATCCATACCCGTGTCGGATACCCGCACCCGTGTCCGAGCAATTTAGATCTTCTGGACTTTCTTTTTAGTTAGGCAGCTTTAAGAGAACTATGAATGGTACAATGTTTTATTGTTTTGTGATAGCGGGTGGGTACAAAGATAATGGAAATTCAAAAAAAGAAAGCAAAAGAGAAAAGAGATGAGAAGATAATATACAAATATGAATGTTATAGGCAATAAATGGTGTCAGAAATCAACTACCTCATATTAGGGAATTCAAAGAAGCACCAGAACTGTTTGAAACCCCTCAAGAGGCAATGAAATCCTCGTGCAAGCTCCAATGAATGTTTTGTACAACAATGGCATACAACCATCACAATCTTACAAAAAAGAAGTATCAATCATCCAATTATCAAAGTTGTCTGAACTAAACCCTAAACATCCTATTTATTGTATAGGGTTATAATAGCTCCCAAGCAAATACTTAAAATGTCCCTCAAGCTAAGACTTTGCATTGACTAGTTGGGATGGATGGATTAATATGATGTACTTATACTGGTTAGGTATGATTTTTGTGGGATAAACATTTAAAAATATCAGATTGGAGTTATGGGCTACAAAGTTGAAATTTGAATAGAAGATGATCAAGAGTAAATAATGTTCTTTGAAAACGTTAATGACACGCGTCACTGCCTTATTGGGGCATGACATTACACATAGCGTGTTAGACATACTTTGGAAAGGTTTGGTGTGTAAGGAGTTGCCTGTGTTGGGGGTGTGTCAAAGGGATTTGGCTTCAAGGTTAGAGTGTTAACTATTTATATTCTGCCAAATATAAATAAAAACTATTAGAAGTTCTCTACAGCCTCAACCTAATTATTTTGTTTGCTGGTTATTTTACCTTCATTCATATATGAGTAATTATTGAAAATCGGTTGAAGGTTCTGAGGCATATTAATAGAAGCTTCATTTCGTGATGTGTTGTCAGCAAAGGATGCTTGGTCGTTTTTTTTATGTTGTTGGCATTATGCTTGTGCATTTGATATATTTCTTTTGTAGTGGTTCAATTGTGTTTTCTTTGGTTCACTTTGATGTTTTTCAAGATTTTACTTGGGGATAATTTTGATTTAGCACTAGTATTGTTGTCGCATCTTTGCATTGGTGCTTTTATATGGTAATCTTCCCACTTTATTCCATAATATACCATAGATGAAACTGTCACAATGAGGATGTTATTTCCTGGTAAAATCAAATTCCAGACATCAAAAAATAGTCTTGATACACTTTGAGACAAAGTTAACTTGGAGCCAAATGTTGATCTGCCACATTGCAAAGTTTCTTGTGAATTTGATAACAATCAGTAAACAATGATTACACTATATAATCTCACTTGATGAAGAAAATGAATATGATCAACCAAGTGGCAAACATTTTGCTTGAAGTTTAGCTCACATGCCAATTTATAAGTACAACCACAATACTTATCCCAAAAAGATACAACCACAAACATTTGGCTTTCAAAGTTTAGTTTCTTGGAAAGTTTGAATGGCTTAAGGAGGAAAATCTTTTAATATATACTCCATGAATTTCATTGTTAATCGTTTGACTAACTTATATGCTGTCCAGGGATATACAGATGGATTACAATGACAATGATTATCAGAGTCATTTAACTGGTGAAGACAGCTCCAAAGTTTCCTCTGTTTTGCATCCCTATGCGCTTCCCAAATTTGATTTTGACGATAGTCTTCAGGGGCATTTAAGATTTGACAGCTTAGTTGAAAACGAGGTTTTTCTTGGTATCCCCACTCAGGAAGACAACCAGTGGATAGAGGATTTTTCTCGGGGAAGTAGTGGAATAGAGTTCAGTTCAAGTGCTGCAGATTCTTGCTCCATACCAAGGCGTAATAATGTCTGGTCTGAGGCAACATCAACAGAATCTGTTGAAATGTTATTGAAATCGGTTGGGCAGGAAGAAATGGTTCCAGGGGACACTATTATTGAAGAGTCAGATGCTGGAAATGAATTGGGTTGCTTAATCCATCCAGTGGAATCTAATTTGAAGTTGGATGATAAAAGAGACGATATTAAAGAGTCCAGCTCAGCAGCGCCAGCAGATGAGTCGGTTGAGTTTACTGTTACATTTTCCAAGTGTGAGAGAACAGAGAGAGAAGGTAAACATATTGCATGCGCTGCGGAAATGCAGGCTTTGGAACGTATTGCCGATAGATGTTCTGACATTACTGGTGAGAGATGTTCTGGAGTTACTGCTGAGGAAAAGTCACAGACTGAAATAAAAAGCATTGATGAGAATCTAGGGGAAGCTAAAACTTCACAAGATGAATTTCTACCTGATAAATCTGATAGACATCCATCTGTTCCTGTAATTCAAAGTGCAATTAACGAGTGCATAACAGATGCTCGTCCTGTGAGTGTGGAGATTTTGGATAGTCAGCATAATTTAACCAGCTGTCATAGTGGAAATACAAGTGGTTTACCAAGTGAACATCACAAACCAGAGGAGAAACAAATTTCTGTGAGTAAAGAGAAGAGTATGGGTGATGAAAAGCTGTGTGGAAGTGGCGTTGAAAGTGAAACTTGTACCTCTAATGCCAGTCCTCTCTCTCTCGCTGCTTCAGAACTGGAAGTAGTAAAAGAGCTTCCAACTGATACCAGGATGATTAAATTACAGGAATCTTGCGTGCAAAGGAACGAATGCAGTCTTACTGCTGATGGGTGCAAAGAAGATGCTTCTTCTGTTGAACCTCCTGAGATCTGCGGATTGGTGACGGTTTCCTCAAAAGCCTCGGAAGATAAGGTACAGGCTGAAGGTAATAGCATACTCTGTGAGGATGAGGAGGCATCTATTAGTCAGCATTTAGATTCAAGAGACACCGAGGACCAAGAAAATGGCTCCAAGGGTCAGATGGAGGTCTCTGCTATGCAGATATCAGATGGACTGAATACTTGCACTGAGAAAGAGGAGAATATTCTTGAAAGTCATATCCCACTTAATCTTGGTATGTCAGAGGCATGCACAATATCAGAGCTCTCCGAGCCGTCAAAGCCGAATAATGGTAACGGTAATTGTACTTATTCTCTGGAAGGTCCGAGTAATATACAAGAGGCATCTATTTCTGCTCAACTTATTGTGGAGAGGCCAGTACCTGAGAATTTAGAAACTGGAAATGATGCTGATAGGGTCTCCAAGGGGGATGCATGTGCTGGAGACCGCGTCTCCTCGTCTGTGCCTGTTGGATCGATGGACATATGTGGAGAAAGCGTCCCTTGTGTGGTTGATGTTGATACTACTAATGAGGGTGTCTCTAACGGTAAGGAAAAGGAAGAAGTGCTGCCAGTAGAAAATGAGACAGAGAGATCATGTGAGCGTGACCATGGGGTTAGATCCTCCTCTGTGGGTGAAGAACCTGAAAAAATCTCTGACCAAGGTCATGGATCACAACTTGAATCTTCCACATTGATTAAACAAGGTATTATTTTCTATTTCTCATTTTAGTGCTTAAATATTGTGGACCGCCAAATGTGTTTTAGAAATTTAGCCTGTTATTATTTTTTGCTACTTCTTACTGGTACTTGGTGTGACTGCAGCATCAAATGCTGGGTTTGAAGGTAGGAGCTTAATCTCAGGTGGCACACCAGTGAGTATTCCGAGTGTTCCGTTGCCTTCTGGTAGTGGCACTATTGCAACTGAGATAGTTAATCAGGATGAAAAGCTGAAGCCAGTATCAGTTTTGATGGGTTCAGAGCATTTGGCAGAAAAGGAGGAAATGGAAGTTGTTCCCAGTGTAGAAGCAGAAGTGCCAACACTTAAGGAGTCTACTGCAGGCCGTCCAGGTCCCCTTTCCGCTGATGAAAAAGATGCATCTGGTGACTGTCATATGGAAATAGCACCTGTGATTGTTGATCAGAACATTTCTATTCAGGGTAATCCCGACACAGCAAGCCACGTTGAGCAAGCAGCAATTGCTGAAGCAAATAGCGAGTGCTGTAGGCATGTGGAAGCATGTGCAATGAATAGTGGTTCAACCATCAAAAAGGGTGATGATGCTGAGGCAGCGGCTCTTGCAAGGAATCAGGATATAATTGTAGAAACAGTGGAATTGGGAAAAGTTGGAGGTTGGTCTTTTATTTCCGGCACTCGTATAATTATATCTATGATTTGTTGGTTGCTCAGTCATTATCATTTATTCTTGGAAAATGGCCTTATTTAGGTATACAGTATACTTGTCTCCACCTTCCCTTTGCTCCCTCTCGACTGTGGTAATTTAATATATAAATTTTGTTTTAAATTTTCTCAGTTGTATCTAGTTGTATCTACCACAACATCTGGTTGTTGTTTGCTAATGAACTATTTACAAACTAGTTTTCTTTCTCATTTCATTGTGAGAGAACTTGTTGTTGGTGAACATTTTGGACTTCTATGTTGACTATCAGTGTTGTCAAAGGCGCGCTTAAAGCGTGCTTAAGCCCTGAGGCGAGGCACAATATATGCTGAGCGCTTAGAGAGTGCTTCGCCTCGCTTAGAGAGCACTTCAACACCATCATCAAGGCTCTAAGGCATACTTTTCCTTACCAATGAGCGTCATCCCAAGGAGGGGACACTAAACAATTGATATTTCATTTTATCGTAATTTGTTTTCAATTTCGTTGTCCATATATCTATTAGTCATGCTTATAATTATTAGTCTTGGACTACTAATACATAATTGTATTTTTCCCTCCATTCGCACCTTTCTTCATTAAAGTCCACGTTTTATTTGCACTTTGCGCTTAAAGACCCAACGGACCTTAGAGCTTTTTTGCGCTTTTCGCCTTTGATAACACTGTTAACTACTGAAGAGTTGTCTTTGTGAACTGAAAAACATGACATAAGCAGTGGTGTTTGCATTTCATTGAATGCTTTGTGGCCTTATGAGATCCCCATTTATTATGTACCGCAGATGGGTATAATACTAATTGGTCTCAGTGTCCATCATCTTTTGAAGTCGATGGCGTCATAAAAACTCTTAGTGAACATGGGCGATTTGTAGGTTACTTGTTGCTGTTTTATCTTTATTTGCATATTGGGATGTCAAGTTATGCATACTTATATTTTTCTGCTTTTTCTTTTGTGCTTTATGACCTGTTCATTCTCTCTTTAGAACCAATTGTATTACTTGTTCAGTGGTCAACTGATTGACAGATTGAATTGTCTTACTGTGTCAGTTATCTATGCCAAATGGAAGAATTTAAACATGATCATAGGGCCTTATGAACTCAAAGATAACTTGGATTCTCTCTCTCTCTTTCTCCCTCCCCGTTCCATTTTACCAAGTACCTATTATATGACATTATGAGAATAACTTCACAATTATGAGTTTATTTTTAAAAAAAAACGGATAGAAGAAGAAAAGGGCTTTGGACTCATTTGAAATTTTAGAATCTCTCTTGGTCGGGAAGGGCTGATAATAGATAATGGTTTAGATAGAAACCTGCAATAAGGATCATTGCCCGGGTGGAGTGCAATATATAGCTTCGGGTTCCTTGAAAAATTCTAAATGAGAATTGAAAAGATTGGTAGCATTCGACGCCTGTTATTTTCCGCGAAAGACCTTTTTTACAAACAAAAGGAGTTTTGAAATGATTTAGTTGCCTTTGCAGTTCAGGAAAGTTCTGACGTAATTGGAGGATCTAAACATGATTCTGCTGCTCTCGTAAGTTGTTCTGCTCTTTCACCAAGTGAAAAGAAAACGGCAGAGATTAGAAGTAGTGCTGTAGTTGAGAATGTTGCTCCCCTTGCTGATACAATTGAAATTGGTGGTAAAGCGCAGTCCACCTCCATAAGTTCAGGAGAAAATACTTCCACTAAAGCAGATAGGAGCTTTACTTTTGATGTAAGTCCATTGGTTGTTAATGCTAAGGGAGAAGCGGACAAATCAATCACCAGTACTCAAGCTTCCCAACTAACTGAGGTCTGCATTGTCTTCTACAATCGTATTATTTTATTTTGTATTATGCTTCTTATAGCTCCTTAATCTGTTCTGACTATCTCAGTATGAATTACAGTTGAAGGCTGGGGATGGACTGCTTTTGACATCTGGCAGCAAACAAATTGATACTAAGATTGTGCAAGAAATTTCTCTTGTAAGTCCTCTAATAACTGACAAAGCGGCTCAGTCTGGAGGTGCTAAGGGTGAGCGCAAGGCAAGACGTGGCTCGAGTAAATCAAGTAAAGAAAACCCTAAGGGAAACCAAGTGAAGGAAATAAACTCATTGAAGCAGTCGGATAGAAGAGACAAATCATGTGCTCTGTTTAGCCCTTCTGTTGCTGCGCAGAAATTGCAAATTGAAGCTGGAAACAATGAGCGCAATATTACAAAGTCCAATGGGGCTGTTTCCTTTCCGTCTTCAAGTTTACCGGATTTAAACACTTCATCTACTGCATCTGTATTGTTTCATCAGCCTTTCACAGATCTGCAACAAGTGCAACTGCGAGCTCAAATTTTTGTTTATGGGTCTCTGATGTGAGTCCTATATGCCACGTTCTTAATTTATATGCATATGTGCTGGTAGCTATCCACTATAAAATAAGACCATGTAGTGTAAGCACAAAAATTGCCCTAGAGCATGTTTGGATTTAGGTATGACTTCATATGGCAGGTGGGTAGGAATGCTTGTTTCTTCTTTTTTGATGATGGGAATTAGCAACAAAACTTTCAAACCACCTACTACTTTCCCACACCAGTACTGCATATAAAGAAAATTATAAAGGAAATAAGAAAAAGGAGAGAGTAGACTTTCGAATTGACAGGATAGATTTTAAGGTAAGAAAAGAAAGACAAAGAGAAGAGTTATTTAGATTGATAGGATAGACTTGAAGATGATATTTTTTTTCTTCCAGTTTCGTTCAAGTATATAGTTTTTAGTTCAAGGAAAGGAAAGAACAGCTACTATTTTGGTGGGTGTCCAATTGGTCTGATTATTTGATGTTGCTAGACCAACTCACTAGGGATGCATACTGGAAGGATTATGGAATAGCCTGCCAATCTAACATGTATATGATGTATATGTTTAATTTCATTGTTTCCAATGGTTGCTGCAGACAAGGTGCTGCACCGGATGAGGCTTGCATGATTTCAGCTTTTGGGACATCTGGTTGGTTTGTCTGCTTGTGTTAGTTATATTTTCATGTTTTACTTTCTTTTCTAAAACTTGGACATGTGATTTGTTACCTGAGGCTCTGCAGATGGAGGGAGAGGTCTGTGGGACCCTGCTTGGCGTGCGTGTGTTGACAGGATTCGTGGACAGAGATCTCACACTGGAAACAATGAAACTCCGTCTCATCCACGTTCAGGTAGAGAACATCTCTATTTTTTTCCCTTCATGTTATGCTGCTACTGATTTTACTTTAGAAATGAGAAATGCAGGTCCCAGAACTCCAGATCAAGCTAACAAGCAGGTTATGCATCAAAATAAAGTTACTACTCCGGCAGCTGGACGAGCAAGCGGCAAGGCTATCAATTCACACGTTGTTAGTCCTATTATACCACTTTCATCCCCTCTTTGGAATATACCTACCCCCTCGTGTGATGGGCTACCATCTAGTGGCATGGCCAGAGGTGCTGTCATCGATTATAAGGCACTTTCTCCTATGCATCCCTATCAGACTCCACCAGTACGAAATTTTGTAGGACACACTGCCTCTTGGCTACCGCAGGCCCCTTTCCCTGGTTCCTGGGTTGCTTCTCCACAAACTTCTGCCTTTCCTGCATTGCCTGTTACAGAGCCTGTGAAATTAACCCCCGTAAAGGAGTCGTCCTTGTCCATTTCTGCTGGTACAAAGCATGCAACGCCTGTTTCGGTGGCTCATGCTGGGGAAAGTGGTATTCTGGCTGGGGCTTCTCCGCATGATGACAAAAAGGCCTCAGTGTTGCCTGCTGATCAGAAATCTAGAAAGAGAAAAAAGGCGTCTGGTACTGAGGATCGTGCCCACAAATCTTTGCGTGGTACCTTTTCTGAATCTGTTCCTGCCCCTGCAGCAAGTACTCAGTTATCAAGTAAAGCCCCGGCATCTGATAACTTTGGCCAGTCATCATCGGTTGCTGTTGCACCACTGGTTGCTCAAAGCCAGACAGGACCTGCATCTGCTCCCATACTTGGCCATTTTTCAACGTCAGTTGTCATTGCACCTCCTTCTAGCTCTGCCCGTATAAACAATTCTGATATACCGATCATCTCTACTCCATCTTCTACTGATCTCTCTAAGAGAGAGCTTTTAGGAAAAAAGGCTTTAACTTCGGAGTATTTAGGCAAAGTTGAGGTGTCGAAGGTGCAAGCAGAGGAGGCTGCTGCCAGTGCTGCTTCTGCAGTCAGTCACTGCCAAGATGTGTGGAGCCAATTAGATAAGCAAAAGAATACTGTTTTGGTGGCGGATGTGGAGGCTAAGCTGACATCTGCTGCCGCTGCTGTAGCAGCTGCTGCTTCTGTTGCAAAGGCAGCCGCGGCTGCTGCTAAGATAGCATCAAATGCTGCAATGCAAGCTAAACTGATGGCGGATGAGGCATTGATTGCATGTGGAGTGAGCAATCCTGATCAAACCAATGCTGTCTCTTTCCCTAATATGAACAACTTGGAGAGTGCCACTCCTGCTTCCATATTGAAAGGTCGAGAAGTTAGCAATAGTTCTAGTTCAATTATATTCGCTGCTAGGGAGGCTGCGAGGAGAAAGATTGACGCTGCTTCCGCTGCATCAAAAAATGCTGAGAACTGGGATGCTATAGTTAAGGCTGCGGAACTGGCAGCTGAAGCTGTGTCACATGCTGGAAAAATTGTTGCAATGGTTGATCCTTTGCCCCTGAATCAATTAGTGGAAGCTGGTCCTGATAACTACTGGAAAGTTTCCCAAGCACCCTCTGGGCATGGTGGCAAGGCTAAAAAGGTGAATGGGGATGAATCTGGTATTTCAGTAGTCCAAAAGATTCCTGGCATCTTTTCCAAGAGATCTGAGGGTCCGTCTGATGAAGACACAATCCCTGCTTGCGAGCCTACTGGTGTTTCAGGCAACATGGCAGAGGACAACGTGAGGAATGAAGAGGTTATTCAAACTCCCGTTACAGGTGTTGAAAAGGATGTAAGAGGAGCAAAGGGTCATAGTATGCCAGAGATGCGTAAGGCTGCAGGCCTAGATCCTGAGTCATTGAATGACTTCAGGTTGGCTTCCGATGATGTGCAAGCATGTGGAGATGCTGCAAGCTCTAAAATGCAAGAAGGGTCCCTTGTGGAGGTATGTTAATAATAACTTTATCAGCCTTTGGCTGCCTTATTACTTGTATGATACTCGGTGTAAGATCCTATTGAAATGGGTAGTTCCTTGAGAATTTCCCATTGTTCTTTTGCATCGGATTGTTTTCTGTGGATTTGTGCATGTACAGAAGCTATACATTTGGAACTTGCGCTTTTCTTCTTTAGGGAATTTATGGACTCTTATCCATCATGCCCCATTTTCAGCGGCGCTTCAGTGTTTATTTGTTTGTTTATTTTATTGATGATGTAGCTCATTGCTGATTTAATTTATTAATAATTTTTGTACTGACAGGTTTTTAAAGATAGTGATGATGGTAAGAGAGCCTGGTACTCAGCCAAAGTGTTGACTTTGAAGAATGGAAAAGCTCTCGTTTGTTACACTGACCATCAATCTGATGAAGGTAAGCTGAAAATGATACATTTTTGCAAGTAATTTGATTGGCGTGGAGAGGCGTTGGTCTTGAGTATTAGGGGAATAAGTGAAACTTTCCTCTCCAATTATTCATAGCATCTGGGATGAGTAATTAGTGTTCAATTTGGGATTTTTGGATGCAATTGCTGCTAGGTCTAAACATATCGCCATGCCTATGCTTGTAAGTTCAAATTTTGTCGATGCTTGTTAGCATTACCATAGGTTGGGGGCTTGAGTTGAGTCCTAGGGGGGCAACGTTGAAAAAATTCTGTTGCCCTGTCGGGGGGGGGGGGGGTTATGACAGTGGGGGTTTACCCAATCAAGAAAATTCATTCTCTTTTTTGGACTCTATCAAAGAAAAGAACCCACTAATGGTGAAAATGCAAACAAGAACAATGCAAACAAGAACTAGATGATATGCATCTCTTGTTATGTCTTAACGATAGTAGATTGAGTTGGTTAAGCAACAAAAGCTCATATCTTAAAATTAGAATGTGAGCTGGAAGTATGAGGCCATTTACATTTTACAATTGTAGTATGGCCTTATGGAATATTGCATTTCCCAAGTTGGCTGGAGTAATATTAGAAGTCCCTTGTTTGTTGGGCATGTGGTGGTTAGTGAACATCTCGTAGTTAGTGACTTCTAAAGTTCAACCAGGAATTGACTTCTAAAATTCAGCAAAGACTTGCTAAGCACTCACTTATCTATTCTTTGCCTTAAAGTTATGTTTCTTCAATTTTGGTAAAGACCTTGCCTTTTTTTCCTTTTCCCTTGGAGTTTCTCATTTAGTTCAATAGATGTCACAAGTGGTAAGTTAGAACTTCTGCTCTTCGTGGAATCTAAAGTCCAACAATTGTTACCTGGAACTCAGTACTTACATTCTTTTGCCTTCCATAAAATCTAATTTCAAAGTTTGTCATGACCTGACCCTTGTTTCTGTAGTAATCAGATAATTTAGGTCGTACATATGGAATATGACTAGGAAGCCAAAAAACATCATTCTTTGTTGTCGTTATGGCTAAGGACTTTGTGGATTAAAAACTGGTTTATACCTTCGAATATTTCAGGGCTCGAACAGTTGAAGGACTGGGTACCTCTTGACGCAGACTGTGACGAAACACCAAGAATACGTCCCGCACATCCGGTGACTGCTCTGCAAGGAGCAAAAAAGAGGCGAAGAGCAGCTGTTAAGGAGTATACCTGGTATGTAGGAGATAGAGTTGATGCATGGATCGACTACCGGTAAGTTCCAATCTCTTTTTTATCACATTAAGTCGCCAATTCCCTTTCCTAATGATTGTGAGTTCAAGTTTTCTCCTTCAGTCCTTGACAATTAATGCATTTTTGGGATGTATGTGTGTAGGTAATATATATGCATCAGAACAAATTCTTTGATTTATGACATATCCTTTTGGTTAAATTATTTCCTGCATTTTAAGATGATAAATGCTAAGTTGGAGAAGGGTAGAGGGGCGAGCCCATAATCCTCAAGTTTTGAAGGATGTGGATGGCCCAACGGATCGGCTTCAGACTGATTTCTGTGTCATAGAAAAAGCAAAACAATTGATAATAGTTTTTGACTTGTGGCATTATAAGAATATTGTTCGTCGACTTTTGAATGTCTAGAGGTCTTATTATCCTCTGGGCTTTATTACATGTGCCCAATATCACAATTCATGTTACGCTAATAAATTTACATTGTTGAACAAGCACTTTTCTTGATAGAATTTGTAATGTAGTTCGCACTGTGCTTCCAAAAGAAATAAATGTACAGATGAAATTTTATTATTTTTGATTTCATTCTCAAGTTCAGAAAGCAACCAGAGCTTCAGTCTCGTGGTAGGATCGCAACGTGTGATGTCTGGGTTAGGCACACTTTGCGGGTTCAAATCCCGCCACAGACAAAATCCTGGTACTTAAGTGGAGAAGGATGGAGGGGCGAGCCCCATTATCCATCACGTTTCGGACCTAGCCCTTGGGAATTTCTCAGTTATACAAAAATGGAAGTAATTTATCCTAAAATCCTGGTTTTTTTTATCTCAGTAATTCAGACTTTGTCAGGTCAGAGTTGGCCTGAGGAGATATATTCTTTCCTTGTTTTTTCTTCTAGTTTTCGCCGACCCCAACCTGTTTGGGACTGAGGGTTAGTTGTTGTTTTTGTTGTTTTCTTTTTAGTTTTGTAGTTTATTATATTTTCTCAATATGAATTTCATTTTCCAACATCTCGTTTTCTTTGCCCTATCCTGTGTCTTAGCTGGCGAGAGGGGGTCATTGCTGAGAAGAACAAAAGGGATGAGACTACATTTAGTGTCAACTTTCCAGGTATTTTTAATGTTTGAAACTCAATTGTTTTCTACCATTCTATGTGGTTGATTAACTGGTAAGATTTTCTTGCGTCATTTCTTCAGCTTATGGAGATACTGCAGTTGTCAGAGCATGGCATCTCCGACCAACTCTTGTATGGAAAGATGGGGAGTGGGTGGAGTGGTCCAGGTCAAGACATGACTTCTTGTCCCAGGTCTGCATGTATACATAGCTTCTAGTCTTCTCTTTTTATCAAATCATCAAGAATTTGATTTATTCAGCTTAGTTGTTTATCTATGGTCAGTGTGGTGTCCCTTATTTGTGACTTTGTTTATTACCTAAGTAGTACCTAGTTGTTAATCTACAGTCAGGGTGATGTGCCTTATTTTGATCTAGTTGTTTATTACATAAATAGGGCGATACACCTAAGGAGAAGCGAATTAAGCTGGGAAATCCTGCTAGTGAGGATACAGGAAATGACAGTCTCTCAGAGAAAATGGTTCCGTTGGTGCCAATGACAAATGAACCAGCAACGTTGCTTCCTTTGTCTGTCAATGAAAAAACGTTTAATATTGGGAGTAACAAAAATGACAATAAGCCCAACACACTTCGAACAATGAGGTCTGGTTTGCAGAAAGAGGGATCAAAAGTTTTTGGTGTTCCTAAGCCAGGAAAGAAAAGGAAGTTTATGGAAGTAAGCAAGCATTACGTTTCTGACAGCGCAACTAAGAGTGATGCTGCACATGGTTCAGCCAAGTTCACAAAATATTTGATGCCTCGAGCAACAGGAGCTGGTGGATGGAAAAACAGTTCTAGAATTGACCCGAAGGAGAAACAAGTGACTGAAACTCGACAGAAACCTCCTAAACCCAATAAGCTTCCTAGTTCAAATAGAAATTTGAAGGATTATAGTATTACTTCCGCTGGAGATGCTAGCGGAGCGGTAGGTGATGCAGTCAAGTATAATAAGAGTGAAGCACAACAGCCTAACGTGGTCAGTTCTGTGGCAAATGCTGAAGGCAGAGCTGAAGGTCCCATGAAAATTTCTTCAGAAGCTCTCCCTGCCAACATCGCCAAGAAAGCTTCAGCATCATCTTACAGAGGTGAGGGCATGAAGAAGAAGATCCCTGTATCTAGTATGAAGTCAAGTAACGTTGAAGTAAAGGACAAATTGATACATGAAGTTAATGAACCCCGGAGATCAAACCGAAGGATTCAACCAACCTCAAGGGTAAGCCTTCTCTTTGATTTAAGTATACTCAACTTCTGTGAGGATGGACTCTTTCTTTTATCAGCAAAAGATAAGTTTATCGATTTCCAGCAACAAGTGAACTGCTGGGACATATATATACAGTGTGTAGCTACATCACAGGTTGTGCTAAAAAGTTTCAATCATGGCTAATAACATTAGCTTAAGCCATATTGCACAAAAAAAAGTAAAGCGGTACATCATTGTAGTTGCAGAATCTTTTTTGCTGTAAATATTTGTTGTGTTTCTGTCCTTCAATGGAGAATGGACGTTCTTTGAGCATTTTTGGGGGTTAGTTTTCGGGCAATATTGAGATTGCTTTAGTAAGCACGTTGCTAGCAATTAGTGCAGTCTAGATTAACTAATATGTTGAGTGAGTATTTTTGAGAACATTAGTTAAGCTAGCATAGGTTTCCAATATCCTAAAATTAGGTGTCAAATGATTGGAGGGCGTTGAAGCAGTAGGGATGTTTTTTGTGTTAACCAATGAAAAAACATCATTAGAACATAGAAACACCTGCATCATGAAGAGTCTAAAGCGAATTGGAGCATAGACAGTTTACTTAACCTGTTGTGTTTTAAAGTTGACCACCCATTTCCTGCTTGTTTTTCCTTTCACTGCCTGATTTAATTTGTAAGCTGGAGAAGAAACAATCTTTCATATCATGTGGCCGTTTTGAAGTGTGCTCTTGGTATGCTCTTTGGAAGAGAATGTTGGGAATTTATATTGTGCCATCAGTAACCTGGCCTCCACCATTACAGTGCCATCCTTTCCCACTAATTTTGCTACCAAGTAAGATCGAAGTCAGCCCTTTTATATGTCATTTCCATTACCAATTGGAAGAAATCACCCTCCGGCTATTCATGGCTGCCATTTATGTTTTGTATAAGTTGTCTTGTTTCATTAATTAATGGTACTCAGGTAAGCCTGCATATAGAAGGTTAAGATAATTGCTGATTAAGAACAAAAAAGTTAAATTAGTATTTGATTTGTTACGTGCAGTTATTGGAGGGACTACAAAGCTCGCTGATCATCTCTAAACTTCCATCTATTTCACATGATAAAGGTAACAGAAGCCACAGCAGGGGTGCATCAAGGTAAGTTTTGAAATACCTCCCATTTGAAAAAGAAAATGCAGTCAAAAAGATTCGCGTGTCTTGAGTTCTTTCACTGATCTTTTCCAGCTTTAGTATGTTAGCCAAACTATCGGAAAGCAGGATTTGGGTTGTAATATTGCTCTTTTTACCCCGCAGGTAATATTGAAGGTGGAAAAGCGCTTATAAATGTTTCTGCTCAGCCCAGATTATCTAAATGTAGCTATTAGGATGCCTAGCGTTTAATGTTTTTTCCTGTACATTTAATATAGAGATGAAAATTGGGATGGGAAGTTCTCACTTCCTGGCTGTAAAATTTAGGCAGTAGATGTCCATAATGATTTAGTCCTTTCCAGAATTTGTGGAGGACTGTTCTAGCTGGAATAGGTTGTAAATGACTAAATGGGACTTCTTCATGTTGGTGGTTAAAAATTGCAAGAATTATTTTGAAACGATCTGTCTTCAAATATTTGCAGTCTTCGCAGGGTAACAATAATACTCTGGCTATTAGATGTTACCTTGGGACTAGAAGGCTGGTCTTATACCTTCATATGCCATTGGAAAATGCCGTGGAAACAATTTTCATTTTTAGTGGTTGATGCTTACTATCATTGCTCCAAACATAGTATGCAACCTTTCCATCATATATTTTTTCGGTCACCATTCTATCATTTACCTGGCTCAAAACTACGCAATTATAGGTTTTCACGGCTCCTTTTAAGAGTGAACAAGTGATCTTTGTACGAATAATTGGACTGCTCAATTATTAATCCTTTCTGGTTCTATTATATAACCTTTACGACTATTGCAGGCTACATCCGAAGAATAATTATTCCCTAAAACTGAAGTCTCTGCAGTCGAGAATCAACCTTTTTCTAGTTAGGTCTGGAACTAGAGATTAATAAAGGGGGACAACCTAAATACCAAGCATCTGATAGGCTAAGAAAGATTCATTTTAGGCAGAGAATAAGTAGGGAAAATAATAGTATTTAGCCGATGTCAAAATAATAGTCGAAAAAATTTATATTGTTTGTATATATATATATATTTTTTGTATGTTATATACAAAAATTATATAAATTTTATACACTTTTTTAGTTAAGGAATGTAAATAGTTTCTGGAACGGGTTAAAAGTGAAAAAAACCCAAATAAGAACCTTTTGGGCCAATTGATCAATTGAAATTATATGCAAGTGATTATTATGGAAATACTAAAATGGGAAAGGCAAGGCAGAATGTGAGGAAGCCCCGGGGTATTCAGGTCTGCTTTTGATGAACCAAACTGTCCTAATTGAAATACATATCAAACAAACGAGACATAGTGAAAAAGGTGCAGAATATATATCTTCAACCAGGCAACATAAGGCCTCACTCTTCTCCCTACAGTCCTATCTTACAGAACGTATATGAACAATTGCAGATCACCAGAAGTTACACGATTTGCTATACAAAAGCAGCAAGATCGGAAAAATTGAGCATTGAAGATGCTACCGAGCACTGAGACTCCAGCTTCCTGAAGTCATACAAAGTGAAAATCGCAGCCTGTTGGAGAGGACGAGATAACCATAACAATGCTAGCAAAACTGATAACCTAATCACGATATTTATTTAGTCAGACAAAGGATTATCAGGGTCAATCTCTTCTATTAGAGATTCATGCCCTTCCCTCAATCTCCCTTTTCTAAATTTCTGTAAGCTTTTCTCATCCAGGTTACTGCTATTGGATAGGTACCTATATCTTGAATCCACGACAGTTGGATTCCTTCTCGAAAACTGATCCTTGTTCTCTTTGCTTAATACATTAGAATAATTGTATGGTTTCTTACAGATACACGACGATGGAAATTCATGGAACTCTCCACGGCCTGGTCTCATTTCCTCTGGATCTCCCATGAAACCTCTTTGGCATGATTTGACTTTTCTAGAGAATGTGGCCCAATCCATCTTATCTCGTGCCATGAACAAAGCACTGAGCCTTTTGGCATTTGGTCTGATCGTCCTCTTGTGCCCCATGTATCTCCTTTGGTATGAACAACAAAACAATGAGTATCAAAAGGACAGTTATCCCTATCATGCTACGTCGCTAATGAACAGATCAATAAAAAAATGGACAGTAATCCCCCACCTTCTACCGGCGAGGATCTTTGCCATGTTCCCGTTATTGTTAGTGACAAAGACATCACTTTCATCACATACAATGTAGTCAACTGCAGCAAGTCGAGAAGAGTAGGGGAGAAATGGTTGAAGTTCTTCACTGGCAAGCATCTCTTTGGTATAAAAGTTTGGAAAAAGCTCTCTTAGAGGCTGCAGAGTCTTCTCTCCACCATATATTTCACCAGATGCAACATAAAGGTACGTGTCATTTTTGAAGCCAAGAGCCCGCAGCATAAGCCCGACTTCATGAGGTGTTAGTGGGCATTTCCCTCGTGTTCGCTCTTCATCAGGGCTCAACTCCTGAACCAACAAAATGTACAGAAATTTTTATTGGAGTTACTGCTTTAGTATATCACCAAACTTTCCTTTCTTGTTGTGGAAATTACTTTGCAAAAGCAAGAATGAAGAATTCATTGTGACTCAATCGCATTGCTTCCCTAAATATTATGCTTTATGTATTCAGGCTAAACTCCAAAAGAAATAGCATTTCAAAATCCTAAAATCCCAAAGCAAGAGACAGTGCTTGAGAAGAATAATGAAAGAGGCTGCCAGCAAGGAAGTAGTTCACAAGCTTGGCAATAAAATTGCAGCTCTACAAATCCTAGACACACCCTAATATGCAATAGAGACCTGATAGCGCAGAAGTGATATCACCTAAATTGGCGTGTAATAATGGGCAGGAGCGCAATTCTTTAGTGATAGAGATCTTACAGGTAAAGTAGCCCATCGTTTTCTTATCTCACCCAATTCATATCTTTCCTTGTCACCCCCACCATAGTAGCAGCCAGAGAATGCCAACATATCAGGTTCAAACCTACAAAAAATAATCAAAGCACAGCAGAGATGAACAGCCAGTAGAAATCATAAAGTCGAAGGGGATCAATATTGACGGAACATAAGTGTTAAACGGCATCAGTAAGATTCTAAAGCTTCATCCTGTCTAAATTGAAAACTTATGCCACACTTTTCTACTAATTTCTAAGCAAATAATGAAGGCAGACACTCAACTACGACCAAGAATGAAGCTCGAAATACAGGTCCCTTCTTACCAAAAGGGAACACAAATTTATAGCCTGTTCTAGTTCATTTTATCTTTTTCTACATAAGCGACTTTTTTTGTTATCTTCATCATTATGCCACGGAGAGAGAACTACTAAGCCGTAACCACTAAATTGAAGACTAGATCCCCCTCCCTACAGCACAGCAAACTTGAACAGAAGTGCGCGTGACTAGCTCCATTAAAAATTAAATATATACATGTCAAAAATGATCATGCTAAACTTAAGAGGCCTAAACAGTTGCAACTTCAGTTCTCAGTTTTACTTTTAACCAATGGTGCTTTCTTAAATTGCAAGGAAAAAAATTTAAGCTCAGAGAATCAGAAGGCTTAACTGTTTAATGCACTAAGTCAAACTAACCTCAAGTGAACTGCAATGAAACGTTTTGCCATCTTTCGCATGCGCAACACAACTTTCTGACCAAGATTTCTTATGGGTTTCGTGAATCTTAAGGCATGATAATTCACACGGCAACGCAATCTTTGTAGCTCTTCGTCGAGGTCATTAGCAAGTCGATAATCAAACTTTGTCAACTGAAGAACCTGCATGCAATTCGGAGCCCAAACATCAATAAAATTTTAACATAATCATGCACTTTCCAGAATCTTGTTTTCACTTTAATAGACTTGACCAGCTTAGGTGAACTGTGATGTTGATGAACGAGAAAAAAAATGAAAGCTCAATTTAAAGAACATATTAAAAGAGTGAGCATAGGTAGACCACTTTCCAAGAATGATACTTTTTAGGAAAGCATAAATAGATATGACTAACTCACTTAAAGAAAAATTGCTCAACTGCTAAGAATATCAGTGAAATTAATTAACGCAGATATTACAAGCATCTTAGGAGTCGTTTGGTTAAACGGATACATGACAACACCGGGATAAAATGTGGGATTATTTTATCCCGCATTTGGAAGAACTTTTGATTCTGGTATAAGCAATCCCAGGATGGTTTATACCACAATTATGGTTTTATTTTTATGCCACTCTATGTGGAATGACAATCCCGGGATTATTAATCGTAGGATAAACCAACAAAATGACACATTTGCCTTTCTCCAAAGTTCTTTTCTCGAAGTCCTTTAAGAAAGCTAAAGTTAAAACTGAAAATAAAAGTTTAGTGTAAAACCAAACACATGTTTTATAGTATACCCGTATATTACATTCTTTTGTCCAATGAATCAAAAATCTACAGACAAAAGTATATCCACTAAATAATCCAGTCAATATTTAATCCCTGCATTATAATCCCCATATTATAATCCTAATATAACTTGTTCACAGACCAAACAACTCCTTAGTAGCTCAATTTATTACTCTCTTTTTTTTTGATAATCGTGGTGTACAGGCTAGCTCGCGCACACCTCAACTAACTCTACTTCCCCATTTACCGAGCAATATGATTTCTTATCCTTTCAAGCACACAATTATAGACAGAGTCCTACTACAGATGCCATGATCAAGTTAACGAAATGACTTTAACAAAAGCCTCAACACTTAATAGATATTTATGAAACAAAAGACAATGAATAGCCAGAGTGTCTGACCATGCCATTAATTATCTTTTATAAATTCCAACCCCTATTATACGGCTAGGCCCAAAAAGAAATGCAAAAATGATAATTTTTTTGCAAAAGAACTGACTGACTTGCAAACAAGTTTATCCATGTCTGAAATTGAGAATGGTTAGGTCAGACAATGGCCTAAGCTAATATCAGGAAAACAGAGAGAGATTTAGATCTTATTCAAAGTGCATCTTTGGCTCTTGCAACTCGACATAGTGCTCACTGCTCACTTAATAGGAGGTCAGGAAGCAAATGATACAACATTTCCTAAAGTGCATTACTATTTCTTGGAATCATCAGCTCTAACAAGAAAATAACAGCTAGCTTAGTAAGCTATTTTGTGTATTCACTTACCCGTCTTCTTAAGAGTATAGGCAATACTTGCTCCAAATAATATTCAGGCTCAGATTTTCTAGGAACTCGCATGGTATATGGGGGTTTTTCCATTGACGTCATGACCTTCTCTGGAACCCTTTTAACAATCGTGACATCTTTTGCAAGGTAAGAGATGAACCAACCGACGTCAAAAATGTTGACAAAATCACTGCAAGTAAACAAGCCTCGGTAAGAAAAAATCACAAACTTGCTTAATATACTATGACGTTAAGAAATACACATGCTCTACCAATAAACTAAAAGAAGCAGACAAACCTGTCATCCTTCCAAAATGAATGATGATCCAGTTCAGGTACAACTAAAGTGGCATTGAGTATCCGTGCAACAACTACAGCATCAGTTATCTGATAAGCAAGATATACATTTCAAATTTCAGATTATTGAGGTGTGGAATTAAAATGATTAAAACAAGAATATCACAGAGGCCCCAAAGATAAGTGAATGAATAAATGTAAAGTCAAGTAAAATATACTTACACCAGTTCTTTGCTGGTTGAGACCTCCACTAGTTGCAATAAGCAGATATCCATTTGAAGATCGCTCATGCACAGCAGCTACATTTAATTTTGGAAACATTATAGCGTCAAATCAGGTTCATGTTTAAACCAACGAGTTAACTCAAGCCAATAACAGAAGGACCATAATTGATATTTCACATACCTTTAGACTACTGGAGAAAAACACTATGTACCTTTAGAAATATGCAAGGATACCATGTAAAAGCACTAATAAACTTACAAGCAAAATGAGGGCCTCTCTCACTGCATCCGTAGTAAGAACTTGAATACCTTGATTTCCAAATGTCAATTTGTGCACGATGACCTCCATCCTGAAACATGTCATAGAACCAAAATGTGATGCTTAAATATATCAAGACACGCATCACAATAACTTAGCCTTCACTGTCATGCATGTTAGTGTCATAGCCACAAACATTTGCTTTTCCAATTAAATTTTGGGCCATACCAGCAATGGCAAACTTCTCCAGTATTTTTTATCTAATAGAAGAAAATCTTTCGATGACTCATCCACAAAGATCTAGCACAAGAAACGAAAATTTCTTTCCTTAATATCTACGAGAGTTCATTTCCACATGAAGATATGTCCCATCTAATTATTCTACTACAACTATATGCCTCAATCCCAGACTAATGAAAGGGGCTAGAATCCTCAATATGCATTCTGTAGCATTTCGACCTCTGTTCGATACTAAATAATTTAACTGTTAATGCATATTAGGGGTTCTTCGAGGGAAAAAAAAGACAAATTAGGAGAGTGTTCTAACACTAGTAGTTTCCTACCAACATACAAATCTCTAACAAACCAAAAAAAAATCCCTATATAAGTGTAATATAGCATTTTAAGTGTAATGGCATTTTCTTTTATTAAGTACTGCAAATCTAACAGCATTACTAAGACTTAATCCCAACTTGCAGGTGTCTCCTATGCAGATCTTTTTTTTGTTTTCATTGTGTTATTTTCTTCATTGTTTTCATTGTGTTACTATAGACCCTTGTGGTCCGGCCCTTTCCAGGATCCCGCGCATAGCGGGAGCTTAGTGCACCGGGCTGCCCTTTTATTATGTTATTTTCTTCGATGAGTCTGCATGTATTTCTAAGAGAAAATAGGTCAAGTAGCACTTAAGGATGTTGGCTAGCGGCCAATGAAGTGCGAGGAGAACCACGAGGTCTCGGGTTCAAACCAGCAGGAGCAAAAAACACTACGTGATTTCTTCCCATCTACCTAAGCTTTGGTGGATAGAGTCACTCGGTATTTTTGCCGGTGGGAGGTAGAAAGCATCCGGTGGAATAGCCGAGGTGCGCAAGCTAACCGGACAGCACCATTATCAAAAAACCAAAAAAATAAATAGTAGATCAACTTGAACAGGGTTTCTCAAAAGATAGAAGAGCTCCCACCCCCCTTAAAAAGAACACTAACACATACATTGAAAGAGGCCAGTCATCAGCACTTATTTTCCACATTCTAGCTATATGTGGGAGTAAGGGTTGAAAAAGATCAAAATTTTGAAGACTGCATTATCAAATACATAGCTGATACTCATTTAGCTAAATGGAACATTCCCCATTTCCTCAATCTTTTTTCCATTTTTTCACAGACCCTTTTCCTCAAAAATTACACTGAAGCATAAAATTGCCACAACAAACAAAAGGGTGAAAATCTAACATTTTTGTTACATTACCAGCTTATAAAACCAAGCCCGTTTGACGAGTCGCTGAGAGTACCATTCAAGATTAGATGCCACGTGTCCAGTGAAGAGTGAAATCAACCCCAAAGCAAAAAGCATGAACCCGCAAATAGCTGTCCATGAGATCGGCCGACGCGCCGCCGCCCCCGCCCCCAACGACGGCCCCGACGGCCAAATCTTGAAAATGACACTATATCTCCACACTTTGGCCACCCCCATTTGTAAAGATACTAACTTTCGATCTTCTATTACCCTTTTTTCTCATATTATTACCATTACCATCAAGAAATCATATAAAAACTAATAAAATGCTTTAACTAAAATTACACTTCACTGTGCTCTCTCAATAAATGAGCTTTATTTCAGAAAAACCCTAATTGGGTTTTCACTGTAGAGGTGGGGTTTCAACACAAATGACAAAACTGTGTTAACGAAACTGTGTTGAGCTTTTTTCAAAGGGGTGGAGTGTGAATAGTGAATACGCTCTGTGGGTTCTTTTTTTCTTTTTGATTTTCCCAAGAAAAATAAAAGAGAATATTAGTTCTATTAAATTAAAATGGGAATGAGAGGAAAGGGTGTGTAAGAAGAAAAGTGCATAAAAGCCATAAATGGAGGTGAATGAATGCTTAAGTAAGCAAGCTTAGGCTTCGCTTATATGTTTTCCCCCGTTTATGAGGAATGATGATATGAGATGACGGTGACAGTAACTAACTAACGGCGTTAAGATTTGTGGGAATTGGAAACTGAAACTCTGCTGCTTTCTTTCTTTTCTCTCATATTCGGTGCGGTCCCTAATTTGAGACTCTATTAATTCGGATTTGTAACTTGGTTGAAAAATCTCATTTTGGGTAAAATGCCATTTAGTAAAGTAATTCTATTCTCTGAGCCCAAATCATAAATATTTATATTTATATTATTATAAAAGCATGAATACAATCTCGGTTTACAAAAATAATTATAATATTAAGCATAATAACTCATAATAAAAGGACATAACCGAAACTCTAGATATTAGCCTTATAATCCTATTAGTTTTTGGACATAATACTACATGTTAGGAATCCTATTAGTATAATTACTTTCGGTCTTTCAAATTCATATAAAATTGAATAAGTAAAATATCTTAATTAGTCGTGTAATGATATACTTCTTAAAAATTCCTATTACTAATTTAATTTGAAAACGTATTATAATATCCTATTACTAATTTAATTTGTGAATGTATTATATTGTCCAAATCAATTTAGAAAAATGAGAGCATATATTATTATAAAAGCATAAATACAATTTTAATATATCAAAATAGCCTTAAAATATTAAACGGAAGAAATCATAGGAAAAGGACATAACTGCAATAACCTATTTTTTGGACTACAATATCTTCTATGCTAATTTTTAATATTTAAAATTTTAAAATCAATAAAATTTTGTCTGTTAAATTCTTATTAAAAATATGTAGGAAGGTTTAGTAAAATCAATTTTATTAGAATCCTCCGTATTGGCAATACATTACCACTCCATAGTATCCAATACGAAGAAAAAATAAAAGTAATATTAAATGAACTGCATAAAGAGTTGAAATTGAGAAAAAAATATCCCCACGATAATATATTTTTATGTTATATTTGAACTATTTTTCTACTCAAAAAATATTTTTTTATCACTTTTTCGTATAATATTGAAAAATACCCCATTATTAAACAACAACTAAGAAAGTATTTAAGAATATAAATGTGTGAGAAAGAGAAAAAAAATGGTTGGTAAGAGTCAATACCAATAATGATTCTACAAACATAAAGATCTAAAAGTGAAATGTCATATCAATCTTTTATTCTTTGAAAATAAAATTTATGGTGGATAAAATTATAATTAAGATTAAATATTCAAAACAAGAGATGAACTAATATTAAGATCTGAATAAACATAGAATAAATTATTTTTTATGTTAAAACCCAATAATTAAATCTTTTAATTAATTATTAACAAGTGAATCCAATTCAATTATTTTTTAAATTCATCATATGAGTAAAATTCTTATTCAAGTTAAAAAACAATCTTAGAGTACATAAATTTATTCCATAAATAGAGCGTTAGAACACAAAGTAAAAATGTTAGTATATTATTAAGAATCAAAATGTTATACAAGTGTCTGAGGAAGCACAATCAAAGCTAAATCCTAAACAAGAACAAGCTTTCAAGTATATTATAAAGAGTCGACTATGGTATAACGAGATTATTCTTTGTAGATGCCTCCGACGAAATCGAAATAATATTTCTATGTTATGCATTACTTGCAAATATCATATCAAGAGGCATGACATTGTTAGCAATAGTAGCAAGTGGTGTACCAACAATGATTTTATTGTGAGGTCACCCACTTTAGATTTGATATACCTCTTCAAACAACTTAAATAACCATCACAAATATATCAAAGCAGAGCAATGGTGCTAAATTTATATGGAAAGAAAAATTGATAATATGAGATGAAGCATTTATAAGTATCAAACGATCGAAATAATTGCCCGAAATTCTAAAGATATAATGGATATTAATGAACTGTTGGGTAAAATATTAATGGTTTGGGAGGTAATTTTTATCAAGCACTACCAGTAGTTCCAAAATCGACAAAAGCAAAGACTGTAAAAGCTAGCTTGCCAAAGTTATACTTCTGGCCTCAAACGAAAAAGATTCAATTGACAAGAAATATAAAGTAAGAATAAATAAAGTATTAAGTGTCTTCTTGCTTCGTGTCGGAAACGAAGAAGAGCATCCAATAAAAGATGATTTGGTTCTTCCTGAACACTTGGTTATCAATCTCAATGGTAATAGTAGTGCATTTAAATAAGAGAAATATTTCTATCATTAGATTAAAAACGCAATTTGTGCAAATCGCAGGATAGAATTAAAAATATATCTTAGCTATAAGAAATGAATATGTTGATCGACTAAATAAAAAGTTGATTGCAAAATTTTATAGTAAAAATAAAATACTTTTCAGTTTTTCCCTCAGCAGAAAATGATACCAATAATTACTACCAAGAAGAATACTGAAATACTTTAATACCAAATGACCTTTTACCATACATGTTTGTTGTCAAGTTTTTTATTTCTTACGTATGTTAGTGCCACCGTATATATAATAGACTAAGTTAAAATTGATCTTCCATTGTATATAGGTTAATTTTGAAGAAAAATATGTCTGTCATGCTACTGAAAAACTTAGATACGCCGAATAGCTTATGCAATAGCACACAGATGGTATATAGAAGTTTTGACAATAACGCCATACATGCAAAAGTTATGATACTGGTTAATGTACTTCTAAGTATATTCTTTTCTCTGAATTCAACTTTCGTCTTTCGAAACTAAGGAATATCCTTTTAAATTTATGTGAATAATTTTTAGTATGTGTATGTTTTACAAATATAATAAATAAATCACAAGGACAAACATCCTAAATATTGGACTATATTTACCGCAAATATATTTTCTTGCACGAACAACTGTATGTTGCACTTTGAAGAAGGATATCAATAGGGGTGGGCGTCGGACGGTTCGATTTTTTCGGTTTTTGATTTTCTATTTAGTGCACCAATAACCGAACCAAAATTAGTTCGGTTTCTTCGATTTTTGTTAATTTGGTTCGGTCGATTTTCGGTTCAATTCGGTCGGTTTGGTCTTGTATTGAGCTTTTCAATCGAATTTTTTCTACTAAAAATATATTTAATTTCATGTTTTAGTGCAATTAAAACTCAAAAATACGATACTTATAATATGATTGGCCAAATTATTTAGTTGATGTAGAAAATACAAATTAAATATGAACCAGGAGAACACTCAGTCCCGCAAAGACAACTGTAAAACATGAACATACTAATATGAGTCCAGCTAAATCTAAGGCAGTCGTTGCAAACGAGAGTTTGCTAGAATAGATGGATATTACTTAGCCACAATCGAGTGGAGAGAAGCCGTCATGGGCAGGCGAAACGGAAAATATGGAAGCTCAACCAATACAGGAAGGGAAAACTGAATTTTGTTAAGGAACTAAATTTAAGGCATTAGTATGGGATAATTTCGATATTACAAAAATCTATTTAACAAATATTACTTATAATATAAATACCTCGTAGACAGCAACACCGGTGACGCTCAAGCAAACAAAGATTAAAGATGCATTGGCAAACAAAAAGGGATAATTTTTAGAATGTGAGACTTTATTTGGGTTTGGGATTCAAATTTTATAATGTAAATATGAGAAAAAGTGGGGCAAGACAACTTAAGAGGAGCCTAGAGGCTAAGACCCATATAAGAAAACTTCAGTTTTTCGGTTTATCCGAAAATGAAGTTGCAAAACCGAGCACCGAACCGAACACCAAAATTATAGAAAACATAAACTATAAATCGACCGAATAAGCCGAAAAACTGGAACCGAATGAACCAAAATTTACGGTTCGGTCGGTATTATGCCCACCCCTAGATATCAAGATCGACAACAAGAGTTCTGGTTAAGGCAGAACAACCAACGCATTAGGAGGAAACATACACAAAAAAATATTGTCCATAAAAAAATGTTCGTTAAGATACCATTACATTAAATACTTTTAAACTATAATATATAATTATCTAACTAACATGATAAAATTGATCATTTGTGTAAGTTTTGATGATGTCCTTTTATTTTAAATTTATATATTATGCTAATGTAATAATATTTTTCGACATTTAGATGATTGTTGTATTATTATACATAAAAATTCTCTCATTAATTAAATTTTATTGTTCCTTCATATCAATAAATGTTTAAATCATCACGTGCCATTATTAACCTGCAACACACGTTCATAGATACTAGTCTAATTAAAAATAGAGGAATATTTTTTATCTCATCACAATTTTAGTAATGAAGCTTTGCTTTTATGAATGCTCATTTAGGTTTGTGTCAATGGTTCGATTCGACCGATTATTTTATAAAATTTATACCATATTATTTTTTGATTATTCTTTATGTATTATGAAAATTAGAATTTTCGAAATCTCGTTTCAATCATGTCAGTTTCTCTTCGGTATCAGTACGATTTGGTTCGGTTAATTTTCGTTTTTTTTAAATATTATATAAAAGTCACTAGTAGAAGTAGAATGCAATAACATACAGTCAAACCTCTCTATAACAACCTCGTTTGTTCCGAATATTTTTGAATGTTATAGCGAATTATTGTTATAGAGAATATATATTATAACATAACATAAAAATTGATTTCGAAAAAATTTGGCTTTTATAGAGAAGTGTTGTTATAGAGAGGTCTGACTGTACATACTTTTATAGGACTTAGTAAAATTATCTAGACATTTTACTCTTTAAAGGGTGATAAATTAAAAAAAATATGAAAGATGACCAAAGTATAGATCCATCAACTATTCTATAGCAGCGTTAAAGAAACTAATCAAAGACAAAAAAATATAAATCACACGAGTGAAAAGATATTAACTAAGTTGGGACTCAAGAATAAAGTCTATAGAAGATTAAATATTCAAAAGATAAATCTAAATCATACAAAAGAATTCGATATATTGTAGTTTAATTTACTACTCATAATCGCTAGAATAATTTGTATCTTGCTAGTGAATATGCTGAAAATAATTTAGTTTCAATAGAAATAGCATAATATGTTTTGAAATTACAATTTTGAGTTTAATTACTTGTTGGTTTTTAATCGTTTTCATAATTCCAAGGCCAAAAGAAAAAAATTGAACCATGTTCATTGAGTCATTTTTTCTGGTTAGTATTAATTGTATAGCAAGAATTATACTTTCCAGGTCGGTTTTTTTTCTCACGATATTTTTAGATCGATTGGATCAATGTATTGTTGTAACCTGTGATTATTATTAGAGGTGGATTGTTTAAACCATGTTAGTTGTCTGTTAGATTTCCAGAAAAATTAATCTATTTATAAAAGTTTAAAAGGGTTTAATTTCAAAAGGATCTATCTAGATACATTACTGATGTCACATGAGTAGTTATTTTGTTGTATTTATTAGTTAGATCTGTAGGTGTTTTTGTTTAGAGCTACTCTATAATGAAAATTTAAGTGGAAATTTCCCTTAATCAGTTTTTCTAAAATCTCAGCAATTGAAACTTTACGCTACACATTCAGAAGTTTGGCCAACAATTTCTAACACCAAAACCTACTTGAGAAATTAGGGACCTCTTTTGGGAGTTTCTTGATCAAGATTCAAGCTTGCACATGCTTTGTCACCATCTCAAGAATTTCATTAACTCTTTTTATTGGTTTCTTTTCAGAATGAATGTAAAGAAACATGTCATTTCTTAAATAGAAACAATTTAAGTACGAAATATATGCTTTCTTTTGTTAGTATCTCTTTTTCTGAACTCAAGCAAATTAAAGCACATGTACTATAGCATACAAAACACTATAAGAAATAGACCCTTGCTCTATTAGAAGTAACTACTACTCCAAAAATTATTGAACTTTTGCATAATCCAAGTCTCTGCATGGATGTGAAAAAACATTGTCATTTTTTAAATAGAAATAATTTAAGCACGAAATATATGCTATTTTTTGTTAGTATGTATGCATTTTTTTTTTTAACTCTAGCAAATTAATTAAAGCACATGTACTATAGCATACAAAACCATAAGAAGTAATTAAACCCTTGTTCTATAAGAATTACTAGAAATTATTGGACTTTTACATAATCTAAGTTTCTGCATGAAATGAACAAACAAGAAAAATGCTTGATTCGTTAATAAATGCCCAAAAGATGGTAGATAAGGTAATTAAGACAGCAGTAGTGTTATAGGGATATTTCTTGCCAATGCATTATGCTGTTTTCCTACACTAATTACTAGTAATTACTAAAGCATTTTTTCCGGTTATATGAATGTATAATGTGGGAGAAAAATCTCCATCTTCGGGTTCGTTTCTTCGTATAATATTTAATATGCAGAATTATATTTGTTTGTTCTAACAATGTTAATTTGCCATTAAAGATCAAGACAAGATTAATGATATTTAATGATTGAAAGTTGGTCTTTTTTACCATATATATACATCTTAATTCTTTGTTCACACACATACATATATATGGTAGAAACAATAAATTGCCCATATTTACCACGATACAGGTAATTTCACAAAAAGTTAATTCTTGATAAATATTGTTTTATCCCGATATAATAGCAGAGAGTACTATTGTGGTTTTAAATGTTTTCGTATTGATTTGTCCAATAAAAAGTGTCATCTCACACGATAAGGATTTCATATTTTCTTATATGCTCAGAAAATTAATGTTGATCATAGTTAATGTGAGACGTTGTTGATGTCACGACCCAATTTCACCTGTAGGTCGTGATGACGCCCAACACTACAGTTAGGCAAGCCAACTAATAAATTAAGCATATATTGATAAAATTTAAAACCAAAAAAATATAAACCCAAACTCTACCAATGTGTGTGCCAAGACCTGGTGTCACAAGTGAATGAGCATCTAGTAGATAATACAAAACTCCAAATACTATCTGAAATAAAATAGATAGAATATAAATATCAGAAGAGACATTGGTAGCTGCAGAATGGCTCAGAAAGACAGCTCACCACTATGCCTCGGGAGGATGTGGGTATGTGATGATAGGTCCTCCACTAGTACCTGTCTCAGATCCTGCACAAAAAGTGCAGCAAGTGTAGTATGAGTACGTAAACAACGTGTACCCAGTAAGTATCAAGCATAATCTCAAAGTGGTAGAGACGAGATGTCCGACTTTGACAATCACTATAGGTCAATAACAATTGAAATAAAACTAGAATATTTAAATCAACGTGATTTACAGAATTTACAATAATTTATTTAATCAACGGAAATAATCAAATTCCTTTAAATGTATCAATTTTTTAATATATTAATTAAATTCCTTCAATTCAAATAAATTCTAATTTATCAATTAAATCTCATTTACAGGAGTAACAATTAATTCCTTAACAAGCAAGAATAATAATTCATTAAATTTCAAAGATTTTTCAATTTACTAATTAGCTTTACAAGCTGAAATAAATTATTAAAGCATCGTGTAATTATTATTATTATTAAGCACGATTTCTGCCGAGGACGTACGGCCCGATCCAGAGTGTCGTGTACACTGCCGAGGACGTGCGGCGCGCTCCATAGATGCATCTATCCGGCCGAGGCGTTCGGCCCGCTCCACAAGAAAGGAGGACATTTTTATGTACCTTCGGAAGGAGAGTATATTTATTATGAGATAAATTTGGGAGGAAGAATAATTTCTTTAACAATTAATAATTTAAGCAGAGAATCAAGTATATGAGGTTTTCATCCTTTAATATCTTTATCTAACAATTCACAATATATATTCATATATATATATATATATATATATATATATATATATATATATATATATATATATATCAATTAATATTAATTAATCAAAGAATACAATTTACACAAGTAATGTATGCTTTGAGTCCTAAACTACCCGGACTTTAGCATTAATAGTAGCTACGCACGGACTCTCGTCACCTCGTGCGTACGTAGCCCCCACAATTAGCAATAATTATTTAATTTTTAATCACCTATGAGGTAATTTTTCCCTCACAAGATTAGACAAGAGACTTACCTCGTCTTGCTCCAATTTAATCCAAAATTTTGCCTTTTCCACGATTATCCAATTCTGTCTGGCTCGAATCTAGCCAAAATAATTCGATACAATCACTAAAAATTATAGAAAATAAATTCTATAAGGAAATACTATATTTTTAATAAAAATCCCGAAATTAATTAAAAATTCGCCCGCAGGGCCCACATCTCGTAATCCGACGAAAGTTATGAAATACGACAACCCATTCAATTACGAGTCCAACCATACCAGTTTCACTCAAATCCGACTCCGAATCGATATCGAAATCTCAAAATTTTATTTTTATGAGATTTCTAAACTTTTCCAAATTTCAATCTCAAAACACTAATTAAATTGTGAAAACAATGATATATTCTTGTATATTGATCAAATCCGAGTTATAATCACTTACCCCAATGTTTTTCCCTTGAAAATCTGCCAAAAGTCGTCTCTGCTCAAGCTCAAGTTCGTCAAAAATGGCAAATGGGACGAATGTCCTCTCTTTGTAACACTGCCTAGCACTTCGGAACTGGCCTCGAACAGGGCCTCGATCGCGGCATCGAACATGTGACTTCGATCAGGGCATCGAGGGTTGGGCCTCGATCCTAGCCCTCGAGCCATACCTTCGATCATGCCATCGAGCCTTACCTTCGATCGCGACTTCGATCAGAGGCTCGAGTCTGGACCTCGGTCATGGCCTCGATCAGGGTATCGAGGTTGGGCTTTCGATCATAGCCTCAATCATTGCATCGAGCTTGAGCCTTCGATCAGGGCATCGAGCATGGGTCTCGATCCTAGCCCTCGAGCCTTACCTTCGATCATGCCCTCGAGCCTTGCCTTCGATCGAGGCTTCGATACTGAGCCTCGTCCCTGGCTTCGACTCAGGCCTCGATCGTGGGCTCGATATCTGGGGCTCGATCTGAGGCTCGATATCTGGGGCTCGATCACAGCCCAGAATATGCAGCAGAAGAGAAAATTGCAGCAGCTTTTTAAGTCCAACCTTTGATGCGTTAACCATCCGAAACTCACCCGAGGCCCTCGGGACCTCAACCAAATATACCAACAAGTCCTAAAACATCATACGAACTTAGTCGAACCTCTAAATCATATCAAACAACGCTAAAACCATGAATCATACCCCAATTTAAGTTTAATGAAATTAAGAGTTTTCAACTTCTACATTCAATGTCGGAACCTATCAAATCAACTCCGATTGACCTCAAATTTTACACACAAGTCATAAATTATATAACGGAGCTATAAAAATTTTTGAAACTGAATTCCGACTCCGGTATCAAAAAGTCAACTCCCCGGTCAAACTTTCAAACTTTAAATTCCTATTTTAGTCATTTCAAGCCTAATTTCACTACGGACTTCCAAAAAAAATTTCGATCACGCTCCTAAGTCCAAAATCACCATACGGAGCTGTTGGAATCATCAAAATTCTATTCCAGAGTCGTTTTCTCAAAATATTGACCGAAGTCAAACTTAGCACTTTAAGGCCAACTTAAGGAACCAAGTGTTCCGGTTTCACCTCAAACACTTCCAAAACCCGAACCAACCGTCCCCGCAAGTCATAAATCATTACAAGCACCTACGAAAAGTTTTATTTTAGGGAATAGAGTTCTAAAAGTTAAAATGACCGATTGGGTCATTACAGTTGATCTCCACCTTATACTGAAACCCCTTTTGTAATCCACATTTTTTATAAGTTTCTTGTCCAGACTTTCTATTTTCTATTTATATTTATGTCAAAATTTAGTTGTTGAGCAGTTGAAATGCCTCAATTATTCTTAACCATATAACTTATAATAACATATCGTAATATATATCTACGTAAACTAAGTTTAAAATCCTTGAAATTTGCTATTGGACAAATGAAAACCCTTGAGTTTCATTGTACCACTGAGTGCAAATCCTTTAATTTTTTCCGCCATACTATTATGAAACTAATAAACTAACTCAAGGTCACTAAAACATGATCATTTTGGAATTGATGTTTAGTGATGGATGAGTAATTAATAAACTAGTTCCCTTTTTTGAAAATTCTTTGACTGTAATTAATTAATTAGTACTTGAAAAGGGCCCCAAAGAGGATGATGATTTCTTTATTTATTACTTTTTCTTGGAATGATGTTGAAGGTGATTTATGATTATGTCTACTCTTTAATTAACACACTTGTTTTCAACAAATTAAGTTGGGTTTGTAACTTTTTAAACGAGGAACACGAGGTATTTCACCTTAGGCATATACCCAAATATGTGTGAAGTCTTAAAATATGTGTGTCAGCATGTGTTATATTAACAGTATCATGACATTTGTTCCATTATTAGTAAATTTAACTTTACCTAACTAAAGTCAATTATACACCATCTCCATATAAAATAATACTATATTAGTATATATAAAGAAATACATAAAAAAGAAAGAATGCACTTTTAATTTCTCAATAACAAAATGCTATTTTCTATCTATGAAAGACATGATTCTCGTAAATTTGCTTGTAGTTTTTCCTTTGCAACTCAAAGAAAGCGAGGATATTGTGCAACCATGGAAGATGGGGGAAAAAAGAATGAAAGATAGTGATTTTTCCTTAATTAATTTCTCTATGTGTTTTTTCTTTTAGATGGAAAAAACAAACATTGAAGTAGTAGCTTTTTTCTAGTTACTTTCTCTCTTTTCGTTTCAATACAAAAATATGGTTGCTTTGAGTTTTACTCTTCTATTTTTTTAATACACATACATTGGACTTACGATTAATTCGGATTCGCGTCTAAAATATATTACAAAGAAAGCTCTATCTACCAAAATTTACATATTCAGTGCTCGAATATGATAATTTTAATTAAAGATGAAAGGGATTGTATCCAAAATACTATTACGATAAGCTGCGTTGAGTTTTACAATGCATCATAAATGGATGGTTAACTTGTCGGCCATAGATATTACCAATGCAATGCCATTTTTTATTGGTGAAACAGTGTAACAGAGGGTCCGTAGCTTCTCCTCCAACATTATAGTTTTTTAATTACTTTTTTATTTAATCCGAATGTCTCTGCGTGGTTATTTGTGTTTTAGGATCGTCCTTGAATTTACAACCTCATTTTTCTTGGGAAAAGTTCTTCATTAAAGAAGTAAATAATATTAAACCAAACATGAAAATTTCTGCTACTCTAATATCAACACGAGAATAAGAATAGTGTTTAACTTCATGTATGGTAATTGAATTTTATCGGGAAAAGTTCCAAAAATGACCTTGTGGTATTCGAAATGGATCAATTATAATCCCCGTTTAAATTTGAATCCAAAAATGACTCTGCCGTTATAAAATGGGTCTAATAATGCCCTTGTGTTATTCAAAATGGATCAATAATGCCTTGAATTTTTTTTTTTAAAATGCTTTTAAAAACTGAAAAATATATATTCTGTAAAAACTAGAAAAAGAAAGGAATTTGTAAAATATATATTTTTAAGTCTTTTCAATTTTTTTAAAGTATTTGTTTTGTAAAAACTGGAAAAAAAACTGGAAAAAAACTCTCCTAAAGCAGTGGACTACATATGCATTAGTTTTAAAAAAATAAAAATATTTTGCAAAATCTTTTTTTTTTCTTTTCAATTTGACGGTTCAATATTTTTTCGGTTTATTTTTATAAAATAAAAAATCTATCATAATTATTGGTACAGTTATAGATTTATATAAAAACATACGGTTTTATTAAAAAAAACCTAAAAATTGGTTCGGCACGGTACGATTATGTCGGTTTAGTCGGTTTTTAAATATTCATTTACAGTTATATGTCGGTTTTTTTAAAATAAATTTCCAGTTTTTTTAAAAAAATAAAATTCAATAAATTTCCAGTTTTTAAATTTTTTTTTTCCAGTTTTTACAAAACAAATACTTTAAAAAACTGAAAAGACTTAAAAATATATATTTTGCAAATTTCTTTCTTTTTCTAGTTTTTACAGAATATATATTTTTCAGTTTTTAAAAGCATTTAAAAAAAAAAATCCAGGGCATTATTGATCCGTTTTGAATAACACAATGGCATTATTAGACCCATTTTATAACGACAGGGTCATTTTTTGGATTTAAATTTAAACGGGGGTTATAATTGATCCATTTCGAATACTATAAGGTTATTTTTGGACCTTTTCCCAATTTTATCTAATAAAGTCACCAGACAATTTTTGTTACGTTAAAATAATTAAACTTCACCTTATAAATGGTTTGATTTTGTAAATGTTTTTCTTGCAACGTTATTACATATAATTACAAACTCTATTTGAACAGTGAAGTATACACACAGCCAAATGTTTAAAAAATGCACGATCTCAAAGCGAAGTGAAAAGAACATTATATTACTAGAGAGGTCTGAGTTTTTGGGCTGTATGTGGGGTTTTCTTTGTTCCGATGAATTAATGGAAGGATAGTACATCAACTGAATAATGAGTATGGTTGAGCCATGATTTGAATGTTATGGTTTGTGATTGTAATCCTTTTAAGTTACTGATTTTTAAATTAATAATTTATATATATTTAATAATTTTTTTAAAATATATATAGTGTTTGAACAAGAGCTATTGAGTTCGGGCGAACTATCTGGCTCCGCCTAGGAAATACTTTTATTCTGAGTCGTCTTGACCACTCAAAGGTGAGGAAGCAGGTCCCATGGTAAGGTTAATTAATTACTGCACATTAATTTTGCATGGACCTACCTGAAAGTGAGAAGAGAATACCACATTTCTGCTATAGACTCCAAACAAGCAAGTGAGTAGGGTGTTCAAACCGAATCGGAAAAATCGCACCAAATTGAAAATCAAACCAAATCGATTAAAAAACTCGATTAGGTTTGGTTTGACTTGGTTTGGTATTGAGTAAAAAAATTCGAATCAAACCGACATATAAAATATATATATATATATATATATATATATATATATATATATATATATATATATATATATATATATATATATATATATATATATATTTAAGACTTTATATTGAATTTTCTTTAAAAAATATTGAAATATTTGGGATCCTCTCATGTGTTAATCTTGAAAGCGTACATTAACGAAAAATATTGTTAGACGGCTAAGAAAATAACTATCATGTGTTACTAAAAAAATTCTCCCATTAGAATATTTTAATAGATCAAATGTTTGTCAAATTTTTTAATATTTACTAAACATATATTTACTTATCAAAACTTTATCTACACTGCTAGAATAATGGCAAAACCCGTCCACAGAATACCGACCGAAATCGGTCGGAAAATAAGCAAATTGGTCGCAAAAGTCAAAGAAAATATTTCTGACAACGGGCACACACACACACAAACACACACACACACACACACACACACACACACACATATATATATATATATATATATATATATATATATATATATATATACACACACACACACACACACATAATCTTGAATGTTTTATTCTCGATCACCTTATTAGTACTTTGCTCGGATACTTCATCAGTGGATCAATTGGAAATTCAATTATATTCGATTAAAATTTACTATAACACATTTAAAAACAAAGTGTATAGTTCTATGTAAGGGTGGCAAGTGGGCTGGTCCCGGGCCGGTCCCAAATTAAACGGGCTAAACGGTCCCGGGATAAACGGTCTTTTTGTAGGGACCGGCCCGAGACCGGGACCGGAACCGTTTGGTCCCGGGCTAAACGATCCCGGCCCGCGGGCTAAATGGGTTAAGTGGGCCCAATAATTTTTTTTAAAAATTAAATAGAAATTAGAGACAAAATAATGTTAAAAATAATATCTAAGTCTAAAGACAAAAATATTGTAAAGAGATATGCCTTGTAATTTTATTATAGCATTAAAAAATATGGCAATATCTTTCTTAGTCTTCATCCCCCTATGGAATGAGCACAACAAGGTGCTGAAACCACCATTGAGAAGAAAAAGAAACTAATCAAGATGTGCCAAAATATAAGTTACATAATACATAATAATTTTTGTTCATACAAGTTACATGATATCTCTTACAAACTTCATAAATCTATCAAGGTCCAGAGGAATTTTCGTTGGTGGTGGCGGAAAAGTAGCTTGGTCATCGCCACTTCCGGGGTGAAGCAACATCCTCTGTAAGTTCAGCTAGCATTTCTTCGTAAGTTTCGTCTTCATCTGGTTGTGATTCAGCAAGTCCAAAATTTCTTCTTTCCGATCGGATTCAATCTCTGAAAAGTACTGATTTTTCCAAACTCTCCCTCATAGACGCTCTATAATCACCGAGTTGAAGTCTTGCTTGACTGAAAGCGCTCTCTGATGCCACTGTTGAAACTTGAATAGTTAAAATATCTCGGGTCATCCTTGAAAGAACCGGAAAATATTTTTCTTTGTCCTTCCACCATTCCAAAAGATTAAAGGAGCCGTTGGGATTCACTTCCTCAATTGCATGCGACAAATAAACTTCAAGCTCATTTAGTTGTAAAAAATTTCTACTACTAGAACCTTGAGAACCCCTAAACCCCGCCCAAGCACTAAGTGCTCTTACTCCCGCAGTTCTTAAACCCCTAAACCTTGCGCTTTTGCATTATCCAATCCTCATCAATCCACTGACTGGTAACAGTAAGGTAATCACAGTCATTACCACTTATACCAATATCAGTTGTAATAGCAACACGACAATTTATATGAGTAAATAAATAGCGCAAATATTATTCATATTCATGTTTATATTTATAAATATCGCTCTTTACGGTTGTGCGAGGTAAACCTTTATAAGTAGGATTAAATTTCTTTTTAATATAATGCACAAAGTTAGGGTCAGAAGAAAAACTATAGGGTAAACACATAACCGTTACCATTTTTGCCAATTCTTCCCAATTTTTTTTTGGATCATAATATAAAATACTACCGGTAACAGTGTTAATTGCCGGTTGAAATTGATTTGAACCGGTACTAGGGTCAACCTGACTAGGAGTATGTAGACTTTTCCCCTCGGCCAAAGCTTTCAGACGAAGATATCTCACTCTATCTTGAGGGTGTTTCATTATGTGTCTAGCCAAAGTTCCCCCCCCTCCCCCCGCGATCCAAAATATTTAAAAACTAACTCTGTGCCACAAGTTTTACACTTAGCCTTATTTTCTGGAATTAGTTGAGTAAAAAATGGCCAAACGGGAGATGTTTCCGTCTGTTTGCTAGGTTGTCTAGAAAAAGTAGGGGTAGTAACAGGAGTATCATATGGGGCATCATTTGGATTAGCAGGGTTATCACTAGTTGGGTTAACATCAGGAGCAGGACTAGTTGGTGTATCATCATCCGGTTGAGTTTTATCAAAATCTATTTCCTCGTCATCATTTTCATCAATAGTTGGATTAGAATAAAGAGCATTCATTAATTCATGGTCTAATTGTTCACCAGCTCTAATATTATGGCAAAATTAACTTTCAGTAAATTGTAATAAACTATTATCGCTATCAAGAATAGCAGGTGTAGGACGGATATGGAGTTTGGTTCGGGGAGCCCGGGGCAGTGGAGGAGGAACAGATTGAGCACTAGATTCGTCACTCTTGGACTTTCCCTTATTTTTACCAAAATATTTTTTTTTAAGGAAGCCATCTTAATTAATAAAGTAATAGAAAATAAATAAAACAAACAAAATTATAAGATTGAAACTTAAGAGTTGGAACGAGTTTACCGAATTGACGAACAACTTGTTGAAAATTGATTATCGTTGAAGACTTCAATTCACCAACTTCACAATTGTTTCACAAATTGTAACAATAAAGTAAACAATAGTAGCAATTATAGAAGAAAATTAGAGAGAGATTGTGATAGATCGATAATTTTGTAAGAAAAAATAAAAGAATGATTGGGTATTTATAGTTGAAAATAGGGAAAAAATATACTTATAAAAAGTTTGGGATTAAAATAAAGTTGGAAGGGGGGTTAAATGGCTATTTTATAAATAGCCAACGACTATTTTTGACAGCCCAACGGCTATATTTTAAATTCTTTTTAAAAAAATAAATAAATAAATAGCTGTTGGGACCGTTTGTCCCGCTAAGGGACCGATCCGGTCCCGAACCGGTGCCGGACGGGCTAAATGGTCCCGGGCCTGGCGGTCCCAAATCATAGGACCGACCCACGAAGACCGGTCCAGGCCCACTAAAATCGGGCCAAACGGTCCTGGACCGTTTAGCCTGTTTGGCCCGCGGTCCCGGGCCTGGACCGGCCCACTTGCCGCCCTTAGTTTTATGAGATGTAGTGCTATATTAATATTTAAGTTTTAGCAACAACAACATATGAATATAGCATATGTTAATATAGCATTAATATGTATATATATATATATGTTGTTGTTGCTACATATGTATGTGTGTGTGTGTGTGTATATATATATATATATATATATATATATATGTGTGTGTGTGTGTGTGTGTGTGTGTAAATACAAAATTAATTAAATATTTAATATTACAATTTAGGATCTTAAATAAATTAAATATTATGTACATATATGTATATATACATACAGAGATAGGATATAGTGTCCATATAAAAGTAATTTAAAAATACACACACACACATACATATATATATATATATATATATATATATATATATATATATATATATATATATATCAATTAAGTATTAAATATTATTTATTTAAAAACTATTTATATAAATTGACTAAAACCGACCAACTTCGGTCGGTATTTTTATTAAATTAATATTATAAAAAATTTAAAACTGAAATACCGACCAAATTCGATCGGAAATGCGGGGTCAAACAGTCAAACACTCCACTAAAAATACCGACCAAATTTTCCGACCGAAGTCAGTTGGAAAATTATAATTTAGGTTGCCCAGCAACAGGTTTCTTCCCCATTTTTCTCTTTTCTCTTTCTCTCATTCTTTCTTCTACATCCGCCAACCCTTCCCAAATTCTACCCAAATCGACTCATCACTCCTTTCTCACCCAAAATCCCCCCCCCCCCCCCCACCACCACCACACACACACACTTCGTCTCTCCTCGTTCTCCGTTGGTCCCACCTCTGTCGCCCACCACTGCTCCTCCGCCCACTGGCGCGCCACTTCCAAAATAATATCCCTCTCCTCTCTTTGAAGGTTAGTTATCTATACTTGTTAATTTTAGTTATTTAAGTTCTTTCAATTGTATAAACTAGGGTTTACAATTTGGGATTTTGGGATTATTTTAATTGATTATAATTCTTTAGATTTAAGGTTTACTCTAATTAATTTTGTTTATGATATCATGTAAGGTACTTGCTTAATTAGCTAAAAAAAAAAATTAAAATTTTATTTCTCATGATTTAGGGCTTATTAAACTATGATTTAGGGCATATTAAATTATAATTTAGGGTTTATTAATTATGATTAATAGTAAGTAAGTTAGTCTAATTGAATGACTTAACTAATTAATTATGATTAATAGTAAATATTGTACTTTGTAACTAAAGTTTATTATGTAACTTAATTCTATAAATTAATTTGAATTATGATTAATATAACATGTAATGTATTTATTCTTTATGTAGATGAAATATCGTAGTTGGATGTATAATATGAATTATCCTAATCGTCGGTTTTTTAGGGAGAAATTTATAGAAGGGGTTACGGAATTTATTAGGCATGCAATGTCACTTGAACTTTTTCAGATTGGAGGGATGACTAGGTCTCCTTGTACGAAGTGCAAGTGTTTGAATTTTTTGGGTTCGGAGGATGTTACGACTCATCTTTATAGAAAGGGATTTATGGATAATTATTTTGTGTGGACTAGTCATGGAGAGGTTTATGGTACTGATGGTGTATTGTTGGTTCCCCAAGTACACGCAAGTATACGTGGTCGTCAAGTAATAAAGTGACTCGAAAGTCGGATGTCGAACCCACAGAGACTTAGATCAATCGTTAGATAAGCAAACTAAAATCAGTTAATTGTCCAAAATAATCAAGAGTGGTGTTTTTTTATTAATCTACTATTGCGAAAATTAAACAAGTAACAACTAATTTATCAAGAATGCAAATGTGTATGATGAGATTTTACTTCAGAGGAGATGAAAATTCCAGGGTTGTGGTTGGTTTATCAATCCTATTAATTTCAATAATCACGCTAGTTAATCCAGATTATCTATGGTTGCTAATTAACCGGATCGTTTATATGAATAGTATGTTCCCACAATACTACTCGGCAGTCCACAATATATCAATCATATATTCCTATGGTATTGAGTATATCATGAACGAATATAATACGATATTCAATTAAGCAATATTGTCAGGTATATTCCTATCCTAACCGTGAAATCTTTCCCCGAGCCACGGGTTCAGAAACAAGCTCTCTCTAATTTTACGTAATCTATGCATGGCTTTCCCAAGCATAGCATAGATAGTAAGGTGAATTGGTAGCTACAATAATTCACAAGTTAAAACTAGAATTAAAAAAACAACCACAAGATGATAATCCGAATTAACAAAGATGTAATTAATAAACGTTAATAATCATGTCAACCACAACCCTAGAACTAGAGTGCTTAGCCACTCATGTTCGTAGTAATAATTTTTTAAGTATTTTGCATAAAGAAATTACAAAGAAATGATAAAGGGATGAAAAACTCTATAATTTTCTCCTCCAAAAGTTATTCCACGTGATGTTCTTGCCTCAAGTCGCAAAAACTCCCTTAAAAATGGTGTTTAATGACTATTTATATGTATAGGGAAGAGACCCAAACGAAATAACCAAGTCCAAAACCAAATAGGAGACAAAATAAGCTTTAAAAACCCGGAACACGCTCGCCGTAGACCGTGCCTTGCAACCTCTATAGCACGCTTGGTCTCGCGATAACCCTCGCGGCGCCCGCTCCATCGCGGGCTAAATTGCTCGCGTCACATGCTCTATAACGAGCTAGATTTCTCGCGTCGCCCAGAATTGAGTTCGACTTCTTGCTGTGTAACATCGAATAAAATGTTAAGAACTCAATTATGTGCCCAACTGCTTAGCTTTAATTCAATTTTTTTGCTGCCTAACTTTTCAAACTCATTTCTCTTTCTCGTTTCTATTTCTTTTTTCAAATTCACCTGCATTGTTTCTTTTTGTCTCTTCAATCATTGCTCCACATAGCATTATAATGCTTCTAATCAATAAATGATCATGGTCCATTCTTGTAGTGTATAAAATACACATAAACTCTCTACTTTGTTCCCAATTTTATCTTCAACGTACCTACACATAAAATAGACTCAATTAAGCACAAATATACTATAGTTTAGCATTAAGGCCCCAAAATGTAAGGTAAGTAATGCACTAAAAATATATAATTATAGCGAAACATCATGTATTTCATAATGTAGTTGTTGGTGAAAGTAGTAGGTCGGTGGAGAATAGTGTTCAACATCCTAGATACCATGAAATGGCTGTGGATGCTTTTGGGATGCACTTCGATTTTGAAACCCATGAAAGTGTTGAACAACCTCTTAACGAAGAGGCAAAATATATTTATGAACAGTTAGAGGCCGCTGGTCGTCCACTAAGTGAAGGGAGTATGCACTCTCAATTGTCTGTTGCGGTTAGATTATTAAGTATCAAATCAGGTATCAATATTTCTCAAGCGGGAATTGATTCTTTCATTGACCTTATGAGTGAACTAGTTGACCCAACTTTCAACATACCTGAAGATTTATATAAGGCTAAGAGATTTATTTCTAAATTAGGACTCTCGTCTATGAGAATCGATTGTTGTGAAGATGGTTGCGTGTTGTATTATAAGGGTGATGTAGATTTAGAAAGTTATAAACTTTGTGAAAAACCTCGTTTTAAGCGGGTTTCCAGCGGGAAGAAGGTTGATGTGAAGTCGATGCATTACTTACCTCTTATTCCTAGATTAAAGAGGTTGTACGCATCGATGAGTTTCGCTCCTCATATGAGATGGTACTATGAAAAAAGAAGGTTGCCGGGTGTTATATGTCATCCTTCAGATGGGGAAGCTTGGAAGTATTTCGATAGGACGTATCCGGATTATGCTAGTGAGGCGAGGAATGTTCGGTTGGGTTTGTGTGCTGATGGTTTCACGCCATTTTATGTTTCCACAATACCTTATTCATGCTGGTATATCTTTATTTCACCGTATAATCTTCCGCCTGAAATGTGTATGACTCTTCCATATATTTTCTTAAATTGTATTATTCCCGGTCCCCACAATCCAAAGATGTCACGACCCAAAATCCAACTAGTCGTGATGGCACCTAACCCAACCCTCTAGGTAAGCCAACTTTCAATCATCCAATTCCAATAATAATTATTAAAGCAATTTAAGTGAATAAAGATCTTAATCTTATACAATCCTTAAGAACTGGTAGTACAAATCATGAGCTTCTAAGAATAGAGTATACAAAGCGGAAATAAAATAAATACATAGTCTGTTTGAATAATACATAAACAAAGCTTTTATAAATATAAGGCTACCCTGAATAAGAGGCAGCTACAACATGAACGCATGTACATCTTCAAGTCCCGCAACCATCGAGCACTGCAACAACAACAACTAACATCTGCACGCAATGTGCAGAAGTGTAGTATCAGTACAACCGACCCCATGTACTAAGTAAGTAACAAACCTAGCCGTAGGTTGAAAGTAGTGACGAGCTTCTACTAAGGTCGGGTCCATAACCAATAGTCTACAACAGTCCATAACAACATAAAGCAAATAATACCAGAAGTAACTCAGAGATAAAATGCTTAGCCAAATCATGATTTCAAAAATAACAGTTCTTCCTTCAAATACATCAGTGAAAAACTAAATAGTTTACCGAAGTTGCCAAAAATATGAATAGTTTGAAAACAATAATTTCTCCCAAAATTCTTTTCATAATAAATAAGATGTTTCATTTTCCTTCCGGATAACCCGTGTAAAACAAATGCATCACTATGCCCATCTGTAAAAATATGTGAGAAATCATGAATGATGTGATGTTGTACAGCATGAGAAAAATACATCTCTATGCTTGTATGTCATGTGTGCATGACAATGCGATGCAACTCGGTGATAAAATCACAAACAGCCCCTCGGGCAGAACATCACTCATATACAGCCCCTCGGGCAAACCTCACAGTCATTCATGCCTCTCGGGCATACCTCACAGTCACTCGTGCTACTCGAGCATACCTCACAATCACTCATGCCTCCCAGTCACTCAGCACTCGGCACTTGGCACTCACACTCAGTAGGTACCTGCGCTCACTGGGGGTGTGTACAAACTCCGGAGGGGCTCCTACAACCCAAGCTCTATAATCTGCACGGACAACTCACGTGCTGCACGGACAACTCACGTGCTATAATATCATATCAGAATCCGCACGGACAACTCACGTGCCATAATAAGCCAATAAGGCCTACTGCAGGCGGGCAACACCGATCCATATAATAGTAATAATATATATAAAGCCAACATGGCCTGCTGCGGTGTGCAACCCGATCCCAAAATATTCTCACAATCAGGCCCTCGGCCTCCCTCAGTCATCAATCTCTCCAGTCTCTCTTTCATGGGCTCACAATGTCATGAGAATAGCCCAAAAATGATGATATGATGCATCAATAAATAACAACAAAGACTGAGATATGATATGCAATGAAATAAATATGACTGAGTATGAATTTTCAATTTAAACAAATAATTCACAGCAATATGATCTCTGTGGGTCCCAATAATACTGTCACATAACCTCAACATAATTTTTAATATACTTTTTAGCTCAATTTCTTTAACTCATAAAATCGCATGGAAAATGCCAAGATCATCTAACTATAAAATTTCACAGAAATAATTATGTCACAATTTCTATAGTGCACGCCCACACGTCTGTCACCTAGCATGTGCGTCACCTCCAAACAATTCACGAAATACATATATTCAGGGTCCATACCCTCAACTCCAAGATTAGAAGAGTTACTTACCTCGAACAAGCCGAATCCAATATCGAGCAAGCTAAACAATGCTTCAGAAATCCCATTATGTGCGTATCAACTCCCGAACGGCTCGAATCTACCACAATTAATTTGATTCAGTCCACACAATCTATAGAAATTAATTCCATATCAAAATGCTAATATTTTTCACAAAATCCGAAATTACGCCCCCAAAATTCACCAGTGGGGTCCATATCTCAAAATCTGACGAAACTCACAAAATACGACAACCCATCCAATTACAAGTTCAACCATACTAATTTCACTCAAATCCGACTCCAAATTGGTATTCAAACTTGAAAAATTCATTTTGTGACATTATAGAAATTTACTTTTATTTCTCTTGAAGATTCAATAATCTTACACCAAAAATGAAGATTAATTCATGGAATATAATCACAAGGGAGTTAAGAACACTCACCTCAAGTTGTGTGGAAAATTTCCTCTCCAAAATCGCCCAACCCGAGCTCCAAAATCCGAAAATGGGTGAAAATATCGAACCCTCGAATTTAAGGTTTTGTCCCAGCAATTTCCGCATCTGCGGACAAGGGGTCGCACCTGTGACCCTCGCTTCTGCGGATAAAATTGCGCGCTTGCAAAAATAGCCGGCCTTCTCAAACCTCGCATCTGCGGCACCTTCTCGCATCTGCGGGCTCGCAGATACGCATTCCCCTTCGCACCTGTGTTCGCCCCACGCCAGCCCCAGTCCGCATCTGCGCCAACACCTTCGCAGATGCGGCAAATTTCTCGCACCTGCGAGCACTGCCCAGTTCCACACTTGGCCGATTCTGCGACGGATTTTCGCGCACATGCGGCTTCGTACCTGCGATCAAAAGCTTCGCATATGCGATCACACCAGTAGGCAGCAGTTCAAGAAATGTTTCAAGTTGAATTTGATCTGTTAACCATCCGAAACTCACCCGAGCCACTTGGGACCCCATCCAAATACACCAACAAGTTCTAACACACACTACGGACCTACTCAAGGCCTCAAATCACATCAAACAACCTCAAAAATACGAACTACACATGGATTCAAGCCTAATAAATTTCAAAATTTCCAAATTCTACAAATGACGCCGAAACCTATCAAATCACGTCCCATTGACCTCAAATTTTATACACAAGTCACATTTCACATTACAGACCTATTCAAATTTCCAGAATCGGATTCCGACCTCGATATCAAAAAGTCAACCCCCCCGTCAAACTTCCCAAAAATTCAACTTTCGGCATTTCAAGCCAAATTCCACTACGTGCCTCCAAGTAATTTTTCGGACACGCTCCTAAGTCCAAAATCATCATACGGAGCTATTGGAATCATCAAAACTCCATTTCGGGGTCGTTTATACATAAGTCGACATCCGGTCACTATTTTAACTTAAGTTTTAAACCTTGAAACTAAATGGTCCAATTCATTCCAAAACCTCACCGGACCTGAACCATTTACCCCGACAATTCACACAACAACTGTGAAGTACAATTTGAGAAGTAAACGGGGTTGTAATACTCAAAACGACCGGTCGGGTCATTACATTCTCCCCCACTTAAACATACGTTCGTCCTCGAACGTGCCAAGAGTTGTTTCCAAGCCATCAAATCACTGTTCCATCTTACCACACACGTACCCGGGGGTGAACCCACGTCACCCTATTCCATATAAGCTTGACAACACAATACAACTGAAATCATTGATTTAACTTTAGCTCATAAGCCTTGGAATTTAATTTCCAACCTTTAGAAAAATTTTTTCAAGGCACAAATCTTACGTTTACACACTGTATGAGTCCGAACAAATTGCATCAATCTATAACTATAACCACATATATAATCAACCAACATATTACACAACTCGCATGCTCGTAGCACCATTCCTGATCGCAGTGACTACTCCAAAACCAATCACATACTAGTATTAAACCCATATCGAACAAAACCTCATTCCAAAACCTTCGTACACTGTTGATAATAAAAGAAACACGCGAAATTTCATGACCATTCACCAGATCAACAAGTCACGGAGCTCTCTCGCCCCAACCAGAATCGTAATCACTTTCTGAGTCGACTTTCAATAGTATACTCCCGAATATACCGAAATTAAACCTGATAGTACCCATTCCAGGTCCAATGACTTTATATTACTAAACATAATTGTTCCATAGACATACCGCACCAATATAACTCGGAGCCACAACCCGTGCCATCCATGCACCAATACGCAACCATTCAAATGTACTCAGTCATGAAAAAAATGACTCAAATGAGAGAACTGCCCCGCCAGATTAACAAGTACTGCCACAACGAAATGCTGAAAATTCATCACACACCGTAGAACCATCACCCGATCCTAACACAAGGTTCATACCTTAACATAGCTTCGCTGCAGTGCGTGACCCTATCCAAACGATAGTCCATAATATATACCTCGAGCCACCCCGCTCAAAATCAATAACCACATAGAGGCAAATGACATAAATGCCACACAAAACCTGAAAGAAAATAACCATTACGCAATCGATCATGCAATACCCAAATACTCATCACACTCAAATTCCGCTATAAAGTTCAAATAGAACCGCACCATCTGTGCACATAACCAATGAATCACAACTCCTCGTAGCATAAAGGAGTAACTCACAGATCATTTCATAACATGAATAAGCTCAACATCAACAGAATGACACATCTCTCAATAATAGCAGTATGGAGCCAGCCATTCCGGCTCGTTGTAGAATACACATCTTAATTGGGCCTACCTATGGACCCCAAATCAATTCGGGTTACCCAAAAATAGATAAAAATCCCTCCGAAAATCCATAATGACTGAATCATAACACATTTTATCATCTGGCTAGCTCTGGGCACAACTTCACAGTCCACAACCATGAAACAATCTGCTCGTGAGAACTCCCAATCTCCAAATCCATAGAACACGCGAATCACCATATTTGATTTCATCTCCACCGCCTGAATGCCTAACACTTCTCTCATACACGATCATCCCACGAGAAATACTTTAAAAGTTCTTCAGTGCCACTTGACAAAATTTGAATATCAACAGTCGATCAACCAGGAAGATGCCCCAATACCTATGAGATATCCATAATTCAAAATATAGTGTGCCTTCTGAAATGTACACTCTACTCACGCAATACCAAATAGTTATAGCATTCATCTAAACATCGAAAACTGTTCATGCCCTATAAGAATTTATGACCTCCCTTTCAAAGCTAAACCATGGCCTTGCACACGCCAAACTTAATCCTACATAACACACCGCATCTATCATGCCATCATTTGAAAAATACGAGAACCTCATAATCATTCTGAGTCACAATTAAAATACATATCTGATCAGTCAGAAGCCTTACATTTGATCCCATCCGATAAATAATCACAATACTCAACATGCTCCTCAGGCCGATAGGAAAATACTCATCTCAAACCGTGGTAGAAAACCTCGAGAATGCTTTGGAATTTATTTGCACATAATCAGGCCATCAGAGTTGAATCTCTCTAATCAACCAAGTCACGCAGGTCGCCAAGCCCAGGTGTATTGCCACAAAGTACTTGTAGAAAACCCCCACATCATAAGCACCCAAAGAACCGATCATATCCATTACCATACTGATCCAACCTACTACCCGTTTGTCTTATTTTCTCCGAGTTTCTTCTAAATCTGTCTTCAGATTAATACTTCTCCTTGCTAAAACGCCACGATCTTTAGCCACAGCTCACCCCACAAACCTAGCATAGAACCACAATGCTCTACGACCCATAAGCAATTGTATTCTTCTTAAACACCTTCAAAAATACCACAACTATAACACTCACTCTGAGAATACCTTATGTGAATTTGAAATTGTTCTTCTTACCTTCCTTATATAAAAATGTAGAATCCATAGTCATATAGAATTTCCGCAAGTCCAGGTACCATCAAATGCAAATCTCTGATTTTATCCATACACAAGTTCGGAAACATTCTCAATTGCTATATATAATTCTCAAACCCACTAGAATTTTCTCGGGAGTCACCCACTTTACTTAAATCTAATTGCACCGCCTAAATGGGCCAAAAGACACGTGCCCCATTAGCACCACAGTACTCAAAGAAGTAACTCTACTTTAACACCATATATCAAATTCATACTCCGTGCGCACTATATCATTCACCAATAACAACTCACTCATCCCACGAATTTCATATACTCATACGTGTAATATAATCCTTAACTAGAAATTTCCTTATTCGAGTCATCCTCGATCTCAACTTCTGCAAGTCATAGCTAACTTAGAAGTATGCCTAGGACCAAAATTAAAATTTAACACCTAACTATGAAATCAAATTGTCAATAGCAGACTCCCCCACTTGGCTCAAAGCCATAGATTAAAACATTCCATAACTCACAATACCAATACTCTCTTACTTCCATAATGCCACAGTCAGTTCAACGAAACTTTTTCCCAAGTTCATACAACGCCAACCATAAAAATACCTCAATCATCCGCTAAGCTCGTATTCATCCTCTTAACACACAAGTCAACTTTCTCAATCAGATTCAGATTCAAATCTCCACCCATACACCTCGTCGACAGAAAAGAAACTCTATACTAACATCATAAGGAATACACATACATAGATTACTCCACAGGAGATAATCCACATGCTTAGCCTCAAACTGGTATCTTGTTATACCCTTTCACAGTCACAATTACTATGCAATCACTTAGTCTATCCGAGTCCAAACTCATTAATCAGACATGAGAGTTTGGCATGTCCCAAAATTTAACAATATGAAAGATACTTCAAAACATTCATTACTCGAGACTGTTCGTCACATCAAATCGAAAATCAAGCACCTAATGGCCTTTCTTTTACATTTCAAGGAAACACTTCTCGTCATATTCCAATCGTCTTAACACATCTCGCGGTAATATCATACCCATCACACCGCCATTCCACCGCTCATCGAGCCACAAATTCCACTGTAGGGTCATTACCGGATATATAAGTCCAATTGTACAAGTTACAACTAAAGCTACCGAGCTTAAGCTGCGGACTGGCCCATCACCAAAACACAGAATACTCATCTCGAACTTTGTTTATGGAATCATAAGCCGATGATGCACAGCTGATACCGAGCGCTCATGTGCGCATACGAATATGTGGAAGGAATTCAAAGAGTTTAAGTCTCAAACTGAATCAATCTCGCACGATAAGGAAAGAAAGATGGGAAGTATATATCCTAAATGCCCCGTAGCCTCTCGAAGATAAGTACGGACATCATCATACTGATCTGCATGACTCTACTAGATACTTGCTCATGACTTGTAGAACCTATGAACCTAGAGCTCTGATACCACCTTGTCACGATCCAAAATCTAACTAGTCGTAATGGCACCTAACCCAACTCCCTAGGTAAGCCAACTTTCAATTATCCAATTTCAATAATAATTATTAAAGCAATTTAAATGAATAGAGATCTTAATCTTATACAATCCCCAAGAACTGGTAGTACAAATCATGAGCTTCTAAGAATAGAGTATACAAAGCAGAAATGAAATAAATACATAGTTTGTTTGAATAATACATAAACATAGATTTTATAAATCTAAGGTTACCCTGAACAAGAGGCAGCTACAACAGGAACACAGGTACATCTTCAAGTCCTGCAATCATCGAGCACAGCAACAACAACATCCAACATCTGCACGCAATGTGCAGAAGTGTAGTATCAGTACAACCGACCCCATGTACTAAGTAAGTAACAAACCTAGCTGTAGGTTGAAAGTAGTGACGAGCTTCTACCAAGGTCGGGTCCATAACCAATAGTCCACAACAACCCATAACAACATAAAACAAATAATTCCAGAAGTAACTCAGAGATAAAATGCTCAGCCAAATCATGATTTCAAAAATAACAGTTCTTCCTTTCAAATACATCAGTGAAAACCCAAATCGTTTGCCGAAGTTGCCAAAAATATGAATAGTTTTGAAAACAATAATTTCTCCCAAAACTCTTTTCAATAATAAATAAGATGTTTCATTTTCCTTCTGGATAAACCGTGTAAAACAAATGTATCACTATGCCCATATGTAAAAATGTGTGAGAAATCATGAATGATGTGATGTTGTAATACATGAGAAAAATACATCTCTATGCATGTATACATGCCAATGCGATGCAACTCAGTGATAAAATCATAAACAGCCCCTCGGGCAGAACATCACTCATATACAGCCCCTCGGGCAAACCTCACAGTCACTCATGCCTCTCGGGCATACCTCACAGTCACTCATGCCACTCGAGCATACCTCACAATCATTCATGCCACTCAGGCATTCCTCACAATCACTCATGCTAGTCACTCAGCACTCGGCACTCGGCACTCACACTCAGTAGGTACCTGCGCTCATTGGGGGTGTGCACAGACTCCGGAGGGACTCCTACAGCCCAAACGCTATAATCTACACGAATAACTCACGTGCTATAATATCATATCAGAATCCGCACGGATAACTCACGTGCCATAATAAGCCAATAAGGCCTGCTGCAAGTGGGCAGCCCCGATCCATATAATAGTAATAATATATATAAAGCCAACATGGCCTGTTGCGGCGTGCAACCCGATCCCAAAATATCCTCACAATCGGGCCCTCGGTCTCTCTCAGTCATCAATCTCTCGAGTCTCTCTCTCATGGGCTCACAATGTCATGAGAATAGCCCAAAAATGATGATATGATGCATCAATAAATAACAACAAAGACTGAGATATGATATGCAATGAAATAAATATGATTGAGTATGAATTTTCAATTTAAACAAATAATTCATAGCAATATGACCTATGTGGGTCCCAATAATACTGGCACATAACCTCAACATGATTTTTAATATGCTTTTTAGCTCAATTTCTTTAACTCATAAAACCGCATGGAAAATGCCAAGATCATTTAACTATAAAATTCCACAGAAACAATTATGTCACAATTTCTATAGTGCACGCCCACACGTCCGTCACCTAGCATGTGCGTCACCTTCCAGCAATTCACGAAATACATATATTCGGGGCCCTCAACTCCGAGATTAGAAGAGTTACTTACCTCGAACAAGCCGAATCCAATGTCGAGCAAGCTAAACAATGCCCCAGAAATCCTGATATGTGCGTATCAACTCCCGAATGGCTCGAATCTACCACAATTAATTTGATTCAGTCCACACAATCTATAGGAATTAATTCCATATCAAAATGCTAATATTTTCCACAAAATCCGAAATTACGCCCCCAAAAATCACTCGTGGGCCCACATCATGAAATCTGATGAAACTCACAAAATATGATAACCCATCCAATTACAAGTTCAACCATACTAATTTTACTCAAATCCGACTCCAAATCGGTATTCAAACTTGAAAAATTCATTTTGTGATATTATAGAATTTTTTTTCTATTTCTCTTGAATATTCAATAATCTTACGCCAAAAATGAAGATTAACTCATGGAATATAATCACAGGGGAGTTAAGAACACTTACCCCAAGTTGTGTGGAAAAGTGTCTCTCCAAAATCGCCCAACCCGAGCTCCAAAATCCGAAAATGGGTGAAAATGTCGAACCCTCGAATTTAAGGTTCTGTCCCAGCGATTTCTGCATCTGCGGACTTGTCACGATCCAAAATTCCAACCTGTCGTGATGGCGCCTATCTCAATACTAGGCAAGTCGATAATCTCGATAAACCATAATTTCTCTTAAGTTTGAAAATATAATAATTTAATACAGTAAATTCCCATAAATACTGACACGAACACTCCCCAAAACCTGGTGTCACTGAGTACATGATCATCTAATATGAATACAAGTCTAGAAAATATGGTCTATAATAGTCTGATACCAAATACAGTAAACAAGGAGATAGAGAAGGAGAGACAAGGTCTGCGAAACACGGCAGCTACCTCAAAATCTCCTGAAAATCAACTGTACGGAAGAATCAACACCTGCTATGTCCGGGAACACCTGGATCTGCACACGAAGTACAGAGTGTAGTGTGAGTACAACCAACTCAGTAAGTAACAATAATAAATAAAGAACTGAAAATAGTGACGAGCTACACAGCTACAATTCATATTCAGTAGTTCCAGCAAAGAGTAGACATGCTTTCAAATATAACAGTTTAATGTCAAATCATTTTTTATACAGTTCATATTTATATAATCCATATATAAAATCTTTTAGAGATTTCACAACAATGACAGATAGCAACTAGGTGCAACAACAAATAGAAATCAAGCACAACCTCTCAGGACAACAATTACTCACCGGGCTCCCAGCCCTCATCACTCACACTCAATGGGTATCCGCGCTCACTGAGGGTGTACAGACTCTGGAGGGGCTCCTACAGCCCAAGCGCTATAATCTGTACGGATAACTCACGTGTTGCACGGACAACTCACGTGCCATAATATAAATATCTGGATCCGCACGACAAACTCACGTGTTGCACGGCCAACTCACCTGCTATAGTATAATATAAGGATTCGCACGGCCAACTCACGTGCTATAGTATCAATATCTCACAATCAGGCCCTCGGCCTCACTCAGTCATAAATCTCTCTAGTCTCCCGGGCTCTAAAAAATCATGAAATCAGCCCAAACAACAATGATATGATGTATCAATAATAATAACAGAGACTGAGAAAAATTGAGCAAGTAAAAACTGAGACTGAGTACATATAGCATTTAGCAGGTAATTCAACAAGTACGCGACCTTTGTGGGTCCCAACAGTACTATTACATAGCCTAAGCATGATTTCTAACAAGATTTACACTCAAATTTTATCAACACATAGAAATCATATAGCTAACAACTAATTATTCAACTTTACAGTTCCTGGGACGGACCAAGTCATAATCCCCTCGGTGCACGCCTACACGCCCGTCACCTAGCATGTGCGTCACCTTCAAAATAATCACATGATACCAAAATCCGCGGTTTCAAACCCTCACGACCAGATTTATAACTGTTACTTACCTCAGAGCGTGAAATTCTTTACTCTGCTATGCCTTTGCCTGGCAAATCGGTCTCCGAATGCCTCGAATCTAGTCACAAATAATTCGTTTCAGTCAATAAAATTTATTGGAATTAACTTCATAAGAAAATACTAATTTTCCATAAAAATCCAAATTTTAGCTCAAACATCGTCTGTAGGGCCCATGTCTCGGAACTCGGCAAAAGTTACAAAATCTGGAAGCCCATTTAACCACGAATCTAACCATACCAATTATATCAAAATCCGACCCCAACTCGACCCTCAAATCTTCAATTTAAACTAAGAGGGTTTTCAAACTTTTCCAATTAATTCACCAATTAAATGATAAAAACAACCATGGATTCGGGTAATTTAACCAATATTGAGTTAAGAACACTTATCCTATTATTTTCCTTGAAAAACTTCCGAAAATCGCCTCTTCTCGAGCCAAATTCGTCAAAAACTGAAAATGGGACGAAGTCCCATTTTGAGAACTTAAACTCTCTGTCCAGACCTCTCTTCTTCGCGAACTTGACAGGTCCCTCGCATTCGCGAAGCACAACTCGACTGCCCACAAATTTAACTCTTCGCGAATGCGAAGCTTTGCAAATCTTACCCTTCGCGAATGCGACCACCGCTTCGCGAACGTGAAGCTTTACTAGCTCAGACCTTCGCGAACGCGACCGCCACCTCGCGAACGCGTAGAACAAGGACCCGGGGGTCCCCAATAGCCTTACTTCTCTTCGCGAACGCGACACTTCTCACGCATTCACGATGCACACACAGACCAAACCTTCACGTTCGCGTTCGCGTTCGTGTCCTCCCCTTCGCGGACGCGAAGAACAAAACCTCACACTTAGAAAACACTCTTCGCGAACGCGAAAGAGAAAATCAGAAAAATGCAGCAGCAGATTTAGCAATCTCACCAAGGCCAAAAATGATCCGTTAACCATTCAAAACTCACCCGAGCCCCTCGGGACCTCAACCAAATATACCAACAAGTCCTAAAACATCATACGGACTTAGTCGAAACCTCAAATCGCCTCAAACAACGCTAAAACCATGAATTACACCCTAATTCAAACCTAATGAACTTTGAAATTTCTAATTTCTACAAACGACTCCGGAACCTATCAATTCACGTCCGATAGACCTCAAATTTTGCACACAAGTCATAAATGACATAACGAAGGTATTCAAATTTTCAGAATTGGATTCTGACCCCGATATCAAAAAGTCAACCCCCGGTCAAACTTCCCAAAAATTCAACTTTCGGCATTTCAAGCCTAAAATCCTCTACGGACCTCCAAATAATATTTCGGACACACTCCTAACCCCAAAATTACCATACATAGCTATTGGAATTATCAAAATTCAAATCCGAGGTCGTTTACACATAGGTCCATATCCGGTCCACTTTTCTAACTTAAATTTTCTATTGTGAGACTAAGTGTCTCATTTCACTCTGAATTTCTTCCGGACCCGAATCTACTAACCCGGTAAGTCATAAAACAACTATAAAGCATAAATTGAGCAGTAAATGGGGGAACTGGGTTATAATACTCAAAAAAACATGCCGGGTCGTTACATTCTCCCCCTTTTAAACAAACGTTCGTCTTCGAACGGGTTTAGAACAATACCTGGAGTCTCAAATAAGTGTGGATATTTGCTCTGCATCTCCTGATCAATCTCCCAAGTAGCTTCTCTGGCTGGCTGGCCTTTCCACTCCACTTTCACTAATGATATGCTCGTTGACCTCAGCTTTCTAAACTGTTGGTCTAAAATAGCCACCAGTTCCATGTCATAAGTCAAATTACCGTCCAACTGTACTGTACTGAAATCCAGAATATGAGACGGATCCCCGACATACTTTCAGTGCATGGATACATGGAATACTGGATGAACACCTAATAGACTAGGTGGCAAAGCAAGTTCATAAGCCACCTCTCCAATTTTCTTAAGTATCTCAAAAGGCCCAATATACCGAGGGCTCAACTTGCCCTTGTTCCCGAACCTCAACACACCCTTCATGGGTGAAATCTTGAGCAGAACCTTCTCCCCCACCATGTGAACAACATCAAGAACCTTCCTGTCGGCATAACTCTTCTGCCTAGATTGTGCCGTGCGAAGCCGTTCCTGAATCACTTTGACCTTCTCTAAAGCATCCTGAACCAAGTCAATACCGAATATCCTAACCTCACTCGACTCAAACTAACCCACCGGATATCGGCATCGTCTCCTATATAAAGCTTCATATAGAGCCATCTGAACGCTTGACTGGTAGCTATTATTGTAAGAAAACTCTGCGAGTGGCAGAAATTGATCCCAAGAACCCCCAAAATCAATGACACAAGTGTGTAGAATATCCTCCAATATATGAATAGTGCGTTGGGACTGTCCGTCCATCTGAGGGTGAAATGTTGTACTCAACTGAACCTGTGTGCCTAATTCTCGCAGCACTGCCCTCCAAAACTGTGAGGTAAACTGCGTACCCCGATCTGAAATAATGGACACTGACACACCGTGTAGGCGAATAATCTCGTGAATATAAATCCCAGCCAACCGCTCCGAAGAATAATTAGTACCGACTGGAATAAAATGTGCAGATTTGGTCAACCGATCTACTATAACCCAAACAATATCAAACTTTGTCAAAGTCCGTGGGAGTCCAACTACGAAGTCCATGGTAATACGCTCCCACTTTCACTCCGGAATTTCAAGTCTCTGATGCTCGTACTTTACCTGTTGACAATTTAAACACCGAGATACAAACCCAACTATATCTTTCTTCATTGGCCTCCACCAATAGTGCTGTCTCAAATTCCGATACATCTTCGCGGTGCCTGGATGAATAGAGTACCGCGAACTGTGAGCCTCCTGGAGAATCAGCTCACGTAAACCATCTACATTAGGCACACATAGCATGCCCTGCATCCGTAATACACTGTCATCTCCAATAGTGACTTCCTTGGCATCACCGTGCTTAACCGTGTCCTTAAGGACAAGCAGATGTGGATCATCATACTGGCGCTCTCTGATGCGATCATATAAAGAAGACCGAGAAACCACACAGGCCAAAACTCGATTCGGCTCGGAAATATCCAATCTAACAAACTGATTAGCCAAGGCCTGAACATCCAAGGCTAAAGGCCTTTATGCTATCGGTAAGTATGCTAAGCTGACCAAACTCTCCGCCTTATGACTCAAGACATCAGCCACCACATTGGCCTTTCCGGGATGATAGAGAATAGTGATATCATAATTCTTAAGCAAATCCAACCACCTTCGCTACCGCAAGTTAAGATCCTTCTATTTAAACAAGTGTCATAGACTCCTATGATCGATATATACCTCACACTGGACACCGTACAAGTAATGCCGCCAAATTTTCAAGGCATGAACAATAGCTGCTAACTCAAGATCGTGGACTGGATAATTCTTCTCATGTACCTTTAACTGTCTGGACGCATAGGCAATCACCTTACCGTCTTGCATCAACACTGTATCGAGACCAATACGCGACGCATCATAATACACAATATAAGACTCTGAACCTGTGGGCAACACCAATACTGGAGTTGTAGTCAAAGCTGTCTTGAGCTTCTGAAAGCTCTCTTCACATTCATCCGACCACCTGAATGGAGCACCTTTCTGGGTCAATTTAGTCATAAGTGATGTAATAGACAAGAAACCCTCCACGAAACGACGATAATAACCGGCCAAGCCAAGAAAACTCCGAATCTCAGTAACTGAGGATCGTCTGGGCCAATTCTAAACTGCCTCTATTTTCTTCGGATCCACCTTAATTCCTTCACTGGACACTATATGTCCCAAGAATGCCACCGAACTAAGTCATAACTCACACTTAGAGAATTTGGCATAAAGTTGCTCATCTCTCAGCCTCTGTAATACAATACCTAAATGTTGTGTATGCTCCTCCTGGCTACGCGAGTACACTAGAATATCATCAATATATACTACGACAAATAAATTAAGATATGGCTGAAATACATTATTCATCAAATGCATAAATGCTGCTGGGGCATTGGTTAGCCCAAAAGACATCACAAGAAATTCATAGTGGCCATAACGAGTTCTGAATGCCGTCTTCAGAATATCTGAATCCCAAATTTTCAACTGGTGATACCCAGATCTCAAATAAATTTTGAGAACACCTTCGCTCCCTGAAGCTGGTCAAATAAGTCATCAATACGTGGCAAAGGATATTTATTCTTGATCGTCACTTTGTTCAACTGCCTATAGTCAATGCACATCTGCATAATACCATATTTCTTTTTCATAAATAGAACCGGTGCACCCCAAGGTGACACACTAGGCCTATTAAACCCCTTTTCAAGGAGTTCCCGAAGTTGCTCTTTCAATTTTTTTAATTCAGCATGTGCCATACGATACGTAGGAATGGAAATAGGCTGAGTGACCTACACCAAGTAAATACCGAAATCAATATCCCTGTCGGGTGGCATACCCGCCAGGTATGCAGGAAATACATCCGGAAAGTCTCACACGACCGGTACTGAATCAATAATAGGAGTATCTGTTTCAACATCTCTCACAAAAGCCAAATATGACAAAGATCCCATTCCAACCATACGTTGGGCCTTCAAATAAGAAATTACCCTGCTAGGAACAAGATCTAGAGAACCCCTCCATTCAACCTTTGGCAACCCCGGCATCGTCAACGTCATGATTTTTTCGTGACAATCTAAAATAGCATGACATGGAGACAACCAATCCATATTCAGGAATACATCGAAATTAACCATACCGAGTAATAAGAGATCAACTTTAGTCTCTAGTTCCCCAATAGTTACCACACACGACCGATACACACGATCCACAGTAATAATATCGCCCACAGGTGTAAATACACAAACAGGTGAAACTAAGGACTCACATGGCATATCCAGATAATGAGCAAAATATGATGATACATATGAATAAGTGGAACCAGGGCCAAATAATATAGAAGACTCCATGTGGCACGCTAAAACAATATCGTGATCACTGCATCTGAGGAAGCAACATCTGGCCTAGCAGGAAAAGCATAGAATCGAGCTTGCCTGCCTCCTGATTGGCCTCCCCCTCTTGGGCGACCCCTAGCTGCCTGACCCCTACCCCGAGATGGCAGGGCGGGTGGTGTAACTGCTGGTGCTGGTGCCTCGGTCGAGAACTCTGCTGTGAAGCCCCACTCAATAGCCTAGGACCCTCTCTCTTGAAATGACCAAATTCTCCGCACTTGAAACAACCCCTCCTCTGACGGAAGTGCTGCTCCTGATAACCCGAGGAATAACTTGCAGAAGCCTGTGCGGATGAGGCATGATGAGAACTCTGCGCTGATAGTGCACTGAATGAAGACTGGCCTGAGTGAGCACTGTAAGAACTGTGGCTAGCTGATGCACCACAATGAGCTGGACGACCCGTATGAACGTGTTTGTAAGAACGACCTCTACCACGGTGAAACTGACCCCCTGAAGGAAACCACTGTAATCACCCAGACTACGAGGCCTCTTAGCCTCCCTCTCTCTACGTTCCTGGTTATGAACCATCTCTATCTGCCGAGCAATGTCCACTACCTCATCAAAAGTAGCACCAGATACTCTCTCCCTAGTCATAAGTAACCGCAGCTGATCTGTGAGGCCATCAATGAACCTCCTAATCCTCTCCCTATCTGTGGAACCAACCATTCTGCATGATGAGCCAATTCAGAAAATCTCATCTCGTACTGCGTGACTGACATATCACCCTGGCAAAGCTGCTCAAACTGCCTGCGCAGCTCCTTTCTGTGTAACTGAGGCATGAACTTCTCCAAAAAGACCACGGAGAATTGCTGCCAAGTAAGGGGTGCTGCGCCAATAGGCCTACACCTCTCATAAGTCTCCCACTATCTGAGTGCAGCCCTAGAAAACTAAAAAGTAGTGAATGAGACCCAACTAGTCTCCGGAATACCTGTTGTCCGAAGCATCCGTTGGCACCTATCTAGAAAACCCTGAGCATCCTCTGACTCAGTACCGCTAAATGGTGGAGGTCGAAGCCTCTCAAATCTCTCTCAAGTCTCCTCTGCTCATCATCTGCCATAACAGGAACTACCGGGGCCTGAGCAGCTGCAACCGGCTAGGCTGGTAGTGCCTCCGGTATATGAAGTCCCTGTACTACCTGGTCTGGAGTACGGGCAACAGGGGTATCAGTACCTCCCCCGGCCTGAGAAGCGGCAGGTGCGTCCTGAGCCGAAACCACCTGAGCAAGACCAGTGCAAGCTGCCAATATCTGGGCCAAAGTCTCCTGAAGGCCTGAAATCTCAATGGGCACAGTTGGTGCCTGAGCTGATCCTGTAAGCTCAGCTATATCCAGAATCTGCTCCTGAGCTGGAGCAATTGGTGGTACTACAGGTGCTGGTCCAACTGTGGTACGAGCTACACCTCGACCTCTACTCCGGCCTCGACCTCTACCACGGCCCCGGCCTTTCGCAGCCCTAACTGGTGGCTGACCGTCCAATCCGGTAGTACGTGTCCTCACCATCTATGAGAGAATAGAATAGCAGAAATTTAGTTTCCAGAATCAACAAATTCGCACGATAGAATACAAGAAAGTGAAATTTTCCTAAGGGTTCTGCAGCCTCTCGAAGATAAGTACAGATGTCTCCGTACCGATCTGCAAGACTCTACTAAACCTGCTCATGACTCGTGAGACCTATGTAACCTAGGCTGTGATACCAACTTGTCACGACCCAAAATCCCAACCTGTCGTGATGGCGCCTATCTCAATACTAGGCAAGCCGATAATCTCGATAAACCACAATTTCTCTTAAGTTTGAAAATACAATAATTTAATACAGTACAAAATCCCATAAATACTGACACGAACACTCCCCAAAACCTGGTGTCACTGAGTACATGAGCATCTAATATAAATACAAGTCTGGAAAATATGGTCTATAATAGTCTGAGACCAAATACAATAAACAAGGAGATAGAGAAGGAGAGACGAGGTCTGCGAAACACGGCAGCTACCTCAAAATCTCCTGAAAATCAGTTGTACGGAAGAATCAACACCCGCCATGTCCGGGAATACCTGGATCTGCACACGAAGTGCAGGGTGTAGTGTGAGTACAACCAACTCAGTAAGTAACAATAATAAATAAAGAACTGAAGATAGTGATGAGCTACACATCTACAGTTCATATTCAATAGTTCCAGCAAAGAATAGACATGCTTTCAAATCTGACAGTTTAATGTCAAATCATTTTTTATACAGTTCATATTCATGTAATCCGTATATAAAATCGTTCAGAGATTTCACAACAATTAGAGATAGCAACTAGGTGCAACAATAAATGGAAATCAAGTACAACCTCTTAGGACAACAATCACTCACTGGACTCCCAGCCCTCATCACTCATACTCAATGGGTACCCGCACTCACTGGGGGTGTACAGACTCCGGAGGGGCTCCTACAGTCCAAGCGCTATAATCTACACGGACAACTCACGTGCTGCACGGACAACTCACGTGCCATAATATTAATATCTGGATCCACACGGCTAACTCACGTGTTGCACGGTCAACTCACGTGCTATAGTATAATATAAGGATCCGCACGGCCAACTCACGTGCTATAGTATAATATAAGGATCTGCACGGCCAACTCACGTGTTACACGGATAACTCACGTGCTATATTATCAATTTGTCACAATCAGGCCCTAGACCTCACTCAGTCATAAATCTCTCCAGTCTCTCGGGCTCTCAACAATCATGAAATCAACCCAAACAAAAATGATATGATGTATCAATAATAATAACAGAGACTGAGATAAAATGTGCAAGTAAAAACTGAGACTGAGTACATATAGCATTTAGCAGGCAATTCAATAAGTACGCGGCCTCTGTGGGTCCTAACAGTACTATTACATAGCCTAAACATGATTTCTAACATGATTTACAGTTAAATTTTATCAACACATAGAGAGCATATAGTTAACAACTAATTATTCAACTTTACAGTTCCCGGGACGGACCAAGTCATAATCTCCCCAGTGCACGCCCACACGCCCGTCACCTAGCATGTACGTCACCTTCAAAATAATCACATGATACCAAAATCCGCGGTTTCAAACCCTCACGACTAGATTTATAACTGTTACTTACCTTAGAGCGTGAAATTCTTTACTTTGTTATGCATTTGTCTGGCAAATCGGCCTCCGAATGCCTCGAATCTAGTCACAAATAATTCGTTTCAGTCAATAAAATTTATTGGAATTAACTTCATGAGAAAATGCTAATTTTTCATAAAAATCCGAATTTTAGCTCAAACATCGTTTGTAGGGCCCATGTCTCGGAACTCGGAAAAGGTTACAAAATCTGGAAGCCCATTCAACCACGAGTCTAACCATACCAATTATATCAAAATCCGACCCCAACTCGACCCTCAAATCTTCAATTTAAACTAAGAGGGTTTTCAAACTTTTCCAATTAATTCACCAATTAAATGATAAAAACAACCATGGATTCGGGTAATTTAACCAATATTGAGTTAAGAACACTTATCCTATTGTTTTTCTTGAAAAACTTCCGAAAATCGCCTCTTCTCGAGCCAAATCCATCAAAAACTGAAAATGGGTTGAGAACTTAAACTCTTTGTCCAGACCTCTCTTCTTCGCGAACACGACAGGTCCCTTGCGTTCGCAAAGCACAACTTGACTGCCCACAAATTTAATCCTTCGCGAACGCGAAGCTTTGCAAATCTTACCCTTCGCGAACGCGACCACCACTTCGCGAACGCGAAGCTTTACTAGCTCAGACCTTCGCGAATGTGTAGAGCAAGGACCCGGGGGTCCCCAATAGCCTCACTCCTCTTCGCGAACGCGACACCTCTCACGCGTTCGCGATGCACACACAGACCAAACCTTCGCGTTCGCATCCTCCCCTTCGCGGACGCGAAGAATAAAACCTCACACTCAGAAAACACTCTTCGCGAACGCGAGGGCCCACTCGCGAACGCGAAAGAGAAAATCAGAAAAATATAGCAGCAGATATCAGTAATCTCACCAAGGCCAAAAATGATCCGTTAACCATCCAAAACTCACCCGAGCCCCTCGGGACCTCAAGCAAAGATACCAACAAGTTCTAAAATATCATACGGACTTAGTCGAACCCTCAAATCACTTCAAACAACGCTAAAACTATGAATTACACCCAATTCAAGCCTAATGAACTTTAAAATTTCTAGTTTCTACAAAACGACTCCGGAACCTATCAATTCACGTCCGATTGACCTCAAATTATTCACACAAGTCATAAATGACATAACGGAGGTATTCAAATTTTCAGAATCGGATTCCGACCCCGATATCAAAATATCAACCCCTTGGTCAAACTTTCCAAAAATTCAACTTTCGACATTTCAAGCATATTTCCTCTACAGCCCTCCAAATAATATTCTGGACACGCTCCTAAGCCCAAAATTACCATACGAAGCTATTGGAATCATCAAAATTCAAATCCTAGGTCGTTTCCATATAGGTCCATATCCGGTCCACTTTTGTAACTTAAATTTTTAATTATGAGAGTAAGTGTCTTATTTCACTCCGAATTTCTTCTGGACCCGAACCCACTAACCTAGTAAATCATAAAACAACTATAAAGCATAAATTGACCAGTAAATGGGGGAACGAGGTTATAATACTCAAAACGACCGGTCATATCTTTACAGGGCGCTTCTGCGGACAAAATTGTGCGCTTGCGGAAATAGCCGGCCTTCTCAAACCTTGCATCTGCGGGCTCGCAGATGCACATTCCCCTTCGCACCTACGTTTGCCCCATGCCACCCCAGTCCACATATGCGCTAACACCTTCGCAGATGCGGCAAAATCCTTGCACATGCGAGCACTGCCCAGTTTCACACTTAGTCGCTTCTCCGATAGATTTCACGCACATGCGGCTTCGCACCTGCGATCAAAAGCTTCGCATGTGTGATCACACCAGTAAGCAGCACTTCCAGAAATGTTTCAAGTTGAATTTGATCCGTTAACCATCCGAAACTCACCCAAGCCACTCGGAACCCCGTCCAAGTACACCAACAAGTCCTAACACACACCACGGACCTACCCAAGGCCTCAAATCACATCAAACAACCTCAAAAATACGAACTACACACGGATTCAAGCCTAATAAATTTTGAAATTTCCAAATTCTACAAACGACGTCGAAACCTATCAAATCACGTCCGATTGACCACAAATTTTACAAACAAGTCACATTTCACATTACGGACCTATTCAAATTTACAGAATTGGATTCTGATCCCGATATCAAAAAGTCAACCCCTCTGTCAAACTTCCCAAAAATTTAACTTTCGGTATTTGAAGCCAAATTCCACTACGTACCTCCAAGTAATTTTTCGGACACGCTCCTAAGTCCAAAATCATTATACGGAGCTATTGGAATCATCAAAACTCCATTCCGGGGTCGTTTACAAATAAGTCGATATCCGGTCACTATTTTAACTTAAGCTTTAAATCTTGGAACTAAATGGTCCAATTCATTCCAAAACCTCACCGGACCTGAACTATTTACCCCGGCAATTCACACAACAACTGTGAAGTACAATTTGAGCAGTAAACGGGGTTGTAATACTCAAAACGACCGGCCGGGTCGTTACAAAAGAGTTTGATTGATGTATATTTGCAACCTCTGATTGATGAGCTAAAACAGTTGTGGTTGATGCAGTTGAGACATATGACATATCAACTAAGCAAAATTTCAACTTGCGTGCTAACTTAATGTGGACCATTAATGATTTTCCTGCGTATGGAATGTTGTATGGGTGGATGACTACTGGAAAGGTAGCATGTCCTTACTCCATGAAAAACGGTAAAGCGTTCACTTTAAGACATGGCCCATAGCAGTCATGGTTTGATTGTCATCGTCAGTTCTTGCCAGTTGATCATGAGTTTAAAAGGATGAAGAACGCATTCAAAAAGAATACAGTTGAATGCGATTTACCACCTCCAGTTTTGTCCGGTGAGGAAATTTAGGAAAGGGTTCAGAACTTCACTAAAGTTATCGAGGCCCCACCTTCTAGATTTCCTAGATATGGTGTTACTCATAACTGGACAAAACAGAGCATGTTTTGGGAGTTGCCATATTGGAAGGATAATCTTCTCCGACACAATCTTGATGTCATGCATATTGAGAATAATTATTTTGACAATTTGTTCAACAGAGTGGTGGATGATAAAAATAAGACAAAAGATAACCCGAAGGCTAGACTGGACTTATAAGAATATTGCAGGCGACTTGAATTACATTTGCAGTCTACGAACAATGGTAAGGTGTTCAAGCCCAAGGCTAGCTACACATTCATTTTGGAACAAAGACGACAGATTTGTGAGTGGGTTGCAAACCTAAAGATGCCCGAGGGCTATACTTCAAAACTGAAAAATGTGCCGATGTGGTTGAAGGAAAGCTGACTCATATGAAAAGTTATGTCTGTCGTATCTTCATGGAAACCATAATCCCTATTGCATTTTGTGGTTTGCTTGAAAATATCTGAAAACCCATCATAGAAATAAGTTTGTTCTTCAAAGACTTATGTTCTACCATATTAAGGGAAGAAAACCTATTTCAAATGAATCGGAACATCCCCGTAATCAGTAATAAGCTGGAAAAGATTTTTCCGTGTGGTTTCTTTGATGTGATGGAACACCTTCCAATTCACATTGTACACGAGGCGCGACTTGGAGTGTCGGTTCAATGCATGTGGATGTATCTATTAGAGAGGTAATGATCAAACCTTGATTTATTCTTGTAATTTTCTTTAACGTTATCATCTAATATGACGATGTGCAGGACTATCGGCAGGTGTAAACGATTTGTTAAACAGAGGAATATGATTGAAGGATCCATATGCGAAGCATATCTGGCAAAGAAAACTGCCAATTTTTGTTCTTACTACTTCGACAGTCATGTGCCATGTGCTAGAAATAGGTCCAATCGGCACAATGTCATGATTGCGATTGATCCATTATATCCACCAATGTACATATTCAATTAACTAGGCTGAGGTTCTAAAGATCAAACAAAAGGCGCCTAAGTAGTATGTGTCACAACCCAATTTCACCTATAGGTCGTGATGGCGCCCAACATCATAGCTAGGCAAGTCAACTAGTGAATTAAACATATATTTATTCTTTTAACAATACTCCGAGTAATTAAACTCTTCTTACTTGCAATATTTAAGAAAATATAAAGGTCCTGATTAAAGTAAAACCAGGAAAAATACTTAAATCCACAATTCTACTAGTGTGTGTGCCAAGACCTGGTGTCACAAGTATATGAGCATTTAGTAGATTATACAAAAATTCTAAATACTATCTGAAATAAAATAGACAGAATACAAAATACAAGGAGAGGCACTATTCGCTGCAGAACGACTCAGAAAGGCAGCTCACCACTAGGCCTCGGGGTAACGTGAAAGTGCTCAGGTAGGACCACCTAAAGCTCCTGTCTCAGATCCTGCACAAAAAGTGCAACAAGTGTAGCATGAGTACATAAACAACGTGTACCCAGTAAGTGTCAAGTCTAATCTCGAAGAAGTAGTGACGAGAGGTCGACTTTGACACTCACTATGGGTCAATAATATTAAAATAGAAATATTTAAATGGACATGATTTATGTGAATAACAATAATTTTCTTAACAAGCGGAAATAAATAATTCTTTCAAATTCAATAAATTTTGATTTATCAATTAGCTTCACAAACTACAACAGAACGTCAAGGTATCGTGTAATTATTATTATTAGGCACGATTTCTGCCGAGGTTATACGGTCCAATCCAGAGTGTCGTGTACACTGTCGAGGGACGTGCGACATGATCTATAGATGCATTTATACTGCCGAGGCGTTTTGCCCGCTCCACAAGGAAGGAAGACATTTTCTTATGAACCTCCTGAATGAGAAGGTATTATAAGCTTAACACATAAGGATGTACAATTTCTATTAACAGTCAAGTAATTTGCACAAAATTTCAAGTATGTGAAATTTCGGTCCTTTACTATTTCCTCTAACAATTTACAATATAATTCCAGTACTTTAATTAAATAAAGGATGCAATTATTACAAGTAATTCATGATTTGTGTCCTAAACTATCCGGACATAGCATAATTAGTAGCAACACACATACTCTCGTCACCTCGTGGGTACGTAGCCCCTACAATTAGCAATAATTATTAATTTAAATTACCTATGGGGTAAATTCCCTCTTACAAGGTTAGACAAGAGACTTACCTCGTCTCAAAGTCCACTTTCCGATCATAAATGTCGCGTTAAAGTTTCAATTCGATGCCGAAAAATCCAAAATTATTCAAATGTTATATAAAATAATTAATACATGCTCAATAATTCAAAATTAGACTCTTAAATTAATTACCCAACCCAAAATAGTAAAATTCTTAAAATTCACCCCGACCCCACGTGCCCGGATTCTGAAAATTTTCAAAGGAAATCGTTACCTATAATCTCAAGAACTCAAATATATAATTTTTATCCCATTCCATAACCATTTTCGTGGTTAAAATCTCATTTTTATCAAAACCTAGGTTTTTCATCTAAACCCTTGATTTCCATGATTTACAGGTTATAATCTACCCATAATCTATATATTTAACTCAAAGTGTGTAAAATTAACTTACCTTTAAGTTGCTAGTTGAAATCCCCTCGCAAAAAGTTCCAAAATCGCCCAAGAATAGAGGAAATATGGGCTAAAATGGTTGAGCCTCGTCCCTTATAACATTTTGCCCGAACAGCATTTTCGCACCTGCAGAGGTACAACCGCACCTGTGGAAAATTCCTCGCAGGTGCGAGTTTCCCCCTCTTGGCCTGGCTCCGCACCTGCGGACAAGGGGCCGCTTCTGCGCATCCGCAGGTGTGCCTACGATTCCACTTTTGCTCCCTGCCCGCTTCTGCGCATCCTCCTTCGCACCTGCGTGCGTGCAGGTGCTCCCAAAATCTCCGCTTATGTGGCTTGTGGCCTGCCCCCTTTCTTCGCTTCTGTGGCTTGGGGTTCGCTTCTGCGAGCTCGCACCTGCGGCTGGCCAAGCGCAGGTGCGATTGCAGCAGAAGCTGGAAGCTTCAGCTGCTGCTCCAAATTCCAAAATTGATCTGAGCCTCGTCCACTTAACACCCGAGGACCCTGGGGCCCCGCCCGAACATATCAACAAGTTTGAAATCATAAAATGGACTCGCTCGAACCCTCGGAACGTTTAAAACAACATTAATACTAAAAATCATACTTCAAACCAAATTGATTTAACTTAAAATTTTCAAATTCTTCAAACTTACTCCGAACATGCCGAAACATACTTAAACTACTCGGAACGACACCAAATTTTGCGTGCAAGTCTTAAATAACCATATGGAACTACTCTGAGGCTCAATTCCAAACGGGCCTCGATTTCTCCAAAATCTACTCCAAACCAAATTTAAAGAACCTTAAACCTTTAAATAGTTAGTTTTCACTATTAAGCGCTGAAACGCTCCCGGGTTGTCCAAAACCCAATTCGAACATACGCCCAAGTCTAAAATCGCCATACAAACCTATTGGAACCGTTAAATCCCGATTTCGAGGTCGTTTTCTAAAAATATTGACCGAAGTCAAACTTAGCCTTTTTAAAGCCAACTAAGGAACTAAGTGTTCCGATTTCAACCCGAACATTTTTAAATTCCGAACCAACCATACCCGTAAGTAATAAATTAGTAAAAGCACATACGGGGAGTCTTATTTAGGGGAACAGAATTCTAAAAGGTAAAATGACCAGTTGGGTCGTTACAGTATGGAGTACAAATTAGCTTCAAATCATGTGTTGCTAAATTGTCCGGAAGTTCAACCCTTTCTTAAGTAAGTGTTGATGTAAGATTAATTTACATGGACTACTATTTAATTTGGTTGATTCAACTAACAAAATTTTCAATGTGCCGCTAAGTGACTTCGTGAGTCAATTTGGCCATGATGTTGTGTATTATACATTTGAGGCATGGTTTAAAGAGTGTGTAAGTGCATCTTACATACTTTCTCACATGTGAATATACATACTTGGTCACTTGTGAATGTACTTGCTCACTTGTGATTTATTTAACACTACTTGTAGGTCAATAATCCAAACAACGGTGTTAATCAATTTTTGAAAGACATATTTTGGGGACCTGCACCTACGGTTACAACTATGTCTAAGTATTTTGTAAATGATTACAAATTTCACACCGAGGAATGCTCCAAGTATAAAAAAAAAGCAATAACAGTGGGGTATATGTAAAAGGTGGTGAAGGCAACAAGGATGGGGAAAATGATTATTATGGTATGATCAAAAAAAATCTAGAATTATCATATTCAGGTTGGCTAAATAAGAAGATCATACTTTTTCGATGCAAGTGGTTTGACCCAACACCTAGAAGAGTTACAAATGTACACTCATAGTACAACATAATTGAGGTTAATAAAAAGAGGGAGTATGATCGCTATGATCCTTTTATAATTGCAGAAAAAGTTAGGCAAGTATATTATGCTCCATATCCATTGCAGAGGGATAAGGCTGATTGGTTGGTTGTAATCAAAACTAAGTCTGTTGGTAGGGTGGAAGTTGAGAATGTGCTAGATGTTGCTTACCAAAATGATACCTCAAGTGTTAACCAAATGGTGGATGATCAGTTAGAAAATGGCTTGGAGCATCCTCAACGCATATTAGAATAAGTTGATATAGAGGAAATAACAATCATAGAAAATGAGAATGAAGAATCAATTAATGAAAATGAAATAAGTGAAGAGGAAGAATTTTCGGACGAGGAAGGATACTTCAAAGACGACTAGCATGTTAGTTTTTCAAGCGCTCTCAACTTATATAGATTTATATTCTCAATTCTAACAATTTTTTAATTTATGCAGATGACCGTTAGGGGTCGAGGTAGGTCTAGGAAGGATAAGAGGCCTATTGATCATGATGATGGTGCTACACCCTCGCTTCCTTCCACTCCACACTTGCATCCCTCCGCTGTTGATGGCCGACAGCAATCTTCTAGGCACAAATATATTCCACCACATCCATCTACTCATCAGACTACCTACCATTCACCCGGCCAGCAATATTCTTACCATTCTCCGCCACAGGGCTATACCCCGCTTCCTCCACATGATCCTGCATATAGTTACATGGGTCCATCGAGTCAGTAGTCACAGGGCCATGTGGTGATACACCCATCATTTGCTCCATTTGCTTCATCACCAGTTGGATCACATCCATATAGATTTCAGCCAGCCGGATTACAACATTGGTTTGGATCGCAACATGGGTCTAGATCGCTGCAGAGGTGTGGATCGCAGCCATCTTTATCAGTGACCCCATCTCCCTCTCCGCAGAGTTCGTCTCCTAGCATTTCTAGACTTCGCCATCAGGATAGTAGTATCGATACAGATGCCCCCCTCCCTCCCTTCTACGCATGCTTCAGATTTATCGGAGGAGGATGATCCAGAGGAAGTGCGGTATGATCGTTATCATAGGATGATCATCAGGCCTGAGGGAAATGGTAAGATTTATTTATTACTTCTTTATTTTTGCTGAATTATAATAGCTACCCTTGTTTATTTAATGTAATTGCTATGTTGCAGGTTCATACCTAATCATCAAACTACAAAGATAATCACTGAAGCTCTTAGCCGGTTGTATGATGCACCCTATGCGACTTGGAGTGAATTTCCACCGGAGCTCATGGAGTAAATTTTCAACCAATTTTAGGTTTTAATATAATTCTTATCTATTTAAGTATTATATTAATAATATTTTCATCTAACATTACACATTTTATTTACAGACTAAGTGTGTCTGGGAGGACCGGCATAACAGTGAAATTCTTGCAAATTTTATGTTCAAATACTGTAAGAGACTATCTGATTCCTTCAGCTCTGCTCGAAAGAAGAGCAAGAAGCCTTCATGGGTTCTACCGCATATATGGGAGGATCTGCTGAGGCAGTGGACCACCGAGAAATTCGAGAAGAGGAGTGAACATGGAAAGAAGGCCTGAGCATCTGAGAAGGGTGGCTCCTTGCACTGTGTGGGTGCGAGGAGCATGGGGACTGCGAGGAGACTACTGGTAATTTCTTAAAATATTTACATCTATTTTTATCGAACTATATTTATATATTTTAATTTAGTTAACATGTTTTATTATATTTGTAGGAAAAAAAATATGGGAGGAAGATGACTCATGATGAGTTCTTCATGGAGACTCACATCCGGAAGAAGAAGGCACCGACAGATCCAAGTAGATGGGTCGAGAACCGGGCGGAGACTACATATGTAAGTTTTACAACTACTATAACTTGAAATTAATGTTTATAATATTATATAGTTAATAATTTTCTATCTTCTAAATAAAGGATTGCTACAAGACTAATGTAGAGGAGTACACTCAGAGCTTGCCACCGAATGAGCAAGGCGAGCGACCACCCATTTCAGACGAAGAAGCGCAGAAGATATGGTTGGCTATTGTCGGTGGTCCTAAATAGGGGATAGCATACGGCCTTCTATAGAGATCATTTCGGCGCTACAGGGATGGATTTCAAGGTATAGGGACTTCTGCCCAAGGCGAAGCAATTGATAGGTTGACTCTCTCATCTATGGAGAAGAAGATCGCAAAGCTGACAGCAGAGCTTGAAGAGACAAAGGCTAGAGAACAAAAGAGAGATACGCAATTTGATACCCTTCAAGTTCAGCTAGAAAAGCGGGACCAACAATTTAATATCCTCCAAAGTCAGCTAGTCAATCTTCTTGCTAGTGGTGCTTTCCCCATTCCCCAATCTCGTGAGCTTTCCCCAGATACTAATCCTTCGAACCATGCCGACGGTGAATGTTATAGTAGTAGAGATGAGGATGATGTAGTAAAAATACTCATTGAATGATGTTTGAACTTTTAACTTGTGAAACGTTTTGTTGTTGGATATGATATTTTGTTAATATAGTTTAGTGGAGATGGAGATGGTGATAATATTTTGTAAATATAGTTTTGATAGTTGTTATTGTTGTTGGTATTGTTGTTATTATTGTTGTTGTTGTTGTTGTTGTTGTTGTTGTTAGTTGAATGGAAGCAATGTAATATTGCCATTATAGATGATTGGTTGTTGGTAGGTGGTGCAGCTATAAAACAACTGTATTCTGCCAAAACATTACCTAGAAAACCGACCGACTTCGGTCGGAAATGTTCATCTGATTTCCCAGAAAATCAAATTTACCGACCGACTTCGTTCAGACTTTTTGATTTTAAATTTTAATTATTTAATTAATACCGACCGATTTCGATCGGAATTAACAATTTTAAATAAAAATAAAAAATTATATATTTTAAAAATACCGACCGATTTCGGTCGAAATTGAATAATTTTTAAAAAAATAAATAATTAAAATTCTGACCGAATTTAGTCAGTATTTTTAAAATAATTAAAAATTATTTTTAACAATACCGACTGAATTTGATCGGTAACTTTATTTTGTGTCATACAACTTGGTCAAGGTGCGTTGACAGTTACCAACCGACTTCGGTCAGAAAATATCAATTGTCTGCGGTCGCTCTCCGTTTGCGACCATTGTTTTATCGACTAATTGAAAACAGTCGAAAATCGGTCGATTTTTGATTGATTCCGACTGATTTCGGTCGGTTTTTGTGGACGCTTTTTGACAGTTTTTTAGTAGTGCTATAACTTGAACAAAGTAAGATTGGAATAATATTCATGTAACAAAAAAAAATTGAAAACCCGACAAAACTGAACTAATCCAAACCGATATTGTTGGTTTGATTTTATTTTGATAAAAACTGAACCAACCCGGTCCATGTACATCCCTACAAGTGAGAAAGCAGTACGTCCAATCTGAAATTTGATTTCCCCTTAAAATTCCCTATATCATTTAATTTATATATACATGCAAAATGTAACGAATTTTTATCTAGTATCAGGTTGTTTGTTTTATTTTTTCTACATTATCAAATTAAACTTATTATAGACAGTTGTTACATTTCGTTGCGGATTACTTTAACTTGATGTTTCTGTAAACTTTACAATGTCAATATATAAAAATTAAATTCATCACCCATATAAGTTATTTTAAAGGTTCACTGCTATTCCTTATATATATATATAAGGAATAACAGTGGCCCTTAGCGAAATATCGTTCACCTTTTTTACCCTTTAAAATATGATTTTTACCCTTTAAGATTATAGTGTTCATAACAGTAGTATTGGCACGCAATCTCGCTTTCTATTGGTAGTAGGTTTCTTTATTTTCTTTCATTGTTGACCACCTTACTATCTTGTTGTTTTATCCTGCTTTTATATGGCTTTTTGTTATTGTCCCTTCTTGTCTATATTTTCATTAATATGGTGCTTATACTTTTCCGAGCGGATGGTCTATTGGAAACAACCTCTCTATCCTCACAAGGTAGGGGTAAGGTCTGCGTACACACTATCATCCCCGGATCCCACAGTGTGGGATAATATTGGGTATGTTGTTGTTGTTGTTGTTGTTGTTGTTGTTGTTATAAAGTGGCCGATCTCTTATTTTATTTAAAGAAGATTAAATTGGTTCTCTAGTATCGGTAAAGCAATATCTTACCATTGCAAATAACAATAGCAAAACATGTACAAGTTTAGGACTAAAATAATATATATATATATATATATATATATATATATATATAGATTTTTAAAATTATATACCACTCATTTCAAATATGATTTTGAGCATCCATTGTTTTGATTAAATTACTATTGTTCTTCTTTAGTTTTATTGTAACGACCCGGCCGGTTATTTTGAGAATTATAATCTCGTTTTTTCATTTACTGCTCAAGTTATGCTTTATAATTATTTTATGACTTACCGGGTTAGTTAGTTTGGGTCCGGAAGGATTTCAAAGTGAAATGAGATACTTAGTCTCATAATTGAAAACTTAAGTTGAAAAAGTTGACCGGATATTGACTTATGTGTAAACGACCTCGGATTTAAATTTTGATGATTTCAATAGTTCTGTATGGTAATTTTGGACTTGAGAGCGTGTCCGAAAAATTATTTGGAGGTCCGTAGTATAATTAGGCTTGAAATGGCGAAAGTCGAATTTTTAAAAAGTTTGATCGGGGGTTGACTTTTTGATATCGGGGTCGAAATCTGATTCTGAAAATTTTAATAGGTCCGTTATGTCATTTATGACTTGTGTGCAAAATTTGAAGTCAATCGGACTTGATTTGATAGGTTCCGGCATCGTTTGTAAAAACTTAAAATTCCAAAGTTCATTAGGCTTGAATTGATGTATGATTCATGGTTGTAGCGTTGTTTGGCGTAATTTGAAGTTTCAACTAAGTTCGTATAATATTTTAGGACTTGTTGTATGATTTAACGGGTCCCGAAGGGCTTGGGTGTATTTCGTTTGGATCATTGGTTGAGAGACTAATAAAGTTAAGAAATTTGAGAGTTTGACCATTGTCAATATCGGGTCAACACGACCTCTTTTCAGTATTTTGAGTGCGCGAGCAGGTCCGTAGCGTGTTTTATGATTGAAATTCATATATGGTTTGTGCCCGGGAGGTTTCGGGTGAGTTTCGGATGGTTAACGGATCAAAATTTGGACTTAAACAGCTGCTAGAAATTTTTGCTGCTGGAAAAATCGAGGTCATGAAAAATCGAGGTCATGAAAATCGAAGCCAGAAAATCGAGGTCATGGAAATCGAGGTCATGAAAATCGAGGTCATGAAAAATCGAGGTCATGAAAATCGAGGCCAGAAAATAGAGGTCATGAAAATTGAGGTCATGAAAATCGAGGTCAGGCCTGGGCAGAAACTTTAAGTTACAAAACGGGGATTTCGTCCCACTTTTTCTATTTTTGACAAATTGAAGCTTGGGGAGAGGCGACTTTTGGGAGATTCTCAAGGAAAAATATCTGGGTAAGTGATTTTAACTCGGATTTGGTCAATATACACGAATATATCATTATTTTCATCATTTAATTAGTATTTTGAAATGGAAATTTGGGGGAAATGAGAAAGAGTTCTTGGACTAGAATTTGAGGTTTTGAATGAGATTTTGTTATAGGATTTGAGTAAAATTGGTATGGTTAGACTCGTGAGTGAATGAGCTTTCGAGTTTTGTAACTTTTGTCGGGTTTCGAGACGTGGGCCCCACATGCGATTTTTGAGCTAAATTTCGAATTTTGTTGAAAAATTAGTATTTTCTTATGGAATTAATTCCAATAAATTTTATTGACTGAATTAAATCCACATGGCTAGATTCGAGGCGTTTGGAGGCCAATTCACGAGAAAAAGACATTGCAGAATAAAGAATTACACGGCTTGAGGTAAGTAATAGTTATAAATTTGGTCCTGAGGGTATGAAACCCCGAAATATGTATTATGTGATTGGTTTTGAGGTGACGCACATGCTAGGTGATAGGCGTGTGGGCGTGCACCGTAGAAATTATGACTTGGTTAATTCCATGGAACTGTGTAGTTGAAAAATCTGTTGATATCCGTATATTTTTTCCCGTATTAGAGAAATTGATGTATGAATCATGTTTAAATCATATGTTTCTACTGTTGGGACCCACAGAGGGTGTGTACTTGTAAAATTATTTGCTAAATTGCTGTTTTGCACTCAGTCACAGTTCTATTTGCAAATTTTTACCTCGGTCTCTCTTATTCATTATTGATGCATCATATCATTGTTGTTGGGCTGCTTATCATGATTTCTGAGAGCCTTAGAGACTGGAGAGGTTGATGACTGAGTGAGGCCGAGGGCCTAATTGTGAGGATATTTATGGATCGGGCTGCACGCCGCAGCATGTTTCATTGATTTATGCCATGATTGGTTTGATGAAGGAGCCCCTCCGGAGTCTGTACACACTCCCAGTGAGTGCAGGTACCTACTTAGTGCGAGTGCCGAGTGTCGAGTGATGAGTGACTGTGAGGAAAGAATGACCATGAGGTTGGAGTGAATGGGAGGACTGAGTGATTGTTACTCTGAGAGGATTCATTGATTCCATTATTTACTGCATTTCAGCTGTCATATATCACTATTTTGGAAATTTCGAAAAAATATTATTTTCTGTTTCGGTCAAACTTGATATGAAATTTCAGTGAAATTTTAAATGTTGAACTTGAGAGCATGCCTACTCTTTTATATTGGAAAGTACTATATTTGGATTTAGCTGAGAAGCTCGTCACTACTTTCAGTTCTTTATTTATTATTGTTACTTACTGAGTTGGTTGTACTCATACTACACCCTGCACTTCGTGTGCAGATCTAGGTGATCTCGGATACAGTGGGTGTTGATTCTTTCATACAGTCGATTTTCAGGAGATTCAGAGGTAGCTGCCATGTTTCGCATACCTTGTCTCTCCTTCCCTATCCTTTTGTTTATTGTATTTAGTCTCAGATTATTATACACCATATTTTCCAGACTTGTAATGTATAGATGCTCATGTACTCAGTGACACCAGATTTTGGGAGTATTTGTATCGGTATTTGCGAGACTTATGGATTGCATTTAAATATTATATTTTCAAACTTAAAAGAAATTGTGATTTATTGAGGTTGTCGGCTTGCCTAGTATTGAGATAGGCGCCATCACGACAGATTAGGATTTTGGGTCGTGACACTTATCATATTTCTTAATTCATGGAAATGGAAAAATACATGTTATTCTATAGATTATTGTCAGTATTTGTCCGTTATTTTGTACATATTTCTTCAAGGTCACAAAAAGATAATTTTTGCTATGAAAGAATACCCAATCAAGTGCCATAAAATTTTGATTTTGGTAGCAAAAATATGACCATCAAAATCAGTTTGTATGTTATACTCGCGGGTAATTTTTAAAATTTTCATTTGTCTTCTTATATTCCTAAAGGAGTGAACTTATTCTACTTATGCTCTGGTTTTAACTCGACATTAGTTTCAAGAGTAATTTTCTTCTCATTTGGAAAGGTGAAATTAGAATCTCAATGCCATAAGTTTACTCTCTTTTGGGGATGGCAGATAGAATTGATATAAAAATTAGAAGAAAAAAAATTAAAACTTGTTATTTGCATGTTTCTTTGTAAAAGTCTAGGTGAGGATTGTTCAGTCAATGTGTTTCTATATTGATTTTTTTAATAATTTATTTATATTTGGTTTAGACCAAATCTAAAGTCAGTGGGCATATAAGATTAAATTGTCATTACAATTAGTTTTCTTTGTATTTTTGATTTGTTTATACGTGTATGTTTATTTTTGATTTGTTTTGCAGAAATTTGTTTAGGTTTTTCTTATTTAATTTATAATTTGTTTTATAATTTGTCTAGGTTTAGTTTAGAATGAATACCAAAATCATTGAGGAGTCCAAACCTGTGGTCATTAAGAAATTCATTAACTTTAATTTGTTAAAATTGATATAGCAATGTATTATATGGAAGCTCACGGAGCAAATTTTAAATAACAATAAATCATACAAGAAAAGACAAATATATAAAAAGAGATATAATATTATGATTTGGTCATGTGACCTATATATGAGCAATTCACAAAAAAAAATAGTACACAAACTTTTTCCTCCAAAAAAGGAATAGCCAAATAAAAAATAGATTTATATTTTTCTTTTAAGAAAATAACAAGATAATTGTGGCAAATATTTGTCCATGCTTCAAAGGAAAATTAAAACTTAAATATAATAAATTAGGTCAGAAACAACAACATAACATATCATTATTTTATACAATAAAATATGTATAATTATATTTACTACTAAATAACTAACTCATTTCGTACGTGAAGATTTAGAAAATATTTAATTACTTTGAATTCATCTTGTCTTAACGTAAAGTATTTATTTTTTATTCAAAAACTTATTGCATATATCCTACCATCAATTGTTATTTCACATAGTTCATTCTTATTCTATATTATGTAAGATTTTTTAATAATAGACGCAACATACATGTGCATCGCACTTACACTGAGACTAGTATATGTATGTATGTGTATATATATATATATATATATATATATATATATATATATATATATATATATAGAGAGAGAGAGAGAGAGAGAGAGAGAGAGAGAGAGAGAGAGAACAAGTAAACGATCATTTATAACTAAATAGAAGTCATTACATAGTTTCAAGGGAAATTAGTAACCAGACTAGCAAAATTATTACACATGTTAGCTGAGATATTTGATGATAGGCTATAATTACGTATTTTAGTCGCTTATTACACTTTAATTTACTGCACTTTAATTGAGTTTAAACTTTAATCGCTAGTATTTTGCACTAATTATGTATTTTATGCCTTGTAGGAGTGATTCCGAACTATGTAGATGTTATAGAATGAATCCAAGTGATTTGGAGTTTTAAAATCTGAGAAAAATCCCAAGGAATTAAGTCGGGATCATGTTCGTGGATCAACGAATGATAGGGCAACGAAACGAAGAATCGAGCAGGCATATTACGCATTGTCTAGTAAAACACACATAACTTTTCGCTTAGAACTCCGTTTGGGCTCCACAATATATTTTTGGAAAGTTAATTCAAAGGGTTATAACTTTCATGTTTTTATATTTTTTCAAATTCCAAACAGAATAGGGTGACAGTGCGCGGAAAGTGCGCGGCCGCGCACTAACCGCGCATATGGGGCAGAAACTGGCCAAAGTGCGCAGTTGATGCGCGGTTGATGCGCGGCCGCGCACGTGCTTCAGAGAAAAATCATCCAAGGTCAATTTTGTAAATTGAGAGGAAAATAACCTTGACCTATATGAAGCACAGCTCGCCCAAAAAGAGGGTATCTCTGTTTTTAGAAGAACTTTAGGGTAAGACAACACCCAAGGAGGCAAGAATACGCTAGGATCAAGGAGGAAGATTTAACCACGAGTTTTTCCCCTTCTTCTTCCTACTTTTCATTGTTGGTTATGACTTTTAGTATTGCAGTCTTACATACTATTATGAGTAACTAATTAATTATCTAGAGTTTTGATGGAACCTCTTGGAGGATGAATTCTTGTTATGTTTTAATATAATTTAACCTTTGAATTTATCTATTTGTCAACTACATGCTTATTTCTGTTGATTGAATGGTCATCGATTGACTGTACTTATCTATTATGTGTTTCTTGAGAAAGGATACATATTTAGGTGGTTGCTGAACAACGTCACTCCTAACGTATGTGAGAAATTAATACAGCGAGTTTAAAGATAGGTTTAGAAATAACAAAGCCTTGACGTGATTATAGTGAGCGGTTTGATAAAGCCAACTAGCGTAGTTCGAGAGAATATGCTTAATAAATTATTATAGTTGCTCGAGAGAGAATTACGGTACCTATAGTGCTCACGATCAGTAGAGAATACATAGGCGAAATTGTAGGAAACATAGCGGGAAAGATTTCGACAATTGGAAAAATCATAACTCTAGACCTCCTGGATTTAGTCTCCAACCCTTAGTATCTTTAGTTGTTAATTTACTGTTTTAATTTATTAGTTAATTAGTTAGATATAAGAATCTTAATATTTATAACTTAGGAATTGTTCAAGCTTGTCTTTTTGGTGATAGTGAACAGTTGTAGCTAAACCTTAGTTCTCTATGGGATTCGACTCCAGACTCTTAGACCGAATTATATTTGCAGCGACCGCTTAGTCCTTATTATAAGTCATAGTTGGGCGTGATTAAATTTTGGCGTTGTTGCCGGAAAACTAATGGTGTAGTTATAGGTATACATATTGCTAGGTTTCAAGTTTGAACTTTTATTTTTATTTTTTGTATTTGATTTTTTAAAATTTGTGTTACTTGTTGATTTTAAAAACCTGGCATATTGGAATTATGAGAGTTTTGATGTTGGTAATTCTTTTTTTAATCCTCCTTATGCATATTGTGAAGAAAATCACCCATGGCAAAATTATCAAAATATTCCTGAGAGCGAGTTATGTACACCAACTCAATCTTATGTGTGGAATGTATGTGATATGTATGGTGGTCAAGATGGTCACTTTTATGGTTGTGCTTATATTTCTTATCTTCCCCTAACCCCTCACTTTGATGGTTCTTTTTTTTTTTCTTGTGAAGTTAATAGAAACAAAGAATCGAGGAATGATAACCTGAAAGAGATCAAGGATATGCTACGATACCTTGTGGAACAAAATAATGAGAAACAACTGCACATACAAAGGCATGATGCTATGATTTGCAACCTGGAGGCACAAGTGAGTCAATTGGTTGAAGTATTTAATGCTCAACAAGCCAATGTTGGGGATAGTAGCCAAGAAGAGCATGAAGTAAATACCGAAATTGAGGTTCTAATGGAGGAGGTCAGAGTAGAACACTAACAATCTAACCAACTAGAATTTGAGGATGCCAATGTGGAAGAAGTAATACTAGAGTTAACCAGGGACGTTGAAGATATAAATTTAGTTAACTCTAGTGCGATTGGTGTTGAGGAGGTTAAAAATCTTGAAGTTCATGTATTTTAGCGTGTTGGACCTCATTCCAAACGCTTCTCTATATTATGTTCAGATGGTGAAATAGAAATTGATCTGTATGAGCCAATGCAAGAGTTAAAGGAAGAGATAGATGAACAAGGAGGAAGATTTAACCACGAGTTTTTCCCCTTTTTCTTCCTACTTTTCATGTTGGTTATGACTTTTAGTATTGCAGTCTTACATACTATTATGAGTAACTAATTAATTGTCTAGAGTTTTGATGGAACCTCTTGGAGGATGAATTCTTGTTATGTTTTAATATAATTTAACCTTTGAATTTATCTATTTGTCAACTACGTGCTTATTTCTGTTGATTGAATGGCCATCGATTGACTGTACCTATCTATTATGTGTTTCTTGAGAAAGGATACATATTTAGGTGGTTGCTGAACAACGTTACTCCTAACGTATGTGAGAAATCAATACAGCGAGTTTAAAGATAGGTTTAGAAATAACAAAGCCTTGGCGTGGTCATAGTGAGCGGTTTGATAAAGCCAACTAGCGTAGTTCGAGAGAATATGCCTAGTAAATTATTATAGTTGCTCGAGAGAGAATTACTTCACCTAAAGTGCTCACGATCAGTAGAGAATACATTGTAGGAAACATAGCGGGAAGGATTCTGACAATTGGGGAAATCATAATTTTAGACCTCCTGAATTTAGTTTCCAACCCTTAGTATCTTTAGTTGTTAATTTACTGGTTTAGTTTATTAGTTAATTAGTTAGATATAATAATCTTAATATTTATAACTTACGAATTGTTCAAGCTTGTCTTCTTGGTGATAGTGAACAGTTGTAGCTAAACCTTTATTCTCTGTGGGATTCGACTCCGGACTCTTAGACCGGATTATATTTGCAGCGACCGATTAGTCCTTATTATAAGGCATAGTTGGGCATGATCAATGTTCTTAACAAAAGTAGCTCCTAAACTATCTGCTAGCGTTGTTTTTAAAGGTCTACAGTGTCTGTATCCGACAACCAGTTCGGGTTCATGCCGGGTCGTTCGACTACAGAAGCTATACACCTTGTTAGAAGGTTGGTGGAACTATACAGAGAGAGGAAGAAGGATCTGCACATGGTGTTTATTGACCTAGAGAAAGCGTATGACAAGGTTCCTAGAGAAATTCTCTGGAGATGCCTGGAGGCAAAAGGTGTGTCGGTTCCTTATATTATGGCGATTAAGGACATGTATGATGGGGCTAAGACTCGGGGTAGAACAGTAGGAGGCGACTCTGAGCATTTTTCGGTTGTAATGGGGTTACACCAAGGTTCTGCGCTCAGTCCGTTCTTATTCGCCCTGGTGATGGACGCGTTAACACATCATATTCAATAGGATGTGCCATGGTGCATGCTATTCGTCGATGACATAGTTCTGATTGATGAGTCGAGAGCCGGTGTTAACGAGAGGCTGGAGGTTTAGAGACATGCTCTTGAGTCTAAGGGTTTCAAGCTGAGCAGGACGAAGACGGAATACCTGGAGTGTAAGTTTATCGCTGAGCCAGGGGAAGTGGGCATAGATGTGAGGCTTGATTCGCAGGTCATCCCGAGAAGAGGTAGCTTCAAGTACCTTGGTTCGGTTATCCGGGGGGAGGGGAGATCGACGAGGATGTCACACACCGTATTGGGGTAGGATGAATGAAGTGGAGGTTAGTATCTGGAGTCCTGTGTGACAAAAGAGTGCTACCGATACTCAAAGGTAAGTTTTATAAAGCGGTGGTTAGACCGGCCATGATGTATGGGGCTGAGTGTTGGCCCGTTAAGAACTCACATATCCAGAAGATGAAAGTAGCAGAAATGAGGATGTTGCGGTGGATGTGCGAGCACACTAGGACAGATAAGATCAGGAATGATGATATTCGGGAGAAGGTGCATGTGGCTCCCATTGATGACAAGATGCGGGAAGCGAGGCTTAGATGGTTCGTACATGTTCAGAGGAGAAGCCTAGATGCTCCGGTACGGAGGTGTGAGCAGCTGGTTGTGGAGGGTACGAGAAGAGGTAGAGGGCGGCCTAAGAAGTATTGGGGAGAGGTGATCAGGCAGGATATGGCGAGACTCCAGATTTTCGAGGACATAACACTAGATAGGAAGATGTGGAGGTCGAGTATTAGGGTTGTAGGTTAGGAGGTAGTTGAGTCGTGCCTACTTCGTACCATTGTGGGATTAGCCATGTAGGATTTTTGTCTGAGATAGCTAGTGGCAATATTGTGGCTTACTATTTCACTTTTCAGTGCATGTCCTATTTACTAGCTATCGCTTTTTCTTTGCATCTTTCTTCTAGATTTCATGATGTTCCTATTGTTCTTATGATTGTTGTGGTGATACTAATATTTACTAATATTGTCTCCCTTTGCTTTGCATCCTTCTTCTGGATTTCATGGTGTTTCTATTTATCCTATGATTGTTATTGTGATACTAATATTGTCTCTTTTTTGCCCTTTTGTCCTTTTTTTTTTGAGCCGAGGGTCTTTCGGAAACAGCCTCTCTACTCCTTCGGGGTAGGGGTAAGGTCTGAGTACACACTACCCTCCCCAGACCCCATTAGGGGGATTTTACTGGATTGTTGTTGTTATTGTTGTTAATTATTGCTAGTAGCAATTTGGACTGTAACTATCTGGCCGTGGGTTATTACTTATTAATTATTATAAGAAACCACGTCAATAATTTAGGTTATATAGCCAGTACAATGAAATTATGTGATCATAGCTCATACATAACCACTTTTTGGTACTTGGTACAATTTTATGCAAATGAGAGTCATTATGTTGTTTTTTTTTAAAATTATCAGGGAAATTCTCAGTCATTATCCTTCAGGTGTTCATTGAGTAATTTGCTTACTGTGCAATAGTTCACAAATTACACATGAGATGTAAATCGTATTAGACAAGTTCGGTACGACGAACTTTGATTGAGAATGCTGTTGGGTGAGGGGAATCGATTCTAAGTCTCCCATGTGAAAAAAGTTCACCCAACACTTGCACGCAGATAGTCATTACGTTATAAAGCAAAAAATAAATGTTATCCGTGTATGGTTGGAAAGTAAAGGAGGAGAAGAAATAATTAGAAGACACCCATCCTTTTGTTGTGGGCTTGTGGCTTACCCTATGTTTTTTAAAATTTTATGCCTCATTCATTTATTCCAAATAAGTTCTCTCACTTTTACTTTTATGACTTCTCTTCCTCTTTAACCAAACATATATATAAGCTTAAAATAATTTGGTCAATAGGCACAAATGCCAAATGAACCTTAAAAAATATGAACATTTCTTCCATGGTTTTGGACCACGTACTATATATGAACTTTGCAATATAGAATATTAAATATGTGTATCTAACAAAGGATGAATTGTGGACCAATTTGCTCAAATTCATAATTTGCTTCCATCTGTCTTGACGGGGAGAGCTGTTCTTATTTAAGTTTTGCCCAGATCTATAACATATATACTCAGCTCAACGTTCTTGGTAGGTCGAAAAATAATTGGCCATTTCATTGTGTGACAAATCGAAAATGATTTTTTTTAAAGAACATGAACCTTGATAGGAAGGTATGGAGGTCGAGGATTAGGGTAGTAGAGTAGGTAGTCTAAAGTATTCATAAAAGTAGTTTGGCACGCAGTCTCGCTTTCTGTTGTTAGTAGTTTTTTATGACTAATCGTTGTTTTCTTTCATTGTTGATCACTTTGCTATCTTGTTATTTTTATTCTGCTTTAATATAGTTTTTTTGGTACTGTCCCTTCTTGTCTATATTTTCATTAATGTGGTGTTTATGCTTTCATGAGCCGAGGGTCTATTAGAAACAACATATTTATCGTCACAAGATAAAGGTAAGTTCTGCGTACACATTACCCTCCCAAATCCCACGGTATAGGATAATACTGGGTATGTTATTGTTGTTGTTGTTACTGTAGTAACATAAAGAAATAACCAATCAAACATAATTTCGTTAAATCATTTTTGTGCATATAAAATGGGCCTGCTGATCTAACTAGGTGGGCCCATATGTTTTATGTCCAAGTTTGACTATATTGTAGGTATTGCCAGTTTGAAGCATGATTGAATGATATAACCCGTCAATAAATAAGAGTATGACCAGACAATTATTTTAGAGAGAACGAATTATGAAAACTTCATTATTTGATACATAATGCAACAATGGGACTATAACACTTGTCATTTTGAAGGCCTTTGCCAAGTACGGTGTCTTAAATCTTGAAGGGTGATTAACATGAATGGCCCCGTAAAAGGCTGGTTTTTGCTGAATGTCTCAAAATTGGCTACATTTAAAAAAGTAGTTCCTTGATATGCACTCATTTATTGCTTTTCAGCATTTTTTCATCGGATTGGTATAATTTATACTATATTTACTTTATTTATCTGGTAAATATTCATCAAAGTCAACTATGTTTTGCATGATTTTGTTCTTCAGGATTCCTCTACAGAATTGGTAGAGTTTGTACTATATTGACTCTACATATTTATTGAATTGTTTATCGAAGCCGATTGATATAATTTTTCTGTGTTATTTTAACAAAGTGGTCGTCGAATTTGCAACTTCAATTTCAACCAAACCATCCCAAATCTACTCCAAATAATCTCAAAGTTGAAACATAGCTCCAAATACCAACATAATAATTCTCAATCACCATTTTTGTCAAATAATATAAAATCAAAAAGACCCACTTTGTCTTCATCAACACTTTCCATAATACAACGATGGAGTTTTAAGCTTTTACAGTAAATTACTAAATCAGTATTTGAACTAAAATTTAAACATAAATTATCAACATTCAAACGATTTTAACAATAATGGATCATTAACCTTCTACTCTTCACCGCCAAATAAGAATTTCAAGCTTTATATATTGAAGAACAATGATGTTGAAGTAAAATATGGGATATTTCTCTAAGAGTCTGAGAGCGTAGAAAATAGTAAAAATAGTACGGGCTAGTCAATTTTTGGACTGGTAATTAAAAAATAGCAAGCATTTGCAAAGTCATTAAAAAATAGTACTATTTTGTTGCAACATAGATCGGTCCAGCATAATATACTGGAGATTGGTGCACCTGTGTATGAACTTCCAGCATATTATGCTAGAACTCCAACATGCGGAAAGTTCCAGCATAATTTACTGGAGATTGGAGCACATGTGTATGAACGTCCGGCATATTATGTTGGGCCGGTATATTATACTGGAACTCCAGTATAATATGTTGGAGTTCCAGTATAATATACTGGAACTCCAGTATATTATGCTGGAATATTTTTCGGATTTTGAACAGTGTTTTCGTTCAAATTTATCTTTACATGAAAAATGGCTAAATTTTGATTACTTTTGAAACTGTGGCTATTTTTCAATTACCCCTTGTAAATCTGACTATTTTTTAATTTCTCTCTAAAAACATGGACATTCCACCAAGACCAATTCCCGTATAATTTTTTGGGATTTTTTCGTTCCTATACACTATTTGAAACTTTATTACCAAAAATGTCCACGTTTAGTTAATTACCCGACCTAAACAAGTTTTCTCTACAAAATATACATATTTCACCTTAAAGGACTCTCAATCCATTATTAGTATCTTCAATCAAGAGATTTAGTTATATCATTTTCCTTTTTTTTCTCCTCTTCTCTTTCCTTATTTTTTCTGCAATCATCGGCATCTCTTCTATGCAATCTTCACCTTCTTCTTTGCTTTAGGTGCGTATCGCTTGTTAGCCATTCTCATAATCACTTTCTCTTTTTAATTTGTTTGATTGTCTATATTCCTTCATATATATTTTTTTTGCCCAGAATTACATATCATATTACTTTGCTGCTTTGATAGCTTATCATTCTTGATGTATGCGTGCATTCTAATATTGGGGTGGGTTACACATGTGTAATCAGGGCCGTGTGATAATCAATTAAAGTTGGAGGAATCTAAGCTGGATGTGGCGTCCTGACTCCATGTAATCATCTTCAATCATCGTTCCTCTCCAATTTAAAAAGCATTATGCATTCAACATACCAGTGAAGTTGTTGGAAGTTATATCTATGATCTGGAGATTTTTCCAGCTATTTCCTGTTGGATCACACTCAATACTTCTAGTGAATAGATTGGAACGCAAGACTAGGACTCTCAGACTGTATGAGTTACTCAACATGCACAGAAAACTGTCTAACAAGTTTGTCTTTATTTTTAGAGCACAACGAATTGGAATAGAGAGATGATAAATTTGTATGGTACAACAGCATACAAATTAAAAAATAAATTTCGTAAAACTTTAATACAAATTTGATATATCTACAACATCATATAAACTAAAAATAAATTTTATACAACTAATTATATAATATACAACTTATTTATAACTTATCAACAACTTTCATACATACTAAAAATAAATTTCATACAACTAAATATACATTATACACTTATTTATAAATTATCTATAATTTATCTATAACTTTCATACATTATTTCTACACAGTTAAATACAACTACAATATCATACAATTTAAATATAATTTTTATACAAATTTTATACATTATGTCTTTTGTATATTTTGTATCTGATTTATACATAGTAAAAATAAATTTCATACAACTAATTATATATTATACAACTTATCTACAACTTTCATACATTATTTCTACCAAGTTATATACAACTATAATATCATACAACTTAAATATAATTTTTATACAATATTGTTCAACTTTCATACAATATTTAAATTATATATATATATAAACAGAATACAATTTATCTACAATTTTACTACAACTTTACTGCAATTTCGTAAGTATAATGTATGTCATGTCTTCTTCTTCTTCTTCGAGTTTCTATCTGAAATTCAGCCAAAATCAAGTGTAATCTTGTTACGACCCAAATTCTCCCTCCGTGAATCGTCGTGACGGCACCTAGTCTCTACGACTAGGTAAGCCTAACACTTGCGGAAAAGAAATGAAAAACATGAAAACTTAACAACTAACAAATTTTAATAAGCAATTGAGATGCCGCCCGACATATATAATAATCAACTCTCGAAATATACAAAACACTTTCAAGACCCGGAACACCTTAAGTCACAAGCTTTTATGAAGTTCTAATTGTTCTATCCATCAGTGTCTATAGAAATAAGAGAAGAATCAACATAGGGGGATAGAAGGGGACTCCGAGGATTTGCGGAAGAGGGCAAATATACCTTGAAGTTCTCCGAAAACAGCAGTGACTGCAACTAAGGACGAGGCTCGTAAGAGAAACCTGGATCTGCACACGAAAAACATGTGCAGGAAAGGGGTGGGTACACCACAGCGGTACCCAGTAAGTGCCAAGCCTAACCTCGGTAGAGTAGTGACGAGGTCAGGTTAGGCCAGGCCCGGCACTGGTATATAATAATTAAAGCGGGAGAATATAACAGTATAATAAGAGATTGAAATTTAACAAAAAAGAAAACACAGCGAAATAACAGTACAACACACAGGGGGTAAACAACAAGGGATTTTCCGAGATACCGTCTCGTAGTCCTAAAATAAATATGCAGGAAGAACTCCCGAGGTACCGCCTCGTAGTCTCAAAAGTAAATATACAGGGAGAATTGTCGAGGTACCGCCTCGTAGTCTCAAAACTAAATGTGCAGGGAGAACTCCCGAGGTACCGCCTCATAGTCTCAAAAGTAAATGTGTAGGGAGAACTCCCGAGGAACCGCCTCGTAGTCTCAAAAGTAAACACACAGCTCAAACCGATAAGTACCACAATTAAGAGCAAGAGTTCTACAGCCAAGACTAATCAAGAACAAGGAAAAGCAGAAAATCAACTAGGCATGCTTCATATAGTTCAAATAAGCAGTTAAAGCATGTAGACATGTGATATTAGACGAAACAGGATAACTACACATATTGGAATAGCTCAAATAAGAATGGAAACAGGCTAATACTCATAAAAAAAATATAACTCAATTTAAAAGGAAAAACAACTTTATACTCAGTAAAACATCGGGTTTTACAACAATATAGCTTGTGTACGTACTCGTCACCTCACGTACAAGGCGCTCACATATCACAACAGTATCCCCACACAAGGTTAGGCAAGCCACTTACCTCGAACCAAACTCAATCAATCGGTAACAATGCCATTTTCACGAATATCCAATTCTGAATGGCCCAAATCTAGCCAAAATCAAATTCATACCATAAATACAACTATAAGTAACTAATTTAATTAATGAAATCAAAGCTAAAATAAGAAATTAAAAAATCGCCCTAAAAAGCCTCCTCGGGCCCACATCTTACAATCGGGTAAAAGTCACCAAATATGAACACCCATTTACTCACGAGTTCACTCGTACCAAAATTATCCAAATCCGATGTGAAAATCCCAATCTAAACCAAAAATCTTAGTTGAAGAACTTCTTCCCATTTTTCTCCAATTTTCAACCCAAATCCGAAATTTAATGATAGATTAATGGGATATAACCAATCAAGTGTAGAATCATTACCCAATCGATGTCTCTGAGAATCTCTCTAAATCTCATCCAAATCCGAGCTCCCAAACTCAAGTTTTGATAAAAATGGCCAAACCCTCATTCTTGAATCCTTATATCTGCCCAGTTAATTCCTTCTTCGCGAACCCGGTCAAAGCCTCGCGATCGCATTGAACAAAAAAATATTCACAGAAATTCCTCTTTCGCGAACGCGAGTGACCTCTCGCGAGCGCATACCTTTCACTGGCGGACCCTACGCGAACCCTGGACCCTCTTCGCGAATGCGTAGGCTTAAATGCATGAAGCTCTTTCTGCCCGTTCCTCTCCGCGAACGCGACGACCATGTCGCGAACGCGTAGCCTTAGGGTTCCACATCTTCGCGAATGCGGGAACCATATCACGAACGCGAAGAGTAACTCAGCTGGCCTTCCCAGATGCCTTACGCGAACGCGAGAACTCCCTCGCGAACGCGATGAAGAAAATGTCTGCAACAAAATACCAGAAAATCTACTATCTTCCAAAGTCTAAAAGTGATCCGTTAAGCATCCGAAACTCACCCGAGGACCCCGCGACCTCAACCAAACATACAAACCAATCCTAAAACACCATACGAACTTAGTCGAGCCCTCAAACTACATCAAACAACGCTAAAATCACGAATCGCTCTCTCCAATTCAAATTTAAAGAACTTGAAACTTTAATTTTTCACAACCGATGCCGAAACCTATCAAACCACGTCCGGTGACCCGAAATTTTGCACACAAGTCATATTCAACATTATGAACCTACTCCAACTTCCGGAATCGGAATCCGACCCCGATATCAAAAATTCCACTACCGGTCCAAATCTCCAAAAATGCGACTTTCGCCATTTCAAGCCTAAATAAGCTACGGACCTCCAAAACACAATCCGGACACGCCCCTATGCCAAAAATCACCCAACGGAGCTAACAGAATCAACATAACGCCATTCCGGAGTCGTCTTTACACAGTTCCGACTATGGTCAAAATCCTAAGGCTTAAACTTCCGTTTAGGGACTAAGTATCCCAAAACACTCCGAAACCAAAAATAAAACCTCCCGATAAGTCACAATAGCAGAAATAGATACAGGGGAAGCAATAAATATGGGTTTGGGACTATAACTCTCAAAACGATCGGCCGGGTAGTTACAAATCTTTACCAAAACACCCTCAAAATTGAGATATAAATCCAAACAATATTCCCAATTATTTGCAACAACACCCAATTCAAACAAATAATGATTTTTGAAAACCCAAATTCGAATTCAAAGCTTCAAAGCGTTTTAATGTCTGTCAATGGTGGAGAATCAAACACCTTCAAAATTTATTGCTTGACAATTTCAATTTGAACACCAATTGTGCAACATTACTGTAATTTGAACACCAATTGTGCAACACCTTCAGCTCTATATTACTGAAATTTCAATAAGCATGGAATTATTACTGCTCTCCTTTCCTTTCCTCTACACTACTGGAATTAGGAATTGAGAGATAGAGAGAGACGTAGAGAGAGAGAGTGCAGGAGAGAGAGACGGAGGGAGAGAGAGAGAGAGAGAGAGAGAGAGAGAGAGAGAGAGAGAGAGAGAGAGAATAAGGATGAGAAATAATTGATTCCTAATATAAATGGATACTCATTTAATTTCTAAAGTGTATATACTTGGTAAATTGTATATAGGATTGTAATTAGATTGAAACTTGAGTAGGGAGGGTATTAAAGTTTCAAAGAGTGTATAGGAATGTAAAATTTTCTAATATTTCTGAATCTTGAAGGCCTCGTACAACATCAAGCCCAATCCAGTCTATACAGACAGAACAGCTTGGACTATTACCACAAGCCCATATCTTAAACACATGTATGGGTCAGTAGTCCAATCGGAAATCCAAACCCTTTTCAACTACAAAGAAAATAGGAAAATGAAAAATAAAAGAAGTTTAAATTAAAAGTAGTCGGCGGGTATAATCAATATAAACTTTGTGCGTACTAGCTAAGAAAAATAAACCGTGGTTCCACAATTCACTATTTATGTAAAGATCCAAAGTTTGCTTATGAACAAATGGTGGAGCGTTAGAGGAGTTTATGAATGAAGAGTTGGAGGGAAATTTGGGACCAAGAATAAACTCATTTTCATTAGATGAACAACAAAATTGTTTTGCTCAAATGAGATTGATTCAAATGTATACTTAGTTCGTGTTAGTAAGTGCGAGATTTGTAAAAGAAGATTTTAAGTTTTATATCCCGACGATGTAAACAATATTAATACAATCATGAGGTTAATTATAAGGTAATTACATGTAAAATTTATAATAAGTACTAGTTGGTAACCTACTCAAATTGGTATTGAGCATGCTTAAAGGTTAATTACATGTAAACTCTCACCGTTAAGAGATTGACAGCCAGACCTATCTAGGTAGGTGAACTGATTAATCCACCTAAATGCTCATATAGATATTATAAAATAATGGGACCAAAGTTAACATCCATAAATATTGGAAAGTGCAAATATTCTTTCACCCTTTTTTCACCCCTTTATCCATTTTTAAAACTGCAGAGGACTTGATGGTAAATGAACAATTGCATCAAGAAAAATTATTTAAATAGAGATCACGACACTTTTTTTAGCACAAATTTTGGGGGGGGGGGGGGGTGTCTACGTTTAATGATACCTGCAAAGTTTAGTAAGAATATAAAGAGCTAAGTCTTCTTGCCGGCTGAATATAATGCCATATTGTGATAATCTATCTTTAATTGAACCAACAAAAGACAAATAAATGAATTCTATTTTCTTTAATTGTTTTAATTTCTTTTTGAAGCAGGGTCGGTTCATTAATATTGAAGAAAGGAAAGATAAAAGAAGGAATTAACTTTGGTAAAATTGGAAACATGCACTTAAATGACGCTGCAAGATAAAATTTAGACCAGTTATAAAATAAAGACTATAAAAGAAATAAACTGAAAATAAGTATAAATGGAGATTGATGTTTTATTCAACTTTCAAAGTTATGTTCATAATGAACTGAAAATTACTCTATTTATAGAAGAAAGGAAACAGCTGCGAGACTTTTCAGGAAGCAGTTGCAAGACTTTTCTTTAGCTGCTTGTAAGTTGTCTGCATGAGCTGCTTGCAACCTGCCTGTTTAATAAGAAATTGCTACAAATTATTTCATTGAGTTGCTTGCAACCTGCCTGCATCAGCTGCTTGTAAGTTGTCTGCATGAGTTGCTTGCAACCTGCCTGTTTAATAAGAAGCCGCTGCAAATCATTTTATTTAGTTGCTTGCAACCTGTCTGCATCAGCTGCTTGTAGATAAATTTTAACAGAGTACTAAATGGATAATTTTGTTCAGGAAAATTATCTATAGCGAAGTAATGAAAGGACATCCACAATATAATATTTTCATAACAAGACCAATAAATTACACCGGCAATCCAACATTTCTATCTACTTAATATTAATGAAAGATAACTTGTGTTATTTCAGTATCTTTTTGCTGGACTTGCACATATCGATCGTTAATTTACAACTATTCACAGCTATACAACAATATATTGAAGGAATATTATGATACCGAGTTCCAAAAGTTTAAGGATCCATGACATAGGACAGAATCTTGACCACCCAGAGTTGTGATATGATAGATAAGATCTTTTTAATTTAATCGGAGGTCTCAGTTCGAATCTCGAGAATGAGAAAAGGAATTTCTTTAAAAGTCTTACACGGCACGAACCGAATTAATCAGAGGTCTCACAGCGAGCATCGGACATTAGAAGAAAACCAAAAAAAAAAAAAAAAGTGTCCCTAATTGTCCCTTGTATATATTAGCCTATTAAAAATAAGGAATGTTCTCTTTTGGATTCTCAAAAGGAAATTAACATCGGGAGTTTGGAAAATCCGAGGTTATTGTTCATACGTCTTTCTGGGAAAACGTAATGTTGTAAGATGAGACTTACAAGGAGCCAATTTTTCTATGTTAGCAAAAGCCGCCCAATGACTATATTGTATTGAAAGAAAATAATTAAGTGTAATAAATTTAAAAATAATATGTAGAAAAGGAAGAAAAATATTCAAATTAGTTTGTGCCCTTTGAAAACCAACGAGTAATATTGCATTATGTGTAAACACTTTCGTCATTCCAATAATATAGCTTTCAGTTGCACGTTGAAAGCGATGTTGGAGAAGACTTAGACCTATAACGTCTATTACCGTTCAAACCTAATCATTTTCAGTAGCATTATTATACTTAATGTGGTCTTGCTTTAAGGAGGAGGGGAAGGATCAAAGGAATAAAAAGAATGGAAGAAAATAAAAGTTATTTTTTGGTTGAGATTTGTAATTTATATATGTTTTCTTAAGTGTCACCTAATGATATTGTCCAATAAAAGACTCTTGTATTTGATCTCTACGTTTGAACTATACAATTAACTGTATATAAAGTATATTATCTATTACATTTTCAGTATTTTTTTGTTGGTAAATAATACACTTCTATATATTATTTTGACAAAACTCAATGTTATGCTGATATATTCCACAAATATATAGATTAATAGGTAGATTTTTGATAGAATAATTAGTCATTGCTATTACACTTTTTTATCTAGGAGTCCAAGTAAGACCTGGTAAAGGTCAATGGAAACCACAACGTACAATAAGTTCCAACAGGAATTTAAGGAGAGAATATATGTATTTGCTTATGCACTTTGAACGTTTTAGTTAATTTTATTACATCTCTTAAATTTGGAAACCTTGTGGATATTGTAATGCAATAACTATAAAGAGTTTTTAAGTTGAAAAGATACTATTTTGAATAATACCACATCTGAAGATGGTTCATTAGAATAATCAAACTCATGTTTAATTTCATTCTCTTCTTTTCTTTTTCTCCCCTTGATTTTGTCATTTTAGATGAGGAGCGGCCTAGAGTTGGTAATTAAACATATGGTTGATGTCCTAATTCTGCTTTACAATTTCTAATTATCTTGCTTGTTAGACAAGTCAGAAAATCAAAGTGTTAAGAGAATGACATCTCTAAGATTATGTCAAAATCATCTAGCTAATTTGGTCAACAAATGAATAGAAATCTTCAACTAATACTTAGAATATTCTCATTCAAACTAGTATTTAGGTTAGAATTTTGTATATTATTGATTTTGTAGGTGTCTGGCTTCGTTCGTTAATCCCACTTCATTTGGAACTTTTATATAGTTGAGGAAGCAAAGAAACTACTAACAAAAAGAAAAAAGAAAAACTCTCATATTTCCTCGAGATTATATTATTATGAATTACTTCTCAACTTCTATTTTTGAATACACAAACTCGTGTATCCTTAATCTTCTAGTACTCATTCTATAATCACCTCAAAATTGTTAGAGAATTAACTGCTATATACACTCTTACAAATCATCTAAAAGTTACATATAATTGTGCGTAATAGTTAAGTAGCATCGTGTAATTCATTTTCTTATTATCATCTAATACATGAATTTTCTTTTCGGTCTATGTGTTTAATCTTTTTTTTTATCCAATTTTTTTATTGCTTAAAATAATAGGATTACCAAATACAGTGGTTCAACCACCAGTTGCATTCATGAAAAGTCAGAATCTCAATAGAAAAGGCGAACACGAAAGAATCTTCGTAGCTTTCTTTCAAACTATTTTCTTGTACATTGATCTTATCTCTATTAACCAACAAAACTTCCTCCTTTTTGTTGTTCTCATATAACACAACAACAAATACTACTATAAAATTAAAACATACAACCCATTAAACAATTATACTAGTACTAATATTTTTCATGTCATATATAAATGATTAAACATACCCTTACTTCTAATAAATCCCTCTCAATCTCTTTGTAAATCCAACAGAAAAAACTAACTCCATGTCTCCGTTTCCAGGTTATTATTACACTTTTGCTCTATTCATTCTCCTCCTTTCACTTCCTTCTTTTCCCGCCAGAATCCTAAAACACGATCCTTTAACTGAATTAACCGCCGATATTCAAAACAACACGTGGCACGCTTTCGTTAAATTCCTCGACGCCGGAAAAGGCAGTGAACTCCCCGGCATGTCGGAGCTCAAAAAATACTTCCAACGCTTTGGTTATCTGACTAATATTCCCGATCATAATTTCACCGATTTTTTCGACGAAGACTTAGAGTCTGCAGTACTCAATTACCAAAAAAACCTCGGATTAACAGTCACCGGAAAATTAGACGACGAAACGATGAACGAAATTATGTTGCCGCGTTGTGGGATGAGTGATTCAGCTCATGAACACGATCACAGCTCGTTACATACAACGAGAAATTACGCGTATTTTTACGGGCGACCTAGGTGGATGAAGTCATCGCCGATGATTTTATCGTACGCTTTCTCTGAAAATTACATGATTGATTATATAGATATCTCGGAGATTAAATCGGCTTTTAAAAGAGCGTTTTCGCGGTGGTCGTCAGCGATTCCGGTGAATTTCACGGAGGCGGAGGATTACTACAGGGCGGATATTAAAATCGGGTTTTTTAGAGGCGATCACGGCGACGGAGAGCCGTTTGACGGAGTGTTGGGAGTGTTAGCTCACGCTTTCTCGCCGGAAAATGGGAGGTTTCATTTAGACGCAGCGGAAACATGGGCCGTTGATTTTGATGAAGAGAGGTCGAGAGTTGCCGTTGATTTGGAATCAGTGGCGACCCATGAGATTGGGCATGTACTTGGGCTGGCTCATTCTTCGGTTAAAGATGCTGTTATGTACCCAAGTTTAAGCCCAAGAATGAAGAAAAGGGACTTGAAGCTTGATGACGTGGAAGGGGTCCAAGCTTTATATGGGTCAAACCCGAATTTCAAATACACGTCATCGTTGGAACATGACACGTCAGCATCAAGTTGGAGAACGTCATCAAAGTGGACCACTTTTTTTGGCTTGGTGGCTTTGATCTTTTCCTTATGTTTATGATTGCTTATGTTTTTTTAGTTTTTTTTTTATTTTTTTTGGATGTTGTAAAGATATTTTACACAGAAAAAGGAAGTAAAGAACATTCTTTAAAGATGGAGTAGAGGTCATATTCTTTGTGAATTATTCTTGTTGACTTGTGTTGAAATAGAGAAGGAAGATAAAAGAGTCAAAGAAGAATTAAAAGATGGGTTACTTTGTGACCTTAGTGGGAAGTTTTGGTTTTCTTTTTTTCAACTTTACTTTCTTATGGAGTTAAAACTTTGAAACCTAATGGAGGTTTTCTGTATTTAGTGGGAAATTAGTGGGGAACATGACAGTTTTTAATGGTAATTTCAAGATTAGGTTAGTTGGAAAGCAGGAAAAAAAATTCTAATTTCAAAATGAGCGTGAGGATATGAACTTCCAATGTTAATGGAGTACTAGTTGCTTAGTTGTTTAGGGAGATAAGATGGTTTCTACTTAATATAACCAAAAACTATGGTAGGAGATGTATATTGAATGAATTTACTATCTTGAAATTGACAAATTATAATATAGATTCATACTACTTTCATATTCCATTTTATGTCACACTATTACTATGGAAAGAGACATATTTTTCAAACGTTTAAGAAAATTTTTAGTTGTACAAATTTGTGATCTATGGTGTTTCTTGTATAATTTCTAGAAATGTGATTCTTATTTAAAAGATATATTATAGTGTGATATATGGTGTTTCTTATGTAGTTCTAGGATTTTTACTTTTTATTTTAAAAAAATCAAGACATCAAAATTTACCAACAAATAGATAATTTGACTCTCATATTCGAACTATATACATGTCGATTAAGTTGATTCCGACGTTCCTTGATTAATACCAAATCGAATCAAATATATTCGACTTTTTAGTCGGCTTGGTTTGGATGTTCAGTTTAATTGGATTAATCGATTTGGTTTGAACATCCCTAAATTATTACGTTCATTTCATTTTGTTTGTTGTAGTTTGACATGCACAAAGTTTAATAAGAAAATAAATTTTTTTAAAACTTGTGGTATTAAATATTTTATAATATTTGTGTGAGTATAAAACTTTTGAAATTTGTGACGCTAAATATGTCATAACATTTGTATAGTTATAAAAGCTTTTCATTGTTATTTTTTTTGGAATAAACTAATAAAAAAATATCAAATAAAACGGACCGGAATAAGTACTTCTAATTGTTGGACGTTGATTCTTCTTAATGTTCATTTCCAACCTCTCTTTCTTTGAGACTTTTGACAAAAACAACTCAACAAAAACGTTAAAAAGTGAGGTATTCGAAAAAAATGCTTAGTAGAATTGAAAGGTGATCTAAGTTTTGCTTTTGATTTCCCGTACTACAATTGGATTTATTCAGTTGAATTTTAAAAAATCTGCTTTCTTCAACCTAGTGGTAAAGTTTACATAAAATTCCTAACAAATAAAGGACTGATGTTTGACTTTTAAAAACATGTGTGCCTTACATGTAATTGACCCAAATAAGTTGGGCTATCACAATTTACAAATGCACATGCAGTCGGGTCCGATCCGACTAATTTGGACGCTAAAACCCTAAACCCTATCAACCTTGTCCAATATCCCCAAGATCTTCTCTTTGCTCAAACTTTCTTACAATTCTACAATGGCGTCAAGGTGTAGTAGAATTATCAATAGGGCTTCAATTTCTTCTATCAGATCCGCCATTAAATCCAATTCCCAATCAGCTTCTTCTTCACAGTCGTTTCCCAGTTTCTCTGCCTCAACCAGATCTACATCGTCCCCTCTCCGTCGGTTCTCTTTTTCAAGGTATTTTTCGTTTGCCCCAACGTCTATTGTTTGTTAATTTGTTTTTTATATTTGTACTATTCGGGTTTGCAGAATTCCGTCGGAACTGGGAGGGTTGCAGTCAATGTTGCCGCTACACAACGCAGTTGCTACGGCGAGGATGACGTCATGCCTGAGCTCAACATCGAGGAGTTGCAGAGCTCTTTCACAGGGTACTCTCTGCTGCACCTCTCCAGACCTCTAGCATGTTCCATTTATAACTGCCCCAAATTAAAATAAAAACAAGTATGTGCTTGTTCTTACTGTTTGTTGTACATGTTTGCTATTTTTTCATTTTTTCTTTTATCGTGCTATCTGTTTCATCTTCTAGATATTATAATTGGAGATTAAATTGAATTCTTTCCCGGGAGAAGGGGGGAACTTCTTAAATATTTAAATCACTAATAACTGATGCTAGCAAAAGGAATTTTGATACGGAAGTCATTTCTAGAATCAGTAATTACTAAATCACAATAATTACTAAATCAATTACAATAGCTAGCAATTTAAAATGGAATTCTTTCCGGGGAGAAGGGGAACTCCTTAAATATTTAGATAACTAAATTCTGCTAATGGCAAATGGAACTTCGATATCTGAGACATTCCATAGTATTTCAGAGTTACTAAAACAATTACTGTACAACATTTTTGATCAAGACTTCAACAACTACAACAGCTAGCAGTCATTAGTCAAAACCACTTTCCTTATGAATACTATATCCAAATGGTAGAAAATAGTTGCATAGTTGTAGGCTACCGAAGAATGGTACACCAGTATGATTATTAATTTGAATGTGCACAACCATATGACATCAATTACATATACCAATCAGAATTCGAGTTAGTGTTGCACAGTCTTGAATTGGCTAGATGACTGTCTAATCTTCCTTTTACTGAAACATGTAGAGTGATCTTATGATGTTTGTGAGATTTGTTTAATATTTTTGCCTATTCTGGTGCTTTTTTCCTACTTCTCATATTTCAATGTGCCAGTGTTATTTAGGTAATTAGATCTACCTACATTCTTTGACCAGTAGCTCTGCCTACACTTTTTTGTCGGAAGTAGCTCTACCTACACCTTGCACCAGCTTAGATATGGTGCTTCTGTTTCTTGCATTTTGTGTTAAGGACTGGACATATTTATGCGGAGAGGGGGCAGAAAAGCTCTTCTTGATTGACTTCCCTCCCCCCTTTCCTTTTTTCAACAAACTGTATGGGAGAGTGTCTCCTATTGAGAAGAAATTGCAGAGTAATATGGTATATCATCCTTGCCTTACTAGCTTCTTCTAGGCTTCTACATAGGATGAGGCAGAAGTACCATAGAACTTGTATCGCTTTCGCAGGTTATTTATAGTGAGTAGTGACTAACAACAGCAATGGATTCACCTCAATAATGCTCTACCTGATTACTTGTACTCTAGAAAAAGAGAGAAATCTGAAAGGCATTTTTTTAACATGAATGGAAAACCAACAAATTAAAAGTGAGATGGTGAAACCTATTGTATCTTACATCTATGAACAGAACGTATGGTTGTGCAGCTGTGGTTTTCTTTTTCTTGGGCAGGAAACTGGATACCTTTTCTTTATTGCATTTTGAAAATTATGTTACTACATATCTCTTAAAAAGATTTTTTTGGGTGTAACAGAATAGCTAATAATTTGTATTCGTCGTTAAACTCCTACTTTATTCACAGCTTTACTCTGGAAACTCTATTAATATTCATGCAAGTAGTAACTGGGTTTGATTCGGTTGTCTATAATTCTACATTTTTTTTTCTGCTGTCTTTTCTTAAATTACCCATATTTTTTGTTTCCTCGTTTGGGAGGGTTGTGGTGGTGGACTGGTTGTAAAGGGTATGTAATGGGATTCTTGGAACATAGGGGCTTCTCTTGATGAACCATTAAAGCTCTAAAAGTTACTGGGTTAGCATGGTTACTCCTATGAAGCAATTGCAGTCTAAGTTGGTTTGGGCTGGAACTTCTCGCTCCTAAAATGAACCAAATATAAATCTTCTCATGCTTGTTCTTCTCTATATTATACCGGAACTCCATACAAAAAAAGTTTTTGAATCTCTTAAACACCCTTCCTAATAACCAAAGTGGGCATATATTTTGAGGTGGAAGGTTTTGATCAGCTATCTGACTGGAATATTTGGTTCCTGCAGGCACATGAATTTCCAAAAGCATGAAAGAAATATACTGGGATATCACAGGCCTTTCTATTTTGCTTAAGTGCGTTCCTATCTTAGCACCAAGTTTAATCAGCAGTTTTAAGAAAACAATTAATGAGTAGGATGGAAGCGAATTGTGCTTAGGGCTGCCATTTTTCTTTTCGAAACCTTCACATGCAATTACTGAATGTAAAAACATAAATTTAAAAGCTTTCAGAATGAATAACATTTTATTATCTTGTCGTTGATAATGTCATTTTACCTAATTCTAATCGTAGCACTTTGGGTTATCTGACAAACTGTGTTTCTGCTTCTTACCATTTAGAAAAGGTTCATTTGATGGGTAATGCCCCGAGATTATGTTTTTGAGAGTTCCTTACTTTCAAGTGATTCCAAAGTTTAAGATTCACACTGCAAAATGAAAGCTTATAATCATACCTAAATTCATCTATTAGTCGAAGGATTTTCCTATATTTCAAGCATCTTCCCGGGGCTCTGTAGGGGATCAGAGCGAGGGAGATACTGTATGGGCTGATGTTTCAGTCTTGTGGCGAGAGTGTTTAACATTATTAGGGACTTTTTAGGCCATTCTTAGGGTAAAAGAATGATGGGTTCAGCAATACATAATGAAGTAATTAATCTTATTTGTAGAGCCGACCCCAATTTGCTTGGGATTGAGGAGTAGTTTTTCTTTCATGCTTTCATCCACTATTTTCCTTTCTGTGGTTTGCTCTTCCTTTTGATTTGTTTGAGAAGGTTTGAAGGTACTTTCAGGTCATAACAATTCCATATGTCCACATCTTAAATACACACTTCTAAGTCAATGTCAGCTCTAGAAATGCTCCCAAGAATTATAGCAATCTTGTCTATGAGAATGGTCTCATTGTTCTTTAAGAAATCCAAGATACAGGTCTATAATGAATTCAAACAGTCTAGTTTTATCTTTGAAAGTCCTGCTATGATTGTTAGACATAGGTGGAGCCTGTTAGGAGACCACAAGAAGCAGATTTAAAAGTATTACTGATTAATCTTTAACAATTTCCATTCATTTTGACTTTCAAATAATGTATCTGTTTATAACTTATAGCGCAAATAATTTAAAATCCCTAGACCCATTGATCTGGTGAGTGAAACTTTGATCGTTCTTGGTGGGTTTAGGAAAGTGAGAACGCGTAACGCGTAACTGTTTCCGTTTAAACTGTTCAAGACAAAGTATCAGCTAAGAGGCGACAGTTCTGACTGTCACCTCCAGGTTTCTGTCGAAAAGAAAAGAAAAGAAAAAAAGAACCTCCAAGGGTCTGTTTGTCATAAAATAATTTTCTGACTTCAACTGTTTTTATGCTTAGCTATTATGCCCCTATTTGACAAAGCCCACTTTGGTAACAAGAATTTTCGTTTTCCCAGATAATACTGAAGGAACGTGAAATTTTTTGCTCTTCAGGAGGAGGTTGTATCTGCTTGAATTTAGCTACAACAATTTTGCCTTGGTTTTAACCATATTTTCAGACATATCATCTGTTTATTGTAGAGAAAGATAAATCAGAGTTGAGCCTCCCCTTTTCTTTTCAAATACTTGAATGCAAATTTATCTTGTATGTAATGCGGTAGGTTAAGTTTTTTCTTTTGTTGGCAAGTGTATCTGCAGTAAAATGTATTTGACTGATTTAAGGAACCTAAGCTAACGTAGTCTTGATTTTTGTTTTTCTACTTTGCCTCTGAATATTTCTCCTGATATGAGTCTTTTGTTGTTTGTGGCAATAGAGCTGGGTCTCTCGGTACCAAGGTGACTTTGTTTAGCAGATTGTCAAAGAAAGTTGTCAATTCTTTGAATGGGAAGGCAAGATTTTGTCCTAGGAAAGACATTTATGTTTAATGACTGCTCAAACTTTACAAAAGTGGTAATAGTATTTGAATGTATTGAATTTTCAGCTGGTTTTGCTGTTAATTCTGATTTCTGATTCCTTGATTACTTGGAATATTACTATGGAATAATCCTTATTTCCTTCTTTCCTTTTTGGGCCAATTTGTTATACTGAGAATGGAAGAGGTTGGAGTTTTATAACGATTAATGAGTGCGTTTTGTTTTCCCATAATTTCTTATTTTTTTGGCCTATTTGTTAGACTGAGAAGTTGAACAACGAAGGCATTCTGCCACTTATTTTGTGGCTGTAATAAGTGATTTTTTTTTTTTTTTTGGTCAAATGAAAAATTTTATTTAACAAATAGAACACGATATGTTTTTATTATTATCAATGCGTCAACGGCAAAGAACAAACATGCATGCGTACAATGTAGTCAAGCGGTCAATAAAGTGAAAGAAAATCATAGTAAATCAAAATTCAAATTATAGTGAAGGCAAAAATAGTAGGGAAAATACTACTGTATAGCTACTCTTAAAATAATAGTCGAAAAATGTATATTTTTTGTATATATATACATTTTGTATGTTATATACAAAAATTATACAAAATTTATATTTTTTCGGCTACCGAATGTAAATAGTTTCTAATACGGACTAAAAGTGATAATACTCAAATAGTAAGTTGAGGCAAAAGGAGGAAACATCAAACAATTAGGACCCGTTTGGCCATAGATTTTGTCAAAATATATTTGGATTTGTTTTGGCAAATACATGTTTGTTCATAATTTTATCCATATTTTGACAAATTCCCAAATCCCAATTGATTTTGGCCCAAAATATTACTATTATATTTTTTAATAATTGTCCCAAACTTTTGTATTTTATAAAAAAGCCCACAATTTATTATTTTGTAACAATGCTGCTTCGTCTTCTCGGTCATCTGATAGTGTATTATGTTGTTCATTTTAAAAATAATAATTTTGTACTAAATTTATTTATGTTCAGGACTATGGTTTGCGATAATATAATAAATGTTATTGATGAAGGTACTATTGGGTATTTGTGATAGTTTTTAGAACTTGTGGGTGAAAAAAAAGTGAAATATGTTTTGAAAACTGGTGTCCAAATACATTTTCATCTTCAAACCAAATTTTACCCAAATCAAAATTTTCAAAACAAATTTGGAAATTTATGGCCAAACGCTAGCTTAGTTTGTAGCTTTACTCCCCCCAATAATAGTTCAAAAAAGAGGCTATTTGCATTATACAGATACCTTCCCAACATAATAAAAAAGTACTTTCCGTTGTCCTCAAGCATGATTAGATCAGGCATCTCATCTTCTAAACCAAATCATGGCAACATAAGCTAACATTTCCCAGTATAGTTGTAGCACTTCCACTTGTCAACCAAGTAGTAATAATGGACAGAACGAGTATTCACTCTTTCTCCTCAGTAGGTTAGTGCTTCTGTTGTAAGTGTTGATTCATAAACGCAACAATGAAGTTGGCAAACAGCCATCCCCAATTTAGCCGTCCAACATTTTCATTTTCATCTTCACTGTTTAAATAATCTACCTACATCCTATTGTCCGTAGAAGTTCAAGGTTGTAGGTCATTTTCGTTTTTTGCATTTGTATTTAGGTCATCGAGTGTTTCAATTTGTGACCAAACAAGGACAAGCTTACTTACTTTTCGAGCGATAGTCCCATGATCCAACTCCAACCAGCTTCTTTTCTCACTTTTCTCTCCTTCATCTGCTCCCTCGTGCCACCAACATCTATCCACTTCCTATGCAATGCATACATATTAGACATTAGTACATAGACAAACTCGTTATCACCTTCCAATTCTATCACCTTCGCAGCTGCAACTTCTGCTATTTTTATATCCCCACAAGTGACAGAAGCACCTAGTAATGCTTTCCAAACTAATCCACAGTTTTCAAATCCCAGTTCATAAATCATTTTCTCGGCCTTACTCACATCCCCTTCTTGTCCCATGAGCTTAATCATCGAAGAACAGTGTTCCGGCATGGGACATATCTCATACTGCTTGACCATCAATTTGAAATACTCATTTGCAGCTTGCAGAGACATTTTATTATGCCAACATGCAGCTAAGACATTCACGAAAGTAATACCATCTGGTTGTAAATCTTTCACCAATTTCAACTGCTCAAATAGCCGGATCACTTCATCTGAATTACCATTATGAGCATATCCAGATATAATCGTGTTCCACGTTATCAGATTCTTCACAGGGAGAGATTCAAACAGAATTTCAGCTTCCTTCATTAGCCCACATTTAGAATACATGTCAATGAGAGCAGTTCCAACAACAACAGTCTCATTCACGCCGTACTTAATTGTGCAACAATGGATCAACCTTCCCCATGTTACAGCTGATATGTTGGCAATGCCACTTAATATACTTGAAAAGGTGAATTGATCCATAAGAACATTATTGCGATGCATGTTTTGGAAAAAATGTAGAGCTTCTTTTGCTCTGCCTCGGTTGACATATCCTGTTATTATCGAATTCCATGAGGATGAATTTGGGGTTGGCATTCTTGATAACATTTCAACAGCATCTTCTATGTTACCAAACTGTGCCATGCCACTAATTACCTCATTGTATGAAACAGTATCAGGTTCAGGCATTTGATGCAAGAAATCAAATGCCTGTTCAAGCCTGTTGTTTCTTGTATTTGCCGCTATGACAGAATTCCAAGAAATAGTGTCCTTCTCCATCATACTATTAAAAACATTAGTTGATTCTTCGGTAGAGCCACATTTTCCATACATGTCAATCAAAGAATTGCAGACCACAATGCTGCACTCAACACCAAATTTCACAATCTTAGCATGTAATAACCTTCCAACTAGTCGTAAACCAAGCGGTCCGCATGCTGATAAAGCAGCTGTAAAAGAGTACGAATCAGAACAAAGTTCCGATCTTTCGAGCTGAATAAACAAGTTCAGAGCAGCAGTGAACTGCCCAGATCGAACATACCCAAAAATCAACGTATTCCAAGAAACTACATTTGGTTCAGTCATTTCCTCAAACAACTGGTGAGCCTTATTCAAAAGCTGAGACTTGACATAGAAATTGACCAAAGCTGTAGTAACAAAGACATTGATGTCATACCCAGATTTTAGAATGCAACAGTGAAGTTGTTCACCAGGTGAAAACCAACCCAGATTGGTACATGCACGGGTCAAGTGAACCAGAGAATAAGCATTAGGCTTGGAACCAGAATTCAACATTTGAAAGTCCTTGAACAGGGCAATTTCAGAACTAAGGCCAGTTTGTGACTGATTGGAAATAAAAACGATTCTTGAATTAAAGTCATCTTCTAGATGGGGTTTGATAGTGCTGCTAATGGACTTGGAGAAGAAACAATATAGTTGCCTTTTGCTTAGTAGTTGGATAGAGCATTTCTTGACTAGTTCATAGTTGATGAATCTTGGCATTGCTTTGTATGCATAATAACCCCAACCCCCTCCCGCTTCTCTCCCTACCCCACCTCTCCCACCCGTCGGTCCAAAAGGTTTTTTTTATTAAAAAATTCAGTTTTTCTTTCTTTTCCGTAACTACCCACCCTGCTATCCACTCCAGCGCAACCCCCTTGCCCCCCTCCACTTACTTTTTTATTATTATTATTATATATTTTTAATTTTCTGTTTTTTTTATTTTTCTGCACCACCCACCCCGCGGTAATTTTTTTATTTTATTTTATATATATTTTCAGTTCTGGTTTTTTTATTTTTCAATTTACAGGTTCGAAATTTTACGAGTTCCAAAGTTATGAGTTCAGAGGTTTATGTATTTGGAAATTTGTGGGTTTAGAAATTATAGAGTGATGTTTGGCTATAATTATATATTTTTAGTGCATTACTTACCTTACATTTTGGGGCTTTAATGTTAAATTATACTATATTTGTGCTTAATTGAGTTTAATTTATGTGTAGGTAGTTTGTGTTGCGGAAGCCAAATGTATATAGTGTGAATGAGTCACAACTACTATACCAAAAATTATGACAACCACTAAATAATAAACAAGACAATAAGACAACAATAAAAGAACACCAGAATTTACGAGGTTCGGCCAATTTTGCCTACTTCTTCGGACACAATCAATATTTTATTCCACTCCAAAATTACAAGTGAAATAATACTAAAGAGAGAAGATACAAATGCCTTAAGAAGATAAAAAGGCAAAATGAGAGGTGTACTTAAATCCTAAACATTAGGCCTCCTTTTATAGGGTGAAATTCCCATTCAAAATTGTCATCCACCGATGTGGAACTTTTGACAATTTCAACAAATCTCCACCTTGGCAAAATTCCACATCTTCAATTTTCTCTCAATAAAAAATTTTGGTTGTGTCTTCATCTTCAATCTTTAGTGTTCAACAATGTTGAAACTTGACCGCAGTCACCACTTTTGTCAGCATATCAGCAGGTTCTCCGTAGTATGAATTTTCTTCACCATAACTCCATTTTCTTCTATGATTTCTCGTACAAAATGATACCGAACATCAATGTGCTTCGTCCTTGCATGATAAACTTGGTTCTTCGCTAATTGAATAGCACTTTGACTATCATAAAAAAAATTATAATATTTTTTTGTTCAATACCAAGCTCCTTTAGCAACCCCTGAAGCCAAATTGCCTCCTTCACAGCCTCTGTAATAGCCATGTACTCTGCTTCTGTTGTAGACAAAGCAACTGTTGACTGCAAAGTAGACTTCCAACTAACCGGTGCCTTTGCAAAAGTAAACACATAACCAGTAGTTGACCTTCGTTTGTCCAGATCACCCGCAAAATCTGAGTCACAATATTCAACTACAGACCGATTGCCTTCCTGCTCAAAAACTAACCCAACATCTACAGTACTATGAATATACCGTAGAATCCATTTCACAGCTTGCCAATGCTCCTTTCCTGGATTGTGTATATATATGCTAATAACTCCAACGGCTTGTGAAATGTCAGGTCTCGTACAAACCATTGCATACATCAAGCTACCAACAGCATTTGCATATGGTACCCTTGACATATACTCCTGTTCAGTTTCATCCTTTGGCGACATAGTAGTACTTAGCTTAAAATGGGGAGCAAGTGGCATACTAATTGGCTTAGTCTTCTTATCTATGCCAAAACGCTGTAGTACTCTCTTCAAATATTCTTTCTGAGATAAACAGAGTTTCTTTGAACGTCTATCTCTTATTATCTCCATGCCAAGAATTTTCTTTGCCTCACCCAGATCCTTCATCTCGAACTCCTCCTTCAGTTGAATCTTCAACTTATCAATTTCTTCCGAATTCTTGGAAGTTATCAACATATCATCAACATATAGGAGAAGATATACAAAGGAACCATCATTAAGTTTGCGCAAATACACACAATGATCGTATTTGCTTCTCTTGTACCCTTGCCGCAACATAAACTTGTCAAATCACTTGTACCATTGTCTAGAAGATTATTTCAATCCGTACAATGATTTTTCAAGTTTGCATACCATATTTTCTTTTCCAGCAACTTTGAATCCTTCTGGCTGAGTCATGTAGATTTCCTCCTCCAAGTTTCCATGTAAAAATGCAGTTTTTACATCCATCTGAACTAGTTCCAAATTCAACTATGCTACCAAAGCCAACATAATTCTAATGGAGGAATGTTTTACAATTGGAGAAAATACTTCATTGTAATTAATTCCCTCCTTCTGAGCATATCCTTTGGCCACCAACCTTGCTTTGTAGCGAACATCTTCTTGGTTAGGAAATCCTTCTTTCTTTGCAAATACCCATTTTCACCCAATTGTTTTCTTTTCCTTCGGGAGATTGGCCAATTTCCATGTATGATTCTGATGAAGGGACTGCATTTCTTCATTCATGGAAATCCTCCACTTATCTTCTTCTGAACTTTGGATTGCGTCTTTATAAGTGGTAGGAACACCATCAACTACAATTGAGGTTGCACAAGCAACCGTCTCTATGAGACGAACAAGTTTCGTTATTGTCTTTTTTGGCCTGCTGGTTGCTATTGATTCATGTCGAGGTTCCTGAGTTGGAATCTCCCTCTCTACTGGCTCTTCTTCCAGAGGGTAATCTTCATAAGTTTCCTCCTCTGCTTCTTGTGTAGGAAAAATAAATTTTCCCTCAAACTCCACCTGCTTTGATGCACTACCAGTTTGTTTGACATCTTCAACTGTCACCTTATATGTTATGGCAGATTCATCAAAGGTAACATCTCTGCTGAATATAATATTCCTTGTATCTGGACACCATAAGCGATATCCTTTGACTCCAGAAATAATCCCCATAAATCTAGCCTTCTTTGCTCTCGGATCCAATTTTGACTCTTTCACATGATAGTATGCAATTGAGCCAAACACGTGCAAAGAGTCATAATCTACAGCAGGTTTTCCATACCATTTTTCAAATGGCGTCTTGCCATCAATAGCAGCAGATGGTAGATGATTAATGAGGTGGCATGCATATGTAATTGCCTCAGCCCAAAATTTTTTGCCCAAGCCAGCATTGGACAACATACACCGTACCTTCTCCAGTAAAGTCCGGTTCATACGTTCTGCCACTCCATTTTGTTGTGGTGTATGTCTGACAGTGAAGTGTCGGACGATGCCATCATTTTAACAAACCTTATTGAAATGATAATTTTTGTATTCACCTCCATTGTCTGTGCGAATAAACTTGATCCTCCTGCCTGTTTGATTCTCCACCATCGTCTTCCATTTGAGAAAAATTCCCAACACTTCATCTTTCCTCTTCATTGTATACACCCACACTCTTCGGGAAAAATTATCAACAAAGGTTACAAAATAGTGCTTCCCACCCAATGAAGGTGTTTTGGAAGAACCCTAAACATCAGAGTGTACATAATCCAAAATGCCTTTAGTATTATGGATCGTTGTACCAAATTTAACCCTTGTCTGTTTTCCTTTGACACAATGCTCGCAAAACTCCAAGTTGCAAGTCTTTACGCCTTTTAACAATCCTTGATTAGATAGAGCTTTCAAGGATTTCCCTCCAGCATGTCCCAAGCGCATGTGCCATAGCCTGGTTGCTTCTGCCTCTTTGTCATAACTGGATGTCACCGTCGCTGTCCCAATAACTGTACTACCACGATAGCGGTACATGTTATTGTTCTTCCGATTGGCCTTCATTACCACTAGTGCACCGGAGCATATTCTCATCACTCCATTTTCTGCAATGATTTTGAACCCTTTTGATTCTAGGGCTCCCACAGAGATGAGATTCTTCTTCAAACCCGGTACATATCGAACATCTGTTAATGTTCTGATCATTCCATCATGGCTCCTTAATCTTATTGAACCAATGCCATATGAGGTAAGAGGGCTGTTATCCGCTGTGTGGATGACTCCATATTCTCCTTCTTGAAAATTCACGAACCAGTCCTTGTTGGGACACATATGATAGCTACAAGCCGAGTCCATCAACCATATGTCTGATGATGTTGATAACTCTGTTGTAACTAATGAGAAGTCTGAATCATCACAATCAGCTACATTTGAATCCATAATGGCCTTTCCATTGTTATGTCTGGCCTTATTCTTCAACTTCGGACAATCTTTCTTCCAGTGCCCCTTTTCTCGACAAAAGGCACATTCATCTTTGCTGGGTCTAGATCTCGACTTGGATCTTCCCTTCTTAGTCCTCGTTTGATTTTGAGGACGACCCCTCACAATTAGTGCTTCTCCTTCTCCGCCCTTCTGTTTTTCTCCCTTTCTTTGTTCATAGCTGTACAAAACCGAACAAACTTCTCTGAGAGAAATTTTGTCATTTCCATGGAGTAGAGTAGTTTCAAGGTGCTCGTACTCATTAGGAAGTGACCCTAACAACATCAAGGCCAAGTCACCATCATCAAAAGTTGCATCCATATTTTGCAAATCTGTGACGAACTTATTGAAACTGGTGATATGTTCATTTATTGTGGTACCAGGAACATATGTGAAGCGAAACAGTCTCTTCTTCATGTACAATTTATTTTGATTGTTTTTCTTCAAAAATTTATCCTCCAGTGCTTTCCATAATTTACTTGCAGAAGTTTCTTTTGTGTATGGATATTTCTGATCTCTAGCAAGGTAGGATCGAATGGTACCGCAAGCAACACGATTGATAATTTTCCAATCTTCTTCTCCAATAACATCTAGCTTCTTTTCTTCAATGGCAAGATCTAGCCCTTGTTGAAAAAGAACATCTAGAACCTCACCTTGCCACATCCCAAAATGTCCTGACCCGTCAAAAATTTCTATCGTAAATTTCACATTTGACACAATTCTTGTCATAAGCGAAGATGCCAACGATGACGTATTATTGACACTTGATGTAGATTCTTCTTGTTTACTGTCTCCCATTTTGACACAAATATTATTTAGTAGCTGACGACACAAATCAAGATTATTTCCTTTCTGGTGTGGAAGATCAGACTAAGCTGCAACCACAGAGCATACTCAGACAGAACCTTGACTCAGTTACCAAGATAGATCTTTTCTGATGTGGAAGATCAGACTATGCTGCAACCACAGAGCATACTTAGACAGTACCTTGGCTCTGATACCAATTGTTGCGGAAGCCAAATGTATATAGTGTGAATGAGTCACAACTACTATACCAAAAATTATGACAACCACTAAATAATAAACAAGACAATAAGACAACAATAAAAGAACACCAGAATTTACGAGGTTCGGCCAATTTTGCCTACTTCCTCGGACACAATCAATATTTTATTCCACTCCAAAATTACAAGTGAAATAATACTAAAGAGAGAAGATACAAATGCCTTAAGAAGATAAAAAGGAAAAATGAGAGGTGTACTTAAATCCTAAACATTAGGCCTCCTTTTATAGGGTGAAATTCCCATTCAAAATTGTCATCCACCGATGTGGGACTTTTGACAATTTCAACAGTTTGAACATGAAATTTGGGAGCAAGATAAATATTTTAAGTATATTTTATACATTACAATTAGTAGCTCGTAAGTACCTAATGATAGTAACATTATGACATTATGATGGAGGAAGTTGAAAGTATGAACATTAATTAAGTTAATTGGCTGAAAGTTTGCAAAAAGACATGAAGCATCAATTGGAAAATAAAATAGAAGAAGTTAGGCAGCAAATAGTGGAAGCAGAAAGAGTCACGCGACGCGAGAGAAATTCCTCGCGTTAGGTCTCGCGTCCAGCACGGGCTGCTTCGCACGTTACATGTGGTAACGCACGGTGTTTGAGATTTGCGGCAATTGTATCTCCTTTTTAGTCTTGGATTTGGTTATTTCGCCTAGGCCTATTCCTACATCTATAAATAGTCATTAACACATTTTTTATATAACTTTTGATCAAGGGAGACCACAGAGCCGCCGTGGAGGCCGAGTTTCATCTTTTATTCCGCCAAACTTAGTAATTTTTATGTTCCTTTGTATGATTTATTATTTGACTACTATGTCTATGTGGAGCTAAACTTCACGTTCTAGGGTTCTGGTTCTTTCATGACTATTGTTAATCGAATATTGATTTTAATTTCTTAGTTTATTGTATTAGTTTATTTATTCAATCATGCACTTAATTATTTGATTGCTTGATCACCAATTGAATATTATCTACGAACCTAGAATTGAACTCGAAAGTGGAAATTCTAGATTGCATATAGGATTGAGTAGAGCAAGTTCTTGAACCTGGGCATCGGGGAATAGATACGCAGTTAGGATAGACATATACCTAATTGCCTTGCTTGGTTAATTTACAGGAATTATAAATGCGTTCTTGTAAGTTCTAATTCTATAGACATATAGGCGTTAGGTTAGCTTGAATAGGCGAGTAAGAACTCGACAGATTTTTATGAGCAATATTAACCATGTTAACCAATAAACTAAATAAATTAGTTAGTCAATTCAATTGAAGAATACAATAGGAATGTTAGATAACTCATAACCCTAGATCATTTTCATCACATTGATAATATAAAAATATGTTCTTCCTTGTTTAAAGTTTATTAGTTATTTTCTTTTTAGTTTAATTATTTTAGCATCACTATTTTTGGGTTTAATCCTTGTCCAGATAATTAGGATAGTCTGATCTAGTTAATAGTTGATAACAAGTCCTCGTGGGTTCGACATCCGACTTTTAGTAACTTTATGACTTGACGACCGCGTATACTTGCGTGTGCGTTTGGCCGCAATAAGTTTTTGGTGCCGTTGCCGGGGACTTAGAATTAGCTATTTCTCTAGATTAGACATTTATATTTTTTATATTTTTAGTTTAGTTAGTATTTTTTTATTTATTTTAACATAGCATCTTGGAATGAAAATTGTTCGAATGATGATTATTCTTATTTTGATGATCCTTGTCCATATTGTGGAGGACCCCACTGGTGGAAAAATTGTCAGAATATTTTCGGGACCGAGTTGTGCGCACAATCTCAATTCTTTGAGTGGAATATTTGTAATATATGTGGTGGTCAGGTGGTCATTGGTATGGTTGTCCTAATTCTTTTTATCCTTCTTTGAGCCCATATTATGATCTTTCTAACAGTGTTTGTGAGTTTGATAGGGGCAATGAAGTGCAGGATATGGAACGTAATGCATACATTAAGGATATTTTGAGGCAAGTAGCAGAGCATCATGATGAACTAAAAAAAAATATGAAAAGAATGATGGCAGCAATCACAGGCATGAAGGCCAATATGGAAGAATCAAATGAAGAGAGCGAGTGCCAGCAAGAGGAAAATTTTGAAAAAGAGGAGATATTGAGTCAAACTTGGCTAGTGGAATAAGCTGAAAAGTTAGAAATATATGAGGCTCAACGTGAAGAAATTACAAATGAGATGAGATACTTTATAGAAGGAAGAGCTGAACTGGGACAAGAGATTGATAAATTTGGCACTGCTATTCATGACTTAGAGGCTCAATTGAATGCAAAAGTTGATGCGTCTAATACCCAACAAAATAGTAATGAGTTGTGTGAAGATGAAAAAGAGCTTATATGCCAAGTTGAGGAGCTAAAAGTGGAGAGCCAATCATTCGAGCATATTTTTGTTGATGATGCCCATGTTGAAAAAAATAAACTAGAGCCATGCGAGGAAACAAATAATGTTATATTTGAATACTCTAGTGCATGTAAGTATGAGGATGTAAAGAGTAATACAATTCTAGAGTTAGGGCGTATTGATCCTCATTCCATATATTTTTCAACACTGTGTTTGGATGATGACATGAAAATCGAGTCATCTGAGCCTTTGGAGGAGCCAATGGACGAGGAACGGGGTGTTTACATTCTTGAATTTGGCGTGCCAGAGAGATAGAATTACATACCTCATCTGAGGGCCAAGAAGTGTAGAATGCGATATTGGTTGCTTGGCCCAATTAAATTTATCTCACCGCCCCGGGAGCATAACAGAAAGTTTGAAGCCAAATTAGGGCCTCAATTTATAAGTTCGGGGTGGAGGCAAAAAATGGTTCAAGTCGTGCCGCGACTTTAAATTAGGCGCTTGTTGGGAGGCAACCCAGCTTTACTGCTTTCTTTTATTTTTGTTTTTTATATTATTTTTGAAGTATTTATTTTTATTTTGTAGGATTATGAGAAGAGGAAGCGAAGCCATAAGAAGTATGCAAAAGAGAGCTAGATGGTTGGGACTAGGTGTGGAGTGCCCACGCAAAGGACCATCCTTGGGAGAAGTCTGAGTACCCCGTGAGCTGCTATTGCTTCGGCTTTTGGCCTTTCAGGGAGTTTCTCTTACCCTCTTGATTTTATTTATGATGTGCATTAAGGACACTGCACTCTTTTAAGTGTGGGGTGGGAGAATATTTTTGGATAATTAGCTTTTTAGTACTTTAGCTTCTTATTTTTTGTTTTTTTAGTAGTGTAGTATTTTAGTAACTTAATTTTTTTTTTAAAATCAAAAATTAATTATGAAAATTTGGACTTTTCCCGATGATGGATCTCCTAGACAGTTTTCTTGAGGGATTAAAGTCTAACAAAAAAATACACACAAAAAATTAAAAAATAAAAAAAGTCCAAAAATACGTCTTTTAATTTCTTTAGGTAGTAATAATCCCCCATGATTTTTCTTTGTGCCCCGGTTCTTTTTCATGGGATGTAGTTTGAACCGAATAGTAGTTTTTCTATTTTTAGAGTAGGTTAGACTTTAGGGAATAAATGGATGAAAGATGAGATTCCTAGGCGCCCTTGACTTGTTTGATAGTAGCATATTTAGGCTTTGACATGTGTAGTATTTTTCTTATATTTTAAAATTATCTATGATGCCTGTGCAAACTGGATAGCATGTTATTGACGTCTCTGTCTCATTTACTTGACTTATGGTCTCTTTGTACTTAATGATTAATATCTCGTGGCTCCGTGAATACTTGCATTTGTTGAGAGTCGGAATGGGACCGTCCTTACTGAGTCATGTGCCATGTGTGGTAAGGTTTTTGTGTAGTCCATATATTGTACTTGTGTCTAGAACTTGCCAGTATATGAGTTTCGCGAAAGTTTAGGTGATGCTCCATTTGAAAAATAATTTTAGGCTTTCTTTGATCTTTTTGAGCTTTATTGCTTACCATGAATAAAATTTATCCCTAGTTAACCCTTTTGAGCCTATAACTTTTATTTGGCACCCACATTAAAAGGTCAATATCCCTTTTATTCTTAATTGATATTATTTTGATCATTTTACCTTTTAAAGCACTTTAATTGTAAAGTGAGCGCTAGAAGAAGTGAGGAGGGAATTTTGGTGGCTTTCGAGTGGAACCAATAAAAGGAAGAAATGTGCACTTATTTTGTAAAGGAATACACCACTAACGGAAATTGTAAAAGAAGAGAAAACTATTATTGAAAGAAAAAGGAAAAAAATATAGATAAATAAATTGACATCTTGTTCTTGCTAGTGGAGTATAAATTAAAGTAGTGCTTAAAGAAAGAGGGAACGTTTTGAGGGGTGATTTTAGTTGTGAAATTGAAGTTGGGTTTGAAAAATTTGCGCTTGAAAGTTAATTTTGTGATGTGTTAAAGTGCTTAGGAGGGTGGGCCACTTTTTCTATATATTTTCTACCCATCCCTTAGCCTACATTACAACTATGAAAAAGTCCTAATTGATTTTATATCGAGCGAGCTTACATTAGTAGAGATTTACATTATGGGCAAGCTTATGGTACCAATTGCATGCATGTGACTTCTTTGGGAGAGTAAGCGATTTCCTTTGATATATGTGAGTCCTTAAAATATATTTGAACATGTGATTTGAATATGTGGATTCAACTTACTCTCTTATTCTTGTTGTGATGGCACATGGTTTCACAGGGGATATGTAACGTTATTAGACTTTTCTACAATGTTGAGTATTCAAGCCATGAGTGCATTGTGACATTGAGTCGGTTTTTGAGGTTAGGATTGTTATGAACATGTTGTCTTTGTTTTGAATGTTTGTGAAGTATGATATAAAGTGAAGGGGAATGTATGTGATTGCATATGCTAGAGTTTAAAGGTTGCTATCAACCATATAGTCATTGGTATATTGTGCTTCAAATGTGTTACATATAAAGTGTTCAAGGTTAATGTAAATTGTTGGTTGACTCGAGGACGAGTAACATTTAAGTGTTGGGTAGTAATATTTTGCTATAATTATATATTTTTAGTGCATTACTTACCTTATATTTTGGGGCTTTAATGTCAAACTGTACTATATTTGTGCTTAATTGAATTTAATTTATATGTAGTTAGTTTGAAGATGAAATTTGGGAGCAAGATGAATATTTTAAGTGTATTTTATACACTATAATTAGTAGCTCGTGAGAACCTAATGATGGGAACATTATGATGGAAGAAGTTGAAAGCATGATCATTAATTAAGTTAATTGGCTGAAAGTTTGCAACTTCTTATTTATCTTTTTTTCTCATATTTTCACAAATTTCTCATCTTTTTCCCTTTCTTCTATGTAAATTTTGAGTATTTAGATCCTTGGCAGCAAATTTAAGATACATAATTAATTCTCATCTTTTAGAGTAAATGCATCTTTTCTAATCTAGTCAGTTACAGCGTAATGCAAATTTACAACTTCATGCGCCACTTCATTACAGAATTTGAAAGGGCTCTTCAACCTTAAATTTTGAACACCACTATATAAACAGATATACCATATGCATTCACAATTTCACTTTTTCACAATCCAAATCTCGTGCAACGTGAATTAGCATAAATAGGTCAGATGCACTGATGAATGAGAGCAGAGGACTACTATCAGAGGCGGATCTAGGATATGAAAGTGACGGGTGCCATAATTTTCTTTAATGTAGACCTTGTAATAATTAATATAGAGTTTGTTTGAAACGCTTGTTCAGTTTTCATTTTTTTTAGTTTATTCGGGCAATTTAATTGGCATTTTTTAATTTGCAAATATGAAAATTACATCTCGATCGCATACCCTACTTGTGAGATTTCACTGAATATGTTGTTGTTGTTATTGTTAAATGAAAATTACATCTCAGACATCAAGAAGCAAATGTAATTAGCATTTTAAAGAAGGAATCACACCTTTATTATTAACAATACAAGTACTCAATATTTTCAATTGGGAACTACATCTTTTTTGTATGCTAAAATAAATCTGCACAAGTAAAATAACATCTCTAATAAGGGAATTTTACCAATCCGAATAAGAATAATAAAAAAATATCTTCAATAGATAAATTATACCCCATGAGTAAATGCAGAATTAGATAAATTACAAGATTCCAAAAAATAAAATAATAAATCTCATATTTTTCTAGGCAATGCCTGCGAAATATTTATCACAATTTAATAGTAAAGAGATTTAAGTTGTATTTAACAATTATAGAATAGCACAAATTTTTATGTTATAATAAAAAAATTATAAAAATTAAAGTTGATCTCAATCCAAAATTCCTATCAAGACCCAAGTTTTTTGATTTTGAAAGAAAAAAATTACTTTAAAAGATTTGAGATTAAGAGAGATGCTTATTTTATGAAAATTTAAATTTTGGAGGTAGCCAAAAAGGAAAATGATTGGCACAAAGGAAATAAAATGCAGAACGAAAAGGGAAAGTCAGATAAAGTTCAAGATAAATTCGAATTTGAATTTTACACACGAAAAAAACTTTTAAAAAGGTGTACCGGCTATGTCACCTTTGTCTAGTTTGCAACGGGGGGTGGCGGGATCAAATATTTAACCTCGGTTAAAAAAATTTCTAGATAAATATATAATAATTTTACCAACGTAGCGGGTGTGATACCACCCCACCCTAAAGGGTGGATCTGCCACTGACTACTGCATTAAGAATCCAAAGCCATTATGTATTTCAAAGGTATTAGACACTGTTACTATCTTATGCTCTTCAAGTATTTCAATATCGTTCATATAGACACAACAAAAGGAGACGGACTTCCGCTGGGCAGGGTTTAAGTTTTAGTTTCATGGATATCTTAGGGTGAAACAAGAAGAAGAAAGGAATCAGGGGTCAGAATCTTTGTAAAAGTTTAGGTCTGAAACTACAGTATTTTTGCTACACGGACTCTTGTGTGAATGTACTTTTCTTTTATTTGTCATCTTCCTTTTTTAATTCACTGCCAAAGCGAGCACTTTTATAGGAGAAAATGATGAGAACCGTTTAGAGAATATCTGATTTTTTGAGGATTTTGCATAAAACTAGAAATAAAATATAGGCAAAAAGAGGGAAGTAATCCATATATGGAGTAACAGGAGGAAAAGGAAAAAGAATAAATGACTAGAAGAAGAAAGGAAATCAAAGATTCTACATCTAGAATCTGTCAAAAATTGGGGTTTAATTTGAAACGAATTCACTTAGTTTGTTCCATACACAGAGTCGGCCAAAATGGTAGTTTTCTGCTACTTTATTTATCCTTTTATCTTTTACTACTTCTTTCTTTATTTTTATTTTTTTTAAAATAGTACAAAATTTACAAAAATGAAATAACTATATACAAATATAAATACAGGAGACTATAATCTAATACTAATAAACACACATGAATAGTTATATGGATTTGGGGATAGAAAATGTCTCTACTAATGTTACGCACAATCCAAGTACTTTGATATTTACTCTAGACGACCTTTTAATTATTTTTGCAAACAATCAAAGACATAAGGAAAATGGTCAGTGATGTAACTTATCTAGAATAGTAGCTTATTTAACCCTTAATGAATAGAAAAACAAAAGGCGAAGAAGCAATGAAGAAAAATTAAAAAACCGAGAAAGAATAGGAAAAGATATATATAATGAAAATGGATTCGATGGATGTACACCGCAATTGCCACTTAGTTACTATGTACTAGTATTGTTTTCTTTTTGTTATTTTTTAAACATTTTATTTCAGATTTCTTTTATTTGAGTAGAAGAAATTCTAGATACAACAAAAGTCTTATTACCTAATGAAAAAAACCGGTTAAAATGCAGTTCATCTAAACTCTAATTCAAATTAAAATACTAAATTCTGATTTCATCAAATATGTCGATTTTTTTTTTCATATGCGCGCCAATACACACACATATAAGATTTTATCTCTTCTATCTACTAAATTTTGTGAAAAATATTTTTAAATTCAGTGATAATTTTATAATCGCGCGAAGCGCGGGAAATTTCACTAGTTGAAAAATAAAATCAAAGAAGTTAGGCAGCAAATATTGGAAGCAGAAAGAGTCCGGCGACGCGAGAGAAATTCCTCGCGTTAGGCCTCGCGACGCGAGGTCCAGCGCGGGCTACTTCGCATGTTCCATGTGGTGACGCACGGTGTTTGGGATTTGAGGCAATTTTGTCTCCTTTTTGGTATTGGACTTGGTTATTTTGCCTAGGCCTATTTCTACATCTATAAATAGTCACAAACACAATTTTTATATAACTTTTGATCAAGGGAGAGCACAGAGCCGCCGTGGAGGCTGGGTTTCATCTTTTCTTCCGCCAAACTTAGTAATTTTTATGTTCCTTTGTATGATTTGTTGTTTGGCTACTATGTCTATGTGGAACTAAACTTCACATTCTAGGGTTGTTGTTCTTTCATGACTATTGTTATTCGAATATTGATTTTAATTTCTTAGTTTATTGTATTAGTTTATTTATTCAATCATGCACTTAATTATTTGATTGTTTGATCAACAATTGAATACTATCTACGAACCTATAATTGAACTCGAAAGTGGGAATTCTAGATTGCATATAGGATTGAGTAGAGCAAGTTCTTGAACCTGGCCATCGGGGAACAGATTCGCAATTAGGATAGATATATACCTAATTGCCTTGCTTGGTTGATTTACAGGAATTATAAATGCGTTCTTGTAAGTTCTAATTCTATAGACATATAAGCGTAAGGTTAGCTTGAATAGACGAGTAAGAACTCGACAGATTTTTATGAGCAATATTAACCCTGTTAACCACTAAACTAAATAAATTAGTTAGTCAATTCAATTAAAGAATACAATAGGAATGTTAGATAACCCATAACCCTAGATCGTTTTCATCACATTGATAATATAAAAATCTGCTCTTCCTCTGTTTAAAGTTCATTAATTATTTTCTTTTTAGTTTAATTATTTTAGCATCACTATTTTTGGGTTTAATCCTTGTTTAGATTATTAGGATAGTCTGATCTAGTTAATAGTTGATAACAAGTCCTCGTGGGTTCGACATCCGACTTTTAGTCACTTTATTACTTGACGACCGCGTATACTTACGTGTGCGTTTGGCCGCAACATAGAGTTTACGGGTTCGAAAGTTTAGCGGTTCGGAAGTTTATGAAATTTGTGGGTTCGGAAGGTTGTTGGTTCGAAAGTTTATAGCTTCATGTTTATTGTATCTAAATTATGTATGAATACTCTTGAGAAGTTATTTTCCTTAATTTGCGTACCAAACACCAGAAAATGAATAAGATTACTACTTGTTTTCTAAGAAAATATTTTCTTGGAAAACATTTTCCGTTATACCAAACACACCCTATATGTTGGATAGTTTTAGCTTGTATAAATACTGCACGAACATATCAAACAAAGGCGAACAAGTATAGTTTTTCTCTATTTTGAAATGTAGACAAATATACCTTCTTTACTAAAACGGGCTGGAATGCAAGTATGCCTAATTTATACATACTGAGCTCTAATATCTAATGGGAGTAATAGATATCACTATATAACTTTTTGGAGGGCCTGCTATATAATTGGCTACTTTTCTTGAATTTTACTCTTAGCAGTTCTTATTCTCAAAGCAAGAAGTTGTCCTAATTAGACCATAAATTACATTTCGTGAAGTTCTATTTCTAGAGGGTCCAATTGACACCCAGGATTTGGAGGCAGCGGGGCACGTGAGCAAACTGCTCTGCTAGTCTAGTGCCTCCATCGGACTTTTGATCATAAGGGTAACAAGCAAAATATATGACCGGTTTCAACATATATACACATTCAAATTTTTTTGTTGAAGTTAACGGGGTCGGTGACCCCTCTTCTCCAAGCATATGTCCGCCTCTGCAATTGACCATCAGAGAGAAACTTATATCTGAAGAGATTTTTTAATAAAAATAATATTCTAAAAGAAAGAAAAAAAGAAAAAGAATGACAAGTTGAATAATGGATGCAGCTCCTCGGAGAAAATATTACTCCAGATTACAAAAAGTTGTCCTAAAAATCTTAAAAGTCGAACTCATCAAGTTTAAATTCTGAATTCGTCTCTAATTATCATTCGTTTCATAATAATAGTAGCAGTGACGGGGAATGCCTAAAGTGAAATAAACTTCGAGTCGGGGGGGGGGGGGGGGGGAGTTTTTATGATTTTAATATGTCAAATGAGAATTTGACGCTTGAGATTTAAATGACAAATCATAGAAATTCAATTACCCTTCACGCTTATGCAATATTGGCAGAAACGTGGTTTGGTAGACTAGATATTGGTCACGCAAAGTCACAAATCATGTCTTTACCAGAATTTAAGGAAAATAAGATTTCAATGAAGTATTTTCTGTGGTTCATTCAATTTGATCTTTAACACTTGTAAGGCTGAAAAGACGCTGCCGGCATATCGATCCTACAACAAATTGCCAAAAGAAGAAATTCAAAATAAAAAAAAAAAAGAAATTTGGATATTTGTTGATTAAAATGACAATTTTGTTCCTTTAACTAGCATTACATTTCGATGAAAATGGAAGTAAAAAAAAAAAACTAGAAACAATTAAAAAATCTTTAATCAGTTTGTATTCACTATATGAAACTTTTGTTTCATCATGTTGTATTCTTGACTAAGCTCGCATTGATTACTAAGGTATTGCAAATATTTTACTGACTAATTTATTTCATGTGATTTTTAAGTCTACGTAGTCCCTTTTAAGCATCTTAAATGATTTTACCTTATCTTTTATGTGTGCTACTTGGGCACTCGATCTGTGTAGTGTGGTCATATATGATCATGTCTAATCTTGTTATGATCGTGCGCTCATCCTAGTTAAATATTTAAATTGTCGTTTACATTTAATTAGATACAAAATTCCGTCCAATCCCACCTTTTTAAATTCTTCTCATTAGGGTTAAATCTAATGTATAAGTTTATAAATATTCTAAATCGAAAAAGGAGGAGAGCTAAGTAGATTGACTATTATGTCGCTAGTTATTACTCAAGAGAAATCTTTGGTTTAGTAAATTTATGGCTTTAATTAAATATAATTTTAAAGTAATACGAAATTAAAAATAGTAAATATAGCTAAGCTATTATAATTAGAAGGGTAAAGAGAGGAAATTTCCTCTAAAAGTAGTTGAAGGAAAACCGGGGGCACCTACAAAAGGAGCTTGCCTTTGCACTAAATTTCTATACTAATTAGTTTTCTTCCCAAAACAGATAATGAAAGAAAGGTTTCCCTTGAAAAACAAATGATACGTCCATTTTGAATAATCGATAGCCAGAGAATTTCTGAGCAAAAAGAATCTGCAGTAAATAGGATTAAAAAGTTCACATTACTTTTTAATTATCAAATACAAAGTTCCCTATATAGGGAAATCACTTATATTTATGACAAGAATTTGACAGGTAGATAGATAAATAGGAAGGAAAGAATCGTTGTGCATCCGTTGAATGGTAGCTGAAAGGAAAATACTAGCTTTCAAGAGAATTTGATTGAGTTTGGAAAAGTATTTGGAGAAAAAGAAAAAAAAAGGTTTCTTTTTCATGCATGCATGCATGAATAGGGTAGAGGAATAAAGAAGGGCAAATTACGCCCGAGGGAGAATAGGTAGAGGAATAAAGAAGGACAAATTAAGCCCGAGGGAACGGATTTCTTTTGATTCTGTTTCTTGCTAGAAAAGAAAATTAAAAATGATGGGAAGTAGAAAGAGGGAAATTATTGAGGATTTTGCAATAATAGGAGGGTTGATAGGGGTACAATTTATGTATGCAGGAAATTCAGTGGTTTCTAGTTATCTTATGATGTTAGGTTTCAAGCCTTCATCTCTCATTATCTTGTCTTCCTTGGCCACATTTCTCATCCTTTCTCCATTTTCCTTTATGTTTGAAAGGTAAAAATTTTCTTTCTCTTAATTTTTCTCTTGTTCATTGATTATTTAATTTATTGGCAAATTTTCCTAAATTAAGCTGCTTATATATATATTTGCATGTTGATGTTGCAGGAGTCAATGGCCTAGGGGCATGAGTTTGAAGTTGTTGATTGAACTTTTTTTGATTTCTTTTGGAGGGTAAGTAAAGATGATTTTATGAGCTAGTAATTTAGTTTATTTCAAAGTTTTAGTATGGCTAAATATTAAATAGTTCCTTAAATTTTTTGCTTATTTTGCAGGGTTACATTGTTCCAATCTTTGTTCATGAAGGGAATCAAACTTACTTCACCTGCAATGGCAACAGCTATGCCAAACCTTGCCCCAGGACTTATCTTTCTCATTGCTTGGGCTTTTGGGTATTATACCTTCCAGTTTCGTTTTTTTCTCTTTTTTCTGTTTGAGAGATGATTTTTCTGTTGGAAATTTGAGAAATAGGAGTATAACTAAATATATATGAAACAGAATAAAGAAAGAAGCTGAAATAATCGGCTGAGAGCAACATGGAAAGGGAGAATTTATATAGCCGACCCCAATTTGTATGGATTAAGGCATATTTGCTAGTGTTTCATGTACTTTGTGAGTACAACAACAACAAACCCACTTTAATCACACAAGTAGGGTGTTGGGAGGGTAGCGTGTACGCAGACCTTACCCCTACCTCGTAAAAATTTTACCACTGAGCTAAGATGGCTTGTACAACTTTGTGAGTGTCAATCTGATATCTAAGTGTGTGATGTGCAGATTAGAGAAAGTGGAGTTAAGATGCAAATACAGCAGAGCTAAAATAGCAGGAACATTATTGTGTGTTACAGGGGCTATACTTATGAGCCTAATGCAAAGTAGCTCAAATCCTAAAGAGATGCCTTCTTCACCTCCTGATCACAAGGACAACGTTTTTGATCCAGAAAAAATCAAAGGTTCAATGTATCTCATGGCAGCTATTGTCGTGTTATCATGCAATATTGTCTTGCAGGTACAGGTCTAGTATTAACTAATCGTACCAATTTTACTAGGTCCCGTCAAGGGATAAAATTAGAACGACACAGAAAAGATTACTATGCTAGAATGATACATATAAGTCGAGAAATAGTATAGAGTTTTGATCAAATATTTAACTTGCAGGCAGCAACACTAGGAGATTTTCCAGCACCAATCTCCTTATGTGCTATAACTTCACTTATAGGAATGGTATTGACTGGAATTGTACAATTGATTCAACAAGGTAGTTTGGAGATTGGATTGCCCCTATTAAGTATCCGCGACTTAATTGGCTACTCCTTACTGGTAATTCATCAAATTCACTCAATATACTCATGTTAAGTTATGGTGCAGAGGAGCTAATTAGCAATGGAAAATTCTTTTAAAGTTCAAACTTTTGAGTTTTATCTACTGTTGGTTTGTGGTTGTGATCATAGGCAGGTATTGTTAGTGGAGCATGTGTAAGCTTCAATAATTGGGCAATGAAGAAAAGAGGGCCAGTTTTGGTTTCTGTATTTAGTCCTGTTGGCACTGTGTTAACTGTGGTTCTTTCTGCTATCACCTTGAGTGACACAATTACTATGGGAAGGTAATTAAACACCTTATCTACTTTCACTTGGATTTAATTTATACACTATTTCCAGGCTCAAGGGGAGCCTTGACGTAACTAGTATGGTCAGGGGTTCGAGCCGTGAAAACAGTCTCTCGCAGAAATGCAGGGTAAAGCTACATACAATAGACTATTGTGGTCCGGCCCTTCCCTGAACCCCGCACATAGCCGGAGCTTAGTGCACCAAGTTGCCTTTTACTATTTTCTAGGCTACTAATCGCACTTTTCTTTTATAGACGGTTATCTGCAATTACCTTTTAAATGACATAATTTTTTTTTTTTTGCAGCCTTGCTGGTATGTTTCTGATGTTTACGGGTCTGTATTTCGTGCTATGGGCTAAAAGGAAAGAAGGATTTCTAAATAATGATATCAACTCTTCAGAAAGTGAGTACGATGTGGAGAAGCCTCTTTTACATTAAATTTCTTCTTATTCTCTTTGTACTTTGTAGATTAATTAGTTTGTACATATAATTAGAAACCAACTTAGAGAAAGAGCGAGCTTGTAATTTGTAGTAGTACAAATAGATAATATGTACTCATTAATCTAGACTTGGAGCTCAAAATATATAAAAATCAAAAGAGAAAAAAAAGGAAGAAAAAGAACAAAGAAAGACTTGATTATGATAGTTGAAGTTTTAAAAAAATTGCAAGTTACAATCCTAGTAATGTCTTTTATTTTGCAGTAGCATGACGGAATATGGGAATCAACATGTTGCTGTATTTCTGGGGTTTTGTTTTCCTTCACTTTTGGAAGCAGAAAGGGTAGATTTAAGATTTAGACCAGATATGCAAATGATCTTTTTTTGTAAAAACTTAGAACTATATATATATATATATATATATATATATATAATATAACCTCTGGAAAAGGGGATTGAATTAATGACCATAAGCTCACAATCATGTAGTAATACATTTTTGTTCTTCCTTTTGAGTTTGCGGTTTGAGAATTCCCATGCACCTAGTGCCTTTAGCCTCTTATGGCAGAAAAACATACTAAATCATATTGCTACAATACTAGGGTTGTTTTTTCTTGTTTTAGATTATGATATTAGTGGTGTCAAATATAGTAGAAATGAGCTGCACTAATGAACTGCTATTTAGGAATTAATCAATGTGTCCTTAATTTTAATTTTTCAGTTCAATATTTTAGGACCCAAATATCCTGAATTGACCTGAAATTAAGATTTTTAGTTCAAGTTTTAATGACAAAGTAAATACTGATTAATTTCTAAATAGCAACCCTAAAAATAATTGTTTGTGCACTCCCCCGGAAATATGTTCCATTGACGGTTCAATTGCGCATAATTTAAGTTAGCCCATCAAAATTGTTACAACAAAATTGATGGAACGCATACAACCTGCCGTGACTTTATCCAGCGCGACGGTATATGTTGATATATCAAAACTAGTACATTAACTACAAATAATAATTAGGCAAACTATAACTACGTATGATAATTAGGCTCTAAACTATAGCGTTTTATGAAAATTCCTCTTCGGATAACCTATGTAGTCCGTATTTACCAATAGAAAGACTTATCAAACATAAAATTGATCCAAATTAATTATGGACGAATTATGATCTAACCTATTCATTGATTTTAACTCGTCTAGATTTAGTCTAATCAACCCACCTTATTGGGAAGAGAACAGTAGTGGTTTATGGAGATGGCAAGCAGCTGAAAACAATGGTTTAAAAAAAGGATGAAGGAGATGGTTAAAACTTAAAAGAGATGGCTGTTTAGAGCTGTGTTTTCGGCGGATTTTTGGGGTTTAGGAGCAGAGGTTTCCTCTGATTTTTGCTTTGTATCCGTCTGTCTCCTCACTGTGCTTCTCTCCCCTTCTGCTCTATTACTCTTTTATGCCATCCAATTTTGGACTCTCTCTTATCACGTGAACTTGGTGTACAAGAAAAGATTTTTCTAGAATGAGTTGTAGTTTGTTAGAGGGAATTGAGGTGAGAAGAGGTGATTAGAGAGTGAGAGAAAAAGAAATATATATCTCCACTACTCCCATTACTTTTATCCTTGAGGTAAATAACCTCCCACGTCTTCCCCGTGATCTCAATTGTTAATGTCATGTTTAAGACAATCATTTTATAACCTTTCTGTGTAATAGTATAAATAGAGACATGAAATATGAAATGAATACACTCGAACACTTCATGAAATAAGAAAGTTATTTCTTATTCTCTTATTCTCTTATTCTACTTATTTTTTTGTTTTATGTTATTACTTTTAACTACATTTCCTAATAAAAATAAAATAATAAATGAGGATAAGGGACTACTTTCACTTTTTCTTTTCTTTTTTTCCGTTCTTTACTTTCTGTTTCTATTTTTTTCCTTCATTTTTTAAAGATAATCCAAAGTAACAAAAACTAAAAATTAAATACTACTAAATTAAAATAGCAAAACAAATTCCAATTGCTTTAGATTAATAGGGAATAAATATTAGACAAAAGAATATAGTAACTATATTAAAGGGATTTAACTACTACTGTTACTAAGTATTTCCTAAAAAGCCTACAACTTAAAAATCACTAAATTGAGTAAAAATATTTTTGTGAAGTAAGATAAATAAAAAATGCTAGACAAAATACCAACTAGATAAAATCAAGGAAAATATTTTTGTAGTTTTCATTTTTAGGATAAAATAGAGCAAAAAGGTAAAAAATAATCAAAATAGCATTACTACACCTAAAACCAACACTAAGCACTAAAAGATGTAAAATTTTGGGGAGGGTCAAAAATTACATGTCTACACTTATTATATTTGGTTCTTTTATTTCTTAAATGAAAGGGCAACATATTTAGCATAATTGAGCTTTCCTTCTTGTAGAAGAAAATTATAAATCTCCTCTATTTGGCAAGTCCTTTTTTCTTGGAGGAAAATGTTTTAGGCTTCTATAAATTGAGGATCATTTCTTCTCATTCAGTAGCATCCACGATGTAACCATATGGGGTTTGAGAGTCTTGTTTAGGGCGAGAACTTTACGGAACAAGTGTTAGTGTGTCACTTGTGTTTGCCACTTCGTGAGGTTGTTCAATTCTCTCGATATTTTATATTCTCTTTTATTTAGTGGATTGCTCATCTACATCTGTGGATGTATGTCAGTTGACCGAACCACGTTAAATGTTTGTATCTCTTTTAGTATATTTCTCTTTTGTTGTCTGATTTATCGTCGTTTAAAGTTTGTTTTACTAACTTTCGCATGACACCTGATTATTTCGATCCTTACAAGCATGCAATGAGAATTTAATCAACAAAGAAATAGAAACTAGTGTCTTAAGTCTACTATATTCGTAAAACTAATAATGCCACTTATTGTACGTATATGTGTTTATTTTGTTTAATTATTCTGTTAGACTATTACAACAGTGTTTTTAGATAGAAGTCACTAGTAAAGTAGTCCACCAATCTTACAAATTTCTTAGTACAACATTACGTACAATACGATTTTGTGTCAGTAAGATTTGACTGAAGAAAAACATTGCTATAACCACGAGAGTTAGAAATAGTCTGCCAACCACATAAACTGAACCTTCCACTTGTCATACACTCATTTTCACTCCCCTCCCTTTACTCATAACAAACTCTCTCTTCTTCTCATCCACAATCAACTAACTTCAACTAAAAACTAGGACTTCCCTCACTTTGCTATAATAATCCATTTACTTATACACCACAACCTTCACTACTGTCACTATCTAATTCTTTATATATACCAACCCTGTCTTGAACTATACTACAAAACATACTCCCATAGTTTCTTTAACATTTTCTTTGTTACTTTTAGAGAGTTAAAATGGTGGACAATAGTGAGAAAAATGAAACAATATCAAGTGTTGTACACTATTGTAGAGTATGTAAGAGGGTTTTTAGTTCTGCTGGAGCTCTTGGTGGCCACATGAGATCTCATGGAGTAGGGGATACTAATAGAAATTATGGAGAAGAAATTAGTGAACAAAGATTTATGATAAACAACAACTTTAGAAGGGATAATAAACAAGAGGGACAAAAGCATTCGTATAATCTTCGTGCTAATTCTAATCGATTATTTGGCAATCGAGCAAGTGAAGATCGTGATAGAAAGTCCTCAATGTGGCCTCCCAATGATCGTGGGAAATATGTTATAGATGAGACTTTAACTTTGTCACCAGTGTCATCGCCTGGATCATCAGATATTGAAAGAAATGTTCAGTCATATAATGCAAAATCGGAGTACTATGGTTATGATAAGGATCAATATGGTTCGAGAGAAGAAGATGAAGATGAAGATCTAGCTAATTGTTTGGTCATGTTGTCGAACAAATCTTATGATTTGTCCGATAACAACAAGGAGGTCGAAAACAAGGCTAAAGAAGTGGAAAAATGCATGTTTCAATGTAAAGCATGTAAGAAAATCTTTAATTCCCACCAAGCTTTGGGGGGACATAGAGCTAGTCATAAGAAAGTTAAAGGGTGTTATGCTGCTAAACTTGACGACAATAATAACAACAACAATAATGATATTGACATCGATGAAGACTTGATCTCTCCTACTGATTTAATTTTACATCAAGAATCTAACTCTTTTCAATCCCACTCTCCCTCATCATCGGGCTCGTTTTCAAGAAAGAGATCGAGGGTTCATCAATGCTCGATTTGTTATCGAGTTTTTTCATCTGGACAAGCCTTGGGTGGACACAAAAGATGTCACTGGCTAACATCAAGTTTGCCAGAGACTACATTTATACCAACTTTTCAAGAAATCCAATATCACAACCAAGAACAACTATTCAACAAGCCAATGTTTACCAACTCTGATCAACCACTAGATCTAAATTTCTCAGCACAACTAGGCAATGCTGCTGAAGTTGGGCAGAAATTACACAATCCATTTGAACATGAAGGCCCAAGAAGCTATCTCCAGCTATGGACAGACCAAGAAGTTGATACTAATAATCTAAATCTGAGTCTAAATCAGAAGTCCAAAGTTTCAACAGAAGATTTGAGTAGGGAAGAAAATTATAAGGCTAAGGAAGCAAAGTTGAGTAACCTTAAAGATGTGAATTTGGATGGAGGATCTTCTTGGTTACAAGTTGGAATTGGTCCAACTCCAGATATAGTAGCAACCCTCTAAGGTTAGTATCATAGTCATTGTTTTGTAAGCTACAAAATAGTTAGTAAATTATACTCTCCGTCCCAATTTATAGACAATTCTTTCTTCTGGGATGTCCCAAAATGTTTAACATATTTATACTAATAATAATACCCTATACATTTTTTATAACATTCTTGATTCACGATCTTGCAGCTGAATTAATCCCCCATGTTCCCTTGTCTCCTGCACCACATGCGGCGTGGCTTGTTAGTCATTAATAGTCGGCTTGATTAGTACTATATTGATTGAGCTAACTCCAAAAAACCCGTCGACAGTCCGAGTTTTAGGTTGCAACTCGCCTGCATGAAGCTTGAGTCGCTAGCTCTCTTGTTTTAGTGACTCTTTCTCTTTTTTAAGTTTTTTTTTCGAGTGTTAAAACGATGTCAGATGTGATGTTACATTTTTCATAACATATTAGTTGGATGTTACATTAGAAATAATGGACACCAAAGCAGGAAATTATGACCCAAAATTCCAAATAATTACAATTTTTACATTTTCTAGCTAGTCAATGAATCCTACAAGAGTTCGCTACTCTTTATGCTATTCCCATGTCTTAAACAAAACTTTAAATCCCTGTTATTTCTAGTCAATGGACTGTCTATTTGACATAATCAGAATAAGTTACACGCTTTTTTGGGAGTATTACCGAAATGTCCCAAATAAATTTCAACTTACAACCTTTAGTCATTAATTATATACTTATCAAATAAGTCAAACACATATAAAAATGAAAAATTTGAATAACTAAGGTTCTTTCTCTCCAAGAATCACATGCAAAGATCTTCTTCTATATTTTTAAGCGTGATCAGCAACATTAGATGCAAGACGGAAAGAAAATTTCATGGATAAGATAGCAAAAAAGGTGATGGAATAATATATATATATATATATATATATATATATATATATATATATATATATATATATATATATATATATATTCCAAAAATCTAAGCAAAAAGAACCTTTTTCAATGGGTATGGTTGAAATTCATTGAAAACATACAGATGGGTCAATATACAAAATTTGAGGAAGATTGGAAATGATTTGGACTGATTTGGTGTCAAAATCCGTAGTTAATTTCAAAAAATATTTTGCGACACATGTATCAAACATGTATCACGCATGTATGTCATACACAAGTATACATGTGATACACATTTGATACAAATATGATACATATGTGATACACAAATGATACACAGTGTGATACACATATCATTTTTTTATGTTCGTATTCTACTTCGAATTTTCAATTCAAACCACCTCAAAACTCCACCAAATCATCCCAAAACTGATATTCAAGCTCCTTAAGATGTACCCAATTTATTCTAATAACACCCACTCAAAATAAAGCAAAGAATTGACCTTTTTTGGCTACAAATAACTAATTGGCTAATATTAGTAATATTTTATAAATTTGTTAATTTTTGTAATAAACTACTTATAAATGGACATAGCTGTTAATTTCCCTACTTTTTTCTTATTCCTTTTTGTTCCTTAATTTATTGGGTGTTTACTAGGCTTCTAAAAGAAGAAAAAATTATGTAACTAATTTAATTTCTCTCTCAAAAAATTCGTACTTTATTTTTCAAAATTAAGTAATAACATAATTTTATGCTACAACCTGGAGTAATATAGCAGAAAGAATTTTTATGTGTATTTAGTTATAAAATCAAAATTAAAAATTCGGTTTGAGTAAAAAGGGAAAAATCAATTGGAGGCAATGAAGTTATGTCGAAGGGTGTTGAAATTGGAAAAGTCTAAGCTATAGCATTGAAGAAAAGGCCAAGGAACAAAAGTTCAGTATATCTCTTACTATAACTATGCCAATTTATTATAAACATCAGCCAATGTCCAAAGAGAGCTGCAAATAAATTGATTTTTTCAGTTTTGAAGCTACAATAGCCAACCTGTAAAACCAAAGTCACAGACAAGAAAATTAATAGATAAGAATGTTTCGTATGACAAAAAATGGTTTTCATAAAGTAAGTATTTTCTGGTGTTAAAGGGCATATTTTTACTTTTCATGTGCAAATTATTTTTCTTAAAATCTATCTCAATTGTTAATTTCATATTTCTGCTCTAACCAACACGTAAACATTATTTTCAATCTGTAACACTAAATTTGATCAAAATACTATTTGGTTTGCTAATATTATTTTCAAAGTTTAATAAATATCTTTTTTTTTAAAAGAAAATATTTTTCATTCTCCAACCAAATGCCATAAAATATTTTATAATTAGAAAAATAAATGAACCTTCAAAAAATATTTTCCGTTGTAATAAATGCAACTGAAATTGAACTCTCTTCCTTTCGCCTCCTCTATTTTCACAGGCCAACCCGGCCCCATCATAGCAAATTAGTTAGAACAATGTTGACAAAAATAAATTATGAATTTACGATATTTATGAGTTGAATGATTTTGCTTAGATTTGTAATTTTCGTTTTTTGTTTCTTCTTTCACGGTATATCCCTATAATCATTTTGTTATCAGTTCCATTTGATGTGATAACCTTTATTCAGATCGCAATAATGCAAAAAGAAAAGGAAAAAGAAAAAAAGTATAAGAGCTCAGTCAAAAAGTTTGATGAAGCTATACATAATTAAGGTAGTAGAATTTTTGGCTCTACAATTTAGATGGTACTTTCAGCAACTTGTTAAGTGTAAGGTCCCAAAATTTAATACCAAACCCTATTATGTTTACTTTCAGAAACACGAATCACATTTTCCTTTTGCTGACTAGTCAGTGAATATTTATTAAATTGACCTTTTACTTTGATGATTAATGGGATTAATTGATTTTGTGACTCGTTATAATTTTTTTAAATCTATGCCGAGGGACTACCGGAAACAGTATCTATGTCTTATTAAAGGTAGGGGTAAAATATGCGTACACACTAACTTTCCTAAACCCTACTTGTTGGGATTACACTGTATTTGTTGTTGTTGTAATTTTATGTCAAATCTTTGAAGAGATTCGAAATAAAGAAGAAGAGATATTAATCATATTCTTCCGTTCAAATTATAAAAAATTACGTTGAATCATTTCCTCTTTTTAATATCCAGGACAATTAAAAGTTCAAATTGGAGGAACGATTATGAGACTTCCAATCAATTTTCGGGAAGGATGGAATATCTTACCTCATGACTGGGTCAAAAATTGTCAAGACTAATTGCACCATTTTTAATAGAGATTTACTGTTAAAATGACCGATTGAAACACGAATCACATTTTCCATTTGTATTAATTACTTCATGTGTCTCGTTTTATGCGGCCCAATTTTCTTTTTAGTATGTCCTAAAACAATGACATCTTTCTCTATTTGAAAATCATTTAAAATTAGAATCCTAGTATAAATTTTATTCTTTTACCGGGAAAGACGAAGACACGTAAAACTCTAGTAAATTATCACCACGGCCGATTTGGTTATTGATAACATGAGCAATTTTAGCTAGCGTTCGGACAAAAAATTGGTTGAAACTTGAAAAAAGAGTTTTAAAAGTTGTGTTGAAAAATAATTTTTGAAAGTTAAAGTTATGTTTGGACATGCATTTTATTTGAAAAAAAATTAAAGTTTTGTGAGTGGAAGAAAATATTTCACCCAAAAACTGGTTTGAACTCGAAAAAAAAAATTCAAAAGTTTTTGAAACAAAGATCACTTTTCATGAACATACAATATTTTCAAATTATTTTTGAAAGACAACAACAACAACCCATTAATAATCCCACTAGTGGGGTCTGAGGTAGTATGTACGCAGATCTTATCCCTACCCCGGAGGGATTGAGAGACTATTTCCGGAAGTCCCTCGACTCAGAAACAAAAATCTGTAACAATAAGAAGTAACCAAAATCTTTGACCAAACAAAAGCTTACTAATTTATAGTAAGTATTTAGCTTATGCATTTAAATTTTGTGTCCACACAAATATCTTTACTAGTTCTTGTCAGCTATTGCAAAAGAATTTCAAAATCAGATCAACAAATCAAAGTTACCCTAATCTTACATTTCTGAGATAAAAAGAAAAAAGAAAAACAAGTACATGAGAGATAGAGTAGAATATTACTAAAAAGAACTCTTCCTAGCTAGCTCAATATAAGTAGGTTTCATTATCTTTAGAAAGGAAAAAAAGTGGCAGATATGTTTTCTCTTTCTTTTCTTCATATTGATGTCAGTAAATGAAAAGACAGAGAAGGATATTATGGAGTGAATATGGTAATAGTAAAAACAACAAGTACAAGAGCTGCAACAATATATAGGAGCCGAATTTGCAGTTTTGCACTGAATGGTAGTACTATCACCGCAGCCTCTGTGCTCTGTAAAAAGCAAAAGACACATTGCATTTGCATTGAGACCTGCATATATAGTGGGAAAAAATAGTGTAATTTAACTTATGATAGCAAGTTAATATGCTATTAGTAGTACTCTCTGTTTCAATTTGGATGATATAATTTGATTTGACACAAAATTTAATTTAAAAAAAAATATTTAAAACATGTGGTGCTAAAAGCTTAAGCGGTAAAATTTTAGTGGGGTCATAATATTTGTGTGGATATAAAAGTTTCTCATTAAAAATAAAGTTGGTAGAATAAAAAATTTAAAGCTAAATTATTTCTAAATATTAAAATGTGTCATTCTTTTTTGAACGGATTAATAAGAAAAATGTGTTATCTAAATTGAAACAGAGAGAGTAATATTTATCATAACTATTTATTTATTATTATATTATAAGTGACTGTTATATACAAATTTTTACACTATAAGGAAAGAGATCTTGTTAAATGCAATTACACCTTTTGAATGTACGAAATGCACCGATCACCCTGGGGTTGATGCAGTGTACATTCGAATTCGGTATAAATAATAGAATTCAAACTCAATAAAATAAATGGAATGTTGTATAATCCCAACACAAATTATAGATTTACTTCTGAGTTTTGAACCCTTAATTAGTATAACTTAGCTACCTTAAATTTTACTATGCTTTTACCAATAAGAATAAAGTCCAAATTTTCTTATTATTTTTTTATTCTATTAATTGGTATATCACTAAGGCTGGCAAGTGGGCCGGTCCAGGCCCGGGGACCGCGGGCCAAACGGACCAGGACCGTTTGGCCCTGTTTTAGCGGGCCTGGTCTGGTCTTGTGGGTCGGTCCTATGATTTGGGCATGTCAGGCCCGGGACCGTTTAGCCCGCCAGAGCCCGGGACCGGCCCGGTCCCTTAACGGGCCAAACGGTCCCAACGGCTATTTTTTTTTTTTTAAAAAAAAACAATATAGCCGTTGGGCTGTCAAAAATAGCCGTTGGCTATTTATAAAATAGCCATTTAACTCCCCCCCAACTTTATTTTAATCCCAAACTTTTTATAATTACACTATTTTCCCTATTTTCAACTATAAATACCCTATCATTATTTCATTTTTTCTTACAAAATCATCAATCTCTCTCTAATTTACTTCTATAATTGCTACTATTGCTTACTTTATTGTTACAATTTGTGAAACAATTGTGAAGTTGGTGAATTGAAGTCTTCAACGATAATCAATTTCCAACAAGTTGTTCGTCAATTCGGTAAACTCGTTCCAACTCTTAAGTTTTAATATTATAATTTTGTTTGTTTTATTTACTTTGCTTGATTAATTAAGATGGCTTATTCCTTAAAAAATATGTTTAGTAAAAATAAGGGAAAATCGAAGAGTGGTGAATCTAGTGGCCAATCTGTTCCTCCTCCACTTCCCCGGCTCCCCGACCCAAACCTGTTACCCGTCCTACACCTCCTATTCTTGATAGCGATAATAGTTTATTACAATTTACCGAGAATCAATTTTGCCATAATATTGCATCCGGTGAACAATTAAACCATGAATATATGAATGCTCTTTATGGTAATCCAACTATTGATGAAAATGATGATGAAGAAATAGATTTTGATAAAACGCAACCGGATAATGATACACCCACTAGTCCTGCTCCTGAAGTTAACCCAACTAATAATAATCCAGATGATCCCCAGTCTGACCCTCCTGTTAGTGCCCCTACTTTTTCTAGACAACCTTCTAAACGGGCAGAAACATCTCTTGTTTGGCAATTTTTTACTCAACTAAGAGAAAAAAATAGGGCTAAGTATAAAACTTGTGGCAAAGAGTTAGTTTTTCAATATGTTGGAAGTCGGGGGGACGGGAAGTTTGACTAGACACATATTGCTACACCCTCAAGATAAAGCTAGATATTTTCGTATGAAAGCTTTGGCTGAGGGGACAAGTACACCTAGTCAGGCTGACCTTAGTACCGGGTCAAATCAATTTTAACCGAAAATTAACACGGTTACCGGTGGTATTTTATATTATGATCCAAAAAAAGATCGGGAAGAATTGGCAAAAATGGTTACTGTTATGTGCTTACCCTATAGTTTTCCTTCTAACCCCCACTTTGTGCATTATATTAGAAAAGTTTATAATCCTACTTATAAAGGTTTTTCTCGCACAACCGTAAAGAGTGATATTTATAAATATAAACATGAATATGAACAATATTTGCGCTATTTATTTACTCATATAAATTGTCATCTTGCTATTACAACTGATATTGGTAGAAGTGGTAATGACTGTGATTACCTTACTGTTACCAGTCATTGGATTGATGAGCATTGGATAATGCAAAAGCGCATTATTGCTTATAAAATAATTAATTCACGTCACACAGGGCAGTTTATTTCTAGCACGATTACGGATATTTATAGATATTTTTGCATTAGTGATAAAATAATGTCAGTTTTAATGGATAATGCTACTAGTAACACAAATGTTGTAGCCTTGCTTACCACTACACTAAGTCCTGTATTTAGTAACATTTTTTATGTTAGATGTATTTGTCATATTTACCATTTAATTGTGGGTGATGGTATGCTAATTTTAAATGTTGAAATTAAAAAGGTTAAAATAGCTCTTAATTGGCTTTTTTATTCAAACCGTAGAAGTAGACTTAGAGAATATTTTAAAAGATGCGATGAATTTGGCCTAAGAGAAAGAAAAGTTCCTAAACCTTGTCCAACTAGATAGAATTACATGTATGAAAGTTTAGTTGTTACATATGAATATAGAAACCCCATAAACTCAACGTTTAATGCTCATGTAAGTGATGATGATGAGCATCTTACAAATGCGGATTGGGCTAATGTTAAAATGCTTGTAGATTTTTTAGAAAAATTCCATATTGCTACAAATGAATTTTCTAGGCAATATTATCCTACTATTTCTAACTGTTTAGTTTATATTGCAGAACTTGCAAATTTATTTGATCATTTTTCAGAGAGTGGAGAAATTTATCAACTTGCTATTAATTCTATGAGAAAAAAGTTTAAAAAATATTTTTTTCTTATTCCCCGTATAAAACTGGAAGTGGTGTCTTACATTCTTTTAATCCTACTATGGTCTATGGACCTCCCATACAAAACTGGAAGAGAAAAAAGATCTTCTGGTAATTGTAAATCAGCCCTCTGATTTTCACCTTTTTTTTTTGAGAAGCGTTATTGGGACAAAGCAAAAATCAACCATGTCATATCATGTGATGGACAGTAAATAAACTTTTTTGATTATCAAATGGACAGTAAATAAAACTTACAGATAAAGCGCATTTATTTGTATCACGAATTATAAACTAGAACCTCAAAATCTCCAGCTAACAAATTATCCTATGGGAAACCCGCCGACTTCTATGTTACTTTTCTTTCTTTCCTTTGGAATCTTAGGGCTGGTTCGGTACGAGGGATAAGAAATAAGTAATTTTGGAATAAATTTGAGATGAGTTTATTTTATATTTAATTAAGATAAAATTGTGATATAATTAATTCTGAGATTATAGTGCTATTTTTAAATAACTAATTGTGAGATAATTAATCCTAAGATAACTTATTTTCCAACTAAACGATATGTTAAAAGTACAAGTCTAAGTCCTTATAAATACTCTTTCGTCCATATTACTATCTTTCTTTTAAATTTATGTACACTACTTAATATATATATTTAATATTCTTAATTATAAAAGTCTTTATCAATTTTATTTTTTATTTCTTTTCAAATATCTCACTTATTTAATATTCCACTAATTAGAACAACAAGGATAAATTTGACTTCATAATTGTTTTAAGACATCAAATATTTGAAATAAACAATTCACTTTGCCAATAACTAATATTTGGGATCACAGTAATATTACTTGATGTGTGTTTTTGCTCTATATTATACTTTTGTGTCTATTTTTGTTTTTGGATATTTTATTTTGAAGAAAAAACTTGTTAAGTTGTAAGTTAATTATTCAGGAAGGGATTACAGTAATCTTTTTTCATTTAATTTCATTTTTGTTTTTGTTCTACACAAAGCAAGGAAAAAATTGGAAGAAGAGAGACACGTAAGCATTTTGCCAAAAGAGCTTATCAGTGGCCTCTGATTTGGTTACAACAAACCCCATCCATATATTTATTTCTATAGAACCAAACAAAGTTCTCGAAAATGGTGTTGTGATTGTGGATTTGCAAGATAATATGCTAATTTTTAAAAAGCTAAATGGGCGTTTGGACATAAAAATTATGAAATCTCGGAAAAAGTGAAAAAGAATTAATTAAAAATAATATTTAAAAATTAGAGTTTTGTTTAGATATAAATATAATTTGAAATTATTTTTGAATTTTTGTGAGTGATTTGATGTGAAAATTTTGAAAAATAACTTTTTAGAATTTTTCAAATTCCATAAAATTCCGAAATTCAACTTGAAGTGAAATTTGAATTTTTATGACAAAACATAGATTCCAAAAAAGTAAAAAAATTCTGAAAAAAGTTTAAAAAACAATTATACCCAAACTCACCGGAATCTTGTAATTAATGACTGGTTTGCCTAAATTTTGTGTTACTTATTACAATGTATTATATTATGGTTCATATTGTAATCTTTTGATCATTCTATTTTTCCTTGGGTTCATTGGTCGTTCACTGCGAACTATATATGTGTGATACATCTGTACACATACGCAATCAAACAAATATGAATTTGAAAAAAAAAAAGTTTATTGAATTGATTTGACAAAGTGTAACGACTCGACTTGTCGTTATAAGAATTTAAGCCCCGATTGGCGGCATAAGGCCCTGAGCAGCTTCTTATTATGAGTATTGGCTTGCGTGCGTGGTTGAATTCAACTACCAGATGATTTGGAGTGATTTGGGACACTTGGTTCCCAAAACGGAAGTTTAAGTTTTAGGATTTTTACCGTAGTCGGAACTGTGTGAAAACGACTCCGGAATGGAATTTTGATGATGTCAATAGCTCCGTATGGTGATTTTGGACTTAGGAGCGTGTCCGAAAAATTATTTGGAGATCCGTAGTAGAAGTAAGCTTGAAATGACGAAAGTTGAATTTTAAAAAGTTTGACCGGGGGATTGACTTTTCGATATCGGGGTCGAAATCTGATTCTGAAAATGTGAATAGCTTCGTTATGTCATTTATGACTTGTGTGCAAAATTTGAAGTCATTCCGGATTGATTAGATATGTTTCGGCACAAGATATAGAATTTGAAAGTTCAAAGTTCATAGATTTTGATTTGAGGTGCGATTCGTCGTTTTGGTGTTGTTTGATATGATTTGAGGCCTCGAGTAGGTCCATCTTATGTTATGGAACGTGTTGGTATGTTCGGACGGGATCCCGAGGGACTCGGGTAAGTTTCAGATGCTTAACGGATCGAATTTGGATTTGGAGGAGGAGCTGAAGCAGCTGGGCATCTGGTGTGATCGCACATGCGCGAAAAAGGGCCGCAGGTGCGAGCTCGCGGATGTGAGAAATTAGTCGCTGAAGCAGAAAATGCATGGGCTGGCCAGGCACCGCGGGTGCGAAAAATATTACCGCAGGTGCGAAGACCGCTTCCCCCGACCGACTAAAATACAACAGTCGCGACCTACTGGTGCGAAGAAATCACCGCGGGTACGAAGACCACAGATGCGAAGAAATCACCGCGGGTGCGAAAATCCTGGACAGAATGTTAAAAACAGAGGGGTTCCGAGTTTTTGCCATTTTTGGGCCTTCAAGCACGGATTTTGGGGCGATTTTGAGAGAGAATTCAAGAAAAACTTGAAGTAAGTCACTTGTGATCATTTCTACTCCATAATATTGAATTATCATCGACTAATCCGAGTAGATTACATGTTTTTGAGGTGTAAATCGGGGGTTTGAATTTAGGGATTTGAAAATAAGATTTGAAGATTTGGAGGTCGAGTTGAGGTCGGATTTTGGTAAAATTGGTATGGTTAGATTCGTGGTTGAATGGGCTTTCAGATTTCGTAACTTTTGTCGAGTTACGTGATGTGGGGCCCACGGACGATTTTTGAGCTAATTTCGGATTTTTGTTGGAAAATTAGTATTTTCTTATGGAATTAATTCCAATAAATTTTATTGACTGAATCCAATTATTTGTGGCTAGATTCGAGGTGTTTGGAGGTCAATTCAAGCAAGAAGATGATTATGGAATATTGGCATAACTTCAAAAAGGTAAGTATCTTGCCTAACCTTGAGTGGGGGAATTATCCCTTAGGCATTGAGTCTTATGTGAAAATTATATAATTGAAAACCATGTACGTGAGGTGACTAGTATGTACTTAGTTTATATGTGTAAATAATATCGGTTGAAATTCATAGACGCCCTTAAGTATTAAGTTGGAAAATTGTTGTAACTTATTAAATCCCTTATTTGTCATGCCTCATTCTTTGTTTGCCGAGGTTATTTTTATATGATAAATTGGTGTGATTGTCACTTGACTTTTATGTGAACCCTGTATTTGTTTGAGTTGCCATTTTTTTTTAATGAAAAATACTTTCATTATTGATTTTACCTACAAATAGTTAAAATAAAAAATTTAGTTAATAAGATGAATTACTTATCAGTTCACGTTGTAAAAAATTTGGTACTGAATTATAAAGGCCGTGAATCATATTGAGGCAAAGTGCCAAATTGTAAAATATTATTCGGTTGAGTTGTTCACTCCCGAACATTTTGTTAAGATGTTGTGCACATTATGATCGAGTCATGGCTTCTTATTGTGGAAAAATAATGTGTTGTTGATTTCTGTGACAAGTTATAATAATTGAGCACTTGATGTGCAATTTGTGATATGTTGTAAGATTTGAGCACTTGATGTGCAATTTGTGATATGTTGTAATATTTGGGCACTTGAGGTGCAAGTTGTATTATGATGTGATATTTGGGCACTTGAGGTGCGATTTGTGAAATATTGTGATATTGATACGCATGCGGTGAGATAAGGTGGGCTTGAAACGCATGGCTAGTAGGGGAACTACTAGAAGTCATGCGGTGATATAAGGTCAGGGTGTTGAAATACATACGGTAAGATAAAGGTGGCTTGAAATGCGTGGCTAGTAGGTAAACTACTAGAAGCCATGCGGTGTGATAAGGATGGCTAAAACGCGGGATGTCATTTCGGAAAAAATAATTTCTTTAAAAATTAAATGTGAAGGCTTCCGCGGTGAAATAAAAAAATGAGATATTGTGAATTTATTTCTGATTTGAGACTACGAGGCGATAGCTCGGGAGTGCCCTGTTGATATTTCTTTATTTATGTTCTTGTCTTGTTGATTTTGTTTCATTGAATATGTAAATTCTTGTCTTCTTCCGTGATGTACTAGTAGACTTTATTATCATGTGTTTTGTGTTCCTAGTTATATTGTGTTGGCTTTGGCTTTTTAGCACGTGACTCTGAAGAAGTATATTTCTATTTTTTTTTTTTTACTGATTTTCGATGATTGAGTTTATTTAAATAAAAAGGAATTATTATTTTATTTTAAATTAAATAGTTTTACAACCAAACCAGTAGCTTATCTGATGCCTTAATTTAAGTGAAATGTTACATTCTTCACCCAAATGAATTTTAAAAATAAATTTAATTCTTTGTTGATTTCTTACTTGATTTAAAAATTTTAAACTCACTTTAGTGGAAATATATTGATCATGTGTATCTTATATATATTGAGTATATTTGGCACGTGAGTTCTTTGTGCAGTTGAGATATGAATTGAGGGCACGAAGTGCCGGAAAAATATGATGATTTAATTATGGGCACGAGGTGCCGTGAAAATATGAAAATGGACCGAGACCCGTGTTTACGAAAAAAATGAAAATGGGCTGAGACCCGTATTTTTTATGATTATGAAATGAGGTGTCATATGGTGACTTTTTAATTGAAAGAATTATATTCAAAATATTTATTTGGAAGGATTTTTATTCAAAAAGAATTATATGAAGGAATTATATGTGAAAGACATTTATTTGAAAGAGTTAATTTAATTGGGTGTAATTGAGTTTATTAATTATTGGGGGATATTAATGATATTCTTGTTGTCTGTTGTGTATATCACTGGTTGTTTTATCCTGCCCTTATTGTTATTGTTTCCTAGTATTTTGTATATCAGATTGCACAGGTTATTAGACTAATGCGTGTCTTGATTGTACCTCGTCTCTACTCCATTGAGGTTAGTCTTGATACTTATCGGGCACCGCTGTGGTGTGCTCACTCTACACTTCTGCACATTTTTGTGCAGAGCTAGGTATTGGAGGTATCTGACTTGAGCAGAGTTAAAGCGCGATCGTAAAGATTCAAGGTAGAGTTGTTTGACCGTCACAGTCCTTTGGAGTCTTTTCATTTCATTGTACTGTTAATTTGTAATCAAACACTATTGTATATTCAGTCTTCGTGATCATTCCATGTATTTAGTTAGAGTTCGTGACTCAGTACTACCAGTCTTGGGAGGTTGTATATTGTGATTATTTCCGCTGTTGGTTTAAAAAAAATGGCTTCAAAAGGTAATTGTAATCGGCTTACCTAGTCTTAGAGACTAGGTGCCATCACGACGTTTGTGGTGGGATTTTGGGTCGTGATAAGTTGGTATCAGAGCTCTAGGTTCATAGGTTCTACGAGTCACGAACGAGTTTAGTAGAGTCTTGCGGATCGGTACGGAGACGTTTGTACTTATCTTCGAGAGGCTACAAAACTATTAGGGAATTTTACTTCTTTCATTCCTTATCGTGCGATATTTATTCAGCTTGAAGCATATATCTTATGTCCTTTTGCATCCACTCGTGTATGAAATTGCGCACTCGATATCAACTATGCGCCAACGGTTCGTGATACTATAGAGGGGTTATAAGAGAGCCAGAGTTGCTCAACCATTATTACAACGTGTCGTCCAGATAGAGGATGCGAAAGTATTGAGAGATCATTCAGTTGTGCACATTGGGGTGCAGCAGGTTCTGACATCTAGTTGATAAGTATGATATTATGAAGGTTTAATTAATTGCCTAATCATCATAAATTGTGGTAGGGTCACGAGGTAGATGTAGATCTGAAATAGCTGGTGGTATTAAAGACTATGTAATTCGTATGGGATTTCAATTTAGCGAAGGGTACGTACGCAACCAAGGCACTAGAGGAAGCGAGTTTAACTGTCATGAGGATGACATGCGCAAAATAAATGGTTGAGATGTCTTATGATCGGAGTCGTACGAGCGATGAAGGTTAGTATTGCGGATCATCAGAATGTGCCCTATGGTTTCACGCCAAGTGAGGGGAGTCCACTATCAACGATCAAATTGTGGGTGTCATGTGTTATATCAGTTTTGGCCTGAGATGTATTTATGTGGTATTGAAAGGTTCTCCGAAATTCAGTACCAGCGTGGTCACAGAAATAATTTCAGAATACTCGGGGTGCTACAGTAAGTTCTTTTAATGCACCACCGGCACGTGGTTCCTATAATGGTTATTCCAGTTATCCGGCAGAGACTCAGTATGAGCAACCGAACCGACAGAGGGGTTGTTATCAGTGTGATTTTACTAGACACATCAAGAGGAATGTCCCAGACTTGGAAGAGACGGATTTCATCAGAATAGTTAGGCTACAAGATTTATTCCAGTTAATACTCCACGTGCACAGTCAGCTAGAGGTAGAGGACAGACGGGTAGTGGGCCCCTAAGAGTTGGAGACCCGACCCATTGATATAATCGCTATGATTTGGCTGCAGCCAATACACCAGATGGTGACGTTACAGATACGATCCTGATATTTGTTATAAAAGGATATTTTCCCCTTAATTTGATTTGGTTTTGAATATTGAGGTGAGTACTCCTATTATGCTCCACTTATGGGTGAGCTTCGTAAATTTGTGACTCACTTATATATGTATCCCTGTTGGGAGATTTAAAGATGTGAGCCTATGTCTGTCATTTTATTTTTGTGCACCATTGAGGGCTATAAGTCCAAAAGCAAAATTTTATTATTCAATACAGTGGGTTTTGATGTGATTTCGGAATAATAGATTTCAATTTTTATAAATTATATGCCCTACCGGTATGAGGGTTCATTATGTGTTATAAAAAATGCTTACGAAATTTATTGAAAAGAAAGAAAGGAAATTGAAATTCAGCTGGCACAATGTGCAAAATACTTGTGATTCGGAGTTGAGGACGAGATCCTCGCATTTTTACATGATGTGAAATATTTTAACCGGGCTACAAGCCGCGGTGGAAGTTATATAAGGACGAGGTCCTTGTGGTGAAATATATATGAGTTTAAAATTCTCCCTTTGTGAAATGTAATTTGTACAATAATATTAATAGGGAGTCATGCATGTTAGGCTTATCTGATAATTCTTGTATATTTTCTATGCATATTCAACCATTTTCGTGCTGTAAACATTGAGCTTTAACCTATAAGATGAGTGTCCAGGTGGCGTTAAATGTGACTCGTTAAATCGGAAAAATAGTTATGAGGTCTTCATGCCTCACATTATGTTGTCAGTGTTGTGAAAAAAAAGATTTTGAAATGAGGTACTGGTTAATATGAGATTAATTGATGATGCTGGAATTAATTATGAACAGCTTTTAAGACCTGAGATGTGGTGATGAGCATACATATGATGTACTTCATGTCCTGATATCATAATGATAATGCAATGCTTGTAATGCTGAGATCAGTATTATTGATATATACCTTATGGATGTGTTGTTAGGAGTCGTTTTGGTGTTGCTCTGGCAGGTGGATAGGCCCACTTACAAGGGAGACTCTGCCAAAATATTCTGAAAAATTTGGGAGTTAGAAAAAAGTTTGGGAGATTGATATGTGTGAAAGAAGAGATAAATTATGTTATTTGTTTGAGGACGAATGATCCTAAGCGAGGAAGAATGTAACACCCCAGAAAAATTTTGAAGTACTTCAACACTATCAAGAAAGTTGATGTGTGCGTAGGCACGAGTTGCTACAGCCAGTTGAGAGTAATACCATGCGTTGATGAAAAATCGGACTTTCTGAAAATGTTTGGAGTGTAAAAATAAATTGGTCTTAAGATTCACAAATATGGATAAAAGAAATAATCTTAAATGAGATGGTGTTGCCGGACCCTCCAATGCAGTAACGTGAGACCAACCGTGAGTGTATGTGTAAAAGTAAAACATCATCAATTAGGTAACCTTAGAATAACTATTAGCACATTTGAGGACAAACGTTTGTTTAAGAGGTGGAGAATGTAACGACCCGACTTGTCGTTTTAAGAATTTAAGCCTCGTCTAGCGGCATAAAGCCCTGAGCAGCTTCAGCTACCGGATGATTTGGAGTGAATTGGGACACTTGGTCCCCAAAACAGAAGCTTAAGTTATAGGAGTCGGAACTGTATGAAGATGACTCCGGAATAGAATTTTGATGATGTCAATAGCTCCGTATGGTGATTTTGGACTTAGGAGCGTGTCCGAAAAATTATTTGGAGGTCCGCAGTGGAAGTAAGCTTGAAATGACGAAAGTTGAATTTTGAAAAGTTTGACCGGGGGGTTGACTTTTCGATATTGGGGTCGAAATCTGATTCAGGAAATTTGAATAGCTTCTTTATGTCATTTATGACTTGTGTGCAAAATTTGAAGTCATTCCGGATTGATTTGATATGTTTCGGCACAAGATATAGAATTTAAAAGTTCAAAGTTCATAGATTTTGATTTGAGGTGCGATTCGTCGTTTTGGTGTTGTTTGATATGATTTGAGGCCTCGAGTAGGTCCGTCTTATGTTAGGGAACATGTTGGTATGTTCGAACGGGGTCCCGAGGGCCTTGTGATATTGATACGCATACAGTGATATAAGGGTGGCTTGAAATGCATGGTTAGTAGGAGAACTACTAGAAGTCATGCGGTGATATAAGGTCATGGTGTTGAAACACATGCGGTGAGATAAGGGTGGCTTGAAACGCGTGGCTAGTAGGGGAACTACTAGAAGTCATGCGATGTGATAAGGATGGCTAAAACGCGGGATGCCATTTCGGAAAAAATAATTTCTTTAAAAATTAAATGTAAAGGCTCCCGCGGTGATATTAGAAAATGAGATATTGTGAATTTATTTATGATTTGGGACTACGAGGCGGTACCTCAGGAGTGCCCTGTTAATATTTCTTTATTTATGTTCCTGTCTTGGTGATTTTGTTTCATTGAATATGTAAATTCTTGTCTTCTTCCGTGATGTACTAGTAGACTTTATTATCATGTATTTTGTGTTTCTAGTTATATTGTCACGACCCGAAATTCTCACCTTCGGACCGTGATGGCGCCTAACATTTCACTTGCTAGGCAAGCCAACGTTAGAATAATATTAACCAATTTTTAAATAATCCATACATTATTAATAATCAAGGAAACAAAAGCGGAAGCAAAGTTTGAAATATAGTGAAGTAATCCAAGAAAAATAACTGTGTATAAATACCATCCCAGAATTGGTGTCACAAGTGCACGAGCTTCTAGAATAAATACAAATAAAGGTCTGAATAAATAAAGTTGTCTGGAAATAAACACACAGCTAAAATAAAATAGACGAGGACTTCAAAACTGCGGACGCCATACAGTTATACCTCAAGTCTCCTCTGGTAGCTGAAATCTGAGCAAGTCTATGGTACGCCGCTGGGACCAACTCCAAAATCTGCACAAGAAGTGCAGAGTATAGTATCAGTACAACCGACCCCATGTACTGGTAAGTGCTGAGCCTAACCTCGACAAAGTAGTGACGAGGCTAAGGCGGTTCACTTACATTAACCTGTACGCAATATTGATAACAACAACAACTTATAGAAATAAATCAGGTAACTCATTTATAATAATTAAAGCTAACTCAGCAGTCATAATCCATTATTATTTCAACCAATGCTGTTGCAGCGTGCAACCCGCTCTCACAATATATTCACACTCAATTCTGTTGTAGCGTGCAACCCGCTCTCCCAATATATTCCTTTTAATCAAGTCTGTCATGTATTTATTTCAACCAAGTTTATATATAGACTTTTAAATAAGTCTGTTGCGGCGTGCAATCCGATCCCCCGATATTGACTTTTTAATAAATCTGTTGCGGCGTGCAACCCGATCCTCAAATATTGACTTTTTAATAAGTCTGTTGCGGCGTGCAACCCGATCCTCCAATATATATCCATTTCAATCAATTCTGTTGCGGCGTGCAACCCGCTCCTCCAACATATTCATTTACCAATTCTTATAGAAGAAATTTTTTCGATAAATGCAATAATTAATATAAAACTATAAGATAACAAGCATACAATAATCATGATTTAATTATGAAACAAACAATGACAAATAGCAAATTATTATAGAAATCAGAGAAAAAATAGGCAGTTTAATATTTAATATGCTAAATGTCAAATAACAATTAAAACACATAATTCAAATAGTATGTAACAATTAATGCGGGAATTCAAGAATTAATATGTGACAAAGAATAGGAGAAAAATAATTATTATAATAATTAATTTATGATTAAAAATAATTTATGATTTTTCAAGTAAGCAGACAAACAATTAATTTGAGAACGTATAGACACTCGTCACCTCGCCTATACGTCGTTCATATGCAATTCACATAATAAATAATTTAAGGGTTCTATTCCCTCAAGTCAAGGTTAACCCCGACACTTACCTCGCTTTGCAAATTCCAATCAATTATTCAATCACAACTTTTCCTTTTAAATTTGCCTCCGAAAGTTTCAAATCTATTTACAAAAAATTTGATATATTCAATAAGAATCATAGGAATTAATTCCATATGAATTTATAAATTTTCCGGATAAAAATCCGAAATTCATTAAAATATTCGGCAGTGGGACCCGCATCTCAAATCTCGGAAAAACTCACGAAATCTGAACACCCGTTCCGATACGAGTTCAACCATACAAAATTTGTCCAATTCCGATATCAAATGGACCTTCAAATCTTTATTTTTTTCGTTTTTGGAAGATTTTATAAAAATCTGATTTTTCTTTCATAAATTCACGGATTCATGATATAAATGAGTATGAAATCATGAAATATAATCAATATAGAATAAGGAACACTTACCCCAATATTTTTCCGTAAAAATCGCCCAAAAATCGCCTTACCCGAGCTCAAAAATGGAAAAGGGTTAAAAATAGGACGAATCCCATTTTCCAGAACTTAAGTTATGTTTCTTGGATTTTTACCCTTCGCTAACGCGGTCAGTGCCTCGCGTTCGCGAAGCACAAATTTATGCTATCCCATTTTACTCTTCGCGAACGCGAGGGCTACCAAGCAAACGTGATGCTTGCCTGGCTTGGCCTTCGCGAACGCGAGATGCCCTTCGCGAACGCGAAGGCTAATTTTCCTAGCCAGCCTCTTTCCCTTCGCGAACGCGAGGCTTCGATCGCGAACGCGAAGCTTTGAACCTCAAGCCTTCGCGAACGCGGTCACTCTGTCACGAACGCGAAGCACAAAACATACCAGCCCCAATTTGCTCTTCGCGTTCGCGAGAGTACTTTCGCGAACGCGAAGAAGAACACACCACAAGCCTCAAGTATGCAGAAAACCAGATTTCCTAAGTCCGAAAATGATCCGTTAATCACCCGAAACCAACCCGAGCCCTCGAGGCTCCAAACCAAACATGCATCCAAGTCCTAAAACATCATACGAACTTGCTCGCGCGATCAAATCGCCAAACTAACACCTAGAACTACGAATCAGACACCAAATCAAAGGAAATTTTCAAGAAAACTTTAAAACCTTTATTTTTACAACCGGGCATCCGAATCACGTCAAATTAACTCCGATTCTCACCAAATTCGGCAGACAAGTCATAAATATTATAGTGGAGCTATACCGAGCTCCGAAACCAAAATACAGACCCGAGGTCAATAAATCCAACATCAGTAATTTCTTAAAAATCATTAAGCTTTCAAGCTTTTAATTTTTTCTTTAAAATTTCATATCTCGAGCTAGGGATTTCGGAATTCGATTTCGGGCATACGCACAAGTCCCAAATCACAATACGGACCTACCGGAATTATCAAAATACTGATCCGGGTCCGTTTGCTCAAAATGTTGACTAAAGTCAACTCAGTTGAGTTTTTAAAGCTCTATTTCACATTTTAATCCATTTTTCACATATAAACTTTTCGAAAAATTGTACGGACTGCGCACGCAAGTCGAAAAATAATAAATGGTACTTTTTGAGGTTTTAGAACACAGAATTACTTATTAAATTTAAAGATGATATTTTGGGTCATCACATATATTGTGTTGGCTTTGGCATTTTAGCACGTGACTCTGAAGAAGTATATTTCTGGGTTTTCTTACTGATTTTCGATGATTGAGTTGATTTAAATAAAAAAAATTATTATTTTATTTTAAATTAAATAGTTTTATAACCAAACCAGTAGTTTATCTTATGCCTTAATTTAAGTGAAATATTACTTTCTTCACCCAAATGAATTCTAAAAATAAATTCAATTCTTTGTTGATTTCTTACTTGATTTTAAAATTTTAAAGTCACTTTAGTGGAAATATATTGATCATGTGGATCTTATATACATTGAGGATATTTGGCACGTGAGTTGTTCGTACAGTTGAGATATGAATTGAGGGCACGAGGTGCCGGAAAAACATGATAATTTAATTATGGGCACGAGGTGCCGTGAAAATATAAAAATGGATTGAGACCCGTATTTACGAAAAATATAAAAATGGGCTGAGACCCGTATTTTTTATGATTATGAAATGAGGTGTCACATAGTGACTTTTTAATTGAAAGAATTATATTCAAAATATTGATTTGGAAGGATTTTTATTCAAAAAGAATTATATGAGGGAATTATATGCGAAAGACATTTATTTGAAAGACTTGATTTAATTAGGTGTAATTGTGTTTATTAATTGTTGAGGGATATTAATGATATTCTTGTTGTCTGTTGTGCATATCACCGGTTATTTTATCCTGCCCTTGTTGTTATTGTTTTCTAATATTTTGTATATTATATTGCACAATTTATTAGTCTAGTGAATGTCTTGACTATACCTCGTCTCTACTCCATTGATGTTAGTCTTGATACTTATCGGGCACCGCTGTGGTGTGCTCACTCTACACTTCTGCATATTTTTGTGCAGAGCTAGGTATTGGAGGTATCAGACTTGAGCAGAGTTAAAGCGCGATCGTAAAGATTCAAGGTAGAGCTGATTGGCCGTCACAGTCCCTTGGAGTCTTTTCATTTCAATGTACTGTTAATTTGTAATCAAACAGTATTGTATATTCGGTCTTCGTGATCATTCCATGTATTCAGTTAGAGTTCGTGACTCAGTACTACCAGTCTTGGGAGGTTGTATATTATGATTATTTTCGCTGTTTGTTTTAAAAAAATGGCTTCAAAAGTTAATTGTAATCGACTTACCTAGTCTTAGAGACTAGATGCCATCACGACGCTTGTGGTGAAATTTTGGATCGTGACACAAAAATTGATCTGAAAAAGGGTGAAAAAATAGGTAATGATGTGTTCTTTTTTCTGGAAGTGGAAAAAGCCAAATGTGAGAAGACCCATGCAAGTTTTGCAACAAAATCTTTAGAAAAAGGTTAAATAAAGTCATTTAATCATTTGAGTTACTAACAAACTAATAATACATGAGTAATTAATAATAGTAGTACGACAATGTATAACCAAATTACCAAACAAAAATAGAAGACTAACAAGGAGTATTTAAACACTACACTCAATCTAGAAAAACATAAAGTGAAAAAAAATAATAAATGGAAGAAAAACAAAGAAAAGGAGGAAAGGTTTCTACTGAGAAGGCAGCATGTGCATGTTAGTTGTTCCTCTTTATCCACTTATGATCATGATTTGTTAATTTTTATTAATTTACTCCATTTTGTCGTCCCGTGAAATATTCAAATCACAAAATTGTTACAATTCCTTTTCATTTACCTTTACTAAATAAAAAGTAACTAAAACTAAATAAACAAATTCTTTTTTTTCTCCCACTCGATATCCTATAGATATCCGACTAATTCAAATTCACTCTAAAAAGTTTCACTTTAAGAATAAAAGTGTCCTCAATTAAATGTGATTTCTTTCTTATGGCTCGAGAGGAGACCTTGGAAGGATATTTACCATCGACCGCAACCTTTGGGGTTAATAAATATTCTTTCCGTTCTAGCTTACGTGGACCTTTTCGCTTTTTGAAGGTTAATTTGACTAATTTTTTAAGTTAAATTGAATTATATTAACTTAATATTTTAAAGGTAAAATTTTAATATTCAAAAACTATAGGTCAATACAACAACAACAAGTAAAATCTTACAAGTAGAATCTGGGGGTAAAGTGTATGCAGATCTTACCCCTACCCCGAAGGAGTAGAGAAGTTATTTTTAAAAAACACCCGGCTCAAAAAGACAAAACGAGATAATAGATCCGTAACAACAATAGAAACCAGAAAAAATAATATGAGCAACTCTTTTTATGTCAATATGATAAAAAATTTATTTCAATGCGAGAAGGTTCATAAAAACGGGAAATAATAGAGTAAATATAAATCCCAAAAAAGAAATGAAAATTCTATGAGAGTTATTTTGGAGTCAGAGTTTGTGCCTCACTATTTGGTTGAGGAATGCTTGTTACCTACTCCTCTTAAATCCTTAAGTTCCCACTCCCACTCTACTTCTCTTCCTATCCCTCAACTTTCTCCCTTTCCCTCTTTCATTGGTGATTACATAGTAAAGTGCTAATCTTTGATCTCTTCTTCTTTTGAGTATGGAGAAGCATAAATGCAAGTTATGTTCAAGGAAGTTCTTGAATGGCAAAGCTTTAGGTGGTCACATGAGGTCTCATTTAATGGCTTTGCCACTTTCACCTAAGACTCCGCCGTTAAAACAAGATTCCGGCGGCGGCCGTAGCCAGTCAACTCTGTCACTCTGTTCATCAGAAAATCAAGAAGAGGAAGTGTTAGAACAGAAAGGTGACGATTCATTGGGTAATTATGGGTTGAGAGAGAATCCAAAGAGAAGCTTTAGAATGATAGATCCTGAGTTTTTGGATGGTGGGTATGTGGTACAAGATAGAGAAAGTGAGACTGAGTCAATAAAAAAACCAACTTGTAGAAGATCCAAAAGAAGTAATAAAATGGTTGTAACAGTAGAAAAAGAGAAGGAGAAATCAGTTGATTTTGAGCCATTGAGTTTATTTTCAGATAGTTCAAGTGAAGAAGACATTGCTATGTGTTTAATGATGCTTTCAAAAGATGTTTGGAAAAGTTCACAACCCTCAAAATTAAGGCCAAAACATGGGAAGAAATACCAATGTGGGATTTGTCACAAAATGTTCAAAACTTCTCAAGCTTTAGGTAGTCATAAAACCATTCACAAGATCAAGAACAGCAATTCTTCAACTTCTATTGAAGATTCAGAACAAAAACCAACCAAGAAATTACTTAGTGTGAAGAGTATTATGGATAAAAAATTGCATGAATGTCCATTTTGTGGGAAATTATTTCAGTCAGGTCAAGCATTAGGTGGGCATAAAAGATCACATCTTATTATGAGTTCATCAACTACAGGTTCTTCCTCATTAAAACTTGGTGATAGTTTTTTAGTTGAGCACTCAAATTCAGCTAAATTACCAAATGGATTTATAGATCTTAACATGCCAGCACCAATGGAAGATGAAGATTTTAGCCAACCAGATTTTTCTGCAATTTCAGATGCTGATTTTCAACATCAAGAAAATGGGAGAGGTTAAAAAAATTGTCACTCTCGTTTACTATCTTGTTTTGCCTTTTTTAATCTTTAAATATGTCTTTTAGTAATTTTTCTTAAATGGGGTTTACTTATTTATAGAAAAGTCATGATCTTTAATCCCATTTTAGCTCCTCTGTTTTTATGGTAGTTGTAACACACATTGCTTTGAAACTTTCACAAGCAATCTGAAAAATTAGTTGCAGACACAAACAACTGATACAGTATTGACCTGAGGGGCCCAGCTAAGGGTGAATTTTTTTTTTTTGGGGGGGGGGGGGTTGGAGGAGAGGGGACCCACTAGTGCAAGGGTAGTAGTAGCAGTAGTATAGTAGAAGAGAAGAATGAATTCTATATTTGCATCAGAAGTCTGCATTCTTTTTTGTTTTGTGCACTTTGTTTTTCTTGTAGGAATATGGAAATACTCTCCCCATTGAATATCTCCTTATTATGTTTGCATATGATATGAGTATTGCTTGTGGTACAATTTTGTTCAGTTTTGGTCTCAGTGAAACTACCAAAGCAAAGTTTTCAACCTTCTGTTAAGCTGCTCCCACTGACTCCAGCTGGTGCCTTGTTTCTCCTTATGCTTCTTCATATTTCTTTTCATATTATTTTGGGGAAATGATACTGTATAATTACTTTTAAAATAATAAAAAAATATTATATTTCATTATATATGCATATATATATTTCTATATATTATATACAAAACTATATAAATTTTATATATTTTTACAATTACTCTTTGGCCTTTTATTACATTTTCTATAGAAAGAAAAAAAAAAGAAACCTTAAAGAATTCCATTGTTTTTGTTCTCTCTCATAATTGCCTTTATGGATTTGTCTGCTTGAGGTCTGCACAAGTAGTTCTTCTCCCATCTGTGACAGATATGACTACCAGAATCAACATCCAAAATTACCAAAATAACCCCTTTCACTTTTCTTTAGCCTATCATTGCCTGCTATGATAGGTAAAAATAACTTGATGGTATAAAAGTTACTTAAAGTGGCCGTATGTATAACTTATATACGATAATATACTGTTGCTTCTATTCAAACTTATTAATTTACAGATTTAATACATTAATATAAGCCGTATGCATTTGTGTTTGACCTTAATTTATTACTCCGAGTACGTCATGATCAGCTAATAAATTACTCTCTCCGTTTACTTTTACTTGTCACGTTTTTACTTTTTACACCCCTTAAAAAATAATAAATGAAGTGCATAATTTACTATGATACTCATATTAATTGATGCGTATTATTAATGGTTTTGAGAAAATAATTTGAAATGAGTAATTAATGACGTGAGTATAACAGGAAAAAGAAAATTATCTTTTCTTGATATGCTAAAAATGAAAATCTATTTTTAAAATATTGAACAAGTAAAAGTGAACGAAAGAAGTACATGGCTTTCACCTTTTGGGATTATCGTAATCTATTTATTTAGTTAAAGCCAGAAGGTCAAACAATGTATTCATCTAACATGCTAGTAGTTGCTTATCGTTATCATTAGTGTTACAACTAGCACCTCTTTCGTCTCAAATTATTTGAGATAGTTGTTTCAAATTATTTATCATTTTAGAAGTTAAAGACAAAATAAATAAATTTTTTTTTTATTTTACCTTTAGTAGTAATTGTGGTCTTGAAAACTACAAACACCTCAATTATGGGATAGTATTATAATTGTTCAAATACTAATAAAATATAAATAAAGATAAAATAATTAAAAATACCTCATAATTATTATTTTTATAAAGGATGTAACACGACGTATAATTTGAGAAGGAGGGAGCAGTAATTTGCATAAACAATCATAACATCACGCCTCCAAGTTCCACGGAGTTTAAAGTGAACTAATCCCATTGATGGAGTGGTGGCCATTATAGATCTCTGTTTTAAAAGGCAAAATTGAGACTCACTCCCGGGCAGAGCGCTCGTAAAACGCCTCTGGGCTTATGTGTGGGGCTTAATTTCGTGAGATTTATGCTTCGTTCATCAGGACTTACGCCTCGGACACGCTCAATACCCAGCGTACTGGGCTCGGCTAATAGAACTTTATGCAATTGTGTGTAACTAACATTGTAAATCCTCAAATTTTCTTAATAAATCGTTGACTATTCAAAATTATTTTTTTCTTAATCATAAATCATTAAGTTGAGAGTATTTTATGTCATAATTAAAATAAAAACTATTGCACGTTATCCACTAAGATTGTTATGATAGTAAATTTTAAATAAATATCTCATTTAAAAGTATTTATTTATTAACTTTTGTTATCTCTTTATTATATAATAGTCCATAATTTTTTTAATAATTATTTTCCTAAATATTATTTTTTTCACGTTTACGAGATACAGTATTTATTAATTTAATAGCTCAGTATTAGCTAGTAACTATTTACAAGTAATTAGTTATCATGGTATAGTATGGTGAATTATGTGTCACTTTATTAACTTATTGAAACTAACGATGCTAGAGAATCATATTTAAATTGTGAATTATATTTTTATATAAATGCTCTTTCAAATAAAAAACATATTAAATAAAAGGAGTATTTTAAAAAAATATCAAATTATAATATCGAAGTTGTTTCAAGATTCATTACTTCTTAAGAGATACATATAAAATTTCGCATCGAATACATTACTTTTGATGTTTGAGTTGTATGTATATTATGATATATGTCATACTTTTCGTAGTATTCATAGTTTAATTATAATTTATAAATATTTTAAATAGATTATTTGTTATAATTTTGTGATTTTAATGTAATTTTTATGATTAATTTTTATTTTATACTATCTTAAAATTCTTGAAATTAGTAAAATTCAAAGATCCGTAGGACTTACTCCCCATGTCTCAGGGCTTACGCCTCGCCTCGTCAGAGGTAAAACGTCTATAACAACACCTCACTATAACAGCCAAAAAATATCGAAACAAACGAGGTTGTTATAGAGAAATTTGACGGTATTGAAATAATCTTTTGTAACGACCCGACTGGTCATTTTGAGAATTAGAGACCCGATCCCCTAATATCTGATTTTTTCACATTTGTTTCTGCTTTTGAGATTTGCCAGAGTGATTGGTTATGGAATTCGGGGAGTTTTGGGACACTTAGTCCCTAGTTGTGAGTTTAAGCCTTAAAAATTGGACCGTAGTCGGAAATGTGTGAAGACGGATTCGGAATGGAATTTCGCCGACTCCGTTAGCTCCGTTGAGTGATTTTAAGCTTAGGAGCGCGTTCGTAATGTGTTTTGGAGGTCTGTAGTAGATTTAGGCTTGATTTTGCGAAAGTTAGTTTTTCGGCGATTTCGAGCGATAATGAAAATTTTGATATCAAACTCGGAATGGAATTTCAAAAGTGGCTATAGGTTCGTAGTGTCATTTGTGACTTGTGTGTAAAATTTGAGGTCATTCGGACTAGATTTGATGTGGTTCGGCGTCATTTGTAGAATTTGGAAAAAATTCTAAATTCTAAGGCTTGAATCCGTGCTTAATTCATGATTTTGGTGTTGTTTGATGTGGTTTGAAGGCTCGACTAAGTTTTTATGGTATTTTAGGATTGGTTTGTATGTTTGGTTGAGGTCTTGGGGGCCTCGGGTATGTTTCGTATGCTTAACGGAATGAATTTGGACTTGGGAAAAATCTGGTGCCTTGCCGGTTCTGGGGTTTAGCACCTGCGGAATGGAGGCCGCAGGTGCGAGAGGCGCAGGTGTGGAGGGAGTGCGTAGATGCGGAACTGGTGGGGCTGGTAATGGAGTGCAGGTGCGCAAGTTTGACCGCACCTGCGAGCCCGCAGGTGCGAAGCGTGGGCGCAGATGCGGAGCCAGGCTGCTTTAATGAAATGCGCAGATGCGCCGTTTGGACCGCAGGTGCGAGAAATGCCCGCAGATGTGGCCCCAGCCCGGTTAAGTGACATTCGCACCTGCGATGATTTTTTTCGCAGGTGCGGGACCGTAGATGTGGCCCCATGAGCGCAGATGCGGATATCGCTGGACAGAAAAGAGAATTTTGAGGGTTTGAAATTTCATAACACAAAATTCAATTTAGAGCTCGGTGGGAGATGATTTCTCGAGGGATTTCGAAGGAGAACTATTGGGTAACTAATTCTAACTCTATTTTGATCATAATACATTAATCTATTATTGTTTTCCTCGTCTAATTAAAGAATTTGAGGGTAGAAGTTTGGAAATGGGGGAAAAGGTTCCCCAATTGAAAATCTGAGATTTGAATGTGAATTTGACGTCGGATTTAGATGATTTTTGTTCGAGTGAACTCGTGAATGAATGGGTATTCATAAATTATAATTTTTACCCGATTTCGAGACGTGGGCCCGAGAAAACTTTTTGGGCGTTTTCCCTAATTTCACGCTTTAGCTTCGAATTAATTAGCTAAATTAGTTACTTGTAGTTATATTTACATTATGCAATTAATTTGAATAGATTCGGGCCATTTGGAGACGGATACTCGTGGCAAGAACGTGATATCGATTTGATTTGAGCGGTTCAAGGTAAGTGGCTTGCCTAATTTTGTGTTGGGGACTTTCCTGTTAGGATGTTTGATATTAATTGATGTGTGGGCGCCGTGTACGTGAGGTGACGAGTACGTACACGGGCTATTATGGCAAAAATCTTATTTTTCTTTTCTAAATCATAAACTGTTTTCCCCTTATTAAATTGCATTAATACATTTAATTGTTTAGCTTAGACTAGAGAAGCATGATTATGTGTTCTAACTGCCTATTTGACATTCTGTGCGCTATGCTTGGTTAAGTCCATATTTTTCTTATATGTGTTCAGTATAAACTGTATAACTCGATACCATACCTGTCATTCCATCTTGCGTTGCATATTTAAATTGAGACTACGGGCGTATTCCGGGAGACCCCCCCTGTCTTGCATATTTATTTTGGGACTGCGGACGTATATCGGGAGATCCCCCAGTACTGCATATTTACTCTGGGACTACAGACGTATTTTGGGAGATCCCCTTATACTGCATATTCATTCGAAACTACGGGACGGTATCTCGGGAGATTCCCCATTGTGTTTACCTTGTTCTGAGCCGAGGGCTCCCTTAACTGTTAAATTTTTGAGAATTTCTTTAACTGTGTTACCGTAAATTCTACTTATATATTTTACTGTTTAATTTATTATACTTACTCCGGTAGGGCCTTGACTTGAACTCGTCACTACTCGACCGAGGTTAGGCTTGGCACTTACTGGTACTATTGTGGTGTACTCATGCCCTTTCCTGCACATGTTTTCATGTGCAGATCCAGGTGCGAGCTATCAGCCTCGGGGTTAGTACGTGCTGCTGATTCTAGAAGACTTCAAGTTACTTCTGCTTGCGTTCGCAGATCTTCGGAGTCCCCTTATACTCCCTCGCCTAGAGACTTTCTTTATTATCCTCAGACTTTTGTATAGAGCTACATAGATTATAGCAGCTTGTGACTTAGTGATATTCCGGGTCTTGAGAAATTATTTTGTATATGCCGAGCGGTACTACTCTTTGCTATTCACAATATGTTGTTTATCTTTAAAGTGTTGTGTTTCTTTACATTTTTCGCAATATTAGGCTTACCTAGTCGTAAAGACTAGGTGCCATCACGATACCTTACGGAGGGTTAATTTGGGTCGTGACAAGTTGGTATCATAGCACTAGGTTCATAGGAGTCGCGAGTCACAAGCCGGTTTATTAGAGTCTCGTGGATCAGTACGGAGACGTCCGTACTTATCTTCGGGAGGCTGTGTAACTGTTAAGAATAATCATATTCCTTTGATTTCCTTGTCGTGCGAGTTATTGACATCAAAATTCTAAAACTTTATTCTATTCTTTCTCATAGATGGTGAGGACCCATACCAGGAGGACCGACGATCAGGCACCCGAGCCCCCTGCTAGAGACGCCAGAGGTCGGGGTCCGGGTAGAGGACGACCACGCGGTGCAGCTCGAGCACTTGGGAGAGCTGCGTCAGAGGAGCCACCAGCAGCTCCAGCTGGAGGGCCAACACTGGAGATCCCTATTGCTACTCTAGCCCTCCAGGAGACTTTAGCTTAGTTCATGAGCATGTTCAGCACTCTGGTTCAGGCTGGACTATTTCTGATTGCTCCCGCTACATCTTAGGCCGGGGGAGGGGCACAAACTCCCGTAGCCCGCACTCCTGAGCAAAGGGTCCAGGTTGATCAGGCCCCAGAGTATATTCCTATGCCTCAGTGGCTCCGGTTCAGCATGAGAGCAGGGTAGCTGCTTCTGAGGTAGAACAACTCAGACTTGAGAGGTACAAGAAGTGTCACCCACCTACTTTCAGTGGACTAGCTTCATATGATGCTCTGGGTTTTCTTGAGGAGTGTCATCGTATCCTCCGCACTATGGGCATTGTAGAGACGAGTGGGGTTTCTTTCACCGCTTTCCAGCTGAGGGGAGCAGCATATCAGTGGTGGCGTGCCTATGAGCTGAGTAGTCCGGACGAGGCAGCATCACTCACTTGGACTCAGTTTTCAGAGATATTCTTGCATGGGTATCTTCCTCAGAGCCTCAGGGATTCTTGGCGTGCAGAGTTTGAGCAGCTGCGTTAGGGTGCTATGACTGTGTCGGAGTATGCAGTCCGTTTCAGCGAGTTAGCTCGCCATGCACGGGCTCTGGTTGCTACAGTTAGAGAGAGGGTTCTTCGCTTCATTGAGGGACTCCACCCCAGTATTCGGACCGGTAAGGACAGGGAGTTGGAGATGGACATCACTTATCAGCAGGTAGTGAGCATTGCCAGGAGAGTGGAAGGCATGTTCGCCCTGGACAGAGAGGAGAGAGAGGCCAAGAGGTCTCGAGAGACCGATTACTATTCAGGAGCTCGTGCACCAACAACACACTATGATAGGGGTTTTGTGAGTTTCCATGTTCATTCAGCTCTTCTAGCAGCCAGCGGTGTTCCCGCTCCTCCTAGACTTCAGGAGCCCTATTATGCACCGCTAGTATCCAGTATGCCTCCTACTCGAGGTGCTATTACCGGCCAGTCCAGTAGGCCAGGTCTGAGTCAGTCTCAGCCGCCCCATCCTCCGAAGGGTTGTTTCGAGTGTGGCGACACTCATCACATGGTTAGAGATTGCCCTAGAGGCAGGAGGGGTGCACCTTCACAGACTTATCAGCCTCCACGTGCTCCACCGGGTCCTCCGGCCATTCTTCCAGCCCCATCTGCCACCCCACCTCCTCAGCCAGCTCGAGGTGGAGGTCGCCCTAGAGGGGGAGGCCAAGCCAGGTACTATGCCCTTCCAGCCCGTTCAGAGGCCGTCACTTTAGATTCAGTCATCACAGGTATCGTCCCTGTATGTCATAGGGATGCATCAGTATTATTTGACCCAAGCTCTACGTATTCATATGTGTCTTCTTATTTTGTTCCACATTTGGGGATATCTCGGGATTCTTTGAGTTCCCCTGTTTATGTATCTACTCCCGTAGGAGATTCTCTCTTTATGGATCATGTATATCGGTCGTGTTTGAATGCTCTTTGTGGTTTTGAGAGCAGAGCCGATTTGTTATTATTCAGTATGGTAGATTTTGATGTTATCTTGGGCATGGATTGGTTGTCGCCCCATTATGCTATTCTTGATTGTCACGCTAAGACCGTGACGCTGGCTATGCCAGGCTTGCCGAGGTTAGAGTAGAGAGGTACCTTAGAGTATACTCCCCGCAGGGTCATTTCATTTTTTAAGGCTCAACGAGTGGTTGAGAAGGGGTGTGATGCGTATTTGGCTTATGTGAGAGATGTCAGTATTGATACCCCTACAGTTGAGTCAGTCCCAATAGTGAGGGACTTCCTTGATGCGTTTCCAACTGATTTTCCAGGTATGCCGCCCGATAGAGATATTGATTTGTTGCCAGGCACTTAGCCCATTTCTATCCCTCCCTACCGTATGGCTCCTCCTGAGTTGAAGGATTTGAAGGAGCAATTGCAGGAGTTGCTTGATAAGGGTTTCATCAGGCCCAGTGTATCACCTTGGGGTGCTCCGGTCTTATTTGTGAAGAAGAAGGATGGTTCTTTGCATATGTGTATTGATTATCGACAGCTGAACAAGGTTACAGTGAAGAACATGTATCCTTTGACTCGCATCGATGATTTATTTGATCAGTTATAGGGTGCCAGGGTGTTTTCCAAGATTGACTTGCATTCTGGCTATCATCAGTTGAAGATTCAGGAGCCAGATGTCCCGAAGACTACTTTCAGGACCAAATATGGTCACTATGAGTTTCTTGTCATGTCATTTGTTATGACCAATGCCCCAGCAACCTTTATGCATTTGACGAACAGTGTGTTCCAGCCTTATCTTGATTCCTTCGTCATTGTATTTATTGATGACATGCTGGTATATTCCCGGTCTCGGAAAGATTATGAGCAACACCTGAGGACCGTGCTTCAGACTTTGAGGGAGAAGAGGTTGTATGCAAAATTTTCTAAGTGTGAATTCTATCTTGATTCAGTGGAATTCTTTGGCCACATAGTGTCTTGTGATGGGATCAAGGTAGATCCGAAGAAGGTGGAGGCAGTGCAGAGTTGGCCTAGACCGTCATCAGCTATGGAGATCCGCAGTTTTCTTGGTTTGGCGGGGTATTACCATCGCTTTGTGAAGGGATTTTCATCCATTGCAACACCTATGACCAGGCTGACCCAGAAGGGTGCTCCGTTCAGGTGGATCGAGAAGTGTGTGGAGAGCTTTCAGAAGCTTAAGACAGCTTTGACTACAGCCCCAGTATTAGTATTGCCTACAGGTTTGGGGTTCTACACTGTCTATTGTGATGCCTCGAGGATTGTCCTTGGAGCAGTATTGATGCAGGACGGTAGGGTGATTGCCTATGCGTCTAGACAGTTGAAGGTGCATGAGAAGAATTATCCGGTCCATGATCTCGAGTTAGTAGCTATTGTTCACGCCCTGAAGATCTGGCGTCATTATTTGTATGGTGTTCCTTGTGAGATCTATACTGATCACCGGAGTTTGTAGCATTTGTTCAGGTAGAAGGACCTTAATTTGCGTCAGCGGAGGTGGTTGGAGCTACTTAAATACTATGATATCACTATATTGTACCGCCCAGGGAAAGCCAATGTAGTGGCCGACGCCTTGAGTCCCCGGGCAGAGAGTTTGGGGAGTTTGGCATATCTTCCGACAGCTGAGAGGCCCTTAGCCTTGGATGTTCAGGCCTTAGCCAGCCAGTTTCGTGAGACTGGATATTTCAGAGCCTAGCCGGGTATTAGCTTGTGTGGTTGCTCAGTCTTCTATTTATGACCGTATCAGGGAGCACCAATATAATGATCCTCATCTTCTAGTTTTTCAGGACAGGGTTCGGCGAGGTGATTCCAGAGATATGACTATTGGTGATGACGGTGTGATGAGGATGCAGGGCCGGATCTGTGTGCCCAACGTATATGGGATTCGGGAGTTGATTCTCGAGGAGGCCCACAGCTCGCGGTACTCCATTCATCCTGGTGCTGCGAAGATGTACCAGGATTTGAGACAACACTACTGGTGGAGGATGATGAAGAAGGATATAGTTGGGTTTGTGGCCAAGTGTCTCAATTGTCAGCAGGTCAAATATGAGCACCAGAGGCCGGTGGATTACTTCATAGATTAGAGATCCCAGAGTAGAAGTGGGAGCGGATCACCATGGACTTTGTAGTTGGACTTCCACGGACTTTGAGAAAGTTCGATGCTATTTGGGTGATCGTGGATCGGTTGACCAAGTCAGCTCATTTTATTCCAGTGTTGACCACTTATTCTTCTGAGAGGTTGGTTGAGATTTATATCAGAGAGATTGTTCGCCTTCATGGTATTCCAGTATCCATCATTTCAGATAGAGGTACACAGTTCACATCACGGTTTTGGAGAGCCGTACAGTAGGAGTTGGTTACTAGGGTGGAGCTGATCACAGCCTTTCACCCTCAGACGGACGGGCAGTCCGAGCACACGATTTAGATTCTTGAGGATATGCTCCGTGCCTGTGTGATGGAGTTCGGAGGGTTATGGGACCAATACTTGCCACTTGCAGAGTTTGCTTACAACAACAGTTACCAGTCCAACATTCAGATGGAACCGTATGAGGCTTTGTGTGGTAGGCAGTGCCAGTCTCCAGTGGGATGGTTTGAGCCGGGCGAGGCCCGATTGTTGGGAATAGATTTGGTCCAGGATTCCCTGGATAAGGTAAAGGTGATTCAGGAGAGACTTCACACAACCCAGTCCAGGCAGGAGAGTTACACGAACCGGAAGGTTCGTGATTTGGCATTTATGGTTAGTGAGCGGGTCTTGCTTCGGGTATCGCCTATGAAGGGCGACATGAGATTCGGGAAGAAGAGCAAGTTGAGCCCGAGGTTCATTGGTCCTTTTGAGATATTGCGGCGAGTTGGGGAGGTTGCTTATGAGCTTGCCTTGACTCCCAGCCTAGCAGGAGTTCACCCGGTATTCCACATGTCTATGCTCCAGAAGTATCACGGTGATCCAACTCATGTATTGGATTTCAGCTCAGTGCAATTGGACAAGGATCTATTTTATGTTGAGAAGCCAGTAGCCATTTTGGATAGACAAGTGATAAATCTCAGGTCAAAGAATATTGTTTCAGTAAAAATCCAGTGGAGGGGTTAGCAGGTCGAGGAGGCGACTTGGGAGACCGAGCAGGATATGCGCAGCAAGTACCCTCATCTTTTCAGTGTTTCAGGTATGTCTTTATACTCGTTCGAGGACGAACGATTATTTTTAGAGGGTGAGGATATAACAACCCGGCTGGTCGTTTTGAGAATTAGAGCCCCGATCCCCTAGTATCTGATTTCCCCACATTTGTTTCTGCTTTTGGGATTTTCCAGAGTGATTGGTAATGGAATTAGGGGAGTTTTGGGACACTTAGTCCCTAGTTGTGAGTTTAAGCCTTAGAAATTGGACCGTAGTCGGAACTGTGTGAAGACAGATCCAAAATTGAATTCTGTCGACTCTGTTAGCTCCGTTGAGTGATTTTAAGCTTAGGAGCGCATCCGGAATGTATTTTGGAGGTCTGTAGTAGATTTAGGCTTGAATTGGCGAAACTTAGTTTTTCGGCGATTTCGGGCGATAGTGAAAATTTTGATATCGAGCTCGGAATGGAATTTCGAAAGTGGTTGTAGGTTCGTAGTGTCATTTGTGACCTGTGTGTAAAATTTGAGGTCATTCGGACTAGATTGGATGTGGTATCATTTGTAGAATTTGGAATAAATTCTAAATTCTTAGACTTGAATTTGTGCTTAATTCATGATTTTGGTGTTGTTCGATGTGGTTTGAAGGCTCGACTAAGTTTTTATGGTGTTTAGGATTGGTTGGTATGTTTGGTTGAGGTTCCGGGGGCCCCGGGTATGTTTCAGACGCTTAAAGGAATGAATTTGGACTTAGGAAAAATTTGGTGCCTTGCTGGTTCTGGTGTTTCGCACCTGCGGAAGGGAAGTCGCAGGTGCGGAGGGAGTGCACAGATACGAAACTGGTGGGGCTGGTGATGGAGCGCAGGTGCGCAAGTTTGACCACACCTGCGAGCCCGCAGGTGCAAAGCGTGGGCGCAGATGCGGAGCCTGACTGCTTTAATGAAATGTGCAAATGCGCCGTTTGGACCGCAGGTGTGAGAAATGCCCGCAGATGCAGCCCCGACCCAGTTAAGTGACATTCGCACCTGCGATGATTTTTTCCGCAGATGCGCCCCCACGAGCGCAGATGCGAATATCGCTGGGCAGAAAAGGGAATTTCGAGGGTTTGAAATTTCAGAACACAAAAATCGATTTAGAGCTCGGTGAGAGACGATTTCTCGAGAGATTTCAAAAGAGAACTATTGGGTTCTAACTCTATTTTGATCATAATATATTAAACTATTATTTTTTTCCTCGTCTAATTAAGAAATTTGAGGGTAGAAGTTTGAAAATGCGGGAAAGGGTTCCCCAATTGAAAATCTGAGATTTGAATGAGAATTTGAAGTCGGATTTAGATGATTTTTGTTCGAGTGAACTCGTGAGTGAATGAGTATTCATAAATTATAATTTTTACCCGATTCCGAGACGTGGGCCCGGGGAAACCTTTTGGGTGTTTTCCCTAATTTCACGCTTTAGCTTCGAATTAATTAGCTAAATTAGTTACTTGTAGTTATATTTACATTATGCAATTAATTTGAATAGATTCGGGCCATTTGGAGTCGGATACTCGTGGCAAGAACGTGATATCGAGTTAATTTGAGTGGTTCGAGGTAAGTGGCTTGCCTAATCTTATGTTAGGGACTTTCCCCTTAGGATATTTGATATTAATTGATGCGTGGGCGCCGTGTACGTGAGGTGACGAGTATGTACACGGGCTATTATTACAAAAATCCCATTTTTCCTTTCTAAATCATAAACTGTTTTTCCCTTATTAAATTGCATTAATACGTTTAATTATTTTGCTTAGACTAGAGAAGCATGCTTACGTGTTCTAACTGCTTATTTGACATTCTATGTGCCATGCTTAGTTAAGTCCTTATTTTTCTTATCTGTGTTCAGTATAAACTGTATAACTCGATGTCATACCTGACATTCCATCTTGCGTTGCATATTTAAATTGAGACTACGGATGTATTCCGGGAGACCCTCCCCCTGTCTTGCATATTTGTTTTGGGACTACGGACGTATTACGGGAGATCCCCCAGCACTGCATATTTACTTTGGGACTACGGACGTATTTCGGGAGATCTCCCAGCACCGCATATTTACTTTGGGACTACGGACGTATTCTGAGAGATCCCTTGTACTGTATATTCATTCGCAACTACGGGACGGTATCCCGGGAGATTCCCCATTGTGTTTACCTTGTTCTGAGCCGAGGGCTCCCTTAACTGTTAAATTTTTGGTAATTTCTTTAACTGTGTTACCGTAAATTCTACTTATATCTTTTACTGTTTAATTTATTATATTTACTCCGGTAGGGCTTTGACCTGACCTCGTCACTACTCGACTGAGGTTAGGCTTGGCACTTACTGGGTACCATTGTGGTGTACTCATGCCCTTTCCTGCACATGTTTTCGTGTGCAGATCCAGGTGCGAGCTATCAGCCTCGGTGTTAGTGCATGCTGCTAATTCTAGGAGACTTCAAGGTACTTCTGCTTGCGTCCGCAGATCTTCAGAGTCCCCTTTTACTCTCTCGCCTAGAGACTTTCTTTATTATCCTCAGACTTTTGTATAGAGCTACATAGATTATAGCAGCTTGTGACTTAGTGATATTCCGGGTCTTGGAAAATTATTTTGTATATGCCGAGCGGTACTACACTTGGCTATTCACAATATATTGTTTATCTTTAAAATGTTGTGTTTATTTACATTTTTTGTAATATTAGGCTTACCTAGTCGTAAAGACTAGGTGCCATCACGATACCTTATGGAGGGTTAATTTGGGTCGTGACATCTTTGTGATGACTTCCTTTTGTCTTTCTTGTCATTAAAGGCCTTTGGGTGCCTGGTGGTCAATAAATTGAGTGCAAACTTTTGGAAATCAAGATTCAAATTCAAATAAAAATAGAAAATAAAAGTGATTTTTTTAATCTATCTAAGTTGTTGTGATTGAATTATCTGATATGGTACTGGTAAGAGGTAACATGTATTTAATAGTTGATAGAATAATCAAGCAAAAATTGATCGAATACCACCATTACATTTGAAAAAAGGCCTTTTGGTCTAAAGGTGGTCTTTTATCAAAGGACTAAGATAATTAACAACTCAACTAGTAACTACACTATATATGTTACTACTAAGTATTTCCTTCGATCCACTTTAATTGATCTTTTGGTCTTTTTTGGGATTTGCAGTCGTACCCTATATTTGTGTCACCTTTTAACCTATACCCTATTTTTAAAAATTATTGATTTGGTAGCCAGCTGACAAAAAATTCGTAATAATATGACAATTACACCCCTTACAAAAGATATAAAACCTGCTTCACGCATTAATCTCGTGATTTGCAATCTCATTCGTGAAAAAAGATCTCCTCCTCTCCTCTCAACAGCTTTATCAAAAAACTAGAAACTTGTCCAGATTCATCTTCAGAATCACACTTGCATAAAGTTGTTTCACCTTGAAGCTAAAACTTTATGCTAATGTAGCATGAAATTGTTTCATGTCGAAGTTAAAACTTCATGCTAATATAGCATGAAATTGTTTCACATTGAAGCTAAAACTTCATGCTAATGCATGCTGAAGTGATTTATCCTGCAGTCTACAGTTTTGTCATGAGTTTTATCCGAAACTTAAGTCTAAACATGCTGAAGTTATTTAGTTCATTTGCTAAAATTTCAGACTTAACATGCTTATATTTTTTAGTTCATTTGCTAAAACTTTAGACTAAACATGCTTAAGTTATTTAGTTCAGTTGTTAAAATTTTAAACTAAACATGCTTAAGTTTTTTAATTCATTTACTAAAAGTTCAGACTAAATATGCTTAAGTTTTTTTAGTTCATTTGCTAAAACTTCAAACTAAACATGCTTAAGTTTTTGTCTTGCAGTATGTAATTTTCTAATAAGTTTTTGCTAATACATGCTGAAGTTATTTAGTTCACTCGCTAAAATTTCATACTAAATATGCTTAAGTTTTTTAGTTCATTTGCTAATACTTCAGACTAAACATGCTTAAGTTTTTTAGTTCATTTGCTAAAATTTCAGACTAAACATGCATAAGTTTTTGTCTTGCAGTATGTAATTTTCAAATGAGTTTTTGTTAATACATGCTGAAGTTATTTAGTTCATCTGCTAAAACTTCACACCAAAACATGTTGAAGTTTTATCATGCACTCTATAGTTTTGTCATGAGTTTTATCCGAAACTTCAGTCTAAACAAGTTAAAGTTTTTTAGTTTATTTGCTAAAATTTCAGACTAAACATGCTTAAATTTTTGTCTTGCAGTATGTAATTTTCTAATTAGTTTTTGCTAATGCATGCTGAAGTTATTTAGTTCATGTGCTAAAATTTCATACCAAAACATGCTGAAGTTTTGCCCTGCAGTCTACAGCTTTGTCAATAGTCTTTTATTAAAGAAATGCAAAATCATCTTTTTAAAACGCTTTTAACAAAAAAATGGGTACGGATGCAAACGGAAAAATAAAACGGGTATAAGTTAAAAAGGGGCGACCAAATAGGGCGCCCCATGCAATTTTTACCCTTTTTTGTGATTCACAATATTTAATTTTTCTAATATCAAGAAGGAATTAAATTTTTTTCCCAAGTTGCCCTTGTAGTAACGAGCTTATTAATATTTATTGTATTTCCAATGAACAAATTAAGGTTAATATGATTAATTTTACTGTTAATTAATGTCATAATCCAATTTTTCCTCCGTTGGATATCGTGATGGCACCTAGTCTTAGAGACTAGGTAAGCCTAATATTTTCTTAACAACAACAATAATTAAATAATATCTGACAATTTTTGAAATGAAAATCTCTATAAAATTTATAATTCTCAAAATTGGTAGTACAAGTCATAAGCTCTACAGAGTTTGCGACAATTTTCTAAATACAACTGTTTGAAATAAAGTAACAGTATGAATACAAATCAGAAGGTGACTCCGAAGCCTGCGGACGCAGCAACATGTTTACCTTGAGTCTCCATAGCAACAATCCACACGGCTAGATAATGATCAACTGACTTCGAAATACTTGGATCTGTACAAAAATATACAGAAGTGTAGTATGATTACACCACGGCGGTATCTAACAAGTATCAAGACTAACCTCGGTGGAGTAGTGACGAGAAATAGTCAAGACACTCACTAGTCAAATAACATGTGCAATATAGCATACAAAAATAATAGAAAATAAATAGCAATGATAGCAACACCAATCAACTAGTGATTTAAACAGCAAGGCAACAGGAACACCATAAATATTGTTCAAACGAATAATAAACACAAGTACAACCAATTAATCAAGTCTTTCAAATATATATCTTTTATCTATAAATTTTTCAATAAAAGTCTCTAGAATATAATCCTTTCCAATAAATATATTTCGAATATATTTCCTCCAAATAAATATCTTTCCATTATAACTCTTTCAAATAAATATCTTTTGAATATAATTCTTTCAAGTAAATTTCTTTCAAATATAATTTTTTCAAGTAAATATCTTTCAAATATAATTATTTCAAGTAAATATCTTTCAAATATAATTCTTTCAAGTAAAAGTCACCATGTGACACCTCATTTAACTTCCCTGGTATGAGAAATATATTCAATATATCACATCAAATGGTAGACAATACTTTCATGCACTTGTCTCATTCTCACTCCAATATATATATATATATATATATATATATATATATATATATATATATATATATATATATATGTAGACCAAATCAATTGGCACGGCAACCCTCTTCGTGCATTTATACTCTTCCTCACCGTGCAAACATATAACAATACCAACTAGGTGGGAGAAAAGTCAATAACAATAAAAGAAATAAAGTGGGAGGCACACAGTAAGCAACAACGACTACAAGTCACATAGAAAACATAGGGGCACAATAACATCTCAAGATAAAGGCATGAATGTATACACAACAAAACGATATCACAATATAATGTATGTCTCTCGTCCTCGCCTACACGGAAACACCCTTCGTGCCATGAATATATGATAATATAAAAATAATGGCACGTCATCACCCTTCGTGCTTTTACTCTCATCCTCACCTGATAATATAAATGAAATGGCACGACATCACCCTTCGTGCTTTTACATTCTCAATGGCACGGCATCACCCCTTCGTGTTTTACGCTCTCAAATGGCATGGCATCACCCTTCGTGCTTTACACTCTCAATGGCACGATATCACCCTTCGTGCTTTATACTTTCAAATGGCACGGCATCACCCTTCGTGCTTTACTCTCTCAATGGCACGCCATCACCCTTCGTGCTTTACACTCTCAAATGGCACGACATCACCCTTCATGCTTTACACTCTCCCTTACATGATAATATAATTCAAGTGGCACGGCATCACCCTTCGTGCTTTTCACTCTCAAATGGTAGGCATCACCCTTCGTGCTTTACATTCTTCCTTACCAAGTACATGTATATCATTAACAAGCAAGGTAGGAAGCATAAATAACATCAAGGAGAGTGTTTAAACCACAACACAATAATCATATCACAATTTGCCACTGACCACAACCAAATTTCAAATATGTAGCAGAATCAATAAATTTCTCAACAAATAGCCCACGGCTCCACACAACATATATAAAACCTCAAAACAATCAACAGAGGTGAAAAATACTCAGTATAGGGCAACACCTTCATTAATCCAAATTCTTGATAATTATATTAACTTTTCAATTTAAACTTATTTAATAAATATTTGCGGAAAAGGATTCCATCATGAATTTAATTCCAAGAAAAATATCAAATCAACAAACACACGGAATTCACATAAAATCAAAGTGGCAATCACACCAAATTATCATATAAAAACAAATTCAACAAAACAAGTATTTATGCATGACAAATAAAGGATTTACTATGTTCCAATAATTTTCCAATTTAATACATAAGGGCGTCTATGAATTTCAACCAATATAATTTGCACATATAAACCAAGTATGTACTCGTCACCTCGCGTACATGGTTTCAATTACATAATTTTCACAAAAGACTCAATGCCTAACGGGTATTTCCCCCAACTCAAGGTTAGGTAAGATACTTACCTCAAAGAAGACAAACTGATACTCAAGAATGAACTTCTCGGTGAAATGGCCTCCGGACGGCTCAAATCTAATTAAAATAACTTCAATGCACAAATAAAACACATAAGAAACTATTGAGGGTCATAAAGCTCAATCTTTATCAAAATCTAAAAATCGACCCAAAAGTCGACCCCCGGGCCCGCACCTCGAAACCCGACAAATTTCACAAAAACCGAACACCCATTGCGATAAAAATTATCAAATTCCGATACCAATTCGTCCCTCAAATCATGATTTTTCATTTTGAAAGTTTTCTTCAAAAATTCCCATTTTCCTCAACTCAAAACACAAATTAAGTGATAAAAATAAAGATAAAATCATGGAATATAATAATTCTAGGTGAAGAACACTTACCTAATCGATTTGCTTGATAAACCCACAAAGAATCGCTCAAAACCAAGTTCCACAAGTCAAGATATGATAAATTGGCCCAAACCTCGATTTGGAATATATATATTCTGCCCAGGTATTAAAGCACCGCGAATGCGGAAAACGAATCGCTTTCGCGAAGAAGGAAAGTGAAGGCTGCCAAGATGTGCTTCGCTAACGCGACAGATTGCTCGCGAACGCGGAGAGGAAAATTTGATGGTCCAATGATTGGGCTACGAGAAAGCGTGAAGTAGTACGCGAACGCGAAGAATAGGATGGCATACTTTTGCAAACGCGGGAAGAAGGACGCGAACGCGAAGAGGAAGTAGTCACCAACGCCTAGCTCCTAGTTTCTACTACGCGAACGCGAAGGTGGAGCTACGAACGTGAAGAAGGGAAGGGCATACTTACGCGATCGCGGATGGGAGCTCGCGAACGCGAAGAACAAATAATTCCTCCTCCAAAATAACACTATGCGGATGCGGAGGTAGTGACGCGAAAGCAATTAAGGAAACCAGATGATAGAAAACAGCAGTCCAAAAATAGAAGAAAATGACCCGTAGCCCATCCGAAACACACCCGAGGCCCCCGGGACCCCGTCTAAATATACTAACAAGTTCCATAACTTAACACGGACTCGCTTGAGGTCTCAAATCACATCAAACAACGTCAAAACTATGAATCACACCATGAATCGAACTTATGAACTTTCAATTGTTTCAACTTCTAAAACTCGCGCCGAAACCTATCAAATCAACCCGGAATGACATCAAATTTTGCAGACAAGTCCCAAATAACACAACAGAGCTGTTCCAACTCTCGATATCACATTCCAACCCCGATATCAAAAAGTTCACTTCCGGTCAAAATCTCCGAAAATACGGTTTTCGCCATTTCAAGCCTAAATGAGCTGCAGACCTCAAATTCACCGTTCGGACACGCTCTTTAGTCCAAAATCACCCAACGGAGCTGACGAAACCGCTGGAACTCCATTCTGGAGTCGCCTTTATACAGTTCCAACTACGGTCAAAATCCTAAGACTTAAGCTTCCATTTTAGGGACTAAGTATCCCAAATCACTCTGAATCATCCGGTAACTGAATTCAACCACACACGCAAGTCAATACACATAATATGATGTTGCTCAGGGCCTTATGCCGCCAAACATGACTTAAATTCTCAAAATGACCGACCGGATCGTTACATTCTTCCCCTCTTAAACAAACATTCGTCCTCGAACGTGCCAAGAATCGCCTCGAAGTCTTCAAATCACTAAAAGCACATATCCAACATACACCCGCGGGTGACCCCCTGTCACCCCAATCCATATAAACCTGACGACTCCATCTCAACTGTAATTCACCCTTTTTACCAACATCGATAAGCCTTATAGTCAAAATTCTCACCTTCCATTCATCTCCAAAGGACCTGATTCTAAATCCATACCCGGTATCAGTCTCAACCAGCTGCAACAACTCATGCCTACACCCACAAGGTATGACCACTCAACATGACATGCCACACGAAGGCCCATAATACACTTCTGATCACAATAGCTGCCAATAATCAAAACCAGCACCGGCAATTAGCCTCATAACCATTAGAACCCTATTTCAAACCTCTACAACACTGACAACGATGCAAGAAACATGAAGACCTCTTAACTATACACCCGAATCAACAAGTCACAACTAACACCACCAGCACACACCCCGCAAGCTAAAACTCAAGAAACACAGAACGAAAAATGATTGAATATGTAAAGAGAAATACATATGAGAAATATCAAACAAGCCCGACATGCACAACTCTCTATCAGTACCATCCTTCGAATCAATTTAAAAGGAAAAAAAATCAAAGTATATGAACAAATCACAAGGATCGCATCCTGATATAACCTCCATCGCGACACGCAGCCTGACTCAAACATATTAAATCACATGGAATCGCGAGGGTCTCAACCTCAACTCTGAATCACAAGCCGAATACATATCATACCAATTGAAATCTTCCACTAACTTAATTCTGCCAATAAAATCACAACACTTACTAACTCTCACCTCGGTAGAGTATCAAATCACAAATCGTAACCAAATTACTCAGGAATCACATCAAACCTGCCATAATAGACAACATGAATTTACTTCTAGTTTTGTAATTTTCAATAATGAATTAAAACAATGATATACACGGCTATCACTCATATAATCTCCCAATAGGGGCAAACACATAAACATAATACTAGGTCATGAACTCACCCAAATGTGGGACAACAAATAGGGGAACTCGCCCCGATAAGCAGAACCGAATCAAAATATGAATGGTGCCCCTCTATAACAAATCAAAAGCATACATGTATGAAATCATCTGGCACAACAGCCTCAAGACTACTATATGAAACACATCAACGTGTCGGGCCTTCCCCTCTTGGGCGCCCTCTACTCGCCTGAATACTCTGCTGTGACATACATATCCGGAGTTTAGGACAATCTCGCACTATGTGGCTGGTATCTCCACACTCGAAGCAACCTATCTACTGACGTGGCTGCGGGAACTGTGCGGTACGGGTACTCTGAGACCCATGAGCACCTGAAACACCGTGTGAAGCCTGAAGTGCAAACTGAACTGGCTAACCCACAAAACCTCTGCCATGTCGTACCCTGCCTCCAAAATAAGGACCAGTAGATCTCTCCGGTCTAAGAGGCCTCCTCGCCTCCCCATCCTCTCTCTCCTGACCTTGCATGTCCTCTCTCTCCTGATCTCACATGCCCTCCACTCGACGAGCGATCCCTACCACCTGCTGAAATGAAATATCCGACTCTAACTCCCTAGCCATGATGAATCGAATATCATGCCTGAGCCCCTTAATGAGTCTACGGGCACGCTCTTTAACTGGAGCGACCAAAGCAGGTGCATGTCTGGCTAAATCACTTAATCTAACGGCATACTCTGACACTGACATTGTGCCCTGGCGCAGCTGCTCAAACTCCGCGCGCCATGCATCTCGAAGGGACTGAGGTACGAACTCTCTCAGGAACATCTCTGAAAATTGAACCCATGTAAGTGAAGCTGACTCGGCCGGGCTACCCAACTCATACGTCCGCCACCACTGAAGCAGAGTGAAGCAGATGTGAGGCAAGATTTGAGGAAATCTGGGGTGCATTATGCTACCGCAAACCCTTTCTGCGGTGCATTATGCGACCGCAGAACAGGTGCGGGACGCATAATCACCGCACACCTAAATAGGTGACCCTCGTTTTGGAGCTTCAATTATACGGCCAGTTTGTGGACTGCATACGTGTTATGTGATCGCAAATCTGCGTCGGGGCTTCAATTATTTCTAATTTTTGAGCCGACCCAACTTCGATTTATAGCCCTTGAAGCTCATTTTGGAGCAAAAATCTGACATTTTTAGAGAGAAGGGGGAGTATTTTAGAGAGAGGAAGAAGCTCAAGTGCTTTGTTAAAAGCACGAAGGGTGATGTCGTGCCAAATGAGAGTAAAAGCACGAAGGGTGGTGTCGTGCCCTTTTCATATTATCAATTGCTCATTTTATTGTTGATAAATTAAATGGCTGCTAAGTGATACTTCTCCTGCTGAAATTATTATATCATTCTCCTTCGCATGTTCCCTCCCAATTTATAAATTGTTATTTATTGTATTATTGTTACTTTGTATTTGTATATACTTGTACATGTGGTTTACGTACATGTCTTGTCATAGCCTCGTCACTACTTCGTCGAGGTTAGGCTCGGCACTTACCAGTACATGTGGTCGGTTGTACTAACACTACACTCTGCACTTATTGTGCAGATTTTGGAGTTGGTCCCAACGGCGTACCATAGACTTGCTCGGATTCAACTACCCAGAGGAGACTTGGGGTATAACTGCACAACGTCCGCAGTTCTGATGTCCCCTTGTATCTTATCTTAGTTGTGTCTTATCTTTCAAACAACTTGAATTTTATTCAGACCTTTATTTGTATTATCCTAGTAGCTCGTGCACTTGTGACACCAGATTCGGGGATGTATTTTGATAATTCGATATTTATGGTCTTTCGTACTTTATTTCAGTAATTTAACTTCTATTTAATTAAATTTTTTTAAAAATAGTTAAGATTATTTTAACGTTGGATTGCCTAGCAAGTGAAACGTTAGGCGCTATCATGATCCTGAAGGTAAAAATTTCGGACCGTAACAATTAATGCTAAAAAGTAAATTTTTTAATATGCGTGAAAATAACCAAAAAATTAATTAAAATGAACAGGAAGGAGTATGATTGGAAAAAGGACACACTAATTGCTGGGTGGTGTTAATCGTCTTATTAACTCAAGCTGGCGTGAAAGAATATCTGAATATGTGAATTACGGGGTTTTGAAAATGGTCTTGATATAGATTTTGGATATGTTTTTTTTTTTAATTTCACTAACGAGGGTTAGTTATTGGAATTAAAGAGAGTCAGTACGAAAACTAGATATTGTTCTAGCTAAAAAAGCAAGTTGGTTTTGGTCTTGTAAAAAGGCTTGGGTGTTGAGCCCTATTTAACCTAGTCGAGCCGTTAAATAGATTTATGTTACTTTATCCGTTCCAATTTAAAAGATGTAGTTTGACTTGACACAAAATTTAAGAAAAAAAAGAAGAATTTTGAAATATATGGTTCTAAAAGCTTAAGGGGCAAAATCTTTATAAGACAATAATATTTATGTGACTATAAAAAATTTTCATTAAAGATAAAGTGGATAAAATAATAAGTTTAAAGTTATATTATTTTCAAATATAAAAAAGTATCATTCTTTTTTGAACGAACTAATAAAAAATAATATGTCATTTAAATTGAAATAGAAAGTACTATTTTGAGTTAATTTGTTTGTTCTAGTGTCAATAAGGAAACAAGGAGGGATACGAGCACTCAAATTCCACAAATAGAACGTTTAACAGTTCAATAAACAGCATAATTTGGTAATAAAGAATTTAAATAACTTTTAATGATATCGAAGCTAGTTGGCATGCAGTTGTTAAGGCAGCTGTCAGTCACATAAATTAATAAGTCGAGATTGAATAGAAATTTAATGGCACTACATCTTCCTGTACATGTTAGACGGTGCAGATAGTGTTTTGTCAGAAAAAAGAGTGTGAGTTTCTTTACCTTAGTCCTTTTCTTTAATCGCATGTGATTGCTTGCTTACTACGGATTTATTCTCTTTAATTATGGCCCCAAAAGATTCTTTTTTTTTTTTTTTTCCAATTCATCCTCAACATATACAAGTATACAACATTGACTCTTCAACATATTAATTATTAAAATTTCTTCAATTCTTCGTATAACACTGTTGGAGTGAAAAAAGTGAATAATATTTCAAAAAAGGAAGAGTTCCTCACTGTTGAAAAATATCTATTTCCTTAACTTTATAAAGAGTCATCCTATTAGTAGCTTGGTAAAGAGCTCGAACGAACCAACAATGATTGTGATGAAGTGATAAATACTTTTTTATTCTTAACCAGAAATTTTAAATTCAAGCCTTAAATATGGAGTCGCCTTTGTTAGTTAAAACATGAAGGATCGAAGCAGAATCAACGTAAAATATAGATTGCGAACCCAAGCTCTAACATTCTGAGAAAGAGAACAAGGAGAAGAAAATAATTTTTCTCTTTCATTCGATAGTCAACCATGTCTTTTATAGAATGAGTAAAAAAGTAGTCGGGTCTTATTAAGTTACAGTAGTCCAATTATGGGTGTTTAACGGGCGGACTGGAACGAGCTGTACACAAAAAAAATTAGTCCGTCCGTTTAACGTTAAAGGCTGATTAGCGAGCTGAATTAGTTGTATATTTTTCGGGTTTTTTTGGGCCCGTTCGAGTTCGGGCTTAACAGGTCTGGGCCGGGCCGGGCTACTTTTTTTAAAAAAAAATTAGTAAATTTTATTTTTCTTATTCAATGTTATTGATACTTACGTGTTTGCAAACTTTTAAGGCTTACAATTAAACTTTGAAGTTTTAAGTTTTAAATTTGAAATTTGAATTTTAAAATTGAAATTTGAAAGTAAGTGGTTACAAAAAATTATTTAATAAGACCAATAGGCAATATGTAAGGATCAAGCTCCGAAGGCTTTCATTTGATATTTTTATTGAATAATATATAATACTTCAAATTAATTTATAATTTTTTTTTTGATTTTTTTATTTTTTGAACTTGCAAATTAAAAGTTTACAACAATTATATAAAATAAGAAATAGTACATCACATGCTTTGCATCATTTTGGTAAGTTCATCCATGTCAACATGAGGTTCTTGGTTTCCGGCATTGGTTGAATTGGAACCATAAACCATTATATCTCCAATTTTTTGGTTCTCCGCTTTATTTACCTCGTCACGCCCTTGATTTCGTCGTTCTGATCTTATCCAATCTCTAAAGTACACTAGAATTTCTAAAGCGTTGCCACCCAATGAATGATGGGTATCTCCTAGTTGCTGCCTTGCTTGGCTAAATGCGCTCTCTGGTGCGACTGTTGAAATCGGCACATTTAGCACGTCTCGAGCCATGGCCGAAAGAACAGAAAATTGATTTGAGTTGCTCCTCCACCAACCCAGCGGTAGAAATTTCTTTGTGCGGGGCTCTGCTGACTTTTGCAAGTAGAATTGGAGTTCATCAATATTCCTACTACTGGTTTGTTGATGCTCTCCTAGTGTAGACCAAATCAAATAATCTTCAACACTATCATTATCATCCAAAGCACCGGTCCCGGATGTTAAAACTAAACTCGAAGGAATATTTGCATCTACAGCAGGAGAAGCATCAACAATGTTAGCATAATAATTATATAAAGTTTGTAAATGTTTGTGTAGATCAGAAATACAAGTGTCAATATCAGGAGTTTCAGTTGGTCCAATATCCATATAAGAATATAAAGCACTGATTAATTGGCGACAAGTGGCCATTTTGATAGAAGGGTTTAAAATAGCACCAATTAAGTAAATAGGAAAAATTGGGTAGAAATAATTTTTAAACTTATCTAGCATAGATTCAACAACAGAACTATATCCTTCTTTCTTCTTCAAATTATGTAGTAAAAGAGAAATTTCACCAATATGAACTAAACCATTTGCAATAGTAGGATAATAAGCTCCAGAAAACTCAAGTGTAGTCACATAAAATTTTTGTAAAACTTTTACAACATCTTCAATGACATCCCAAGTTCGAGATGTTAACAAACGGCTAGAAACGGTACAATGAGAATTAGCAACTTCAGTTATAGGCATTCTATATTTATAATAATATTTTAAGAATAAATAAATATAATTTCACCTAGTAACTATTTCTTCAGGCATGAGTCTTGGTTTTAGTCCATAGTGTACACATTTTTCCTTAAATGCATTTAATCTAGCATTTCTATTATTTTCTTGAATTACACCAACAACTCTTCTAACTAAAGTGATATCATCTCAAAATAATTCAAGGCCACTCTTCACAATCAAGTTATAAATATGACATGCACATCTAACATGAAATATTTCAGGAAGTGGTGGGTGTAGATGCAATTTTAATATTATAATAGCAGCATTGTTGTTAGAAACATTATCAAATGACATACACAAAACTTTTTCTGCAAGGTTATAAAATATAGTAACTTCATGGATAGTATTACTTATAAATGCACATGTATGACTTTGATCTTCATCATATTTAAAAGCAATAATACGTTTTTGCAAACAAAAATTATCATCTATCCAATGACACGTAACAGTCAAATAATCATTTTTATTTACAGCAGGACCAATATCAGAAGTAAGAGAAATTGTACAAGAAAGACTGGCGAACAAATAACGTATATATGTCTGGTATTGTCCAAAAAGCCTAAAGATATCAGCTCTACAAGTACTTCTAGGAATACCTTTAAATAAAGGGTTATAAATTCTTTGAGTATAAGTAACAAGATATGGTGAAGCAGCAAAACTAAAAGGTAAACAACCTAAAACAATCATTTTAGCTAATTCTTCCCGATCTTTCTTAATATAGTATTTACCCATTAACCCCCCAGTACCCGGGTTAAGTTTTTGTTGCCCATCTTCCTCATCTACTCCCCAATCAAGAGGGTGGTGCTCTACCATGTGCCTGCGAAGTTGACTCGTTCCCCCTCTATTACCGGTCTCATGTTTATAAACATCCTTACAAATTCTACATCTTACATAATTTTTATCTTCTTCTAGTCTGTCAAAAAAATTCCAACACTTACTTCTTAATCTTCGATTCTTCTTAATAGGGATGGGAGGCCTACTTGTATTACCACGACCTCTACCCCTAATATTTTGAGTTTGACTAGCATTACCAGGTGTAGCTGGTGGTGTTTCAAGATTATCAGGTGATAGAATATCATCTAAATCATCATCTATACCATAATTTTCTTAAAGTCACTCATAATCTACATTTAAATTTTCAGGTGAACTTTTAGAAATATGTGTAAAGCTACTAGAAGAACCAACACCACCTCTTGATCTTTTGAAATTTCTCTTACTACCACCTCTACTAGTGCACGCTTTTTTGACTGCTCTAAATATATCCATTATGTAAATTAAATTAAGAAATTAAATTAATAATTATAAATAATAAAATAAGGGTACACCAAAGAAGAGAATGAGATGGAACGAGTGTACCGGGATTCCGGATGCCGCACTAAATTTGATATCAGAAATCAAACTTCAATTGATAGACCGATACTTGATAGTTGATACTTGATACCACATTTCATTTGAATACTTGATATTTGATAATAATAATTTTGTAATGGCTAAACTAAATATTTGATGAACTTTGAAATAATAAGTAATTGAGAATTTAAGAACAATAATCAATATTATCAAGAGAGAATTGAGAGAGAATTAGAGTAGTAAGAGAGTGAATTGTGAGGTAAAATGAAAAAGAAAGGGGGCTATTTATAGTTTTTAAAAGGTTAAAATTATAATTTATTAAATATTAGGGGTAGGGGGGTATTTTCTTAAGGAGGTAGGCCGAAATGGCCATTTCTACAGAAAAGGGCCGTTGGCCAACAATCATATTTGAATTTGACCGTTGGCAACGGTCCAGAAAATTAAAAAATAAATTATAACGGAAATCGGGTTGTGGGCCGTTAAAAACCCGTTAGCGGGTTACCGGGCTAAGTGGGTTCCGGTGTACCGGTATCCAAAAACTTTTCGTCTAAAACCCGCTCCCTGCCCAACCCGTCCCAGCTCATCCCCAAACGCTACAGTACCGGGCTGAACCGGTCAAACCGGGTTGTAAACGGGCCAGCCCGGCCCGATTAATAGGTATAACTCCAATACAATGTGTTAGGGAGGCTTGAGTTGGGCCAGTTCAACTCTAGTGGGCTTCCTTAATAGTGGATTGGGTTGTTGTACATCCTGTGATCCAACACCCCTCCCTCCCCCCCCCCCCCCCCCCCAAAGCTGAAAGGGGAGGCCATTCCAAGCTTGGAAATAAAAACCTATTGAAGAATACCCAAAAGAGGTTTAGTGAAAATATCAGCAAGTTGAGAAGAGGTAGAGATGGAGAGAGGATTGATAACACTAGACTTCAAAGCATCCCATACAAAGTGACAATCAACTTCAATGTGTTTGGTCCGTTCATGCCTGATGAACTATCCCTTGAGCCTGAAGACTGCCTCTGCATTTGCAATCTTGGTGAGACTTGAGTCTACATGTGCTGAGTCTGAGCCTGATTTTGCACCTACATAAATGGTTGTACATGTGAATAATAAGACAGATTTGGATCTTCAATGCAGGCATTGTAAGCAGCAGCTCCCCCTTTCCCCTTAGACTTAGACCCCTGTGGATAACCAATGATCTTCCAGCAATTCTCCCTGTTATGCCCCTTCTTTTTTGCAGAAGTCACAGTATTCATTGTAAGTCTTTTTCTGCTTTGAGTAATTCCCAGGCTGTTGAGAATCGTTGACATGGTAACTGTTAGGTTGAAAATTGGCTTGAAATCCACCAGGCCTGGCTGAGTACACGGCAGTTGACTCATAGTTCTCATTCAAGGTTGGTGATGTTAATCCTAGACTTATTGCTGTAGCAGTTAGTGACTTTTGATTTTCATCATTCATAATCATTGAGAAAGCCTGATTAACTGTAGGCAAAGGGTTCATTAGCAAAATTAGGCTTCTTGCTTGAGCATAGGAATCGTTCAATCCCATTAGGATTTGATACAACTTTTGTCTCTTCATAAAGGCAACATAATCCCTAGATTTCTCACAGTCACGGGGAGCTGGTACTAATACCTCAAATTCATCTCAGGGGTCCTTCATTTTAGTGTAATAGACTGAAACAGAGGAAGTGCCCTGGTATAGTGTTGCAATCTCTTTGTGCAAATTGAAAGACCTAGAGCCATCTACCTTATCAAATTTCTCTCTTAGGTCTTCCCAAACAGCTTGTGCACTAGCTCCAAACACTACTCTTCCAACAAGTTGTAGAGTTACTGAATTCATTATCCATGAAAGTATAATTGCATTGCACCTCTCCCATTGTTCCCACAGATTTTCACGAAATTTCTCCTTTTTCCATGTTCCTTCTACAAGCCCTATCTTATTTCTTCCTCGCAAAGCTATCCTCATAGAACGATTCCATATAGTATAGTTATCCGTGCCTGTTAGTTGAAACGTGATCAGTTGAGCTCCACTCGTATCGGTAGATCCGAGATACAACGGGTGATTGTGAGGCAAATAGACTCCAAATTCTTCGTTAGCTTGAGTACTACCACCAACACTTGGATCTACACATGTAGCGACATTAGTCGGGGTGTTTTCAACAGCGTCTCCCATGGCTACTCTGCTTCAATTGACGAGAACTTCGTTGTTCAATTGATTCTCTGAACTCACAAATTTCACTAATTAGCAATGCGGATCAATAAACAAGACCAGAATTTTCTAGTCTAGCTGCTCTGATACCATGTTAAATCTATGGATCTGATGGAGCAAACCCTATCTAGAAGAGAGGAAGGAGGAAGATGAGCAAAGAAGGAGGAAATGAGAAAAGTCATATTATGTTATTAACTACCCAAGCACTATACAGACGACCCATATTTATACACTTCACAAACTAATATTTAATCTCTAACTAACTATCATTAAATAGTCTAAACTACCCCTAATACAGTAATACAACATCAAGTCACCCCTTTCATAATACTATAGAGCAATAAATATTACTTATAATGATTTGTGTGACTAATTCACAAACTAAGTAAAGTACGATCAATCATTCTAAGATGAATAATTTTCGTAAAGGATTTTAATGTTTAATTATGTGGCTGATAAATACAGAATAAAGCTCCAATAAAATCAACTGTCATGTCATAAATTTGGTTTGAACTAAAAATTCATAAAAATAATTGACCAAAGGTCTATGAAATAAGTGAAAAGTTGAATCTAATCTAATTTGTATTAAATAGAATAAAGTGGTATACTTTTTTGCATCCTAGAATAGCTAAAAAGGGATGAGTCATCTTAATACCTCCTTGTTTACCCGAAAAATGGATAGAGTTGAATTTGTACGTACTTCTAAGGGTATGTGGTATAACTTGACATAAATCATAAGAATAAATAGAAATATGGAGTGGTGACTGTAGAGAATAAAAAATAAACAAGGTTGAAAAGAAGATAATTTATGGATTAAGCAAGATGAATCAATTTATGAAGCTAAAAAGGATAACTCTGCAATATAGGAGTGTATGATATCTCAGTTACAATGTATGCCAAAACTTGTCCTTTTACAAAAATATAGCCATCCCTTTTATAGTGGAGAATCCTACTTTAGATATAATTAAATATACATAGTGGGGAATGATGTGTGGCTATAATTCCATAGTTTTGTACATTATGTGCCTTGCATTTTACATGCTTTAATGATAAATTATACTTTATTTGCGCATAATGGAATCTATTTTATGTGTAGGTGAATTGGAGATGAAAGTAGAGCAAAAGAGATACTTAAACGTTGAAAGTGTGCTCGAGAACAGTGAAAAGGAGAGACTTGGCGAGGCCAGCCAAAAGCCAGGCAGAACCAGGCTTTAGTCTAGCTAGGCCAGCACAAAGGCCAGGCTGAACCAGGCTTTAGCCTTGCGAGGCCAGCCAAAGGCCAGGTTGAACCAGGCTTTAGCCTGGCGAGGCTAGCCAAAATCCAGGCATTAGGCTGGCGACGCCAGGCCTGAGGCCAGGTCCAATCCGAGTTTTGAAGACTTAATTCGTTTTCGGGTTTGACTAGGACTTGGCCTACACGTTTAGGGTTTCTTCTACACATATAAATAGACCTAAAAACACCACTTGGAGGGACTTTTGCAGCCAGAGGCAAGAAGAGCTGGTGGAATCACCTATTGGGAGTTTAGAATCATCAATTTCCACATCTTTTCATATTTACTCTGTATTTTAATTATGCAAAATATTTGGGATATTGTTACTATGAGTATGAGTAGCTAAATTCCTATCTAGGGTTTTGATGGAACCTATTGAAGGATGATTTTCTTGTTACGTTAATATAGATTTGCTGTAGTATTTTCTCTATTTGTTCAACTATATTATTCTTGTGGTTGATTGAAGGGCCCTTAATTAGCTGTGCCTATTTATTATATATTACTCGGGAGAGAGTGCATATGTAGGTAGTTGTTGAACAACATCACTCCTAAATGTATATGAGGGATCAATACGGAGGTTTAAAAGTGGGTTTAGGTATAACGAAACCTTGATGCGATCTGAGTGAGTTGTACTTAATGCCAGCTAGCATAATTTGGGAGAATATGCCTAGTAAATTATGGTTATTACTCCGAAGATAGTTACTACAATTGGAGTGCTCATGGTCGATAGAGAAGACTTAGGCAAATTTGTAGAAAATATAGCGGAAAAAATTCCGACAATAGGAGAAATCACAACCTTAGATCATTCCAATTCTTGTTTACAACCCGTTCGTAGTTAGTTGTTAATTATTACATTTTCATTACGTAATATTTAGTTAATAAAACCCAATCTGTTACTTAAATATTTCTGAAGATTGATTGTGTGAATTTGTGCGAGTCTAGTAGCTGTATTTGATAAGTTAATTCCTTGTAGGATTCGACTCCGGACTTATTAGCCGGAATATATTTGCAACGACCGCTTAGTCCTTTTTATAAGGCATAGTTGGGCATGATCAAATTTTGGTGCCGTTGCCGGAGAATTAACGTTCTTATTAATTGCAGCTAAAAGAAGTGCTAGAATTCTTAGTGTAGTCAATTTTCTCCCTTCTAAACCAAATACATTAAAAATTTTAATGTTGTAGTCTTGGGTTTCACAGGTGCATGCCTAGGAAATCCTCAAGAACTGGTGAATTGCTCGAAGCATTATCAGATCCTGAGAAAGTTTTCAAGGCACTAAATCGTGTAAACAAGAAAAGCAAACAGCAACAAAACTTGACAGAACAATTCGAACCAAACATGGCTGACGGAATAGAAAATCCAATCAATAACAGAAACAATGAGAATGAACCAAACATTCGGGGGTGTGGTGCCTCTTGTACCAGAAACAACATTATATGATTGGGCACAGCCCACTGCCTACAATCTGGCAAACGCAATTGCAGTCCCTCAGCTACAAGCAGAACCATTACAAATCACAAATAACATGCTACATTTTTTGCAGAACAAGGGACTGTTCTCAGGGTCATACATTGAAGATCCTCAGCAGCACCTGAAGAATTTCCTGTCAATATGTTTAACGCAAAGGCAACCTAACATAACACCGGACGCAATAAAGCTTTTGTTGTTCCCATTCTCGCAGACAGGAGAAGCTCAGACTTGGCTTAATTCACTCCCCGTAAATTCCATCACTACTTTGGAAGAATTAGTCAAGCAATGTTTGAACAAATTCTACCCACCAAATAAAACTGCCCAACAGATTGATGATATATTGAGCTACAGGTAGAGACCAATAGAATCACTACAAGAAACGTGGGAGAGGTTCAAGGTCATGCTGGTTAAGTGTCCACATCATGGTATTCCAGATCAGATGTTGGGGCAGAGATTCTACATGGGACTAGCTGACAGCTTAAAGGCCAATGTTGATGCTTCAGCAGGTGGAGCATTTCTGAGTAAAACATTCGCAGAATGCAAGATCCTACTTGATAAGATGGCACAAAACTCAGGATGGATGACAAGAGCCTCCACGATTACTCCGGTAGTTCACTCAGTGGCGTTGGACCCAAACAACTCCATAGCTGAGAATGTGGCCACTCTAATGACACAAATAAGTATCCTCACCAAAAAGATTGATGAATCAGGCCAGAAGCAGCAGGTTCACATAGTTGACACAACTAATGGGGGCTTATGTACACCATGCATTAACCAACCATATGTTTGCTCGTGGAGTGCGGAAGGTGACAACCAGCAATATCATGAACATATGAATTATGTAGCCAACTATGGGGGACAGAGGCAAGGTGGTCAGAATTGGGGTCAACATAATCAACAATATAGACCAGCGCGGCAGTAGTACAATAACAACAACAATCTTGGAGCTATGCGACCACTGGGTCAAGTTGCGCCGTACGAAAGGCAACATGGCTACATCCAGCAGAATCAACAGCTGACTTATTAACAACCTCAACAACAACAGATTATGAGACCAGATGATGGGTTTACTAAACTTGAGGGAATGCTTGACAGCAACAACAGAATGTTGTAACAATTGATTGGGTCCACAGGAAAAATGCAACAGAGGGTAGACTCGCATGAATCAGCGATAAAGGGTATTGAGATTCAATTAAGATAGATTTCTATGGCCCTAAACAATCGTCCCCAAGGGACGTTACCTGCAGATACACAAGTTAATCCAAAAGAACAAGTCCCAAAATAGCTTATGGCAGTGAGTCTACGAAATGGTAGAGACCTAGATCTGGAGCAAGAGATGGCTCGTGAAAGCCGGCCTACTGAAACACTTGTGCCAGTACCCATCGAAATAGATGACTCAACAGGGTTAATAGAGGTGACAGTACAACATGCGCCAGGTGAAACAAGCAAAGAAAAAGAAGTTGTGAAGGAAACTGAGTCAGAGCAAGAGAAGGCAGCAGAAACAGTGCCAGAGCAGGTTTAAAATCAAACCACATTAAAGAAGCGGCCTCCAGCACCCTTCCCCCAAAGATTGGCCAAATATAAAAAAGATGAGCAATATAAGAAATTCTTGGAGATGTTAAAGCAAATTGGGAGGTTCGGGCCGAGTCCCTGAATCGTTAGAGATCGAGGATGCTTCCCACTGAATTCAATAAACGGTGGGTATATCAGAAGGGACCAGTCCTGAAGCTCTCCGAACTGAGGAGAACTCCCCAAGCGAGTCGCTTGGGGCAATAGTAATCAGAGACTCGCCCACTCTCCCTGCTTTTTCCGAAAGGGCGATTTGGGAAGCCCAAGCTTTGGGGGCCTTCGAGATAAACTAATCTCATGAAGGGGAGGACCCTTCTGTGATTTGTTTACTGGTGTCGAGGAAGTTGCTGGCCCTTGTGATGTATCGAGCCTTTTCTGTGAAGTGGAACAAGCTCTAAATCGGGTAAGCTCTAACTTCCTTCGTTAATACCACTTTCATGTTTGCTATTCTTTTCTAACTTCTTTTCTTCTTTCTTTGTAGGCCGCAATGGTTCATCGAGAAGTGTGTTCTCGGTCTTGAGCTGAGCTGCGTCGATATGAGGCCGACCTCCGACGGGTCACGGAGGAGAGGAACGCCCTTAGACTCCTCTTCGGACAAAGGGAAGGAGAAATTAAGGACCTACGAGCTGAATTAGCCAAGGCTCAACAAGATCAAACCGACCTGACCGTGCAGGTAATGGTAATCTTAAAAACCCATGGGCTCGGTTCTGGAACGATGGCTAATATTTCGATCTCACAACTGCAGCAGAAGCTTGAAGTTATTGGGAAACTTCGTGAGGAGGTCGATATGATAAGGGTGGAGGCCTTGGGATGGAAAGACGGCATGGACCGTCTTGCCACAGAAAAAGAAACTGCTCGAGCCCAATAATCATCAGCCAAAAACCAACTTTAAAGCATGAAGGAGAAAATCTCGGATCAAGCAAGAAGAATAGAGGAGCTCGAGACTCAGTTTGCCTCCAAACTTGCCAAGGCTAAATCTGACGTCGAAAAGGCAAAGGTCGGTGTGGATGCATTCGTGGTCGTTTATCGGGCCGATGCTGAAGCCGCTCAAGTATAAGCAAGAGAGGCAGTCGAGACCGCCAACACTCGAGCACATTGGGTTGATGAACTTGTTAAATGCCGATCTCGGAGGGAGACCCTCGAGGAGATCCATGCTCGAGGTTTCGATCTCACCGAAGAGATAAAAAGGGCTAAAGATCTCGAAGCCGATGCTGATGCCTTGGCTTCCGATGATGATGATGGTGATGATGATGATGATGATGGCGATGATGAGAGCAAGAGTGGGTCCGAGAGCGGGGAGGAGCCCGGTGGAGAAGAGACTGCCCCCGTAGATAACCAAGAAACTTAGCCCTTAGTTTACATTTTGGTTTTCTGTGTAGGGTCTTGTTTGGACGTTGTAAACATTCTTGTATATATATATATATAAAGATCTTTTCTTTTCTCGATTTGCCTCTATTTTATTCTCTACCTTGCAAAGATTTTGTTTCATTTATGCCTTATGAAAGTTTTCATAAAGCTTTAGGTATTTTGATCGAATTTGGACCTTATAGCCTTTATAACTAAGTGAGTGATTGTGCGAACTCGAAATAAGAGTAGCCTGTAGGCTTAGTAGTCGAGTGAGTGATTCGAATTCGAAGTAATGTAGCCCGTAGGCTTAATGGTCGAGTGAGTGATTGCTCGAACTCAAAATAAGAGTAGCTCGTAGGCTTAGTAGTCGAGTGAGTGCTTGCTCGAACTTGAAGTGATGTAGCCTATAGGATTTATAGTCGAGTGATTACTTGTTCAAACTCGAAGCAGTGTAGCCTGTAGGCATTTGAGTGATTCGAACTCGAAGTGATGTAGCCCGTAGGCTTAGTAGTCGAGTGAGTGATTCGAACTCGAAGTAATGTAGCCCGTAGGCTTAATGATCGAGTGAGTGATTGCTCGAACTCGAAATAAAAGTAGCCCATAGGCTTAGTAGTCGAGTGAGTGATTCGAACTCAAAGTAATGTAGCCTGAAGGCTTAATGGTCGAGTGAGTGATTGTTCGAACTCGAAATAAGAGTAGCCCGTAGGCTTAGTAGTCAAGTGAGTGATTCAAACTCAAAGTAATGTAGCCCGTAGGCTTAATGGTCATGTGAGTGATTGCTCGAACTCGAAATAAGAGTAGCCCATAGGCTTAGTAGTCGAGTGAGTGCTTGGTCGAACTTGAAGTGATGTAGCCCGTAGGCTTTATAGTCAAGTGAATGATTCGAACTCGAAGTGATATAGCCCGTAGGCTTAATGGTCAAGTGAGTGATTACTCGAACTCGAAATAAGAGTATCCCGTAGGCTTAGTAGTCGAGTGAGTGATTCGAACTCGAAGTAATGTATCCCATAGGCCTAATGATCGAGTGAGTAATTGCTCGAACTCGAAATAAGGGTAGCCCGTAGGCTTCGTAGTCGAGTGAGTGATTCGAACTCGAAGTAATGTAGCCCGTAGGCTTAATGGTCGAGTGAGTGATTGCTCGAACTCAAAATAAGACTAGCCCGTAGGCTTAGTGGGACTTGATCTTGTTGATTTTTCGGTTGGCAGTCCCCGATCGGCCCTTAAGCCTGTTTGCAAAATAGATCACAAAATAGAGGATGGATTCTGAGATATCGATAAAAAATTCTCTTTATGTCGTTATGCATGTGTTTATGTTCTGTACCAGGGATCGAGCAAACTACATGAGCATGGTTCGTTTTGACCATTTGGCTCTTACAATTTTTCATATCGAAACCTTGTTTTTATGTAGTAAATTTCTTGCATCGAACTTGATATATTTGAGGGTAATGCCCCCCCAGTATTCGAGGTTGATTGTAAGGAGGCCTCGGATACTGTTGAATTGTTCTAAGTTAGCACGATCAATGGTTGCCTCATTAAAAACCATGCCGAAAAACCCATTTGGGATAAAGTCGATCTAAGGGAAAAAGAGTGCAACGCGTGCTTTCAGACCTAAGGCGTCGTGTTGAATGATCCATCCTTGTTCTGATCGAACTCCTGCAAGGGTTAGTTTCGAAATATAAATGAACATGGGAGGGTCGTACCTTAGCAGTAGTATCGTTTTAGGTGTAACACGTTACAATTGCTTGGTAGTTGTTTGTTGTTCATAATACCGAGATTGTAGGATCCTTTACTGACGTTTTCGAGTACCTGATACGGTCCTTCCCAGTTTGGACCCAGTTTTCCTTTATTCGGATTTCGGGTGTTGAGGGTGACTTTCCTTTGCACAAGGTCCCCTATTTTAAAATGGCGAAGATTGGTTCTTCAATTATAGTATCTTTCAATCCGCTGCTTTTGGACGGCCAATCGGACGAGAGCGACTTCTCGTTTTCATCCAATAATTCGAGGCTAGTATTCATATCCTCGTGATTTGACTTTTCTATTGTATATCGAAACCTGGCACTGGGTTCTCCGACTGGAATCAAGGCTTCGGAGCCATATACTAAGGAGAATGGGGTTGCCCCCGTACTGGACTTTGATGTTGTTATATAGGCCCAAAGAACTTCGGGTAGGATTTCTCTCCATTTCCCCTTTGCGCCGTTTAACCTTTTCTTTAGATTTTGAATGATAGTTTTGTTTGTCGATTCGGCATGTCTGTTACCACTAGGGTGATACGGTGTTGATAATATCCTTTTTATCTTGTGGTCTTCGAGTAATTTCATCACTTTGCTGCCGATAAATTGTTTCCCATTATCACACACTATTTCGGCGGGTATCCCAAATCGACATACAATATGATCCCAGATGAAGTCTATAACCTCTTTCTCTCTTACTTTATCGAACGCATGTGCTTCAACCCATTTAGAGAAATAGTCAGTCATAAATAAAATGAACTTTGCTTTACCTGGGGCCGATGGCAGAGGACCGACAATATCTATTCCTCATTTCATGAATGGCCATGGGGATAGGACTGAGTGAAGTTGCTCCCCGGGATGATGGATCATCGGTGCAAACCTTTGACATTTGTCACATTTTCGAACAAACTTCTTTGCATCTTTGTCCTTATCGATCCAATTATATCCTGCTCTGATTATTTTTCGGACTAATGAATCGGTGCTTGAATGATTTCCACAAGTACCCTCATGAATCTCACATAGGACGTAGTCGGTATCTCATGGTCCTAAGCATACTGCCAATGGTCCATCGAATGTCCTTCGGTATAATGTTCCATCTGCAATTAATATGAACCGAGCATCTTTGGTTCGTAGGGCCCTCAAAATTTTAGGGTCCGATGGGAGCTTTCCGTTCTCCAAGTATTCAATATACTTCTTTCTCCAATCCCAGGTTAAGCTTGTATAGTTTATCTCGGCATGACCTTTCTCGATCACGGATCTCGAGATTTGAACGACAGTCCCTGAGCTGATCTCATCTTCCCCGACCGATTACCCCAAATTTGCAACTGCATCGGCCTCATTGTTTTGTTCTCGAGGTACATGTTGAAAGGTCCATCCTTTGAAACGGTGCAAAGTTACCTGTAGTTTGTCCAAATACCTTTGCATTCTATCCTCTCAAACTTCGAAGGTTTTATTTACTTGATTCACCACCAGCAAAGAGTCACACTTAGCTTCAATGACTTCTGCTCCCAAGCTTTTAGCTAGCTCGAGACCTGCAATCATGGCCTCATACTCGGCCTCGTTGTTAGTCGACCTAGTAGTTTTGATAGATTGCCTAATAGTGTTACCCATGGGCAGCTTTAAAATGATGCCTAGCTCGGACCCCTTCACGTTCGAAGCCCCGTCCATGAAAAGGGTCCAAAACCCCGATGATGTACCCAATTTCAATAAGAGTTCTTTTTCAACTTCGGGTTCGAGGGTTAGCGTGAAATCGGCCACGGAGTCCGCTAAAATTTTAGACTTGATGGCCGTCCGGGGTTGATATTTGATATCGTACCCACTAAGTTCGACGTCCTATTTGGCCAATTGGCCTGATAGTTCGGGCTTGTGTAAAATATTACGAAGTGGGTAAGTGGTTAATACGCATATGGGGTGACATTGAAAGTATCGTCTTAACTTTCTAGAGGCGCTTATCAGTGCTAGTGCCAATTTCTCTAATTGTGGATATCTAGTTTCTGCTTCCCCTAAGGTTCGACTTATATAATAAACGGGAAATTGCGTACCTTGCTTTTCTCGACTCACCCCGAAAGCACATTTCTCGGGTTTGAGTTTCATGTTGTATTTCCTTAAGATTCCGAACATTTCCTGCAAATGAGTTAAATGGTCCTCTGCGTCTAGGGACTTAACTAGCATGTCATCAATATAAACTTCCATCGATTTACCTATTTGCTCTTCGAACATTTTATTTACTAGGCGTTGGTAAGTAGCTCCTGCATTTTTAAGCCCGAAGGGCATTACATTATAACAATATGTTCCATACTGTGTGATAAATAAAGTTTTTTCCCGGTCTTTCGGGTTCATTTGTATTTAATTATACCCGGAATAGTCATCGAGAAAAGTAAGGATCTCATGGCCGGCCGTGGCATCGATCATGCGATCGATGTTGGGTAGCAAAAAAGAATCTTTGAGGCACGCTTTGTTTAAATCCTTATAATCTACACACATTCTAAGTTTGTTCCCTTTTTTAGGGACTACAACTACATTGGCTAACCATTCAGGGTATTTCACCTCCCGAATGGACCCTAGTTTGAGAAGTTTAGTTACCTCGTCCTTTATGAATGCGTGATTTATCTTGAACTGTGGTCTTCTCTTTTGCTTCACCAGTTTGAACCTAGGGTCCAGGCTTAGCCGATTCGTCGTTATATCTGGTGGGATCCTTGTTATATCTAAATGGGATCAAGCAAAACAATCTATGTTATCGATAATAAATTGAATAAGCCTTTTCCTAAGTTCGGGGGTTAATCTCGTTCCCAGGTATACCTTTCGTTCGGGCAAATGCTCAATCAGTATGACTTGCTCCAGTTCTTCAATCGTTGATTGTGTAGCGTCGGAATTATCGGGGACCACGAAGGATCGAGGGATCCTTTGATCATCATCTTTGTTAATCTTTTCATTTTCTAGTTGGGTTGAAACTGACGTCTGTGATTGCTAATTGGCATCTTGTTCCCCTTTTGAGTCCGACCCATTTGTTCACGAAAGTGAGGATATTGGAATTGCTTCTTCGATGGCAAACATTTCTCTTGGGGCCGGTTGTTCTCCATACACTGTTTTGACTCCCTCCGATGTTGGGAATTTATGAACCTGGTGGAGGGTCGAAGGAACAGCTTTCATATTGTGGATCCATGGCCTTCCAAAAAGGGCATTGTACCTCATGTCGCCTTCGATTACATGGAACTTCATTTCCAGGATGGTCCCGGCCACGTTTATCGGCAGAATTATCTCGCCTTTGGTGGTTTCACATTCCATATTAAATCCGTTTAGAACCAGGGTCACGAGTACGATCTGGTCCTGTAGACCGAGCTGTTCTACAACCTTCGATCTAATAATATTGGCCCAGCTACTTGGATCAATTAACACATGCTTAACTTTAGTTTTATTCATAAGTACGGATATTACCAGTGCATCGTTGTGAGGTTGCATGACTCCTTCTGCATCCTCATCATTAAAGGACAAGGTTCATATGGGTGCGTAATCCTAAATTCGAAGTTGCTTTTCTCTCATAACTGATGTCTTAGTACGTTTAAGCACCGACCCATGAGGGGTATCGACGTCACCAATGATCATGTGGATGATGTGTTGTGGTTCTTCTTGTTCGTTTTGTTTACCGAAATCCCTATTTTTGAAATGATTTTTGGCCCTGTCGCTTAAAAATTCTCGAATGTGCCCTTTATTGAATAACCGGGATACCTCCCCTCTTAGTTGCCTATAATCTTCCGTTCTGTGGCCATGGGTGCCATGATATTCGCACATTTGATTAGGGTTCCTCTGGCAGGATCGGTCTTCATGGGTCGAGACCATTTAGTGTCTTTGATGTGTTCGATAGCCGACACGATGGCGGATGCATCGATGCTAAAGTTATACTTCGATAACCGTGGTGCTTCCTTGGGTTCGGTAGGCCTGTCGAACCCACTTCTGTTCATCAGCCCCCGAGACCCTTGACCTCGATCACTCATTTTATTGCTTTGTCCGGGGTTACGTCTTGATTCATTAATCCTATGGTTTCCACTATATGGTCAGTACCGGTCCCTGACTGGACCTTGTTCTCGATTGATGTCCCTTCTGGCAGTGGGTTCAGAACCCAACTGATCGTCTTCGACTCTAATTTTTGACTGGTACCGATTATGCACGTCAGCCCAAGTAATAGCTGGGTACTCGATCAGGTTATGCTTCAACCACCGTGAAGCCGTCGAACTTCGTTCGTTCAAACTTGAGTGAAAGCCTGAAGAACCCAATCGTCTGTGACTGGTGGCAGATCCATTCGTTCTATTTGAAAATGAGATACAAACTCCCTTAACATCTCGTTATCCTTTTGCCTTACCTTGAACAGGTCCGACTTCCTGGTCTCGACCTTTATGGCCCCGACGTGCGCTTTTACGAATGAATCTGCAATCATAGCAAAAGAATCGATAGAATTAGATGGTAAATTATCATACCATATCATTGCTCCCTTTGACAGGGTTTCACCGAATTTCTTCAACAATACGGATTCGATTTCATCGTCCTCTAGGTCGTTCCCTTTAATGGCACATGTGTAAGAGGTGACATGTTCGTTGGGGTCAGTAGTTCCGTTATATTTAGGAATCTCGAGAATGCGTAATTTTTTTGGGATCGGTTTGGGACCGCGCTTGGGGGGAAAGGCTTTTGTATGAATTTTTTGGAATCTATGCCCTTCAATATCGGTGGTGCCCCCGGGATCTGATCAACCCCGGAGTTATATGTTTCCACCTTTTGTCGTTTGCTTCGATCCTCCTTTCTCCTAATTCTATTCGTTTGGTCAGTTCTTCGAACATTTTAGCAATTTCGAGATTAGTCCCCGACTCTTGCTCATTTGACCTTACTATAGCTGGTTCCGTTCTGTGGGCGATTTCTCGAGGTGGACTGGGATCCGGCCTGCTCGGTATCTGGGTTTGACTCTGCAACTGAGCTATTGTTTCTTGTTGAGCTTGCAATATTTTGAAAATCATATGCAAGCTGACACCATTTTCCTTGTCGTTATGGGTATCTCGAGCTGCAGATCGAGTGCCACAATGAATGTTATTTTCAGGTTCAAAATGTAGGTTTGCCTTAATGGCCACATGCGAATTAACGTCTAATGGCACTTCGACTCGAGCTCCAATGGTGTCGACAAGTGGCATTTTGGCCCTGGGCGTCAAGTTGTTGTTCTCACCTTAAAGGCCAGCTTCGTTGTTGATAGGTAGTGCCATTTAATTTGAGAGTTCGTCGTTGCTAATCCGAAATCAAAGGCACTTCCGAAAATAAGCATAAAATGGTGTGTTTTTGTAGATTCGTATCAAATAATCACTATTATTCTTAGTCCCATGGTGGGCGCCACACTATTTACCCGAAAAATGGATAGAGTTGAATTTGTATGTAGTTCTAAGGGTATGTGGTATAACTTGACACAAATCGTAAGAATAAACAGAAATATGGAGTGATGACTGTAGAGAATAAAAAGTAAACAAGGTTGGAAAAAGATGATTTATGGATTAAGCAAGATGAATCAATCTAAGAAGCTAAAAAGGATAACTCTTCAATATAGGAGTGTATAATATCTTAGTTACAATGTATGCCAAAACTTGTCCTTTTACAGAAATATAGCCATCCCTTTTATAGTGGGGAATCTTACTTTAGATATAACTAAAAATACATAGTGGGAAACGCATGATAAATCAGTTTTTCCCTAATTCTCGCTGAGATCTCTCCCTTAGTACGGCTGCAACGGCTCTTGTCTACGAGCTCGATCTTGATCGGACTCGGTATTGGTCGATATTGGTCGGTTTCCAACTTTAGAATTCGATGCGGGTTTGAGGTCGATGCTGACTCGGGGTCTAGTAATGACTTGGGCTCGGTAATGGTTAGCCTCTGGCCCTTAAGCTCGATTCAATTACATCTCATCATAGTTCGATTCGGACCGGAGCTCGATAATGACTTCGAGCTCGGTATTTCACATGTACCTGAAATCTGAAGCTCGTTTGTTCCATCTTCGGATCCATCTCGATTTTATGAAGACTTTTTTCGGTCCATTATGATCTCATCTCGATCAATCGTACGAAAACCGAAATCAATTTCGACCGTCAGAGGCGGATGTAGCGTTTTGGCAACGGGTTCAACTGAACCCAAAACTTTTGATGCGGAATAAAAATTTGTATGTAAAAATTTATTAAAATTACAAAAATATTAGATATGAACCCATAACTTTAAAATTATAATGGGTTCAATGCCAAAAACCTTAAAATTGAACCCATAAAATTTAAATCCTGGATCCTCCTCTGTCGACCGTATACACTCCTCATAGCTTACCACTATCCAAATATGTATTAAGAAACTATTGGAAAGAAATTAGACAAACGTAGAAAAAAAGAGATACATACCAAGTTGGCATACACGAATAACAATAAGATATACCTATGAACCTAAAAAGTAGTTAAACATGTAAATCAGTGACATAATTAAAAAGTAGAAACTAATATAACAAAACACTACTAATTTGTCACATATATAATGTCTCTGTGTCAGGATAAGAAGCAAATATTGATACTGGGAGATTGAGATTGGTTAAGACGTAAAGATGTATATTTGGGGATTCGACGATAACGATCGGACAACGATCTTTTTTGACGAAGATGAGAAAATTTTACAACCTAAAAAAGTTTTGTTAAAGTCAGGAGCTCAGATTAGTTTTATTAGTTTCAAAAGGCTTGGTTGCATTTATAGTTTGTGACAACGTGTAGTGTAGCTACAAGCTTCCACATTTTGCATGGGAAAGGAAAACGAGGGATAGACCAGGAATCAAAATTAATTTTCCATCGCAAAATATTTAAAGTAAACGTAAATGAAACCAAGTTAGAATTTTTCATATAGGTGATTGTAATTTCCCTTGTACTACTTAAGTATACGGTTCAGAATTTCCAAAATGTTATTGTAACCCAAACGCACGACACATATTGTCCGATTTAGTCCCAATAAACCTCATAAATTTGTTGTTAGAGATATGTCATATCGAGCTAAAAAAACGCATGTGAACCAAGTATGAAGTATCATATATACTCCTCTGATGTATCGAGTTAGGCTTGAAGTGTTTCGATACTATATTTTTTCTTTTATCACGAGCACAGATACCCTCTCATTTTCTTTCTTCCCTTTTATAATACTGGCGCACCTCCCCTAAAATTAAAATTGAAAAGAAAATTCTGAAAATAGTTATTGTTTCTTTAGAAAAGCCATCAAGAGAATCAACTAGAAAGAGTTTAACCAAAATTTGTTAATGGCAGATACAAAAGTAAGAGCATAATTTGACTAATGTTTCAAAATTCAAGAGAAGACAAACAGTTAAATTTTGATGTTGTTTCCGAAAATATTAAACAAAAAATGTTACCTCTTCATTGAATTAATCAGAGGAGAAATGAACTAATTTTTAAAGGAGAAATAAACTATTTCTGGCTTCTATGAACACAAAACTATGGATTCGTCATGTGCCCGACATGTGCCAATTATTACAGCCCTTTTAAAATATCATTTCTTCCATTAAAGGCTAATAGTTGGAGACTAATAAATAATTCCTATTTTGTTAAATATTATTAATTATTATTGGTTGTTTTTTTACCTAGTGTTTGGCGTGCATGTTGCTAATTAATTAATAGTTCATCCATCAGAAAACTACTTTAGCACAAAAAGCATCGAAAAGCCAGCTTGATCGATCTTAATGCAACCAGTTTAGCTTGGAGTTAATTTATATGCACTAACAGTATAATATTTTTGCACAATTAAGTTACTTCAAAATTAAATGCATACATTATATTCTATAATAAGTGTGGATAGATAACTTGAATAAGACAATATATGACATGCTACAATCAATTAAACTACTATATATAATTTCATAAAATATTATTGTAAATAATTTAATCCTGTAATTATTTAATTTAATGTTAGACCACAAACCATTTAGCTCATAAAGGTTTAATTAGGCATTCAATAGTGTAGAAAAAATCTTCTCACGAGTCACAATGAAAAGTAGCAACTGAGCATATATACTAAAAATCACCTGTTTATCGACGCAAGTTACCGACGAACATGCCTCGATAATAAGGTTGTACCAAAGGAAGTTCGTCGGTAAGTGGTAGGTAGGTAAAATCTTTCTCGGTAAAATAAACCGATAGAATCCGTCGGTAATTACCGATGGACCCCATCAATAAGCCATCGATACATTTATGACATTAGTTGGTCAAATAATTTTACTTATCGACGGATATCCATCAGTATATTATAAAATAATATAATATTAATAATATCAATACCGACGGATATCCGTCGGTAAATTAAAAATAATAATTTAATATTACCGACGGATACCATCGGTAAATTTAAAATTTTAATTTAGTAATTCAAAAATTAAAAATATCAATAAATTCATATTCCGATGAATATCCGTCGGTATTTTCAACAAAATTTGAAATTTTGGTTCAAGTCTACCGGCGGACTCCCTCGCTAATTAAGAATTGTGGATTGAAAATGAATAAGTATTCCGACGGACTCTGTCGGTAAGTCCCTCGGTAAATCTGGTACAATTTTGGCAGCGAGTGCCTATTTTTTGTTACACCACCTTCTAGCCAGAATATTACAATAGAAACAGAAATGCAACCACAATAAAACTCAACTTAACAACAACAAAACTTTATAAACCATCCAAACATACAAATTATTCCATCAAACATCAAAATTATCCAACCAAACTTCAAAATGTAACATTCAAAGTTAACATCCAACTAACAACAATCCAACCAAACATAAAATCACTCCTCATCTTCGGATTCCCCCTCATCTTCTTCATCATTTATATTATTTTCATCACTTTCATCCTCTTCATAAATGTGACTTTTTGGCGGAGAATGGGGCAGGCCGATTAAGTGGTTCACTTGAGTCTTGTCGCGAGCCAAATTTTTTCTCTGTATAATGTCGTAACGGCACCTAGTCTCTACGACTAGGTAAGTCTAACATTTGCGGAATAATGAAATAAAAACATAATTTTAACACTTAACCGTTCAAAAATACACAGTAAATCCCAAAACCCGGAACATCGTGAATCACAAACTATAGAAGAAAAATTCTAGTGTCTCTATACATCAGAGTCTAACAAGAAAAAATACAAAAGATAATGGACATGAGAAAGAGTAGAAGGGGACTCCGAGGTCTGCGGACGTGGCAGATATACCTTGAAGTCTCCAAAGTTATCCCGGCTCACTGATAGTGCGGCTGATAAGGTGTACCTGGATCTGCACACGAAAAACATGTGCAGAGAGTAACATGAGTACACCACAATCGGTACCTAGTAAGTGCCAAGCCTAACCTCGGTCGAGTAGTGACGTGGTCAGGTCAGGGCCCTACTGGTAAATATATAATAAAATAATATAGAGTGTAATACTGCAATAAAATAAAGGCTAAAATTTAACAACAATAAAATCATAGAAGGTAACAACTTAGTACACAGAAATACAACAGGGGGTCTCCCGAGATACCGTCTCGTAGTCCCAAACGTAAATGTGCAGGGGGATCTTTCGGAATACCATTCCATAGTCCCAAAATAAATGTGCAGGGGGATCTCCCGAGATTCCATCTCGTAGTCCCAAACGTAAATGTGCAGGGGGATCTCCCGGAATACTGTTATGTAGTTCCAAAGTAAATATGCAAGACTGGGGGATCTCCTGGAATACCGTTCCGTAGTTTCAAAGTAAATATGCAGCGCTAATGATAGAAATACAACTACATCACGAAATTCTCACAATTTAGACTAAGTACCAGTCAGGGAAGAAGCAGGAAATTCATTAAGCATGCAGTACATAATTCACATAAACAAGTAAGACACGTAGACATGTTGTATTAGACTAAACATGATAGCTACACATATTGGAATAACTCAATTAATAATGAAAATAGATTAGTACTCATTAAAATGGTATAATTCAAAATAACAGGAAAACATGTTGCTGCTCAGTAAGAAAATTGGGTTTTTCCACAACTAGACCGTGTAAGTATACGGTGCTCACATAGCACAATAGTTCCAAATCTTAAGGGGATTTCCCCCACACGAAGTTAGGCAAGCCAATTACCTCGAACCAAGCTCAATCAATCGATCACAATGCCTTTCCCACGAATATCCGGCTCTGAATGGCCCAAATCTAGCCAAAAGCAATTACATATCATAAATACAACAATAATAGACTCATCTAATTAACGAAATCAACATTTTAACGAAAATTCTAAAATTAACTCAAAATCGCCCATGGGCCCCACGTCTCGGAACCCGATAAAAGTTACAGAATATGAACACCCATCCAACTACGAGTCCAACCATATAAATTTTACCAAAATCCGACATCAACTCGATCCTCAAATCTTCAATTAAAGTCTATGAAGATTTCTACCATTTTTAACCCAATCTTTACCCATTTGAACCTAACAATCTTTCCATAACCTTATTGGTATGTATGCATAATACTCTTACACCCAAGAATCATATTATAAATCACCCTTCTTTACTCCAAACCCGAAATTGAAGAATTGAGGAAAGAAATTCTTACCTCTTTGAAGCCTTAGCGAGATCCTTGTGAAATCTTCAAACCTTGAACAAGAATTTGATGGATAAATGACTAAGTCTTCACTTTCTCTCTCTAAAATGCTCTCACCTCTCTCTAAAATATCAGATGAAACCCTTCAAAATGACCCCCAATAGTGTTTTATAAGAATGGGGTCGGGTTTATAAAATTAAAAAAAATAAAGCTCCGGAACGGATTCTGCTGTCGCATATGCGACCACATAATGGTTATGCGGACCGCATATCGGTCGCATAATCGGTATCCAAAACTGGCAAACATCTGCCTGAGTATGCGGTCACTATGCGGCCCACATACCTGTTCTGCGGTCGCATAGTGACCGTAGAACAGTTATGCGGTCGCATAGTCGACCGCAGATATCATCTAAACTGGACCTCTTCTGCCTCACTTTTGCGGCCCGCAGAGTGATTATGCGGTCGCATAATGGACCGCAGAAACATATTTTTCTGCCAAAAATTTTCCTTTACTTCCCGGTGCATTGTTCAACCCAAAACGTCCGAACCGCAACCTTTGTACTAATTGATCTACGTCGACCCCACAAAACCTTAATTTCCTTAGCAAATATTCTCCGGGTCACTACACATACGTCAATATCTGGTCACCCTTTTTAACTGAATTTCGAAACCTTGGAACTAGGTGTTCCAAATCATTCAAAAACCTCACCGGACCCGAACCAATTACTCCCGGTAAGTCACATAACAAATGTAAAGCATAAATTGAGCAGTAAATGGGAAAACGGGGTTATAATACTCAAAACGACCGGCCGGATAGTTACATTCTCCCCCTCTTAAACAAACGTTCGTCCTCGAACAGGTTTAGAATAATACCTGGAGTCTCAAATAAATGTGGGTATTTACTCCGTATCTCATGCTCAATCTCCCAAGTAGCTTCTCCGACTGGCTGGCTTCTCCACTGTACCTTCACTGATGCTATGTTCTTGGACCTCAGCTTTTGAACCTGCCGGTCTAAAATAGCCACCGGCTCCACATCATAAGTCAAATTACCGTCGAGCTGCACTGTACTGAAATCCAGAATATGAGACGGATCTCTGACATACTTTCGGAGCATGGATATATGGAACACTGGATGAACACCTGATAGACTAGGTGGCAAAGCAAGTTCATAAGCCACCTCTCCAATTTTCTTAAGTATCTCAAAAGGCCCAATATACCGAGGGCTCAACTTTTCCTACCTCCCGAACCTCATAACGCCCTTCATAGGCGAAACCCGGAGCAAGACTCGCTCTCCAATCATGAATGCCATATCGAGAACCTTCCGATCCGCATTACTCTTTTGTCTGGATTGGGCTGTGCGAAGTCTATCCTGAATCACCTTCACCCTTTCCAAGGCATCCTGAACCAAGTCCGTACCCTATAATCTGGCATCTCCGGGCTCGACCCAACCCACTAGGGACCGACACCGCCTATCGTACAGAGCCTCATACGGTGCCATCTGAATGCTGGACCGATAACTGTTGTTGTAAGCAAACTCTGCAAGTGGCAAGAGCTGGTCCCAAGCACCCCCAAAATCTATCACACACGCACGGAGCATATCCTCTAATATCTGAATAGTGCGCTCGGACTGCCCGTCTGTCTGAGGGTGAAATGTTATGCTCAACCCTAGTACCCAATTCATGTTGTACAGCTCTCCAGAACCGTGATGTAAACTACGTACCCAGGTCAGAGATAATAGATACTGGTACACGATGAAGCGTGACGATCTCACGGATGTAGATTTGAGCTAGCTGCTCGGAAGAATAGGTAGTCATCACAGGAATGAAATGAGCCGACTTGGTCAGCCTATCCACAATCACCCAAACTGAATCAAACCTCCGCTGAGTCTGTGGGAGTCCAACAATGAAATCCATAGTGATCCGCTCCCATTTCCACTCCGGAATCTCTAACTTCTGAAGCAATCCACCTGGTAGTTGATGCTCATATTTTACTTGCTGGCAATTCAGACATCGAGCCACATACTCTACTATGTTCTTCTTCATTCTTCTCCACAAGTAATGTTGTTTCAAGTCCTGATACATCTTTGTGGCACCCGGATGAATAGAGTACCATGAACTGTGAGCCTCCTGGAGAATAAACTCACGCAAACCATCTACATTGGGCACACATAGCCTGCCCTGCATTCTCAATGCACCATTATCTCCAATAGTGACCTCCTTAGCATCACCATACTGGACCGCGTCCTTAAGGACAAGCAGATGAGTGTCATCATACTAACGCCCCCTGATACGATCATAAAGAGAAGACCGAGAAATCACACAAGCCAATACTCGACTCGGCTCAGAAATATCCAATCTCACAAACTGGCTTGCTAAGGCCTGAACATCCAACGCCAATGGCCTCTCTGCTGGTGGTAGATATGCTAAACTCCCCAAACTCTCTGCCCGGCAACTCAAAGCATCGGCCACCACATTGGCCTTCCCAGGGTGGTACAAAATAGTGATATCATAATCCTTAAGTAGCTCCAACCACCTCTGCCAACGTAAGTTAAGATCTTTCTGCTTAAACAGATACTGCAAACTCCGATGATCGGTGTAAATCTCATATGGAACACCGTACAAATAATGTCGCCATATCTTTAAGGCATGAACAATAGATGCTAACTCAAGGTCATAGACAGGATAGTTCTTTTCGTGCACCTTCATCTGTCTAGACGCTTAGGTAATTACCCTACCGTCCTGCATCAATACCGCGCCGAGACCAATCCACGATGCATCACAATATACAGTATAAGACCCCGAACCTGTAGGTAATACCAATATTGTGGCTGTAGTCAAAGTTGTCTTGAGCTTCTGAAAGCTCTTCTCACATTCCTCTGTCCACCTGAATGGAGCACCCTTCTGGGTCAGCCTGGTCATAGGTGCTGCAATAGATGAGAATCCCTCTACAAAGCGACGGTAATACCCCGCCAAACCAAGAAAACTCCGAATCTCTGTAGCTGAGGACGGCCTAGGCCAACTCTGCACTGCTTCAATCTTCTTTGGATCCACCTGGATCCCCTCACTCGATACTATATGACCCAAGAATGCCACTGAGTCTAACCAAAACTCACACTTTGAAAATTTTGCATATAACTTCTTTTCTCTCAAGGTTTGAAGTGCAGTCCTCAGGTGCTGCTCATGATCCTCCCGACTCCGGGAGTATACCAGAATGTCATCAATAAACACAATGACGAACGAGTCAAGATAAGGCCGGAACACACTGTGCATCAAGTGCATAAAGGTTGTTAGGGCATTGGTCAACCCAAAAGACATAACAAGAAACTCATAGTGAACATATCTGGTCCTGAAAGCAGTCTTCGGGATATCCGGCTCCCGAATCTTCAACTGATGATAACCTGAACGTAAGTCAATCTTGGAAAACACTCTGGAACCCTGTAATTGATCAAATAAGTCATCAATACGAGGCAATGGATACATGTTCTTCACTGTGACTTTGTTCAACTGGTGGTAATCAATACACATCCGCATAGAACCATCCTTCTTCTTCACAAATAAGACAGGAGCACCCCAAGGGGACACACTGGGCCGAATGAAGCCTTTATCAAGCAATTCTTGTAACTGCTCTTTCAACTCCTTCAATTCAGGAGGAGCCATACGATATGGAGGAATAGAGATGGGCTGAGTGCCCGGCAACAAATCAATGCCAAAATCAATATCTCTGTCGGGCGGCATGCCCGGAAGATCAGCTGGAAACACATCTAGAAAGTCCCTCACTACTGGAATTGACTCAACTATAGGGGTATCAATACTGACATCTCTCACATAAGCTAGATACGCGTCACACCCCTTCTCAACCATTCGTTGAGCTTTAAGAAAAGAAATAACTCTGCTGGGAGTATACTCTAAGGTACCTCTCCACTCTAATCGCGGTAAACCTAGCATAGCCAGCGTCACGGTTTTAGTGTGACAATCAAGAATAGCATAATGGGGTGACAACCAGTCCATGCCTAAAATAATATCAAAGTTCACCATGCTGAGCAATAATAAATCGGCTCTGGTCTCAAAACCACTAAGAGCAATCAAACACGACCGATACACGCGGTCTACAACAAGAGAATCTCCCACAGGAGTAGATACATAAATAAGGGAATTCAAAGAATCCCGAGATACGCCTAAATACGGGGCAAAATAAGAGGACATATAAGAATATATAGAGCCTGGGTCAAATAATACTGACGCATCTCTATGACAGACCGAAACAATACCTGTAATGACAGAATCAGAAGCAACTGCCTCTGTACGAGCAGGAAGTGCATAATATCTGACCTGGCCTCCCCCTCAAGGACGACCTCTACCTCCCCGACCTCCACCTCGAGCTGGTTGAGCAGGTGGGATAGCAGCTGGTGCTGTAATCATAGCCTGAGGACCCGGTGGAGCACGTTGTGGCTGAAAAGTCTGTGGAGGTGCACCCCTCTTAATCCTGGGGAAATCCCTCACCATATGGCGAGTGTCTCCACACTCAAAACAAGCTCTGGGAGGGCGTGGCTACTGTGACTGGCTCGGACCAGGTCTGCTAGACTGGCCGCTAGGAACAGCCCGTGCAGGAGGCACACTAGATACTAGCGGTGTATAATAAGGCTCATGTGGTCTAGAAGGAGCTGGAACACCGCTGGAGGCTGGAAGAGCTGAATGAACGGGGCGGCTCACATAACCCCTACCATGGCGAGCTGCTGGGGCACGAGCTCCCGAATAATAACCAGCCTTTCTAGACCTCTTGGCCTCTCTGTCCTCTTTATCCCGGGCAAATATGCCCTCGAATCTCCTGGCAATACCCACAGCCTGCTAATAAGAAATATCCATCTCCAATTCCCTGGCCATACTACTTCGGATGCTAGGATGGAGACCATCAATAAACCGTCTAACCCTCTCTCGAATTGTGGCAACTAAGGCTGGTGCATGTCGGGCCAAATCACTAAAGCGAACTACATACTCTGACACAGTCATAGCACCCTGGCGCAGCTGTTCAAACTCTGCGCACCATAAGTCCCTGAGGCTCTGAGGGACATACTCTCTCAAAAACATGTCCGAGAACTGAGTCCATGTAAGTGAAGCTGCCTCAGTCGGACTACTCAACTCATAAGTATGCCACCACTGATAGGCTGCTCCTCTAAGCTGGAATGTGGTAAAACAAACCCCGCTCGTCTCCGCTACGCCCATAGTACGAAGAATACAATGACACTCCTCCAGAAAACCCTGAGCATTATCTGTAGCCAATCCGGTGAAAGTAGGTGGGTGGTACTTCTTTTACCTCTTAAGTCTGAGTTGTTCCGCCTCAGAAGCCGTTGCCCTAACTTCAGGCTGCACTAGAGCTACCGGCTGCATTGGTACAATCTCTGGAACCTGATCGACCTGAGCCAGCTGCTCTAGAGTATCGACGATGGGAGTCTGTGCTCCTCCCCCGGCCTGAGATATGGCAGGAGCAAATGGAATCAATCCAGCCTGAACTAAGGTGCTGAACATGCTCAAAAACTGGGCTAGAGTCTCCTGGAGGGCTGGTGCAAGAACAGGTATCTCAGGTGTCTGCCCTCCAGCTTGAGCTACTGGGGGCTCCTCTGTAGCAGCTCGTGCGGGTGCTCTGGCTGCACCACGTGGACGTCCTCGGCCTCTACCCCGGACCCGGCCTCTTGCGGCTCTAGCGGGGGAGCGGGTGCCTATTCATCAGATCCGCTTGTACGTGTCCTCACCATCTGTGAGAGAATAGAATACAGAAATTTAGAATATCTGAAGTCAACAATTTTCGCACAACAAGGAATCAAAGTAGTGAAATTTTCCTAACAGTTTCATAGCCTCCCGAAGATAAGTACAGACGTCTCTGTACCGATCCGCGAGATTCTAATAAACCGGCTTATGACTCACGACACTAACGAACCTAGAGCTCTGATACCAACTTGTCACGATCCAAATTTCCCCTCCGTATAATATTGTGATGGCACCTAGTCTCTACGACTAGGTAAGCCTAACATTTGCGGAATAATGAAATAAAAATATAATTTTAACACTTAACCGTTCAAAAATACACAGCAAATCCCAAAACCCAGAACATCATGAATCACATACTATAGAAGGAAAATTCTAGTGTCTCTATACAACAGAGTCTAACAAGGAAAAATATAGAAGATAATGGACATGAGAAAGAGTAGAAGGGGACTCCGAGGTCTGCGGATGTGGCAGATATACCTTAAAGTCTCCAAAGCTGTCCCGGCTCACTGATAGTGCGGCTGATAAAGTGCACCTGGATCTGCACACGAAAAACATATGCAGAGAGTAGCATGAGTATACCACAATCGGTACCCAGTAAGTGCCAAGCCTAACCTCGGTCGAGTAGTGACGCGGTCAGGTCAGGGCCCTACTGATAAATATATAATAAAGCAATATAGAGTGTAATACCGCAATAAAATAAAGGCTGAAATTTAACAGCAATGAAATCATAGAAGGTAACAGCTCAGTACACAGAAACATAACAGGGGATCTCCCGAGATACCGTCTCGTAGTCCCAAACGTAAATGTGCAGGGGGATCTCCCGGAATACCGTTTCGTAGTCCCAAAATAAATATGCATGGGGATCTCCCAAGATACCGTCTCGTAGTCCCAAATGTAAATGTGCAGGGGGGTCTCCGGAAATACCATTTCGTAGTCTCAAAGTAAATATGCAAGACAGGGGGATCTCCCGGAATACCGTTCCGTAGTCCCAAAGTAAATATGCAGCGCGAATGATATAAATACAACTACATCACAAAATTCTCACAATTTAGACTAAGTACCAGTCGGGGAAGAAGCAGGAAATTCATTAAGCATGCAGCACATAATTCACATAAACAATTAAGACACGTAGACATGTTGTATTAGACTAAATATGATAGTCACACATATTGGAATAACTCAATTAATAATAAAAATAGATTAGTACTCATTAAAATGGTATAATTCAAAATAACAGAAAAACATGTTGCTGCTCAGTAAGAAAATCGGGTTTTTCCACAACTAGCTTGTGTACGTACTCGTCACCTCACGTACACGGCGCTCATATAGCACAATAATTCCAAATCTTAAGGGGATTTTCCCCACACGAAGTTAGGCAAGTCACTTACCTCGAACCAAGCTCAATCAATCGGTCAAAATGCCTTTCCCACGAATATCCGGCTCCGAATGGCCCAAATCTAGCCAAAAGCAATTACATATCATAAATACAACAATAATAGACTCATCTAATTAACGAAATCAACATTTTAACAAAAATTCTGAAATTAACTCAAAGTCGCTCGTGGGCCTCACGTCTCGGAACCCAAAAAAAGTTACAGAATATGAACGCCCATCCAATTACGAGTCCTACTATACAAATTTTACCAAAATCCGACATCAACTCGAGCCTCAAATCTTCAATTAAAGTCTATGAAGATTTCTACCATTTTCAATCCAATCTTTACCCATTTGAACCTAACAATCTTTCCATAACCTTATTGGTATATATACATAATACTCTTACACCCAAGAATCATATTATAAATCACCCCTTTTTACTCCAAACCCGAAATTGAAGAATTGAGGAAGGAAATTCTTACCTCTTTGAAGTCCTAGCAAGATCCTTGTGAAATCTTCAAACCTTGAACAAGAATTTGATGGATAAATGACTAAGTCTTCACTTTCTCTCTCTAAAATGCTCTCACCTCTCTCTAAAATATCAGATGAAACCCTTCAAAATGACCCCCAATAGTGTTTTATAAGAATGGGGTCGGGTTTATAAAATTAGAAAAAATGAAGCTCCGGAACGGATTCTGCGGTTGCATATGCGACCGCATATCGGTCGCATAATCGGTATCCAAAACTGGCAAATATCTGCCTGAGTATGCGGTCACTATGCGGCCCACATACCTATTCTGCGATCGCATAGTGACCGCAGAATAGTTATGCGGTCGCATAGTCGACCGCAGATTTCATCCAAACTGGCCCTCTTCTGCCTTACTTCTGCGGCCATTATGCGGCCCGCAGAGTGATTATGCGGTCGCATAATGGACCGCAGAAATGTATTTTTCTGCCAAAACTTTTCCTTTACTTCCCGGTGCATTGTTCAACCCAAAAAGTCCGAGCCGCAACCTTTGTACTAATTGATCTACCTCGACCCCACAAAACCTTAATTTTCTTAGCAAATATTCTCCGGGTCACTATACATACGTCAACATCTGGTCACCCTTTTCAACTGAATTTCGAAACCTTGGAACTAGGTGTTCCAAATCATTCGAAAACCTCACCGGACCCGAACCAATTACCCCCGGCAAGTCACATAACAAATATAAAGCATAAATTGAGCAGTAAATGGGGAAACGGGGTTATAATACTCAAAACGATCGGCCGGGTCATTACAAGTCTTGAGGGAGTTGATGTCATTCCTAAGTGCGTCTCTAATCTTTTCTTCATGCTTTCCTTTTTCTCATTCATCCATATAGTTCCTAGAAAGTTATTGAATCGTTCGCCGCATATCCTCAAGGTCCTCATTTTGCACGGTGGCGGATGTCCCAACACCTTGTAATCCACAAAAGAGAAGTGAAAAAAATACACGAAGAGTTAGAATTGAATAATTCGGCACCTATTGAATCATTGATGATATCACTATTGTTTGGCGTAGACAAGATCAATGTTTGATTTTAAAATGATAATTAAATAAGATAGTGAATTGGAGCTAAAGATAAAACAAACATGGACAGAAAAAGGAAATGATTAGGGGTTTGGTTCTTTAAGTCGATTATGGTGGATAGGAATCAAGAAAGTATGGGGCAAAACATTTTTGTCCTACCAACTACCATCAAAATAAAGCCTTAGAATTCAATCTTCTAAAAAGGCACAGAAATAGTACTAAGAAACTCATTTTGTTTGAGCTCTACTCCCTTTTCAGAAAAAAGCCTGCTCATTTTGTCTCTTCCCTCTATGAGTCATAATAAGTAATTCTATTTCTTAGGGTAAATGTTTTAGATCAATATAAGCTACAACAAAGCCAAATGCTGGAATTGAATTTATGCTAAAATACAACAAGGACAGTTAACCAGTCCCACCACACTTCACTATCCAATGCCTTTATCCACCTGCCATTCTCTATAAATACCTCTAGTTATAAACACCTGAATCACCCTCACTCACCACAAGGATATCTAAGCTAACAGACTCACTTGTCTTACACCTCCCATACTTGAAAAAAGTTAACTTCTTTCATCCTTATAGACATTCTGATAATTGAAATTAATAGAATGCACTATCAAACATAGTCTTCGAATAACAGATGATTAAACAAGTATCCCAATTAGAAACAGCTGGCATTACCATCATAAATATGAGGCAGTTCAAAAATTTGCTTTCCGTTGGGAGAAACGATAATGAAATCAATTATCTATCTTTAGAAGGTGCATATGTATTAGAAACAATTTAAAAAGTGCATGATAATTTCTCCAACCTATTACAATTTGACATAGTAGAGTTGAATGATTGTACCTGATAATCCTGCAACATGTCTACCTAGATGCTATACATGATTTATGATACAATTGCCTCCTATTAATGAAGTCCTTAAGTTATTTCTCATCGTGAGATGAGATTAGCATGGATTTACCAAATGGCAAACCAAAATAATCTTCAGCTTCAATCTGAGAGCTGAAAATTGCATTTCTCTAGAGGTCCCCATTATTTTTACTTGCAAGTCAGTTTTTGCCACAAATCATAAAATTATGTACTATGCTGAACTAAAGAAAATACCTTTGCTGCGATATCCACATAATAAATAAAAACAACCATCACTATTTCAAAAAGAAAATCAGCAAACATTATCAATAATAAAAGGTCAAGTATCCACATTTTGCAAGAGCCTAGTGTATGATAATATATAGAAGCAGAAACTCTAAAAAACTCCAGCTGGTTGTACACAAATTATTATTGCAGTAAAGATTCTAGTACTAAAATATTGCCTTAGATTATTGATCGGGTCCAAGCCTACACTACTATTGAGTAGCGAGGATGGTCGATGCAATTTTAACCCAACTAGGGATCGAATCCACGGGGAGTTAATATTTGGAATTAGGTTTATATCTAAGCTAGATGCGGGTTTTGAATCTAATTATACTTCCACAAGTTTGGGTTTACTTTCTACTTCTAACTTTACTCTAAAGATTGTAATAATTGAAACTAAGGACAATATTTTTATTGTTGTTTTTTAAATGTTTAAAGAGACTAGGGTAGTGAATTCTACCTAGGTGACAATCTAACGGGTAGCAAAATTTAGGCAAGCTTGATTAGTTGGGATTGTAATATAGCTATCACATCCGGGGTACTCACTCTATACCTCTCGGTAGTTTGAGTGATTTTTTCCAATTTGGCTTTCTCAAGTACAAATGGGTATTCGTGCAAATCAAGTGATATTAGCTCAAGTTGGGTATTACTATCTCTAGGTTTAACCCTTTAATTGGGGCTATCAATTTCTTGAGTTCACCCCAATTCCTTGTTAGCCTAGTTTTCCTAGACTTAATCCCTCTTTCTCAAGTAGAGACAGTCATAAAGGCATGAATCAATATTTGCAACCATTAATTCTTGAGTTCTAGCAAAAACTAGGCTAAATATCACTAACCCATTCACATTCAAGCCCAAAATCAAATACCCATTAAATACCCACACTAGGGGTGGGTCACAACCCTAGCTATGAGTTTAGCTACTCATGAAAATAACAAAAATTAAAGATGAAGTGAAGATAAAATCCATAATATTAATTTATGGAATGAAACTCTAATATTAAGAAGTGAATCTAGTACAAAATTTCAGAAAACAGAAAAGTCAGCCGTCTCAGGTGCTCATACAAAACATAACATCCCCTAAAAATGATAAAAAGTTCTATTTATACTAAGTTGAAAATACTTGACAAAACTGCCCCTGCGGAAGTTGTGCGGCCGCGTAATTCTGAGTGCGACCACACTCTTTCTTTCGCGGCCGCATAATTTTGATGTGGTCCGTGTTCTTCTCTTTTGGATCTGGGTTGAGCTGAACTTTCGTAAACCGCATAATTCTAAGTGCGGCCGCGCTCCAGATTATGCGGCCGCATAAAAGTGATACGGTCCGCACTTGCTTGAGTTTGGCTTGAAATCAACTCTCTAATTCTTCATCTTGCGTACCGCATAAATTCGACTGCGGCCATACAAGGGACTTCCGCGGCCGCACAATTCTGGTGCGGTCCGCACTTCTCTCTTTTGCTCAAGTTGTCAGCTCTCTGAATCTCAGTCATCGCGGTCTGCATAATTTCAATTGCGGCCGCACAGGGACTTTCGCGGCCACATATTTCTGGTGCAGTCCGCGCTCATCATTTAGCCCAAAATCACACTCTCTGAATCTCCCTCTTGCGGACTGCATAATTATGATCGCGGCCGCATCATGGCTTTCGCGGCCGCACAATATTTGTGCGGTCCGCACTTCCGGCCTCTTTGCCCAGCCTTGGTTTTTTGTTCAACTTTTGACTCCTTTGTGAGTTGATGTTGATTTCTTTGGCTCATTTTGAACAATTCCTGAAAGCAAGCATATTTCATTAGTTTTCGGGAATACTATCAAGCATTTTTGGCCTAAAACACAAGTAAAAGAGAGCAAATAATAGGTTAGAATCCCTACTTATCAACTTCCCCAAATTTAAGCTTTTGCTTGTCCTAAAGCAAATAAGGTAATTCCCACCTCCACTAGAAAAAAGGATATTTCAGCTGGCCTAAGGTGAATCAATCATGTATCAATTGGGACTAACAATTACCCTCAACACAAATGAATTATCAACAACACCATGTTTTGACCTTTTGAGTACCATAGTTCTAATGTGATACTAGAGCATCAAGAGTTGACTTAATTCACCAAGGAAGATCGCTCTATCACGTAGGTCATTGTGGAACCCAAACTTCTCCTCCTCTAATCTCCATGATCAAATCTCACTTTAGAATGTAATACTCAAAATAAGGATTGTGAAGAAGTGCGCTCATCTCTCTCAAAAGAATGTCACAAGTCCGGCTCTAAGTACCATAATGTAACACCCCAAAAATTTTTGAAGTATTTAAGTGTACAGCCCCGTAAAATTTCGCAAATGAATTCAAGGTTTCGTGGTGCCGGAATAGGTAAAGCGCGTCTATGTGGTCCATTATGCGACCGGGAAGTAAAGAAAACTTTTTGGTGGAAAAGCGCATTTATACGGTCCATTATGCAACCGTATAATCACTCTGCGGGCCGCATAATGGCCGCAGAAGTGAGGCAGGAGAGGGTTAATCTGAGAGCAATTATGCGGTCGACTATGCGACTGCATAACTGTTCTGCGGTGCATTATGCGACCGCATAACAATTATGCGGACCACATAGTGATCGCAGACTCGGACAGATTTTTGGTCATTTTGCACACCAATTATGCGACCGATATGTGGTCCGCATAACCATTATTCGGTCGCATATGCGACCGCAGAACCTGTTCCGGAGCTCCATTTTGGGGTTTTTAAAACCCGACCCTACTTCATTAAATACACGCTTTGGGTCATTTTTAGCAAAAATCTGATATTTTAGAGAGAAGGGAGAGTGTTTTAGAGAGAGAGGAAACCCTAGGCTTATTATTCATCAAGTCTTGCTCATATCTTAGAAGATTAACAAGGAAAACCCAAAGATCTTCATCTAAGAGGTAAGGTTCCATACCCTAATTTTCAATTTCGAATTTGGGTAAAAGAAGGTTGAATTGGAGTATGATTCTTGGGTATAAGAGTATTATTTGTACATGCTTGTATTAATAAGGTTTGTGGGAAGATTCTTGAGCTCAAATAAGTAAAGATTGGGTTTTGGAGTGAAGAAAATCTTGTAAAAGAACCTTATAGTTAAATTTGCACACCTAGTATTTGATAAAATGCTCAAATGAGCCAAGATCATGAATATCTTCCTAATTATGGTTCAATTTTGTTATGTCTCAAAATAGATTGGGATTGCTAGAATTTTCGGAACGTTGTAGTAATTTAAGGAAAGCTCAAAGCGAGGTATGTTGGCTAAACTTTCTCTCTTAGAATAGATATCCATAATGTTTCCGTAAGATCAAGTATGATTGGCTCAAGATTCCTAACTTCTATATTCCGGGTTATTCCCTATAAACTTGTTTATTCCGAATGAGCCTTATGTCGAAAGATAGATGTTCAAAGTATGGTTTGCTTATTAAAATATTGTGGCTTTGAGTCGTGTTTTAAATGAGAACTAGTATACCAATTGGGTGAGAAAATCTCAATATTCTTAAGACTCTTAATTGCTCATATATGTACCTAAAGTCTTGATTTGGAAATGTCTTATTTTGATAATTTATAAAGATGGTTGGAAGTGAAATAAGTTAATTGGGGATATAGAGTGGCCAACGGGCCAAGAATTTAAGTTATGATTGTGGATAGTAATGCAAATGATATGAGAAGATGCGATAAAGAATATGAAACGAGCCTCGACTCAATTGTTTAAACAAAAGACTTCAAAGATAGAATTGCCTAAAAAGCTTTTGTACTCAATTCATGCCCAATAGCGGTTGCTTTAACTAATGCTTTGCTTTATAAATATATCTAGTGTGATTCGAGTTTTATATGTACTCATGTATTGAAATTGTACATGGTCATTTCTGGGGAAGAGTATTGCAAGAGTAAATGGTGTATTGAATGTTTATGATTTTTCATGTGTGTTTCTATTATTGGTTGGTATGCCTCATTCTTTGGGAAGAAACCATTTGTGTTTGAAGTTCCCATTTCAAATGGATTGGAAGTATATGATTTCTGAAATTTTCTATATGTTGATATTTGACGGTGATCTTTGAAATTGAAAGAGGTGAAAGTGTGGAATATGAAATACAGTCATCGTGTCAGGAATAAAGAATCTTGTGAATTGCCTAATGAGCCAAGGAAATATTGTCGTTATAAATGACTGGAAATACTAATGAGAATATATACAATGTGAAAGATGTTGAGGTGAGTACAATTGTATTTATGATATTTCTGTTTGCAAATCAAATCAAAAATATTTTTGGGACCATCATTAGCAAAACCGAGGAAGGGTGGGTCATAAGGCCCACACCTGAAACTACACATGTCAGTGTAGGGGTGGATTGGGATTATTCCCCTTATTTGGGATGAAATTGGAACCTTTGGGAAATTGTGATATTATTCCCCTTAATTGGGATGAAACTGAAACCTTTGTGGATTAGAAAGGTCAACCCACACAGCATATGTGGGAAGGCAGACTAGCTGATCGGGTGGAGATCAGACACCATGTTGCGCACATGGTGATACTACTCTTGGTAACAACTTTCTTTCGCATCACCTGTCAAATCACATTATCTGTGGGGAGATGGCCTAGCCGATCGGGCGTGATCGGACTCTGTGCTAACAAAGACAGTGGTATATCGGTGCTAATGATCTCCCAACCAAAATTATATATGAAGTTCGTATTTTAAAAATTATTATGTTTTAACTGGACGTTTGGATATTGTTGATTGTGACTTGCTGTTTCTATGTGTTGCCTTTTCTTATATGGGCATTCTATTTTGAAAGAGGATTTTTAGCTATACATACCGGTGCTATTCGACAGTACTAATGTTCCTTTTGCCGGGGGCGCTGCATCTTTAATGGATGTAGGTGGTTCTACAGCAGGCGACATTGATCAGTGATAGCAGTACACTCTTTTCAGCTGATGTGGTGAGCCCCACTTCATTTCGGGGTCATATATCTTTTGTTTCTCATGTACTGGGATTTGAGGTAAAGTCGGGGCCTTGTTGCCGGCATTTTCATATTACTCTTCTATTGTATTAGAGGCTCCATAGACAGGTTGTGGGTTATGGTTGATGTTGGGAATTGAAATAGAAATATTGGTACTTAGAAATCATGTTTTTCATTAATTCTATAAACTCGTAATGTTTTGGAAATTATGAATGAAGCTACTAATGGGAATGAAAAGGAAGTTATTAATAAAATCTTTTTAGTGATTGATTAATGGAGTACATCTCCTCTTTATTCATGGATAAGTTTGGGTAGAAGGAAATCTAACAGACTTGCTCGGCCGGGTTCTCTCGGTTGAGTACCGGTCGCGCTCCCCGAGTTTGGGGCGTGACACATAAGCTTGCCCTTTATGTAAATCACCACTAATGTAAGATCACTCAACTTAAAATCATATAGGACTTTTGCGGGAATGTAATGAAGGCTTTTGGATTAAGGTAGGACTTCTCGGCATATGATGGTTTCATCTTTCCTTAAGCACTCCATTTCCTCTTTTTGGCTCATACTTTATTGAATCTTTGAGTCATTTTCTTCTTCCTTAGGGGAACTATAGAGACGTAATGCCACTCTTTCTTGCTCATGACAATCATTTTTCTCCTTTTCTAATCATTCCATGCCTTTCATCATTGCTTTCTTTGAATCCCTTCAACTTTATACTTTATTCACTTTCTTTTTGACATATTTCTTTTTGGCCTTTCTTCCTTTTCTTTGCCTTCCTTTTTATTCATTTCTTTTTTGTTCTTTGTACCTTTTATCACTTTCACATTCCTCGTCTCTCCCCCAAACTTATGCTTTTGCCAATTGTATCAAGAATGCTAAGTGTCACGACCCAAACCGATGGGCCACGACGAGCACCCGATACCTTACTCAACCGAGTACCAACGTAATGTATCTTTCTTATTACATCATCATATACACGTGACATACGGGCCTAATAGGCTAACATGATCATTTATAAACTCTAAACATAGGGCGACAAGGCCATAAAGCATTCGTATACATGACATCTGTCTACAAGCCTCTAAGAGTATATACTTATCACAAAAGTCGGGGCAGAGCCCCGCCATACCAAATAATACACGTCTAAATCATATTGAACAAACAAGCAACTCCGAAGCAAATGGAGCACACCAACATCTTCCGCTGATCTAATGGCCTACTTGGAAGACTCTTGACCTGTCTTTCGGAAGCTGCGGGCATGAAACGCAGCGTCCCCAAGCAAAAGGGACATCAGTACGAATAATGTACCGACTATGTAAGGCACATAAATAAGTACATAACTGACATGGAAGAAATATAGAGTAAATGACTCAACCTGTAAGTCTGGATAACTCTGTAAATCATGAAATAATTATATTATCATGCATATGCATATGAATGTCATGTCGTTCATAGGTACATATTTCATAACATCATCAGGCCTCTGAGGGCATCCCATCATATCATCTCGGTCACTGTGGGCAAAATCATCAATGTATACCAGCTGATCAGGTGGTGGTGCGTATATAACGCCGTAACCTTTTTCCATATCCCATATACATATAATATACGCGTATATAATGCCTTCTGGTCATGTGTCAATGTACATGTATAAATGCATGAAATATATAAGAAATATGTTAATAAGATTTCTCGAATATCGTAAAATCTATATGCCTTTCGGACAAACTTTATCAAATACATATTTTTATGAGACCCATGAACAGAGGATATACTAATAATTCATATGGGGAATCAAGAATATAGACACCCCTAGTATTTCTATGAATAGAGTCGTTTATGAAATTTGCATATTTTGCTCGTTTCGTTTGTATCGTACGGATCATGCCAAAAAGAAAGAAAGGATAGCCTTACCATACCTGGAGTATGAAAAAATCTGTATGATATTCTTAGAAAAGGTTGCACCGTTCTTCTTTAGAACCGCAAAATTTTACGTTGCTACAGTTCTAACAATTCTCATCTGAATTGTTTGGTTGCAAGATATTTGGTTGAAATCTTATAAGAATTGCTTGAAGTTGTATGAAATCTCCTGTTTTGAATGGAATATTGAAGCAACTACGTTGCTAAGATGATAAGCAACTTTGGTTGAATTGTTATTAAAGATTCGCTACTAAACATATGCACGTCTCGTTTCCATTTAATGATTGAAGGGAGGTTATTTCTTTGTCAAATTGAGTAGGGCCCACTTTTTGGATTACTTGGCTAAACAATTCTCAAATCTTTCCACCTAACTTTCAAGACTTGCTTAGTTATTATTTAATCCTTACTTGCTGCCACGTTTTTGCCTCTTAGGCTTATTCAATCCAAGATCCTAATTAAGTATTCACTAATTATTAATCTCGCACTAAAATCAATAATTATCCGATTATTCATATATTTAAGAATTATCTCAAATTACATAAAATACTACTCACTTTTACTACACTTTATACACCTTACTATCATAGTTGTATGGTACCTTGTATGGTACTTGTCCATAAATATCGGGTATTTTAGCTCGGGCCATATTTTATCCCAATATATCAAATTTCGACGAAATTTATTTTCTTCGATTTTCTTACCCTCTCTCCTTCATGAATATTCTCATCTCTTGTTTGAAATAGCATAATATTTTTAACCTCAAAATAATCTCATTCCTGAGCTTGCGTCGATAAACTTACGATAAAACTTTAACGTCTGAAAATGCGGGATGTAACATCTCATTTTCGAGCTTTCATCAATTTATTTTTGGCGTACTTTTACGTACGAGAACATGGGGTATAACATCATTCCCCCCTTTAGAACATTCGTCCTCGAATGTTGACTGATGCACATATCATTTTCATAGCCTATGTCTTCCGAATACTTTATTACTCTCCTTGCCATCTAGGTAACCGTTCTGTGAATAAATCCAAAGGCCAAGGCATTCCCCCATTTAGGTCTCTTTCTCACACTATGACTTGTGGTCAGAATCCTTTCAATCTCGTAACTGTTGCTACCTTCGGTTATGCAGCATGTACGACCTTTTTCTTGTATGTGCGCCAATCTCTAAGTCTCACTTTGGGAACATGTACAGAACTTGACAAGATGTCCCTCTGGGTATCTATGGTATACTGAAGTTCTTTGGTCGGTATTTTGTTGAACTTACAATATTGCTACATCTTATTTCATAGACCCGGTTATCTATCTGCATGACTTTACTGCATCTAAGTAGGTCATACTATACCATAACTCTTATTTCGATTTATCGTTACTGAGGTCTGCTACCAAACTCCAAGTTACTTTTATTGCTTATACAATATGTATAAATCTATGCACTTTAATGCTTCCACGCTACTGTTCATCTTACGAATGACGGCCTAATCGCATCTCATACTTTATGACTTGTATTCATCCATTGTTGATTCACCTCAATATTGATCTACAATCTTCCATTGATAACTTGAAATTTCTTACGTAATACATTGCCATTAGGGCTTATGCTGTATCGAGGAATATTTGAAGTGATTTTCCTAATCCACTTAGGGGCGATATTGTTCTTCAATAATTGTATTTTATAGTATCCCAATGTGATTCACCTTACATTTTTAATTCCGTACAATCCATGAAATCCTCTTCAAATCATTACTCAATCGAAGGCCCAAACGTCATCCTTTATCTATCACAATCACACCCTTATTCCACTACTAGGGCAGCATTCCATTTTTTTTAGATATTATTAATCTTAGACTCCTTTGAGTTCATTCAGGCAATACTGAACTTTCTTTAACTTAGAGAAACCATTAGTTTTCTTGTTTTCATGGGCTTAATCCCGAGGACTTATCCATTCTCGTCACCTTCTCACTCGCCCTTTCTCATTCTTACTCTTGTCATAAAACTTTGTCGCCTTACTATACTTTAGCTTGGGACCTATACACTATTCGCGGCCTTCCTTCAACTTGCTTGCACCATAAATTTCCTTATGTTATTCTGGAACAATAAGCGAGACATCGCATCGTTTCTAACTCTTCTTTACTCTCTTGACTAGATCTCTCGTTACTTAAAAACCATAGGCTGGAAGGTACGCCACTGACGACGCTGCTATCATTACTGGATATTGAATCCTAGTGCTTCTAGCCTTCTATCCGAAGCATGGACTATTCACGATTTTCTACCTTTGAGTATATTGTACGTTGTTCACCTTTACCTTACTTACCTTAAAATCTCGCATCATATCTTTTATCTCTTTCATGACCTCTCTTCCACATAGGTATATCTCACGTCCATAATTTGAAGCTCTAATATAATACTTGCACCTCTGGTGCCTATAAAATCTGGTGGAAGCTTTATACTGAATTCTTATGAGACTGGTATTGTTTTAGCTGGCTTTATCATAGAGCCGTTATTGAATATGGTTGTTGTACTATCCCTTTGGTACCTCTGATATTAAGAGTGATCCTGTAATGTTCTCAATCATGATTTCTATAATTTTCTGGGTCCAATAATCAGATTCCTGATTTACTTAGTTGATGTAACTCTTTAGTTTCCTCTTCCTTCTGATCATCCTTTATGTAGCCTTAAGCTATCTTCCGATCTGCGACTCATGGCATTTAGTTATTACTTTAGCCTTTCATGGACACTATGGAAAACCATGATAAAATTTTCTAATGATTAAATCCTTTGTCTATAACCTGGACCCAATTCCTTTTTTTAACTTATACCGGAGTCTTCTACAACTGATCATTAATCGAATAATTCCTTTCGTTCCATTTCAGCTTTCTTCACACGTAAGCAATTGTTTTTCCTGGTCTTTTCCCCTCTTTTTGCATGCATGCTTAGCTTATCTGAGTTCTCACGCATGCCGAAATTTTTGTGCAACTCATATGGTCTCGAATATTACTTTTGATTTTACTTCCCGTTCATTAGCCACGGTAGATTCCTCTTTCTTATGGAGGATGTACAATGTTGTTGTGAAATTGTTGTTACAAGACCATTTCCTCTTTAGGTTACCGTGCTTAGGTTGAAGCCTTCTTCCTCATTTCCTCAGCTAGTCTTTCACTGTAGTACTTAGGGAGGACCCTCTGACTCTTGTAAAGCTGCGAGCTTATTATATCGTATACCCAATAAAAGTTTTGATGTCCTTCCTCTCCTACAATTATCCATAGTTACTTGTCTCCACGCCCTTGTGCTTGCAGGGTTTCTTCTGAACTGATATTTTGACTGTCTTCCCAGTGGCACTTTCTTTTATTTCCGTAATACTCATACGGTACCTTTAAAGACCCTAACTCCTATCTGAATGTTTCTTAAGTATTACAATGACATTACTGCGAGGATGAATTCACTATATTGGGTTTTACTATGTTTATCATGCAAGATCTGTCGACTCGTCTGTAACCTCCTGTTTAGCCATAACTAGGCTCTTCCATAATCAACTACTAACTACTCGTTGGCTCATTCTCATATCAATGTTTTGCGTAACCTTTCTTGGGTTATTTCCTTTATTTTAACTTACCTCTCGCACTGTCTCCTTATCTATCAATAACATTTTGGACAGGAACCCTTACTTTATCTCCTTGACGTCGTGTTTGCATAATGTTCTGGAATCGTAGCCTATATGTAGGCTTTGAATAAGTGCAATCTCATCCTTTTTTCATTTTTGTCGCATTCTTCCTTTACCATACCATAATTACTAGAACTACTTAATTCTGATTTAATGCCACATCACTCCATGTTCCCCCTTTAGGGAAGCACTAATATTTAGCACTATAACGATCTACCTATAGATGTTTTACCTCTTCATCATTGGCGTCTTCTCGCATTATCGATGACCCTTACTCGCCTTGCAGTAATCCTTCGGTACCAAGGATAACGAAATTTCTTACTCGCGAGAGTGGCACTTAGTGTAACTGGCACACATAGTCCCTTAAGCTTAACTTTGCTCACATTGCTTGCTTTAGGGAAGCGTCCTCCTGAATGACCTTTAAAGATATTTTCTTATGTCGTCCATTATACTATCGCCGGAACGCAATATGAAATTCTCATAATGCTGACTATTATCAAATCACTCAGTCCCTAATTCATGTTTAGTTTATCTTGTTCGCCAGCCCATATTGATTTTTATTACTCTGGGGTTTTACTCTCCCTTCTGGTAGTCGCGTTGGAGTCATGAACTTATTTCTCGAAATGAGGATATGACTTTATGACCTATACTCTTTTGTTGTCTCAAGGCCTGTCACCTCTCATATTTTCCTTCAATTGACTATAGACTTTGTAATACTGTCATCTTTTTGATCCACTGTTGTCATCCATGTATCATATCTTACTCATGATGTTTCATTAACTCTTTTCTTGTTTTCCGCTAACATTTATGTCTATCACTTTATTTTGAAAACTCGAACAAGACATTCTTTTGCTTTTAGCTCCACTTGCTCCATCTAGTGGCTCTGGGGGTTGCTTAACGTTCTCGCTCTACTAGGGACGCGAGCCATACTAAGGTAATATTTATCCCTTCTAGGCTTCCAGTGCTTATCTTTGTAGTACTCATATCTAGTTGTACTATTTTAGGGTGCACCATCGAGGTGTCTCACAAGGATATCCATTACCACGTTTGCACCATCCTTCGGAAATTGTCAACTAACTCTACCAATCCATCCACTATTTTGGGTTACTCTATCCCCATCTGGATCCTGATAACCCGTCCTTCTCTTAAACTATGTATGTTAGCTCCCATAGGGCATAACTGAGATCTGTGTGGCCAATTGTACATACATCTGTCACTGTTGAAGGTAACTCAAAATGTTTATATCTCCCTTCCTGAATAATGATAATCTTTATTAACTGGGTACCTCGTACCGTTCTTTATCTTGCTTCTTTTAATCCTTGAAACTTGTATTTATCTTCTGAATCTCTCATTGTCTTTCACCATAAAGGTGGATAAATATTCTTGCCTTAAGGCTCCTTATCAAGAGGCTTACACGTCTTAGTACAGATATGATCTGCTGAATACCTCATATTTATCCATCATAAGCATGATGCAAAAATCAAGTCCCTCTGACTCAACTCTTCCACAGCTATATCTCTTACCAACCGTCTTTCTGAATGTAGGCATCGTTGTATTATGACTAGGATAGAGTTTAGGAAATTTAGTTCTTACAACTGAGCTCAACCACATAATCTAGAGTAAGAAGAAAGAGTGACAATCCTAAATGCCATGTAGCCTCCTGCTTATAAGTGCGGTACACAACACACCCACAAACAAGACTCTACTAGACACGACTTGTAGACTCCCTAGGACAGAACTGCTCTGATACCAATTTTGTCACGACCCAAACCGATGGGCCGTGATGAGCACCCGGTACTTTACTCAACCGAGTACCAACGTAACGTATCTTTCTTATTACATCATCATATACACGTGACATACTGGCCTAATAGGCTAACATGATCATTTATAAACTCTAAACATAGGCCAACAAGGCCATAAAGCATTCGTATACATGATATTTGTCTACAAGCCTCTAAGAGTATATACTTATCACAAAAGTCGGAGCAGGGCCCCGCCATACCAAATAATACACGTCTAAATCATACTGACCAAACAAGTAAGTCCGGAGCAAATGGAGCGCACCAATATCTTCCTCTGATCTGATGATCTACTTGGAGGACTCTCGACCTGTATATCGGAACCTGCGGGCATGAAACGTAGCATCCACAGGCAAAAGGGACATTAGTACGAATAATGTACCGAGTATGTAAGGCACATAAATAAGTACATAACTGACATGGAGGAAATATAGAGTAAATAACTCAACCTGTAAGTTTGAATAACTCTGTAAATCATGAAATAATTATAGTGTCATGCATATGCGTATGAATGTCATGTCATGCATAGGTACATGTTTCATAACATCATCAGGCCTCTGAGGGCATCCCATCATATCATCTCGGCCATTGTGGGCAAAAGCATCAACGTATACCAATTGATCAGGTAGTGGTGCGTATATAACGTTGTAACCTTTTCCCATATCCCATATGCATATAATATATGCGTATATAACGCCTTCTGGTCATGGGTCAATGTACATATATAAATGCATGAAATGCATAAGAAATACGTTAATAAGATTTCTCGAATATTATAAAATCCATATGCCTTTCGGACAAACTTTATTAAATACGTATTTTTCTGAGACCCATGAACAGAGGATATAATAATAATTCACATGGGGAATCAAGAATATAGACATCCCTAGTATTTCTATGAATAGAGTCATTTATGAAAGTTGCATATTTTGCTCGTTTCGTTTGTATCGTACGGATCATGCCAAAAAGAAAGAAGGGATAGCCTTAACATACCTGGAGTATGAAAAAATCCGTATGATATTCTTGAAAAAGGTTACACCGTACTTCTTTAGAACCGCAAAATTTTACGTTACTACAGTTCTAACAATTCTCGTTGGAATTGTTTGGTTGCAAGATGTTTGGTTGAAATCTTGTAAGAATTGCTTGAAGTTGCTATGAAATCTCCTGTTTAGAATGGAATATTGAAGCAACTACGTGGCTAAGATGATAAGCAACTTTGGTTGAATTGTTATTAAAGATTCGCTGCTAAATATATGCACTTCCCGTTTCCATTTAATGATTGAAGGGAGGTTATTTCTTTGTCAAATTGAGTGGGGCCCACTTTTTAGATTACTTGGCCAAACAATTCTCAAATCTTTCTACCTAACTTTCAAGACTTGCTTAGTCATTATTTAATCCTTACTTGCTGCCACGTTTTTGCCTCTTAGACTTATCCAATCCAAGATCCTAATTAAGTATTCATTAATTATTAATCTCTCACTAAAATCAATAATAATCCGATTATCCACATAATTAAGAATTATCTCAAATTACATAAAATACTACTTACTTTTACTACACTTTATACACCTTACTATCATAGTCGTATGGTACCTTGTATGGTACTAGTCCATAAATACCGGGTAATTTAGCTCGGGCCGCATTTTATCCCAATATATCAAACTTCGACGAAATTTATTTTCTTCGATTTGCTTACCCTCTCTCCTTCATAAATATTCCCATCACTTGTTTGAAATAGTATAATATTTGCAACCTCAAAATAATCTCATTCCCGAGCTTGCGTCGATAAACTTACGACGAAACTTTAACGTCTGAAAATGCGGGATGTAACATCTCATTTTCGAGCTTTCATCAATTTATTTCTGGCATACTTCTACATACGAGAACATGGGGTATAACACTAAGGAAAGATCGGGTGCCAAGAGATGGTCATTATAGAACGAATAAAGGCTTGTAACATGGCTATTGAATGAAAAGGGGCTTCGGCTCAAAGGGGTTTACTAGGGATATCACATTGGTTGGCTACGGAAGATTTCAAGTTTCAAATTGGATCAAGGAGAGCCTATAATCATTTCTCATGTCGAGCTACACCTATAATTTCGCCTAGACAAACATTCAGGGCAAGTTCTAGACTTATTGGCACGGAACTTGGACTTGCAATTCAATACTTCATCTCTCAAGCTGCTGGATTGTTAAAGAGAATAGAGTCGAGGGCCCACAACAACCCTAGCTAAGATTGAAAATCACAAACGGCTCAAAGAAACCACCCGATAATTGTTTTAGTCAATACAAGAGTCTAAAGGTCACAACTAGAGCTATTCTTTGCCAATCAACTTGTTTCTAACCATAAGGTCGAAGGTAAATGTGTTAGTACCAAGTGAAGCTTGCTTGAGACACTTTTATTTATTACTACTATATATACAAAAACATAAAGAAAATGGACTCAATCCCTTAAGAAGGTTGTCACGCCATCCATCGTTGGGAAGATCCATCCGGTTCACACAACATCCACCTTTGGAAAGAACCGTGGCATTAAGAAAACCAAAGGCTTATTGTTCACACAAAACGTAAAAAGAAGCTACTAAAGTAAACAAGAAGCTATGCTACTAAGGAAAAACAACGAAAGAAGTTATGAAGTAAACTACGGAAAGTAGACTGAATATGTACAAAATAAAGTAAAGCGAATATATACATAATAGAAATGAATATATACATCGAATGATAAGAATATATACATACCAAAAGTGAAAATAAAGATAAAAAAAATAGTATAATGGTTATTACATACCAAATGTCATCAAATCAAAATGGACCACCCCCCAAATGAAAAATAGCATTGTCATCAATGCTCATAACAAATAAGAATAGGGAAAAAGAGTAGAGTTCGGCCGCGGACTGCGCATCACGGACCGCATAAAAATGAGTGCGGCCGCATAATACCCATCGCGGGCCGCACATAATTGAGTGTGGTCGCGGAGATCCCAGGCTCATACTACTGGTTCTCTGAAGTTACCTCAGCACGGACCGCATACTTTTGAGTGCGGCCGCGAAAATCCATCGCGGACCGCACAAAATTGAGTGTGGCCACATAATCGATTTGTTGGGTCTCTGAAGTTTAATTGTGCGGACCACACAAAATTGATTGCGGCCGCAAAAGCCAACCGCGGACCGCACAAAATTGAGCGCGGCCGCACAAACTTAGCAATGAAAAGTGCCTTCAACCTAGGGTATAGCGGACCGTAAAATTTTGTATGCGGCTGCATACCCTAGCGCGGACCGCACAAAAATGTGTGCGCGAAATTCAAATCAGAGTGGAAATGAAGTACGATTAATACTAGGGTTTTCACTAATTAGGCATGATTTGTGGTAATTAAATAATAAAAGCTACTAACCCCAGCCCCCATTATGCATTCAAACACTACCCACGTGCTTCTAAGCAATTAAGCATCAATTTGACATTTTTGGCATGAATCTAACCCTAGATAAAAAGAAAACTAAAACAAAGAGAAAAGAAAAGAAAAAGATGAAATTAATTCATTGAAATCAACATACCAGTAATGAAATGTAGTAGGAAATCAACACTTGATGAATATGGGATGAGATTGAAAACAAGAAAGAGTGCACTGTGCTTTAGTCTAGCTTGAGAGGTCAGAGTGTGTAAAGTGTGAATAGTCTCAAAAAGTCCTATTTATACTCTAACCATGTTGGCCCACCGACTTACCTGAGTGCGGCCGCACAATTTTGGTGTGGTCCGAACTCTTTACCTTTTCTAACTCAGCATCTGATTCAGTAATGCGGTCCGCATAAAAATGGTTGCGGCCGCACAATCTGTGCAGTCCGCGAAATTTTGATCGCGGCCGCGAATCCTTAAGGGATTTTGTCAGGCCAAACTTCAGAGAGTTGGCATTTTCCATCTTTCAGTTGTGCGACCGCACACAGAATTGTGCGACCGCGAAGGGCTTGTACGGTCCGTATAATTCTGGCATGATCCGCACAATTTCACCACTTGGCCAAGTTTTGTCTTGTCAATTTTCTGCACTACACACCCAATTTCTGCATACACTTCACAACAAGTTAGTCCAAAAAAATGCCTAATCTAACAAGAAAATCAAAAGAAAGAAAAACACATAGGTTGCCTCCCAAGAAGCGCCTGATTTAACATCACGGCACGACGCATGTTACCATCATTCATTTGAAATAGAGCAATGCCACAACATGGCCATCATCAACCTTACCAAGGTATTGCTTCACCCGGTGCCCATTGACTCTAAAGATCTCACCATTCTTATTTTTCAAATCAAAAGCACCAAAAGGAGTCACATGTACCACTTCAAAAGGACCACTCCACTTTGATTTAAGCTTTCCCGAAAATATCCGTAACCGAGAGTTGAATAAAAGAACAAGGACACCTTCTTTGAATTATTTGTTATGGATATACTTATCATGTAGGTACTTCATCTTGTCCTTATACAAGGACAAACTGGAGTAAGCATGGAACCAGAACTCATCAAGTTCATTCAATTGCTCCACCCGAAGATTGGCAGCTACATCCCACTCAAGGTTCAATTTCTCCAACGCCCACATGGCCTCATGCTCTAATTCCACCGAAAGGTGACATGCTTTCCCAAACACCAACCGATACGGAGAGATACCAATTGGAGTCTTGTAAGTTGTTCTATAGGCCCAAAGAGCATCGTCAAGTTTCCTTGACCAATCAGTCTGATTTGCATTGACAGTCTTGGATAGAATACTCTTGATCTCCCTGTTGGAGACTTCAACCTGTCCACTTGCCTGGGGTTGATAAGGGGTTGACACCTTGTGAGTGACACCATACTTGGAGAGTAAAGTGTCAAAGGCTTTTTTGCAAAAATGCGAACCCCCATCACTAATGATGGCCCTTGGGGTGCTGAACCTTGTGAATATATTTTTCTTCAAGAAAGCCACCACACTCCGTGCTTCATTGTTGGGCAAAGCCACAACTTCAAAATATTTGGAAACGTAATCCACAACAACAAGAATATAGGTGTTCTCACACGAGCTCACAAATGGACCCATAAAGTCGATGCCCTACACATCAAAAATATCAATCTCGCGGATGGTGGTGAGAGGCATCTCATTTTGCTTGGAGATCTCACCGGCCCTTTGGCAATCATCACAACACTTAACGAGCTCGCTAGCGTCTTTGTACAAGGTAGGCCAATAGAATCCACAGCTTAGGACCTTTGTAGCAGTTCTCGCCCCACCATGGTGAACACCATAGGGAGAATAATGGCAAGCTTCAAGAATACCCAATTGCTCTTCTTCTGGAACACATCTTCGGATAACACCATCAGTGAAAATTTTGAAGAGATATGGCTCATCCCAATAGTAGTCCAGGCAGTCCCGTTTGAGATTCTTCCTTTGGTTTGAGGAGAACTCATTCGGAACAATGCCACTCACAAGATAGTTGGCCATATCGGCAAACCATGGCATACCAGTCATAGAAATGGAAAGGAGTTATTCGTCAGGAAATGAATCATTGATCTCAAGGCCATAATGTGGCCTTCCCTCCTCCTCCAATCGAGACAAGTGGTCCGCCACTTGATTCTCACTACCCTTTCGATCTTGAATTTCTAGATCAAACTCTTGCAATAGAAGCACCCACTGCATTAACCTTGCCTTAGAGTCTTTATTGATCATCAAATAACGAAGTGCCGCATGATCGGTGTGAACAATCACATTTGTACCCATTAGGTACGGGCAGAACTTCTCCAGAGCAAAGAAAATGGCTAGGAGTTCTTTCTCAGTCACTGTATAGTTGACTTGGGCGTCGTTCATGGTCTTGTTAGCATAGTAGACCAGATGAAAGATCTTATTAATTTGTTGCCCTAATACCGCACCAACCGCCACATCGCTTGCATCACACATGAGCTCAAATGGTAAGCTCCAATTTAGTGCGGTGATAATAGCAGTGGTAGTCAACTTATACTTGAGTAGTTCAAATGCCTTCATACAATTTTCATTGAAAAGGAACTTGGCATCTTTCTCCAAGAGTTTTCACAAGGGGTTTACCACCTAAGAAAAGTCCTTGATGAATCGGTGGTAAAATCCCGCATGACCTAGAAAGCTTCTCACCCCCTTTACGGAAGTAGGGGAAGTAGTTTGGATATCACTTTAATTTTTGCTTTATCAACCTCAATACCATTCTTGGAAATCATGTGACCGAGGGCAATGCCCTCCTTGACCATAAAGTGACACTTCTCCCAATTCAGCACCAAGTTAGTTTCTTCACAACGTTTCAATACCTTATCCAAGTTATCTAAGCACTCTTCAAACAAATCCCACATGACAGAGAAATCATCCATGAAAACCTCGAGAAAGTCCTCCACCATATCGGTGAAGATGAACAGCATACACTGTTGAAAAGTTGTCAGTGCATTACATAACCCGAATGGCATCCGCGAGAATGCAAAAGTGCCATATGGACAAGTGAAGGTGGTCTTCTCTTGGTCTTCGGGTGCAATAAGAATCTGGTTATATCCAAAATATCCATCCAAGAAGCAATAATAAGCACGTCCGGCTAACCTATCCAATATTTGATCAAGAAATGGAAGCGGAAAATGGTCTTTCCGCGTAACTTTGTTGAGCTTTCTATAATCCATACACACTCTCCACCCGGTGACAGTTCTTGTGGGGATCAATTCATTTATGTCATTTGTTATCACAGTCATGCCCCCTTTCTTTGGGACACATTGCACCGGCGAGGTCCACGAACTATCAAAAATGGGGTAAATCACTCTGCATCCAACCACTTGATGATCTCTTTATTTACTACCTCTTGCATGGCCTTATTCAATCATCTTTGATGTTCCACGGAGGGTTTGGCATCCTCCTCCAAAATTATTTTGTGCATGCAAAAGGTGGGGTTTATACCTCAAATATCCGCCAATGTCCAACCTATTGCTTTCTTCGTCCTTTGAAGCACCGCAAGGGTGGCATCTACCTGCACGTTAGTTAAGCACGAGGAAAGTATAACAAGTAAAGTGGAACAAGGGCCTAGAAACTCATACCTGAGGTATGAAGGCAAATGCTTTAACTCCAAGGTAGGAGGCTCCTCGATTGAGGACTTTGTTGGTGGAGTCTTTCGATTTTCGAGATCCAAGGAAAGTTTTCGGGGCTTATAAGTATATGATCTCATTCCTTGCAAAGCATTGACACATTCTACACAGCCTTCTATCTCATCCTCATCATGATTCAACAACCCAATTTCCAAAGTATCTTCCATTTTTATCACAACACTTGTGTCATCAACAATTACTTCGGTCACAATATCCACGAATGAACACATTTTTTTGCTATTTGGCTGCCTCATTTATTTACAAATATGGAACACCACTTTTTCATCGCCCACCCGGAAGGTGAGCTCTCCAGCTTCCACATCAACTAAGGCCTTCCCTGTAGCAAGGAAAGGTCTCCCTATAATGATTGGTACCTCGTAGTCAACCTCACAGTCAAGTATCATAAAATCTGTGGGAAGGATGAACTTGTCGACCCTAACTAACACATCATCAATTATCCCCAATGGCCTTTTCATTGTCCGATCCTCCATTTGCAACCTCATGGATGTGGGTCTTGTTTGCCCAATCCCCAATGTTTTGAACACAGAATAGGGCATCAAGTTAATGTTTGCCCCCAAATCACATAAAGCTTTGGCGAAATCGGCACTCCCAATAGTGCACGGGATTGTGAAAGCACCGGGGTCTTCCAACTTTGGAGCCATGGAGTGCACCATAACACTCACTTGATGTGTCATTTTAATCGTTACACAGTTCATTGATCTCTTCTTTGTTATCAAATCCTTCATGAACTTGGCATATCCCGGCATTTGTTCTAAGGCTTCAACCAAAGGCACATTTATGGACAAACTTTTCATCATATCAATGAATTTCTTCAATTAATTCTAATTGTTTTGCTTTGCAAGTCTTTGAGGGTATGGAGGAGGAGGCCTTGACATTGGTACCTTAGCCTTTGGCACTACCGGTTCTGGCATGTCAGTCACGTGCTCCCTAGACGGGTTCACTTCTTCTTGCGTCTCCTCTACATTTTCATCAATATCAATCCTCGCTTCTTTATTACCTTGAACATCATTGCTTGGATCATCATCATCTTGCACCAACACGTCATCACCCACATGTCTTCTTTAGTTTGAGGTACTAGTAACTCCATCTCTCCCACTTCTTGTTATCACGGCCATTGCATGCCCCGTATTCCCACCTTTCGGGTTCACCACCATATCACTAGGTAGTGCCCTCTTTGGGTGAGTATTTAAAGCTTGAGAAATTTGGCCAAGTTGAACCTCCAAGTTGCGGATAGAAGTGTTGTGGGAGGCTAATTGTGCATCGGAGTCGGCGTTTTTCTTCATCATTTGCTTAAACATATTTGCAATCTATCCCATTTCACTATTGGAAGAACTAGGACCTTGCGACGGATATGGAGGCGGGTTGTTTGGTTGTTGATACATTGGGGGCCTCTGAAAGCCCGACCCCCAATCTTTTTGATTGTTATTGTTCTAACCCCCTTGATTATTGTTGTTCCCTCAATTGCTTTGATTGTTGCCAACCCAATTACCTTGATTATTTCCTCTCCAATTGCCTTGATTACCCCAATTGCTTTGATTATTGTTGTTGCCACCACTCCAATTTCCTTGGTGGCCTTAGTTGTTCCAGTTTCCTTGGTTTCCTTGTGATCTCCATTGTTGTTGATTTGGAGCATTGCTTCTTTGACCTTGATAATTGTTGACATATGGAACCTCTTCATCTTGCTCGTCATATGAATCATCTTGATTATACCCACTATTACTTTGCTCAAATTGTTCTAGATAGTTTTGTACTTGTTGACCTCGTTGTCGTCTCTTGTTTACCATCATGTTCGCCCCTTCCATAGCATTCACCTGTTTTGACCCTTGAACTTATTGAAGCTGAGCCTTGGCCAATTGGTTCATGGTGGTTGTCAATTCCGCAATAGCTTGCCCATGATTATGTAGCTCCTTATGTAGGTGAATAACATTTGGGTCACCCTGAGGAACATTGCCTCTACTTTGCCACGCCGAAGAGGTGCCCGCCATCTCATCCAAGATTTCACAAGCTTAAGAATAAGGCATGTTCATGAAGTTACCCCCAGCAAGTTGATTTACCACACACTGATTTGTTGTGTTGATCCCATGTAGAAGGTCTGTTGGATCATGTCCTCGGTCATATCATTGTTCGGGCATTCTTTGACCATGGTGCGATATCTTTCCTAAATCTAGTGCAATGGCTCATTGGGCTCTTGTTTGAAAGCTAGAATTTCATCCCTTAGTGTAGCCATGTACCCCGGAGAGAAGAATTTGGCAATGAACTTCTCGGCCAACTCATCCCAAGTGTGGATGGAATGATTGGGCAATCTCTCTAACCAGTCCAAAGCCTTTCCCCGTAGAGAAAAGGGAAACAACCTTAACCGCAGTGCATCCCCGGTGACATTTGTTTGCTTGCTCCCCCAACAAATATCGACGAACCCCTTGAGATGCTTGTAGAAAATTTGGTGTGGAGCTCCGGTGAAGAAACCCTGCTGCTCAAGCAGTGTAATCATCACGTTGGCAATTTGGAAGTTGCTTGCCCTAATGCGGGGAGGGACTATTGCACTTGCATAGCCCTCATTCGGCAACACCCGATGCGCTGCTCTTGGTGGAAGCGGTTGGCCTCGCCTGTTTACTTGAGGCTCGGGATGAACCTCATCCACTTGATCGCCATCTACCTCCTCCCACAATGGTAAATTTCCAAGGGGCTCGTTGTTAAGGGCCATTTTGTACATTTTGTACCTAAAAGCAATTCACAAACAAAATTAGTGACTCGGAAGGAAAGAAAGACAAAACACACATATACCTAGATATATAGATAAATCCGTTTAACTCCCCGGCAACGGCGCCAAAAATTGATCGGGTCCAAGCCTACACTACTATTGAGTAGCGAGGGTGGTCGATTCAGTTCTAACCCAACTAGGTTGGGATCAAATCCATAAGGAGTTAATGTTTGGAATTAGGTTTATATCTAAGCTAGATGCGGGTTTTGAATCTAATTACACTTCCACAAGTTTGGGTTTGATTTCTACTTCTAACTTTACTCTAAGATTGTAATAATTGAGACAAATGTTTAAAGAGACTAGGGTAGTGACTTCTACCTAGGTGGATATCTAACGGGTAGCAAAATCTAGGGCAAGCTTGATTAGTTGGTATTGTAATATAGCTATCATACCCGGGTACTCACTCTATACCTCTCGGTAGTTTTAGTGATTTTGCCCAATTTGGCTTTCTCAAGTCCAAATAGGTATTTGTGCAAATCAAGTGATATTAGCTCAAGTTGGGTATTACTATCTTTAGGTTTAACCCTTTAATTGGGGCTATCAATTTCTTGAGTTCACCCCAATTCCTTGTTAGCCTAGTTTTTCTAGACTTAGTCCCTCTTTCTCAAGTAGAGACTAAGTCATAAAGGCATGAATCAATGTTTGCAACCATTAAGTCTTGAGTTCTAGCACGAACTAGGCTAAATATCACTAACCCATTCATATTCAAGCCCTAAAATCAAATACCCATTAAATACCTATACTAGGGTTGGGTCACAACCCAAGCTATAGCTACTCATGAAAATAACAGAAATTAAAGATGAAATGAAGATAAAATCCATAATATTAATTTATGAAATAAAAATCTAATGTTAAGAAGTGAATCTAGTACAAAATTTCCGAAAACAGAAAAGTCAGTCGTCTCAGGTGCTCATACAAAACATAACATCCCCTAAAAATGACAAAAAGTTCTATTTATACTAAGCTAAAAATATCTCATAAAAATGCCCCTGCGGAGGTTGTGCAGCCGTGTAATTCTGAGTGCGGACACACTCTTGCTTTCGCGGCTGCATAATTTTGATGCGGTCCGCGTTCTTCTCTTTTGGATCTGGGTTGAGCTGAACTTTCGGGGACCGCATAATTCTAAGTGTGGCCGCGCTCCAGATTATGCGGCCGCATAAAAGTGATGTGGTCCGCACTTGCTTGAGTTTGGCTTGAAATCAACTCTCTGATTCTGCATCTTGCGGACCGCATAATTTCGATCGCGGCCGCACAATGGACTTCCGCGACCGCACAATTCTGGTGCGGTCCGCACTTCTCTCTTTTACTCAAGTTGTCGGCTCTCTGAATCTCAGTCATCGCGGTCCGCGTAATTTCAATTGCGGCCGCATATTTCTGGTGCGGTCCACGCTCATTATTTAGCCCAAAATCACACTCTCTGAATTTCCCTCTTGTGGATTGCATAATTATGATCGTGACCGCATTAACTTCAGACCTCTTTGCCCAGCCTTGATGTTTTGTTCAACTTTTGACTCCTTTGTGAGTTGATTTTGATTCCTTCGGCTCATTTTGCACAATTCCTGCAAGCAAGTATATTTTATTAGTTCCGGAAATACCTTCAAGCATTTTTGGTCTAAAACACAAGTAAAAGAGAGCAAATAATAGGTTAAAATCCCTACTTATCAATTATCACTAAGTAAGAATAATCAAAATTTCCAAACATACAAGAACCCCATCTGACAAATCTCCACACTAAGCAAAAATATATACCTTGTAGTCCACACGCGAGGCGATGAAAACTGCGCTCGGAGAAAAGGCTATATGCTCTACCCTTATACACGCCTCCAACCACGTTCAAACCATAATGAGAGAGTTTCTTCCTCTGATGGCATGATTGGTTGGCCTTGCTCATGGGTCGGCTGACTCCTAGCGAGCTCTTCCACTACTAGTTTATACCGATTCTATATTAAAAGTGAAATTTAGTATATAAACAATCATTATAAAAGAATTTTAAGTTAATCTTGATCTTACATAAGCCTCCTCAACTCGTGGCTTAACCCAAGCTTCTTCCCCAACTTTGCTTTTTGTGTGGGTCTTCTTCCAAACCTCATCACGTTTCGCGGGTCTCTTAAGAGCAGTTTCCTGCAAATGAAACAAAAAGAGTTAATAAATTCAAGTAATGTTAGAAAAAATCAAGACTGAGATCTTTAAATAATTACCAATATCCTCTTAGCAGTCCCCATAGACATTGAACCACAAGTGTGAAACGAGCCACCCTTATCAGAATTACGAGCGGCTTTTGCATATTCACTCTTCTTTTTAAAATCCTCAGTGACCCAGTATTTAAGAAGCTCTTTCCACTCATCTGGTAGAACCCAACCAGGCATTTTACCTTTGGTCCGAACATTAGAGAACATGTCTGATAATCGATGAGCAATCCTCTTTTAAAAATTGTCTCTAATAACATGATCTTCGTCGGGGCTCCATGTGCACCTTTTTTGCAATAAAAATATATTGTTAGTAGATAAATAAAGTTAGATAGATATATAGTTTTTTACAAATAATGTATTCGTACCATAAACTCATTAAGCATCGCTTGATGCTGACTATGTGGAATATTCTCCTAAGTCGGGTAGGCGCCATTATAAATTATCTTAATGGCAGTTGAAATTGCATTTGCAGCCGGTCTAGAAGGATAAAACCTGCAAGACAATGATAGAAACATTTACAAAATTGTTAATTCAATAATTAAAATATATGATAGATATTAAAATATCATGAAAGATTAAGCTTACCCTTCCCCTTCAGCAATGATACGTATTGTATTCTATTAATCCCATATGCATGTCCAGATGGTGGAAAATCTACATGTCCAGGTGGTGGAGGATTTGGACCATGAACTGAAGAAGGAGTCGAAGGAGTAGGCGATGCCTCAGAACTACTTGCTCTAATATTCAACCTAGAAATATATGGAGATGGAGTAGCCTCTAATGATGGAGACTCTGAAGAGGGTCTACTTGTCGTACGCCCGGACATACGACGTTGCTCTATGGCAGCAAGATAAGCTGAGTGCATGCCATGTGTAGATTGCATCGAGCTATAGCCCGGGGAAGGCATATTGGGAAAAGGAGCAGAGGATGGCATCTCGGGATAGCCCGAGGGAGGAATCTAGCTAGAGCCTGCGGGAGACATAGATGGATAACTCGACTGAGGCATCCCGGGATAGACCGGGGGAGGAATCAGTGGGTAGCTCGAGGGAGGCATACCATAAAAAGGATGTGATAATGGTGGCTGACCCTATGAGCGAGAATGCAATGATGGAATGGAAGAACGAGGTTGACTTGATCTAGACACTGTATCCTTCTCTTTTCCTTTTTTCTTTTTCGTCACACTCTCACGAGAATTATTACTCTGACGTCGATCATTATTCTCACCGGATGCCATCTACATAATAAGAATGTTAAAAAATAAGTTAGTAAAAATTATTGATTTAAAGTATAAAAATGAATAGTGTTAAATATTGACTTAAACAGAAGCTTGAATAAAAACATGAAAGGGAAGCTAAGAAAAAAATACAATAAAATGTGAGACCGTTTTTATCATAAAATAGTGGAGAGACTTTCATACAAGAAATGAAAAGGTAGACAAAAAAAAGATTAGATAATCCAAATACAGAAACAACTAACAAAAACTCTCTTTTTAATCCTCCTCGCTTATCTCATCTTCAATACCTGCCAATTCTTCACCTTCGCTTATTTCATTTTTATCACTTGCCAATTCCTCATCTTCACCTGTTCCATTACTTTCTATCGAATCTGACTTGTAAGAAGCATACTCATCGGCATCTGATAATTCTTCCTCCCCATTTGCTATGAAACTTTCTTCCTTGAGATTAATTTCTTCATATATATATATTGAGGATGTTCCAATTCATGTTCTAACTCTTTGTCCACCTCTTGTTGAACACTAGATATATCGTTTTGGTATGCAACATTCAACACATTTTCAACCTCCACACGACCCACAGGCTTAGTTTTAGTAACCGCCTACCAATTCAACTTGTCCCTACGCAATGGATAAGGAGCATAATAGACTTGCTTAACATTTGGTGCAATTATAAAAGGATCGTAGCATCTATATTGCTTTTTGTGGGTAACTTCAACAATGTTATAATGTGGGTGTACCTTTGTACCTCTATTTGGTATTGGGTCAAACCATTTACATCGAAATAGTATCAACTTTTTGTATGGCCAACCAACATATTCTAGTTCTAAAATTTCATGGATCACACCATAATAATCAACATCCCCATCATAATTGTTAGTATCCCCTTTAACCCACACCCCACTATTATTACTTTCGAAAGCTTACAGGATTCTTCAATACAAAACTTATAACCATTGACATAATACTTTTGTATTGTTTCGACCCAGGGGGCTTGGTCCCCAAGCTATATCTTTCAAAAACTGGTCTATTTGGATCATGGATCTATATATGGTAAAAATACGAAAAGTTAGAAAATAATTATAGTTTTTAAACAACTAGATTTTGGTTTGAGTTTATATTAACTCTTACAAAATCTCTGAACCAATTGCTAAACTAAGTATGAACAGCATTGTACCCTCTCAACCCCACAAACCAACTGTCCGACACATTTAAGACTTTTATTAGTTACATATTATGATAGATTTATTCATAAAACTCAATGATATCATTCTAAACTTACTTATAATATGGTTGAACTTCTGGGCAATTAAGCAACAAATTTATTATTCTTACTCATTTAAAAAAGTTATGAAATATTATCATTTTTAGTAAATGAGGACAATATACTATCACTACACTGTAAATAAATGGACTTTACTTTTGGCTTAGAATAAAAATTAAATTCATAATCTACACTCATCCACCATATCAGAATTAAGTCCAATTATCACTCTTATTGTCAGTCAAAACTAGAGTAACTTTTTACGCCCCTAAACAATCAGAAAGCATTCAAAAGCTTTTTAATTGCAAAGATGATCAAAATATATACAGAAAAAAAATATATTAATAAATAAGAGGGAATTACATTGACAAGAGAATCAAATTGACGGACAAAATCTTTATTCCTCCTAATCCATCTCTTATAAGCCTCCATAGCACCAGAATTCCTCCCAAAAAAAAATGAAACACTGCCCTAGTTTTGAGATTTAGGGCAGAAATAATTCGAAAATGGAGAGAAAAAACTCGCCGAGATAAAGTTGCATGAAGGTCTTAGTAGGGTTTTGCTCTTTTTCCCAATTATTAAAATGGCAACGGCACTGATCAAGTCACAGCCACTGCATTATTTCTCTTTACCCAGTTGAAATGGGGCCAAAAAAGACACACTAACACCAACCACCGCTTCCGCCGCTGCGAGTCTCCTTCGTCTACTGCCGATAACCACCTCAATACACCCCAAACCACCGATTTGAACGGTGGTTCTGACTCCGAAAAGCTCCCAGTAGAAGAATAAAGACAAGACAAAGACAAACTCCCAGTAGAAGAAGAAGAAGAACGACAAAAATAGAAAAATATGTTGTGGAATTTACGGCCAAGAAAGAGTGTGATGAAGGTGGGGTTAGAGGCTGAAACGGCGCCGTTAAGAAAGAGGTAAATCACCCAATAATCTTAATTATCAAATGCTTTAATTATGTGTTGTGGAATTTATGTGTAATATTTAAGTTTCTGAAAATATTTAATTCTGAAAATATTATGCCCATAATTGTAATTTTTTCAAGCAAATGTAGTAATTAGCAAGATGTGATTAATTATTTTATTAATCCCTCCCATCCACTTTAATTTAGTTTTTAGATGTTTTAACATATATTAAGAAATTCATCTTTTAGCATTAATTAACAATAAAATTGACCATGAAATATAAATATTCCCGATAAGTGTAATTCATCTTTTAGCATTAAATAATAATGAAATTACTATTAATAATTTAAAATAAATCATAAGCTAATATAATTATTAATTTACAAGCTAATTACTACTAAATCACTTTTATGTAGTTAAGTATAAATTAATAGTCTAATCAATCACTAATATTACTTAAGAATACTGCTAATATACTTCTACTTAGTAGAATTTTCAATGTATAGGCTAATCGATCACTATTTTTTCTTACATGTATTACTAATACATTTCTACTTAGTGTAATTCTCAATGTATAAGCTAATCAATCAGTAATAGTTCTTAAGAATACTATTAATACATTTCTACTTGATTAGTATAATTATTAATACATGGGCTAATCAATCACTAATATTACTTAAGGATACCACTAATACGTATCTACTTTTTGTAATTATCAATTTATAAGCTAATTAATCGCTAACATTTCTTACTGATATTGCTAATACACTTCTGCTTAGTATAATTCTCAGTGTATAAGCTAATCAATTAGTAATAGTTCTTAAGACTATTACTGATAAACTTTTACTTAATCAGTGTAATTACTAATAGATAGACTAATCAATTATTAATATTACTTAAGCATACCACTAATATGCATCTACTTTATATAGTTATCAATTTATAAGCTAATTAATCGCTAACATTTCTTACTAATACGCTTCTATTTAGTGTAATTCTTAATGCATAAGCTAATCAGTCAGTAATAGTTTTTAAGGTACACTTCTACTTAATTAGTATAATTATCAATGTATAGGCTAATGAATCACTAGCATTACTTAAGGATACCACTAATATTACGTAAGGATACCACTAATAAACCTCTACTTACTTTAATTATCAAACTAAAGATAAACAATCACAAACATTTCTCACAAATAACGTTAATACACTTCCATTTAGTGTATAATTATTAATATATCGGCTAATCAATCAATAACGATATTTATATAAGGATGCCACTAGTTCACTAATACTTAGTATTATTATCAATGTATATAGGTTAATCAATCACCAACATTACTTACATATATATTATTAATACAATTATACTTCGTGTAATTATCAATCTACAAGCTAAATACAACTAATACACTTTTGCTTAGTATATTATCAATGTGTATGATAATCAATTATTAATGTTACTTAAGGACACCATTAATACACTTCTACTTACAGTAATTATTAATTTATAAGATAAACCATCACTAATATTTCTTACGAAAACGACTAATACACTTCTTCTTAGTGTGTAATTATTAATGTATAGGTTAAAATTCACTTTTACTTTGTGTAATTATAAATTACTAAGCTAATTACCACTAATATATTTTAAGTAGTGTATTACCTCCACTTAGTGTAAATTTCAATAAATAGGCTAATCAACGACTAAGATAATTAAGTAAATACTTACCGAGGGACTTACCGACGGCCTCCTTCGGTATTTTATAATAAAAAATATAAAATAATTATCTATAAGATTATATATTTAAGTTACCGACGGAAGTCCATCGGTACTGTAAGAACAAAATTCAAAATATTATGTAAATGCAGCAGGATTGAGTACGTCGATAACTTTATTTTTTAAATTTTATTTTTAAAAGAAACCGAGAGACATTGTCGGTACCTAAAAAAATAATTCAAAAATATAAATACAAAATGTTCTGAGGGAGCCCGTCAGTAAATTACCGACGGAGTGCATCGGTACCACAAATTAAATTTTGACCGGTCAAAGTATCATTATTTACCAAGAGTTGTCCGTCGGTTATATTTTTTTTAAAAAAAATAGAAATTAAAAATTTCAAAAGTATCGAGGGACTCCGTCGGAAAGTCCTTCGGAATAGCGTCGGAAAAAAGTCTATCGATATTGCTGTGTCGGTAAATAATTATTTTTTAGTAGTGATATAGATGCCCCATGCGCAAGAATAACACGCACAAATATAAAAATAATCCAAAATATCCTTTAAAGAAAAGAGGAGCAAATTAGCATTCTATAGTGAGGAAATATGCTAATTATTTCTGCTATTTTGTTCTTGTTAATTTTTGCACATGAATTGGAAGAGCAGTTAATATTGGTTAGTTGGAAGTGGACTAGATTTTAATATTTGGACACAACTTTTGGAGAAAATGATGTCTAAGAGCCTGTTTGGATAGGCTTAAAAGCTGGTCAAATCAGCTTTTAAACAGTTTTTAACTTGTGAAAGTGTTTGACAATCAAAAAATGAGCTTAAAAAAGTTAAAATCTGCTTTAAAAAAGCCAAAACCAATAAGTTGGAAAATCAACTTTTTCTAAATTGGCTTAAAAGCCATATTGCTTTGACCAAAGATATTACATTCTTATCCCTTATAAATTTTTTTAATCCCGAAATTACCCCTAAGTAAAAACCCTACAACATACTTTTTTTTTCTCTCCATTCTCCAATATTTTTAAATAATGTTTGATACATTCCAATATTTTGTAAATATTGTTCTTTTGGCTTCTTTTTTTGGTTCCATAACATTTAATTTTTTTGGTCGTTGAATCCTTCCTTTTTTTAAATTGGTGTAACTATATTCTAAAATCAAATCATTCAATGAATTTACGTGTTACCGCTGAATTTGAAGCTATGAACGGAAAATATAATATTATAGTCATCATCTTCTTTATAATGTTAACAACTTTAAGGATATTTCAGTCATTTTAACAAGAAAAAATGCTTACCAGTACTTGTTTACCAAACACTTCATCAGCTTGTTTTAAGTTTCAGCACTTTTATCCAAACACATAACTGCTTATTTATAAAATAAATTCCAACACTTATAAAATGTTTTTAAGAACTTAACTTAAAAGCAACTTTTTTTAAGCCAATCCAAATGAACCCTAAGTCTAACCAAGAAAGCTGTGGAGTAATGGACTTTTGCTTTTATTTTTTCTTGTCCAAAATAAAAACTACAAGCTCAGGTTTAATGAACTTTGTTGACTAAAGGATTTAATAAATTCGAAATCACAATCTCGAGGAGATCTTGAGTAATCTAGGAACAATTAACCAGATTTTTGTTAAAAGAAAAATTCTATTCACTAAATCAAAGTGAATTGGAAAAAAAAAAAACACTATCATCAAAAATTATAATTGTAACGACCCGACCGGTCGTTTTGAGTATTACAACCTTGCTTCCCCCATTACTGTTAAAATTGGGCTTTACAGTTGTTGTGTGACTTGTCGGGGCAATTGGTTCGGGTCCAGTGAGATTTTGGAATGAATTGGAACATCTAGTTCCAAGGTTTAAAGTTTAAGTTAAAAATAATGACCGGATGTTGACTTATGTGTAAACGATCTCGGATTCGAATTTTGATGATTTCAATAGCTCCGTATGGTGATTTTGGACTTAGGAGCGTGTCCGGAAAATTATTTGGAGGTCCGTAATGGAATTAGGCTTGAAATGCCGAAAGTTGAATTTTTTGGAAGGTTGACCGGGGTTTTACTTTTTGATATCGAGGTCGGAATCATATTTTTGAAATTGGAACAGCTTTGTTATTCAATTTATGACTTGTACGCAAAATTTGAGTTCATTCCGGATTGATTTGCTATGTTTCGGCATTGAACCTAGAATGTTCGATGTCGATTTTTTAAGAATATGTGGTATCATATCAAGCAAATGAGCTCCAAATTTAATTTTAATTGAAGTATTAGATCCGTATTGAAATTACGGAGCCATAGCAAAAAGAATCATTAAATTCGGACATCGTATGAGAGAGTTATGCCTATTTTCGTGTCTGGAACGATTTTTCCGTCGCCGCGAGCGCCCAGGGTAGCGTGGGGTGCTAGCCATGGCGCTGGGAATTTTGGGATACTGGAAACTGCGCCATAGGCAGCGCCCCACGCTACCTGTGACGTCCGAAATAGCTGAGGGTCTATAAAATGGGGTTCTTGCCATTTTTACTCATTTTTGAGTTTATGGAGCTCGGTTTAGGCGATTTTTGGGCGATTTTTACGGGAAAACATTGGGGTAAGTGTTCCTTATCCTATATTGATTATATTTCATGATTCCATACTCATTTACATCATGAATCCATGAATTTATGGGAAAAAAAATCAGATTTTTATAAAATCTTCCAAAAATGTAAAATGAAGATTTGAAGGTCAATCCGATGTCGGAATTTGATAATTTTTATATGGTTGGACTCGTATCGGAACGGGTGTTTGGATTTTATAACTTTTGTCGGGTTCCGAGATGTGGGTCCCACGGGCAATTTTTGAACTAAATTTCGGATTTTTATGAAAAATTAGCATTTTCATATTGAATTGATTCCTATACCTCGTGTTGATTGTATCGAATTATTTTGACTAAGATTCGAGGTGTTCGGAGGCCGAATCACGAGGAAAAGGTTTATTGGATTAAAGAATTTGTTTGGATTGAGGTAAGTAACTCTTCTAATCTTGGAGTCGAGGGTATGAACCCTGAATATATGTATTTTGTGAATTGTTGGGAGGTGACGCCCATGCTAGGTGACGGGCGTGTGGGCGTGCACTATAGAAATTGTGAAATAATTATTTATGTGGAATGTTATAGTTAAATAACCTTGGTATTTTCCATGCGATTTTATGTGTTAAAGAAATTGAGCTGAAAAGCATATTACAAATCATGTTGAGGCTATGTGCCAGTATTATTGGGACCCACAGAGGTCATATTGTTGTGAATTATTGTGTTAAATTGAAAAGTCATACTCAGTCATATTCATTTCATTGCATATCATAACTCAGTTTTATGACTCTATTTTGATGCATAAAAATATTTTGGGCCGAATGCCCCATTTTACTGAAATGCCCAAGTGGCTTGAGAGGTTTATGACTGAGTGAAGCCGAAGACCTAATTTATAAGGATGAGTGTGGATCGGGGCTGCCCGCCTGCAGCATACCTGAGTGAGGCCGAGGGCTTGAATTGTGAGGATGAGTGTGGATCGGGGCTGCCCGCCTGCAACATACTTTATTATTATCGCACGTGAGTTGTCCGTGCAGATTATAGCGCTTGGGATGAAGGATCCCCTCCGGAGTCTGTACACACTCCCAGTGAGCACAGGTACCTACTGAGTGCGAGTGCCGAGTGTTGAGTGACTGGGAGGCATGAGTGATTGTGAGGTATGCTCGAGTGGCAAGAGTGATTGTGAGGTATGCCCGAGTGGCAAGAGTGATTGTGAGGTATGCCCAAGTAGCACGAGTGACTGTGAGGTTTGCCCGAGGGGCTGTATATGAGTGATGTTCTGCCCGAGGGGCTGTTTATGATTTTATCAATGAATTGCATCGCATTGGCATGCACACATGACATACAAGCATAGAGATGTATTTTTTCCTCATGCTGTACAACATCACATCATTCATGATTTCTCACACATTTTTGACAGATGGGCATAGTGATGCATTTATTTTACATGGGTTATCCGGAAGGAAAATGAAACATCTTATTTATTATTGACAAGGTTTTGGGAGAAATTTAATGTTTTTAAACTATTTATATTATTAGAAACTTTGGCAAACGATTTGGGTTTTCATTGAGATATTTGAAAGGAAGAACTATAATTTTTGAAATCATTATTTGCCTGAGTATTTTATCCCTGAATTATTTCTGGTATTATTTGCTTTATGTTGTTATGGATTGTTGTGTACTATTGGTTGTGGACCCGACCTTGGTAGAAGCTCGTCACCACTTTTAACCTACGGCTAGGTTTGTTACTTACTCAGTACATGGGGTCGGTTGTACTGATACTACACTTCTGCACATTGCGTGCAGCTGTTGGTTGCTGTTGTTGCTGTGCTCGCTGGTTGCGGGACTTGAAGATGTACATGCGTTCCTGTTGTAGTTGCCTCTTGTTCAGGGTAGCCTTAGATTTATAAAAGCTCTGTTTATGTATTATTCAAACAGACTATGTATTTATTTTATTTCCGCTTTGTATACTCTATTCTTAGAAGCTCATGATTTGTACTACTAGTTCTTGGGGAGATGTATCAGTTTTAGATAATTTCTTTTAATTAATTTCATTGAAATTGGATAGTTGGAAATTGACTTACCTAACGGGTTGGGTTAGGTGTCATCACGACTAGTGGAATTTTGAATCATGACAATAATATAACTATGATAAATCTTACTGAAAAACTGAGTACAGGTAAATTTTTACCCTTCGTCTATGTCAAGTACCAGGGACTAAATGGAGTCATTTGCAAGAATACAAATCAAATTCATTTTACGTTTGGACTTGCTACTTTACGGGGTTTTCCTTGAAATCCAATAAAACATAGTAATAATTAACAAGTAAATCGAAAATAGAAGATGATTTAAAAGGAAAAATTACTAGACTGGGAATTGATATCATCTAAATAAAGAACTGAGACACAAAGTTTAAAATTACAGTCAGACCTCTCTATAACAGCGTCAATATATAATAATACTTCACTATAAAAGTCATATTTTTTCCGAACCAATTTTCATGTTATGTTATAATATATGTTCTCCATAACAGCAATTCGCTACAGTCGGACATCTCTATAACAACACTTCACTATAAAAGCCATATTTTTTTCGGAACCAATTTTCATGTTATGTTATAATATGCATTCTCTATAATAACAATTTGCTATAACATCCAAAAATATTCGAAACAAACGAGGTTATTATAGAGAAGTTTGACTGTACTATGAAGATTACGGGGAAATAAAGATAATAACGAGTAAAAAACAAAACTTAGTTAGGTAACAAAATTTAATTAAAGCTCGCAATTTATATAATGAAAATCATTTTGAGCACGTTTAAATTCAACTTTATCTTGTTTCTATTTAGGTATTTCAAAATTTTCAATTTTCTACATAGTTACTCACGAGCAACTGTTAATACAGTTAAATTAGAGCTATTAACAGGTGAAAAAAAAATTAAAACATGCCTCAATAAATAAAGTTTTATTAAATATGACATGTCCCAGCCACTTAGAGAGTTGCCGCATGGCAATCATCAAGTCAAATTCTACCAAATCTGTCACTTTCTATTTATTGCTAGCAAATCTAGGACAGAGAGGTCCTTTTTTTTTTGAATCCCAAATAGGTGAGTAGGACAATTTTTATTATTATACAAATCTAATATAGAAAATATTTACTTAGACTACAACAAAGTTAATTATGGGATATAAAGTTTGATACGAGTAGTAACATATTATGATCGATTAAATTAAATTGAGAGTGTAAAAAATTACTATTAAACTGTTAATTGCAATTTTATTCTGAAAAAATATTGCAAAATTTGCTACTAAGGGTATCAGGCTTAAAATCAACCTGGATATAGAGTTGTCTTTTATAAAAAGCCTTTTATCCTAAGTGGAACTTCTCAATGTAAATAAAAAGAAATATCAGTCTTAACTATTTGCATATGCAAAAATATAAATCAGTCAAAGTATTTTTTTATTATTTTAATTTTTTATGGGTAGTTGAAAGTTGGGGACTTTTTGGTGCGGTATGGAGGGCTTGTCTTCTTCCCCCTCTCTTCTCACATCTTAAATAGGAAAAGAAGAACCCATGCATATATAAATATTTGAATGTCTCCTTTTTGTATTTTATTTACATATATACATATATAAGCCAAATTAACTTCCGAGAATTTGCTTCGCGATCTGTAAGTTAATTTAGTTTGTTCAATAATATTTCGTTTTTCCCCTATTAATCTGATTCTTTAAATTGAAGCAACAATTTCCCCAATTTTGTTTGTTTTTTTCCTTTATGGGTATCTTAAGAAAATCCTAGATCTTGTTGTATTTTTGTTTTCTTTGATTAAATTAAAAAAGCATTTTTTTGGATCTCAACATTTGGGTTTTTTATTTTATTTAATTGGGACTTGAATTAGAGAAATTTGTTGGGTTTAGGGTTAGGGTTAGGGTTAGGGGGAGTAAATGGCTTCAAATCCTCCATTTATGGTGGAGGATCAAACAGATGAAGATTTCTTTGATAAATTGGTGAATGATGATGATGATGCCATTGATTTTAAGGTAACTGCATCGGTGTCGGTTGATGGGAATGAATCTGATGAGGCTAAAGCATTTGCTAATCTTAGTATCAGTGATGATGTTAATGCTAATGCTCGATTGGAAAATTTAGGTGGAGTTAAAAAGGAAGGAACTTGGGATGATAAAACAGTTGATAGTGATGTTAAACCGCCTTTGGTGATAAAGGGAGGGGATGGAGAGAAGAGTAGTGGCTCCTTAGTGTCATTGACTTCGGGCGGATTAGATAGTTTGCTTGAGTCAAGCAATGGTGATTTGGAGACTGAGGTAACTACTGATTTTTCGGAAAGTCATACTAGTGGATCCGTTAATCCTGATGTAAAGGAGGAGGAGGAAAATCACGCTAGTGGATCCGCCAATCCTGGTATAAAGGAGGTTGACTGGAGTGTGTTTCATTCTAATCCAGCTACAGATGGTGATACAGAGGTTTTTGGATCTTACTCTGACTTTTTCAGTGAATTGGGGAATAATAATACTGGAGTTGTTATAGGGAACACAGGGGAGAATCAAAATGTGGGGTCAAATGTTGTATCAGCTGATCAAATTAATGAATCCGCGAATTTCGACAATTCTAGTTTGTACATGCAGCAGAATCAAGATGGTTTTGGCTATAATGCGACTCCAGAACAAGTTGCAGGCGGGGAAGATCAAAATAACAGTCAATATTGGGAGAATCTTTATCCAGGATGGAAGTTTGATGTAAATACTGGGCAGTGGTATCTGGTCTCTAGTTGTGACTCAACAGCCAATGTACAAGATAATTCTGCTGCTGACTGGACTGTTTCTAATGGAAAGTCAGAAGTCTCTTACTTACAGCAAGCTTCTCAGTCTGTTGCTGGGACTGTAGCCGAGAGCGGGACCACTGAAAGTGTCAATAATTGGAATCAGGTTCACCAGGTAAGTGATGCGACTGAGAATGCAGCGAATTGGAACCACCAAGTTTCTCAGGCAAGTGATGTGAACGGGGTAGTGACAGGCTGGAATCAGGTGTCTCAGTCGCGTGATGGAGGTGGGCTTACGACTGAGTGGAATCAAGCTTCAGAAGTAAACAATGGATACCCTTCGCATATGGTTTTTGATCCTCAATACCCCGGTTGGTACTATGATACCATTGCCATGGAGTGGTGCTCTCTCGACACATATACTTCATCTACTCAATCAACTATTCAAGGTGAGAGCCAGCTGAATCAGAATGATTGGGTATCATCTGAAGATTTTTCTCCCAATCACGATCAAAGTATTTATGGTGCATATGGGCAGAATGAGAATAGTAGATCCATAGGATTTGGCAGTGGAGGGCATGATTACAATGGGTCTTTTGGTAAATACAATCAGCAAAACTCAAATGTGTGGCAAACTGAAAATGTTGCCAAGAGTGAACCTGTGTCAGAATATAGGGGGAACCAGCCATTGGAGAATCACTACAGCCAAGAGATTTCTGCTAGCAGCCATGTTAGTCCGCAAATGTCTAATCAGTATGAGGGAACAATTTCATACCATGGGAAATCAAATCAAACTCAGGGTAATTTCTCAGCAACAGCTGGGTCACAGGGCTTTAATCAGCAATTTAGTCAGCCGACAATGCAGCAAAACGAGCAGAAGCATCTCTCAAGTGATTATTACGGAAGTCAAAATACAGTCAATTATTCCCCACAAGCATTTCAGAACACCCAGCAATATCCTTATGCTCCTACCGCAGGAAGATCATCTGCTGGTCGTCCTCCTCATGCTTTGGTCACCTTTGGTTTTGGTGGAAAGCTGATCGTGATGAAAGATAATAGCTCTTATGATAGCTCATCCTTTGGCAGCCAGGTTAGACTCGAACGTATATTTCTCCTTTCTTTTCACTATTTTTGAAGTGCAAAACTCTTACTAATTGCTGAAAGTGTTTGTGCGTTCTCTATGAAGAATCCTGTTGGAGGTTCCATATCTGTGCTTAACTTGATGGATGTGATGTCAGAGAGAATCGACAGTTCAAGTCTTGCAACTGGGGCATGTGACTATATCCAAACTCTCTGCCGAAATACATTCCCTGGTCCTTTGGTTGGTGGAAATGCTGGTATTAAGGAGTTGAATAAATGGATTGACGAGAAGATTGCAAACCCTTTATTCCCTGACGTGGATTACAGGAAAGGGGAAGTTTTGAGGTTGCTTCTGTCATTGCTGAAAATAGCATGTCAATACTATGGGAAACTTCGATCCCCATTTGGTACTGATACTTTGTTGAAGGTAAAGTGGAAATGAATTTTTCTCATAACATGCATGTAATTAGCTATAAATGCTGTCATGCTTTATTTTCTAAACTATCAACCTAAAAAAGGAATTGTACATACTAGCAGCATGTTAATGTGTAAGTCCTGTCCCTGAAGTAATGAAGGCATTCGGTGGGACCGCAAAGAAAGTTCCTGAGAAATATTCCACCTGCCACAATTTGGAACCTACCTTGACATTCATACAGTCTAAAAGTAATATGTTTGTATCGATTATTATATCGAGTTTAAAATAATAACTTGAAATACGAAAAGTAGAGAAGTTGGTAATGTCACATGAAATTTGAAATTACATAAAGCAGAACATAGTTTTTGTTTGTTTGAAATGTGCCATTTCAGGAAAGAGATCAACATTTTGGACATATTAAAACAGAAAGCCGGCAAACAAATGCGGAACAAGAGAGTAATAACAAAGAAATATTTCTTTAGGCCTTCAGCTCTGCTCTTTGAGCAAAATTGTGAAGCAGGCTGCATGTGTGCTGGGAAAGAAGAGCTTAGGGGACAAATTGTTGCGAGACAAAGCATATCTTGCAGAGTGTAATGATTTGCACTACTTTGCGATGCAAGATGCAAGATGCAAGATGCAAGATGCAAGATGCAAGAGAACTTTACTTTTTCTAGTTTGTGTCTACTTTGATGATTAGGTGAAAGCAAACTTTAGGAATAGAGGACTTCATTTTATTAACCTATGCTCTATTTGGTGATTTCCACTGCTGGAAGATGTGACATCTCATTTGTTCTAAATCTTTTTTCATTCTTTGTTTCTGCAGCCATGTCTTTATATTATGGAACTTACAGTTTCAACTTACCAGTTGCTATTACTAAATTGGTTTGGTAATTTGAGCAGGAAGATGCTCCAGAAACAGCAGTTGCCAAATTGTTTGCATCTCTGAAGAGGAATGGTACACAATTCAGCCAATATGGCACTGTTGCCCAGTGCTTGCAGCAATTGCCTTCTGAAGGACAGTTGCGGGTAATTCTTTTATATCTTTATTTCCTAGTTGCTAAGTTGATTATTTGCTTGATCAGCTAATATTTTTGGACATGCTTTAGACTACTGCTGCTGAAGTTCAAAGTCTTCTAGTTTCTGGAAGAAAGAAAGAAGCATTGCAATGTGCACAAGAGGGTCAGTTATGGGGTCCAGCTCTTGTTCTCGCTGCACAACTTGGTGATCAGGTTTGTCCGGTTCTCCACAATCCAGCCTCTTCATTTTATTCCTCTTTGTACTAATGCATTATCGTTTTACGGACAATTGTAGTTTTATGTCGAAACTGTGAAGCAAATGGCACTCCTACAATTAACAGCAGGATCACCTTTGCGGACACTCTGCCTACTAATTGCAGGTCAACCAGCTGTTGTCTTTAATGCAGAATCTACAGCTCCAAGTGGCATGCCCATTGCCGCAAATGTCGCTCAACAGCCTGCTCAGGTGTGTGTTTATAGCTCTATTACAGCTGTTATTTTCTTGGCTTGCTGGCTTTACCTTTCAGCTTCAACATATTTTTACATGATTTTCCTGAGCCCCTGGAATGGGATCCTAGTAAGATATATATTTTTTAGTAGGTTGGGATCCTGGTAAATATATATATTCAAGTATCTCGCTTTAACTAGATTCTACTCCAAAATCAATACAATTACAGAATAAAGAGACATAACAGTTATTTGACTTTTTAAAGTTGAAAACATGCATATAAAGTTAGTTTAGAGAGCATTCCAGATCATAACAAGACATTATTAGTGATAGTCAAGTGGAACCACAAGTATGTGTTTTGACTTATCAGTTCCGCGGAAGAGTTCCACTCTTTTGAGGTTAAACAGTTATTTACCGCCTTTTTGAGGATAGGGTGTTTTTGTCAGAGGTGTAAAACTATTTGCATAACCCTTACATTTCTGTAGTAAAATACAGATGATATGTAGATCACTTTTTTCTTCTTCGGCATTTTGTGAAAATATTCTATTTTTGTTATTTCCCTTTAGTTTATTAATCTATTAAAGATTTAGTGAATACTTTGCTGGGAATATTAGCTTGTTTTGATTATTCTTCTATTTATCTTAGTTTGGGGCTAATGTCATGCTTGACGATTGGGAGGAGAATTTGGCTGTGATCACTGCAAATAGAACAAAGGATGATGAATTGGTGCTTGTTCATCTTGGCGATTGTTTGTGGAAAGAGAGAAGTGATGTATGTATTCTGCTTCATATTCATATTCTCATTCTTTAGAATATCTCCTATGCTGTGTCTGTATGCTTCATACTTTAATATTGTGATTCAGATTGTTGCTGCACACATTTGTTATCTGGTGGCAGAAGCAAACATTGAACCATATTCAGACAGTGCAAGATTGTGTCTTGTTGGCGCTGATCACTGGAAATTCCCCCGAACTTATGCTAGTCCAGAGGCTATTCAGGTCCTATTCATTTGCCTTTCATAAAGAAGAAAAATGAAACATTCTTTTGCTGCTTCTATCTGTTTGCTCTGTGCTACTGCTGCATTAGTGGAGTAATGCAAGTGAATATGCTGACTGATGAAATACTGTGTTGACAGAGGACTGAGATATATGAATACTCAAAGGTGCTTGGAAACTCTCAATTTATTCTTCCTCCTTTTCAACCTTACAAGCTTTTATATGCACACATGTTGGCTGAAGTTGGGAGAACGCCAGATGCGTTGAAGTATGTATCCAAGATTTTACTTCTACTTTAAATTTTTTGGAAATCCTTACTGCTGGTGGCTTATCATTTCTAATTTTTAGGTATTGTCAAGCATTATCTAAATCGCTTAAAACTGGCCGAGCTCCTGAGATAGAAACATTGAGACAATTAGTGTCGTCTCTTGAAGAAAGGATCAAAACACACCAAGAGGTAGCCCTTGATACACTTACCTTTGTAATATGATGGTCCACAGATAATTATAGTGGGAACTTTCTGCATGCAGGGAGGGTTTGCCACTAATTTGGCTCCTGCAAAGTTGGTTGGTAAATTGCTTAACCTTTTTGATAGCACTGCTCACCGTGTGGTTGGGGGCTTACCACCGCCGGTTCCTTCAACAACAAGCGGCAGTCCACAAGGGAATGAACATCATTATCAGTCTGCGGGACCTAGAGTCTCAAATAGTCAATCGACAATGGCGATGTCATCTTTGATGCCTTCAGCATCCATGGAGAAAATAAGTGAATGGGCAGCTGACAACAATAGAATGACGATGCACAATAGAAGTGTTTCAGAGCCCGACTTTGGAAGAACTCCTAGACAGGTATGTAATGGTATTACCCTGTGGCTAATTGGGCTTGATCTGTCTGGTCTTAAAAAAAGATGAATTTTTTGTTCAATTTGTATAGGATCATGTCGACTCATCAAAGGAAGCAAGCTCAAGTAACAAACCAGGTAATTCATCAGCAGCTGCAGGTAGATCACGCTTTGGTCGCTTTAGTTTTGGCTCTCAGCTTCTCCAAAAAACGGTTGGATTAGTCCTTAAACCCCGACAAGGTCGTCAGGTACATTATTTTTTCATGAGGTTTCGCTCTGTTATTTTCTACATTGTGATCCTCTGGATTTGTGTTTCACACTTATTTCCATTTGTTATGATCCATTTTAGGCCAAACTGGGTGAAACAAATAAATTTTATTATGATGAAAAACTTAAAAGATGGGTTGAAGAAGGTGCTGCGCCTCCTGCTGAGGAACCAGCTCTTGCACCACCACCAACCACTGCTGTTTTCCAGAGCGGGGCACCCGATTATAACTTGAATAGTGTACTAAAAAGTGAAGGTTCTATTAGTAACGGAAGTCCAGACATGAAGAGTCCACCTTCTGCTGATAATGGTTCAGGAATCCCACCACTTCCACCGGCCACTAACCAATTCTCAGCACGCAGTCGGATGGGTGTTCGGTCAAGGCAAGTGATATTGGCGTGTTCCTTTATAGAAATATATCGGATGATTCAATGTTTCAGTAGGATATATGACCATTGGGAACATACTATTGTTGAAGTAATAACAAGGGGCCAGCTGATTTTTTTTGGTGGCTTAGGTTAACTGTGAGTCTGCTCTTTGGTTACCTTGGTGTTCGGATCCTGGATACACCTTTATCCTGTTAAAATGACGCACTTTGACTGCACGAAGAATAAAGTATTTTGCTTTAATAGCTTATTAATATTAAGTTAGAAAAAGAACATGATTAAAATTTAGTTTGGATTTAAAAAAAAGTAAGTTGCTTTGTGAAGAGTTGTCTTAGTTTAAATTGTTGGAGGGAGACAGCTTTGTCATGGAAGGAAAGAAGTAAGGATTTTGGGACGAACAGACAAGGAATTGTTCTGGTCAGAAGGAGTATAGAGTGTCTACTTGGACTAATTACTTGATGATGTCCTTCCTGGCAGATCAAAATTATAAAATACATAATTCGATTTAACAAGGAGCAGACAAAGCGCTTCCTTCTCAAAAAAAGCAGCAGACAAAGCGCTACCTTCTCAAAAAAAGCAGCAGACAAAGCTTTATAATCTTTTGGTTTTACATCTGAAGATATATGTTAGGTTATTGCAGCTATCTGTTCCTAGTGATTTGTTCCTGAAAATGATGAGGAAACTATTAGTTTAGATGTTTTTGCATCCAGCTTCTTTATTTCATTGACTGTGTAATTGGTTTTAATCTACAAATATGGACATAGGCGATGAAAGCTAGTATTTCTAGGAGGTAAAAGTGCATATAGTGTTTCCTGCTGTGACTCAACTAGAGAAAGCTGACCTACTATTCTCATCCCTCTTTTGGCAGGTATGTCGACACATTCAATAAAGGTGGAGGTAATCCAACAAATCTTTTCCAATCGCCTTCTGTTCCTTCCATGAAACCTGCTACTGGAAATGCAAAGTTCTTTGTTCCTACGCCAATGTCCCCTGTTGAACAAACAGTTGACAGTCATTCCAATGAGCAACAGACTTCAGGAAATAGTGAAAATCATTCAATCTCTGCTGTGAATGGGTCATTCCAGTCTCCTGCACCTCCATCAACCATGCTTATGCAGAGATTTCCAAGCATGGACAGCATCTCTAAGAAGGGGGTAACTACTGGACCTAGCCCCCTGTCAAGTCAGTCACGGAGAACTGCATCATGGAGCGGAGGCATTTCTGATGCTTTCACCCCAAATAAATCTGAAGTAAAACCACTTGGTGAGGTATTGGGTATGCCTCCATCATCATTCATGCCTAGTGATGCTAATTTGATGCACTCCTCGATGAATGGTGGTAGATTTGGTGAAGATCTACATGAAGTAGAACTGTGACACAATAAAGATGTACATATTAATTTTTGGTTGTTGTCTTGGTTCTCTCCACTCTCGGGACACAATGCTGCTCAAGATCGTCGACCATTTGTTGGTAAGGCCGTAAGGGGTTTAAGTGTGGTCAAAGGAAGCTGGAACACACTTCTCACCAACCCTTCAATTACTTCTCCTTTTTGTAAGATCAGTTATGTGTTGAAAGCCATTACATACTTAGCTGTTTACTTTTAGGCATAGGTCGTTATTTTTGTCTTTTCTGTTTCTGTTTTCGCCTCTCCAAAAGGTTCAATACCTGCTGTTTGAGAGTCTTGTCATATTATATTACAAGGAAAATGGCATGAGATACATTGTATAGTTGATTTGTTCATTTATAGAGAAAGGAATGTCCATCCTATTAGTTTAAATAGGAAGACCATCTCTGCGGGAGAAAGTGTAGCAAAGAAGAATGTTAGAACTCCATTTCCAGTATTGATTGGACAAATAAAATGCCTTGTACTTTTTCTCCCAGTGGACACTGCATGTCTCTATTTCCTGGTTACTTTCGTTATCATTAGTCACATTTTTGTTAAAATTAAAGATCAGTGCTTTTATAGTTCCCTTTTTTCCTGTTTGGTTAAATGAGCATTATTCCATCGTGTAGGGGTAAGGTCTGTGTACACTACCCTTCCTGACCCCATTTGTGGGATTAAACCTGATTTGTTGTGGATAAAAGAGCAGTACTAATATACTAAATCAAAATACTAATATACCTTTAATTTGAAAAAGTCTACTAAAGCTTACAATCTAATGATACTGGGAAAGATCATTCATTCAATGTGGCCTGAATTTTCACTTTCCCCTTCCCCTTCTCCTGATCTCCTATGTCACTGTAGAAGAATACTTTCAAACAATCATACAATATTTGTATAACAGAATCGACAGACTGAACAGATTTAAAGTCTGATCTCCTAGATTCAAAAATACGAGAATAAGTAGTGACTTCTTTTAATATTAATTATCCAGAGAGTTTGCTTCCCAAGTTGATGTATTTATAGCAAATCCTACGACAATGTTAATTCTCGGAATTTCACTTGCTGCATATGATCACTAACTTAGGAATTCTGTTAGGAGATAAATGTAGCACCAAAGTTACATTTGTGCCGCATCTAGGTCAACTAATTTATGACAACCTTTTCTGGAGTGCAAAAGAATTAAACGCCCAAGGCAACCAGCATCATAACCCCTATAGTTTTAACCCCCTCCCCCCTCCCTCCATTTCTCCAAAATAAACAGCATAATAAAGGTGTCATGTTACTATTAGAGGAAAGCTTCTACCCAATGGAATCCTGAAAGCAGTCATCACAAAACTGCATCCTAGGGAAGAAAAACTGCTAAACTGTCATCCGAGAGAAGAAATCCATAATCTGCAGAACCTTGTCTGTTGGGCTTACGAGAAGATTTAACTCTCTATAATTGCCAGCATTATGAAAATTATATCACTCATCATTTGATGAAAAGCTTCTCAAAGCATCTTCTGTTGAAAAACTGAAAAGTAGCAATTATACCATGATATTCAGTATTTCCAAATTTCATGCCAAAGCTCAAACTTCACTAGTCTAGACAAAGATATAATTTAACCCCAAATAAGAACACCCTGATTCAATTGTCTTTACAGCATAAACAGTACCATAGTCAGATTCAGAGTTTCTCTTGATCTTTCTACATCTCCAAACATAACCAGACTGATTCATCGCAGTGAACGAGGACACCACCCACTCGCATCCTGAAAGTTATGAAGTGCTAATTTAATTAAACGCATCTAAGTAAAGAAAAGCTACAAAACCTTGTATAAAAATCAATCATCTGCCACCCTATCCAACATTTTCTCCATTCCAAATATTGACTTTCAGAACCTCCGTAAATATACCCTTAAAAGAACACATTTATGACGAGAAGGGCACACCCACCTAAAAATGGCAGAGCCAATGCTTTAGGTGAAACAAAATGAAACTCAGTGCTCTCAGCTTGTCAAAAGGGTAAGACAACTCACCACAAGAAAAACTCCAATCTACCCAATTAGTATCGGTTATAGGCTTTCCCATAATCATCACGCCTCTGACGCTGAAAGTCACCATAACTGTCTTGTGGCCTTGATGGATGGTAGTTATCCATAGGGTTTGGATATCTTACCCTTGGTTCCATTGGTATGTTGGGTCCTGAATAATGTGGATTACCTGCTGAGTTCTCATACTCTTGATAACTCTGTTGATTGTAACTGCCAAACCCAGAGGCTGACGCATGCTGTCCTGCCAGCTGTTGCCTCCTCAGAGCATCAAGTTGTAGAAACTCTTCCCATTGCTTTGCATGTTCAACTCTAAGGATGGTCAATTTCTTCATGTAGTTCTCTCTTACTTCTCTGATGGCCTAACATTTGATAAACCAAAACAAGATTATGACTGGAAAATGATTTAGCACATCAGCACTATGGCCTCGGTGAGGGTCTTTCTTCAAAGCAAAATTTGAAATAAAATAATAATCCAAAAATGGAAAAAACAAAAGAAAATATCAAACTTTAGGTACTTCTTCATACCTCTCTATGCTTGTGATTTTCTTCATCTTCTTCCTTATCCCGAATTCTTCCTAGATCTATAGCATCCTTTTGGTAGTGCAATTCAAGATTCTCTAAGGATTGTGGAATGGAGGGGTAGTCAAAGTCACGGTTAGATTTCATGTCAGAACCACGTCTACCAGCATCCCAACCATCAGGCCTGTATACACCCCTGCCCTGACCGTGACCATCGTACGAATTATACGAGTTACTCATATAAGTGGGGCGTGCCGGAGACTTTGACTGGCTTGATCGACCTCTAGCTCCATCATTACCATAAGCTTCACCAAATGAAGAGTGGGTTAAGCACTTCCATTGAAGAACTCTAACAATGATGGCAGCTTTAACATGGCAAAGTATCTTAAAATCTCATAGTGAACCCATCTGAAGCAAACGAGTCTCTACATACTTTCAGTGAAAATTTTCAATGGGGGATAATCCTTTCATTTGAGACCACCACGAATGTTACATCAGAATCGAACAGAATGCTTGAAAAGAACTTACCTCTTGCTGCCACAAAAAGAAAAAGATAAGCAACGCACATTATGAATGAAATTAACTCAACATCAGAACCAGCCTGTGAAGTTCATACTCAAAAAACTTAATTGCCAAAGTTACATGTAGAAGGGAAAAATAAGAAACCAAAATCAGGCTGAAAGGCAAATTGTGCTCTACTTGTCGAAGAGAAAGACTCTTTGGTTTCCTACCTTGTGAACTACCCCTTGCAATTTTGTGAAAACCATCATGACCGCGATCATCCACAACCTTCTCTTGTCTTCCATACCTATGGTGTAACTGTGATGCATTCTGAGGGCTGTGATTGGATCTCTGAGAATCAGAACGTACCATACGAGAGCTAACAGGACTTCTGCGCTCAGGTGACCTTGATCTGGACGCCTGAGAACTAGAAGGACCCTTTTTGTCCGCTTCTTCTTTAATTTTATGTACAGCATCCACTCCTTTTCTTAGGATCAATCTGTCCTTCCCACTAACTATGATAAACTTCTCCTCCATTTTGATTTTGCAGCCAACATCCTTCTCAATTTGATTTATAACTTTCTCACTGAATAAAGCTTTCACATGGCTTTCCCTTGCAGGCACTCTCTCAAAGAAATCTTGAGACTTGCGATTCGCTCCAAGAGTAGATGGACATCCCTATACATGGTTTGTTTAGCACACAACATAAACTTTGACATTTGCATAAGCTCTTCTGTGAGTCTCTGAGAATAAACTTTTGACAGGTATGGAAGGCACACACACTTTTTGTTTTATAGGCAGCCTATTTTATAAAAGTTAAACGGTATTCATATGTTCTTCTGTTTTCACCCAAAATCTTATGGTCAGGATTCCTGGGTTGGCTGACAGAAATGGCATGCAGAAAATTTGCCATAAAAGAAAAGGATTACAGGGACTACCAAAGGGGTTATCCCAGTCGACGCATGAACAGAGGTTAACTTATTTTGCTTTACTTATGCCTTTGGTCAGAAGGATCATAAGCAAAAAAACTGTCAGATGATGTCTACTGCTCTTCCATCCCTCAGTTTTAGTTACCAAGCTACCAGTATATGCAAGAAAGATACCTCATGGGATTTTTAATTTTCCTACTTATCCAAGCCACCCAAAAAAAGGATTTAAAAATTCGTAAGTTAGAGAGGGGGGGGGGGAACAGTAAAATGAGCCAGTTTACATTAAGCCAGCTGGCCCAGTATATCTACAAACAAAAGGAGCTCTTGGTCTAGAAACATCTGATAACTGTGGTTAACTTGACAGAAATGTAAAATGAAATCGATTGCCTTTAATCAGAAAAGAAGGGAGATATAGTAAGGAGCAAAACTGTGATAACAAAAGATACCACCTAGTTCTCTCACCAATTTTTCTCAGGAAAAGAGATGCATCAACATCCTACAGAGAAAGGGTGAGGAACAAAGGATATTATAGATTGAATACAACAACAACCCAGTATAATCTCACTAGTGGGGTCTGGGGAGGGTAATGTGTACGCAGACCTTACCCCTACCCTTGGGTAGAGAGGTTGTTTCCAATAGACCCTCGCCTCCTTCCCTCCAAGAACTCCCCACCTTGCTCTTGGGGTGACTCGAACTCACAACCTCTTGGTTGGAAGTGGAGGGTGCTCACCACTAGAGCAATTATAGATTGAATGGATTGACTAAATGTAGATATTTCCAGTTATCAGTCGTGTGATCCTTAAAATTTCTCTCCCTCCTCAGCCACCCAAAATAGTAGTAACAAGAACACTAATCAGAACCCTAATACAAAGCAGTACCTGGGTAAAGTGGCCTGACTCTCCACATATTTTACAAATCAATTCTTCCTCCTTCCTTTTCTTCCAGTTTCTCTCAGTAGCTTTAGATTTAGCTTCCCAAACCTTTGCTTCCCTGCTAGTAAAGTCCGTCGGGACAGCATTGGGGTCGGGGGCGTCCTCTTCCTCATCGGAACCAGCATGAGACCTTTTGTTTGTCACTGTTATCTCTTGTGCCTTAGTTGTGTTGGATCTAACGGGGCCAGTATATTCCTTGTAAAGATCACTGAAATCATCATCAACATCTGAATCTTGCCTATTAGACATATCAAAGGGCACCCTGTTTTGGCAACAGCCAACAGAACAAGGAAAGCCGGAAAACATTGTTACTAACACAGACAAGAACAAATTACAACAAAAATAATTCACTTCAAGAGTCTATGGAAAGATATCCAATATCAATTTTGCAACCTTAAGGATGTGGTTTCGTACAATAAGTGGCCTTCTTTTTATAGATAAGGGATATCATTGAAAAAAGGCGATTAATCCATATAGAAGCTGCATATAAAGGAATCTTAAAGGTTTCCGTTCCTATATGAAGATTCTAGCTAATCATTTATTTAGTAAGAAAGCCTAATGAGTTCCATATGTACATAAAATCCATAAAATTCCAATTCTTCTTGAGGGAGAATTTTTTAGGCTTTTCCAATTCTTCTTCCTCTCAGCTCCACAACCATTATGTAGCCCACAGCCCAAGCATAAACCTTAGCAATTCAGGGTGTTGGACATGAGATTATATTGGCACTGGGAATATTTGGGAACTGAGACAAAGGCGGTAGATCAATCTGTTTGGTTTGAAAATTGAGGTTGGACTGCTTTACCATTTTTCAAAAAAAAAAAAATATTTGAGATTGGCTAGTAACCTTTCTCTACTAAAAGTGACAAAGCCTTGTGGGTTACCCATTTCGCATGCTGATGCGAGGTAGCTGATACTGGTGGAATAGTTGAGGTGTGTGCAAGCAGACCCGGATACCACCGCTATTAAACAAAACACACAGACACAGACGCTCAAAAAAATATGGAGGGCAACCTTGTTTCCGACATTGGCAGACTTTTCACAGATTGACTTTCAGTACCCTAACTTAACTCTATTCCATCAAATACAACTTTATGGAAAATGCTAAAGGCAGCGTAAAAATAGCATAAAGAGACAAACGGGTATTTCAACATTAACAAAATACTGTAAATAACAAGGAAGAAAACTGAAAGACCACCTGAATTTAACAGTCAAAAAATTCACCAATTGATTTGATAAACGGATTAAATATGGGTTTTCGAAGAAAACGGAGAAAAGGCTAAGCCCTACTTACCGGAATCTGGAGACGGGCTAGGGTTTGCTGTGAATGTGAGAGGTAGGGTAGTGTAGAAGCGGCGTTAATAGAAAGGGGGATTTGGGGGTTGAAAAAATAAATGAGGGGATTTTGGGAAAAGAAGGAAAAATGCGTATCCCTTGGTTATCTCTGACCGTTGATCTTTTTAATCCTACGGTCCTCATTTGTGCTTGCTTCTTGTACGATCTTCTTTTCATCCCAAACCTTTTGAGTGTTAAGATTTGGTCCCTCTCTTTTTTTCTTTTTATATTTATTTTTGGGGTTCTTTTGTCATTAGGTAAAATGGATTGTTCCAACTTCCAAACTAATTTAATCCGTTCAAAATTTACTTGAATCAAATGAATTGGGTCAAAATTGGTCGAATAAAGGTCATAACTCAATCCGTCCATGACCACAATATGCCCTCTTTTCTTTTAATTTTGCTTTTAAACAAAATGTGAAAATTAATATATTTTTCTTAAATTATTATCTCAATTCTATCCAATTTACATAATTCTTAATTTCCTAGTTTTATTTTGTCAAAGACATAGTCATTACCCATTGAAGCACATACATCTTCAATTTCCTAGTCTTGTGTCATTTGGCTCAATTCTTTGTTTTTTTTCCTTGGCCCAGTTTATGTAGTTGTCTAACAAATCCCAACTCCATCTAGTAAGTCTATGTCGTCTTTCGTTAAGGCTAAACTTACTTTCAAATTATAGAAAAAATATCAACAACAATAACAAACTCAGTATAATCTCACAAGTAGAGTTTGATGAGAATAGCGTGTGCGCAGCTTTGTTCCTACTTTATGAAAATAAAAAGGTTATTTCCGATACATCTTCAGCTCACGAACGAAAAAAAAAATCATATTTGTTACTAATATTTTCTTTAAACTATTTCAAATTATAATAGCCATCTTCCCACCAATTCCTGTTGCAAATAAAATTTAAGCTTATTAAAATGAAAACATTTGGACGTTATGGTTGAAATAAAATCTTATTTCAAATGTCGAAAGTGCCTAACATGTTAGCAGAAGAAGATTTATAGTAAGAATTATTGATCTAACATTCCCTAAACAACGATCATAGATTTCACTATTTACCTACTGATAATTGTCTTACTTCGAATAAATCATCAAAATGAAAGTAGGTAACATTGGAACCGATATAATTATTTTATTTTTTCATTAACATCTGCACGCAAAAAATTATTCTTGTATTCAAAAAGTAAAGAAGCTACTTTAATTAAATAACTTAAAATAGCATCCGTGGTAAGAGGATAAGCACTAGTACTCATTGGATTGATTGGCTCTTTTATCCCCGAGGTTTGTGGGGGGGGGGGCAAGATAATAATTAAAATAATATAAGAAAAATTTACATTATTTGGTGCTCACCGAAACAGAACTAGTTAAGGAACAAAAAAGCTCCTCTTCTCTCCCAATCCTACTCAACAAAGGCAAACTCGTATCAAACTCTATTTATATACCGCATCTTTCCTTCCTATAATACAAATTCACAATAAAATTTCAATCCAAAAGAATTTCACCATATCAGTTTTCTCTCTTCCAAACCATGGCCGAAATAATCTCCCGAACGTTATTCTGCACTAGTGTTTCTTTCTATGAAAACCAAATCAAAGTAACAGTTACAAAAAAAGCCGCCGACGTTGATAAGTGGATTGGGCAAACAATCCACATTCACCGGCGTAGACTAAACAAGCTCCTTATTGGTCTAGACATTGAGTGGCTCGCCTGTATTAACGCCACTGATAAAAACCACTCCAAAATAGCGCTCCTTCAGCTCTGCGTCGGCCGTCGTTGCCTTCTATTTCAACTTCTTCACGCAGATTACATCCCGAATTCTCTCCGCGCTTTTCTCGCAAACCCTAACTTCACGTTCGTTGGTGTTGGTATTCAGGGCGACGCTTACAAATTGTTCCAAGATCACGGGTTGTTCGTAGCGAATTCAGTGGATTTGTACCAGTTAGCATTGGTTGTACGTAAATTTGAGCCTGAGTATGGAATAATGGGGTTGAAGAGAATGGGATTGAAGAGAATGGCGTATGAAGTTCTTGGTAAAGTGATGGAGAAGCCGTTGAAAGTTACGTTGAGTCAATGGGATACTGAGGAATTGTCGTATGAACAAGTGGAGTATGCTTGTATTGATGCTTTTGTGTCTTTTGAAATTGGAATGAACTTGTTTTCTGAGATGTTGAACAGATTGGTGTATTCTCCATATGTATCTGCTTTTGATGTAAAAATTTGATGAAATATCATAGGGAATTAGGAATGTATATTGAAGAAAATTGATTTTTTGTATCTATATATATGTCGAGTCTGAATGAGGGATGTGTATGATATTTTTGTTAAATTCTGATTCAGTATTGATTTTTGGTATCTTGTATTAATTCCAACAAGGAAGGTGTATGATTTTTTATTTTTTTTTCTCCTTCTAGAATTTTGATTTGTGGCAGTATGGATATTTTGACTCTTGTATCGTGTAATTTGTGCAGATTTTCTGAGTCGTTGTAACCTCTCTAGTGTATATACCCCCTCTCGTTAAAAAAGTAATGAACTTTTTTAATTATTCGGAGAGTCAAATAAGATTTTTCTTTGATCATATATTTTGTAAATATTTTTAAATAATCTGAATTTGTAATTTATAGTAGTACTTTTTATGTAGTTTCTAAATATGTAAATTTTATTTCAGAAAATATAAAGAATCTATGTCCAATTCACAACGAAAATAGATCTGGAATACATTTATGATCGTTGTTTAGAACATAATAAGGGTGGCAAACGGGCGGGTCGAATATGGGACGGGTCGAGAATGAATAATGCAAAAATGGATAAATTAACTAATCCAACACATATTTAATACGGATAACAAATGGGTTAACCGGTGAATAATATAGAATCCATATTATCCATGGTTTTTTGAATATGATCACTTTTGGGAGAATTCCTAGACCCCAACTTGAGAAACCCCAATTTGAGACTTTATAAATGTAAAAGTTAAACACAATAGTTATTTCTAAGTGGATAATGTGGTTATTATCCATATTTGACCTATTTTTAAAAAGTTCATTATCCAACCCATTTTTAATGGATAATATGGATGGATAATCATTTTCTTTTATCTATTTTGCCACGACTTCAACATAATATAATTATTATAAAGAATTCATTTTTGTTTATTTAAATAATTGATTCTAACGTGTATATTCACTTGATTCTTAACAAATACTATTTTTTAAACACCTCCATTTCTTTGTTCTTTTATCTTCACAAGCCAAAACTTATTAAGCTCGTATATTATTTTGATTTGAGTATTATTTTGTCAACAATTCTTATAAGTAAACCAGAACATATCCTTATCCACATTTCTTATTTTGTTTCGAATCTATATTAAAACGTATTAGGAGTCATTTGCTTAATACTTTTAGTTATTAGCAAAACTTACCGGAAAGTATACGAATAATTATCAATGTATTACCGGTTAAATAAAGAGAATAGCATTACAAATTAAATTTGTTATTTAATGGGGCAAGTGGAATAAATCGAAATAAATCCTAAACCCTATTTCGGCTATACTCAGATACAACAAATCCATAAGTTTTGAAGGGAAGGTCACGAATTCTTAGACAACATGGACGGTTTCAGACGACTAGATGAATGCTATTACTAGGCAGTTTATATTTAATATGCTAAATGTCAAGTGGCAATTAGTGCACATAAATCAAATCAGCACGTAGCAATTATTACAGGAATTCAAGAATTAATATTTGACAAAGAATAGGAGAGAAACAATTATCATAATAATTAATTCATCTATTAAAACAAATTTAGAATTTTTAAATAATTATGCAAACAATTAATTTAATGACGTATAAACACTCATCACCTCGCCTATACATCATTCATATGCATTTCACATAACAAATAATTTAAGGGTTCTATTCCCTCAAGTCAAGGTTAACCACGACACTTACCTCGCTTTGCAATTTCAATCAATTACTCGACCACAACTTTTCCTTTTAAATTTGTCTCCAAAAGCTTCAAATCTATTCACAAATAATTTGATATACTCAATACGAATCATAGGAATTAATTCAATATGAATTTACTAATTTTTCGAATAAAATCCGAAATTCATTTTAATATTCGACAGTGGGACCCACATTTTGAATCCCAGAAAAACTCACGAAATTCGAATACCCGTTTCGATACGAGTTCAACCATATAAAAATTATCGAATTCCGACATCGGATTGGCTTTCAAATCTTCATTTTATATTTTCGGAAGATTTTATAAAAAATCTGATGTTTCTTCCATAAATTCACGGATTCATGATATAAATGAGTATGGAATCATGAAATATAATCAATATAGGATAAAGAACACTTACCCCAATGTTTACCCGTAAAAATCGCCCAAAAATCGTCTTACCCGAGCTCAAAATCGAAAATGGTAGAAAATGGGTCGAAATCCCATTTCCAAAACTTAAGTTCTGTATGCCCATATTTTTACCCTATGCGATCGCGTACAATGCTTCGCGATCGCGAAGCACATTTTTAGGCTGCCCAGCTTTTGCTCTACGTGAACGTGTCAGTGCTCTCGCGAACGCGAAGTACAACTTCTCAGCCTTCTGCGATTGCGGACTACCTTGTGCGATCGCATAGCACAAAATTTGTGCTTCAGCTTCTGCCTCATTCCTTCATCGTGAATGCGGCTTTGCCCACGCGTTCGCGATGCCTTAGCTTCTCCAACTATGCGATCGCGTATAATACTATGCGATCGCATAGTACAAATTTCCATCAGTGCTCAACAAGCCTTCGCGATCGCGGATAAAGCCACGCGATCACGATTAAGGAAACCAGAACTGGAAATACCAGACTTTTCCAAAGTTTCAAAACACCCGTAGCCTATTCGAAACTCGCCCGCGCCCTCGAGGCTCCAAAACAAACATGCACACAAGTCCTATAACATCATACGAACTTTCTCCCGCGATCAAATCGCCAAAATAATACCTAGAACTACGAATTGAACACCAAATCGAATGAAATTTTCATGAAAACTTTTAAAACTTATATTTTCACAACCGGATGTTTGAATCACGTCAAATAAACTCCGTTTCTCATCAAATTCGGCAAACAAATCATAAATATTATAGTGGACCTATACCGGGCTCCGAAACTAAAATACGGACCCGATGTCAATAAATCTAACATTAGTTAATTCTTAAAAATTATTAAGCTTTCAAACTTTTAATTTTTTATCAAAATTCCATATCTCGGGCTAGGGACCTCGGAATTCGATTCCAGGCATACGCCCAAGTCCCAAATCACGATACGGACCTTCTGGAACTATCAAAACACTGATCTGAGTCCTTTTGCTCAAAATGTTGACCAAAGTCAACTCAATTGAGTTTTAAAGCTCTATTTCACATTTTAATCCATTTTTCACACAAAAACTTTCCGGAAAATTATACGGACTGCGCATGCAAGTCGAGGAATGATAAGTAGTGCTTTTTGAGGTCTTAGAACACAAAATTACTTATTAAATTTAAAGATGACACTTTGAGTCATCACATTCTCCACCTCTAAAACAAACGTTCGTCCTCGAACGGAGTTAGAAAAAGTACCCGAGCTGGAGAAAAGGTGTGGATATTTACTCTGCATGTACGACTCGGACTCCCAGGTAGATGCCTCTACCGGCTGACCTCTCCATTGCACTCGAACTGAAGGATAACTCTTAGACCTCAAATGCTAGACCTGCCGAGCTAGAATAGCCACTGGCTCCTCATCGTAAGTCAAATATTTGTCCAATTGGACTGAGCTGAAATCTAAAACATGGGACGGATCACCATGATATTTTCGGAGTATAGACACATGGAACACGGAATGAACCGCTGATAAACTAGGTGGCAAAGCAAGCATGTAGGCTACTTCACCCACCCTTTCAAGAATTTCAAAGGGTCCAGTATACCTAGGGCTCAACTTGCCCTTCTTTCCAAACCTCATTACACCTTTCATAGCTGAAAATCGGAGCAATATTCTTTTTCCAACCATGAATGCAAGATCACGATCTTTAAGGTCGGCATAACTCTTTTGCCTCGACTGAGCTGTGCGAAGTCGATCTTGAATAACCTTGACCTTATCCAAGGCATTCTGTACCAAATCGGTACCCAACAATCGAGCCTCTCCCGATTCGAACCAGCCAACTGGCGAACGACATCGCCTTCCGTATAATGCCTCATATGGAGCTATCTGAATGCTTGACTGGTAGCTATTATTATTAGCAAACTCCGCAAGTGGCAAAAATTGATCCCAAAAACCTCCAAATTCTATAACACAAGCGTGAAGCATATCTTCCAATATCTGAATGGTGCGCTCTGACTGTCCGTCTGTCTGTGGATGAAATGTTGTACTCAACTCAACCCGCGTGCCTAACTCATGCTGTACAGCCTTCCAGAAGTGTGAGGTAAATTGCTTACATCGATCTGAAATAATAGACACGGGCACACCGTGAAGGCGGACAATCTCACGAATATAAATTCCAGCTAACCTTTCTGAAGACTAGGTAACTGCCACTGGAATGAAATGTACTGACTTGGTCAACCTGTCCACAATGACCCAAAGTGCGTCAAATTTTCTCTGAGTCCGTGGGAGTCCAACAACAAAATCCATAGTGATACGCTCCCATTTCCACTCAGGAATTTATAACTTCTGAAGCAAACCACCAGGTCTCTGATGCTCATACTTAACTTGCTGACAATTCAGACACTGAGCTACATATGTAACTATATCCTTTTTCATTCTCCTCCATCAATAATGTTGCCGCAAATTTTGATTTTTTTGGTGGTACCTGGATGAATAGAATACCTGGAACGGTGTGCCTCTTCACGAATTAATTCATGAAGCCCGTCAATATTAGACACACAAATACGACCCTACATTCACAGAACTCCATCTTTCCCTACAGCAACCTATTTGGCATCACCGTGACGCACCGTGTCCTTAAATACAAGTAAATGAGGATCATCATACTTCCGCTCTCTGATGCGCCCATATAAAGAAGACCGAGCGACTATGCAAGCTAGAACCCGATTGGGTTCTGAAACATCTAACCTCATAAACTGATTAACCAAGGTCTGAACATCTGCAGTTAACGGACTCGCACCAACCGGAATATATGCAAGACTGCCCATACTCACAACCTTTCTACTCAAAGCATCGGCCACCACATTGGCCTTTCCGGGGTGATACAAAATGGTGATATCATAGTCTTTCAACAATTCCAATCATCTTCTCTGCCCAGCTTTTGCTCTACGTGAACGTGTCAGTGCTCTAGCAAACGCGAAGCACAACTTCTCAGCCTTCCGCGATCGCGGACTACCTTGTGCGATCGCATAGCACAAAATTTGTGCTTCAGCTTCTGCCTCATTCCTTCATCGTGAATGCGGCTTTGCCCACGCGTTCGCGATGCCTTAGCTTCTCCAACTATGCGATCGCGTATAATACTATGTGATCGCATAGTACAAATTTCCATCAGTGCTCAACAAGCCTTCGCGATCGCGGATAAAGCCACGCGATCACGATTAAGGAAACCAGAACTGGAAATACCAGACTTTTCCAAAGTTTCAAAACACCCGTAGCCTATTCGAAACTCGCCCGAGTCCTCGAGGCTCCAAAACAAACATGCACACAAGTCCTAAAACATCATACGAACTTACTCGCACGATCAAATCGCCAAAATAACAGCTAGAACTACGAATTGAACACCAAATCGAATGAAATTTTCATGAAAACTTTTAAAACTTATATTTTTACAACCGGATGCTTGAATCACGTCAAATCAACTCTGTTTCTCATCAAATTCGGCAAACAAGTCATAAATATTATAGTGGACCTATACCGGGCTCCGGAACCAAAATACGGACCCGATGTCAATAAATCTAACATTAGTTAATTCTTAAAAATTATTAAACTTTCAAACTTTTAATTTTTCATCAAAATTCCATATCTCGGGCTAGGGACCTCGGAATTCGATTCCAGGCATACGCCCAAGTCCCAAATCACGATACGGACCTTATGGAACTATTAAAACACTGATCTGAGTCCTTTTGCTCAAAATATTGACCAAAGTCAACTCAGTTGAGTTTTAAAGCTCTATTTCACATTTTAATCCATTTTTCACACAAAAACTTTCCGGAAAATTATACGGACTGCGCATGCAAGTCGAGGAATGATAAGTAGTGCTTTTTGAGGTCTTAGAACACAGAATTACTTATTAAATTTAAAGATGACACTTTGGATCATCACATTCTTCACCTCTAAAACAAACGTTCGTCCTCGAACGGAGTTAGAAAAAGTACCCGAGCTGGAGAAAAGGTGTGGATATTTACTCTGCATGTACGACTCGGACTCCCAGGTAGATGCCTCTACCGGCTGACCTATCCATTACACTCGAACTGAAGGATAACTCTTAGACCTCAAATGCCAGACCTGCCGAGCTAGAATAGCCACTGGCTCCTCCTCGTAAGTCAAATATTTGTCCAATTGGACTGAGCTGAAATCTAAAACATGGGACGGATCACCATGATATTTTCGGAGCATAGACACATGGAACACGGAATGAACCGCTGATAAACTAGGTGGCAAAGCAAGCATGTAGGCTACTTCACCCACCCTTTCAAGAATTTCAAAGGGTCCAGTATACCTAGGGCTCAACTTGCCCTTCTTTCCAAACCTCATTACACCTTTCATAGCTGAAAATCGGAGCAATATTCTTTTTCCAACCATGAATGCAAGATCATGATCTTTAAGGTCGGCATAACTCTTTTGCCTCGACTGAGCTGTGCGAAGTCGATCTTGAATAACCTTGACCTTATCCAAGGCATTCTGTACCAAATCGGTACCCAACAATCGAGCCTCTCCCGATTCGAACCAGCCAACTGGCGAACGACATCGCCTTCCGTATAATGCCTCATATGGAGCTATCTGAATGCTCGACTGGTAGCTATTATTATAAGCAAACTCCGCAAGTGGCAAAAATTGATCCCAAAAACCTCCAAAGTCTATAACACAAGCGTGAAGCATATCTTCCAATATCTGAATGGTGCGCTCTGACTGTCCGTCTGTCAATGGATGAAATGTTGTACTCAACTCAACCCGCGTGCCTAACTCACGTTGTACAGCCCTCCAGAGTGTGAGGTAAATTGCTTTCCTCGATCTGAAATAATAGACACAGGCACACCGTGAAGGCGGACAATCTCACGAATATAAATTCCAGCTAACCTTTCTGAAGACTAGGTAACTACCACTGGAATGAAATGTACTGACTTGGTCAACTTGTCCACAATGACCCAAAGTGCGTCAAATTTTCTCTGAGTCCGTGGGAGTCTAACAACAAAATCCATAGTAATACGCTCCCATTTCCACTTAGGAATTTCTAACTTCTGAAGCAAACCACTAGGTCTCTGATGCTCGTACTTAACTTGCTGACAATTCAGACACTGAGCTACATATGCAACTATATCCTTTTTCATTCTCCTCCATCACTAATGTTGCCGCAAATCTTAATTTTTTTGGTGGTACCTGGATGAATAGAATACCTAAAACTGTGTGCCTCTTCAAGAATTAATTCATGAAGCCCGTCAATATTAGGCACACAAATACGACCCTACATTCATAGAACTCCATCTTTCCCTACAGCAACCTATTTGGCATCACCGTGACGCACCGTGTCCTTAAATACAAGTAAATGAGGATCATCATACTTTCGCTCTCTGATGCGCCCATATAAAGAAGACCGAGCGACTGTGCAAGCTAGAACCCGATTGGGTTCTGAAACATCTAACCTCATAAACTGATTAGCCAAGGTCTGAACATCTGCAGTTAACGGACTCGCACCAACCGGAATATATGCAAGACTGCCCATACTCACAACGTTTCTGCTCAAAGCATCGGCCACCACATTGGCCTTTCCGGGGTGATACAAAATGGTGATATCATAGTCTTTCAACAATTCCAATCATCTTCTCTGCCTCAAATTAAGATCTTTTAATTTGAACAGATACCGAAGGTTACGTTGATCAGTAAATACCTCACACGAGACACAGTAGAGATAATACCTCTAAATCTTCAGCGGATGAACAATGGCTGCCAATTCTAAGTCATGAACAGGATAATTCTTCTCGTGAACTTTCAACTGCCGCGACACATATGCAATCACCCTGCCATCTTGCATTAATACTGCACCAAGCCCAATGTGAGATGCATCACATTTTACTGTATACGATCCTGAACTTGTGGGTAATACCAATACTTGCGTCATAGTCAACGCGGTCTTGAGCTTCTGAAAGCTCAACTCACGCTCGTCTGACCATCTGAATGGGACACCTTTCTGGGTCAGTCTGGTCAATGAGCTTGCTATAGATGAAAGCCCTTCCACGAACCGACGATAGTAACCTGCTAAACCTAGGAAACTCTGGATCTATGTAACTGAAGTAGGCCTAGGCGAATTCTGAACAGCCTCAATATTCTTAAGGTCCACCTTTATGCCTTTTGCTGATACAACATGCCCTAAAAAGGCAATTGAGCTTAACCAAAACTCGCATTTTGAGAATTTAGCATATAAATGATTATTTTTCAAAGTCTGAAGCACACTCCGAAGATGTTGCTCATGCTCATCTCGACTACTGGAGTAAATCAAGATATCATCAATGAATACAACCACAAAAGAATCCAAATATGGCTTGAACACCCAATTCATCATATCCATAAATGATGTTGGGGCATTTGTCAAACCCAAATGACATCACTGGGAATTCGTAATGCCCATATCGAGTCCGAAAAGCTGTCTTAGGGACATCAGATGCCCTAATCTTCAACTGATGGTAACCATACCTCAAATCGATCTTCGAAAATACCTTGGCACCCTAAAGTTGATCAAATAAGTCATCAATTCTTGGTAAGGGATACTTGTTCTTGATAGTAGCCTTGTTCAACTACCGATAATCTATATACGTTCGCATTGAACCATCTTTCTTCTTTTCAAATAATACTGGTGCACCCCAGGGTGAGACATTGGGTCTAATGAATCCTTGATCAAGCAAGTCTTGTAACTGCTCATTCAATTCTTTCAAATCCGTCGGGGCCATACGATATGGTGGGATAGAAATGGGTTGAGTGCCCGAAGCCAAATCAATACAGAAGTCAATATCTCTGTCGGGTGGCATTCCCGGCAAATCTGCAGGAAATATTTCTGGAAATTCACGAACCACTGGTACTGAATCCATAGAAGGAACATCCGCGATGGGATCGCGAATATAAGCCAAATAGGCTCGACACCCTTTCTCGCCCATACGACGAGCTTTCATATAAGAAATAACCTTGCTGGCAGAATGTCCAGAAGTTCCTTTCCACTCTATCCGAGGTAACCCCGACATGGCTAGGGTCACTGTCTTGGCATGGCAATCCAATATAGCATGATAAGGTGATGGCCAATCCATACCCAAGATGTCATCAAAATCTACCATATCAAGAAGTAGAAGATCCACAATAGTCTCAAGACTATCAATAGTAACCACACACGAATGATAGACATGATCTACTATAACAGAGTTTTCCACCGGTGTAGATACACACACAGAAGAACTTAGAGAATCACAAGGCACAACTAAATATGAAGCAAAATAGGAGGACACATAGGAATAAGTAGATGCTGGATCAAAAAAGAACTGAAGCATCTCTATGGCAAACTGGAATAATACTTGTGATCACAGCATCAGATGACTCTGCCTCAGGCCTAGCTGGAAAAGCATAAATCTGAACAGCGTCCCTAGGACAGCCTCTAGCTGGCTGGCCTCCACCTCTAACGGTCTGACCTCCATCTCTAATGGACTGACCTCCACCTCTAATGGCCTGACCTCTACCTCTAGCTACTTGACCCATACCTCTAGATGGATGAGCAGGCGGTGCTGATATGATGGCATGAGAATCTTACCGAGATATGTTACGCGCCAACCTAGGGCAATACCTACTGATGTGACCAATGTTCCCACACTCATAACACCCAACCTGATGTCGTGGCTATTGAAGCTGACCCGATTAGGTCGGATAACTGTTGTAGTGACTTTGGAGTGGTGGTGCACTGATAAGAGCTGAATGCGCACTAAGTGGTGGCTGCCCAGAGTAAGGCATAACAGGACCGTGACTCCCTGAAGCACCGGGAGATGCATGAAGTGCTGAATGAAATGGTCTGCGAGGATGATCCCTACCAAAATTACCCCTGCCTCCAGGCGAGGCACCACTAAAACCACCGAACTGACGAGGCCACTTATCATACCTATGCCCTCTCTCATGTGCAAGAACCATCTCGATCCTCCTCGTGATATTATCAGTTGCTTGAAATGAAATCTCGCTTCCGGTCTCCTTGGCCATCTGAAGCCTGATAGGGTGAGTGATTCCCTCAATAAACCTCCTCACTCTCTCTCCCCCTCAGTAGGTAGTAAAAAGAGAGCATGACGAGCCAAATCCACAAAATGGGACTCATATTGAGTAACAGTCATACTGCCCTACTGTAGACACTCAAATTGCTTGCGGTAATCCTCTCTCAGTGTGAAAGGAAGAAACTTCTCTAGAAATAGCTGAGAGAACTGTTCCTAGGTAAGTGCAGGCGATCCGACTGGTCTGGTCAATATATAATCTCTCCACCACCTCTTGGCGGAACCCGTCATTTGAAATACAAAAAAATCAACCCCTTTGGTCTCAACTATACCAAAGGGAACCGCTGTAGTGACTCTGGAGTGGTGGTGCACTGATAGAAGCTGAATGTGCACTAAATGATGGTGTGATGACCCAAAATGTCATCTCTAAATTTAATAAGTAATTCTGTGTTCTAAGACCTCAAAAAGCACCATTTATCATTCATCGACTTGTGTGCATAGTCCGTACAATTTTTCGGAAAGTTTGTTTTGTGAAAAATGGATTAAAATGTGAAATAGAACTTTAAAATTCAACTAAGTTGACTTTGGTCAACATTTTAAGCAAACAAAACCGTATTAGTATTTTGACAATTTCGGTAGGTCCGTATCATGATTTGGGACTTGGGCGTATGCCCGGAATCAAATTCCGAGGTCCCTAGCCCGAGATATAGAATTTTGATGAAAAATTAAAAGCTTGAAAGCTTAATGATTTTTAAGAAATTACTGATGTTGGATTTATTGATCCCGGGTCCGTATTTTGGTTCTAGAGCTCGGTAAAGGTACACAATAATATTTATGACTTGTCTGCCGAATTTGGTGAGAATCGAAGTTGATTTGACGTGATTCGGACGTCCGGTTGTAAAAAAATACAAGTTTTAAAGTTTTCTTAAAAATTTCCTTTGATTTGGCGTCCAATTCATAGTTCTAGGTATTATTTTGGTGATTTGATCGAGCGAACAAGTTCGTATGATATTTTAGGACTTGTGTGCATATTTGGTGTGGATCCCCGAGGGCTCGGGTGAGTTTCAGATGGGCTACAGGATGATTTCAGACTTAGGAAATCTGGTTTTCTGCAGACTTTAGGCTTCTAGTGTGTTCTTCTTCGCGTTCGTGAAGGTACTCTCGCGAACACGAAGAGCAAATTGGGGATGGCACATTTTGTGCTTCGCGTTCACGACAGAGTAAATGCGTTCGCGAAGGCTTGAGGTGCAAAGCTTCGCGTTCGCGATCGAAGCCTCGCGTTCGCGAAGGAAAAGAGGCTAGCCAGGAAATTGCCTTCGCGTTCGCGAAGGCCAAGCGAGGCAAGCTTCGCGTTCACGAAGAGTAAAATTGGGCAGCACAAATTTTGTGCTTCGCGAACGCGAGGCACTGACCACGTTCGCGAAGGGTAAAAATCTCAGAAACAGAACTTAAGTTCTGGAAATGGGGTTTCGACCCATTTCCAACAATTTCCAATTTTGAGCTCGGGTAAGGCGATTCTTGGGTGATTTTCACGGGAAAATATTGGGGTAAGTGTTCCTTATTCTATATTGATTATATTTCATGATTTCATACTCGTTTATATCATGAATCTGTGAATTTATGAAAGAAAAATTAGATTTTTATAAAATCTTCCAAAAACGAAAATTTAAGATTTGAAGGTACATTTGACATCGGAATTTGATAAATTTTATATGGTTGGACTCGTATCAGAACAGGTGTTCAGATTTCGTAAGTTTTTCCGAGATTTGAGACGTGGGTCTCAATATCGAATATTTTAATGAATTTTAGATTTTTATCCGAAAAATTAGTAAATTCATATGGAATTAATTCCTATTATTCGTATTGAATATATCAAATTGTTTGTGAATAGATTTGAAAATTTTGGAGACAAATTTAAAAGGAAAAGTTGTGGTTGAGTAATTGATTGAAATTTGCAAAGCGAGGTAAGTGTCGTGGTTAACCTTGACTTGAGGGAATAGAACCCTTAAATTATTTGTTATGTGAATTGCATGTGAACGACGTATAGGGGAGGCAATGAGTGTCTATATGTTGTCAAATTAATTATTTGCATAATTATTTGAAAATCATAAATCATTTTAAATTATGAATAAATTATTAAATTAATTGTTTTACTCATAATTCCTTGTCAAATATTAATTATTGAATTCCTGTAATAACTACTACATGCTTATTTGAATTATGTGCATTAATTGCTACTTGATATTTAGCATATTAAATATTAAACTACATATTTCCTCCCTGACTTCCATATTAAATTGTGATTTGTCATTGTTTATTTCATAATTATTGTGTACTTGTTGTCTTATAATTTTATATTAATTGTTGCATTTATTGGAGTAATTTCTTCTATGAGAGTTGGTAGATGAATATATTGGAGGATCGAGTTGCACGCCGCAACATAATTGATTGAAATGAATATATTGAAGGATCGGGTTGCACGCCGCAATAGAATTGATTGAAATGAATATATTGGAGGATCGGGTTGCACGCCGCAACATAATTGATTGAAATGAATATATTGGAGGATCGGATTGCACGCTGCAACAGAATTGATTGAAATGAATATATTGGAGGATCGGTTTGCACGCCGCAACCGAATTGATTGAAATGAATATATTAGAGGATCAGGTTGCACGCCATAATAGAATTGATTGAAATGAATATATTGGAGGATCGGGTTGCACGCCGTAACAGAATTGATTGAAATGAATATATTGGAGGATCGGGTTGCAGGCCACAACATAATTGATTGAAATGAATATATTGAAGGATCGGGTTGCACACCGCAACAGACTTATTAAAAAGTCTATATATACACTTGATAAAATAATTATATGAGAGGTTGGAAAATGAATATATTGTGGAAATGGGTTGCATGCTGCAACAGAAATTGATTGAAATAATAATTGATTATGACTGCTGAGTTGGCTTCAACTATTAAAAATGAGTTGCCCGATTTATTTCTATTATTGTTGTTTTACTAATATTGCGTACAGGTTAATATAAGTGATCCGCCTTAGCCTCGTCACTACTTCGTCGAGGTTAGGCTCAGCACTTACCAATATATGGGGTCGGTTGTACTGATACTACACTCTGCACTTCTTGTGCAGATTTTGGAGTTGGTCCCAATGGCGTACCATATACTTGCTCGGATTTCAGCTATTCGGATGAGACTTGAGGTATAATTGCACAGCGTCCACAGTTCTGAAGTCCCTGTCTATTTTACTTTAGCTATGTGTTTGTTTCCAGGCAGATTTATTTTATTCAGACCTTTATTTGTATTTATTCTAGAAGCTCGTGCACTTGTGACACCAATTCTGGGATGGTATTTAGACACCGCTGTTTTTATGGATTATTCACTATATTTCAGAATTTACTTCCGCAATTGTTCTTTGTTAGTAATAAATTTAAAAATTATTTTAAAAATAGATAATATTATTCTAACGTTGGCTTGCCTAGCAAGTGAAATGTTAGGCGCCATCACGGTCGGAATGTGAAAATTTCGGATCGTGACAATTGGTATCAGAGCACTAGGTTACATAGGTCTCACGAGTCACGAGCAAGCTTAGTAGAGTATGAAGAATCGGTACGGAGACGTCTGTACTTATTTCTCAGAGGCTATGAAGTTTAGGAACAATATCACTTCTTTCTTATTTTGTCGTGCGATTTTACTCTATCATCAAAAATTGAAACATTCTACTCTTATTCTCTCGCAGATGGTGAGAACACGTAATACCTCTACCGATGGACAGGTACCATAACCCCCGGTGGCAACTATGGCCAGGGGTAGAGGTCGAGGCCGAGGTCATGCTAGAGGCCGAGGCAGAGGCCGAGGTAGAGCTGAATCCAGAGCTCGAGCAACTCCACCTGTTATAGAACCTCAGGTGGATCTTCATAAGGAAGTTCCAGTTCAGAATGTACCAGTTGGACCAGTTTAGGTCCCGGAAGGATTCATAGCCACTACGGTACTTCAGGACTCTCTAGTCCGTTTGGTAAGTCTTATGGAGGGCATGGCCCATAATGGTACATTTCCAGTGGCACCAGCCGTCTCACAGGCTGGGGGAGGAGCATAGACTCCTACTACTCCCGCTCCGGAGCAGGTGGCTCCCCAGAATTAAGCTCCAGCAGCCCCGCCAGTTAGGGCAGTTCAGCCAGTTGTTGCAGCACATACCGGTGATAGGCCCGCCATGTCTTTTGAGGCCTTATTGAAACTGGATAAGTTTACTAAGCTCTTTCTAGTTCACTTCAGTGGTACACCTTCTGAGGACTCACAAGATTATCTTGAACGCTGTCACGAGGTGCTGCGGAACATGGGTATAGTTGAGACCAATGGGGTTGATTTTGCTGTATTTCAGAGAACGGGTTCCGCCAAGAGGTGGTGGAGAGATTATACATTGACCAGACCAATTGGATCGCTTGTACTTACCTGGGAGCAGTTCTCTCAGCTATTTCTGGAGAAGTTCCTTCCTATCACACTGAGAGAGGAATTCCGCAAGCAATTTGAGCGTCTACAGCAGGGCAGTATAACTATTACTCAGTATGAGTCTCGTTCTGTAGATTTGGCCCGTCATGCTCTCCTTTTACTACCTACTGAGGGGGAGAGAGTGAGGAGGTTTATTGAGGGACTCACTCACCCTATCAGGCTTCAGATGGCCAAGGAGACCGGAAGTGATATTTCTTTCCAGGCGACTGCTAATGTCGCGAGGAGGATCGAGATGGTTCTTGCACAGGAGAGAGAAGAGAGGTATGATAAGAGACCTCGTCAGTGCAGTGGTTTCAGTGGTGCCTCGTCTGGAGGCAGGGGTAATTTTGGTAGGGGTCATCCTCCTAGACCGTTTTATTTAGCACTTCATGTATCTCCCGGTGCTTCAGGGAGTCACGGTCCTATTATTCCTTACTATGGGCAGCCAACATTTAGTGCATATTCAGCTCTTATCAGTGCACCACCACTCCAGAGTTACTACAACGATTATCCGTCCCTTCTGGTTCAGCTTCAACTTCAGCAGCCATGGCATCAGGATGGTTATTATGAGTGCGGGAACATTGGTCACATCAGGAGGTATTACCCTAAATTGACGAGTAACAGATCTCAGCTAGATTCTCGTGCCATCATACCGGCACCGGTTGCTTCACCGCCTGCTCAGCCAGCTAGAGGTAGGGGTCAGGCAGCTAGAGGTGGAGGTCAGGCCATTAGAGGTGGAGGTCAGACCATTAAAGGTGGAGGCCAGCCAGTTAGATGTCGTCCCAAGGACACAATTCAGAGTGGTAGGGCCCAGGCCCGATTTTATGCTTTTCCAGCTAGGCCTGAGGCCGAATCATCTGATGGTGTGATCACAAGTATTATTCCAGTTTGCCATAGAGATGCTTCAGTTCTATTTGATACAGGATCTACTTATTCCTATGTGTCCTCCTATTTTGCTTCATATTTGGTTGTGCCTTGTGATTCTCTGAGTGCTTCTGTGTGTGTATCTACACCAGTGGGAGACTCTGTTATAGTAGATCATGTCTATCGCTCGTGTGTGGTTACTATTAGTAATATTGAGACTAGTGTGGATCTTCTACTTCTTGATATGGTAGATTTTGATGTCATCTTGGGTATGGATTGGCTGTCCCCTTATCATGCTATATTGGATTGTCATGCCAAGACAGTGACCCTAGCTATGCCGGGGTTACTTTGGTTAGAGTGTAAAGGAACTCCTGGTCATTCTGCTAGCAGGGTTATTTCTTATATGAAACCTCGGCGTATGGTAGATAAAGGGTGTTGTCACGACCCAAACCGATTGTCCGCAACGGGCACCCGGTACCTTACTCAACTGAGTACCAACGTAACGTATCTTTCTTATTACTTCATCATATACACGTGACATACGGGCCTAATAGGCCAACATGATCATTTATAAATTTAAAACATAGGCCGACAAGGCCGTACAATCTTTCACGTACACGACATATGTCTATAAGCCTCTAAGAGTATATAATTGTCATAAAGGTCGAGACAGAGCACCGCCATACCAAACCATACACATCTAAATCATATTGACAAAACAAGCAACTCCAGAGAAAATAGAGTGCACCAATATCTTCTGCTGAGCTGGTCGCCTACTTGGAGGACTCTCGACCTGTCTATCGAGACCTGCGGGCATGAAACGCAGTGTCCCCAGGCAAAAGGGATGTCAGTACAAATAATGTACCGAGTATGTAAGGAATGATAATCAGTAAATAATATACACAAGAAAAATATGGAGTAAAAGACTCGACATGTACGCATGCATAACTCTGTGAATCATTTCATTTTTTTATAATGTCATGAATATGCGTATTAATGTCATACCATGCATAGGTATATAAGTTCATAACATCATCAAGCCTCTAAGGGCATCCCATCATATCATCTCGGCCACTGTGGGCAAATCATCAACGTATACCAGCTGATCAGGTGGTGGTGCGTATATAACGCCGTAACATTTTCCCATATTCCATATACATATAATATACATATATACGCGTATATAACGCCATCTGGTCATGGGTCAACATATATGTATAAATGCATGAAATGCATAAGAAATACATTAATAATATTTTTTCGGAATGTCATAAAAATAATATGCCTTAAGAAATACGTTAATAAGATTTTCTCGGAATGTCGTAAAAATAATATTCCTGTCGAATGAATTTTATCAAATATGTATTTTTCTGAGACCCATGAACAGAAGATATAATAATAATTTATATGGGGAATCAAGAATATAGACACCCTTAATATTTCTATGAATAGAGTCATTTATGAAAATTGTGCATTTGCTCATTTCGTATAGATCATGCCAAAAGGAAAGGAGGGATAGACTTAACATACCTGGAGTAGGGAAAAATCTATATGATATTCTTGGAAAAAGTTTCACCATACTCCCTAGAATCGCAAAATCCCGTTGCTATTATGCTAAGAAGTTTCGTATGAATCTCTTGTTGAAGCTAGTTACATTACTATGAAGATAAATATATCTCTCTTTTGTGACTTTTATCCAAATCTCACGACTTTTGTTGAATCATAGAGGTATTTCATGGCCTTTGTTGAAGTACTCACGTTGCTTTCTCCATATTTTTGTGAATTGAGTCTTTTATGGCTTTAGCCAAGATTCCCTCTAAAGTGCCACCTAGCCTCACAAATAGTTAGTCACCTTAGGCTTTAATTAAAGCTTTCCACATGTTGCCACCAAGCCTCACAAATAGTTAGTCACCTTAGGCTTAATTAAAGCTTCCCACGTTTTTGGCTTTATCCAAAAGCCTTAATTAATCACCCATCAATCCTTAATTAACTAGTTAATCTTCCATTAATCAATAATTAATCACTTACCCATATAATTAAGAATTATCACAACAACAACAACAACAACAACAACCCAGTATAATCCAACTAGTGGAATCTGGGGGAGAGGGGGTAGTGTGTACGCAGACCTTACCCCTACTATGAGGTAGAGAGGCTATTTTCAATAAACCCCCGGCATCCTTCCCTCCAAGAACTCCCACCTTGCTCTTGGGGTGACTCGAACTCACAACCTCTTGGTTGGAAGTGGAGGTTGCTCACTATCAGAGCAACCCCTCTTGTCATAACTAATTAAGAATTATCTCAAATTATCTAAAATACTATTCATTTTTAATACACTTTATACATCATACTATCATGGCTATATGGTACCTTATATGGCACTAATTCATAAATACCGGGTATTATAGCTCGGACCGTATTTTATCCCAAATTGTCAAACTTCAAGGAATTTTATTTTCTTCAATTTGCTTGCCCTCTCTTCTTCATGAATATTCTCATCACTTATTTGGAATAGCATAATACTTATAATCCCAAAATAATCTCGTTCCTGAACTTACGTCGATTAACTTACGACGAAATATTATCGTACAAAAAAAATACGGGATATAATATCTTATTCCCGAGCTCTCATCAATTTATTTATGGCGTGATTTGATATACGAAAATGTGGGGTGTAACAGGTGTCTAGCCTATTTGGCTTATATTCGCGATCCCAGTGCAGATGTTCCTTCTATGGACTCAGTACCAGTTGTTCATGAATTTCCAGAAGTATTTCCTGCAGATCTGCCGGGGATGCCACCCGACATAGATATTGACTTCTGTATTGATTTGGCTCCGGGCACTCAGCCCATTTCTATTCCACCATACCGTATGGCTCCGCCAGAGTTGAAAGAATTGAAAGGGCAGTTACAAGACTTGCTTGATCAGGGATTCATTAGACCCAGTGTCTCGCCCTGGGGTGCACCGATATTATTTGTAAAGAAGAAAGATGGCTCTATGCAGATGTGTATAGATTATCGATAGTTGAACAAGGCCACTATCAAAAACAAATATCTACTACCAAGAATTGATGACTTATTTGATCAGCTTCAGAGTGCCAAGGTATTTTTGAAGATCGATTTGAGGTCTGGTTACCATCAGTTGAAGATTAGGGCATCTGATGTCCCTAAAAAAGTTTATCAGACTTGGTATGGGCATTATGAATTTCTAGTAATGTCATTTGGGTTGACAAATGCCCCAACAACATTTATGGATTTGATGAATCGGGTGTTCAAGCCTTATTTGGATTCTTTTGTGGTTGTATTCATTGATGATATATCTTGATTTACTCCAGTAGTCGAGAGGAGCATGAGCAGCATCTTGGAAGTGTGCTTCACACTTTGAAGAATAATCAGTTATATGCCAAGTTTTCAAAATGTGAATTTTGGTTAGACTCAATTACACTATTGGGGCAAGTTGTATCGGCAGAAGGTATAAAGGTGGATCCTAAGAAGATAGAGGTTGTTCAGAATTGGCCTAGACCTACTTCAATTACAGAGATTCAGAGTTTTCTGGGTTTGACAGGTTATTATCGTCGGTTCGTGGAAGGGTTTTCATCTATAGCAAGCACATTGACCAGATTAACCCATAAGGGTGTCCCATTCAGATGGTCGGACAAGTGTGAGTTGAGATTTTAGAAGCTCAAGACTACTTTGACTACGGCGCCAGTGTTGGTATTACCCACAGGTTCAGGATCGTATACAGTATATTGTGATACATCTCACATTAGGCTTGGTGTAGTATTAATGCAAGATGGCAGGGTGATTGCATATGCGTCGCAGCAGTTGAAGGTTCACGAGAAGAATTATCTTGTTCATGACTTAGAACTGGCAGCCATTGTTCATGCGCTGAAGATTTGAAGGCACTACCTCTACGGTGTCTCGTGTGAGGTATTTACTGATCATCGTAGCCTTCAGTACCTGTTCAAACAAAAAGATCTTAATTTGAGGCAGAGAGGATGGTTGGGGTTGTTTAAAGACTATGATATTACCATTTTGTATCACCCCGGAAATGGCCAATGTGGTGGCCGATGCTTTGAGTAGAAAGGCTGCGAGTATGGGCAGTCTTGCATATATTCCGGTTGGTGAGAGGCCATTAGCTGCAGATGTTCAGACTTTGGCTAATCAGTTCATGAGGTTAGATGTTTCAAAACCCAGTCAGGTTCTAGCTTGCACAGTCGCTCAGTCTTCTTTATATGAGCGCATCAGAGAGAGGCAGTATGATGATTCTCATTTACTTGTCCTTAAGGACACAGTACGGCACGGTGATGCCAAACATGTTGCTATGGGGGAAGATGGAGTTTTGCGAATGTAGGGTCGTATTTGTGTGCCTAATGTGGATGGGCTTCGTGAATTAATTCTTGAAGAGGCACACAGTCCCAAGTATTCTATTCATCCAGGTACCGCCAACATGTATCAAGATTTGCGGCAATATTATTGGTGGAGGAGAATGAAAAAGGATATAGTTGCATATGTAGCTCGATTTCTAAATTGTCAGCAAGTTAAATACGAGCATCAGAGACTTGGTGGTTTGCTTCAGAAGTTAGAAATTCCTGAATGGAAATGGGAACGTATCACTATGGATTTTGTTGTTGGACTCCCACAGACTCAGAGAAAATTTGATGCAGTTTGGGTCATTGTGGACAGGTTAACCAAATCAGCATATTTCATTCTAGTGGCAGTTACATATTCTTCAGAAAGGTTAGCTGAAATTTACATTCGTGAGATTGTCCGCCTTCACGGTGTGCCCGTGTCTATTATTTCAGATCGAGGTATGCAGTTTACCTCACATTTCTGGAGGGTTGTACAGCGTGAGTTGGGCACACGTGTGGAGTTGAGTATAGCATTTTATCCACAGACATACAGACAGTTAGAGCACACTATTCAGATATTGGAAGATATGCTTCGCGCTTGTGTTATAGACTTTGGAGGTTCTTGGGATCATTTCTTGCCACTTGCGGAGTTTGCTTATAATAATAGCTACCGGTCGAGCATTCAGATGGCTCCATATGAGGCATTATACGGAAGACGATGTCGTTCGCCAGTTGGCTGGTTTGAACCGAGAGAGGCTCGGTTATTGGGTACCGATTTGGTACAAGATGCCTTGGATAAGGTCAAGATTATTCAGAATCGACTTCGCATAGCTTAGTCTAGGCAAAAGAGTTATGCCGACCGTAAAGTTCGTGATATTGCATTCATGGTTGGAGAAAGAATATTGCTCTGAGTTTGACCTATGAAAGGTGTAATGAGGTTCGGAAAGAAGGGCAAGTTGAGCCCTAGGTATATCGAACCCTTTGAAATTCTTGAAAGGGTGGGTGAAGTAGCCTACAAGCTTACATTACCACCTAGTTTATCAGCAGTTCATCCGGTGTTCCATGTGTCTATGCTCCGAAAATATCATAGTGATCCGTCCCATGTGTTAGATTTCAGCTCAGTCCAATTGGACAAAGATTTGACTTACGAGGAGGAGCCGGTGGCTATTTTAGCCCGGCATGTCCGATAGTTGAGGTCTAAGAGTTATCCTTCAGTTTGGGTGCAATGGAGAGGTCAGCTGTTAGAGGCATCTACCTGGGAGTCCGAGTCGGACATGTAGAGTAAATATCCACACTTATTCACCAGCTCAGGTATTTTTTTTTTCTAACTCCGTTCGAGGACGAACGTTTGTTTTAGAGGTGGAGAATGTGATGACCCAAAATATTATCTCTAAATTTAATAAGTAATTCTATGTTCTAAGGCCTCGAAAAATACCATTTATCATTTCTCGACTTGCGTGCGCAGTCCGTACAATTTTTCGGAAAGTTTTTATGTGAAAAATGGATTAAAATGTGAAATAGAGCTTTAAAACTCAATTGAGTTGACTTTGGTCAACAATTTAAGCAAACAGACTCGGATCAGTGTTTTGATAATTCCTGTAGGTCCGTATCGTGATTTGGGACTTGGGCGTATGCCGGGAATCGAATTCCGAGGTTCCTAGCCCGAGATATGGAATTTTGATGAAAAATTAAAAGCTTGAAAGCTTAATAATTTTTAAGAAATTATTAATGTTGGATTTATTGACTCTGGGTCCGTATTTTGGTTTCGGAGCCCAGTAAATGTCCATAATAATATTTATGACTTGTTTGCCGAATTTGGTGAGAATCGGAGTTGATTTGACGTGATTCGGACGCCCGGTTATAAAAACATATAAGTTTTAAAGTTTTCTTAAAACTTTCCTTTGATTTGGCGTCTGATTCGTAGTTCTCGGTGTTACTTTGGCGATTTGATCGCGCGAGCAAGTTCGTATGATATTTTAAGACTTATGTGCATGTTTGGTTTGGAGCCCCGAGGGCTCGAGTAAGTTTCAGATGGGCTACGGGATGATTTCGGACTTAGGAAATCTGGTTTTCTGCAGACTTCAGGCTTCTGGTGTGTTCTTCTTCACGTTCGTGAAGGTACTCTCGCGAACGCGAAGAGCAAATTGGGGCTAGCACTTTTTGTGCTTCGCGTTCGCGAAGGCTTGAGGTGCAAAGCTTCGCGTTCGCGATCGAAGCCTGGCGTTCGTGAAGGAAAAGAGGCTAACCAGGAAATTGCCTTCGCATTCGCTTGCCTAGCAAGTAAAATGTTAGGCGCCATCACGGTCCAAAGGTGGGAATTTTGGATCGTGACAGATGACTGCCCAGAGTAAGGCATAATAGGATCGTGACCCCCTGAAGCATCGTGAGATGCCTGAAGTGCTGAATGAAATAGTTTGGGAGGATGACCCCTACCAAAATTACCCTTACGTCCAGACGAGGTACCACTGAACCCACCGAACTGACGATGCCTCTTATCAGACCCTTGCCCTCTCTCCTGTGCAAGAACCATCTCGATCCTCCTCGCAACATTAGCAGCCGCCTGAAAGGAAATCTCACTTTCGGTCTCCATGGCCATCTGAAGCCTGATAGGGTGACTAAGTCCCTCAATAAACCTCCTCACTCTCTCTCCCTCAGTAGGAAGTAAAAGGAGAGTATGACGGGCTAGATCCACAAAACGGGTCTCATACTGAGTAACGGTCATACTGCCATGCGGGAGACGTTCAAATTACCTGCGGTAATCCTCTCTCAATGTGATAGGGAGGAACTTCTCTAGAAATAGCCGTGAGAACTGCTCCCAGGTCAATGCAGGTGATCCAACTGGTCAGGTCAACGTATAATCTCTCCACCATCTCTTGGCGGAACCCGTCATCTAAAATACAGCAAAATCGACCCCATTTGTCTCAACTATACCCATGTTCCGCAAGATAATCTTGTGGGTCCTCAGAAGGTGTACTATTGAAGTGAACTAGAAGAGCTTAGTAAACTTTTCAAGTCTGAATAAGGCCTCAGAAGACATGGCGGGCCTATCACCGGCTTGTGCCACAACAAATGACTGAACTACCTCAACTGGTGGGGATGCTGGAGCCTGATAATGTGGAGCCACCTGCTCCGGAGCGGGAGTAGTGGGAGTCTGTGCTTCCCCTAGCCTGTGAGACTGCTGGTGCCACTAAAAATGTACCATTATGGGCCACGCCCTCCATAAGACTCACCAAATGGACTAGAGCATCCTGAAGCACAGAAGTAGCTATGAATCCTTCCGAGACCTGAACTCAACTAACCGGTACAGTCTGAACTGGAGCCTCCTCTTGAAGATCCACCTAATGTTCTACTACTGGTGCTGCTGCTCGAGCTCTAGCTTGATCGACTGTTAATGTTCAGATGTGGCACGGAAAGAACTATAGAAGTATTTCTCATGGGGATGATTACATGAGAGATGTGTTAGTCATTGGAGTGGTGGGATTGGGATTGGCTATAGTGATTCATGCGTTCTATGGATTTGGAGACTAGAAGTTCTCATAAGCAAATTGTTTTGAGGTTGCAGATTGTGAATATGTGTCCAAAGTTAGCTCGATGGTGATACATGCTATGGTTAGAATGTTGAGGAATTTGGAGGGTTATTTATCTATTTGTGGGTGACCAGAGTTGATTTGGGGTCCATTGGTAGGACCAATGAGGACGTACATTCTACATCGGGGCGGATTGGTTGACTCCGTATTGTTGTTGTTGAGGGATGTGCCATTTAGTTAGAGTTGAGCTTATGCGTGTTATGATATGTTCTATGACTTACCCTTCTATGCTGGGGGGAGGGGGGACACATTGGTTATATGCACACATGGTGCGGTTCTATTTGGGCCTTATAGTGAAATTTGAGCGAGATGGGTATTAGGGTGTTGAATGATGTTTTGTGCATTTGGTTATGTTCTTTCTGGACTGTGGTATTGTGTTATTGGTTCCTCTGTGGTCATGGTCATGCACTTTGGGTACATGATGTCAAATTTGCGTGAAGTTATTGATTTGGAGCGTTGTGGCTTGGGGTGTTGCATACGGACCAATATTTGGATGGGGTCACACATTGCAGTAGAGTTATGTTGAGATATGATCCTTTGTGATTGATTCGCGTGTCTTGGTTCTACTAGGTATGTTGGGTTCATAGCATTGCGGTTATGGTGGTGCTTGTTGAGTTTGCTGGATGGTTCTCTCATTTGAGTCATTTTCTATTTTTGGGTACCTTTGAATTATTACATATTAGTGCACGGATTACACAGTTGTGACTTCAGGTTGTATTGGTGTGGCATGTCAATATAATAGTTGTGCTTGATAAGGTAAGATCATTGGACCTAGAATGTGTCACGACCCGAAATTCCACCTTCGTGACTGTGATTGTGTCTAACATTTCACTTGTTAGGCAAGCCACCGTTAGAATATAATTAGCCATTTTAACACAATTTTAAATTAATTAATAATAAAGAAACAAATGCGGAAATAAAGTCTGAAATAAAGTGAATACTCCATAATACTAGCGATGTCTGAATACCATCCCAGAACTGGTGTCATAAGTGCACGAGCTTCTAGAATAATACAAACAAGGGTCTGAATAAAATAAAGCTGTCTGAAAGAAAGTACAAAGCTAAAATAAAGTAAATGGGGACTTCAGAGCTGCGAATGTCGTGCAGCTATACCTCAAGTCTCCACTGGTAGCTGAATCCGAAAAAATCTACAGCACACCGCTGGGACCAACTCCGAAATCTGCACAAGAAGTACAGAGTGTAGTTTGAGTACAACTGACCCCATGTACTCTGTAAGTGCCGAGCCTAACCTCGACGAAGTAGTGACTTACATTAACATGTACCCAATAATAGTAATAACAACCTTAATAAAAATGAAACATGTAACTCATTTCAATAGTTGAAGTCAACTCGGCAATCATAACCAGTTATTATTTCAATCAATTTTCGTTGCGGCGTGCGACCCGCTCCAACAATATAATTCTTCAATAAATTTTCGTTGCGGCGTGCAACCCGCTCCAACACTATAAACTTTAAAATATAATCCGTTGCGGCGTGCAACCCGATCCCCCAATATATTCATTTTCAATTCTGTTGCGGCGTGCAACCCGCTCCAAGAATATAAAATTAACAACTCTTGATTGTAATAAAAATACTCCAATAAATACCACATTCAATAAGAAATTATTAGTCAACAAAGCATACAATGATTATAATTTATTCAGGAAACAAGTAATTACAAGAAGTAATTAATTGTGGAAAATCATGGAGAAAATAGACAATTTCATATTTAATATGCTAAATGTCAAATAGCAATTAAGACACCTAAATCAAATAAGCATGTAACAATTATTGCATGAATTCAAAAATTATTATTTGACAAGGAATATGAGAGAAACAATTATTATACCAATTAATTTGAGTCTTAAAACAATTTATGAATTTTAAATAATTATGCAAACAATTAATTTGACAAAGTATAGACACTCGTCATCTTGCCTATACATCGTTACACATGAAATTCAAGTAACAAATAATTCAAGGGTTCTATTCCCTCAAGTCAAGGTTAACCACGACACTTACCTCGCTTTGCAACCAAGTTCAAGATTCCAATAAACCTTTGCCTCGTGAATTCGTATCCAAAATCCTCAAATCTACTCATAAACAATTCAATATACTCAATACAAATCATAGGAATTAATTCCATATGAATTTACTAATTTTTCTGATTAAATATGAAATTCATCTAAAGAATTGACAGTGGGGCCCACATATCGAATCTCGTAAAAACTTACGAAATCCGAACACACGTTCCGAGACGAGTCCAACCATACAAAAATTACCAAATTCTGATGTCAAATGGATCTTCAAATCTTAAATTTTTTTTTTTGGAAAGTTTTACAAAAATTATAATTTCTTCCATCTAAATCCGAAATAAATGATGAATATAGACATGGATTTATGAAATATAGTCACTTTTGGTTATATAACACTTACCCAATTCAAAGTCATGAAAACACCCTTTGGAATCGCCTAAATCCGAGACCCTAAACTCAAAATGAGTAAAAATGACTAACTTCCGATTTTATGGGTTATGTCCAGCATTTTTGCATATGCGGACACTTGATCGCATCTGCGGTCCCGCTTCTGCGACGCGTGGACCGCTTTTGCGACAGCCCGTCTGCTTCTGCGGGCTGTCCGCTTCTGCGAGGCATGGCTCGCTTTTGCGAGCTCGCATATGCGGTCTAAAATCCGCAGATGCAATTACACTAGAAGGCCAAAATTTCAGATTTTTCTTAAGTCCAAATTTTGACCCGTTAACCATCCATAATCCACCCGAGGCCCCCGGGACTTCAACCAAATACACCAACAAGTATTAAAATATCATATGAACTTAGTCGAGACCTCAAATCACATCAAACAACTTTAAAACCGCGAATCCTACCCCAATTCAAACTTAAGGAACTTACAAAATTTCAACTTCTACATTCGATGCCGAAACCTATCAAATCAAGTCCGATCGACCTCAAATTTTGCACACTAGTCATAAATGATATAACAAACCTATTCAGATTCCCAGAATCGGATTCCGACCCCGATATCAAAAATTCAAGTCCGTGGTCAAACTTTGGAAATCTTTAGCCTTTAAATTCCTAGTTTCCGTTAAATGGCCATAACTTGAGATAGGGACCTCCAAATTAAATTCTGGGCATACGCCCAAGTCCCAAATTATGATACGGACCTACCAGAACTGTCAAACACTTATCCGGGTCCATTTGCTCAAAATGTTGACCAAAGTCAACTTAATTGAGTTTTAAAGCTCTATTTCACATTTTAATTATTTTTTTATATAAAAACTTTTCGAAAAATTATACGGACTGTGCACGTAAGTCGAGAAATAATGAACAATGCTATTTGAGGTCTCAAAACACATAAATAATTATTAAATTTAAAGATGACCTTTTGGGTCATCACATAATGGGTGCTATCAGATATAATTGCGGTATATTTGAAAGAATAATATCGGAAGTCGGTTTTGAAATTGGCTATAATTCTTGTCAAATGAGGGAGAGTTTCATGACTTGTTGAACTGATAAGTGGTTAGGAGCTTCTGCGTGTTTCTTTCATCATCGGTAGTGTGCGAAGGTTTTAGAGCGAGGTTTTATTTGATATGAGGTTGTTACCGGTATTGGGTTGGTTATTGAGCAACTACGGTGATTAGAAATTATTGCTACGAGTATTCAAGTTATGTGGTATATTATGTGATTGTGTCTTGGATTATGGTTATGGATTGGTGCAACTTCTTCAGACTTATACAATGTGTAGATGCGAGATTCGGGTCTTATAGGAAATTTCAGATGTTGGAAATTTGATTCTAAGGCTTACGGGCTAAGATTGAATTATGAATCTTCAGTTATGTTGTGTCGTCAGGCTTATATGGATTAGGGTGATGTGGGATCTCCCCCGGTTATATGCAAGGTAAGGTTACACAGTGATTTGATAGCTTAGGAACAACTATTGGCACGTTCGAGGGAGAACGTATGTTTAAGTGGGGGAGAATGTAACGACCCGACCGATCGTTGTGAGAATTTGCACTTCGCTTGGTAGTTTGAGGGAATGAGTATCTCCGTATGATGTATTATGGCTTGTGTAAATCGTTGGTTTTGATTTTCAAGTTATTCGGAATCGATTTAGAAGAATTAACTTTATAATTGAAGCTTTAAGTTGGAAGAGTGAACCAAGTTTGACTTTTAGTATTTGACCTCGGATTGGAGTTTTGATGGTTCCGTTAGGTCCGTATGGTGATTTCGGACTCGGGCGTATGTCCAGGTTTGCATTTGAATCTTTCTAAAAGGATTCGGTACTAATTGGCGAAAGTTGGAAATTTGAAGGTTTGGAAAATTCATAAGTTTGACCGGGAGCCCCCCCCCGAGTTGACTTTGATGATATCAGATTCGGATTTTGGTTAGGGTAATTAGAATAGCTTCGTTATGTTATTTGGGACTTGTGTGTAAAATTCAAGTTCATTCCGGTTTAATTTAATATGATTCGCCGCGAGTTTTGGAAGTTAAAAGTTAAAAGTTCTTTCATTTTGAATTGATGTATGATTAATCGTTTCGATGTTGTTATGTGTGATTTGAGGCATCATCTAGGTCCGTGTTATGTTATGAGACTAGTTAGTATATTTGGACGGGGTCCCGAGGGACTCAGGTGAGTTTCAGATGAGGTTCAGACCATTTCGTCGGATGTTGCATTTGGCTAAGGCTGCTGGTTATGGTGTGGCCGTATCTGTGGACAACTGGTTGTAGAAGCGACTTCGCAAATGCGGGGATTTTCTTCGCAGAAACGAAAATGGGAGGTTGGCATAAGGGTCGTAGGTGTGGGTGCATAGGCGCATCTGCGCGACCGTAAATGCGGTTCAGTATGTGTAGAAGCGCGATCGCCGAAGTGGGCAACAGATCGCAAAAGCGATGGCTGTTGGTTTAGGGATTTCGTAAAAGCGAAATATTTACCGCAGAAGCGGATGTCGCAGATGCGACGATTTTGATCGCAGATGCGATGAAGCTGGGCAGACTATATTTCGAGAGTTGGTCATTTTCTTTTCACATTTTTGGGATTTTGGAGCTCGGTTTGGGCGACCTTAGAGAGGAATTTCACCATGTGGATTGGGGTAAGTATTCTCTACCTGGTTTTGATTTTATTTTATGAATCTATCTTCATTTTTGGTATTTGGTTGATGATTTCAAAAGAGAAATTGGGGGGGGGGTGCCTAAAGTTTCATAGAGTGAATTTTTGAGGTTTGAACGTCGATTCATAGTCGGATTTGAGTGAAACTAGTATGGTTGGACTCGTAACTCAATGGGTTGTCGGATTTTATAAGTTTCGGCGGGTTTCGAGGCATGGGACTTAACTCAATGGGTTGTCGGATTTTATAAGTTTCGATGGGTTTCGAGGCGTGGGACTGAGTTTGACTTTTGGTCGATTTTGGGCCTTTGATTAGAGATTCACCATTTATCATTTTGAGTTGTTCCTTGGGCATTATTTGATGTTCTTGAGTTGCTTTTGGCTAGTTTCGAGCTGTTCGTAGGTTGGTATGTGCGAGATGGCATTTTTGGAGCATTGTTTGGCTTACTCGGTATTGGATTTGGCTTGCTCGAGGTAAGTAACACTTCTAAACTTGGTGCTAAGAGTATGAAATCCTGAATTACGTATTATGTGAGTGATGTTGAGGTGACGCACATGCTAGGTGACGAGCATGTGTGCGTGCACCGTGTGAATTGTAATTTAGTCGATTCCATGGAACTGCATAGCTATCTTATCTGAACATTTTTACTGTACTCTATGTGTTATTGCACTCGAGTTATAATTTATGCTAGAAATCATATTTAGGCTATATGCTGGTACTAGTCTCTGTTATCGTATATTGTCACATCTCGTATAATTGATTAGGGCTGCTTAGCGTAAGTGTCGTGAGCCCGAGAGACTAGAGAGATTGATGACTGAGTGAGGTTGAGGGCATGTTGTGAGTGATATTTATGGTATCAAGATGCACGTCGAATTAGGCTTTATTGATTCATGTAAGGATTTAGCTTATTATAGTGCTTGGGCTGGATCGGCTCCTCTGGAGTCTGCACATCCACAACATGAGCAGTTGCTAGCAATTATTTACATTTGGGCTGGATCTGCTCTGATTTATTTGCATTGGACTGGATGTGCCCCGGATATTATTATGTTTGGGCTGGATCTACCCTGAATTTATTATGTTTGGGCTGGATCTGCCCTGTACAGTACTGAGAGACTGAGTGTGTTGAGTGTTAAGCATGGTGAGTGAAAATACGAGACAATGAGATTGAGTACTCTAAGAGGGTGAGTATTTGAGTTCATCACTAAGATGCATTGTTTTGACAGACATACTTGAGATACATGCATAAGGATGCATTTCCTCACGCTACCCTGTTTTGGTGACATTCATGATTTCACTTGTATATTGGCATGTAGGCATAGAAATGTATTTTCCTCATGCTACCTGAAAATGAAAGTTCTTATTTATTGTTGAAATAGTTTTTGGGAAAATCACAGCTTTCAAACTTACTCGTTTATTTTTTGTATTTTCGGTGAAAGATTTAGGATTTACTGATATACTTGAAAAGCATGCCTATTTTTTGTAACTGTGCACGAGTAGAGCATCTTACCTCTGAGTTATTTTCTCGTACAAATTTTATTATATTTTTATGAACTGTGGCTGGTTATTATAGTTGGACTATGATCCTTGTCCCAACTCGTCACTACTTTCAACCTAATATTAGGTTTGTTACTTATTGAGTACATGTGATCGGTTGTACTCATACTACACTTCTGCACCCTGCGTATAGATATTAGTTGTTGATGTTGCTGCGTACGGTGAGAGACAGATCGAAAGATGTATCTGCGTTCCAGTTATGACTATCCCTAGTCCTTGGTAGCATTAGATTCAAACTCTTTTAAGTTACATTTCAAACAGATGTTGTAATTATTTCAATTCAGTTGTAAAGAAATATAAATCTTAGACGCTCATGGTTTATACAACCAGTCCTTGGGAAATACTTGTATAAAAGGAGTTATATTATCTTTTCTCCTCTTAATAAATCTCATTTGAATTGGATTTCTGTTAACTGGCAATTAGATTTCTGTTAACTGGCTTACCTAACGGGTTGGGTTAGGTGTCATCACGGCTAGTTGTATTTTGGGTCGTGACATTCTAATAATTAGGACTTTAAAATTCACAAAAAAAATTACCTTGTATAAATTCTTTCTTTAATTGAACTATGAAACTATAATACCTTTTCATGGTAAATTTCTTAATATTTAGGATTTTGAAATGTAAAATATATAATTTGGCATTATTATCAACGGCAATTAGGAATAAAAGATGATTCATTTTCCCAGTATACTTTATTCAAACAGAGCAAAATCAGTTATAGCATATATAGTATGAAAAGTCAAATTGGTAAATGCACAATATATACTATATACATTTTAAATACCTATCATCATTATAATCTTAAACAGAACATTAAACTCTAAAATACTTTTGAAATAACACTCAATAATTACACATCAAATATACATTTTTAGTAGTAATATTTATAGAAATTTAAAAAAAAATTATAATCATTAATTTGGATACACGCGCGAGGAGCGTATCCTAAAACTAGTGCTTTTAATTATTAGTAAAATTTACCGGAAGGTATACGAATAATTATCAATGTATTACCGACTAAATAAAGAGAATAGTATTACCAATTAAATTTGTTATTTACAGCTTATTTTGGATAGTTGTTATGTATCGTTTCATAATATATCATATAGTATTGTATTGTTTTGTATTATACTGTATCATTTTGATGTATATAATGTTTGGATAGAATACATTATTTGTCATCATTTTATGATGTTATGCACAAATAATATAAAGAATAAACTTACAATATTATAAAGAAAAAGTAAGATATGAGGTAGAATTATTATATAAAAAGGTAGGGTAAAAGATAAAATGAGATTATTTAATGATAAGAAATGGCAAGATACGAGAAAAAAAAATAAGAAAACGGCGAGGCCACACCAAATCGGTCGTTTCATAAAGTGTCAATTTTCGTCATAACAATACGATACAGTAAAATTTAAGTAACAACCAAAACAAATATTATATCTAAAGTAACAATACCATACAATACAATATGTAACAACTAGGGGTGTACATAGGTCGGGTTGGTTCAGATTTTCTAATTATAAAATCAAACTAATTATACCGAGTTATTAAATCTAAAGGACAAATCAAACCAATAAAAGTCGGGTTTTAAAATCTCGTTTTTCTCGGATTTTTTGAATTTTCGGGTTGTTTCGGGCTTTTTATCGTAAAATCTTCATAACACAAAACATAGAATTTGTGCTCCAAATATTTCTGTAATCCTAGTAAGACAGAACTATACAAGGCATTTTTTTAATAAAATAACATAAATATGAGATGATTCATGGCATTGTACTAAAATATTCAACAATAAAGATGAGAAAATCGCATAAAATAAATATTACTAATTATCCATAATAAAAACAAACATAATTTAAAGTTACTAATAAGTTGCTAAAATAAGTACGACTACTAAGTACTATTATTTATATGACTAAACACTAAAAAAAGAAGAAGTTATTTTATCTAAACTATGGAAAAATAAAAAAATAAATATCCAACACTATTTTCATTCATAGTACAAATGAATTGAATGTCTTTTATTATCATTAGTATTGATTTGATTTTGGTTTAGGATTTATTTGAGTTACTAACATTTATGGACTATAAAAGTTATTGGAATATCCAAAAATTATAAGTCCAAACTTAAAATAATATGTTAAAAGATAAAATAATAAAAAAGCTTAAGAAATATTTATAAACTACACTACAATAAATATTTTCATGTATTAAATATATTTAAAACTTCTATACATATAATATCGGGTTGATTTGATTTTAATTTTACTTTTTTAGTTAAAATCAAACAAAATCAAATATCATCAATTTTTTTTCAATACCAAACCAAACCATAATAAAGTTTATTTTTCTGATTTAACTCGAATTATTGGATTGATATGATTTGTTGTACACCCTAGTAACAACAATTCAAACAAGCTGTTAACGGGCCAAGTGGAACAAATCGAACTAAACACCCAGAAGGTTAAACTGTTAAACCCTAAACCCTATTTCGCCTATATTCGGGATACAAATTTGAGAATACAAGCTCTCGCCGGCGAGCAAATTAACCTGCGAAATCACACACTCACTAGGTTTGAATTCTGCTGATTTTATCATTTTATTTCTTCATTTCTCAACTCCTTCATAAATCATAAGCCTAAGTTTTTTCAGTCAGTTTGAACTTACAGCTTGTATTTTTGGTGGGTTTGCCAAAACTGAAAGTTTATTGTCCCTAAAAATTAAATATCAGGTGCTTATGCTTACAACTGCAAATTGGCAATAATCCAGAAAAAATAGGTGGATATTTGTAGTTTTTTGAAAGGCCCTTTGTGGGTGCTTTTTGTGCAGTCTGCTTAGAACTAAACAAATATCAGCAGTCTGCTTTTTGTGCTTTTGCTGGTGAATCATTGCGCTATGTGTAGCTATATTAAGAATCAGTAGTTAGAGCTGGTGAATCATTGGTCATGGATTTAGTATTCAAAATCTAAATTTAAAGATGTCAATATCAGGTTAGAGAGTACATTTACTATTATTCGGGTTTTTATTTAGACAATGTGGTGTGATGGAATAGTTGAGGTGCGCCCAAGCTGGGTTGGACACAACCCTCATAATAAAATGTGGTGAAGTACATCTTATGTATAATTTGTAGTTACAAAGATTGTTTGTCTCAAATATCTTAAAATGGTGTGTTATAGATGTGCCTTGGTATTTTTTCTTTACATGGTTATCTCATGTTTAATCTTCTTTTCAACGCAGACCCTGATGAGTAGAAGTTTGTCTGCGCTAAGAATAAAAATGTTGCTCCGTTTGGTTCGGAGATCTTTTGTTGCTGTTCGCCCTTTGTCGACTGAAGCTGCGACGGCAGTGAAGTCCACAAGTTTAGTAGGTGGCACAAGCTCTAGCACAAGTTTAGAAGGTGACACTAGTATTTCCACAAGCTTAAAAGGTGGTTCTAGTACTACCAAAAGTACTGGTGGCAGAGACACGCTAGGGAAGAGGCTTTTGAGCTTGATCTATGCAAAGCGTAGTGCTGTCATTGCTATACGCAAGTGGAAGGAAGAAGGGCACCCCGTCCGCAAGTATGAGCTCAATCGCATTGTTCGGGAGTTGCGAAGACACAAACGATATAAACATGCTCTTGAGGTTCTCATCCTCCACATTAACTTTTTCACGATTTACTTTTGAATCATTTATTTTCTTTGGCTTATAGTGGTGGTGTATTTCAGCACTGGAATACTTTTTGCTGACAATTTTCTAGCTTATATATTTTCCCATGGAAATGGCCTAAGGATAGATGGGTTAGGGTAAGAACTATTAACTATCCAATTCTTTTGTTGAATACTCGGGTGAAATATTCTATGTGGTTAAATTGCTGAACACAAATTCCAATTCACTGTACATGTTACTACATTGGATATCGAAAAGATGGTTACCAGTTCAAGAAATGGTGTCTTACGACTGAGAAGTGAATTTCTGTTACAGTATTCGCAATTGCTACCGAGTCTTCACTTATAAAGAGAATTGCTGGAGTCTTCAAGCTTGCTGGAATGTCTTAGCTTATTGCTAATAAAAACTGTGCTACTGATGTTAAGAATGGCAAACATGCTGTAAAAGCTTATTACAAGCATGCAATTTATTTCTTCAACTGTTCTCATTTTGTTAAAATTAATACAAGCTGATGGGGTTATGTTTACAGGTTTGTGAATGGATGAGGGTACAGGATGATATCCAACTATTATCTGGTGACTATGCAGTTCATTTGGACTTGATTGCAAAAGTTCGTGGTATGAATAGTGCAGAGAAGTTCTTTGAAGACCTACCTGATAAACTGAAGTCCCAGACCACTTGTACCGCCCTTCTCCACAACTATGTCCAGCACAAGAATACTTCTAAAGCTGAGGCTTTGATGGAAAAAATGTCCGAATGTGGTTTCTTGAAATGCCCTCTTCCTTATAATCATATGCTTTCCTTATACATATCCCAAGGGCAACTAGAGAAGGTTCCCCGCCTGATTCAGGAATTGAAGAAAAATACCTCCCCTGATATTGTCACATACAACCTGGAGTTGGCAGTTTGTGCATCCCAGAATGATGTTGAAGCTGCAGAGAAAACATTCCTTGAGCTAAAGAAGGCAAAATTGGATCCTGACTGGATAACATTTAGCACGTTAACAAACATCTATATTAAAAGCTCACTTCAGGATAAAGCAAAGTCAACTTTGAGAGAAATGGAGAAAAGGATTTCCAGAAAGGTTCGAGCTGCATATGGTTCTCTGCTTAGTTTGCATACAAATCTAGAGAGCAAGGATGAAGTTGTGCGAATGTGGAAGAAGATGAAGTCAACCTTCCGTAAATTGAATGATGCAGAATATACTTGTATGATATCTTCTCTATTGAAACTGGATGAGTTCGGAGAAGCAATGAATCTGTATACTGAATGGGAATCTGTCTCTGTGACGAGGGATTCTAGGATTTCGAATTTACTTCTTGCTGCTTACATTAACAAAAATGAGATGGAAAAGGCTGTCGATTTTCACAACAGAACGGTGCAGAAAGGCGTATCTTCTAGCTACACCACTTGGGAGCTTCTTACATGGGGTTATTTGAAGCAAAAGGAAATGGGTAAAGTTCTAGAATTTTTCAAAAAAGCTGTTACTAGTGTTTCAAAATGGGATCCTGATGCAAAGATGGTTCAAGAGATGTTTCATGTAGTTGAAGAGCAGGGCAATGTTCAGGTGGCAGAGCAGTTGCTAGTTACCCTTCGGCATGCTAAATATGGGAGTACAGAGATATATAATGCACTTCTCAGAACTTATGCAAAAGCGGGTAAGATGCCAATGATAGTTGCCGAGAGGATGAAAAAGGATAATGTGAAGATGGATGAGGAGACTCAAAAGCTAATTACACTAACTAGCAAGCTAACTGTGACTGAGGTTCCAAGTTCTATTGCTTAAGAACAAGGTTGGACTTTTTCCATTTTTCAGATGTACTTCAATTTCTACCATTTTCTCTCTTTAAAATATAGGCTTTAATTTCTTCTTCGGTCAAAACAATGGCGGATTATTCAGGCTAAGGAATCTCAGATTTCTCTATGGACGAAGAAGCACAGATATTCCTGTTTAAGCCAAGAGAAGCACAACCTTCCGAAAAGCAGCGCTTGAAACAGATGGCCTGAAAGAAAGCCTAAAAAGACAAAACCAGGATACTCAAGAAACAGTCACGTACAGAGAAAAAGACAATGACGAGAAGAAGAAGGGTAAAAGGTTGCATTACAGCGAAACACCATCCCGGGATGAAAAGAAAACTTAGGGGTGCCAGCTTCTCCAAAGAGGGTTTAAAAGAAATGAAAATAAAAGGGTGTGCCATTTCCAGAAGAGATTTCCATTTTTAGAGTTATCCTTAAGTTTAAGGAGAGAAATAAGGCTTGATCTAAAAGAGAATATGGGTGCATTTTATGATCAAGTAACAGAAAAAGTTAAGACTTTTGAGAGAGAAGTATAAAAGAATGATTTGCTAGGTGGATGGAGTCCTAGAACCCCGCAAGAAGCAGAGTTGTTACACTTATGTGAGAAAATCCGGATGGTCTCTAAACCCCGTATCATTCAGATTTTCTCATATAAGTGGAACAACTCCCCGTCATGGGGTTTTGGGACTCCATCCCCCTTGCATATCATTCTTTTCTACTTCTCCCTCAAACCTCTAACTATTTCTCTTACTTAATCATAAAATGCATCCATATTTGTTTGTTGGACAAGCCTTGTTTCTTCCTTGAACTCGAGTATAACTTTAGAATGGAAATCTCATCTGTCACTCCATAGTTTTGAAAAAGGTGCACCAGAGATACTCTCAGTTCACTCACTTCTGATGATAGAACTCTCACAAGAGTCATTGATTTCCTCTTTCCTAATCTATTTTCTTCAAACATGGTGTTGTTGACAGCTTTATTTCCGGATTAAGCATTTAGATACTGGATGCATCTTCTGTTTTGAATCATAATATGATAACAGGCGTATACTTTTATGACTCGATATAGGCCCTATTTTTGAGAATTTGAATTCAGAATCTTATCTTAGCTCTCTCTCGGAGACTGCTTCTATCGGACTATTACGATCTTGCATATTTTAGCATGCCAATAGCACCATCAGAAGTATGAAATTTATTAATAGTTGATTATATGTACGCGTTTAGAATTTCAAGAAACTTGAAACAGCAAGTTCAACTGTCCATCTGGCTAATGTCTAAACTCTAAACAATATTGGTTTTCCATTTAGAAGACCCTCTTAGTATTTTGTTGAAACATAAAGGGCAAAACAAAATAAAATAATAATAAAACAGCGGTGATACTGGAACTGAAAAGCACGGTAGTTTTAAATTGGATTAAACTTATATACACTTATTATGGATGGCTTATCCGTAGTTACTTTTTAGGTGATTTGATAATGTAATTTTTTTTATATCGTATGTGTGTTGAAGATTTGAAGTTAAACCTTTTTTAGAATTACAACTCTTTTAAACTCTTTTGGGCCCTTGTTTCCCAATTGGGAGCAAATATTGGGGGATTTGCAGTGATACTCTATATTTGTACCACCTTTTAACCTGAACCCTATTTTTTAAAATTATTGATTTGGTAGCTATCTCACAAAAAATCCGTAATAATATGACAATTACACCCCTGACAAAAGATATAAAACGATCTCCTCCTCTCCTCTCAGCAACTTTATAAAAAAATCAGAAACTTGTCCAGATTCATCTTCAGAATCACACTTGCATGAAGTTGTTTCACCTTGAAGCTAAAACTTCATGCTAATGCATGTTGAAGTTATTTATCCTGCAGTCTACAGTTTTGTCATGAATTTTATCCGAAACTTCAGTCTAAACATGCTGAAGTTATTTAGTTCATTTGCTAAAACTTCAAACTAAAACATGCTGAAGTTATTTAGTTCATTTGCTAAAACTTCAGACTAAACATGCTTAAGTTATTTAGTTCATTTGCTAAAACTTCAGACTAAACATGCTTAAGTTTTTTAGTTCATTTGCTAAAATTTCAGACTAAACATGCTTAAGTTTTTGTCTTGTAGTATGTAATTTTCTAATGAGTTTTTGCTAATGCATACTGAAGTTATTTAGTTCATTTGCTAAAATTTCAGACAAAACATGCTGAAGTTATTTAGTTCATTTGCTAAAACTTCAGACTAAACATGCTGAAGTTTTTTAGTTCATTTGATAAAATTTCACACTAAACATGCATAAGTTTTTGTCTTGCAGTATGTAATTTTCTAAAGAATCTTTGCTAATGCATGCTGAAGTTATTTAGTTCATTTGCTAAAATTTCACAAAAACATGCTGAAGTTTTGTAACGCAGTCTACAGTTTTGTCCTGAGTTTTATCCAAAACTTCAGTCTAAACAAGCTGAATTTTTTTAGTTTATTTGCTAAAACTTCAGTCTAAATATGCTTAAATTTTTGTCCTGCAGTTTGTCAATAGTCTTTTATTAAAGAAGGACAAAATTATCTTTTTAAAATGCTTTTAGCAAACAAATGGGTACGAATACAAACAGAAAAATAAAACAGGTATAAGTTAAAAATGGGCGACCAAATAGGGCGCCCCATGCAATTTTTACGCAAATATTCTGTGTAGTGAGTACATTTGCACGTTTGTCCGTTAAGACATAGTGCATGCAACCCATGCACTATATTTAAATTTTAAAATGACGGTCAAAATATAAGTGTAGCGCATATACGGGATGCGTTATATCTGAAGTTGAAAAGACAGGTAGGTATGCGACATCCCATATATGCGCTATACCTATATAAAATAAAGCAACAGAATGTGAAAAACGGTCCCCCTCCCCTCTTCCCCCATTTTTATGCAAAAAACTCCATTGGAGCCCACCCGTCCCCCAAAAATCGTGTCCCCTTCGTATTTTAGCGAGCTAACACCGGATCCAAGGCGTTGTCGTATAGTGAATCTCGTCTATTGCTAGTTTCGGCTCCCAAATCATCAATTTTTCACAATTCAAAAAGCTGTAAATCGAGGTATTTCGACTTACTTTTTGGTAAAACTCATGTATATAAAGTGATTATTAGTTGTTTTTACTGTGTTGTATGCTTTTTGTGATCGTTTTATGATATAATTATTTTTTTGCTTTTTGTCTGAATTAGTTTATGTATGTGCTAGAAAAGTATTAAAAATATATATTGTTATTTTATTGAATAATTAGTGTTATATGTGATTTTAGTGTTGTACGCATATTAATATGTGACTTTATTATTGTTTAGTGCCCTTTAGTGTTATGTTGTGCCTTTAATTATTATGTAGCGCCCTTTAGCGTAGTAAAACTGATAATAAATTTTATCTTATGGTAGTTGACTTTGTTTATGGCCATTTAGAATAGTGTGACTTTAGTGTTCTTTAAGGTTTCGTAGTCTAGAATAAAAACTACGTGCTCTCCTTAATAAACTCGGTTAGAGTACTCAATTATGGATTTAATGTATTAGTAGATAATTATCAAATATTAGATATGAATCATAAAATAATCTGTTGACGTAACAAAAAAGACGCTGCCAGAAAGTTTGGGCAAAATATGACAGTTAATACATAAATCGTTATGACTGAAATAGACTCAATATTATTTAATATTAAGTTTGTATTATTTTTTATATGAATAATTATTGAATATATCTTGATTACTTATGAAAATTTAATATTTAATACTGTTATAACCCAAAAAAATCTGAAAAAGATGATAGTTCAAATAAAACCCCGCAGAATTTTAGTAAAAAAAATGTAGAAAACTAACATATAAAATATTAATATTGAAAATTTATCAACCTAAGTATTTGGTATATGAATAATTATTAAAATATCTTACTAGTTATGAAAATTAAATATTTAATTCTCTGTTAACCCTAAAAATATATGAAAAAAAGATGATAGTTCAAACAAAACTCTCCCGAATTTTAATCAAAATATATAAGTAAATAACTTATAAAACAATAATATAGAAATTGTTTTAACCTAAGTATTTTTATATGAATAGTTATTAAATATATGATGATTATTTATGAAAATTAATTATTTAATTCATTTATAACCCAAAAATAGCTGAAAAAACATGATAGTTCAAACAAAACCTTGCCAAATTCTAGTAAAGAAATGTAAGAAACTAACATATAAAATAATAATATAGAAAATGTATCAACCTAAGTAACAATATAGAAAATTTATCGATTAAATATTAATACAAAAAATATTACAATATATTTAAAGATGTTAAACGATTAAACAGAAAAAGACTTTAATTAATATTGTTTATTTTACAGACATCGTCATGGAGCTTCCCCCTATGCATCCCAGACATGCATCTGGAGAGCTACTGGTGCTCCAAGGCAACCATAGGTCTTCACACATCTGGGATGGGCAGTGTCTGTCCCAGACCTTCCACCCCATACATATAGACGATCTGTGGGAGTTCATTAGGGACCACCCACTGCATCCCCGTATAGTTAGACGCCTTCAGCGGATGGGTTTTTACAGGATCATAGAGATCGGCCGGTTTCATTTCGATTGGGCGCTGATCACGGATATGATAGAGCGGTGGCGACCGGAGATGCACACGTTTCATCTACCCATCGGCGAGGCTACCATCACGCTAGAGGACGTGGAGGTTCTTTTCGAGTTGCTAGTTAATGGTATACCTGTAGCTTACCCACATGCTCTTAGGGACTATACATGAGAGGACTACCTTCATATGTTGCAGAGGCTCACCGGTTTCCAGCCTGCAGAGTCGACTGCGTTGATGGGTCCAGTCAATTGCAGTTGACGCCCGTTAGGCAGAATCTGGTGGTGCTGCACGCTGAGATTACTGATAATTCACCGCCAGAGGATATCGGCCGGCAGCCGAGACTGTTGCTACTGATGATGTTTGGTGGTATACTGTTCCTGAAGACTTCGGGATACCTAGACAGCTTGCGATTTCTACATCATCTGGAGCGGCTAGATGATTTAGCTGGTTACAGCTGGGGTGGAGTTGTTCTAGCTTACATGTATAGAAAGATGTGCCGGGCGTGCATGGGCACCCATAGAGACGTTGCCGATTTTATACCGCTGCTGCACGTGAAAACATAGTCAATTCTTTTCATGATTATAACATACATAGTAAAAAATACCTTAAATTTTACGTCCACAATCTATATTAGGTTTGGTCCTGGGAGCGGTTCCTGCAGTTCCAGCTACCTCTACCACCGATAGCTCCGGATGCACCACCTCCACCGTTTCTCCCACTAGCTAGGAGGTGGGTAGATAGGCGAGGCCACACCGGCGAGGTCGAGGCTCGACATCATCTCCCTTATTACATGGATTTGTTGGATTTACTTGAAGGCGCTCAGGTACATATATACTTAAGTTTACTTGGCCTGACTTGATATGTGTTGCGTTTACTCACGATTCTTGTGTTTAATAAATAGTTCATATGGAGGCCATGCAATAACGTGCTCATAGCTGGATTACCAGATTATTGCTCCCGCAGTCGAGCTATGTGGAGCTCTTCCGTCCCACTTATATGTCTTGATATAGTCGAGTATCGTGCCACCGAGCGAGTCCTTCGCCAAATTGATCGACCCCAGCTTGTACCTATTCCGTCCACTTGGAATTTTCTACACATTACCAGCGGGATGATCACCGTATGGTTGACCAGACATACTTGGCATGGCTAGAGGCCCAGATAGAGGATTGGGACCAGAGGTATGTCCTGATTCCGCCACACCCTCCACCTGACCGTTTGGAGGGCGAGCATGAGTACATGGGTTGGTATCGCAGAGTTACCCAACTTCTCATCGGGAATCCCGTTCATTGCGCTAGTGGTCGGTACATTCCATATGCCGGGAGGCATGAGGCACTGGTATGTTATTTGTTATACTTACTTATAATATTACATTATCCATTCTTTCGTAGTTAATATTTTGTATGTTATACAGGCTATTGGCTTACACCAGTTCTACCAGTTGGGACTAGAGATGCTACAACATACAAGCGATGGAGTGGTAGTTATGCACGGGTTTGACCATCGGGTTACTGATCTTGCTGCTGACACATTGAGATATGCCGGAGAGGATGGGCGCTTAGGATACAAGGCTTCTTATGTGCCGCCCGAGGAGTACCATCATGGGCCACCAATGGACCCTCAACGTGGTAGACGTGGTAGGCGTGGCCAAAGAGGAAAGGGTGGCCCACGTGGTCGTGGTGGTCAGTGAGGATGGGGTCCCCAGCAAGGGGGCATTGAGGTACCCGTGGAGGATATTGGAGATGATCAGTCGGGTGACTACCCTGAGCCACACGATGCTACTCATTATATGCCGTCATTCAGCCTTCAGTTGTCACCAGGGACTTCACAGTTAACCCCGTCAGCTCCAGTGTTGACCGCGGGCATGACCATTACGTAGCAGTAGTGGGATCAGTATTTTCCTGATCGTCTAAAGCCATCAGAGGTTGCTGATGATCGTTCGATACGAGAGGTGCATAGTGGGTGATGATCGAGTTATGGCTCATCACCGAAGGATGCTGAGGATCTTTCAGGCATAGATAGGGATACATCACATCGAGGCGAGATGTCACAACCTTCATCTACTCCAGTGTACCTCAATGTTCCTATAGAGCATTGTGTCGCTACTCAGGCGCAGGTTTGTTTGTATTACTATTACTTCAATTGTTTTTACCTTATATATTAGTCAGTAATATCTAAAGTGTTTATATTTTTTTAAAGATTCATCATCATCCATCACGGAGGCCACATTATGTGATACTCGCTTGCCGGAGATGGATGATCTTATTCAGGAGCCCGCTGAGAGCATGGTATGACCATTAAATGTTTTTTGCTAACATGTACGTTATTATTCTATATTTCATATACTAAAATATCTTATTATTTTGTAAGTTACTGATGGCCCAACGTCCGCTTCTATCGAGCCTGCCAGCTTTACTGACGATCATGCTGCAACGCATCCTCCGATAAAGAGGCGACGTGATGAGGATGATCCTGATAGCGTAGCCAGGTGGGATGGGATGTGACGAGCGCAAAACACACACTTAAATTGTGCTCGCTAGTCAAAGATAGTATAGTATAATATCGTGTCCACATGGATTGGAGTTAAACAATATTAACGTAGTTTGTAGCTAGAGTGCTATCCAGGAGGATCAACATTTGAAATTTATGTGGTTAATACTAAAATTAATTAAGAATCTAGAGATAATTGACTAATGACAATCGAAGCAAGGACTAAGCAAATGAAGATATCAATGGGAGAAAATGGGGTTTTGATAGGATAGGTGCAAGATAATTGTCTGGGATTTAACTCTAGATAATTCACTTATAATGTTCAAGTGAGTCTCTCGAATTCACTTAATTATCAGTACAATTATTTAGTAGAAACTCCTCTTTCGATTAAGTCTCAACCTCTCAATATGAACCAATTTAAGCACTGTGAAGATATGCAAGAATTCGTAGTGGATCGGTCTTTAGGAAAATCTCCTTCGATTTTTCTCCTAACTAGGTTTAATCAATGATTCAATTAGCCTCTTTCGATTACTTGGAAGAATCTATGAACTCAACCAACAATATAATGCAAAGATATCACAAGTTATGCCTCTTTCGATTACAAGAACAATTGAATATAGATGCAACAATTAAATCTTCCAAAAATGATTCAACTACATAAAAAATAGAGTTATAATCCACAAACAATCATCAATACACCAAATCCATCAAAACCCAAAAGGATCTACTCCATAGACATGGAGAAGTTCTTCACAAATGTAATTAAAGTATAGGAAAATATAGATTCAATCCAAACCCGGATCTTGAGTGAGGAAGGAATTATGAAATCCTTGTGCTTGTGTTCTTCCAACTCCTCCTTAGCCACCTTGGCCTCCTTAGGTCAAAAATCTATCAAAAGTGTCAAAAATGATGCTTTCCCGTGTATTTAAGCCATCCCCCAATAATCTCCGGATGAAATTACCCTTTTTAGCGGAATTGGGAAGTCACTCTAACATTTTTGGGCTACCGCGCCGCACGCCGTGCCGCCCCTTGCGGTGCGCATGTAGGAAATTCCAGAACGTTCCAACATATGATTTCTGGCCACTTTTTGCACTAGCGCCCCTTGGGGCATGCCGTGGGGCGGTAGTGCAAATTGTGGCCAGAAATGACTTTTTAAATTTTTGACATCCAGACTTGATTTTCGACCCCCGAACGTGATCCCGACTTAATTGCTTGGGCTTCTACTCAGACTTTAAAGCTCCAAATAGCCCGAATTAGCTCCACAATATCTATATAACTCGAAATCACTCCTACAAGGTATAAAACACATAATAAGTGCAAAAACACTACCAATTAAAGCTCGCTACAAGTAAAGTCCAGTGAATTAGAGTGTAATAAGCGACTAAGACACATGATTATAGACTACCATCAGGATGCGCCTCAAGCCAGCTAATGATTTAAAGCATACAGGCTGTGGGACTCATTGATATGTATTCTAAGTTGTATATATGACATTAAATATGTAATAGCAAAATTATTGGTGTTTTACATAATTTGTGCATGTGTTTTTATTTTTCGGGTTATTTATTAGTTTAACACTAGAACACAAAAAATAAGACAACTTAGCATAAATTTAAATTCCTTAAACATTAAAGATAATACATGACACATACAACATAAAAACAAAAAACTACACTTAACACATCCATATGTTTGTTTAAGCACTATCGCCCATTATTCTATGCTTCAACCACTTAAATTTTTCTTCCAACCGATTATTTTCTTCTTATGCCTCTTTCAGTTTCTCCTTAACTGCTACAAGTTGTTCTTGTAGTTTCAAGATCTAAAGTTCATACTCACCGGTCAGATTCCAAATGTAAAGCAAACATGATTTGTAATATTTCTGGTTAATGGGTTCATCATACCATTCTTCAAAACCATATTTATTTTTGTCCTACCAATGGGGATGAGAACAAAAGAATATTAATTAACATGTTATGTAAAAATTATTAACAAACATAACTTTCAATAATAATAACTTACAACTAGTTTACACATCCAATGTCTGCGCCCTAGATTGCAATTTGACCATCATAGTTTCAAAATCGCACGTTTTCCACAGTAACACCTTGGTACGCCATTGTGTCTAGACATGCCGTAATGCTCGAAAATAAAAAATAATGGAAAGTTATTTTTTCGTTTGGTTACAACGCAAATAATAACAAAAATGTGCGGGTTTTTTTACAGGCAACTAAGAGTGATTTTAGGTTAGATAACGCATATTGGTGATGTGCTACGTATCGTGTGCTAATGATTCTTTCGCGTGCTAATGATTTTTTAGGGTACACGTGGGTGCAGCTTTTCTGGTCGCCAACTTTTTCATGTCGACATGATAATACACATAACACATATTGGTGATGCACTGCGTTTTGCGTGCTAATGATTCTTTAGTGTACAATTGGGTGCAACTTTTCAGTTCGGCAACTTTTTCAGGTCGACATGACAATACACATAACGCATATTGGTGATGCGCTACGTTTTCGCATGCTAATAATTCTTTAGGGTACAAGTGGGTGCAACTTTTCAGGTCGACAGCTTTTTCAGGTCGACATGACAATACACATAACACATATTGGTGATGCGCTACGTTTAACATACAAGTTCGTACAGTTTAGTTATTCTTAAGTTGAACCAACATTCCAGTATTCAAAAACCCTTTAATAAGTGGTTTAAGAAATGCCACTTACATTTAATTAGTGGTTTAAGAAGAGGCAAAAAGGTGAAGGTAGTTCAACAGATCCACACGGAGCACGCCATAATATAATCGATCCCTATTTTGAAAAAAAAAACATGCTAGGTTGCTATACTGATTTAGTTGATGACAAGTGGTATGGTGTTTTACGTCCCTCGAAAAATGAGCTTATCAATTTACACACTGATCTCAAATTTGCAAGGCACATTATTGAGGGCTAAGCGCATTCTACAAAGCCTGAAGGTATGCGAATTTGAGATAAAAAACTACAATAGGATCCCCTTTACTCAAAAAGGTGTGATTATAAAGTACTATGCCACTGGCATGGGCTAGTTGTACCACAAGCACTGTCTGCAACCTTCCAAACAAACACACACAAAGATGAACCAAAATTGATTTGACATTTGATGAAGGAGATTTTAGATATGGAAAAGCAACTAGCCGTTCATTATGCACTGGATGATCGTAACTACCTGCAAGGAACAGAGGAGCAGTAATGGGATTTATTAGAAAATAAAAAATTGCATAGAGACATTGATTATCCTGTTTTTCCAACAGTTGTAGTGGGAGGGACTACCTAAGTTTCTACCACAGACATTGGACGTAGGAGTCCCATATTATTGTAGAAATCAAGGAATTGGTCTTATTGATGATCTCGATGAAATAAGAGAAATGTATGTCAACTGGAGCCTAGATTACGATGCCCTCGGTCCGAACGGATGCGTACAAGATGTTGGCAAAGAAGATGAAGACGATGACAATGAAATAGTGCCAGACAGTGACGATAATGGCGAATGAAAATTGTTATTTATTTTTTGGGAATATTTTAAATTGTTTTATTGAATATTAAATGCTAAATGTCAATTATATTTAACCCTATTGGAAACATAATTTTATTTCAGAAATATTGCAAACTGAACCTTTACAGACATTTAGTATAACAAAAATACTACAACAAAATACTAAGTTTATCCTTGATAATTGGGCACATTGGATGAACTGCCATCGGGAGCTGAATTACCACCGCTTCCCAAACCAGCTGAAGGATATTTACGGTGATCGTGTCCTATTTGGGAACATATGCCATATTTACGCGCATAAACGGTATCACCAACATCCATTTGGTTCCGTATCTGCGTTCGTTTTTTGCACTTGCCGTTTACACACATAATCCTTGTTATACACCATTTTAAATGGTTTCGACGGTCAATAATGCTCAGCACCCACTAGTTGGAGGTGGCCACTATAGGTGTTTACATATGCAGAAATACTATATTCTTTATCAACGTACCTCGTCACCGCAAAACCTGTATGTTGAAAGCACTTCATGGCATGTGAGCATGGCAAGTGATAGATCGACCATTTCCCACACGAACATAATCTTCTAGATTCATTGATGGTGTGGGTATTATTACCGCAGTTTTGATGCAGACCACTGCGAACTTCAAAAATATTTCGCTCACTGCAATACTGTAAAAATGTATGCCACTGTGCTCGCTTCCTATATTTATCAAATCATTTCATTGGTTGTGACATAAATTCAAAACCCATTTCCATCAATGACGATGCACCTCTGGATCTTTCAACAAACCTCTCCGCTTCTCCTTGAATGACATCCACACCATGGCAGTGATAGGCAATCCACGTGCAGACTTTAATAATCCGTTGAAAGACTCTGACACTTTTGTAGTCAAAATTCTCCATCTTCTACCACCATCCTTGTGAAAATTCCACTTGTCAAGTTCATGTCACATCAAACAACGATAGGCTTCTGGGTCTTCCTGCCTAATTAATTCCATTCGCCTCTTGAATTTACACTCTTGGTGATTTGTTGCAGTCATCCACATTAAAGCATGTAAGTTCTTATTCGGATGAGCCCTCTGGAAGTTGGCCTTCAAGTGCCTAACACAGTAACGGTGGTAGGCATATAGTTCCTTCCATGCACGCAAATTCTGTACAGAACTTAAAATACCACCATGATGATTAGATATTAGACAAATACCTACACATTGTCTGACAATGTGCTCCTTCAAGTGGTTCAAAAATAATGTCCAAGTCTCTTGGCTTTCATTGGCACAAATAGCAAATGCGAGGGGAAATATGCTTCCATTAGCATCTACTGCAACGACGATCAACAACTTAATATCATACTTTCCATAGACATGAGTGTCGTCTATGGATATTACCAGCTGACAATGCACAAAACCATCAATGGTTGGTTTAAATGCCCAGAACACATATATGAATATGAATTCTTGTATTCCCAGACTCCGCAAGCTTCCATTCGACAATAGTCCGGGGTTAAAGTATTGCAATGCAGCCATGTACCTGGGTAGAGCGGCAAAAGACTTATCCCAGTTACCATAAACAATCTCAAACACAGGTTTACGCCCGAGAAATGCCTTTCTTTTGGTAATGGTACATCTGTTGACAGATGTTATACACTCTTTAATATTGTACCCTTATGGATGATTCAATGTGTGCAATCAAGACAAGAGAAATCAAGTCAACATTCAAGTTAAAATGATTCCCACTGAATGTGGACAGATGTTATACACTCTTTAATATCACAAGTGTGGGTGCCAATGTATTTTCCCACAATCCACATATTTGTTTTCAACTTTCTTGCACACAACATCCATGTACAACCTTGAAACCATCTACGACAAATAACCTTGTATACTTCCGGAAATGTCTCATGAACCACGATCTCACGACACTCTTTTATGTCGTACATTCACACCGCCTTGCTTAAGCGCACTTTATCAGCAAAAAACATATTCTTTGACAGCACTGTTGGTCTAGATTCATCCCATATTGATGTCTGAATGTCGTCAAGATCCCTTGTGAGGACATCCACATCCGGCATACTGGGAAACTGATCAAGGTACGGAATTGTGATGACCCAAAATGTCATCTTTAAATTTAATAATTAATTATGTGATCTAAGTACTATTTACCATTACTCGACTTGCGTGTGCAGTCCGTAAAAATTTTTCGAAAAGTTTTCAGGTGAAAAATGAATTAAAATGTGAATTAAAGCTTTAAAACTCAACTAAGTTGACTTTGGTCAACATTTTGAGCAAACAGACTCGGATCAGTGTTTTGACAGTTTTGGTAGGTCTGTATCGTGATTTGGGACTTAGGCGTATGCCCGAAATCGAATTCCGAGGTCCCTAGGCCGAGATATGGAATTTTGATAAAAAATTAAAAGTTTAAGTTTAAATAGTGACCGAATGTCAAATTATGTGCAAACGACCCCGGAATAGAATTTTGATGATTCCAACAGCTCCGTATGGTAATTTTGGACTTAGGAGCATGATCGGAATTTTATTTGGAAGTCCGTAGTGGAATTAGGCTTGAAATGCCGAAAGTTGAATTTTTGGGAAGTTTCACCGAGGGGTTGACTTTTTGATATCGGGGTCAAAATCCGATTCTAAAATTTTTTATAGCTCAGTTATGTCATTTATGACTTATGTGCAAAATTTAAAGTCATTCCGAATTGATTTGATGTGTTTCGACACAAGATATAGAATTTGAAAGTTCAAAGTTCATTGATTTTGATTTGAGGTGCGATTCGTCGTTTTGATGTTGTTTGATGTAGTTTGAAGTCTCGACTAAGTTCGTATGGTATTTTGGGACATGTTCGAATAATTGGTTAAGGTCCCGAGGGTCTCGGGTGGATTTCGGAAGGTAAACGGAATGGATTTCGGACAAAGAGTGCTGGAAATTTCTGTTGTAGAAATTTTGTGTGTGGAGCCAACTTTGGAAGCTTATATCTCGCAATTCATAAGGAATCAAAACATTTTCAAAATATGAAAGTTGTAGTTGTTTGATTATAGTTTCCAGAAAGTTAAACCATTCATTATTTGGACATTTGTACAGAAAGTTATGACGGATTGAATAAAGGCTGGTAGAGCAGTTTCGCCAGAAATTTCTGATGCGTGGAGCCGATTTTGAAAGCTTATATCTCGCAATTCATAAGGAATCAGAATATTGTCAAAACATGAAAGTTGTAGTCGTTGGATTATAGTTTTCAGAAAGTTAAACCATTTATCATTTGGACATTTGTACATTAAGTTATGATTAATTGAAGGAAGGCTGGTAGAGCAGTTTCTGGTAGACTTTTAGTGACGGAAAATGGACTTTTAGTGACGGATTGACAGAAACTTAAGGACCAAACATGGTCATTTCATTCATTTCGTTTTGGATTTTTGGAGCACGGTTCTTGGGCGATTTTTGGACGATTTTCATAGGAAAACATTGGGGTAAGTGTTCCTTATCCTATATTGATTGTATTTCATGATTCCATACTCATTTACATCATGAATCCGTGAATTTATAGAAGAAAAATCAAGATTTTTGCAAAATCTTCCAAAAACAAAATTTAATATTTGGAGGTCGAGTTGTTATCGGATTTTGGTAAAATTGGTATGGGTGGACTCGTAATTGAATGGGTTATCGGATTTTATAAGTTTCGCCGGATTCCGAGATGTGGGCCCCACAGGCAAATTTTGAGCTAATTTCGAATTTTAATGAAAATATAATATTTTCTTATGAAATTGATTACTATAATTTTTGTTGACTGTATCGAATTAATTATGACTAGATACGAGTCGATCGGAGTCGAAAAATCGAGGAAAAAGCATAATACTTGGTTAAATTGGAGCAAGTCGAGGTAAATGACTTGTCTAACCTTGTGTGGGGAAAATTTCCCCTAGGATTGGTATTGATGTGATTATTGAAATGTGTTGAAAGTCGTGTGCACGAGGTGACGAGTGTGTACACGGGCTAAATTGCGAAAGATTATATTTTTAAATTGTGTAGATCACTGTTGCGCATTTATTAAATTATTTTATCTTGTTATATTCTTCATCATTGATATGAGATATATACTTCAAATTTGTTTGATCTTTTCTTACTAATTGTTTGACCTGTTTAGTTAAAACTTGGTTTCTTTTATTCTGTGCATTATTTGAAGGTTGATTTTCTTTAAATTAAATATTATTAATATGAAGTATTTGACATTTTTAAACTTGATATTGAAGCAACGTAGTAAAGATTTTGAAATATTATTTTCCTAAATTATTTACTCCTGAATATTTTTATACTCATTGTGAGGGAGCCGTGAACTCTTTATTGTGGAAGAATATTATTGTTGAATTATTTTGACATGAGCCGTGAGCTCCTTATTGTGAAAAAATATTATTGTTGAATTATTTTGACATGAGCCGTGAGCTCTTTATTGTGAAAAATATTATTGATGAATTATTTTGACATGAGCCGTGAACTCTTTATTGTGGCAAACTATTATTGATGATTTATTTTGGCATTGAGCCGTGAGCTCTTTATTGTGGAAAAATATTGTGGTTGAATTATTTTGGCAAGTTAAATTATTTGAGCACTTGAGGTGCAAATTGTGATATATTGTGATATTGATACGCATGCGGTGGTATAAGGTCTAGGTGTTGAAACGCATGCGGTGAGATAAGGGTGGCTTGATACGCGTGGCTAGTAGGGGTGACTATTAGAAGTCATGCGGTGTGATAAGGGTGGCTAAAACGCGGGATGCTATTTCGGAAAAAAAATATTTTCTTTAAATAAATTGTGAAGGCTCCCGCGGTGATATAAGAAAATGAGATATTGTGAATTTATTTATGATTTGGGAATACGAGGCGGTACCTCGGGAGTGCCCTTGTTGATATTGATATATGGCCGCAGTTGCCTTTGATTATTGTTGTAATTTTTTTTAAAGTTGAAAAGAATTTTGTTTTGTTTCCACGAGGTATTTATTTGCCATTATTTGATGTAATTTAATGTGAAATACTACTTGATTCATTTCCATTGTCATTTTATCTTATAATATTGTTTAAACATTTTACCATGCCATTATTTATTCTCCAGTAGGGCTTGACCTGACCTCGTCACTACTCTACCGAGGTTAGGCTTGGCACTTACTGGATACCGTTGTGGTGTACTCATACTATGCTTCTGCACATCTTTTTGTGCAGATTCAGGTACATCTTACCAGCCTAGACGTCAGTGAGTTACCTGCGTACGGAGACTTCGAGGTATATCTGCCAGCGTCCGTAGACTCCGGAGTCCCCTTCTATCATTTTATGTTGCTTCCTTATATTTTATTTAGACCTTGATATATAGAGACATTGAGAATAAATTCTTAGAAGCTTGTGACTTATTTCTACCGGGTTTTGGGAGTTGAAATTGTTTGAATTGTAGTTTATTTATTTCAGATATTTATTATTATTCCGCATTGATAGGCCTACCTAGTCTTAGAGACTAGGTGCCATCACGACATCCTACGGAGGGAATTTGGGGTCGTGGCAAGTTGGTATCAGAGCACTAGGTTCATAGGTGTCATGAGTCACAAGCAGGTTTAGTAGAGTCTTGTAGATCGGTACGGAGATGTCTGTACTTATCTTCGAGAGGATATGGAACTGTTAGGAAATATTCACTTCTTTGACTCCTTATCGTGCGGCATTGATTTAGCTTGAAACATATATCTTATATTCCTTTGTATCCACTCGGGTATGATATTGCGCACTCGGTATCAGTTGTGCGTCGACGGTTCGTGATGCCGTAGATGGACTATGAGGGAGCCAGAGATGCTCAAACATTGCCTCAACGTGTGGTTCCGACTGAAGATGCGGGCGTATTGAGAGATCACCTAGTGAATCATGTGGGGGTGCAACGGACGTTGACGTCTGGTTGATTTATACAAGCTGTGAAGGTTATTATTGTGGATTATCGGACGTTGTGACCTATGACTTCGCGCTGAGTAGGGGGAGTCCACTACCAATGGGTGGATTGCGGGGTCATGTATTATATCAGTTTTGGCCTGAAATGTATATATGTGGTACTGAAAGGTTCCCTAAAATTTACACATGTTTAAGACCTGAGATTTTGTAGAGGATAAGGTTGGGACTTGCGATATGTCCGCCTCCTTAATAATCCTATACTTCAATACCAAAGGAGTTATAGAAACAACTTTAAATTTATAGAAGGTCTACTCAGCGTGGACGCCACTGTTGCGGATTTTGGGGTGCTTCAGAGTAAGTACACTTGTTGACGAGATTCTGGACTATGTGGTTCGTGATAAGATTTGTCTATATGGAGCTCTACTTTCGTGATCGTTGTGTATAAATAGGGGTAAGGGTTACCCCAAGGAGGAATCGAAGAGTATGTTAAGAAATTGGTCAGTTCAACAGTGTTGAGTCAGAATAACAAAAGAAGAAATTTGCCTTGGGAGAGATAATTCTCCACCGGTGTTCGTGGTAAGCCTATGAAGAGGGCAGACCAGCCAATGCAACACCGCCCACTTGGCTTAGTTCTCATAAACGCTTTTGAAAGAGTTTGTTTCCCGGACTCTCCGTAATGCGTGGCGCATAGGGTTTGAACGGTTGTGTCAGGTCACCATTGACAGTGTCAGAATATGCTATCAAGTTCAATAAGTTAGCCCGTCATACCCCTACTTTGCTTCCTATAGCCATAGGGCGAGTCCACGAACTCATTAAATGAGTCAATTATGATCGTAAAGTATTGTACGACTCGAGAGCTACAAGCTGATACTTCATTTCTGCTCAGCATAACAAAAGAAGAAATTTGCCTTGGGAGAGATAATTCTCCACCAGTGTTCGTGGTAAGACTATGAAGAGGGGAGACCAGCCAATGCAACACCGCCCACTTGGCTCAGGCAGTCGTCCAGTCCAGTCTGCACATCGGATTACTCGGGGTGCTCCAGTAAGTTCTTTTAATGCACCACCGACATGAGTTCCTACAATGGTTATTCCAGTTTTCTGGCACAGACTCAATATGAGCAGCCTAACCCGCAAAGGAGTTGTTATGAATACGGTGATACTAGGCACATCATGAGAAAAATTGTCAAAAACTTGGGAGAGACTTATTTCATCAAAGCACTCAGGCTACGTGCCCCATTGCAGTTACTACACCACCCACACGACCAGTTAGGGGTGAAGGTCATATGAGTAAAAGGCGTCCTAGAGGTGGAGACCCAGCCGTTGATATATTTGTTTTACGGTATGGCGGAGGTCGCTACATCAGATGGTGTCGTTGCAGGTACGACCTCGATTTAATATAAAGGAATAATTTCCTTAAGTTGATTCGGTTCTCAATATCGAAACGAGTCTTCCTATTGTGCTCCACTTATGAGTGAGCTTCATAATTCTATAATCTACTTATGTGTTTACCCCTGTTGGGAGATTTTATGGAGATAACTACGCCTATCATTTCGTGTTGGTCACTAATAAGAGCTGCGAGGCTAAATGTGGCTTTCTGTTACTCATTTCGGTAAATTTTGATGTAAATTCCGAATAATTAATTGCAAATTATGAATTATATGCCCTACCGGTGTGGGGTTCATTATGTGTTGTGATTTGGTGTAACCGAAATTATTTAAAAGGAGAAAATAGAAATTTTCAATTGGCATGATGTGTATATTACTTGTGATTGAGAACTGAGGACGAGATCCTCACATTTTTATATAAATTGATATGTTTAAACCGGGCTACGAGGTGCGGTGGAAGTTATATAAGGACGAGATCCTTGTGAGAAAAAATTCTTGTGTTTAAGTTCTCCCTTGTGAAATTAAATTTGTACTATAGTACTAATAGGGAGTCATGCCTGTTAGGCTTATTTGAAAATTCTTATATGAAATTCTCTGTACATAGTTGTCAAATTCGTGCTGCAATTATTAATTTTTAACCTACGAGGTAGGTGCCCGCCTAGGTGGCGTTAAATGTGACTCGTTAATTCGGGTAAATAATTATGAAGTCTTCATGCCTCGCATCTAGTTATCAGTATTGTGAAGGTTTGCAACGAGATTTTTGTTAACATAAGGTTAAATGACGATTCTGTAATTGATTATGAACAACTATTAAGACCAAATTGATCCAAGAGGATGCCCCATTTACAGGGTCAGACGAGTGTGAGTTAAGCTTTCAGAAGCTCAAGATCACTTTGACTCCGACACAAGGATTGGTATTACTTACATGTTCAAGGTCTTATACTGTGTATTGTGACATGTCGCATATTGGTCTCAGCGCGATGTTGATGCAAGACGGTAGGGTGATTGCCTACGCGTCCAGACAGTTAAAGGTACATGAGAAAGAAAAAAAAACGGTCCACGGCCTTGAGTTAGAAGCTATTGTTCGTGCCTTGAAGAATTTGGCGGCATTATTTTTACAGTGTCCATTGTGAGGTCTACATCGATCACCGAAGTCTACAACATCTGTTTAAACAGAAGGATATTAATTTGCGGCAGCGGAGATGGTTGGAGTTGCTTAAGGATTATGATATCACCATTCTCTATCATCTTGGGAAGGGCAATGTAGTGGCTGATGCCTTGAGTCATAAGGCGGAGAGTTTGGGCAGCTTAACATATTTACCGGTAGCAGAGAGGCCTTTGGCCTTGAATATTCAGGCCTTGGCCAACCAGTTTGTCAGATTGGATGTTTCCGAGTCGAGCCGAGTTTTGCTTGTGTGGTTTCTCAGTCTTCTCTTTATGACCATATCATGGAACGTCAGTATGATGACCCATATCTGCTTGTCTTTAAGGACACAGTTCAGCACGACGATGCCAAAGAAGTCACAATTTGAGATGAAAATGTATTACAGATGTAGGGAAGGCTATGTGTGCCTAATATAGATGGTTTTCGTGAATTGATTCTCCAGGAGGCTCACAGTTTGCGGTACTCCATACATTTGGGTGATGCGAAGATGTAGCAGGACTTGAGGCAACATTATTGGTAGAGGAAGATGAAGAAAGACATAGAGGAGTATGTAGCTCGGTGTCTAAATTGTCAACAAGTGAAATATGAGCATCAACGACCTAGTGGATTGCTTCAGAAGTTAGTGATTCCAAAATGTAAATGGGAGAGGATCACTATGGATTTCATTGTTGGGCTCTCACGGACTCAGAGGAAGTTCAATGCAGCTTTGGGTAATTGTGGATAGATTGACCAAGTCAGCTCATTGCAATCCTATGATTACTACCTACTCTTCCGAGCAGTTGGCTCGAATCTATATTCGTGAGATTGTCAGATTTCACAGCATACCGGTATCTATCATCTCTGACCGGGGTACGCAGTTTACATCACGATTCTGGAGGGTAGTACAACGTGAGTTGGGTACTCAGGTAGAGTTGAGTACAACATTTCACCCTCAGACAGACGGGCAGTCCGAACGCACTATTCAGATACTGGAGGATATGCTTCGTACGTGTGTGATAGATTTTGGGAGTGCTTGGGATCAGTTCTTACCACTTGCGTAGTTTGCTTACAATAACAGTTGTCAGTCAAGCATTCAAATGGTTCCGTATGAGGCCTTGTATGGTAGGTGGTGTCAGTCCCCAGTGGGTTGGTTCGAACCGGGCGAGGCTAGGCTATTGGGTACAGACTTGGTTCAGGATGCCTTGGAAAAGGTTAAGTTGATTCAGGATTGACTTCGTACAGCCTAATCTAGACAGAAGCGTTATGCGAATCGGAAGGTTTGTGATGTTGCATTCATGGTTGGTGAGCGGGTATTGCTCCGGGTTTCACCTAAGAAGGGTGTGATGAGGTTCGGGAAGAAGGGCAATTTGAGCCCTAGGTATATTGGGCCTTTTGAGATTCTTGAGAGAGTTGGAGAGGTGGCTTACAAACTTGCACTACCACCTAGTCTCTTTGCCGGTCATCCGGTATTCCATGTTTCCATGCTTCGAAAATATCACGGCGATCCGTCTCATGTCTTGGACTTCAGTTCGGTTCAGTTGGACAAGAATCTATCTTATGTTGAGGAACCAATGGCTATTTTGGATAGGCATGTTCGAAAGCTGAGGTCAAAGAACATTGCTTCCGTGAAGGTTCAGTGGAGGGGTCATCCGGTCGAGGAGGCCACTTGGGAGACCGAGCATGATATGCGCAGCTGTTATCCACACTTATTCACTAGCTTAGGTACTTTTTCTAACTCCGTTCGAAGACGAACGTTTGTTTTAGAGGTGGAGAATTGTGATGACCCAAAATGTCATCTTTAAATTTAATAATTAATTATGTGATCTAAGTACTATTTACCATTACTCGACTTGCGTGTGCAGTCCGTAAAAAATTTTCGGAAAGTTTTCAGGTGAAAAATGAATTAAAATGTGAATTAGAGCTTTAAAACTCAACTGAGTTGACTTTGGTCAATATTTTGAGCAAACAGACTCGGATCAGTGTTTTGACAGTTTTGGTAGGTCTGTATCGTGATTTGGGACTTAGGCGTATGCCCGGAATCAAATTCCGAGGTCCCTAGCCCGAGATATGGAATTTTGATGAAAAATTAAAAGTTTAAGTTCAAATAGTGACCGGATGTCAAATTATGTGCAAACGACCCCAGAATAGAATTTTGATGATTCTAACAGCTCCGTATGGTGATTTTGGACTTAGGAGCATGATCAGAATTTTATTTGAAAGTCCGTAGTGGAATTAGGCTAGAAATGCCGAAAGTTGAATTTTTGGGAAGTTTGACCGAGGGGTTGACTTTTTGATATCGGGGTCGAAATCCGATTCTAAAAATTTTTATAGCTCATTTATGTTATTTATGACTTGTGTGCAAAATTTGAAGTCATTCCGAATTGATTTGATGTGTTTCGACACAAGATATAGAATTTAAAAGTTCAAAGTTCATTGATTTTGATTTGAGGTGCGATTCATTGTTTTGATGTTGTTTGAAGCCTCGACTAAGTTCATATGGTATTTTGGGACATGTGTGAATAATTAGTTAAGGTCCCGAGGGTCTCGGGTGGATTTCGGAAGGTAAACGGAATGGATTTCGGACAAAGAGTGCTGGAAATTTCTGTTGCAGAAATTTCGTGCGTGGAGCCAACTTTGGAATCTTATATCTCACAATTCATAAGGAATCAAAACATTTTCAAAACAAGAAAGTTATAGTTGTTTGATTATAGTTTCCAGAAAGTTAAACCATTCATTATTTGGACATTTTTACAGCAAGTTATGACGGATTGAATGAAGGCTGGTAGAGCAGTTTCGCCAGAAATTTCTGATGTGTGGAGCCGACTTTGGAAGCTTATATCTTGCAATTCATAAGGAATCAGAACATTTTCAAAACATGAAAGTTGTAGTCGTTGGATTATAGTTTCCAGAAAGTTAAACCATTTATCATTTGGACATTTGTACATAAAGTTATGATCAATTGAAGGAAGGCTGGTAGAGCAGTTTCTGGTGGACTTTTAGTGACAAAAAATAGACTTTTAGTGACGGAAAATAGACTTTTAGTGACGGATTGGCAGAAACTTAAGGACCAAAAATGGTCATTTCATTCATTTCGTTTTGGATTTTTGGAGCACGGTTCTTGAGCGATTTTTGGGCGATTTTCACGGGAAAACATTGGGGTAAGTGTTCCTTATCCTATATTGATTATATTTCATGATTCCATATTCATTTACATCATGAATCCGTAAATTTATGGAAGAAAAATCAAGATTTTTGCAAAATCTTCCAAAAATAAAAATTTAATATTTTGAGGTCGAGTTGTTATCGGATTTTTGTAAAATTGGTATGGGTGGATTCGTAATTGAATGGGTTGTCGGATTTTATAAGTTTCGTCGGATTCCGAGATATGGGCCCCACGGGCAAATTTTGAGCTAATTTCGGATTTTAATGAAAATGTAATATTTTCTTATAAAATTGATTACTATAATTTTTGTTGACTGTATCGAATTAATTATGACTAGATACGAGTCGATCTGAGTCGAAAAATCGAGAAAAAAGCATAATACTTGGTTAAATTGGAGCAAGTCGAGGTAAGTGACTTGTCTAACCTTGTGTGGGGGAAATTTTCCCTAGGATTAGTGTTGATGTGATTATTGAAATGTGTTGAAAGTCGTGTGCACGAGGTGACGAGTGTGTACACGGGCTAAATTGTGAAAGATTATATTTTTAAATTGTATAGATCACTATTGCGCATTTATTAAATTATTTTATCTTGTTATATTCTTCATCATTGATATGAGATATATACTTCAAATTTGTTTGATCTTTTCTTACTAATTGTTTTACCTGTTTAGTTGAAACTTGGTTTCTTTTATTCTGTGCATTATTTGAAGGTTGATTTTCTTTAAATTAAATATTATTAATATAAAGTATTTGACATTTTAAACTTGATATTGAAGCAACGTAGTACAGATTTTGAAATATTATTTTCCTAAATTATTTACTCCTGAATATTTTTATACTCATTGTGAGGGAGCCGTGAGCTCTTTATTGTGGAAGAATATTATCGTTGAATTATTTTGACATGAGCCGTGAGCTCCTTATTGTGGAAAAATATTATTGTTGAATTATTTTGACATGAGCCGTGAGCTCTTTATTATGGAAAAATATTATTGATGAATTATTTTGACATGAGCCGTGAACTCTTAATTGTGGCAAACTATTATTGATGATTTATTTTGGCATGAGCCGTGAGCTCTTTATTGTGGAAAAGTATTGTGGTTGAATTATTTTGGCAAGTTTAATTATTTGAGCACTTGAGGTGCAAATTGTGATATATTGTGATATTGATACGCATGCGGTGGTATAAGGTCTAGGTGTTGAAACGCATGCGGTGAGATAAGGGTGGCTTGATACGCGTGGCTAGTAGGGATGACTACTAGAAGTCATGCGGTGTGATAAGGGTGGCTAAAACGCGGGATGCTATTTCGGGAAAAAATATTTTCTTTAAATAAATTGTGAAGGCTCCCGCGGTGATATAAGAAAATGAGATATTGTGAATTTGTATATGATTTGGGACTACGAGGCGGTACCTCGGGAGTGCCCTTGTTGATATTGATATATGGCCGCAGTTGCCTTTGATTATTGTTGTGATTTTTTTTAAAGTTGAAAAGAATTCTGTTTTGTTTCCACGAGGTATTTATTTGCCATTATTTGATGTAATTTAATGTGAAATACTACTTGATTCATTTTCATTATCATTTTATCTTATAATATTATTTAAACATTTTACCATGTCATTATTTATTCTCCAGTAGGGCTTGACCTGACCTCGTCACTACTCTACCGAGGTTAGGCTTGGCACTTACTGGGTACTGTTGTGGTGTACTCATACTACGCTTCTGCACATCTTTTTGTGCAGATTCAGGTACATCTTACCAGCCTAGACGTTAGTGAGTTACCTGCGTACAGAGACTTGGAGGTATATCTGCCAGCGTCCGTAGACTCCGGAGTCCCCTTCTATCATTTTATGTTGCTTCCTTATATTTTATTTAGACCTTGATATATAGAGACATTGAGAATAAATTCTTAGAAGCTTGTGACTTATTTCTACCGGGTTTTGGGAGTTGAAATTGTTTGAATTGTAGTTTATTTATTTCAGATATTTATTATTATTCCGTATTGATAGGCTTACCTAGTCTTAGAGACTAGGTGCCATCACGATATCCTACGGAGGGAATTTGGGGTCGTGGCAAGTTGGTATCAGAGCACTAGGTTCATAGGTGTCATGAGTCACAAGCAGGTTTAGTAGAGTCTTGTAGATCGGTACGGAGACGTCTGTACTTATCTTCGAGAGGATATGGAACTGTTAGGAAATATTCACTTCTTTGACTCCTTATCGTGCAACATTGATTTAGCTTGAAACATATATCTTATATTCCTTTGTATCCACTCGTGTATGACATTGCGCACTCGGTATCAGTTGTGCGTCGACGGTTCGTGATGCCGTAGATAGACTATGAGGGAGCCAGAGATGCTCAAACATTGCCTCAACGTGTGGTTCCGACTGAAGATGCGGGCGTATTGAGAGATCACCTAGTGAATCATGTGGGGGTGCAACGGACGTTGGCGTCTGGTTGATTTATACAAGCTGTGAAGTTTATTATTGTAGATCATCGGACGTTATGACCTATGACTTCACGTCGAGTTGGGGGAGTCCACTACCAATGGGTGGATTGCGGGGTCATGTATTATATCAGTTTTGGCCTGAAATGTATATATGTGGTACTGAAAGGTTCCCTAAAATTTACACATGTTTAAGACCTGAGATTTTGTAGAGGATAAGGTTGGGACTTGCGGTATGTCTGCCTCCTTAATAATCCTATACTTCAATACCAAAGGAGTTATAGAAACAACTCTAAATTTATAGAAGGTCTACTCAGCGTGGACGTCACTGTTGCGGATTTTGGGGTACTTCGGAGTAAGTACACCTATTGACGAGAGTCTGGACTATGTGGTTCGTGATAAGATTTGTCTGTATGGAGCTCTACTTTCATGATCGTTGTGTATAAATAGGGGTAAGGGTTACCCCAAAGAAGAATCAAAGAGTATGTTAAGAAATTGGTCAGCTCAACAGTGTTGAGTCAGAATAACAAAAGAAGAAATTTGCCTTGGGAGAGATAATTCTCCACCGGTGTTCGTGGTAAGCCTATGAAGAGGGCAGACCAGCTAATGCAACACCGCCCACTTGGCTTAGTTCTCATAAACGCTTTTGAAAGAGTTTGTTTCCCAGACTCTCCGTAATGCGTGGCGCATAGGGTTTGAACGGTTGCGTCAGGTCACCATTGACAGTGTCAGAATATGCCATCAAGTTCAATAAGTTAGCCCGTCATACCCCTACTTTGCTTCCTATAGCCAGAGGGCGAGTCTACGGACTCATTAATTGAGTCAATTATGATCGTAAAATTTTGTACGACTCGGGAGCTACAAGCTGATACTTCATTTCTGCTAGTTGTACAAATTGCCAAGATATTAGAATGTGTTCGGGGTGAGGAAAAAGGAAACTAAGGAGACCAAGACGACTCGAGGTTTTGAGGGATTCAGTGGATTCTACTCTGCAAGTATAAATCATTATGGCGGGGGCTCGGGCAGTCGGCCAGCCCAGTCCGCACATCGGATTACTCGGGGTGCTCCAGTAAGTTCTTTTAATGCACCACCGACATGTAGGGCTGCTTATCGGATGGATTGGGCGGTTAGTTACTCTTAACAGTTTGGCTTAACGGTTATCAGTTTTTAAATGTATTAATCAGCTAGCCACCCGATAAGATATCGGGCGGATTGGTATCGGTTTAGCTCTTATCGGGCGGTTATTGGGCGATTTATCGGCGTAATTCAATATATATTGCGTGTATTAATTGTTTGCTGACCGCCTAACATACAAATTCAGAATAGAAAATTATACATTGAGTCCAGGCATACATGTATTTTAACGCCTACATAAGAATGATGTAGTGTCATGTGTTGTAGAGTGAAAAAAGATGTGGCACAACACTGTTGTTCTTCTATTAAACATAGACAACATGCATTAGTTTTAAAAAACAAAAGCAGAGGTGAACCATAGACATCAACTTAAACAATCTTGTTGTAGGGTGGGAGAATAAGCTAAGCTAAGCCAAGCCTGGGATCTTCTGATGCATAGTACGTAAGGATTCTGATTATTTAGAAATTAGGCGTTAGAACTTAGAGATAGAGTACTGGAAGAAGTGGAAGGGTTTTTGATATATATATATATATATATATATATATATATATATATATATATATATATATATATATATATATATATATATATATATCTTAACGGGTTAACGGATTATCCGTTAAGAAAATTGAATAATCTGCCCCCAAACCGATAAGCCGTTAATAAAAAAATTTCAATCTGTTCTACGTCCGTTAAACCGATACCAATAAGCCATTAAGCTTCGGTTTCGATTCGGTTTTCGGTTTGATTTTGAACACCCCTACCGACATGAGTTCCTACAATGGTTATTCTAGTTATCTGGCACAGACTCAATATGAGCAGCCTAACCCGCAAAAAGGTTGTTATGAATACGGTGATACTAGGCACATCATGAGAAAATTGTCCCAAACTTGGGAAAGACTTATTTCATCAAAGCACTCAAGCTACGTGCCCCATTGCAGTTACTACACCACCCACACGACCAGTTAGGGGTGGAGGACAGACGGGTAGAAGGCGTCCTAGAGGTGGAGACCCAGCCGTTGATATATTTATTTTACGGTATGGCGGAGGTCGCTACATCAGATGGTGTCGTTACAGGTACGACCTCGATTTAATATAAAGGAATAATTTCCTTAAGTTGATTCGGTTCTCAATATCGAAACGAGTCTTCCTATTGTGCTCCACTTATGAGTGAGCTTCATAATTCTATAATTTACTTATGTGTTTACCCCTGTTGGGAGATTTTATGGAGATAACTACGCCTATCATTTCGTGTTGGTCACTAATAAGAGCTGCGAGGCTAAATGTGGCTTTCTGTTACTCATTTCGGTAAATTTTGATGTAAATTTCGAATAATTAATTGCAAATTATGAATTATATGCCCTACCGGTGTGGGGTTCATTATGTGTTGTGATTTGGTGTAACCGAAATTATTTAAAAGGAGAAAATAGAAATTTTCAATTGGCACGATGTGCATATTACTTGTGATTCAGAACTGAGGACGAGATCCTCACATTTTTATATAAATTGATATGTTTAAACTAGGCTATGAGCTACGGTGGAAGTTATATAAGGACGAGATCTTTGTGAGAAAAAATTCTCGTGTTTAAGTTCTCCCTTGTGAAATTAAATTTGTACTATAGTACTAATAGGGAGTCATACCTGTTAGGCTTATTTGAAAATTCTTATATGAAATTCTCTGTACATAGTTGTCAAATTCGTGTTGTAATTATTAATTTTTAACCTACGAGGTAGGTGCCCGCCTAGGTAGCATTAAATGTGACTCATTAATTCGGGTAAATAATTATGAAGTCTTCATGCCTCGCATCTAGTTATCAGTATTGTGAAGGTTTGCAATGAGATTTTTGTTAACATGAGGTTAAATGACGATTCTGCAATTGATTATGAACAACTATTAAGACCAAATTGATCCAAGAGGATGCCCTATTTACAGGGTCAGACGAGTGTGAGTTAAGCTTTCAGAAACTCAAGATCACTTTGACTCCAACACAAGCATTGGTATTACTTACATGTTCAAGGTCTTATACTGTGTATTATGACGCATCGCGTATTGGTCTCGGCGCGATGTTGATGCAAGACGGTAGGGTGATTGCCTACGCGTCCAGACAGTTAAAGGTACATGAGAAAGAAAAAAAATAAAATAAAAAAAAATCGGCCCACGGCCTTGAGTTAGCAGCTATTGTTCGTGCCTTGAAGAATTTGGCGGCATTATTTGTACGGTATCCATTGTGAGGTCTACATCGATCACCGAAGTCTACAACATCTGTTTAAACAGAAGGATCTTAATTTGCGACAACGGAGATGGTTGGAGTTGCTTAAGGATTATGATATCACCATTCTCTATCATCTTGGGAAGGTCAATGTAGTGGCTGATGCCTTGAGTCGTAAGGCGGAGAGTTTGGGCAGCTTAGCATATTTACCGGTAGCAGAGAGGCCTTTGGCCTTGAATATTCAGGCCTTGGCCAACCAGTTTGTCAGATTGGATGTTTCCGAGTTGAGCCGAGTTTTGCTTGTGTGGTTTCTCAGTCTTCTCTTTAGGACCGTATCATGGAACGTCAGTATGATGACCCCCATCTGCTTGTCTTTAAGGACACAGTTCAGCACGACGATGCCAAGGAAGTCACAATTTGAGATGAAGATGTATTACAGATGCAGGGCAGGTTATGTGTGCCTAATATAGATGGTTTTCGTGAATTGATTCTCCAGGAGACTCACAGTTTGCGGTACTCCATACATTCGGGTGCTGCGAAGATGTAGCAGGACTTGAGGCAACATTGTTAGTAGAGGAAGATGAAGAAAGACATAGATGAGTATGTAGCTCGGTGTCTAAATTGTCAACAAGTAAGGACAAGACCTTTAAGTTGCTCGTTTTCACTGCACAACCAATGAAATAATGAGTTTCTCAAATTCATTCAAATATTAAATATAAACTTTATCACTTAACTTACAAATCATAATCTGTTGATATCTCATGATGCATATTATCCTATTGCTGATGACTCCCGGATGGACCACCATGATCCAACACACCAAAACTGTACATATTTCCAACTGTCCGCTGGTTCATAACTTGTAAAATTCATATCTGGCCAGTACCTCATTTGAAATATATGAGCCTTAATACAAATATAATACATAAAAAAATATGGTAATACAAAGGAAAATTAAAATTTACCAATTGACTTGTGGATTATGTAAACTTGGGGAGAAATTATGGCCTCGCTCCTCATTCGCCCGTGGAGATAAGTTTAGATCTGGCCAAACTCTTTCAAACGGAACCTTTTCGAATAAAATTGCTCCAAAACAATCCCCGATGATTGAGGGTTATCCCTATTTTGCGGAACCTCAATATTGCGAACGTCTTCAGACTTGACATACATTTTTAATATTTTTATCACAAGAAGTTTCCGGTATTCATCCGGAGTCTTCAAAAAATTTGGCAGAGTTTTATCGTCTTCGATGTTAAACTCAGCATAACAAGCAACCCCTTGCGGAGTAACAGAATACGAATATCTTTCGGTTACTTTATTATTAACCGAACGTTTGCTCACACTCATTGTTTTACATAATACGAAACCAATCTATCGTACTCCATTGTAAGTAAAAACTTAACAATACACTATGGAGAACAACTATAGTGTACTGAGTTATTCTCCACGACAACCTCCCCCCCTCCTCCCCCTCTCCCCCCAATATAATACAACCCTAATTTTTCACTCTTCGGACATTATGACAAAATGCAAAAAAAGTTAAGCAAACAAATATTTCGGAAGATCTCGAGGATCATGAATAGTTTTTTAGCGAAACAGTGAAACTCCTTAAATAAGCAAAAAATCAATTCGGGGGTACAATAATTGAGGCTATAGTGCATGCATAATACGCGCTACATATATAGCGCGTATTATGCATGCGCTATACCCTCAATTATTGATGGGTCTGCAAAGTCCAAATATAGCGCATGGGTTCCATGCGCTATACCTTAACGGACAAATGTGTCGTTAAAGTATAGCGCATTTAACACATGCGTTATATATAAATTGATCATCAGTTGATTTTTTTTTACCTTTTTTTGTGCTTTGAGTCCAAAAAAGCAATACTTTGGTTCCGAAATCTTAAGTTACTGGTTGCAACCAGATTGAGGTGTCTTAAGGGGCACTGAATTTCCAAATGGATGTTTGTTCATCATAATCTCCATTCTCCGTATGGAAAGAACATTGTACTTTAATTGAAGAAATGAATGCTTTTGTCCCTAATACAGTACAAACATCTGAATATTTAGCTAGCGTTTGGTTAAAATTTGAAAAGAGAGCTTTTGAAGTTTGTTGAAAAATAACTTTTGGAAGTTGAAGTTGTGTTTGGACATATATTTTATTTGAAAAAAAGTTAAAATTTTATGAGTAGAAGAAAAAGTTTAATCCAAAAAGTGTCATACACCATTTTTTGGGAACTTAAAGAAAATTCCAAATTTTTTTTACAAAATTGATCATATTTCATGAATATATAATATTTTCAATTTTTTTTTCAAAAAGTAGTCAAAATCTATGACCAAACGGAAGTTTAGTTTTAATCCTATACAATTTATGTTGGTTTCTCAATCATTGTTTTTGTTAGTCTCAAATGCATTCATAGACAAAAAGCTAATTGCATGTGATTACTGAACTGTCAATGATGTTTTTGCACAAAATAGATGGATTACGATGAAGCTCATTAAGCGCCATTCTTATCAAGGTTCTTTTTTCTGGGCTTTTAAGTGCAGTTTAAGCAATAAACATACTTATACCATAGGGAAAATGATCGTATCGCCGCTCTCAAAATAATAGCCGATATATATATATATATATATTATATAATTTTTATATACTTTTTCGACTATCGAATGCAAATAATTTCTAGCATGGGTTAAAAGATACTACGCCTGTACCATATGCTAACGAAGCTATTTTTCAATGAGTGAAGGGAAAAAGAAAATCACCTTGAGATCTCCTTTGCTGTGGTTTATTTTCTTTGCAGTGGAAATACTAGGTACTCATACACATTTGTTAGAGGACTTGCTGTGTTTTTAGGATTAAGATTTTGCATCTAAATACCTCTCCAATTCCCTTCCATATGCATGGTTAATCTGCATTTTCTTATAATCGAGAAATTTTCAAGAACCAACTGGTGAAACTTAATTTAATTGCATATATTTTATTTTCTTGGGCTTTTTTTAAACTGAAATTTTATTTATAATAGTAAAAAAAGTTCAGCAATTTCACATGTTATTGTAGCGTTGCCACTCCTACAGATGCCATATATGACATTGATATTACCAAGCTCAGCTAGTTTCCTACAGACACTGACCAACATAGGTCTAACAACATAAACTTCTTCTTTGTTCGTCAGCATCCTGGTCACAACAAAGCGAGGAGGTACAACAAAACAAAAGAACTTATTTATTTAGTGTTTAATCCAAAAATAATTTTTGCGATCAAAGCTAATATTAAAGAAAATCGGGTTACTGATAATCAAATTTACTTCACTTTCCTAAGAATGCAGAAATAAAATAAACAATTGAAATGATAAGTAAAAGAAAGAAAGCTTATTGTTGATTGCCAAACTCTCCCAGAATTGCGGATTGAAATCTTGAATCAAGTAAAATAAAAGACGGATTGCTGGAATCTTGAATCAAGTAAAATAAAAGACTGATTGCATATAATTAGAAATATTCAGATGATCGTACAAAATGAGGTAAGGGTCTTTATATAAGGATACACAACTGTAACGGTTCCCTCACTTAATTCTGACATGTTATTAACATTAATTGTCTTAATTATCCGTTACTAAATTTACTTGTAACGGTTATGGTAATAATGGAGGATCGCGTATAATCCGGGCTAATGCTAATTCTCTTTCCATATTTACAATTGATTCATGAATCTTCTCCTTTTATTGTCTTCATGCATCTCATGCCTATTTTCTCTTTTCCAGTTCTTCATGTATCTCGTGCCTATTTTCTCCTTTTCAATCCGATACCTTCTCTGACAAAATATTGTGGGTATTTTATCGTTTTCTTTCTGTCTTCCTTTATTAACCCAATATAAATACCACTTGTCACCATACCGTTGATCCACGTGCCATATCTTTTTTCCATCAAATACATTTAGAAATACACACTTTGCTATTTTTGGTATTGCAATATTGCAAGTTTGCCACTTCGGTAAATGTGATCTTTCACATGTTTAAATAACAACATTTTGACAAAGAAGTTTTCGGGTTGTAATCATATTTCATTATTTGAAGACAAACTTTCGAAAATCAAACCAATAATATCCTAAGGAAAACCACTTAAAGGTAGGTTTTCTCAAAAACTAACACATATTCTTCGAAAACTTTTTGCTTAGAAGTTAATTTCCAAATATTTCTCCAATTAATCTCAATAGCTAAACAAAATCAAGCAAAAATCATGCAAAACCTATTTTACGAGTTTTATAATTGGCAATCCAGTGAGAAATGATACTTTATATTAAAAGGAGGGCAGTAAAGTATGAGGTTAAGCCAAGTGACATATTGAGAAAAAGCCACTTGGCACTTTTAAAACAAAATTTAAATAGTTTTTATGATAAAATCTAATATAAATTAACAAGATTATGACAAAATCTAATCTAAATTATTCAAGAAATATTTCTATAATAAAAGTTCTATTTAAGGAATATTCTCCCTTTAATTTTGGTCCAAGTGATATGTAACGACCCCGCCGGTCGTTTTGACAGTATTAGCCCGAACCCCTATTTATTGCTCCCTCTATTTCATTTTGCGGTTACGTGACTTGCTGGGAGGTTTGGTTTTTGGTTTCGGAGTGAAATGTGTCACATAGACCCTACAATGAAAGTTCAAGTCGTAGGAATTGACCATAGTTTGATTTGTATGAAGACGATCCGGAATGGAGTTTTGATGGTTCCAGTAGCTCCGTAGGGTAATTTTGGTCTTAGGAGTGTATCCGGATGTTGATTTGGAGGTCTGTAAGTCATTTCGGCGTTAATTGCGAAATTTGAAAAATTGGATGATTTTTTGAAAAGTTTGACGGGGAGTGGACTTTTTGATATCGAGGTCGAATTCTGATTCCGGAAGTTGGAGTAGGTCCGTAATATCAATTGTGATTTGTGTGCAAAATTTGAGGTCAATCGGACTCGCAAAAGCGAGCATTTGGTCGCAGGTGTGAAGCTGGTTTGGTCCAGCTGGGATCGCAGGTGCGAGGTGATGGCCGAATCTGCGCGTCCGCAGATGCGGAGGTTTGATCGCATAAGCGAAAAGGCCAGGAAGACCTGGTGATCACAGAAGTGGATATGGTCCGTAGGAGCGCATGCGCAGAAGCACTCCTATGCCCGCAGGAGCGGAAGCGTAGATGCACGTTTAGTCCGCAGAAGCGGAGAGTACGGGACCTTAGTGTGGACCACACATGAGATGGAAATTCCGAAGATGCGGTTATGGCTTCGCAGAAGCGGTTTAACTAGGCAGAAAAGGCCTAAGTTCGAGGGATTGATTTTATTCTCCATTTTTGGATCTAGAGAGCTCGGATTGAGGCGAAAGTTTGAGGGATTTTCAGAGGAAACATTTGGGAAAGGATTCTTGACTCATTTTTGATTAATCTCCACTAATCTATCATTAATTTCTTCATTTAATTAAGGGTTTGGGTTGAGAAATTTGGGGGGAAATGGTGAAAGTTCTTAGACCGAATTTTTGGGTTTTGAAAGGCCAAATATGGTCAGATTTGAGTAATTTTTGTATGGTTAGACTAATTATCGAATGGGTGTTCGGATTTTGTGATTTTAGTCGGGCTCCAAGACGTGGGCCCGGGTCGACTTTTTGGAGCGATTTTTTAATTCTTTGCTAAAGTCATAGATTTATTATTTAAATTAGTGTCTTATAGTTATATTTATAGTATGTAATTGTTTTGGCTAGATTCAAGCCGATCGGAGTTGGAAAGTTGAGGGAAAGGCATTCTTATTGATTGATTGAGAGAGATTTAAGGTAAGTGACTTGTCTAACCTTGTGTGGGGGAAACTCTCCTTAGGCTTTGGCACTGTTATAGTATTTGCAATACGTGAAGGCCGTGTACGCGAGATGACAAGTGCGTACTCGGGTTAAATATTAAAAATTCGGTTATCGCTAAGTAGTTTCCTTTTTAATTCCTTAACTGAGTTACTCTAGCATGTGTAGTCATCATGTTTAGCTTATTGTCGCATGTCTACGTATCTTATCTCTTACTTGCAATTTGTGCAATATGCTTAGTTGGATTACCTATTTTTCTTGATTTTGTATTTAGTCTTTAACTGTAGGATTCCTTGTTGTAATTTCATTGTCTCATTGGTTATCTGTTGCATGTTTACTTTTGGGACTACGAGGCGGTACCTCGGAAGCGCCCCTATTGTGTATTCACTTTTGGGACTACGAGGCGATACCTCGAGAGCGCCCCTGTCGCATATTTACTTTTGGGACTACGAGGCGGTACCTCAGGAGTGCCCCTGTTGTGTATTTACTTTTGGGACTATGAGGTGGTACATCGGGAGCGCCCCTGTTGTTTACCTCTATTTGCTGTGTTGTTATCTTTCTGTAATTTCTCATTGTTCACTTCTAAGTCATTTCATTTCATTATATTATTATACCTTCTGCCTTGTTTCCTATTATTTTCAGTAGGGCCCTGACCTCGACACTACTCTACTGAGGTTAGGCTTCGCATTTACTGGGTACCGTTGTGGTGTACTTATACTACACTTCTGCACATCTTTTTGTGCAGATCCAGGTACTGCTTACTAGACCATGTACCGGTGAGATAGCCCATACGTGGAGACCTTAAGGTACATCTGCCAGTGTCTGCAGACCTCGGAGTCCCCCTCTATCTTTATTATGTTGTTTTCTTTATTTTCATTAGACTCTGATGTATAGAGATACTTAGCATTTTCTCTTTAAAGCTTGTGACATATTTCTACCGGGTTTTGGGAGTTGTAATTATTTTGAATCGCAGTTCTTATTTATTTCAGAGGTTGAGGTTGAGGTTCAGCTTTACATTCAGTTATTCTGCATAATTGTTTGGCTTACCTAGTCTTAGGGACTAGGTATCGTTACGACATCCTACGGAGGGAAATTGGGGTCGTGCCAAGTTGATATCAGAGCTCTAGGTTCATAGGTGTTATGAGTCACAACCAGGTTTATTAGAGTCTCATCGATCAGTACAGAGATGTCTGGACTTATCTTCGAGAGGCTATGGAACTGTTAGGAAAAGCTTCACTTCTTTGATTCCTTATCATGCGAAATTTTGACTTCAGATTCTAAATTTTTGTCTTTGTATTCTCTCACAGATGGTGAGGACACGTACATATGGATCAGATGACCAAACACCCGCGCCCCTACTAGAGTTGCGAGAGGTCGGGGCTGGGGTAGAGGCCGAGGACGTCCACGTGGTATAGCTAGAGCACCCGCACAAGCTGCTACAGATGAGCTACCAGTAGCTCCAGTTGGAGGGCAGGCACCTGAGATGCCTGTTACTGCACCAACCCTCCAGGAGACTCTCGCCTAGTTTCTGAGCATGTTCAGCACTTTGGCTCAAGCAGGATTGATACCACTTTCTCCTACCACATCTCAGGCCGGGGGAGGAGCACAGACTCCCGCCACCCGTACCCCAGAGCAGCGGGTCCAGGTCGACCAGGTTCCTAAGGTCATACCGATGCAGCCGGTAGCTTCAGTTTAGCCCGAGGTTAGGGAAGCAGTTTCTGAGGGGGAGCAACTCAGGCTTGAGAGGTACAGGAAGTAGCACCCTCATACTTTCAGTGGCTTGGCGTCAGAGGATGCCCAGGATTTTCTTGAGGAGTGCCACTGTATCCTCTGTACTATGGGTGTTGCAGAGTCTAGTGGGGTTTCTTTCACTAAATTCTAGCTTAGAGGAGAGGCCTATAAGTGGTGGCGAGCATATGAGTTGGGTAGTCCGGCCGAGGAAACTTCACTCACTTGGACTCAGTTCTCATATATGTTCTTGATGAAGTATGTCCCCCAGAGTCTCAGAGATGCATGGAGCTCAGAGTTTGAGCAGTTGCGCCAGGGTTCTATGACCGCGTCAGAGTATGCAGTTTGGTTTAGTGATTTGTCTAGGCACGGACTAGCCTTGGTTGCTACTATTCGAGAGAGAGTTTGTCGATTTATCGAGGGTCTAGACCCCAGTAACAGACTTAGCATGGCCCGAGAGTTAGAGATGGACATCGCATACCAGCAGGTAGTAGGGATTGCTAGGAGATTGGAGGGTATGTTGACTTGGGAGAGATAGGAGATAGAGGCCAAGAAGACTCGAGAGTCTGGAACATATAGTGATACTCGTACCCCAGCTGCAGCTCGTCATGGTAGGGGCTATATGGGTCGCCATATTCATTCAGCACTTCCAGCCACCAGCGGTACTCTGGCCACTCCTAGGCCCTAGGCTCCTTATTATGCACCGCCATTGTCTAGTGCACCTCCTGCATGGGGTGCTTTTAGCGGTCAGTCCAGAAGATCAGGCCCGAGCCAATTATAGTATCCACATCCTCCGATATCTTGTTTTGAGTGTGGTGACACTCGTCATGTGGTGAGGGATTGCCCCAGACTTAGGGGGGTTCACCTCCACAGACCACTCAAGCACCGCATGCTCCACCGGGCCCTCAAGCTATGGTTACAGCACCAGCTACCACTCCACCTGCACAACCATCTCGAGGTGAAAGTCAGACAGGGGGAGGCCAGGCCAGATATTATGCCCTTCCTACTAGGACGGAGGCAGTTGCATCTGATTCTGTCATTACATACATTGTTCCGGTCTGTCATAGAGATGTATCAGTCTTATTTGATCTAGGCTCCACTTATTCCTATGTGTCATATTATTTTGCTCCGTATTTGGGTGTATCCCGTGATTCTTTGGGTTCTCCTGTCTATGTGTCTACACCCGTGGGAGATTCTATTATTTTTGACCGTGTATATCGGTCATGTTTGGTTGTTCTTAGTGGTTTTGAGACTAGAGCTGATTTATTATTGCTCAGTATGGTGGATTTCAATGTTATTTTGGGCATGGACTAGTTTTCACCCTATCACACTATCCTTGATTATCACTCCAAGACGGTGACGTTGGCTATGCCAGGTTTACTGTTGCTAGAGTGGAGAGGTACCTTAGATCATGTTCCTAGCAGGGTTGTCTCATTTCTAAAGGCTCAGCGGATGGTTGAGAAGGGGTGTGATGCATATCTAGCATATGTGAGGGATGTTAGTGTTGACACTCCTACCGTCGAGTCAGTTCTAGTAGTGAGGGATTATCCAGACATATTTCCAGCGGATCTTCTAGGCATGCCGCTCGAGAGAGATATCGACTTTGGTATTGATTTTGTTACCGGGAATACAACCTATTTCCATTCCACCCTATTGTATGGCCCCAACAGAGTTGAATGAGTTAAAGGAACGGTTGCAAGAGTTGCTCGATAAGGGCTTCATTTGGCCCAATGTATCGCCTTGGGGTGCTCTTATCTTATTTGTAAAGAATAAGGATGGTTCTACGCGAATGTGTATTGATTATCGCCAGTTGAACAAGGTTACAGTGAATAACAAGTATCCATTTCCATGTATTGATGAACTATTTGATCAGCTTCAGGGTGCCATAGTGTTCTCTAAGATCGACTTGCGTTCATGCTATCATCAATTGAATATTCGGGAGCCAGATATCCAGAAGACTGCTTTCAGGACTCGGTATGGTCATTACGAGTTCGTTGTGATGTCTTTTGGGCTGACCAACGCCCCAGCAGCGTTCATGCACTTGATGAACAATGTATTTCAGCCCTAACTTAACTTGTTCGTCATTGTATTTATTGACGATATTCTGGTTTACTCCCGGAGCCGGGAGGATCATGAGCAACACCTGAGGGCTATGCTTCAGATATTGAGAGAAGAAGTTGTATGCAAAATTTTTGAAGTGTGAATTCTGGCTAGATTCAATGGCATTTTTGGGTCATGTGGTATCGAGTGATGGGATCAAGGTAGATCCGAAGAAGATTGAAGCAATATAGAGTTGGACCGGACCATCCTCAGCAACGGAGATCCGGAGTTTTCTTGGCTTGGCGGGGTATTACCATCGATTTGTAGAGGGTTTCCCGTCTATTGCAGCACATATGACTAGATTAACCCAAAAAGGTGCTAAGTTCAGGTGGACAGAGAAGTGTGAGGAGAGCTTTCAAAAGCTCAAGACAACTTTGACTACAGCCCCAGTGTTGGTGTTGCCTACTGGTTCGGGGTCCTATACGGTGTATTGTGATGCGTCGCGCATTGGTCTCAGCGCGATGTTAATGCAGGACAGTAGGGTGATTTCCTACGCGTCTAGACAACTGAAGGTACATGAGAAGAACTATCCTGTCCACGACCTCGAGTTAGCAACTATTGTTCATGCCTTGAAGATCTAGCGGTATTACTTGTATGGTGTCTCTTGTGAGGTCTACACCGATCACCGGAGTCTACAACATCTATTTAAATAGAAGGATTTTAACTTGCGGCAGTGGAGGTGGTTGAAGCTGCTTAAGGATTATGACATCACCATTCTCTACTATCCCGGGAAGGCTAATGTGGTGGCCGATGCCTTGAGTCGCAAGACGGAGAGTTTGGGCAGCTTGGCATATCTACCGGTAGTAGAGAGGCTTTTAGCCTTGGATGTTCAGGCCTTGGCCAACCAGATAGCATCAGTATAATAGCCCCCATATGCTTGTCCTTAAGGACACAATTCAGCACGGTGATGCTAAGGAAGTCACTATTGGAGATGATGGTGTATTACAGATGCAGGAGATGCTATGTGTGCCCAATGTAGATGGTTTGCATGAGTTGATTCTCCAGGAGGCTCACAGTTTGTGGCACTCCATTCATCCAGGTGCTGCGAAGATGTATCAGGACTTGAGTCAGCACTATTGGCGGAGGTGGATGAAGAAAGACATAGTGGAGTATGTAGCTCAGTGCCTATATTGTCAGCGGGTGAAGTCTGAGCATCAACGACAAGGTGGACTGCTTCAGAAGCTAGAGATTTCGGAGTGGAAATGGGAGCGAATCACTATGGATTTCGTTGTTGGGCTCCCACAGACTCAGAGGAAGTTCGATGCAGTTTGGGTGATTGTGGATAGACTGACCAAGTCAACTCATTTCATTCCTGTGGTTACTACTTACTCTTCGGAGCAGCTGACTCAGGTCTACATTCGCGAGATTGTCAAACTTCATGGAGTGCTAGTATCTATCATCTCTGACCGGGGTACGCAGTTTACATCGCGGTTCTGGAGAGACGTATAGTATGAGTTGGGTACTCGGGTGGAGTTGAGTACAAAATTTCACCCTCATACGGACAGACAGTCCGGGCGTACTATTCAAATATTGAAGGATATGCTTCGTACGTGTGTGATGAATTTTGGGGGTTCTTGGGATAAGTTCTTGCCACTTGCGGAGTTTTCCTGCAATAACAGTTATCGGGCGAGCATTCACATGGCCTCGTATGAGGCTTTGTATGGTAGACGGTGCCGGTCTCCAGTAGGTTGGTTCGACCTGAGCGAGGCTAGATTATTGGGTACAGACTTGGTTCAGGATGCTTTGGAAAAGGTTAAATTGATTCAGGATCGACTTCGTACAGCCCAATCCAGGCAGAAGAGTTATGCGGATTGGAAGGTTTGCGACGTTACATTCATGGCTGGGGAGCGGGTCTTGCTCCGGGTTTTGCCTATGAAGAGTGTTATGATATTTAGGAGGAAGGGCAAGTTGATCCCTAGGTATATCGGGCCTTTTGAGATTATTGAGGGTTGGAGAGGTGGCTTACAACCTTGTACTACCACCTAGTCTCTCTGCAGTACATCCCGTTTTCCATGTTTTCATGCTCCAGAAGTATCACGGCGATCCGTGTCATGTGTTAGACTTCTGCTCAGTCTAGTTGGACAAGGATCTATCTTATATTGAGGAGCCGGTGGCCATTTTGGATAGGTAGGTTCGAAAGCTGAGGTAGAAGAACATCGCTTCAGTAAATGTTTAGTGGAGGGGTCATCTGGTCGAGGAGGCGACTTGAGAGACCGAGCATGATATGCACAGCCATTATCCTCATCTTTTCACCACTTCAGGTATGTCTCTATACTCGTTCGAGGACGAATGTTTATTTTAAGACGGCCTGTCGTTTTGAGAGTATTATCCCTGAACCCCTATTTATTGCTCCCTCTATTTCATTCTGTGGTTATGTGACTCGTCGGGAGGTTTGGTTTTTGGTTTCGAAGTTAAATGGGACACATAGTTCCTAAAATAGAAGTTTAAGTCGTAGGAATTGACCGTAATTTGAATTGTATAAAGATGACTCCGGGATGGAGTTTTGACGGTTCCAGTAGCTCCGTAGGGTGATTTTGGTCTTAGGAGCATTCTGGATGTTGATTTGGAGGTACGTAGGTCACTTCAGCTTTAATTGGCGAAAGTTGAAAAATTGGATGAATTTTTGGAAAGTTTGACTAGGAGTGGACTTTTTTATATAGGGGTCGGATTTTGATTCTGAAAGTTGGAGTAAGTCCGTAATGTCAAGTGTGACTTGTGTGCAAAATTTGAGGTCAATCGAACTTGATTTGATAGGTTTTGGCATCACATGTTGAAGTTAGAAGTTCTAAAGTTCATTAGGCTTGAATCGATATGCAATTCGTGTTTTTAACGTCGCTTGATGTGATATAAAGGATCTACTAAGTCTGTATGATGTTTTAGGACTTGTTGGTATATTCGGACGGAGTCTCGGAGGCCCCCGGTGTGATTCAGATTGAATTCGGAATAATATTGGACTTTTGAAAATGCTGAAGCTCTCAGTTTCTAGTGTCATCGCACCTGCGGTGGGGTTGGCCGCAAGTGCGGACTCGCAAAAGCGAGCATTTGGTCGCAGGTGTGAAGCTGGCTTAGTGTAATGACCCGGCCGGTCGTTTTGAGAATATTAGCCCTGAACCTCTAATTATTGTTTCCTCTATTTCATTTTGTGGTTACGTAACTAGCCGGGGTGCTTGGTATCGGATTCAGGAGAGTTTCGGAGTGGAATGGGACACATAGTCCCTAAATTGGGAATTTAAGTCCTAGGAATTGACCATAGTTTTAATTGTATGAAGACGACTCCAGAATGGAGTGTCAACGGTTCCAATAGCTTCGTAGGGTGATTTTGGTCTTTGGAGTGTGTCCGTATGTTGATTTGGAGGTCCGTAGGTCATTTCGGCGTTAACTGGCGAAAGTCAGAAAATTGGATGATTTTTGAAAAGTTTGACCGGGAGTGGACTTTTTGATATCGGGTTCAGATTCTGATTTTGGAAGTTGGAGTAGGTCTGTAATGTCAATTGTGACTTGTGTGCAAAGTTTGAGGTCAATCGGACATGATTTGATAGGTTTCGGCGTTGAATGTTGAAGTTAGAAGTTCTAAAGTTCATTAGGCTTGAATCGATGTGCAATTCGTGTTTTTAACATTGTTTGACATGATTTAAAAGCTCGACTAAGTTCGTATAATGTTTTAGGACTTGTTGGTATATTCGAACGGGGCCTCGGGGTGGTTTCGGATGGTTAATTGATCGAGTTGAGGCTTAGAGAATGGCGGAAGTGCACCAGTTTTGGTGCAATCGCACCTGCGCAAGTTTGACAGCAGGTGCGAGCTCACAGAAGCAAGAGGGTGAACGCATATGCGGGGGTGGAGAAGGTGGCCAGTGGTCGTAGGTGCAACGATGAGGTCGGAGAAGCGGTGTCACTTCTGCGGAAAGATGAGAGCATAAACGGAAAGTCCAGGAAGGCCTGGTGATCGCAGAAGCGGACTTAGTTCGCAGGAGCGCGTGCGCAGAAGCGCTCATTGGCCGTGGAGGCAGAAGCACAGATGCGCATTTGGGTCCGCAGAAGCGGACGTGTCTGGACTAAGTAAGAACCGCACCTGCGATGGAAATTCTGTAGGTGCGGAGCCGCAGAAGCGGTTGTGGGTTCGCAGGTGCGAATTCACTGGGCAAAAAAAGGCCTAAGTTCGAGGGTTTGATTTCATTCTCCACTTTTGGACCTAGAGAGCTCGGATTGAGGCGAAATTTTGAGGGTTTTTTAGAGAAAACATTTGGGTAAGGATTTTTGACTTATTTTTGATTAATTTCCACTAAGATATCATTTATTCTTCCTTTAATTAAGGATTTGGGTTGAGAATTTTGTGAAAAAGTTGAAAAAATTCCTTAGGCCGAATTTTGAGGTTTTGATCGAGAATTTTGTATCGGATTTGAGTAATTTTGGTATGGGTGAACTCGATATCGAATGGGTGTTCATATTTTGTGACTTTTACCCGATTCCGATACGTGGGCCCAGGTCGGCTTTTTGGGGCGATTTTTTGATTCTTTGATAAAGTCGTAGATTTATTATTTAAATTAGTTTCTTGTAGTTGTATTTATAGTATGTAATTGCTTTTGGATAGATTTGGGCCGTTCGGAGTCGGAAAGTCGAGGGAAAGGCATTCTTATCGATTGATTGGGCGAGATTTGAGGTAAGTGACTTGTCTAACCTTGTGTGGGGGAAACTCCCCTTAGGTTTTGGTACTGTTATGATATTTGAAATACGTGAGGTCCGTGTACGCAAGGTGACGAGTGCGTACTAGGGTTAAATGTTGAAAAATCTGGTTCTTACTGAGTAGTTTTCTTTTAAATTCCTTAACTGAGTTGCTCTAGCCTGTATAGTCATCATGTTTAGCCTAATATTGCATGCCTACGTGTCTTAACTCTTACTTGCAACTTGTGCAATATGCTTAGTTGAATTACTTGCTTCCTTGATCTTGTATTCAATCTTTAACTGTATGATTCCTTATTGTAAACTCATTGTTCCGTAGGTTATAAGTTGTGTATTTACTTTTGGGACTACGAAGCAGTACCTAGAGAGCACCCCTATTGCATATATACTTTTGGGACTACGAGGCGATACCTCAGGAGCTTCCCCTATTGTGTATTTATTTTTGGGACTACGAGGCGGTACCTCGGGAGTGCCCCTGCTGCATATTTTCTTTTGGGATTACGAGGCGGTACCTCAGGAGTACCCCCTGTTGTGTATTTACATTTGGGACTACGAGGCGGTACCTCGGGAACGCCCCTGTTGTTTAGCTTTATTCGCCGTGTTGTTACCTTTCTGTAACTTCTCATTGTTTAAATTCCTCGTCATTTTATTATATTGTTATATCTTCTGCCTTATTTCCTTTTTATTCCAGTAGGGCCCTGACCTACCGAGGTTAGGCTTGGCACTTATTGGGTACCGTTGTGGTGTACTCATACAACACTAATGCACATCTTTTTGTACAGATCCAGGTTATTCTTACTAGGCCAGATACTAGTGAGATAGCCGTGCATGGAGACTTCAAGGTACTTCTGCCAGCGTTCGCAGACCTCGGAGTCCTCTTCTATCCTTATTATGTTATTTTCTTCCTTATTTTCCCTAAACTATGATGTATAAAGACACTTAGCATTTCTCTTTAGATCTTGTGACTTATTTCTACCGGATTTTGGGAGTTGTAATTATTTGAATCGCAGTTTATATATATATTTCACACGTTGAGGCTTGAGTTCAGTTTATATTCTGTTATTCCGCACAAAATTTAGGCTTACCTAGTCATAGAGATTAGGTGTCGTCACGATATCCTACGTACAGAAATGTGGGTCATGACAAGTTGGTATCAGAGCCCTAGGTTCATAGGTGTTATGAGTCACAAACAGGTTTAGGAGATCTCTGTACTTATCTTCGAGAGGCTATGGAACTATTAGGAAAAGCTTCACTTCTTTGATTCTTTATCGTGCATGATTTTGACTTCAGACTCTAAAATTGTGTCTTTCTATTCTCACACAGATGGTGAGGACACATACAGCGGGATCAGATGACCAGACACTCGCGCCCCTGCTAGAGCCGCGAGAGACCGGGGCCGGGGTAGAGGTCAAGAACATCCACGTGGTGCAGCCAGAGCACCCGCACGAGCTGCTACAGAGGAGCCACCAGTAGCTCTGGTTGGAGGGTAGGAACCTGAGACGCCTGTTATTGCACCAGCCCTCCAGGAGACTCTCGCCCAATTTCTGAGCATGTTCAACATGTTGGCTCAGGCAGGGTTGATACCACTTACTCCTGCCACATCTCAAACTGAGGGAGGAGCACAGACTCCCGCCGCCCGTACCCCAGAGTAGCGGGTCCAGGTCGACTAGGTTCCTGAGGTCATACCGATGCAGCTGGTAGCTCCAGTTCAGCCCGAGGTTAAGGCAGCAGTTTCTGAGAGGGAGCAGCTCAGGCTCGGGAGGTACAAGAAGTACGAACCTCCTACATTCAGTGGTTTGGCGTCAGAGGATGCATAGGGTTTTCTTGAGAAGTGCCACCGTATCCTCCGTACTATGGGTGTTGCGTAGTCTAGTGGGGATTCTTTCACTACGTTCCAGCTTAGAGGAGCAACTTATCAGTGGTGGCGAGCATATGAGTTGGGTAGTCCGGCCGAGGCAGTTTCACTCACTTGGACTCAGTTATCAGATATGTTCTTGAGGGAGTATGTCCCCTAGAGTCTTAGAGATGTATGGTGCGCCGAGTTTGAGCAGTTGCGCCAAGGTTCTATGACCGTGTCAGAGTATGTAGTCTGGTTCAGTGATTTGGCTAGGCATGCGCCATCCTTGGTTGCTACAGTTCAGGAGCGAGTTCGTCGATTTATTGAGGGGCTCAACTCTAGTATCAGATTTAGCATGGCCCGAGAGTTGGAGATGGACTTCGCATACCAGCAAGTGGTGGGGGTCACTAGGAGATTTGAGGGTATGTTGACTAGGGAGAGAGAGGAGAGGGAGGCCAAGAGGTCTCGAGAGTCTGGCACTTATAGTGGTACTCGTGCCCCAGCGGCAGCTCGTCAGAGTAGGGGCTATGTGGGTCGCCCTATTTATTCAGCACTTCTAGCCGCTAGCGGTGCTCCGGCTACTCCTAGGCCCCAGGATCCTTATTATGCACCGCCATTATCTAGTGCATCTCTTGCATGGGGTGCTTTCAGTGGTTAGTCCAGCCGATTAGGCCCGAGCCAGTCACAGTAGCCACGTCCTCCGAGAGCTTGTTTTGAGTGTGGCGACACTCATCATGTGGTGAGGAATTTCCCCAAACTCAGGAGGGGTGCACCTCCATAGACCACTCAGGAACCGTGTGCTCCACCGGCTCCTCAGGCTATGGTTACAGCACCAGCTACCACCCCCCTGCATATCCAGCTCAAGGTAGAGGTCGGACAGGTAGAGGTCGCCCTGGAGGGGGGAGGCCAGGCCACATATTATGCCCTTCCTGCTAGGACGAAGGTAGTTGCATCTGATTATGTTATCACATGTATTGTTCCAGTCTGTCATAGAGATGCATCAGTCTTATTTGATCCAGGCTCCACTTATTCCTATGTGTTATTTTATTGTGCCCCGTATTTGGGTGCATCCCGTGATTCTCTGAGTTCTCCTATCTATGTGTCTACACCCGTGGGTGATTCTATTATTGTTGATCGTGTGTATCAGTCGTGTTTGATTGTTCTTAGTGGTTTTGAAACCAGAGCCGATTTATTATTGCTCAGTATGGTCGATTTCGATATTATTTTGGGCATGGACTGGTTGTCACCCTATCACTCTATCCTTGATTGTCATGCAAAGACGGTGATGTTGGCTATGCCATGGTCTACCGCGGATAGAGTGGAGAGGTACCTTAGATCATGTTCCTAGCAGGGTTGTCTCATTTCTTAAGGCTCAGCGAATGGTTGAGAAGGGGTATGATGCATATCTGGCATATATGAGGGATGTTAGTGTTGATACTCCTACCATCGAGTCAGTTCCGATAGTGAGGGACTATTCAGATGTATTCCCGGTGGATCTTCCGGGCATGCCGCCCGACAGAGATATTGACTTTGGCATTGATTTGTTACCGGGCACTTAGCCCATTTCTATTCCACATTATCGTATGGCCCCATCAGAGTTGAAAGAATTAAAGGAACAATTGCAAGAGTTGCTCGATAAGGGCTTCATTCGGCCTAGAAGGTCGCCTTGGGGTGCTCCTATCTTGTTTGTAAAGAAAGATGATGGTTCTATGCGAATGTGTATTGATTATCGCCAGTTGAACAAGGTTACAGTGAAGAACATGTATCCATTGCCCAGTATTGATGACCTATTTGATTAGCTTCAGGGTTCCAGTTTCACGACCCAAACTGATGGGTCACGACGAGTGCCCGAGTCCTACCTGTCGAACACCCTTAAGCATACGACTAAGATATAAACATGAATAACATCCTCTGAATTATGAGAATAACATGCGTGACCTGTCCAAAATACATATGTACATATACGTGTGGAATACGTAGAGCGAGCCGACAAGGCTGCTATACACAACTACATATCCAAAACTGGAAGCCGGCAAGGCCACATACTATCCAACTATACATACTGTCTACAGACCTCTAATAGAATATACAAATGTACAAGGACGAGACTGGGCCCCGTCATACCCATATATGTATACCAGCATATCATACCAAAATCAAAAGCAGCTCCGGATCAAGTGGAGCACGCCAACTCTCGCTTATCAAGGATCCTAAGAAGGGGGACCGTCAGCTCGTCTACCTGCACCTGCGGGCATAAAATGCAGGCCTCGAGAAATAGGGTATCGGTACGAATAATGTACTGAGTATGTAAGGCATAAAAATCCGTACATAACAGACATAGATGAAACATGGAATAAAGAATTCTGCCTGTAAGTCTAATCACTTTGTAAATCATGAAATATTTATAATGTCATGCACGTGCGTATAAATGTCGTGTCATGCATAGGTATAGGTGTATATAACATCATTAAGCCTCTGAGGGCATCCCATCATATCATCTCGACCACTGTGGGCAAAATCTTCCCATCTCCCATATACATATAATATACATGTATATAACGTCATTTGGTCATGGGTCAATGTGCATGTATAAATGTATGAAATGCATAAAAAAAATATGTTAATAAGATCAATATACCTTTCGGATAAACTTTATCAACTACGTATTTTTCTGAGATCCATGAACAGAAGATATAATAATATGTCACGTGGGGAATCAAGAACATAGACACCCCTAGTACTTCTATGAATAGAGTTATTTATGAAAGCCATGCGCTTGCTCGTTTCGTTTGTATCATTTGGATCATGCCAAAAAGAAAGGAGGAATAACCTTAACATACCTGAGCCGGTTCTCTGAAAAATCCTTCTAACACACAATAATTGCGACAAAGCTCGTGACAACGAGATCGAAATAGGGAACAATTCGTATGATATTCTTGAGAAAGATTGCACCGTACTCCCTTAGAATCGTAAACTCCACATTGCTATAATATTAAGAAATTTCATTTGAATAAAAGGTTAAAGCAGCGTTGCTAATGAAATTCTCAACTTTTTCTGGAGCCTTTCCTTAATTTAGACGTAACATACGTCTTCATTTGTGAGTAAAGATGGGATTTTAGGTCTTGCTGGTGTGGGGCCCACTTTCCAAGGCTTGGTGCCACATACCTCCCAATTTTTGCCACCTTGAAGTGTGGCTTAAGAGTCACTAATTTGAAAATGGTGGGCTGCCACATTGGGCTTTTTAGGCCTTATCCCAAAATCTTAATTATTCACTAATTCCTTATTTAACTAATTAATCTCCCATTAACCAATAATCAACCAATTACCTACATAATTAAGAATTATCTCGAATTACTTAAAATACTACTCACTTTTAACACACTTTATGTACCCTACTATCGTGGTTATGGGGTACCTTGTATGACACTAGTCCATAAAAGCCGGGTATTGTAGCTCGAACCGTATTTTATCCCAAATCGACAATCTTCAATGAAACTCATTTTTTTTGATTCGTTAACCCTTTAACCTTCACGACACTTTACTTATTGCCTATTATAAATAGCATAAATGCGTATAACCTCAAGATAATCTCATCCCCGAGTCTACGTCGATTATCTGAAGAGGAAACTTTAACATAGGAAATGCAGGATATAACATCCTTCCCCCCCTTAGAAATGTTCGTCCTCGAATGTTTAATTCCCCGGGATCTATATAAAGTTTGGCAGACTCACCTTTGTAGCAGTACTACTATCAAACCTTCCTGTAGAAAACTCATTAGTTCAATGCCACATAAGACCACAAGCATCAATAACGACGATGGCTTCACACGACCAATGGTAATAACTAACACAAGAATCCATACACGTACCTTAAGGCTGTGATGTCTCAGTCGGATCCTTCTCTGAAAGAGGAAATAAGTGAGGATGTCTAGACTTCATGTCTTCTTTGGCCTCCCAAGTTATTTCTTCCACATTGTTTTTTCTCCAAAGTACTTTCACCGAAGCTACGTCTTTAGTCCTCAATCTACGAACCAGTCTATCTAGTATAACAATGGGAGTTTCCTTATATGATAGTTGTTCTGTGACCTGAACATCGTCAACTGATACGACCCTGGAAGGATCTCTGATACATTTACGGAGTATAGACACATAAAAGACTGGATGTACAGATTCCAATTCAGAAGGCAAGTCTAACTCATATGCTACTTGGCCTACCTTGCGTATGATCTTATATGGCCCAATGTACTGAGGGCTGAGTTTTCCTTTCTTTCCGAACCTCATAACGCCTTTCATCGGTGATACCTTTAGGCATACCCAATCGTCAACCTGAAATTCCAAGTCTCGCCGTTGATTATCCGCATAATACTTCTGACGACTTTGAGCTGCTAATAGCCTTTCCTGTATAAGCTTAATTTTCTCGATTGCCTGTTGTACCAATTCTGGTCCTACTAACGTAGTTTCCCCAACATCGAACCACCTTATAGGTGACCTACACTTCCGTCCGTAAAAAGCTTCGTATAGAGCTATATGAATACTGGAATAATAGCTATTAATATACTCGAACTCAATAAGCGGCAAATGATCATCCCAGCTATCCTTGAAGTCTATCACACAAGCCCGTAACATATCCTCAAGTGTCTGAATAGTACGCTTATCCTGTCCGTCTGTCTGGGGATGAAATGTTGTACTAAGACTTACCTGAGTCCCCAATCCTTTTTGGAAGGACCTCCAGAAATTAGCTGTAAACTGAGCTTATCTATACGAGATAATAGATATGGGGAAACCATGCAGTCGTACTATCTCCTTAATGTAAAGCCTTGCATAATCCTCTGCAGAATATGTAGTCCTAACGGGCAGAAAATGGGCTGATTTTGTAAGTCTATCAACAATCACCCATATATAATCGAACTTATGTTGGGTACGAGGTAAGCCTACGATAAAATCCATATTGATTACTTCCCACTTCCAAGTCGGAATTTCCATAGCCTGCAATAATCCACCAGGTTTTTGATGCTCAATTTTGACCTGCTGACAGTTAGGGCACTGAGCAACGAACTCTGCTATATCCTTTTACATTCCATCCCACCAATATATTTCCTTGATATCATGATACATCTTTGTTGCTCCTGAATGAATGGAATAACGAGAATAGTGAGTTTCTCCCATGACCTACCAATGCAGCCCTACAACATTAGGGACACATAATCATCCTGGATATCTGAGGACCCCCTTTTCTATAATCTCAAACAGCGTCTTTTCCTTCTGAGGGGTTGTATCCTTAAAATGAGCTAACACAGGATCCTCGTATTGGCATTCCTTCACCTCAGTTACTAAAGAGGATGTTGCCGTGTCCTGAATAGTAATTCCAATATCACCTAAATTCAATAATCGAACTCCAACACAGGATAGATGATAAATCTCATGGGCTATTCCCCTCTTCTATGGCTGTAAATATGACAGGCTACCCATAGATCTACGACTGAGGGCGTCGGCTACTACGTTTGCCTTCCCCGGATGGTATAAAATATAAATGTCATAGTCTTTAAGTAGCTCCAACCATCTCCTTTGATGTAAATTCAATTCCTTTTGCTTGAAGATATACTGGAGGCTCTTATGATCCGTATAAATATCAACATGAATGCCATACAAGTAGTGCATCCTCATCTTTAGCGCATGAATCAACACAGCTAACTCTAAATCGTGGGTCGAGTAATTCTTCTCATGCTTTCTTAGCTGTCTAGAAGCATAAGCTATAACCTTACCATGCTACATCAGTACATAACCTAATCCAATGCCCGAAGCGTCACAATAGATAACATAACCATCGGTCCCTTCTGAGAGCGTTAGAACCGGTGCTGAAGTTAATCTGTCCTTCAATGCCTGGAAACTCTGTTCGCAAGCATCAGTCCATTGAAACTTTGCTCCCTTCTGAGTCAACTTTGTCAAAGGTGCTGAAAGAGAAGAGAATCCCTCTACAAATCTCCTATAATAACCTGCCAAACCGAGAAAGCTACGAACCTCTGTCGGTGTCGTGGGTCTAGGCCAAGTCTTTACTACCTCAATATTTTGTGTATCAACCCGGATACCTTCACCCGAAATGATATGCCCAAGAAAAGCTACAAAGTTCAACCAGAATTCACATTTAGAGAGTTTGGCGTACAACTTCTCTTTTTGTAGAACTCTGAGCACCGTATGCAAATAATATGCATGCTCAGCCTCTGAACGGGAGTAAACCAATATATCATCAATAAATACAATTATGAACATATCTAAAAAGGGTCTAAACACATGTTTCATAAAATCCATGAATACTGCTGGAGCAATAGTCAAACTAAATGACATAACACGAAACTCAAAGTGTGGTCCGGAATACTATTTTCGGAATATCTTTCTCCTTAACCCTTACTTGATGGTACCCAGACCTCAAGTCTATCTTCGAGAAGCACTTGGCACCTTGCAACTGATCAAATAAATCATCAATCCTCGGAAAGAGGTACTTATTCTTGATCGTTACCTTATTCAACTGTCTATAATCTATACACATCCGCAAGGAACCATCTTTCTTCCTCACAAATAACATAGGTGCTCCCCACGGTGACGTACTAGGTCTGATAAAGCCTTTTTCAAGCAAGTCATTTAGTTGTTCCTTTAATTCTTTCAGCTCTGCGGGTGCCATTCTATAGGGAGGAATAGATGTTGGTTGGGTATCTGGTAGTAGGTCAATAGCAAACTCAATTTCTCACTCTAGCGGAAGACCCGGAAGCTCATCGGGAAAAACATCAGGAAACTCATTAACCACAGGGATGGACTGAATGGTTGGTGACTCTACTTTCACATCCTGAACCCGAACTAAGTGATAAATATAGCCCTTTCTGATCATCTTCCTTGCCTTGAGATAGGAAATAAATCTACCTCTCAGCGACGCCGTATTACCTTTCCACTCTACAACAGGCTCCCCTGGAAATTGGGATCGGACCATCTTTGATCTACAATCAACGTTGTCATGACAAAAAGCCAACCAATCCATACCCATTATAACATCAAATTCTACCATATCTAACTCGATTAGGTCCGCTACTGTAGATCGACTATGAGCTGCTATTATACAATCTCTATATACTCGCCTAGCTATCACTGAGTCCCCAACAGGTGTAGACACCTCAAAAGGTTTAACCAATTCAGGTTTTATTCCAAACTTACCAGCAACCAATGGAGTGACATATGATAAGGTGGAACCTGGGTCAATCAATGCATATACATCATATGAGGAGACTGATAATATACATGTAACAACATCGGGTGATGATTCTTGATCCTGTCATCCTGCTAACGCATAAATGCGGTTCTGAGGACCGCTCGAGCTAGATGCTTTGCCTCTGCCTGTACCATGACCCATTAGTGCTTGTGAACCTTGCCCAGGGGGCGTACTGATGATGACGAACCAACTACAGATCCCGCTGGCTGAGCTATGCTTGCATCACCTCTCGTCGGACAATCCCTCATAACGTGGCCCGGATAACCACAAGTATAACAAACACCCACCCCCTACGGCATTTCCCGACATGCTGCTTACCACACTGAGCACATCATGGCAAGGGCGACCTCATCTGACTTGACTTGCCCCCATACTGAGAACTTGAGGCCCTGGAATTCTGACCAGGCCCTGAATATGTGAAACAATCAAATCTCTTACCGGCAAACTGAAAGGGTGCGCTAGCTGATGGCTGGGCTGGATACCTTGGGTATTGTTGTCTCTGACCACCTCGAAACTCACCAGAAGGACCCAAATACCTTGCTCTCTTATTTTGGACCCTGTCATGCTCACGATCGGCCCTCTGTTTCTGCTTATGCTCTTCTACACCCTAAGTGTATGCCTGAATACGAGAAATATCCATGTCTGACTGAAGTGAGACTGACATACAATCGTTAAGCAAGTGCGGCTCTAACCCCATCACAAACCGGTGAACCCGATCCTCCATCTTAGATACAATAGTGGGAGCATACCTAGCCAATGAATCAAACTGAAGACTGTACTCCCGATTACCCTGCTGAAGGGTCAAGAACCTATCAACTCTGGCCCGTCTAAGCTCTGGTGGCAGATAATAACGAAGAAAAGCCTCTATAAGCTCCTGCCATATTGCTGGAGGGGCATCCTCACCTCTAGACAACTCCCAAGACTCGTACCAATTAACTGCAACATCCTGAAGTTTATAGGAAGCTAGCTCAACTGACTCAGTCGCAGTGGCCTTCATTACCCTCAAAGTCATCTACATTCTATCGATAAATACCTGAAGGTCTTCATTCGGATATGCCCCAGTGAATACCGGGGGGTCCAAATAAATGAAATCACGAACCCTCGCACTGACAGGCCTATCTGCATGACCAATACCTATTTCCTGATATCGAGCCTGTGCATTTACTAATCGAGTTAATAGCTGAATAACATCTCTCATCTCCTGACCGGTGCATTTGCCTGAAGAGATGGACGTATAGGGGCGGGCGCTGGAGCTGGTACCCCTCGGAGCTCTTCTGGAGAGGGCGGGGTATGTGAAGTCTGAGATGGAATCTCACTATGAGACTCTCCCCGAGCCCTGGTAACTCGTGGTGCTCGACTAGTAGTTTCACCAGCCACAGATTTGCCCTTCTGGGCAGCTGTGGTCTTCGGAAGCATCGCTGAAAACGTAGCATATCGTTAGGAACATGAATTCTTATATCGCACGATCTAAGATAAGAAGAGAGGAAAACATCCTATATGTCCTGTAGCCTCATGTATATTAGTGTGGTGCACAACACACCCATAAATAAGACTCTACTAGACACGGTTTGTAGACAACCCTAGGACAGAACTGCTCTGATATCACTTTTGTCACGACCCAAATCGATGGGTCGCGACGAGTGCCCAGGTCCTACCTGTCGAACACCCTTAAGCATGCAACTAAGATATAAACATGAATAACATGCGCTGAATTACGAGAATAACATGCGTGAGGAAAACCTATCCAAAAGACATATGTACATATACGTGTGAAATACGTAGAGCGAGCCGACAAGGTTGTTATAGACAACTACATATCCAAAACTGAAAGCCGGCAAGGCCACATACTATCCAACTATACATACTGTCTACAGACCTCTAATAGAATATACAACTGTACAAGGATGGTACTGGGCCCCGTCATACCCATATATGTATACCAGCATATCGTACCAAAATCAAAAGCAGCTCCGGATCAAGTGGAGCACGCCAACTCTCGCTTATCAAGGATCCTAAGAAGGGGGACCGTCAGCTTGTCTACCTGCACCTGCGAGCATGAAACGCAGGCCCCGGGAAATAGGGCGTCAGTACGAATAATGTGCTGAGTATGTAAGGCAAAAGAATCCGTACATAACAGACATAGATGAAATATGGAATAAAGAATTTCGCCTGTAAGTCTAATCACTTTGTAAATCCTGAAACATTTATAATGTCATACACGTGCGTATAAATGTCGTGTCATGCATAGGTATAGGAGTACGTAACATCATCAAGCCTCTGAGGGTATTTTATCATATCATCTCGGCCACTGTGGGCAAAATTATCAACATGTACCAGCTGATTAGGTGGTGGTGCTTATATAACGCCGTAACCTTTTCCCATCTCCCATATATATATAATATATGCGGATATAATGCCATCTATTCATGGGTCAATGTGAATGTATAAGTAGATGAAATGCATAAAAAATATGTTAATAAGATCAATATACCTTTTGGATAAACTTTATCAACTACGTATTTTTCTGAGACCCATGAACATAAGATATAATAATATGTCACGTGGGGAATCAAGAACATAGACACCCCTAGTACTTCTATGAATAGAGTCATTTATGAAAGTTGTGCGTTTGCTCGTTTCGTTTGTATTATTTGGATCATGCCAAAAAGAAAGGAGGGATAGCCTTAACATACTTGAGTCGGTTCTCTGGACAATCCTTCTAACACACGACAATTACGACAAAGCTCGTGACAGCGAGATCGAAATAGGGAACAATTTGTATGATATTCTTGAGAAAGATTGCATCGTACTCCCTTAGAATCGCAAACCCCACGTTGCTATAATATTAAGAAATTTCGTTTGAATGAAAGGTTAAAGCAGTGTTGCTAATGAAATTCTCAACTTTTGCTGGAGCCTTTCCTTAATTTAGACGTAACATACATCTTCATTTGTGAGTAAACATGGGATTTTAGGTCTTGGTGGTATGGGGCCCACCTTCCAAGGCTCGGTGCCACATACCCACCAATTTTTGCCACCTTGAAGTGTGGTTTAAGAGTCACTAATTTGAAAATGGTGGGCTGCCACGTTGGGATTTTTAGGCCTTATCCCAAAATCTTAATTATCCACTAATTTCTTATTTAACTAATTAATCTCCCATTAACCAATAATCAACCAATTACCCACATAATTAAGAATTATCTCGAATTACTTAAAATACTACTCACTTTTCACACACTTTATATATCCCTACTATCGTGGTTATGGGGTACCTTGTATGACACTAGTCCATAAAAGCCGGGTATTGTAGCTCGGACCGTATTTTATCCCAAATCGACAATCTTGAACGAAACTCATTTTTTTTGATTCGTTTACCCTTTAACCTTTACAACACTTTACTTATCGCCTATTATAAATAACATAAATGCTTATAACCTCAAGATAATCTCATTGCCGAGACTATGTAGATTATCTGAAGACGAAACTTTAACATATGAAATGCGGGATATAACAGTCAGAGTGTTCTCTAAGATCGACTTGCATTCAGGCTATCAGCAGTTGATGATTCGGGAGCTAGATATCCCGAAGACTGCTTTCAGGACTCGGTATGGTCATTACAAGTTCCTTATGATGTCTTTTGGGCTGACCAACGCCCCAGCAACGTTCATGCACTTGATGAACAATGTATTTCAGCCCTAACTTAACTCGTTCGTCATTATATTTATTGACGACATTCTGGTGTACTCCGGAGCCGGGAGGATCATGAGCAGCACCTGAGGACTGTGCTTCAGACATTGAGAGAAGAAGTTGTATTCAAATTTTTTGAAGTGTGAATTCTGGCTAGATTCAGTGGCATTTTTGGGTCATGTGGTATCGATTGATGGGATCAAGGTAGATTCGAAGAAGATTAAAGCAGTGCAGAGTTGGCCCAGACCATCCTCAGCTATAGAGATCTGGAGTTTTCTTGGCTTGGCGGTGTATTACCGTCGATTTGTAGAGGGTTTCGCGTCTATTGCAGCACCTATGACTAGATTGACCCAGAATAGTGCTCCGTTCAGGTGGACCGAGGAGTGTGAGGAGAGCTTTAAAAAATCTCAAGACTTCTTTGACTACAACCTAGTGTTAGTGTTGCATGCTGGTTCGGGGTCCTATATGGTGTATTGTGATGCGTCGCGCATTGGTCTTGGTGCAGTGTTGATGCAGGATGGTAGGGTGATTGCCTACGCATCTAGACAGCTGAAGGTGCATGAGAAGAACTATCATGTCCACGACCTCGAATTAGCAGCTATTGTTCATGCCTTAAAGATCTGGTGACACTACTTGTATGGTGTCCCTTGTGAGGTCTACACCGATCACCGGAGTCTACAACATATGTTTAAAGAGAAGGATCTTAACCTGTGGCAGGGGAGGTGGTTGGAGCTGCTTAAGGATTATGACATCACCATTCTCTACCATCCCAGGAAGGCCAATGTGGTGGCCGATGCCTTGAGTCGCAAGGCGGAGAGTTTGGCCATTTTAGCATATCTACCAGTAGAAGAGAGGCCTTTAGCCTTGTATGTTCACGCCTTGGCCAACCAGTTTCTTATAGTTATATTTATAGTATGTAATTATTTTGGCAGATTCGAGCCGATTAGAGTTGGAAAGTCGAGGGAAAGGCATTCTTATTGATTGATTGAGCGAGATTTGAGGTAAGTGACTTGTCTAACCTTGTGTGGGGGAAACTCCCATTAGGATTTGGTATTGTTATGGTATTTGCCATACGTGAAGGCCGTGTACGCGAGCTGACGAGTGAGTACTCAGGTTAAATGTTAAAAATCTGGTTCTTGCTAAGTAGTTTCATTTTCAATTCCTTAACTGAGTTACTCTAGCATGTGTAGTCATCATGTTTAGCCTAATATCGCATATCTACGTGTTTTAACTCTTACTTGCAATTTGTGCAACATGCTTAGTTGAATTACCTACTTCCTTGATTTTGTATTCAGTTTTTAACTCTAGGATTCCTTCTTGTAATTTCATTGTTCCATAGGTTATGAGTTGTATATTTACTTTTGGGACTACTAGGTGGTACTTCGGGAGCACCCCTGTTGCATATTTACTTTTGGGACTACGAGGTGGTACCTCGAGAGCGCCCCTGTTGCATATTTACTTTTAGGACTATGAGGCGGTACCTCGGGAGCGCCTCTGTTGTGTATTTACTTTGGGACTATGATGTGGTACCTCGGGAGCGCCCCTGTTGTTTACCTCTATTTGTTGTGTTGTTGTTGTTTCTTAACCTGTAAGAATCTTGTTTTTCCTCACGTGTTGTAGTTGTCTTCTTGAATCCCGTGTTGTTATCTTTTCTGGGAATTCTCATTATTCACTTCTCAGTCATTTCATTATATTATTATATCATCTGCCTTATTTTTTATTATTTCCAGTAGGGCCCTGACCTGACCTCGTCACTACTTGTAATGACCCGACTAGTCGTTTTGAGATCTAGCTCGTTGTTCGGCAGTTTGAGACCTTGAGTAGCTTCACTTCAGGTATTATGACTTGTACGTGTAGTCCGAATTAAATTTTGGAAAGTTCGGAGTTGATTTGGAAAGAAAATTATAATTTCAGAAGCTTTAAGTTGAAAGAATTGGCTAAGGTTTGACTTTTGAGTAAAAGATCTTGGAATCGGGATTTTAATATTCCGATGGGTTTTTATGATGATTTCAAACTTGGGCGTATATTCGGGTTGAGTATCGGATCACCCGGGAGAATTTCGGCGCATATTATGAAAGGTTGGCAATTTAAAGATTTAAGAATTTCCTAAGTTTGGTTTGAAGTGGGCTTTGGTGTTATCGATGTTCGCTTGGGATTTTGAGCCTTGGAATGGGTTCGTATTTTGATTTATGACTTGTATGCAAAGTTTGGCATCATTCCGGAATGTTTTGGTATGGTTCGGGCGGGTTCGTCAAAGTTTGAAATTTGAAAGCTTAAAAAAGGATTTCGATTGTCGATTCATAGTTTTGATGTTGTTTGGCATGATTTGAGGCCTCGACTAAGTTCGTAATATGTTTTGGGACGCGTTGGTATGTTTGGTCAAGGTCATAGAGGTCTCGGGTGGATTCCGGATGGTTAACGGATCGAATTTTGGACTTAAGGTAAAGCTGGAGATTTCTGGTTGCTGGTGCAACTGCTTCCGCAGAAGCAAGGCAGTGAACCGTAGAAGCAACTGGAGACGATCTGGGTAGAGGTCGTAGGTGCAAAGAAATTCCTGCACCTGCGTGATCAGAGATGCGACCGATGGAGCACAGAAGCGGAGGTTGGCCAAGAAGGCCTGGGTCACAGAAGCGGACATGCTCGCGCAGGTGCGTGAGCACAGAAGTGCTGGAGGCCCGCAGAACCGGAGGCACACATGCACAACAGGCACCATAGATACGGCCGAAGACCTGGCCTAGGTTCTCGCAGGTACGAGATTGAAGCCGTAGAAGCGACCAGGGGACCGTAGATACGAAAATGTCACTCGGCAGAGTTGTTTTAAGAACGGGATTTGCCTCTTCTTCTTTCATTTTTCACTTGGGTTGGCCGAATTTGGGGAGCCATTTTGAGGGGATTTTCATCAAGCAACACAAGGTAAGTGATTCCCATCTATTACAAGTTAAATACATGGTTTATATATGGATTTAAACATGAAAATTAGTAGAAATTTGAGATTTTGGTAGAAACCTAGAATTTGGTAATTTTGGATTTTGACCACGAAATTGGACGTGGAATTGGGAATAAATCATATATTTGAGTTCGTAGTGTTAAGGGTAAATTTATCTTCGAACATTTTTGGAATCCGGGCACGTGGGCCCGAGGGTAGATTTTATTGACTTTTCCAGCGAAGTTGGAAATTGTTATGAATTGATTTATTATAAGTATTAGAGTACATTTTTATTGGTTTGCATTTTGTTTGACTAGTTTTGGAGAGACGGACATCGGTTTGAGGTGTATGAGTGGCGTTGGAGTCGGTTATGGAACTTTGGAGCGAGGTAAGTCTCCTGTCTAACTCTGTGAGGGGGAAACTACCCCTAGGTGATGTATTTGATATGTGCTACTTGTTGCGGGGGCTACGCACGCATGAGGTGATGAGAGTCCGTACATAGCTAAATTTATGTTATTGTCTGGGTAGAACTATACTATTTGAGTTGTCCCTCGTCTATTAAATTCCTTTATTTGACATTACGACTTGAGGCTAGACTTGCGTAGAGTGATAGGCTTTCTATTGTAGAGGTTTGACAGGCGCGGAATAATTTTACTCCTCTTACGAATTTCTCCCCCGCTATGCGTTTTCATCAAAATATTTTCCTTAAAGTTCATAACTCGCACGTTTATTCGTGAATGGGGTCAAGGACCCGTTAAATCTTCTTATTCTAATGGGATCGGGCCATTTGCCTTAGCAGTATAACATATACATCTATGGTTCGTGTCGTTCGATCCTCGGCAGTGTGCACATTATGATGGGATCATGCCGTTCGCCTCGGCAGGATTGAGGAGGTAACTGCTTAGTGAGAGCTTGAGTTTACCGTTCAGAGGAGGATTGTACCTCGGATTTATATACCGTTTATCTTCTCTGCCCCATATTTATTTACTTCTTACTATACTTGTCTTATTGGACCACTAGTAAGTGTCGATGTCGACCCCTCGTACTACTTCTCTGGGGTTAGGATAGATACTTACTGGGTACACGTTAATTTACGTACTCATGCTAGAGTTGCTACACTTATTGTGCAGGTATATATATGTTTCTGGTGGTGTTCTAGGCACAGAAGCACGGCATTTGCGGGGACTTTACGGTGAGTTGCATTCCATGTTACGATTCACAACATATAGAGTCTCCATCAGAGTTATTTATATTCTCCTGTCTAACTTGTATTCCAGACATACGTTGTATTTTATTATATTTCCTAGTTAATGCTCATGCACTTGTGACACTAGATTTTGGGGGTTCCTACTGCTTGTTTGTTACTATGGTTCACGTAATATTATCAGTTTACCCTATAAATCCTATTTTATACTATTTAATTAATGGAGATTATGATTTAGAAAGTAATAAAATGAGTAATTAAGTTGATCAATCACTGTTGGCTTGCCTGACGGCGGCGCTAGGTGCCATCACAACCTTTAGTGGGTTTTGGGTCGTGACAGCTTGGCATCAGAGTGTTAGGTTCACTTAGGTCTCACGAGTCATGAGCAAGTCTAGTAGAGTCTTGCGGATCGGTACAGAGACGGCTGTACTTATCTTCGAGAGGCTACATAGTTGTTAGGAGCACTTCCCTTCTTGATTTCTCATCGTGCGATTTGATTCCTTTGAGGCTTATGCCTTTATTTCCTTCCTACTCAATCTTATGCGACATGAAGCGCTTGGTATCAGTTGGGCATTGAGGAGTTGTAATAGTACTGCAGATGTGGTGCAAGATGTTTTTCTCTGCGTATTCGAGCAAGTTATTATCGTCGTCTTGTGGAAGGGGGTTATGTCGTTCCATGCCCTGTATCCGTATTGCCTGTGGTTTCGAGGCTATGCACAGATTGCTATGATGTTCATGCGTTGTTATCGCATGATGTCAGTATAATGGTATGGTGCTTGTTTATGTGTCGAGGCGGTGGATGACTTGAAAGGAGGATTTCTCAGTGCATGATTTAGAGGTTCAACATTTAACTCCAGCAGAGTAAAGGCAATCGGACTATGGATATTCAGGCTTTGATTGATGGAGTAACGAGACTTGAGATTTTCGAGCGTGGTGTGATTTTTATTGTGATGCGGTGTCGTCGTCATTGTTTGGACGTATTAAGGTTCGCCAATGTTATGGTCTTCTTTGATTTGCCCTCAGGGCAGGGTGTGGTGAAATAATGTCTAAGAAGCGATTATCAGAAATGGTGGTGTGTATCGGTTTCAGAATCGAATCAGTGTTTCAAATGCTGATGACTCGAGAGAGACGATCTTCGAAGAGGCTTAGAGTTGGTAGCAATTTATTAGTCCAGGTGTTGTAGAGATGAATTTTGATTTGATGCAATCTTTGGGTAGCAAAGGATGAGGAAGGACATGGTGGGAGGTGTCTCGCGGAGGTTGAATTACTAGCAGGCCAAGTATGAAAAATGGAGGTCGAGAAGTTGCTTAAAGGAGATGGTTTGACCGAAGTGGGAATGGCAGAGTAGCATATGGATATGTGGTAGGATAGCCATGTACCTTGAGGAAAATTAGAGCGATTTGGGAGGTATGGTAGAAAGTGACTAGGTCCACGGATTATATTTGGAATGATGGTTACTGTACGGAGAATGATTGAATATGGCAGAAAGGAGTTTGCTTGAAATGAAGAGGGGCGTGAAGATATGATTATCGTTTCAGATGCAACATGACTTTGAGTTTGGAAGGTATTATTGGACTTTTAGTTGATGTCAATGGGGAAGGAACGGACTTGTACAGCTGGTGGACGAGCATGGGCTCAGGAGGGTTTATTGAACTCGTGGTAGTTGTACCCGGTGCAGCGTCGTTAGAAGATATTGGCATGGAATACCATAGGTGGGTTATCTTATGTGAACAGGTTAGCGGTTGCGTGATTTTGATGAGGTTTCTACGAATAGTTCTAATTACTACCCAACAGAAGGTCGAGTATGCGATCATGGCCGATAATTCGGAATGTTTCATGAAAAGCTTAACAAAAGACTTCGAGAAATTTGGCGGGTTAACAGTGCGAGATCATGGTAATTGAGAAGGAGGAATCATGGTGGGCTCTACATTAAGTGATGGTAGCATAAAGCTACATGGGGGAGCCTACCGTCTACGATTGGATCGCGTGGTTGTCTGCTTGTGCGATTTCTGGTTATCGATGCATTGGTGGATTATTTATGACTAAGAAAAGAAAATATTAGGGGTAATTCGATCAAGGAACTTGATGAATGTGTGCTATATGCCTTATCGATTCAGGTGCAGGTTTTTGGAAGACTCAGAGTTTATGTTTCTTGTGGATGTAATGTACAAGGAAAGGAATTCAGTCGGTTGCTTGTTTGATAGAGTGTTTATGTGCTAGTAGAGTGATGGAGTTTGTTTATATTCGGGACCGAGTCAGAGTAGGTGACTCTCAACAACGGTCCTAGTGGGTTCAAGAATTAAAGTGCAGTGCTTAAGGATTTCGGGTCTGTTATGTGGTTAAGGATCGAGTTTTCGCAGAGGATTACGAACGGGACTTGGAATGTTCTATGTTATCATCGGGTATGCGATGTAGTATTGGAGGAAAGGAAGAAGTAGCTTCGGATTCGCGGAAGGTCTTACAGAATGGGTGTACTAGTTGGAGATTCTATTGTGTGCATAAAGAGAGTATGGGATGTTTTATGAGTATTGAGACGATGTGGTTTTGTGATGCGGGTCACTCAGGATGAGTGCAGATTTGGTTCGTTACATTTTTGAATGGAGCTATTATTATTTCTATGGCAAGTCGAGAGAAAATTGGAAGAAGTTGGGTCGGTTAGTAATAGTTGAATCGGCATGATTGTGGCAATGATTATTTCCTTCGGCGTGTGAAGTTATACATATGGTTTGTGGTTGCACGTGCGGGCTTGACAACCACCATACCTTGATTGATTTGGGAGGTATTTGATTCAAATAGCCTTGTTGTGTAAATGGATTCCGGAAGAGTCATGACGGTTTATACCACGACTTGAGGTTTGTATTTTCTGCGGTTTAGGAATTTAGTTGTGTGTTGCAATGGTCCTTCCAAAGTAAATTAAGTGAAATGAATCTAACTAATGAAGTGTTTGTTCTACTAGTAGTTCAGGGGTTATGATGAATTCTTGCACTCTCGTGTAGCGGCATGATAGGTGCAGTAAGTGGTATGGGAATTTGAAGTTGAGGATCAAGGTTGCGGTTCGGTGTTGATAAGAATGTCGCGAGCTCGGATGAGCATGAAGGAGTTCAGATGTTCAGAGTAAGCTGGCATTTTCTTTAGTGTCACCTGAGAATAGTGTCCTGTGTAGGAGGCTTTGTGCATTGATTTGCGGACTCTTGGTTGGCTTTACAGAATTAGTATGGTTGGTGGTGTGGAGGTGCACACTTTGCTACATGGTGAGGAAGGTCGTGGGAGCGTATCTCACGGGAACATTGTATAAGTGTGACATATTATTCACTTTATTGTTAAAGATTGAAAACAAGCATGGAGAATATGGTACTATCGTTAATGTGATAGTTATGCCTGAAAGGCGCTCTATCCTTAGGTTGTGAAATGTGGGAGTTGTTCTGGGTTGAGACGGTTTGGCTATTCGCACATGTGTTGAGGTCTCGTGTAGCTTGTGGCGTTATATGAGCAGGATGGCTCTCGAGATGCAGGTCATTTATCACACCTTAGTTGTGCTTGGGTTTTGTGGCGTATTGTGCTATCCGTCTCCCCAGAGTTGTATTTTTTCACTTGGCGTGCTTGTGGACGATATTCGGTATTTCGTAGGCATAAGCATTTTGGCTTGATGGGTATGTCCTTATTTATTGTTATTTGTTGATCGGCTGGTATGCCGCCACGGGTACGTTGTTTGGATCAGGTTACACGCCGTAACGGTACCATGTTTGGACCGGGTTGCACGCCACAACGGTATCATATGTGGATCGGGTTGCACGCCACAACAATGAGATGATGAGTACGGTTCCCTATATCTATTCTTGTGTATTTTGTTTCTAATTATTTGAGAAGGGTTCATAGCGTCTATTCGACCGTCTTATTCGTTACGCGACGTTCGAGTTTGTAGCTTGCTGGCGCATTGTTGGCGTCATATGAGATTCTTGGCAGTATTTGAGATGACTTATTGCCTGAGAAGCTTGTACTGGGTGAGACGAGGTTATTGGACTTGGGATTAGTGCGATCAGAGTTATGTAAGGTATATTAAAGAGCAAATATCGTTATTCAGTTCAAAATGAGGTAACGGTCCTTGTCAGGAGGACAGACTCCATGACTTGTTGATTTGGTAGGTGGTTATTAGTTTCTACACATATCCTCTGTCGTGTTAGTATTACGATAGTTGGAACAGGTCTTATATGTGTTATGAGGTGTATCGTGGGCACCAAGTTCGTGGAATTGCAGTTATTATTGTCGGAGGATGTTATTATGGGCAACCGACTTATGTGGTGCACGATGTGATTTCATCATAGGTGCATGATCATGTTTGGGCACAGTGTGTAGTGATTGATACAGTGTTCGTATGTTTGGATCAGGTTTTGTAGAGAAATTCAGAGGTTGGAATTTGGTTCTAAGGCTTTCTGACCAAAATAAAAGGGGGGATCTTCAGTCTGGCTCGAGCTAATGTGCTCAACTGGGTTGTATTGGCACGGGTAGGTGCACGAGGTTTTAAACAGTGATTTTGGACAACTCCGAAACAGTTCTTGGCACGTTCGAGGACAAACATATGTTTAAGTGGGGGAGAATGTAACGACCCGGTCGGTCATTTTGAGCTCTAGCGCATCGTTCGGCGTTTTGAGACCATGAGTAGCTTCACTTCAGGTATTATGACTTGTACGTGTGGTCGGAATTGAATTTCGGGAAGTTCAGAGTTGATTTGGAAAGAAATTTCTAATTTCGGAAGCTTTAAGTTGAAAGAATTAACTAAGGTTTGACTTTTGAGTAAAATACCTCAGAATCAGTATTTGAAGGTTCCGATAGGTTCGTATGATGATTTCGGATTTGGGCTTATGTTCGGATTGAGTATCGGATCATCCGGGAGCATTTCGGCGGCTTATTATGGAAGGTTGACAACTTGAAGATTTAAGAATTTTCTAAGTTTGGTTTGAAGTGGGTTTTGGTGTTATCGATGTCCGCTTGGAATTTCGAGCCTTGGAATAGGTTCGTATTGTGATTTATGACTTGTACGCAAAGTTTGGCGTAATTCCGGAATGTTTTGATATGGTTCGGGCGTGTTCGTCGAATTTTGAAATTTGAAAGCTTAAAGAAGGATTTCGATCGTCGATTCATAGTTTCGATGTTGTTTGGCGTGATTTGAGGCCTCGACTAAGTTCGTAATGTATTTTGGGATGCGTTAGTATGTTTGGTCAAATCCCAGGGGCCTCGGGTAGATTCCGGATGGTTAACAGATCGGATTTTGGACTTAAGATAAAGCTGGAGATTTTTGGTTGCTGGTGCAACCGCTTCTGCGGAAGCTTCATCATAGAAGCGACCTTGCAGAAGCGAGGCAGTGAACCGCATAAGCGGCTGGAGACGATCTGGGCAGAGGCTGTGGGTGCAAAGAAATTCCCGCACCTGCATGATCGCAGATGCGACCGATGGAGCGCAGAAGCAGAGGTTGGCCAAGAAAGCATGGGCCGCAGAAACGGACATGGTCGCGCAGGTGCGCTAGCGCAGAAGCGCTGGAGGCCCGCAGAACCGGAGGCGCAGGTGCACAACAGGCACCGTAGATGCGGCCGGCGACCTGGCCTTGGTTCTCGCAGGTGCGAGATTGAAGCCGCAGAAGCGACTAGGGGACCGCAAATGCGAAAATATCACTGGGCAGAGTTGTTTTAAGAACGGGATTTGGCTCTTCTTCTTTCATTTTTCACTTGGGTTGGCCGAATTTGGAGAGCCATTTTGAGGGGATTTTCATCAAGCAACACAAGGTAAGTGATTTCCACCTTTTACAAGTTAAATACATGGTTTATATATGGATTTAAATATGAAAATTAGTAAAAATTTGGAGTTTTGGTAGAAAACCTAGAATTTGGTATTTTTGAATTTTCACCACGAAATTGGACGTGGAATTGGGAATAAATCATATATTTGAGTTCGTAGTATTATGGGTAAAGTTTATCTTCGAAATTTTTTGAAATCCGGGCACGTAGGCCCGAGGGTGGATTTTATTGACTTTTCGAGCGAAGTTGGGAATTGTAATGAATTGATTTATTATGAGTATTAGAGTATATTTTTATTGGTTTGCACATTGTTTGACTAGTTTTGGAGAGACGGGCATCGGTTTGAGGTGTTTGAGTGGCGTTGGAGCCGGTTATGGAACTTCGGAGTGAGGTAAGTCTCCTGTCTAACTCTGTGAGGGGAAACTACCCCTAGGTGATGTATTTCATATGTGCTACTTGTTGCGGGGGCTACGTATGCACAAGGTGACGAGAGTCCGTACGTAGCTAAACTCATGTTATTGTCCGGATAGACGTAAGTTCACACCATGCTATAACTGTACTATTTGAGTTGTCCCCCGCCTATTAAATTCCTTTATTTTACATTACGACTTGAGGCTAGACTTACGTAGAGTGATAGACTTGCTATTGTAGAGATTTGACATACTTCATGATTAGCCGCGGAATAATTGTACTCCTCTTACGAATTTCTCCCGCGCTATGCGTTTTCATCTAAAAGTTTTCCTTAAATTTCATAACTCGCACGTTTATTCGTGAATGGGGTCAAGGACCCATTAAAGCTTCTTATTCAAATGGGATTGGGCCGTTCGCCTCGGTAGTATAATAGATACATCTATGGTTCATGTCGTTTGACCCTAAAATTGCCAAGTGACTTCTTTTTAGTTTGACACTTGGCTTAATCACAATGCATACTACCCTCCTTTTAATATAATATAGATATATACTATATAATTTATATAAATAATTAGTATAAAGAAAAATGTTACAATATATTTTTTTGTTACTTGATTGAGGTTATTTTATACCAATAAATTTATAAATTATGATAATTTTCTTCTCTCATTAATTAGTATATTTGCTTCACTCTTTAATTTTAATTTATTCTTTTTTATATATAAATTAAGTTATATATATCGACAACATAATGAATTTCTTTTATAATGTTCTCTGAAATTGCACGAACACAAAAACATCCATGCAATGTTTTCTTTTGGTGTAATTCGACATATTATATTAGGTCATTTATAATTTATTTTAGATATTCATCAATAAGTGTTACTTAATAGAATGAACTACAATTATCATTTAAATTGATTAGAATGAGTAAATATTTTTGTCACCGTCAATACTAAAAAATTAAGCTACTACGTTATGTACGTTTATTTCTTTTTCTTGTTTGTGATGATAGCCAATTCAAAATTTTCGCTTTGAGTTTTGGACCTCAACATGTGATAGTCCATAACTTTATTTTTTGTGCTCTTCTTCCTATTTTTTTTTAAAAAAATTTGCTTTTTTGTCTTAAATGATTAATTTGTTATTTAAAAAGCAAATTTTGTTGTTTGTGTAAATATTTTATAAAATAAATTTAAGAGTCCCTTAATATGATTTTGCCTTAGACCACGAGATCCGTTGAGCCGCTCCTCAGTATAGGTCCAGTAATTTCTTTGCTTGAAAAATAATCGTATAAAATCACTGGTATGATTGAATCTGGAAAGGTACAAAACATCAGCAATATTTTGGGATACAATATAAATTGTGTTAAAAATGAAAAAAAAAAAACAAAAACAAAAAGAGTGAAAAAATTTGCCTTTACGTACTTTCTTGTAAAACCCGATAAAAAGGTTTGTTTACCTTTACCAAACAAACTTTGTCTCGGGAAGTAAAACTCAAGGTCGGCTGTTAAGACCAAACGGCGCCGTACAATTTTCTTTGAACCCAAACCTGCTATATTCTTCCTATCCCTTTCCCATCTTCTATGTCAAAAGGATTCACAAAGATAGGATTTTTATTGATATTTTCGTGGAATAGACTAAAACCAACAACATATACTATACTTCATCCATGGCTACTGACCACTCTGACGATTTAGACCAACTCCTTGACAGTAAGAATCTTCACCCTTTTCCTCATTTATCTATATATATATATATATATATATATATATATATATATATATATATATATATATATATATATATTACATGCCTTAGAACTGCATTTAACTGAATTGAATTAGGTTATTCAAAGTTACCCTTTTCCCCATTTGTAAATAGGTATCTGTCTTCGACTGTTTTTTTGGTTATATATTGAGTTAGATTAATCAAAGTTACCCTTTTTCTTAATTATATACTTTAGAACTACATATAACTGAATTGAATTGGGTTGTTTAAATTTACCCTTTTCCCCATTTGTAAATAGGTATCTTTCTTTAACTGTTGTTTTGGTCATATACATCAGATATATATGTAATTGAATTGGATTATTCAAAGTCGCCCTTTTCTTAATTTTCATTTTTTTTCAGGTGCTTTGGATGATTTTCAGAGCCTCAATCTAGCTTCTGGTTCTCAAAGGTTTCTACTTTCTCTTGTGGCATTATTTATCTTTACTTGTGTTTTAAGCTAATGGGGTTGAATTTTGAGCTGTGAATTTAAAAGGGTTGCTTTTTTTATTGTAGAAGTGGGGATGGGGAGGACAAGAAAGATAGTTCTTTTATGCCTGGTAAGGTTCAAGGCTTAGGGATGACGTTGCCCGATAGGAATGCTAAGACAAAGGGGAAGCAAAATTCTTCCGGTGAGTCGAAAGACTCGCACGTAGCTGAAGCTCTTGATAAGCTTAGGGAGCAGACGAGAGAGGCTGTTAAAGGATTGGAATCAGTGGCCGGGCCGAGACCTGGTGTAGATAACTTGGGGAATGATGCAATGATGGAGGAGTGGGTGAAGCAGTTTGAGGAGCTTTCTGGGTCTCAGGTATATTATCTTTATGTTTTTTCAGTTCTAATGGTGTTCGGTTCTTCGCTTTTAGTTCTTTTTGTGAATTGCTGAACATGGGAGCTGCAAAAATATACATCTCTTTATGAAGATCCATAATTGAATGCAACATAGTTAGACTGTTAGAGAAATAATTTTGCCTTATTTTCATTGTCCTTCTTGTTGGGGATAATCAGCTTCTTTTTCCTACCAAATTGATTGCTTTGGTGCATCAAAGTCTCGTGCAGTGGGTTAATATGACTTATCATTTTTATCATGTGGTGTTAAACAACAGTCACTCTTTGACGACTCATCGGGTGAATTCTTAAAAGCCTTTATAACCGAATTCCTTTTGCTCTAAGATCTCTGTGCTTTGGTGGATTGACATTGATCTGTTATCTTGTTTTAAATTAATTGCAATTTTGTCTGTTGAGCTTTAGTTTTGGACGGATGGTTTATGTCATCTAGTTGCTTCCTGCTATTAAAAGTGCCAACGGAGACGCTTATGAATTGAGGTTAAGGAGTATCTGGATGCTTCACACAGCATTCTGACACATTCTTCTCATAGTTCAAGTTCTGAGAATATTGGAATGTTAATAACAGTAATCTCTTAGTAATAAATTGTGTGGATACATTTGGACATATTCGAATAGACTGAATGGGAGAGATAAAGGCGGAGAAGACATTATCTACTACAATGTGGAGTAGCATGCTTCTATGAGTAAAGTGTTTGAAGGTTTCTTTAGGTTTTAATACGGCGACATTGGTGTTTGAAAAGTGACGTGTTGCCGAAGAGACTGAATTGACAGCTGGGAACTCTTGGGAGATCAATTTTCCTTGCAACAAGTACTAAGACAAGGCTAATCTGGATTACACCGGAACCTTTTAAGTCATAGAAAATATTTCTTAATATTCGAGTGTAGTAATCCTTTAGTTTATGACTGCAATAGCTAACCGACGGTCAAAATTTAGGTCTCTCCTTACATTCCTTGAAAAATGATTCTCAGTGTGGGGCCAAAGATAATTTCTAGTAACTTTTTTACTCATGGTGTATGTTTCATGTGTGCAAGTTTATGTTTCTAAAGCATGCCTGTAATGGCGGATTTTCATCTCGTTCTGATGTTTTCATCCCTGCTCTAGTCTATTCTCTGCACTCTTTTTGCTTCACAGGGATCCTAGAGACTTTGATTACTTGTTACATAAAATTAAGCAGATAGATTAATTCCATCATTGGAATTTGTGATGAAAATTAAATGTATATGAAAGGAATTATCTTAAGCTTGATTTTTCTGGAGTTACTATAATATGTTGGGGATCGTAAACCATTTCTTGATCCATATGTTGCAAAAGGGTGAATGGGAGACAAACAAATTGTAGAGCCTGAAAAATGTAAACAGGTCCTCTTTCCAACAAAATAAAGAGTTTGCTCCTTACTGTAGAGCATCTCTTCGTGTTTTGAAGACATCCAGTGATGTTTCCCATACCCTAATCACGTTAAGAGTTAAAGCTAACTTGGGAAAATACATGGAAACATGAGAAGTTTTTTATTTTTATTATTATTTATTTATTTATTTTTGTATGCAATTCTGGATTAAGTAGTACGATCAAGAAGCTGCATAGTAGGGTCGATGTATTTTTCTCTAGCAGCAATGAATGGTGTTCACAGCTTTGGATTTGGATTTGAATGATGTAATGAACCCAATTTCTCAACACAAACACAAACTTGTATATTATACTTACTGAATGGAATTACATTAGAAGCAAGAAATACTAACGGAATTAAAGGGGAATGGAAGCATAACCAGAAGGGGATGAGAAGCCAGAGATACAGAGATAGAAAGGGGGCTAGAAGACAGACTCGGAGAAAGGGGAAAGGAACTTCAAAATATAATCGTCTCCTTTATTTTACTAATCTACTGCTATTTAAACATTCTTTAACCCGGGTCCCACACATAACTTGCTAAATTTCCCAATACGTCCTCCAAGATGTTATTTCCATTCATAACAATACCCTCATCCTCAATAAGAACCTTGTCCTCAAGGTTCAAGTAGAGCAACATTGATATCATAGCGGTGATTATGCCAAGACTTGAACGTGGATCAGGTGTTACATCAACGAGAAATGGGTCTGAAAAACGGCTATCAAACAGATCCCATGAGAGTAATGTTGCAAAGAACAATGTTGGAATATGCAACACCTTTGAGTCAACTATTAGATATAGAGCAGCAGTTGGGATCTCACAGACTGACTCATGAAAAACCATATTGAACTTAGCCCCATCTAGTCTGGCAACACACTGTGCCATCACCCATCCATTGACAACATGACATAATCTCTTCAAAGCCTCCTGGAAAGCATGGTCTCTTAGGATAATGGAAACTAAAACAAGGCCAGAAACAATATTTTTAGCAACTGTAGCTCTTTTGTCTAGACACCAATATTTACAAGCATGAAGGTAGAGTCTAGAAAGGTGCCTGGCAGGCGTATGCAGTTGGTAGACAGAACTTTCATGCTCAGATACCACTAAGTAAAGAACAATTTCAAGGGCAACAGCTTTTCTCAACTCCGTCTTAAGTTTGTCAAGCCTTGAATCCATTTCTCCAATCTTTTGCTCTAAACCTGCTTTATCTTCACACTCGCAGGTTTTCACGGTGTTGATTATTTCATCATCGCTACCAACAAAATAGCGACTTCCACCAAGTGCATCCCCATTCCTTCTGTTGTAATTCAAGTAAAATTGATCGTTTGATGCCTTGTACCACCATTCATCTTTAGCACATATACCATCCCGACTGTTGTTTATAAACAATTCAGAACAAAAACTACCAACCTCGAGTATTTGCCATGTGTCGACCCAATTGTAGACACGTATTCCAAAATCACAGTAAAGCCACATAATACTGTTATCTGTACCATCACTTCTCTTAGTTGCTCTAAAAACTCTAGTAAGTTGTGGCATATTCGTGCCAAATGTAAGTTGCAAGAGAACACTAAAGGGAGCAATAACAACAACATCAAATAGATCCCCTGCTTTTGTCTTGTGTTCACCTAAGAAAAGGTTAGCAACCTTGTGAGGACAGTCTGATATAACTACGTGGAAGTCATTGAGCTCAACTATTGTCTGTTTGTTAATTGTCAGTATAGGTTCATTGCTCATATTCCATGTACCAATTCTTGCAAACCTTGTGTCGGCCTTTTGAAATTTCTGATCGAACAACTTCAGCACCTCATCTACTAAAACTTCGGCGCCTTTTTCTGTTATAACATTAAGCACACACTTCGCTAAAGTATCTTTGTCATAGTATCGCAACATAATTTCAGCAAGCAATGCAAATAACAAAACAAGAAGGTTTTGTCTCCCGGGTAATATCGTCGCTCCTGGTTCCAACTCCGTCAAGTCGGATGAAGGATCTTTTTCAGAATTATAATAAGGATGAAAAGCTGGAGATGTAACTGCCAGTATCAAATTAAATTGCAAAATGTAGGAATGTAAATACCATTTCTGTCTGGGATCCCATACTTTAGTCGTAGAGTTAGAAAATGCAAATGAGCAAAACTTGCCAGCAAATCCCAACAGTAGTAGTGCATGCATGTACTCGGTATGACCGGTTAGACTCAAGGTCTTAAAATTTACGCCAAGAATAGTAGAAGGTCCACCAAGGTTCACAATGAGTAGATCCGCTCCGGGGTCGAATGGGAATCGAGTCACGTAATCCTTAACTAGTAACAATTGATTGAAAGTTGAAACCAGTTTACCACCAGGATCCAATACGTACTTAAATGTTGTCCTGGTGCCAGCAAGTTGAAGGCTAATCACTGAGCCTGTTTCATTCCATCGAGAGATTTTGTCGAACACTTGGCCATTGCTGAGTTTTGGACCTAGCATCTCTGGATGAGTAACACCATTGGGTACGGGAATTGTGTTGCTGTCCGTCTCGATTAAGTGTTCTAGCTCGAACAAAATAGAAACACTCTGTCCATGAGCCACTGCCAAGGGAATAGCAGAAAAGGCATTTGCACATTCCTGCCTTGATTTAGCTTCACAATCGAGAGCCTCTGTTGCATCTACAAAGTCTGTATGCTTATTCGAGGATTCAAAATCTGGTTCTTCATCAACCATAGGGGAAATATAGATTTCTGAAATATCATCATGTGCTACTGCAGTCGTGGTCGACTGGGGACTTTCATCAAACACCTTGTCTTCGTCGATGGCGGACTTGTCTCCATGAGACAGTCGAGCATCAGAAGCATGGAGTTCAAGGGCTTGTAGATAAGGAATTGAACTCATTGTGGAAGGAAAATGAATGTTGGGACTTGCTGTTGTAAGTGTTTCGTCGAACACTTGTTGTGTGTCTGATTTTACAGATGCAAAATTATGCAAGTTGGAATTATGGCTCGGAGCAGCAAAGGAAGATACATGTGCTTCTGTCGGAATCGAGATAGGATAACCAACACAGTCCCCACGAGCCGGTGCAATAACGGCTGGACGCCAAACCGGATCTACAATGTCTCGCTTCCGAAAATGCATGGTTAACTTCTCTGTGAAATGCTTCCAATCCCAAAATTGATTGTTCCGATATAGCCAATCGAACCAAGCCCATGCATCGCCATCAAGGTAGAGGTAAGCGAGAAATAACCGGTCCTTCTCAGAGAAGCCACGAAGATGAAGTAGCGTTCAGCCCGAAAAATCCAATCCTCTGGGTTACCCCCGCTGAATCGATCTAAAATCACCATTGGCACTGGAGTACGAACGATGAAAGCACCAATGTAATGAAACCCAATTTCTCAACACAAACACAAACTTGTATATTATACTTACCGAATGGAATTACATTGGAAGCAAGAAATACTAACGGAATTAAAGGGGAATGGAAGCATAACCATAAGGGGATGAGAAGCCAGAGATACAGAGATAGAAAGGGGGCGAGAAGACAGACTCAGAGAAAGGGAAAAGGAACTTCACAATATAATCGTCTCCTTTATTTTACTAACCTACTGCTATTTAAACATTCTCTAACCCGGGTCCCACACATAACTTGCTAAATTTCCCAATACGTCCTCCAAGATGTTATTTCCATTCATAACAAATGATAAAGAAGTTACTGATGCTTTATTCTCCTTTGTGTGTTTTAATTATGCATCATGTTTATCCTGTAGCTTTTTACTTGCTTGAAATGGATATATGATTATTTTGTTCCTCTGATTCAGGACATGGAGTCGATAGTAGAGACCATGATGCAGCAGCTTTTGTCAAAGGAAATTCTTCATGAACCAATGAAAGAAATTGAAGAAAGATATCCTAAATGGTTGGAGGACAACAAAGCTAAGTTGAGCACTGAAGATTATGAACGTTACAGACACCAGTATGAACTTATAAGAGATCTGAACAAAGTTTACGAGACTGAACCTAGCAACTTCAACAAAATTGTAGAGCTTATGCAGAAAATGCAAGAATGTGGCCAACCGCCAAATGATATTGTTCATGAGCTTGCTCCAGACTTTGATATATCATCTCTTGGACAGCTGTAAGTACTCTAATATTTTCTTGTTCATATTGAGTTAACTGCATACTGATAACTAAGTGGTTGTTATAGTTTGTAGTTATCGTATCCTTTTTCCTAATTTCCTCTGTGGAGAGCTAGTTTGCCAAGGTTTTTGACCTATACATGGTTTGCACTAAAAAGTTTGGGTTGTGGTTTAAATTCAACTCAACTACGCTCAACATCAAACTAGTTAGAGTCGGCTTATGAACCCTTAGTAGACATTCTGTTCTATTACAGCTCAGAGGAGTTCATAGTTTGACTAAGTTTACGCTGGTCATCGACGTATCACAACCCTCTCTTCCTTTATTCGGGTGCGATTTAGAAGTGCGAAAGTATCTTTCCTAGACTATTTTGGGGTTTGCTTATTGTTTACATAATTAAAGTTTTAGCTTTTGATAGTGATCTCACTAAGTTGAAGTTTCATACCTTCGATTATTTTTTACAAGTGGACACAGATCAAGGTTAGCATTATAGTTGTAAAATTTGAAGCGCGGCTTACATGTATTAAGATCTTTTCAGTACGGAAAAAAAAAAAGGAAATACAAAACCCATCATACGCATGATCTCTACCATCAGTGTTTGAAGATAGATTGCGAGAAGTGTTTGATGTTTCGTAATACCTCATTAGACAATGCTATTATTCTGTATCCTTTTGGTATATTTAGCTATCTTTCCTGTTGTTTTGCAGATCCCCAGAGATGTTGGAGGGCCAACAGAACTGCTGTGTTATGTGAAAACTGAAATGTACCAGTCCGAATGTCCTGCTTGTTTTGTTTGTCATAGTTTGCATAAAACATCATTTATTTTGCCCCGGATTCTATTTGTAATCTTATTGCTCTTAATATTTCCTTTTCTTTTTTGGTGTTCACATAGGAGTCCTGTTAGGCCACAAAATGGTTGCAATTCTTATTCTTAAAACGGTGGAATAAGAACAACACAGATACGGCCAGCCAGTGCTTTAAGTTTAAAACAGTAATAGATGATGATAAAAGCTAAGTGTTGCCACCGGAGTCACAAAAGACTATCTAAATTGATTCACTCGACAGTTGCATCGATGATTTTCACTTGTTAATATATAGAGTTCAATAATCATATTTTGTGTTGATACAAAAAATGGGATTCCCACATTCATACGAGAAAACATAAGTAAACAAAGGTACAAAGAGATCACTATCGTTTCCTTTATAACTTATTTCTAATATAAACAAAATGAATGGAATGGAATTAAAGAATTGATTAAATGGCAACAGATGCAAAAAATGTTTAAGCGTCAGAGGGAGCAATCCAGTGGCGTCCGTTGACAAAGCTCTTGGCTAGAAATGGGTGGGCAGTGTCGTAATCCAGCTCACGGGCCCATGATACTCCCATCACTGCTGCTGCTCCTGGCCCCCAGCATTTGTACACTCCAAAAAATGCAGTCCTGGAATTTGTCATACCAGTTTAGGATTTAACTGAATATTCGAAGCCTAAAAAAGAGCAAAAATACAATAACAACTGATTTAACTAAAAATACCAGCGGATATATAATATTTATGTATAATCGTGTTCTATCAATGTATAATCTATGTCTCTCGTCTTACTTGTTCTTGTTGCTGACGTGGTCCCAGTCATCCCAGCCACCATGGGCTACAACGTCATCGAAGTAGGTGTAAGAATAGACAATTCTGGAGTATTGGCCCATAGCACGGCCCACGTAAAGTGGGCCGGACCCTGTAACCCTGCACCCTATGAATGCAAATCCAGACTTCTCGTCGGAGGATCTTCTATCTTGGGCTGCTATGGACCCAAATCTTGTGGCTATTGAATGTAGCTCGCAGTCCTGCCCCAACAAAAGCAATATATTACAACGACAACGACGACGACAGTAAAATCTCATTAGTGGCGTCTGGGTAGTATAGCATGTACGCAGACCTAACCCCTACCCAAGGGAATAGAGAAGTTATTTCCAAAAGACCCTCGCCTTAAGAAGACAAATAAGCAATATATTACACTTTTCCTAATTTTATTTGGACAGTTATTAATAATTACAACACCAATAACTACGTCTAGATCCTAAAGAACTTGGGAACGAATAAAATATTAGAAGTATTAGTATGATATACTCTCTCTATCTTAAAAGTTTTACTATCATTATTTGAGGATCCAAATAATTTTTTTCTTTTAACTATATTTTCATACATATTTACTCTAGGAACCCTACTAGTAATTATTTTGGACGTAAATAGTTGTAGCATAGTTTACTACAGCACCCATATCGTTGTTTAAATAATGAAAAAGTCGTGAACGTTTAAATAATGAAAAAGCAATCCTCCTTTTATGCTACAGACATCAAGAACAGACAAGGATTCCAGCTTTAGCAAATCGGCGCAATTATATCTCACTTTTTCAATAATTTCTTGTAGTATACTATTAGGTACTACTATTATCTTCTTTTTCCTCATCTTTCCAATGCAACCAAATATTTTAAAACAAATTGTATTACTTTGTGCTCATACTTGTAAGATTCATTTTGATATATAGCAACTTTAAAAGTTAGCTCATTAAATAAAGATTGTCCTTGATCACAGTGGCGGATCTACCTTATCATGTAGGGGTATCACGGCACCCGCTCGCTTCGCTAAAATTTTTATTATGTATATAATATCTTTGTGAAAAAACGTATAAATGGATAGAGTGACACCCAAAAATCACAAAGTGAAAGCGGGTGTCATTGGTTCAGCCTTTCCTTTAAAGGCTTTCCGTGGGCTCATGACTGCAAGTTCAATTCCTTATTGGAGCAACTCCTTTGATTTTTTTTTTTTTCTACGTATTAAGATTTTCTTTATTTTCGGCTTGAGCCCTAGGGCCTCACCTCTTTTCCTTCTTTTTCGGTTATTTCTCTCTTTTTATTACTTGTTAAGCCTCTCTTCATTTTTTTTAACTTTCAGTACTCATTTTGTTTCTATCATTTTACCTTACTTTATGAATAATTATTTTCTATAGGTAATTTGAATTGATGTTAATTAGCATATAATTTTTTTATTTTTAATGAAACGATATTAATTTATATATTTGAATATAATTTGAGCAATATCTTCTATTGAGTTTTGAAAAAAAATTAAATGGCTTGATTGATAGTCGTTTTGAGTCTAATATCATAGGTTGAATGTTGAAAGTTTTTCTTTGAAAATAATTGTCATATAACTCAACAATTAAGATGGAAAAATAAACAAAGAACAATACAAGTAAATTAATCTAGTCAAACAAAGAATATATAGTGTAGTTAAGGTACTCTTTAAGCAAATATTTATATTGGAGGCGCTCTTTTTTCATGAAATGTTATTTTTCTTTTGCAGTTTTATTTAGAATATTTTTAAATTAAGCGTTAAAAATTTAAATTAAAATCGAACTTATTTGCTTTGTGAATAAAAGGCCTATTCAAATTAACCAAAAACTAACCGAACCGACCCATTATTCCTAATATTTCTTTGTAGCTACTGACATGTATACTGTATGCATAACATGGTGTCACCCGCAACCTTCGAATCCTGGATCCGCCTCTGCTTGATCATATATATAAGAGTAAATTAAAGTTTTAGGTATATACCTTATACATGGAGCGACCATTGCCAAAAATGAAGTCGATAGAGCCCTCAATGTAACATTCTTTGAAGTAATGGCGACCGGCGTCGTCGCAGAGAGTGTCCTGTGCGCCGTAGAATCCACAGCCGGAGAAGAAAGCCTTGTCGCCTGATATCCGAAATGCCACTGCTTGCCATCCCTGCATTCCTGGCAATGGTGCTGGTGCTGTGTTCTACAACAGCCAATTACCATTACATTCAACAAAAATCAGAGATTTTCTTGTGACAATTTTAATATTGTGGTAAAGATATGACAATACACTAGTAACAACAGCCAATTACCATTACATTCAACAAAAATGAGAGATTTCTTGTGACAATTTTAATATTGTGGTAAAGATATGACAATACACTAGTAAGAACCCATGAGTTTAACTTATATATATATATATATATATATATAGAGAGAGAGAGAGGGGTACTTGTCCAAAAAAATGGATAAGTAACCTGTAGCATAAAGTAGATTAGCTGTTACGGACTAGAATATATTAATTAATTGTGTAAAAATTCTTTTAAATTGTTAGTTAAATTCATATATAGATGTTGGATAAGGTTTTATAGGTTGGGATTTTCCATATATTCTCCAAATTTTCTATAGAAAACCACTACAGATAATTATCAATATTTAACGTAAAGTGTAACCTAGAAAGAGAGTAAATTAAAAAACATACTATAATCGGTTAAACTTTGCAAAATGTACAAATTGTATAAAAACTTAAATCTATTCTCCGATTGGTGCAAACTGAAAAAAGTTTTCTGACATCCTTATCTAGTGTTGTATTTTTCCAGTTTTCTGACTCTCTCTCTCTCTCGTTTAAAAGTTTACCAGAAAGAAAGAAACAAAAAGGAGAAAATGACCATACTTTGAAGCTAATATTTCGAGCAGAGAAAAAAGGAGCATAAACAGTGACAGAAGCAGTTTGATAGGTACGAAGCTGTTGTCCATCTGCGCCTTTGTCCTTTGCTCTATCATGCCATTCTATTATCGTCACTTCCCTTCCTGCTCCTTGAAATGTTATGTATGGCTTTGTTTCTGGCACCACCACTTTCTCTCTACAACAACACATATTTCCATTAAAATAAGAGAGACAGACACTCGTGAATTGGTCAATAATTGAAAATGTACGAAACATGTTCACGTACTTGGACTAATAAAAATAAATGTCATTATATGTAGATGCTACTTGCATGGTATATAAGAAAGATAAAGAGAATTAACCTAAATAGTCGCCAACCCAAATGCTAAAACTAGTAGCTGACGAATGTAAAATATATGTATAATTTATGTGTAATATATGTATAACTATATATAATCGGTTTATAATATATTTATACTTGCTATTAAAAAAAATTAAACAATAAATTAGTCCAGCTATTTGTGTAAAGATACCTGTAAGATATTGAATTATACCATTTGAATTTCACGAAGGATTTTTGTTTTGAGTGTCTCGCACAGGTGATGACACTTGCATTGTTCAAGAAAGGTGTGAATCATTAAATACACGTCTTATATTCTATCTTTCAACTCTCTTTAAAGAAGAAGAATTAACTTCTACACGTGACAATATAAAACAATTTTATATTATCGAATTACCTAAATAAAAATTACATATAATTATCCATAAATAGTGGAATTAGTAACCTTGAAAATAAATCAGGTTACCTATTAAGATAAGTTTAAAAAGGAGTATATTTTACCTACGGCCAACTTATATAAAGTGAATCCAAAGAGTAATTTACCCAGTAATTATCTTATAGTAATTAGTAAAGGACTTGATTGCGTAGAACTTAAACACTCAAGAAAACTCTGTTAACATATGAAAGTAGTAAAACAAGATCAGAGGATGGGTAGGAGGAAAAAATAATTACATGTAATAACCAGGGCAAATGTCAATAATGACATTCATTCGGTTGTTGTGTGGAATAGAGTCCACAGCAGCCTGAACTGACTGGTAATCTCCAAAACCATTAACGTTAACTGAGATATGGCGAGTGCCTGAAGGTCCGATCCATTTATGGTGGCGGTGCTTGATAAAACTGGAAGCTGCTGATACACTGCTACAATCTGCAAAAAAGAAGAAGAAGAAGAAGAATAAAAAGTAATGTACGAAGAAAATTGTGAATATGGTAAAATAAGAACTGAAAACAGCCATTATAATAGAATTTAATATCCTGAAAGAATTTGAGAGAGAATGTAATCTTGGGAAACTGGGGAAGAATGTTATTAAGTGAAGGAAGTATATATATGTGTGGGAATTTGGAACGTGCAACGGTCATATTTTCTGTGTTCCCTCGCCTTTAGGATATGTGTGTTAATAATATAATGTGCAAGTAATTAATTTGTTATATATGCGTGACCATTTTGTTCAAAAGTCAAGAACTTGGACTCTTATATTTGTTTCCATCATTTGTAACTTAGATTTCTGTGCTGATTGGCAGCAAAAAGCATAATCATACACTATTTAAAAAGAAAAGGAGTAAAGGGAACACTATATTGCTATTAAGTTTTGGGGAGATTAGTTTTATGACCATTACAAATGTTAATTAGTTATATGACTCTTTTTTATAAAAGATTGTTATAACATAAATAATAGTAGGTAAATAAACACAAGAAGATATTAATATGGTCATTTTACTCAATTCAGGTTGTAATTGTATTTGTGAATTCGATTATTCTGTATCATTTATTAGAATAGTGAGTTTGAACAAATTTAGACTATTTAAACTGAGAGTAGTAAGTTTTGAATTTTTAATTTTTTCACACTTGAAGATTTAGCATATTGAATTACTATGCTATAAATTTAGCGTCAAAAATGATGGTAAAGGATTTTTGTGATAATAATTTAAACTTGTGAAACTTGCCAACGTAGGTGCACTGGTATTATTACATCCTGAATGATGAATAAATGACATTTTTCCGGTATGGCAATACTGATTATATTCTAGTCTTTTCTGTTATAAAGTCTTAACTAGAAATGGCTGTTACCTACCAGTCAGAGACTCAGAATCTTCTAACCAAATATCATGTCTTCAACATAAGTCCTGCAACTCTGAGTATATAAATGTTTCTTTCAAGTGAAATCATAAAATTAAGTAATAAGTAGCTCGATCACTGTAAGAAAGGTAAGCATAAACTGAAGATAGTTAAGGTAAAAAACCATAACTGATTAAATTATCGAATAAGCTGCATTCAGGAAAAAATAGGAACTGAGATAAGTTTAAATAAGCAACATGGTTAGTGAAGATTCATCTAGGCAAATTTTACTTATTTGGAATTGAAGCATATTTGTTGTTGTATAGAAAAATAATATTATTCCCGTTGTTTCAATTAAGCGAGTGCTAGGACCCGTAGTCTTCATTAAAAAGTAAGTATTATAAATCAAACTCTTTTCCAGTTAAAGATAAATGAAAACTACTTGAATAAAACTGTAGTTAAAGAAACAAAAGCTATAGACTTTTAATCTTTTTTTTAAATTAACTACATATAATGAAGTGTCATTCTTTTTGAGACGGAACAAATAATAAGAAGTAGTAACACTAAAAAGAAGGGAGAAACAACACCTATAGAAAAGAAACATGATATTAAATGAAGTCTACACCGTAACCAGAGGGGTTTCATGTTCGAGTAGGTTCGATCTCTAAGTATGAAGTCATTATATTTGTTAGGAAGTGTTTTTTACCTTCCAAAGTGATATTTTTCTATACTTATTCGAACTTAATTAGTCGGACCCAACGTGAATACCAGGCCGGAAACAAATAAAAAAATGAAGACTACAAAGTGTCTCGAATGTTTAGCTGTAAATGTCTGTGAGTTTATAGATAAAAGGTTGAAACGGTCATGTTTATTAATTTGCATGTGGGAATACATAGGAGTTATAGAGATAGTGGTGTGCAACTGTGCATGTAGGGAAAAAATGGTCCTAGCATGGTCTCTACATTTTTGACTACTAAAATACACTATAGTTGCTTTCCCTCTTCTCCCCTTGGTCCCTAGCTATGTGGAGACCCACTATGAGTAATTTATGTTTTTTTGTTTTGTTTTTAATGTTCATGGAAATGGGCCCTTCGAATTTAAAAGTGAGTTTTTTCGAACGTTGGAAAGGGGGGAAAGAGATTTTTTTTCCACACAAAGGGGCGTTGAGACAAAAATTCCAAACTTGTATAAAGATTGATCTTTTTAAAAGAAACAAGAAAGTTTTTATGATGGGATGTTGATTTTGCTTGATTTTTGGATGTAGGCCCTCAAATCATTGAACAAACAGTTAAAAAGAATGAAATCCTGTTTAACCTTGAGCAGTTAATAGTAATTCGTGTGTAGAATGAAAAAAGAATTTCTCTCAATGAAGTTAGTAGTTACTAATCTAGCAAGAATTTATGTCTGAAGTTTGAACTTAAATATTTTTTGTCTGAAGTGTGACCTTATTAAAGTAAAACTTCATATATTTTCGTCCGAAGTTTGACCTAACTTGCAAAAGCAATCAAAAAAACTTCAGTTCGTAGTGTAAATTTCAGACAAATTAGTCTGAAGTTCGTTAGTTTGTAGTGCACACTTCAAACAAAACCAGTTTGTTATATTTGAACTTTAGATAATTTTTCCTGGCATGATAGTTGCAAACTTTAGACAAAATTAACTTGGTATTGTCTGAAGTTTGGCCCTGCAATCCCAAACTTTAATTGATGCTTCGTCGAGTTTTGACAATAAACTCTTGTTTTATTATTTACGTACTAAGTGTTGGGGTGAAAACTTCAGACAAATTAGTCTGAAGTTCTTTAGTTTGTAGTACAAACTTCAGACATATTAGTCTGAAGTTCTTCAGTTTGTAGTGCAAATTCAGACAAAATCACCTTATTATATTTGAACTTTAGATAATTTTTTCTGGCATGATAGTTGCAAACTTCAGACAAAATTTAACTTAGTATGTCTGAAGTTTGTCCATGCAGTCCCAAACTTCAGTTGATGCTTCTTCAAGTTTTGACAATAAACTTTTGTTTTATTATTTACGTACTTTGTATTGGGATGTATTAATAATTGAGAGGCAGTGGCGAGTCTTTCTTTCTTCTTGATTTGTCGCTTTGTCCAATTTCTAGAAACGATAACATGTGTAACTTACAGAATAACATATTTGAGAGAGAAAAGAAGAAGAAGAGGAGGAAAATAAGAGGAGGATGAAATGAGCGCATAGGTCGCATGATACGAAGTTCTTAAAATTAGGGTATAGGTTAAATAATTTTAAAAATATGGGTATAGGTTAAATGGGGCGCGGCCAAATAGGGCGCTCCATGCAATTTTTACGGTAATTGTTTCATTTTCCCCTTTTGGAAAAGTTTCAGTATTTAGTTTGTTTGTGTTCGTTGGAAAATCCTTTTTGACAAAATTATCTCGGAATGAATCTGGGTCCAAATTAGAAATAGGCCATTTCTTAGCAATATTTAATGAGTAATTTCTTCTCCGTTCCTTTAAGAAGAAGAGAATATTTCATATTCTTCATCATAAACTTTTTTGACAGTGTCACTAAATAGTGTCATTTACTAGGAGGTAAACTTGCTTGTGGTTCAAGGTAAATTTTCTAACCTTCAAGATATTCTTAAAGTTATGCAATAATAGACGGTGATGTATTCTTCACACATAATTGCAAATTAAAAGGCTATCAGTTGTGATTTTTTGTTAACAATGTCTCTCGTACGATTATCAAATTAAAATTTAAATATTTATAATTTTTGCATTGGTCATTTGGGTTATGTATTTCGTAATAGAAAATTGATTAGGCATTATAATTGATCATACCAACAAAAAATCTTATTAATTCAAGATAATGTTTATACTATGTTTTATATTTAGATTACTAATTATTATGTCAGCTCAATTTGCTCATATTTTGTAGGAAAATAATAAATCCGACTTTTAATTAAATGTATTATATATATTACATGATTTTTAAATTGTGTTATTTAAGAATTAAATATTATATATTGTCGTCCTTGCATCAGGTCAGAATTTTATTAGTTTCATTAATTCGGGTAAATAATTCTCCTTGTCTTATAAAAAAATAATCATTGTAGAATTTCTTTGGTACTATTTCACATTCTTCATCATAAAATTTTTAAGGAAGTTTAGTTTTAAAGGATGGTACTTGATTTTTCTATTTCACCTTATCTTTTCCTTCTATTAATTTTAGTTCTTAAGAAATTACCAAGTTCATCAAATTAGGAATTTTAGTTTAAAGGTGTGCATTGAGTTTTTCCTATTGAGTTAGATAAATAAGATCACCAATTATTATTATTGTTATTAGAAATTTATACTTTCAAACAAATTATTAAATATAATATTTATGTTAATTTTTAAAGTTTAATACTCATTAATATGGGGTACGCGCGTACCCTGAGACTAGTATTATATTAAAAGTGAGAAGCCCATAACTAAAAAGTTGAATTACTAAATTACCTCTCTTATTAATCTAAATTCTTTACTTATTTAAATAAATAAATAAAAATATTAAATATATTTGAAAGGGTGTAACCCTTCAGATTTTATATATTACTAATGTGAGTAACCATTCCTATTTTCTATAGTATTCAACCATTGCTACTGTTGGCTTAGACATGCATGTTATGTAGCACAAGACTCGGCCTTGGTCCTACCCACCTCCCTCGACTCTGCTTCTCTTCCCATGTGACACCGCTTAAGTCCTGCATCTTATTTAATATTGGGTCTCCGTCAATTGTCATCAAACTCGGTAATTACTTTAATTGAAATTTTGGTTCATTTTTCTTTTCAAAAATTTGAATAGAAAAATTACATTTGGAATCTTATCTTTCCTTCCGATCCTATTTTAACTAAGATTTTTGTACTATGTATTGACAACGTACATAAAAAAAAATAGTACATTTTTAATTATAACTTATCACCTATGTTGCGTGGATTCTTCAAAATGATATCGCACCTGTGTCGGATCCTCCAAAAAACACACTATTTTTGGAGGATCCGACACACACCCGATAATATTTTCGGAGAGTTCGATCAACATAATTTACCACTGTTACACTTTATGTACATGATTATCTTTAGTTACCTCTTAATGCATTCCATTTTACACTTTTTCCTCCTTTATCCATACTTTTCTACAATGTTCTTCCTTTTCGTTTTGAGAACTAAACAGGTATGATTTTGACCATAAATACCTTACTTATAAAAATCCTTAAATATAAATATATATAATTCTATATTTGTTAACAATAGTATTTGTTAAGAAGAATAAAACTAATTTGATTTGAAGTGTCATTTTAAAAATGTTATGTCTTTTTAATAAGTATTTAATTAAATGTTTTTTTTTGTGTGAAAGTTTAGTCAACCGATATATGATGTGTAGAAGTTTTTTTGTGTGGAAAAGTTAATGTTATTTGTAGGAACCCCAAAAACCAAAACGTTAAATTACCAAAATATTCTTTTAAATAACTTAAATACCCTACTTTTAATTATATAAATATTATCTAATAATTAATGTTTATTAAATAGATCGGGACGAGAAGAAAACTATGTGATGTGTCTTTTCCTAAAAGTTGTGTTCATTCAAAATCGTAACTAACTTCTCCTTCTAACACAAATGCCACAAGTATAAATGCATAATAATATGTATAATCCTTGATATACAAATGCCCTGCAATCCGTTCTTATATCTCCAAAGTTAAACCAGGGGCGGCCCAAGAATATTGGTGGCCTAAAGCCTTTCGATGTTCCTACACATAGAACAACACAATTTAGGCAATTGTCACACAATAACTAACTTAAACCAACAAAATATAGGGCGAGTAATGTGCTAAAAGTATAGAATTTTGGCCTAACATCAGTTGTTAATAGTTTCTTTTATAAATAATTTAGTCTAACCTAAGATATTGTTGATCTTAGATAATAGAATTAAATTCATATACATACCTCACTAATGATGTCACTCGTAAAATTTAAATAATAAAAAGTTTTATATTCGCGACAAGGGTTTAGGGGGAGTGATTCTCTTTCTGCTTTTTTTGCTCAAACGGTTACATCACTACTAAATTAAAAGTTATCTTGATTTTTTATAAAATATTTTATTTTTTATTTTAACATACCCAATATATTTAGACCCTACTTCTAAAGATTGTTGTGAGATGTATTTGATACAACTTACCTTAATTAAATATATTGGGTTCGAGTCTTGTGGTTAAAAAAAATCTTGTTAAAGCGTGTTCTCTGTTTTACTAGGCCTTACGCGGTACGAATCTAGATTAGTCAGGGTCTCAATACAAATACGAATAGAAAAATAAAAAAAAATATTGGGGCCCTCAAAATTTGGGGCCTAAAGCCTTTGTTTTAGTAGCTTGACCTTTGGGCCGCCCCTGAGTTAAACATGCATATTAACTCTATGTTAACGGTAGTGATCACTTTCTCAACCTTTTTATCTTTAAAGTTCATGAATAAAAACGTAGATAAAATGTTACTGCCATTAGCATTTATACAATTATTGTTACTTTTCTAAGATATATATTAGCTTTGTTATTTTTTTAATAATTATACTATTTGCATTAAAAATACAAACTATGGAATACCATTGTTATGTTATGGTAACTGACTGATATATCTAGGTTCGATATTTGTCATTTTTTACTTTTGGTAACTAACGGGTTAGAATGCTAAGTCAATAGGTTAATACCTATTGCACAAGGAAAGTTTCCAATCAGAAGATATTTTCTCTTTTTATGTATCAAGTTTTTATTTTACTCTCTTATAGGTGGGAGATTGAGGAGATTTTTGTTGCTTTGCTGAGTCAAGTTTCTATTGTAGAAGGTGGCAAACAATGACCAATTTTCTCAGTTGAGGTTTAAATAATTTTAAATTCTTGTGGAGAGAAACTACAATAACATGATTTCTAATTCGAAATTTTTTGTAGAAAAAGCAAAAGTAATTAATCATATACAAGATGTTCAGTGTTCGCACATGATTGGTGATAATGAACTTATATTGGAGAAGCCACAAGGTAAGTTTTAATATTTTATCAATATTTTGGTATTATATCAAGTGATCTTACGTTTGTTTGTTTATTTGTAGAATAACCTGTATTAAACGAATTTCGCGTAAAAGGTTGACACAAACAAAAGATCCTAAAAAGGAAGTCAAAGAAGGGCGAAGAAAATGCTAAATTGTATTTTGGTTCATTTATTTTATAATGTGAAGTGTTCTTAGACCGATATGGTAACTATAGGGCTGGCAAGTGGGCCGGTCCAAACGGTCCCGGGTCCGGTCCCGGGCCGGTCCCAAATTAAACGGGCCAAACGATCCCGTGCCTAAACGGGCTTTTTGTAGGGACCGGCCCGAGACCGTTTGGTCCCGGGCTAAACGATCCCGGCCCGCGGGCTAAGTGGACCCAATATATTTAAAAAATAAATAAAAATTAAATAGATATTAGACACAAAAGGATGTTAAAAAAAAAATATCTAAGACGATGCTTTGTAAATTTTATTATAGAATTGTGACCTAAATTTTAATATTCAATATTTAATATTGAATATATATAGTATATAAGATGTATATATAGTATATCGATATAAGATGTATATATAGTATATATATATAAAAGCTATATTCGATAAGCTATATATACATCTTATATACTATATATAAGATGTATATATAGTATAGTATAGTATATATATATATATATATATATATATATATATATATATATATATATATATATATATATATATATATATATATATAAACTATATTCGATAAGCTATATATACATCTTATATATAGTATATAAGATGTATATATAGTATAGTATAGTATAGTATATATATTAAATGTATAATATATATATATATATAAGTTATATTCGATAAGCTATATATACATCTTATATATATATATATATATATATATATATATATATATATATATATATAAGTAATAAGCTATATTCGATAAGCTATATATAAATCTTATATCTATATATAAGATGTATATATAGTATAGTATATATATTATATACTATATAGTTACCAAACTCTCCCTCATAGACGCTCTATAATCACCGAGTTGAAGTCTTGCTTGACTGAAAGCGCTCTCTGATACCACTGTTGAAACTTGAATAGTTAAAATGTCTCGGGCCATCCTTGAAAGAACCGGAAAGTATTTTTTTTTGTTCTTCCATCATTCCAAAAGATTAAAGGAACCGTCGGGATTCACTTCCTCAATTCCCTGCGATAAATAAACTTCAAGCTCATTTAGTTATAAAAAATCACTACTACTAGAACCTTGAGAACCCCTAAACTCCGCCCAAGTACTAAGTGCTCTTACTCCCGCAGTTCTTTTAGATGATTGAGAATCAGAAGAAGAATGAGTTGGAACATTTGGTCTAGCATGATTTAATGTAACTTGATAAGTATTAAAAATAATTTGAGCATTTATTCTAAAAAGTGTTCTCTAAAAAGAAAAATCTCCGTATTAAAATTTTTAAAAGGAGTAAATAAATTGTAGTTACACTTGTGAGCTTTCCTAACGGCGGCGTTAGGTGCAGTCACGACTTATTATGGATTTGGAGCGTGACACTCAAATGGGTAGAAAACGTCTTATCTTTTTGATTATGTATAAAAGCAGGGAGATGTTGTAAGAATTGTTACCAACTTCACACCCTATTTATCTGGATTAATCCTATACGTTTCAGACTTCTAATATTTCTTTCTTAAATGCATCATTCAATATATAATGAAGAATGACCATTCAGATGGAACATGAATCTGGTCTACATGAACTTTTTTTTGTAACTCCTCAAAATCTTCTTACTTACAACATAATGAATTGGTTAATCCAGTGGTTGATTTCCCATATAATTGATTCATTGATAATAATTAATTGGAAGATAAATTCAATATTTGGTACAAATAATAGAAATAGTGTTTAGATGAAGGGTAAAAATGTCATTCAATTTTTAATGGGCATTATGTAATTTGTTGATTACACACGCTCTGACCTCGCACAAGCTTGAGACGAGCAACAATGGAGGTCAGAAAGACAGAGAGAGTGCATGACAAAGAGAGAGAAAGAAAATATTTGGAATGAACCGACCAACCTTTATTAATATATGTATTAACTATATATACAAATTTGCCTAACTAAATGAATATCTAAAGTAACCTCTTTACAAATTAACTAACTAACCACTTTACAAGTATCTAGCCACTTTACATAATTAAGCCACAACACCCCTTCCCCCCCCTCCCCCCCCCAAAGTTGGTGGTGTGGAAAACACTACCAACTTGGGCAAAACTGCTGAATGTTTGACTCCTATTAGTGCTTTAGTTAGAACATTTGCAAGCTAGTCTGTAGTTCCTACATGATGCAGTGAAATCAACCCCTCTTGTAGCTTGCTTATCACAAAGTGACAATCGACCTCTATATACTTGGTTCTTTCATGGAACACTGGGTTCCTTGCTATGTGCATGGCAGACTGGCTATCACAGAACACTGCAATGGGCTTGGGGAAAGGAAAAGAAACTGTAAGTTCTTCAAACAGTTTGTTAAGCCACACCAATTCCCCCACTACCTTCCTTAGATCTCTATACTCTGCTTCTGCAGAAGACAATGAAATGGTGTCCTGCTTCTTGGATTTTCAGGTAACAGGACTGTTGCCCAATAATACAAGGTAGCCACTTACAGATTTTCGGGAATTTGGGCATGCTGTCTAGTTAGAATCACATTAGGCCTTGATAGTATAATCTGTATCTCTGGACATGAATATCCCCAGGGATGGATTTCCTTTCAAATATCTAAGTAGATGAAAGCCTACTTTCAAGTGAGGTTCTCTGGGGTCATCCATGAATTGGCTCAAATTTTGTACACTGTAGGTTATGTCCAGTCTGGTATTGGCGATAAAGTTGAGCTTCCCCACTAGTTTCCTATATTAAGTAGGGTTTGTCAAGGCCTCTCCCTCTTTGGCCTTGAGCTTGACTGTTGGGTCTAGTGGTGAAGTAAAACTGTTGTAATTCATGCACTCATACTCTTTGAGCAAGTCAAGGGTGAACTTCCTCTGAGATATTATCACATCATCATCCTTATAAAGGACCTCTAATCCCATATAGTGTAGCATTCCCAGATCTTTTATCTTGAAGCTATTATTCAGAAACACCTTCAACTCTTCAATTTTCATTGTGTCAGTTCCTATAACCACAATGTCATCTACATACACTACTATATAGACAGTTGAGTTTTTAATTTTCTTGTAAAACAAAGAGTAGTCATATATAGAGTGTGCATAATCCCTTGAACATAAGGCTTTAGTGAGCTTAGCATACCACTGCCAACTGGCTTGTTTCAGCCCATAAAGGGATTTGTTGAGCTTGCAGACCAACTCTGAGCTATCTACAGCCATGCCCTGTGGAATCTCCTTGTAGACTTCCTCATTTAGGTCTCCATGGAGGAATTCATTGTTTACATCCAATTGGGATATATGCCACCCCTTTTTTACAGCAACAGCTATTAGAAATCTCACAATGGTCATCTTGACTATAGGGTAGAATGTCTCTGTATAGTCAATGCATTCTTGTTGGGTATATCCCTTCACAACCAACCTAATTTTAAGTCTTTCTACACTTCCATCTGCTTTATGTTTTATCTTATATACCTATTTGCACCCTATAGTTTTCTTCCCAACATGTAAAGGCACTAGGTCCTAGGTATGGTTGGCATGTAATGCTTCAAACTCTTGGTTCATAGTTGTTTACCAAGCATGATTCATAGTTGCCTCCTCATATGATGAGGGCTCATTGTCACTACAAATGTCTCTCACAAAACTTTGGCTCTCATGATTTAGAGCATCAGGGGAGACATGATGATTTTTAGAAAATAAAGCATTAAGAGAAAATGGTATAGTTGAATTACTGTGAGCAGCAGGTGATGGTGATTTTAATTTTGGAAGTGAGTGTAGATAGTCTTGTAAATATAGTGGTGTTCTGTGAGGTCTTTGTGATTTTCTTAAGGCAATAGATGTGGGTCCTGGTTGATAACCAACTGGTGATGTGCTTTGACTTGAAGACTGTGGTGTTTTAGATTATGGTGAGGAGGTGGGAGATTTAGTTAACCTGGAGGATCTCACAGGTGATAAAGCGGTATCATGATCAAAATATTGATTATGTATAACACTTGTTCCATCATCACTATCACAAAGATGTTTAGTACCCTTAGGAGTATGATCAATTAAGGGGGCAGAATTAAAAAAAGAAGGAAAAGATGTGTTTTCAGATGATAGAGTAAAGGGAATCACACTTTCAATGAAGACAACATCCCTGGAGACATGTATCTTTTTAGTGACAAGACTTAAGACTTTGTACCCCTGACTTCATAGGGATAACCAATGAATATGTGTGGTGATGTTCTGGGTTCAAATTTGTCTCTATGTATCTTTGGTACAGAAGGGTAACACAGGCATCCAAAGCTTTTCATGTGAGAGTATGTTGGTTTTCTTTTGTAAAGTAATTCAAATAGGGATTTAGGGTGACTATGGGAAGAAGGTAGTCTATTTATGATGTAGGTTTCACACAGAATGCATTCACCCCAGTACTTCACAGGCAATTTAGATTGAAACAAAAGTGCCATGGCAGTTTCTAGGAGATATTTATGTTTTCTTTTAACTATGCCATTTTGTTGTGGTATGTAAGGGCAGGTCCTTTGATGAACAATGCCTTTGGACTGAAAAAATAGGTTTGTTTCTGTACTGGTGAATTCTGAACCATTGTCAGATCTAATAGCTTTGATTTTGGTGTTGAATTGGGTTTCAACCATGGAAACAAAGGTTTTTAAACCTGTGGGGCATTGCTTTTACAGGTTAGAAGATTGGTCCAGGTGCACCTACTGTAGTCATCTACCATTGTAAGAAAATATTTGTAATTATCATGTGTTACCACATGATAAAGTCCCCATATGTCTATGTGGAGTAATTGGAAAATTTCAGTGGTGAAATTGATTTTCTGGGGAAATGGTAGTCTCCCTTGTCTGGCCATTGGACATATGGAATAAAGAAAAGATTGTTTGGATGGAAAAGGGACAGGAATAGAGGATATCCCTCTCATTTTTACAAAGGGTACATGCCCTAGCCTATTATGCCATAAAATATTCACATCATAACCAATGGATGCACAAGAATTCAGAATAGGACTCTGATTTTTATTGCTTGAACTTGAACTATTTACAAAGAGGAGAGATATACACTTATATGTGGAGATTGAGCTATATAAATACGAATGACTATGACAGGGTGAGTTGTGTGTGCGGTGAGTCTCATTATCAAGACAAGAAACTGAATTTTGTTGACTGCAGAACCTGAGTACATGTTCCTCAAATACTTGGGGCAAAGAAAGTACAGACCATCACAAGCCTTACCAATCTCCAGAGGCCTTTTCATTGAAGGGGCCTGCAGAATGCAAAGATTATCAGTGAAAGATATTATGCTCTTGGGGTTGGAACTAGCTAGACAGTGAATGGAAATTAGGTTGTATTTGAAAGAGGGTATAAATATTACTTTATGTAAGGTGATGGCAGGCACAAGTGTTGCACTACTAATTTCTGTTACTTTTACCTTATAGCCATTTGGGAGGAAAACTAGGAGTGGATAAGGTAATATCTAGTAAGTAGTGATTTGTTAAAGGTCATGTGATTTGAAGCCCCTGAGTCTAGTATCCAGGAATCGGTCTTGTTTTTAAAAACACTTATAGGACAATTTACCAAAATCTATAGAAGAAGTGCAGACTAATATACCTGCAAAGTTCACAACTCCATTGATAAAATTGGCAGCATTTGCATGTTCTCCTCCATTCCCAGCTTGAAAGTGTTGCAGCAGATTCATGATCTGTCCATATTGCTCCTTTGACAAACTGATATTTTGATCTTCATTCAGGTTGTTAGCTTCCTCTACCTTGTTGTAGGATATGTCAAGGATGAACACTAGCCACCACCCTTGTTCCCTTGTTAAAGCTCTGATTTCGGTTGAAACCTTTATTTTGATTAAAGCCTTGATTGGAATTTTGATTTTGATTGCGTGAATATCCAGAATTATCAGGATTACCATGTAGTTTATAGCACATGTCCTTAGTGTGCCCTGGCTTCTTGCAGTAGTCACACATGGGCCTTCCCCATCCATATCCATTGTAGCTGTCATTGTGGTTTCCATTGTTGGGTAAGTAATTGGTCATATAGGTGTTCGACCTAGAGCTGGGGGGGCATTCAATGATATGGACTCGATAAACAGTTGAGTGTTTGATTTGATTTCCCTCTATTTCTTATCTTGTATCAGCAAGGAAAAAGCTTGAGCCAGCATTGGTAATGGGTTCATCATGAGAATGCTTCCTCGAATTATAGTGTATGTTTCATTCAAACCCATGAGAAATTATATTAGCCGCCTATCTTGTTCAGCTTTGTAGAAGTTTTTCTTGGTACCACAAGTACAATTACAACTGCATTGGGACCTTTTACTCAAAGTGCTCAATCTTCCCAAAGCTTTTTCAATTTAGTGTAGTAACTGGTAATATCAAGGGTTCCCTGAGATGTATCATTTATTTCCTTTTGGATTTGATACAATCAAGCTCCATTTGCTTGCTCATATCAATCTTCTAACTCAATCCATAACTCCACAGCATCATTCACATATTCAACACTATCCGCAATGTTCTTCGAGAGAGAATTGAGGATCCAAGAGGTTACCATATCATCACATCGATCCCACTGACGGAATGTGGGCGAGTGGAGGTCTGGACGCTTGCATTCACCATTTATAAACCCTAGTTTGTTTTTAACCGATAATCCTTGCAGTAAACTGCACCTCCATGATCGATAACCAACTCCACTGAAAGGAGTTGACACAAGTATAGCGTCGGGATTATCCGGCGGGTGTAGATACAAAGGATCGCTTGGATCAATTCCGAAATTTCTTTGAACTCTAACATTCACTGTTGTACTAGCTACATCACTCAGATCGTCCATAGCCATGAGTAATTGAAACTAGTTATGCTAGTATTATGCTATTAGAAGGAGAAGCCCCTGTTTAGGCATTCGAATTAGGGTAAAATAAGACTGACCGTAGGAATCGATCATATTAGGGCAAATTAAATCAAAGAGATAACGAACAGAAAAGAGAAGTAGTTGATTGGGAGATGATCGTAATGGAATGGCCAAGCTTTGATACCATATTGATTACACATGCCCTGACCTCGCTCAAGCTTGAGACGAGCAACAATGGAGGTCAGAGAGACAGAGAGAGTGCATGACGAAGAGAGAGAAAGAAAATATCTGGAATGAACCGACCAGCCTTTATTGATATATGTATTAACTATATATATACAAACTTTCCTAACTAAATGAATAGCTAAAATAGACTCTTTAAAAATTAACTAACTAACCACTTTATAAGTATCTAGCCACTTTACATAATTAAGCCATCTCAACATAATTCAGCTTTACACTTAAGGTCTTCCCACTTATAATATTGTATATGAATGATATGATAATATGATGATTAAGGAACTGTCAAAGCAAAAACAAGTGGACTTGAAAAGGTCCTATGCTGAAGGTAGTCCATTTTCAGAAGCGGAAAGATCAGAAAACAAGAAAAAGCCTACGTTGAAGATGGGGAAACAGAACTGAAGCAGGTAACCTAACAGGAAAGCAATCAAGATTCTAATCCTTCTGCTTTTTTCCCTCATTTCTGCTTAGCTGACAGAACTTAAGAAGTGCTTCATTCCACTGATGCTTAAGTAACAAATACATTGAGTTCACTTACTTTTGACAAATAAGAAAAGGTGAAAAATAGCCTAGCCAGCACTATTTCAACTAGACAACAGTACCACAACCTCATACACTAAGACATCTATCGAAGTACATCTTGTAGTTAAGCTAAGACTTTCACTTTTTTTTGGATAATGGAGCTAATTAACATTACAATGTGAGATGGCTTCAAATAACGAGTAGTGGTTACCAAAAAACATTACAAGGTGAGATGGAAGTTAAAAATCTAGCACCCAACTTATTTGAAATAGGTTCACAAAGACAAGTGCGCTTATGTTTGGTTAGGATAAAAGAGGGGAAGTAAACAAGGATGGGCACGGGTTATTGTACTCATCCCACAAGGAAATGAGGAGGTTAGCTACCCTCCACATCACCTTTTCAGTGCATCCTAAGTTGGATATTATGATATATTTCAACAACCTTCCGATTGTGACTGCCTAAGAATGACCGATGCTCCACCTAGGTGTAGTTAACCAATGAACTTCTATCTCGCTTACCTTTACCTATCCATCGTGGAACCATACAAAGCATAAGATAATAAGGGAAGGAGCATAGAATTAAACATGAAACGAGTGATATTCACTTAATTGCATCATCATCATAAAAATTTTTTAAAAAAGAACTAGATTTCAAGATAAAGCATGTGAGAAGAATCAACATTAAAGCAGAATGCTACAACAACAACAACAACAACAAGAACCCAGTAGAATCCTACTAATGGGATCTGGGGAAGGTAGAGTGTACACAGACCTTACCCCTACCCAAGAGGGGTAAAGAGAAAATCTTTAGGCATTTAAGAGAATCAACATTAAAGCAAAATCCTAAACATTTAATACTCCATTTAACCCAATTTGTTTGGCATTGATTGACCAGTCATGATGTTTTAGAAAGAAAAGAGAACTTTTGAAATATAAACTATATATGCATAACATATCAAAGTAACCTTAAGCCAACAAGTGATGTCAATGGTAAAATAGGAATGTTAAAAATCATAGAAAGCTGCAAATCTTTTCGGGGATGAATAGAAAGAAAAGAGTCTCAAATAAATTAGGACGGGTAGAATAATAAATTATAGGTTCTTGCACAAAGTAGAATGTAGGGCTCAAATGATATGCCATGTTAAAGGGCATAAGCAAGTTATCTACATAAACAGGTAACTATGACAGAAATACAAAATATCTCTACCATCTATCTCAAGTTATCAGCTGCTCCAAGCAAAATAATCCCATGGATAAATTAGAAAAAGTAAGCAACCATGGCAAATTAAACCAGCTAGTCTGTAGCTAGATGACATAATAATTAAGAGTGCGGTTGGTTTTTCAAAAGAGAACTTCTTGTTCTAAAACAGCTTTGGGACATTGCTGAGCAGACACAAATCACTGATATAGTTCCAACATTATCAAAAGAGATATTGAGCTTAATACAATAAACACTTCTGACATCTTGGGAGAGCTAAATAGTGAAACAGATATTTCAGCATGGTAGACTATTATTCTTGAGTTGAAGGATAAAAGCTTGAAACTTACTATATAGAGGTCAAGGATAAGACTAGTTCTTTTTGAACCATAGTTGTGTTAAAGAATTTCATATTCCCTGATCAACAATCATACGCTTAAGTTGATAAGAGCATTGTACCAAAAAAGCAACTTTATCTACAATCATGAGTTGCTAAGAGCGTTCTACCAAAAGAAAAACCAAATAATAGTTAGCAGGAGACTGACAAGACCAAAATAACAGACCATTATTTAAATTTTCTTAAAAATCTCTTGTAACATAATATACATGTAGGAAAATTTAATGAGAAGATCTTAACTTTAAGAAAGCAATAACAATTGCAAAGCCCATTTCCCACTCGCTCCCACCCCTGTCCACCACGATTCTCTTTAACTATCTGGCTTATCGTTCATGGATTCCGTTGGTGAAGAACCTTCTTCTGATCCTTCTGCAATCGGGGATGGTGGCCGAGGTGGGGGAATATAAATCACTCTTAACTTGCACTCATCAACAACACGTCCTACCTCCTTATTGAACTACAAAGAAATAATTACAATTCAACAAACTAAAATGCTAGTAATTTAATGCGGCATTTGAAGTTGATCCAATTTTTTATCATAATCTAATTGTCAACACAATGTTTAGAATCAAACATCAGCGGACAGTAGAATACTGTGGGACCCATTTGAATAAAAAAAAATTTAAAAAAAGAAAGAAAAATTAAATTGGTTTGATTTGCTGATTGAGCGGTGGAGCAAGACCAACTTGTAATAAATTTTTGATTTTGCAAATCTGCAAAGTAGGCACCGAACCAATTTTAATTGATTTTGGTGAGCAAACAAACTCTATAAATAGAGACGTTTCCTCCTCATTGTAAGCACACCAAAAATAAGAGAGAAGCACTATAGCTGTGAGATTATTTTATAGTCAGTGAGAAAATAGAGTGGGAGTAATATTGTGGTGAGATATTTAAAATAAAGAGTATTATTTCTTTTGAGTCGTAGTGGTCTTTTGACATGACAAAATTATAATATTATAGTTGTATTACATTGCTCCTCTCGGGTATTTTATTTTACCTCGTTAAGAGAATTGGTGTCATTGTAACTCTCTTGTGTTATTATTATTTATCGTGGATATTATTCCTGAGCGGGATATTATTTTTTCCAACAACGTGGTATCAGAGCCACGGCGAATAATGGTCCGTTATCTTTTCAGTACCCCCGTCTCACAAAAGATAATTATAAAAAATGGTGTCTACGTATGAAAGCCATTCTTGGCTCTCACAATGTATGAGAAATTATGGACAGAGGGTATGCAAAACCCGATAATGAGGAAGCTCTGCCTCAAAATGAAAAAGTGATCTTGGCAAAGATGAGAAAGAAGGATCAATAAGCTCTCACACTCATCCACCAATGTTTGGATGATGTCATGTTTGAGAAGGTGGCAAATACTACTACCTCAAAGGAAGCTTGGGAGATTTTACAAAATTCTCTCCAAGGAGTTGACAAGGTGAGGAAGGTAAAACATCAAACTCTAAGGGCTGATTTTGAAGTTGTAAAACTGAAAGAATCCGAATGCATTTCGGATTATTGTTCAAAAGTGAAGGTTGTTGTAAATCAACTAAGAAGATACGGGGAGGACATAGAAGATGTCCGTATGGTAGAAAAGATCCTTCGCACTTTAACACCTAAATTTGATTTTGTGGTGTGTGTTATTAAGGAGTCTAAATATTTAGTATCTATGATGGTAAAGAAATTGAAGGGTTATTTATAGGCCCACGAAGAGAAGATCAAAAGGAGACAAGAAGTTCCACTGGAGCAACTTCTTAAAACTCAGACATCCTTTAAGGACCATGAAGGTGAAAAGAGTTATCGAGGGAATGGATGGAGACGAGGTCGTGGCGGTCATGAAAAAGGAAGAAGTAACGGTAACAACTTCAACAATGAAATTAAAATCCACCAAACATTCAGAGGTCGTGACCGTGGACAATGAGGAGGAAGAGGACGTGGCTACTACCAAGAAAATAATGAACAAAGGTATGACAAATCAAACATTGAGTATTATAATTGTCATAAATTTGGCCATTACTCTTGGACATGTCGTAGCAATGTTGAAGAAAAAGCTAACCTTGTTGACGACAAGAAAGAAGAAGATGAGTTAACGTCGTTCCTGGCACTCAAGGAAGAAGACAGGGATGATTATAGCTCGTGATATTTGGACAATGGAGCAAGTAATTATATGTGTGGATGCAAAGACAAGTTTGTGGAGATCAATAAAACGGTGAGAGGTAATGTGTCCTTTGGAGATACCTCAAAGATTCAAATCGAAGGGATATGTACGATTCTAATCTCCTGTAAAAATGGTGACCACAAGTTAATTCAAGATGTTTATTATGTCCCAAAATTAAAAAGTAATATTTTGAGTTTGGGCCAACTTCTTAAAAAAGAATATGACATCCACATGAAAAATATACAGCTTTGGCTTAGAGATTTAGGTGGAATTCTAATTATTAAAAGTGTATATGGCAAAGAATAGATTATTTTCTCTGAATCTTAAAACAATTGATGCAAAGTGTTTGAAGGCTAATGTGAAAAATGAATCATGGTATTGGCACATGCAATTTGGGCACTTGAATTTTGAAGCACTCAAATCAATAGGAGAAAAGAACATGGAGCATGGGATACCATCAATCAACCATCCCAATTAATTGTGTTAAGCTTGTCTTCTTGGAAAACATGCAAGGAGGATTTTTCCAAATTAGGCCATGTCAAGATCAACCAAACCGCTTCAGCTTGTTCACACTGATGTGTATGGACCAATCAATCCACCTTCCTTTGGTGTAAATACTTTCTGCTTTTCATTGATGACTTTAGTATAAAGACTTGAATTTATTTCTTGAACCAAAAATCTGAAGCTTTTGTTGCTTTTAAAATTTTCAAAGTACTTATAGAGAAAGAAAGTGACTATGAAATAAAAGATTTAAGGTCTGATAGAGGAGGCAAATTCACTTCAAATGAATTTAATGACTTATGTCAGTCTCATGAAATTCGTCGCCCTCTAACGGTACCTTATTCACCCCAACAAAATAGAATTGTTGAGAGAAAGAATCGAATGATTCTTAATATGGCTAGATGTATGTTAAAAGCTAAAAGTATGCCCAAGGAATTTTGGGCCGAAGCTGTTTCTTGTGCAGTTTATTTGAACAACAGATCTCCAACAAGGAATGTTAGAGATCAAACCCCCCAAGAAGCATGGAGTGTAAGAAAGCCAAGTGTCAAGCACTTGAGAATCTTTGGGAGCATAGCCTATGCTCATGTGTCACATCAAGGGAGAGCGAAGTATGATGATCGAAGTATTAAGCATGTGTTTGTTGGCTATGATACGATATCAAAAAGCTACAAGCTATACAACCCAAGTAGCGGCAAGGTGGTGGTAAGTCATGATGTTGAATTTGATGAATAATTGGCATGGAATTGGGAAGCTCAAGAAGAAACTTCATATGATATTCTCCCATACTTTGGTGATGAAGAAGAACCAGAGACCGTGAAACTTGTGCAGGATACAACTCCACCACCTTCTCCAACCAATGTTGCATCTCCTTCTACTCAACAAAGTTCAAATGAGCAACCACAAAGGACAAGGAGCATTCAAGAGCTCTATGATGGCACAGAAGAAGTTATTAATTTTGATTTTTTATATTATCTCTTTTCTGATAGTGAACCAATGAACTTTGATGAAATTTTTACAGACAAAAGGTGGAGACAAGCTATAGAGGAGGAGATCGGGTCAATAGAGAAGAACAACACTTGGGAGTTAACAACTCTTTCCAATGGTCATCGCGCAATTGGAGTAAAATGGGTATACAAGACATATAAGAATGATGATGGAGATGTGGAAAGATACAAGGCACGACTTGTGGCTAAAGGCTACAAGCAAAGGCAAGGCATTGACTATGAAGAATTCTAAGTACCTATTGCCCGCATGGAGATGATTCGTTTGATGTTCTCTTTGATAGCGCAAATGAAGTGGAATATCCATCAACTAGACGTCAAGTCAGCCTTCTTGAATGGCTATCTTGAAGAAGAAGTCTATGTTGAACAACCATTGGGCTCCGTGGTCAAAAACCATAAAAATAAAGTGTTGAAGTTGAACAAAGCTTTATATGGATTGAAGCAATCCCCGCGAGCATGGAATAGTTGCATCGACAAGTATTTTCAAGAAAATGGGTTTACTCGTTGTCTCCATGAATATGCTTTTTACCTTAAAATTCATACTAATGGAGATATCTTGCTTTCTTGTCTTTATGTTGATGATCTTATTTTCACGGGTAATAACCTAAGTATGTTTGAAACTTTTAAGAAAGATATATCCCATGAGTTCGAGATGCAGACGTAGGGCTCATGTCATACTACTTGGGCCTAGAAGTGAAGTAGATGGAGGATGAAATTTTTATCTCTCAAGAAAACTATACAAAAGAGATATTGAAGAAGTTCAACATTCTCGATTGCAACCCCGTGAACACGCCGATAGAAAATGGGATAAAATTGTCCAAGTTTGATGAAGGAGAAAAAGTGGATCCCGTATTTTTCAATAGTCTTGTGGGAAGTTTGAGGTACTTGACTTGTATCAGGCCAGATATACTCTTTGCAGTTGAAGTAGTAAGCCGCTTCATGGAAGTTCCTACCTCCACTCATTTGAAAGTCACTAGAAGAATTCTTCGTTACCTAAAAGGTACAATTGACTTTGGGTTATTTTATTCTTTTTCTAGTGATTTCAACCTTATGGGATTTTGTGATAGTGATTATGTAGGAGATATTGATGATAGAAAAAGCAAAATTGGCTTTGTATTTTTTTTTTTTGGGTGATTCTGTTATTTCTTGAAGTTCAAAGAAACAATCCATTGTTACTCTCTCGACTTATGAAGCTGAATATATAGCAGCAACATCTAATACATGTCATGCTATTTGGCTGAGAAGATTGTTGAATGAGCTTAATTTACCACAAATTGAAGCTACAGATATTTGTATTGACAACAAATTCGCACAGGCACTCGCAAAGAATCCGGTATATCATGATCGAAGCAAGCATATTGACACAAAATATCACTTCAACAGAGAATGCATTGCCAAAAAAGAGGTTGAGCTCAAATATGTGAAATCTCATGACCAAGTAACATATATCTTTACAAAACCTCTCAAGTTTGAAGATTTTCCGAGACTGAGATCAACATTTGGAATGGATAAAAATCAAAATTAATGGAAAAATTTGTAGGACTCATTTGAATAAAAAAAAAATTTTAAAAAAAATCAAAATGGTTTGATTTGCTGCTTGGGTAGTGGAGCAAGACCAACTTGTAATAAATTTTTAATTTTGCAAATCTGCAAAGTAGGCACCGAACCAATTTTAATTAGTTTTGGTGAGCAACAAAACTCTATAAATAGAGACGCTTCCTCCTCATTGTAAGCACACCAAAAATAAGAGAGAAGCATTATAGATGTGAGAGTAATCTATAGTGTGTGGGAAAATAGAGTGGGAGTAATATTGCGGTGAGATATTTAAAATAAAGAGTATTATTTTTTTGAGTCGTAGTAGTCTTTTGACACTACAAAGTTGTAATATTATAGTGGTATTATATTGCTCCTCTCAGGTATTGTATTTTACCCCGTTAAAAGATTTGGTTTCATTGTTACTCTCTTGTGTCATTATTATTATCGTAGATAATATTCCTTAGCGGAATATTATTTTTTCCAACAAATACGATAGAGTTTACGTTATAAATATTGTAGGTGTAAGAAATTTCTACACCATCAGGTCATTTTTACTTGTTGTAGCAAGTCATTTGTCTTAAGGAGGCTTAACTGCAAATATTCTTCTGATAATGTGATAGTTGTATATAGTACTTTTTAACTGGCGACGTATATAACTTAAACTCGATACGATAATGGTTCCACATTGTCATAGTCTTGACAAATTAAAAAAAAAAAGAAGATAAAAACGAATTATACTATTACCATTTCTTGGGTAATAGAGTTGCAACTGTACTCTGAAGTAAAAACTTTTCCTTGCATTGCATGTCAGAAGGGGCCTCCTTCTGAGCTTGCATTGTTACTGCACAACATGCATAATGACTAATCACTACTTTAATTAATTGCATAAAACAAAAGGCTTATATCAAAATTCAATCCAGGAGTTTATTCCAATTTTCATTCTAAAGATTCAATCTTTATTTGATAGAAACTAATAGCATGTTTGGCCAAGCTTTTTGGGGGGTCAAAAGTGCTTTTGGCCAAAAATTAAGGTGTTTGGCCAAGCTTTTAGAAGGAAAAAAGTACTTTTGAGGAGAAGCCGAAGCAGATTTTGAGAAGCAGAAAATGTAACTTCTCTTCAAAAGCACTTTTCTAAGAAGCACTTTTGAGAAAAATACACTTAGAAGCAGTTTTCAAAAGTTTGACCAAACACTAATTACTACTTAAAAGTGCTTTTCAAATTAATTAGCCAAACACAAACCGATTCTCACCAAAAGTACTTTTTTGAAAAGCACTTCTCAAAATAAGCAGATTTTAGAAGTTTGGCCAAATAGGCTATAAGATTCCACCGAACTGTATAGAGAACTAGGTTCTCTATCAGTTCCCACAGTAAGCAACAGGCTGTAAAACCAAACAGTATAGGGAACCAGGTTCCCTATATGTTCTCATAGTAAATCGGCAGTAAATAAAGAACACGCGATATTTATGTGGAAAACTCTTTACTCAAGCGATTAAAAAACACGACTTACCCTAGTAGGATTTCAACATCACTAAACAGAGCAAACTTCAGATTACAACCTAATATATGCAATCTAGGAATTAAATTCTTAATCCCTCACCCCTTACAATAACTCTATTGTAAGCCTTTTGCAATAACTCTATTACAAAGCAACAAACCTTGATTAACTCTAGTCAAGAAACTAAACCAAACAGTTGTTTAAATCTATCCTACAAAGACACTTCTTGAAAGTAGTGCAGCAGCTTTGTTTTTGAGAGAGGTGGTGGCTAACACTTGAGAGAATATAATTTTTGGATTTGCAAGTATTAGAGAAATGAAATCTCTTGCCTCATATTGATAATATGTATGTGAGAGGTCATAAAAGATGATGCAATAAAGTGTCCTTTAGTTTGGCCTTAGCAAACTACAGTTGTGCTATTGTAATGCTACTGAGACGTTATTGTTCCTTTATCTGATTTTATTGAGAATTGAATCAGACATCTGGCTAGTTACTCTGAACGCAAGGGCACTAATTGTATCAGGTTCATTATCTGGTTCTCTCATAAAGTTTGTCAAATCATCAAAACAAAAGACGCATAACTTATCAATTTTTCCTTTTTTTTTTAATTCAGAAACAAATGTTCTGTAGGAACCGGGTAGACCTTGTAAAGTTTGAGCGACAAGATCCTCATCTGAGGTTGATTTGTGTGTGGCAGACAGACGTAACTGTCGAAAAGATATCCATTGAAAGAGAGCCTTTTTTGGTATTCTGAAATTTGTTTTTAAGATGAATGATAGAGGAGGAACTGGTGGGTAGTCATTGTATTTATAGTACGGCTTACAAGAGTGGACATAATAATACAAATATGGAAATACAATCAAATACAACCACAGAAGATATGAGCACAATTATACACTGAGATGGAAATATATGTTTACCAAATATATCCTAACAGCGCGTACCTATAACATCACAGGTGGATCGAGGCAACACAATCCCTGTGTTGGGACGAACACAATAAAACCCAAACAGCTATCAACATAAAATATAGTAGTACGTATTAGTACATTTTTAAAGCATCCTATTTTTGTTGTCTGCATAAATTATACACACATAAGTTATGCGAGAATTTATATTTATTTTACGTAGAGTAAAATATAGAATAAGAATATAAATATTAATAATACATAAATTAAAGGAATTATCTAATAAAAAGTAATCATTGCATTATAATCATTGAACAATAGAAAAAGGAAAAACAAAAAGGAAATAAGAGTCGAAAAGAAAGTTTTCTTAGTCATGGTGTAAGTTACTCGGAGAATTTGATGAAATGAATTGTGATACTATAATGAATGGAATTTATAGTTTTAGAGAGGAGTCAATTTGATTAGGTAAGCGATCTATAATGGTATAATTGTATATAGGGAATTTGAAAATGCTATGAGAAAGATTAGAGAGTTAGATAAGAGATTGAGTTTGATAAGGTGAATTAAATTTCTTTAGGCAATATCAGATATTCTCTATTTGGAAAAGATGATATTGTTCTTAATTAGGTGAAATATTGCTGAAATTGAATATCTCGTATACAAGTCAAATAGATCAAGGTTATGATATTTCCTGATTTTGTGATTTTGATTTGTTGGCTGCAGAATAAAATGCTCAATCCAACTGTTCCAAATACCTTATTTAGGCAACCCCATAGAAATACATTCAACACACTTAACAAAAATCTTCCTTTTTTTTTTTTTTAAACGGTGATGTTCAAGTTATTTTTTCTGCATTTGACTATATTATTTTGCAATGAAGCCCTCTACCAGTACAAATACCAAATAACCCTTTTATCTACCATGTCTTCAATTGACATGTGACAACACTATCACTTGATTTTTATTGAAAAGGCAGGATGTAACACAATACCAAAATTTAAAGATAGCTGATACCTTTACTTGAATATTGTTGTAAAATAGGCTGCCTTATTTAACATTTCCTCCATTTATTTGAACTCAGTTGACAACATTAAGAAACTTCAAAAATAAGGAAAATATTGAAACTCTTCATTTGGCAACTCAGCCTCTTATATTTGATACTATAATTTGATTTTTCAGCTCTTCAATTGGTTGCCCAAGTCCTTCTATAACCTGAAAGAAAAACCAATGATCATCTAATTCCTGTTTCCAGCAACAATTAGAAGTTTTGCAGTTCTTTTATACTAACCGATTTCGTGTCCTTAAGAGCAGCTTCCAATGCCTGGATTTTCTGTACCATAAACCTAGTAAAGATTTACTATAGTAAAGAGAAAAAACCAGGAAAAAATAACTTACTGTTTTTGTGTCATTTACAACACTTTGAAGTGTTAGGATCTTCTGTAGAAATGGCTGATTAGTAAGTCTTGCTATCTCAAATGTATCATTTCTTGATGGAGTCACATCAAAGACATCCTTAATATGTACATTATGCTGCGGCATTTACAAAGCTCGAGATCAGACCCTCGAATCCTATATTTTATGTGATTTTTGTCACACTTGTTATCAGGAAACTACAAATTTGCTTACATGAGTAACACCACCAAAGGCATCTTTTGCAGCAGAATTCTTTTCTTCGTCGCCATTCTCCTCTTCAGCTTCAACCATTGCCTACAAAAAATGTGACTTCTTAACTGGCAACTATGTACTTTGTTTAATTCGAATCTTATATAGCAACAGGTTAAAACCTGAAGTAGTGTTGTAACGGCAGGGTCATTCCAGGGTCCTTTATCGCTAAAGAGGCAACCTCCATAGTCAGAACATGTGCAGTCGCCACCAAAGAAAGTTGGAAGGTTACTGCAGAAGCAACTTTCATGCATCAGAATAATATAACTCCAACAGCAACCTCAGATACGCGTAATTGTATCCTTTCGTGCTAAACATAAATTGGAATTTTACCTTGGATCAATAACTTCAAGTAAGGTTTTCGTGTAGTTGCTACCAAGAACCTGTAATCGTGGTATACGTCTTAAAGTCTTATTTCCTTCCCTGGTTGGCCTAGATTAATCTATAAACATGGGGGTTTTGCGGGGGGCGGGGGGAGGAAAGGAAAGGAAAGTACTTGAATCTTTGCTAGGGTGCGTTGATCAAGAAATGTCTTGATTGCTTTCCACAGGACCTTAAATCCAGATCCAGCATTAATGATAAAAAGGCGATGTAATGTCTGCAAAAAGTGCAAATGGAATTAAAGATAAACGATTAGGGAAAAGATTACTTAACAAACGATCCACTTTAGTAAGAGAAACTATGAAGGAAGAAAGCTTTGAAAGTTCATTAAAAGTTGATCAACAATAGAATATGAAACTGTGTTTAGTGGAGATTAAGGTCAGTATTAAGACTAACCAATAATCCAAGATGACTCAAGGGAAGGAAAAGGATATTACACTGAAATGATCAGAAAATGATACAGTCTATTTGACTTGATCGTCAAGAATGTCTATTTGACTTGAACCATGTTAGCATACCTCTGGATAATAGTGACTGTCAATCTTCTGAATTTCCAGAAAGAGATACCTTGCTGGCTTTGAAAAATTCGAAATTCCCTGCCAAAGAAGATAGCTTTCTTAATATTAGAGGAAAGAATCTAAGCATCCATTTGAATTCTAGGGAGTGCTTAGCATCTATTTATGGAACTTGTTCGTTGCAAGTTGTCATCAAAGAAGTTCTAATTTTTTTGAAGTTCATTGAATGACACTCTTACCAGGGCAGAGGGAAAGTATTGCTGACGGGTTCTAATGAACCCAGTAGCTTTTACTTGTACCTTGTTTTTGTATTAGAAAATTCATTAAATATGTATAAATATTTAACTACGAACCCAGTAACAAAACGAGCTATGAGTTTGATAACAAGTACAGAACCCATAAACTTCAAATTTTGGCTCCGCTTACGACTCACATAGTGAAACAACAAAGTACATTCAATTATATTCACAAGCTGATCTCCAACAAGTCAACCATTTAATATGTGAAATTCATAACAGGAGGATGAATGTAGAATTGAGTAAAAATCGTTGCCAATTCACATGAAAAATCCAGCTTTAAGGAACTATCGCATGGATATATATATATTGATACCTATAAATGAAGACTTGATAGGCCATGCTAGAGATTTGTCCCAATTATCAGACACGGTGAGAGATCTAAACTTGCTATATGTGTGCCCAAATTTGGTGTCTTTATTTGCCACCAAAAAAATAGTATAGAAAAGGAAAAAAGTAATCTTCCCATAGTCCTACTCAGGCATCTTATGGTTATGCTGAGAAAATTTGTTTTGACGCGTGGACAAAGATCAAATTATTTTATCAAGATAGCTTAGCCAAACAAAACATTCAATAAATTATGAAATGGATAATGGGTTGTCAATATATTATGCTTCTTACTTCATATAGCTTAAAAAGAAGGACAAGATATAATATGAGGCTAACTGAACTGTTGATACCATTTGACAGCAAGGTAGAGAAAATTCAAGGCAAAGTAAAATGCATTGGTACAGAGATAGGAAAGATACATTCATATAATCATATCTCATGATCCCAAAGGGTGAAGGTTTTGTTTGAGATTCAGCAAATAGTATTGTTATTCAACACCTATAACTCAAGTTAGCTGAGCTGCAAGCCTCAAACTGAAGAATATAGTACAGACATGGACTAGCACTTGATCTCACACAAAAGGGTGCAAATAAAAGGCAGTCCGGGGTACTAAGCTCCCGCTATGCGCGGGGAAGAGCCGGACCACAAGGGTCTACTTTACACAGCCTTACCCTGAATTTCTACAAAAGGTTGTTTCCACGGCTCGAACACCTCCTGGTCACATGGTAGCAACTTTAAAAGGGTGCAAATATTCTTATCAAATAAGTGAAAGATAAAATGGTAGATAAGCAGATTTTTACCACATCCTTCACATCCAAGATGCTGACGGTGGAAGCGATATGCTTCTTTGCAGCAAGTGAGCAAGCAGAGTATCTCCAGTTCAATGTTTTCTCTTGTTCAGTCACATGATATTTCACAAATCTCTCAATACTAGTTACTTCAAGGAGCCTATTGAGATTTACCATTCCAATTCTTTCAATGTAAATTGGTCGACCATATCTATCGACTCCATGAAATCCATGAGGATAACACTTTTTAACCTCATTAAATTCCTCAAACTTGAGTTCCTGCAGCATTATTCGACCCCAAAAATTCACAAAGAATCGAAGGACTATCGAACATAAAAGAACTTGTCGATAAAGTTTATATAAAAGTAGGAAATTCCCCAAACCATAAATTCTTCAGTATTAGTGTTTGAACAAGTAGAATCTGAGTATTCACTAACTTTATCAGCAAAACGCGATATAAGTCTACTAACAAAACTGGCTTTGAAATACAAGCATGAATGGAGCTCACCTCAGAAAGTGCATCGACATGAAACTCCTCTCGCCACTTCAGATAGTTCAAATACATATTCTTTGCTTTTGTAAGATCGTAGTCCCTCATTCTAAGAAATCTGTATATCACAAACAGGAACAGCAAACTCAATTTCTGTACTCTTTTCTAACTGAAAATATTCGCCTTACAAATTTTACTGGATTGACAACATGATAAAATTTAACAGCACAAAACATACCTTAAAAGTGTATGATAGTCACTATGTTTTCCTGGAAGCTGACCCTCAAGAAAAAGCAACTGACGAAACGAGTCAACAATTTGTTCATCTTTAGGCTCATGTGATCCTTCAAGAATTGTTCGTAGACTTCTGCTCTTTTGAACTCCCTTCTTTAACGACAACGACATTATGGTTTTTAAGGTTCTTGATCCGGTAGACTTCTTGTGCTCTTTTGTTGGAGGTAACTGCCAAAATGTTTCAATAGGGGGATGGAGAATTTTGACCTTCTGTTTAGTAGATTGGCTTTCCTTAGAACTCGAAGATCGTTTGCTCCCTCTAATACCAGCGGAAATTAATATTTCCTTAAATGTTTCTTTTGATGTTTGCATGTGTGGCTACTTAAGCTGTAAACAAACAACAATAGAATAACTTTGCAATTCTTGAAATCAACTAAACAGGGCTCTACTAAATTTATTGACAAGCAAAAGAAACACTTCATTGTACGTGTATTCAACAAAAGCAACATTGCTGGACATGTTCCGCAACAACTATACCTCAGTTCCAAGCTAGTTGGGGTCGGCTATATAATTCTCAATATCATGAATGTTCTGTTTATGTCCGTAATATTTTAATTCTCTATACGTAAAGATTATCTAATACTAGGGGATTCTCTAATACACTTGTGGTTTTATCTCTAATACACTAAGGTGTCGTTTGGTAGCCGGTTAGAGAGGAGTTATCCATGTATTAAAATTAGGATAACTTTATACATTGTTTGGTTAAAAGAAGGGGAAAAAATAATCTCCACATAGAAACTAGCATAAGTTATACAATGTTTGGTTGTTTTTTCCTCTTTTCCACATAAAATGTAGCATTGCTAATACAATGTTTGGTTCATATTTTTCTTTTCCGCATAACTATTACATGTATAAGTTATGAGGGAATCTATGTATTATTTATGCAGGGTAGAAGGTGGAATAACTTATACATGTATTAGTAATACTTATATTAAAACACAAAATGACAAGAATACCCTTTATTCAAACTTGTATTTTTTTGTTTAAATATATATATTTAAACTATACTAACAATTTTAATAAAATAAAGGAAGCTAATAATAAATAACACTCACATTACATTTATATTACTTATCCTTATATAACTACCGCATAACTAATCCATGTATAACTAATCCCAACATAACTCAACCTTGTATAACTTATCCCTGCATAACTAATACATGCATAACTAATCACTGCATTACTTATTCCTGCATAACTAATACATACATAACTAATACCTGCATAACTCTAACGGGCAACCAAACGACCCAGTGTTCTAATAAGCACTAGTCTTCTAGTTGATATCACCTATATTAACTTTCAAATTCCATTTTTTTCCTATATTTTGCTAGATGTTTGATATCTTTTGAGATAGCTTGTTTCAACGTAACTTTTGGTCTACCTCTTTCTCTTTTCACACCTTTATTCACTATGTTTTCACATTTAAGAACCAATGCATCTGAAAGCCTATGTAACACGTGACCAGACTATCTCAAGCGACATTCTCTCATTTTATCCTTTGCATTGTGCTACTTGCACTTGCACAATCTGACGGATATGAGATCAAATCTTGTATCACCCTGCACATCCAACTTAACATTCGCATCTCTGCACAACACTCATCTTATAATATGTCAGGCTTTAAAGGCCCAGCATTCACTCACATACAACATTGGAGGCCAAAATCAAAAGAACCCTCAGAACACTGATATCAAATCCTAACATAACAAGAAAATCTACCACATGCAAAGTAAATATCAATTATAAAACAGATTATTTTTCTTCTCTGTGTGGACTGAATTAAACAAAACAGTATATATAGGGTCAAAACAAGGAAAGTACAATCAAATTTCAAGAATATTGAAGTGAGAATAGAAATCAAAAGAGAGAACTTGCCTCTAAAATTTGGAGAAGAATGAAGAATCTCAAAGAAGGGAAGAGAATGAAGGGATTGAGGAATGAAGAGAAAGAGATAAATTGGGTGCATTTGAGCTAATTGAAGGGGTGAAATTGTGAACAACAAATATGCCATGCTTTTTGTGAATATTGGAATGAAACTATTTTCGAATGTTTGATTGTCAAGAAACCCCGCGAAACCTCATGACAGCTAGCTATAGCTTAACTGTTTTTAGTAATATTTAGTATTAGTACAACAAACAAGGTATAATATTTAGTATTAGTCCAACAAAAAGGTAGAAGTTGGGTTAGTAATGATAATAAACAATGAATAAAATCATTGACGTTAACAAAAAGCAGAAAATACCTTTTCTCAATCGGAGAGAAATGCATATTCTGATTCTGAGACGTGTTACACTAAAAGAAAAGTAGCAAACTGTTTGTGTTTCTTTAGCTATACATGCAATTTGCAAAAAAGTTTAACAGCGCGTCCCTATTTTAGACCGCCATTTAAATTTTGTCTCTTTTTAGAAATCTTTGCAAATTATAATCTCGTTTCAGTGAAAAACTATAACAAAAAATTTAATTGAGTGTCCTTTTTAAAATCGTCATTTATATTTTGTCTCTTTTGAAAAACAAATTGCAAATTTTAGTCCCGTTTCACAAGCGGAAGTAAAATTAGCCTCCTTTTTACTTCACCCAAGTTCACTGGAAACTTTAAATCCAATAAAGTTGTAGAAGAACTATAAAAAAAAACATTAAGACTAAACTTTAATCTAAAGTTGTCCGTAAAGTTCAATGAGAACTTTAGAACTTGGTAATTCCAAAATTTGGAGAAACTATAAAATTTCTATGACCAGATTTGGTTTAAAGTTGTCCGGAAGAGGTAGTGTAATTTTTCTTTCTTCGCAATGTGTAACACGTATATAGAGATACATTTGCAAAACTTTGTAAAACATGACAAAATATAAACAATAGCCTCAAAAGGGACTATTTGTATACTTCAATGCTTGGCCCAATTTTGAGTTTTAAAGTGGACCGTGCTCATTGGATCACCTGAAAACCCCAAAATTCAATCAGAGCTACGTCAGCCCACCGAAATAGTTGGGGAAGTACACAGTTAGCCACTAATTAATGATGTCGTTACTCTTTATCCACTGTTTAAATTATATTTACTCTTTAGCCAGTGTTTAATAATTTTTTACCCGCCCAGACGAAAATACCCTTGTGCTAGACATGGGTGTTGTGTAAATATTAAGGACATGGTGTCCTTAATTTCATGAATACTTAGTAAATATTAAGGACAAAGTGTCATGTATTTGCATCTTCCGTTATTAAACTTTAGGACATCATGTCCTTAACTTCATATGTGCAGTGTAAAAGTTAAGGACATGGCGTCCTTAACTTCATGTGTAAAGTGTAAATGTTAAGGACATAATGTCTTTAACTTGTATTTGCACCTTTTGTTGTTAAACTTTAGGACCTCATGTCCTTAACTTCATATGTGCTGTGTAAATATTAAGGACATGGTGTCCTTAACTTCATATGTGCAGTGTAAATATTAAGGACATAGCGTCCTTAACTTTATGAGTGTTTTGTAAATATTAAGGACATGGTGTCCTTAACTTCATGAATGTTGTGTAAATATTAAGGATAAAGTGTCTTGTATTTGCACTTTCCGTTGTTAAACTTTAGTACATCATGTCCTTAACTTCATATGTGCAGTGTAAATATTAAGGACATGGCGTTCTTAACTTCATGTGTGCAGTGTAAATGTTAAGGACACCATATCCTTAATATTTACACAGCACTCATGAAAAAAAGGGTAAAAATATCTTTTCGTATAAATTTTAATAGAGTAGTGGCTATTTTTGCTCAACATTAAAAATACTGGGTAAAAACTAAATAACACGTTATAAAGCGGCTATCCCACGCCATTTCTATGAAATAGTTATATTTTTTTGGAATTTTTATATTCCTATACACTATTTCAAACTTTATTACCCTCCTACTCAAGTTTTAATCTAATTACATAATATATACAGAATTACCAATTATGTATATTTTTAGGCATTTAATGATAATAATTAAATTCTAAAATCACTCTAACGTCTATATCCCACTCCCCCCACGTTTCTCTCTCCACACACACCCTCCCCCCACCTATCTTCAGTATCTCTCTCCATTAACGCATGTTTTCACTCTTATTCAAAAATTCCTCTACATTTTTTCACTCTTTTTCAAAAATCTCTCTCCATTTTTATAGATTCAAACTCTAAATACTCTACCACACACCTCTATTAACGTCTGTTGCTTACTTAACTTTCATTGAAGAAGAAAACACTTTCGAAGATCAACCCTAATTCCAATAAAAGAGCAGCAATTTCACCATTGACAACCATTAAAAAGTTTTGAAGCTTTGAATTCGAATTTGGATTTTCAAAAACCATTATTTGTTTGGATTGGATGTTGTTGCAAACAATTGGGAATATTGTTTGGAGTTTATATCTCAATTTTGAGGGTATTTTGGTGAAGATTAGACTTGATTTTGGCTGAATTTCATATTGAAACTCGAAGAAGAAGAAGAAGAAGAAGAGGAAGAAGAAGGAGAAGAAGAAGAAGAAGAAGAAGAAGAAGAAGAAGAAGAAGAAGAAGAAGAAGATGACATGACATACATTATACTTACGAAATTGTAGTAAAGTTGTAGTAAAATTGTAGAAAAATTGTATTCTGTTATTTATATATATATTTTTATTTAAATATTGCATGAAAGTTGAACAATATTGTATAAAAATTATATTTAAGTTGTATAATATTGTAGTTGTATATAACTTGGTAGAAATAATGTATGAAAGTTATAGATAAGTTGTATAATATATAATTAGTTGTATGAAATTTATTTTTACTATGTATAAATCAGATACAAAATATACAAAAGACATATTGTATAAAATTTGTATAAAAATTATATTTAAGTGGTATGATATTGTAGTTGTATATAATTTGGTAGAAATAATGTATGAAAGTGTAGATAAGTTGTATATTATATAACCCGGTAGTGAGGCAGGAAGACAGAAATAGAGAAGAGAAAGAGAAAGAATGGAATCATTAGGGCAATGGCTGGAAAGAGCAATACTGGAGCTATGTAACAAGATAGAGACGTGTCTTGATTTAGATGCTGAGATTATATCTGGGCTAGTCTCCTATTGCGAGCTTGCTCCTCCTCTCGATGCTAAAGAATATCTTGATGTAACCCCTTTCCCTCCATCCATATTTCTGGTTTATGATTTTCTTGCTTCCAGTTTTGATGAGCATATTGTTATGGTAATTTGGGTTCTGTATTAAGTATAAAGTCCATAATTGAGGGTAGGGGTATATGACTAATATTGGACTAGTTCATTTCTGTATAGTGCGTTGTGCGGAGGTCATCACCAATGGCTTCTGTATTGTCTGCTTCTTTGTATCAAGGTACAGTTTTACTCGTGAAACTTTTGCAGCTTTAATTGTTCGATTTTCCTATACCTAAATCCCTAAATATAAGTTCAATCTGGAGAGAAGAGGGGAGAGAGGAGAGAAAAAGGGAAATGGGTGTAATTAAATCCCTTGATTGAAGGCACAAATAATGGATTGGGAGCTTTTTAAGGTGGATTGTATATATTTTGTAACTAAAATGTGTTTAGGTCGGGTAAATACCAAAACATGGACATTTTTCGTAATAAGATTTCAAATAGTGTATGGGAATAAAAAAATCCTTATTTTTTTCTTTACTGGATAAATAAGTAGATTGTTATAAATATATTATATTATAGATGTTCATTTAGTACTCCGTTGTAAATAAACTTTCTGAAGAAACTTATCTATATGGGACTCCGCCGTAAATATGTTTATCTATTTAGTGCTATATTGAAAATAAGCCTCCTGAAGAAGCTTATCCTTTAGGTACCCCGTTATGGATAAATATCACCACCGGTAGAAGATTATTTATATCTGGTACAATGAGCTTATTCTTTCGGTACCCCGTTATGGATAAACATCATCCCCGGTAGAAGATTATCTATATTTGGTACAATGATCTTATCATTTCGGTACCCCATTATGGATAAACATCACCCCCAGTAGAAGATTATCTATATCCGGTACAATGAGCTTATTCTTTCGGTACCCCGTTATGATTAAACATCACCCCCGGTAGAAGAATATTTATATATATGGTATAGTAGCAGCTTACAAGCAGCCTACACAGCAGCTTGCACATGCAACTTACACAGCAGCTTCCTTTCTTTTATAAATAGAGAGATTTCAGTTCATTATGTACATAAGTTTGAAATTTGAATAATATATCAGTTTCTCTCTATACTTGTTTTTACTTTACATTCTTTATTTTATAACACGTTATCAGTACGAGACTCTATCATTTTGAGCACTTATTTCGAATTTAATTTCTATTTTAGTGTTCGTCTCCGATGTAAGGCGACGCTCTTACGTCCGTGGTTAGATCTTAATCATTCCGAGTATCATAAGGCAGATTATATCCTTGAGGTGGTGAGCTTTTCTTCTTGCCAGTAGTAATGTGGATATCACTTACGCCTGGAGTGGCCAAATTTGTGTAAAGTAATTTGAGCCTTTTGTTTATATTTGATTTAATATCTTTATCATCGCTTGCTTGGTTATATGCTACGCATACAGTACCTATTTTGGTATTTGTTTTCATCCTTATTATCTTAGTAAAGGATTACAAAGTGGATAACATTGTTAGATCCACTTAAACTCCAGCAGAGTTTCTAAAAAAATATACAACCACCAGAAGTGGTTATGTTTCGTATATCTCATTGTAACTAAATTTTGTTAACCACCAGAAGTGGTATATATCTATAACCACCAGAAGTGATAATTTAGGCTTACTATGGTTACAACTAAAGATAAGCTAGAGAAATATTCTCTATATTACATGCACGCCTCGATTTGCTCCTGAAGTAGTAAATATTTTAAAAGAGGTTGAAGCATCACAATTTGATGTGATTAATGCGTGTTCAGATAATTATGTTCGATTTCCTGAAGGATGAGAATTTTTTATAAATATTAATCTATTCCCTGAAGTGAATGTGATAATATTAATACAGCCGTAAATATGAACGCATTTTTAATGTAAATATATTACAATTCACCTCCAGAAGAGGTACTATGATTGAGAGAATATATACTCAACATTTTGTATTTTAAATTTGCTCCTGAAGTAGTAAAACAATTGAAATTTTCTCCTGAAGTAAGAAAATATTTTGAAACAGTGTCTTTATGTGCTTAAACAAAATAATGAGCTATTCAAAATTATTTTTGAAGCACATTTTTATTCCCTGGAGTGAATGAAGAAATATCACAACTCAACTCTTGAAGAGGTAGAATAATAAAGGATATAAATATTATTTTTGTGATATAAAAATCATTGTCGCACGTACCTGTTGTACGTTAAACATCTTTGAAATTTTTTTATTTTCATTCTAAGGCAAAAGGATTCTTGTAGAATACTTTCTATTATAATCATATTGATATCTTATGGTTAGTTGTTATTAACTACCCCCAAAAAAAATAACAACTCGTGTATATTTCCCTGAAGGATGTAATGACTATGTGGTTGTCGCTTTGATATAAAATATTCAGATGTTAATGGCGTTTCTCCCTGAAGGAGACATTTGTCATAAAGTTGGTAAAAATACTGAAATTCTTAATTTCTGATATTTATAAATTTAGAATTGTCTTTATATTGTTCATTTGATTATAATTTTCTCTCATGATACCAGAAGCATCTGAGCAATATTTGATAGTACAAAATGTATCAAAAACTCTTGAAGCGCTAATTGTTTGTCTAGAAGACACGTGACACAAGTAGTGTCCGAATAATATTAGATTGTGGATAATAAATGAAGACTCTCGAAGAGCTTATATACAAATATGTCATTCATATTATATGATTATGGTCAAAACATATGTTATGATAAACCCGAAGTTTACTAATACAAATTGCTATCATATTGAGACTACAAATGATTGGAAGATTGAAAATCTTCATGTTTCCACAATCATAGGGGGTAAAATAATATGTATGTGACCCGCCTTATTCTTCAATTTGTACTATATCATGTGTCACAGTAAATCAGAAGTTTTACTGAGGCAAAAGTAGCTACAGTAAATCAGAAATTCGCTGATACAAAAGTAGCCACAGTATATCAGAAGTTTACTGATATAAAAGTTTGTGCCATAGTAAACCAGAAGTTTACTAAAAGATAGCACATGCCATAATAAACTGAAAGTTTTTATTTGCCATGTGGTTTAAATATGATGAGCTAATTGAGAATTCTGATAAGCATATATTGAAGAACTAGAAGATTCTTCAAGAATTATGTTGTGTTGCTGGTTCTTATAATAATATGATTATACTAGCCAAAGTTGGGACTAAGACACCTAATTCTGAAATATATAAAAGGTGAATATGGACCCATTCACCTAACATGTGAACCACTTATAGATGCATATATGAGATGGTTACATATTTATTTATTCTCAACCTGCAGTTTGGCATTTGAAATTTTCCTTTCTCAATTAAGAGCATAATTTTCAGATTATAAAATTAAAATAGTTCTTCTTGATGATGATGATTTATATCCAAGCTAGTTTAGCATTGAATACCTCTTATTAATGGCTAAACTATTTCTTATGAGAACAAAGTCTTATGTGTTGGTCTAAGATTTTCTAAATTGCATACAACAACACTTGCATGCATCAGACTAACAAAATATGATAAGTCCTCCCCTCATAATTGGTTTAGGATCAGAAACTAAATATTTTTACTATCTAATAACTTTTGATGTGTGGTATATGATTAATTTCTCTATCACAATGCACAAAGATAGGTTTCCCAAAGAAGATTGGGGATATGAGTTAGTTTTTCTAATATTTGGGGGATAGAATAAACAGTTAAAAAATATGCTATATTAATCGAATTATTATCAGTAATATGATCCTCACTTAGAAGATAATTCAAATAAAATGCCAGAAGCATTTGTTGATCCAAAATTAAATATCATATTTCAGCTGCAAAATGCTCCTATTAAAATTAAAATCCCTGAAGGATAAAGTTTACTGCACGCATGAAGCGTAGTAAACCGATCGATTCCAAAGGTAACAATCCTTGAAAAGGGATAGGAGCAAATGATCAAAATGATCATAATGAGGAGGAAATGAGCTCTAGAAAAGCCCACGACATAACATTTCATGAAACTCCAGAAGAAGTTCAGGTACTTGAAAATAAAGAAAGTGATGAGATCTCAACAAGTTATGTCACTTGCGAACTGATACAAAATGATCGTCGACGATATATTTGATACAATATAGTGCACAATATTATAAAAGATTGTGAGGATCAGACCTGTAGTCTAGACACCTGAAGATGTCATGCCATTTAGATGCAAGTCATAACCTATATGACTCATTTGATCAAATTTATATAGAGATCCCTGAAGGATTTAAAATGCTTGAAGCATATAATTCAATGTCTCGAGAAATGTAATGAATCAGATTACAAAAAATTTTGTATGATTTAAAATAATCAGGGTGCATGTGGTATAATCGCCTCACTAAATTGATGGTTATATAAATGATGGCATTTGTCCATGCATTTTTACAAAGAAAATAGCATCAAAGTTTGTTATACTTGTTGTTTAGGTTAATGACATAAATCTCATAGGAACTCCAGAAGAGCTCCAAAGGGAAAAATTTTGTCTTAGTCTGCAAATTGAATATTTAGCAGACGAGATCTTTATCCTTCAATTTGTCTATACATAAAAGGTCTTAAACGCTTTTACATGTACAAAGTGCACCCATTAAGTACACCAAATGGGTGTTCGATCACTTGAAGTGAATAAGGATCCGTTTTGGCCTCCAGAAGAGGATGAAGAACTCCTTGGTTCTGAAATACTCTATCTCAGTGCAATTGGTGTGCTTATGTATCTTGTTAATGCTAACAAAGATGGTGCAGATCATATTGGTTATGCAGATGCAGGTTATTTATCCGATTCCCATAAATTTTGATCTCAAATCGGGTATGTGTTTACATGTGGAGGTACTGTCATATCATGGTTCTTCACAAAACAATCTATTGCTGCTACTTCTACAAATCATGCTGAGATAATAGTTATTCATGAAGCAAGTAGGGAATGCGTATGGTTGAGATCAATGATTCATTTTATTTGAAAAATTGTGGGTTGGGATGTGATAAAAAAAATCACAATATTATACGAAGGCAATGCTGCATGCATAGCCCAATTAAAGGGAGGATTTATAAGAGGGGGAGAATGTAACGACCCGACCGGTCGTTTTGAGTATTATAACCTTATTTCCCCATTTACTGCTCAATTTATGCTTTACATTTGTTATGTGACTTTCCGGGGGTAATTGGTTCGGGTCCGATGAGGTTTTTGATTGATTTGGAACACCTAGTTCCAAGGTTTCAAAATTTAGTTGAAAAGGTTGACCAGATATTGACGTATGTGTAGTGATCCGGAAAATTTTTATTAAGGAAATTAAGGTTGTGCGGTGTCGAGGTAGATCAATTACACTACTAAAAATTCGGCAAAAACCGACTAAGGTCGACCGACCAAAGTTGGTCGATTTTTCAAAATATTTTATTTTTAATTTGTTTTTACGAAACCGACCAACTTTGGTCGATTTTCTTTGGCGCAAAAATGCGGAAAACTATTTTTGAGTCCCGCAAAATTTATTTTTCAAGAAACCGACCAAAATTGGTCAGTTAATTCGGCCAGTCATTTAAAAAAACCGACCAACTTTGGTCGGTTATTTTCGTGCGAAAATACAATTAAAGAGTATAAATCAAATAAAAGACAGTCTTAAAACAAAATGCACTAATGGTCTAGCGGTAGAATAGTATCCCGCCATAGTACAGACCCCGGTTCGATTCCCAAATGGTAAATCTTTTGATTACATAATTAAAATACCGACCAACTTTGGTCGGAAAAAACCAACCAACTTTGGTCGGTTTTTTTTTTTGCAACATTATTTTTTTGAATTTAATTGACCGACCAAAGTTGGTCGGTAATTTCCGACCCCTAAAATATCGTCCACACGTAAATGGTCACGTTTTGGTCAGTTATTGGCCATTACCGACCAACTTTGGTCGATTTTTACCGAATTTCTAGTAGTGTTAGTACAAAAGTTGTAGAAATTTCTCGCGGCGAGCTTGCAAGCCGCGGCTCGGACTTTTTTGGGTTGAACAATGCACCGGAAAGTAAAGAAATTTTTTTGCCAGAAAAACAAGTTCTGCAGTTCATTATGTGACCGCATAATAGTCGCAGAGGTGAGGCAGAAGAGGGCCAGTTTGGATGAAATCTGCGGTCAACTATGCCACCGTATAACTGTTATGCGGTCACTATGCGACCGCAGAACAGGTATGCGGGCCGCATAGTGACCGCATACACAGACAGATGTTTGCCAGTATTGGACACCGATTATGCGACCGATATGCGGTCGCATATACGACCGCAGAACCTGTTCCAGAGCTTCATTTTTCTGGTTTTATAAACCCGACCCCATTCTTATAAAACACTATTGGGGGTCATTTTGAAAGGTTTCATCTGATATTTTAGAGAGAGGTGAGAGCATTTTAGAGAGAGAAAGTGAAGATTTAGTCATTTATCCATCAATTCTTGTTCAAGGTTTGAAGATTTCACAAGGATTCTTGCTAGGGCTTCAAAGAGGTAAGAATTTCTTTCCTCAATTCTTCAATTTCGGGTTTGGAGTAAAAATGGGTGATTAATAGCATGATTCTTGGGTGTAAGAGTATTATGTATACATACCAATAAGGTTGTGAAAAGATTGTTAAGTTCAAATGGGTAAGGATTGGGTTGAAAATGGTAGAAATCTTCATAGACTTTAATTGAAGATTTGAGGGTCGAGTTGGTGTCGGATTTTGGTAAAATTTATATGGTTGGACTCGTGGTTGGATGGGCGTTCATATTCTGAAACTTTTATCAGGTTCCGATACGTGGACCCTATGGGCGATTTTTGAGTTAATTTCGAATTTTATTGAAAATTAGTATTTTCTTATGAAATTAATTACAATAATTTGTATTGACTGAATCGAATTAATTGTGGCTAGATACGAGGCTTTCAGAGACCAATTCTCGTGGCAAGGGCATAGCGAAATAAAGAATTACACAGGTTGAGGTAAGTAACAATTTTAAATCTGGTCCTGAGGGTATGAAACCCCGGATTTTTGTATCATGTGATTACTTTGGAGGTGACGCACGTGCTAGGTGACGGGCGTGTGGGCGTGCACCGAGGGGATTGTGACTTGGTCTGTCCCGTGAGACTGTAAAGTTGAATAACTTGTTGTTAGCTATATGCTCTCTATGTGTTGTGGAAATTTGGTTGTAAGGCATGTTAGAAACCATGTTTAGGCTATATGTTGGTACTGTTGGGACCCACAGAGATCGTATACATATTGAATTATCTGCTAAATTGTTGTTTGGTACTCAGCCACAATTTACTTGTTTATTTTATCTCAGTCTCTATTGTTCATTATTGATGCATCATATCATTGTTGTTTGGGCTGATTTCATGATTATTGAGAGCCCGAGAGACTGGAGAGATTTATGACTAAGTGAGGCCGAGGGCCTGATTGTGAGATATTGATACTATAGCACGTGAGTTGGCCGTGCGGATCCAGATATTGATACTATAGCACGTGAGTTGTCCATGCAGCACGTGAGTTGGCCGTGCGGATCCAGATAATGATATTATGGCACGTGAGTTGTCGGTGCAGCATGTGAGTTGTCGGTGCAGCACGTGAGTTGTCCATGCAGCACGTGAGTTGGCCGTGCGGATCTAAATATTGATATTATGGCACGTGAATTATCGGTGCAGCACGTGAGTTGGCTGTGCAGATTATAGCGCTTGGGCTGTAGGAGCTCCTCCGGAGTCTGTACACCCCCAGTGAGCGCGGGTACCCATTGAGTGTGAGTGCTGAGGGCTGGGAGCCCAGTGAGTGATTGTTGTCCTGAGAGGCTGTACTTGCTTTTCATTTGTTGTTGCACTTAGTTGCTATCTGTCATTGGTGTAAAATTTTCTGAAAAATTTTATATCCGGATTACTTGAACTTGAACTATACAAAATTGATTTTGCTTAAACTTTTGGAATTGAAAGCCTACTCTCTGTTGGAATTACTGAAAATAAACTGTAATTGTGAAGCTCGTCATTATCTCCAGTTCCTTATTTATTATCGTTACTTGCTGGGTTGGTTGTACTCATACTACACCCTGCACTTCATGTGCATATCCAGATATTTTCGGGCATAGCGGGTGTTGATTCTCTCGCACGGTTGATTTTCCGGAGATTCAGAGGTAGCTGCCGTGTTTTGCAGACCTTGCCTCTCTTTCCCTAACTCCTTATTTATTGTATTTGGTCGTAGACTATTATAGACAGTATTTTCAGACTTGTATTCATATTAGATGCTCATGTACTCAGTGACACCAGGTTTTGGGAGTATTTGTATTGGGAATTGTGAGGCCTTTTATTAAACTCAAATTATTATGTTTTCAAGCTTTAAGAAATTGTGGTTTATTGAGATTGTCGGCTTGCCTAGTATCGAGATAGGCGCCATCACGACATGTTAGGATTCTAGGTCGTGACAAGATAGAACGAAGCACATTTCACCAAAATTATTCTACACACATGATCTTCAGAAAAATGGTGACATTGATGTGCAACAAATCCGTTCAAGTGACAATCCGGCAGATTTATTCACTAAATCTTTGCCAACTTCAACTTTTAAGAAAATGATATACAAGATTGGAATGCAGAGACTCAAATATTTGAAACAAGATTTTTATCAACAGGAGTAAAATACGCGCTATACTCTTTTTTCCTTACTAAGGTTTTTCCCACAGGATTTTCCTTATAAGGTTTTTAATGAGACAACTAGTTATGCGTATTACTAAATATGTGTACTTTTTTTCCTTCACTAGGCTTTTTCCCCACGGAATTTTTTCTAGTAAAGTTTTAATGAGGTACATTATCTTTTAATGGTCATCCAAGGGGGAGTGTTATAAATATATTATATTATGGATGTTCATTTAGTACTCCGTTGTAAATAAGCTTCCTAAAGAAGCTTATCTATATGGGACTCCGCCGTAAATATATTTATCTATTTAGTGCTATATTGGAAATAAGCCTCCTGAAGAAACTTATCCTTTCGGTACCTTATGGATAAACATCACTCCCCCTATAGAATATTATCTATATCTGGTACAATGAGCTTATCCTTGCGGTACCCTATTATGGATAAACATCACCCCCCGGTAGAAGATTATCTATATCTTGTACAATGAGCTTATCCTTTCGGTACCCCGTTATGGATAAACATCACCTCGGTAGAAGATTATCTATATGTGGTACAATGAGCTTATCCTTTCGGTACCCTGTTATGGATAAACATCACCCCCGGTAGAAGATTATCTATATCTGGTATAGTAGCAGGTTACAAGCAGCTTGCACAAGCAGCTTACACAGCAGTTTTCTTTCTTCTATAAATAGAGGAGATTTCAGTTCATTATATATATAAGTTTGAAATTTGAATAATATATCAGTTTCTCTCTATACTTGTCTTTACTTTATATTTTTTATTTCATAACATAGATTTCTTTCTATCATTTGTTTCCTTTTTTGTTTTTTCACAAAGCTCTTTTGCACAATAATTGATGATAACTTACAATTATTTTCTAAATACATATTATTTTTAGAATATTAAGGAATCAATTTTTGATTTTCACCCAAACTTCGATGCTTTAAAATTTAGGAAAGATTAATTAAGTCCCAAGTATGAGGTGCTAACCAATACAATGACTAAGTTTTTTTTATTGGTCATAATACAATGACTAAGTTGGTACATTGATTTACTTCTTACAATAATTTCCCTTTAAATGATTTAATTCTTACAAAAACAACCCCCCGGGTGAACGTCTCTAATATTTGTTCTAAGTTTTTATTTGCTTTAACATTCTGCGTAACAAGCTTTATTGTGATCTTTTTAATTTTAACAGAATATAAACACGCTTGGCCGCCAATTTTCTGCTACTGTTGCGAATACAAATTTCGTAATAACTTTTTAAAGTCCCTACGATCCACTGAAGAACTTCGACAAACTTTAACTAGTCGAAGCCCACAAGTTGGTCGATAAGACTGGCATTGAGTATGATCCATTATTAAATTTAGAACCATAAAAACCTTCAATTATTTCTTGTTGAGAATTCAAGATTCAACTTTTGCATCTAAGGACATAAATAGTGTGTTTGTTAGCTAAATATAAGAAAGTTTCATAATTGTTGAAAGTTCCTTATAAAATAACTTGAATTGGTACGACAAAAAGGGTCTCTAAAACTTAACAAGATCCATTGCTATTGAATTCGTTGTGGGCAAGATTTGACACGGGAATCGGTGTCCGAAGCTCCGGTAAAAAGCGGCCGTAACTATAATAGTCCTTAGATCTTATGTAATTCGAGTCGAGATAAATAAATACATCAAAATTCAACTACGTACTTCTGTATCCACAAAAGCTACATGATGTGAGACATTTTTCTTTAATTCAGGGGATTCACTCAAGCTTCCTCCTTTTTGACTTATTTTAACAAAAATAAAAGTGGCTTTAAGAGTTGAAAAAATAAAGTGGCCTTAAGAATGGGAAGAAAATGATTGAACCACTTGGTTATATTTTAGCCATATATTATATGGTTTTCAAGTGGCATATAGGACTAGGGTTTTACTTAAGTTTGTTGTGACAACTATTTTGTTGCTATTACAGAAAAAGATTGCTCCCTACCAAAAAGCACAAGCAACAAATAAATTTTAAAAAGACAACTGGAACTTGGCTCTAAATATCATATATGCGGCATTCTTTCAAAATCATCGATACTTGTAGTGGTTGGCCATGGACTATTAACTAATTTATTTTTCTTTCTTTTTTCTTGTGAATCTATTTTCGTTTGTCGAGATGAGAACAAATAAATTAAAGGAGCAAACTGGCAATCCGATCTTTTTCTATAATTAATGGTGGTTTTTGGTCAAGCTAAGCGCACTTACTAATCTATTCAAATTCTGTTTTTTTTAATCTTCATATGTATTGAATAGTTCTGTCTATCATAATCTTAGGGGGAAAAAAGTACTTTACTTCTTTTTGTCTTTGATTAGATTTTAATTTTGGTCTTTTAGAATTTTTTATTACTTCATTAACCACTAAACTGTATTTTCGAATGTCAATCTGGAAGTCCAATTTAAGTTCCTCTACATGTTATCCCTATTCCTTATCAATTACGTAAAGTGTTAGCGATATCATTCAAATATAGTAGATAATCGTATCAGAGAAGTATCCATATTCTAATTAGTTTTGTACTAAATATATTATTAGCCATGCCTCTCACCAAATCTCGAACTAATAATTAAGTTCTCTAAAAGTGGAATAAGAGCCTGTTTGGTTTAGCTAACCATATTGAAAGTTTTATCGAATTGATAATCATATGGGAAGTTTTATCAATAAGAAGTTACGTGCTTGTTATTTTTTTTGTTTTATTGTACATATCAATTTTAAATTGAATGCGAAATTTTAAAAAATAAAATAAAAGATGGTTCACATATACTAAAAATGTCCTTAGACTTTGTCGTCTAACATGTCATAATTTTTCATGATTTTAAAAGTAAATATAATGTTTAAAATGAAGTGTTTAAATGTTAAAATATCATTATTCTAAAAGGATCTTATATAAAATGGAAAAAACTATACCTAGGAGTAGGGGTGTACAAATCGAACCGGAAAATCGCACTAAACCGAAAAGTCAAACCAAATCGATTAAAAAATCCGATGAGGTTTGGTTTGGTTTGATTTGGTTTGGCATTGAGTGAAAAAAAACCCGAACCAAACTAACATATAAATATATAATTTTTATATATACTTTTAAGATTTTATATAGAATTTTCTTTAAAAAAATATCTAGAAATATTTGGGATTCTCTTATGGGATGTAATATCTAATAGAATATGAAGTGCTCCATTTTTATTAACTTTAAATAATGTATTGTATGATCACTTTCTTATCAAGTGTTATTGAAATGCGCCAATCTCTTTATCTTTCCATATTCATATATCAAGATCTATTATATTCTTATATCTTTTTCGAATTTGAAGTAATATTTCAATAATTAAAAATTAAATAGAACATATCATTATTTAGTTATCATATTGATTTTTATGTTTAATTATTAAATTCGATTAACTTTGAAAGTGTACATCAACGAAAATTTATTGTCAGACAACTAAAAAAATAACTATCATGTGTTACTAAGAAAATTCTCCCATAATAATACTTTAATAGATCATATGTTTGTCAATTTTTTTTAATTTTTATTTAACATATATTTACTTATAAAAAATTTAACAAAGTAAGATTGACATATTATTTATATAAAAAAATCAAAATACCCAAAAAAAATTGACAAAACCAAATTAATCTAAAGCGATATAAATAATTTAATTTGATTTTAATAAAAAACGAACAAACCAATTGTGTTTACACCCTATTCACGAGTAGTACGTTATGCAAGGAGAATGTTTAATGCAAACAATTTGTAATAAGAAGTGGAGAGAAAGGGACACGTCATATAAAAAACAAAAGAAAAGGATTGAGAAATAATAATGAGTGCACACGTATGTGTAATTAATAGGGAAGTGCCCCAAATACACAGTGGGAGACAGCTAAGCGATGAGCGGACACACACGTTTTAAACTTTTAGGGCCACCTTTTTGGTCTTCGAAAATCGAAACTAGCGACTCTTATTTATATGACGTCAGGTTTCAGCAATACCTGAAATCCCATTGGCGGCGTGCTTTGTCATTTTCTTGCCACGTGTTTCTTTACTTTTGACGTCCAAAGCTTCATTGGCTCTCCTTCCAACTCCATTAAATTGGTTATTGGACAATATATCGGAATTAAAGTGGAAAAATAATATTTGTGAAGTTGAATTAAAAAGTTATGAAAGTTGAATTGTCTATGAATACTAACTTAAAAAGTTTGAAAATATAAAAAATTTCTTAATATTTAACTTGAAATGCACTTTTCGATATTATTTTATTTTTCTTTTATTTAATGTCAAATATTATATTGTTAATATAAAAGTTCAGTATTTAATACTGTAATATTGAAATATCGATTCAAATCCACAGGCTTAGTGCATACTTTACCACTGAGTTTGAGGCCAAATTGTTTTGACAACTATGAAATTTTTTTACATACTAAATGTTTTAGCGAGAGATGTTTGACTAAAAATATAATCTCCGGTTAAACTATTAAATTTATTTGGTACGAGGCTAAATCTAACTAAGGATAATAACTCTAGATATAAGCACAAAAACGTATACCATATGGGACAGATTCTGTGTATGATTGGTGACAATAAATATAAAAATACTCTCAAAGCAAAAACATTAAGGATGATATAACTAATAATAAGTATCAATAAATGACATTTAAGTAAATAAAGAGAATGATTCACCCAGTAATGAATGAGTGGAGCGAATCTTTTGCCTGACAATGATGAATGACAGATAGATCTAAGATTCGCATGAACAATCGTCGGATCTGATGGAAAGGTCGTGAATAATATGAACAAGAATATTTGTGAAAAGGTAATCTTGATGTCTTTTTCAGAGAAAAAGTCTTCTTCTCAAAAGTGTTCTTATCAGAATGAATATTACATACCCTTATCCTTGTCTCTTCTTTCTATATATATGGGGCATTTTTTCTAGAAAACCTAGTAGTACAAATGCAGGGAATACCCTTGTAGTACCCTATCTTGACAAATTAGCTGTTGCGAGTCTCTTCATCAATAGTCGATCTCGACCTCGACCCTTGTTGATATCTTGACTGCGATTTCCATCGATATCTTGACCACGGCTCATGTCGGCACCTCGGCCATTGACCTTGCTACATCTTCGGCGAGCTCAACCGATAACTTTCTTTAATGGCATATCACACTAAATATTCTAAAGACGGATTTTGGCTTATAAAGTTAGTCCCTCCACTTATTAAGGTCGGGCTTGGATGGCCTTGATGAGCGGACTATGTATGTCGTAGTTGACGAAATGGGGAAAGCAAGTTGGGTAGCGGCTCTTTAGGCGAGATGACAACATGACTTTTCGTGGGATGCAAACTTTAGGGATGCATTATTTCAGAATGACGTCATAACATCATGCGTCATTATGACGCATTTTCCCGAAGCCTTGCGTCGTTTCTTGCGCCACTGACGTTTCGATACCTGTGCTGGGTAATGATGGCATGATTTCTTGGTCTCGGTGCTTGAACACTTATAAATAGGGATCTGAGGTCATTCGTGCTTGTTTTGCATCCTCCTAATATCGAATTCCTTGTATTTCTTTCCTTCATACTCCATACCGAACCCTAGTCTCCTTTTTAATTCGTCATTACGTGTCCACTCTCCTGATTCCAGCGATCTTCGTTGCTTCCAACTCCTGTACTTAAAACATCCTCCTTCAAGAACATGGTTAACGCACCCTCTGGCTTCGGTATTGCTGCTAACCTTACCCCCTTGGTGGTACGTATGCCTACTCACGGCGATGATGTTTCTGTTGCCCTTGAAGATGATAGATTTCCTACGGTGGAGGAAATAATTCCTCGCATTGAAAAGACTAGATCTGACTTTTCAAAGTTACCTGAAGACGACTCTGAGGCCTCGGTATCGGTGATGAATGAGGTCGATCTCGCTGAATTTAGCTCAAAGTTCAAAATTCCGACTCACATAGATTTGGTTCCGACGAGATGCGATGTGGTACAAATACACCGCCCTGGATACTGCACGTTCTACGCGTATCCATTCTTTGTAGGCTATTCCTTTCCTATTCTCCCATTGGCGGAGGAATTTTGCCGCTACTACGGCGTCTGCCTGGCCTAACTCTCCCCTTACACCTACAAACGTATTCGCATGTTGACGAAATATGCGGAATTGGCTGGCCGTTGGTTCTCTCTTTGTCACCTGATGCACCTCTTCGCCCCTAGCTTCTATAGAGGGACGATGTTGCATCTTCATCACTGAGGAAGCAAAGGTTTAGTAGTGAAGATGGAAGACAAAGCAAATAGTCAGTTCTGGCTCACCTACTTCTTCGTCAAGACTAAGGACGTGTTGGCCAACGCGAGCGGATTCCTTGAGGCTTGGAATTATGCCCATAAGTAACTTTTGCCAAGAGTTTGTTTTGCCCGTTTTAAGTCATAGTCGAACGTTCCGTCTTTTTCCCCGTGCAGCCGAGACTTCGCCCCCTCCTTTGGTTGTGGAAATTCATGACTGGGTCAGCCAGGTCTTGCCTCTCACAGTGGGAATTCGTGAATGGCCGACTTTTATTAATAAATTCGGGTTTGTGCCTTCAGCGACAGGTGAGCTCGTCTTTCTGTATTCATCCACACATTGGTTATCTTTTGTCCATGCCTTTTTGACCTCATGGTCGCCTGCTCGTTACGATTTTGTGCAGGAAGTGACAGTTTTCTAACTTTTCTTTTGTGGCCCAAGGACTTCGAGAAGGCGGAAGGCTCCTGCTCCAGCGTTCCGCAAAAGGAAGGCAACTTCATCTCCTTCTGCCGCTGTGAGGTTTGCTCGGTCATCGACTACGCCTGTCGTGTGACTCTCAACTTCTCCTCCGCATCATCTAATAGACGAGGATGATGAAGATGAGTCATCGCCAAATGGTAATAATTTTCTCCCCCGTAAGAGGCAATTTGTAGATGTCGGAGAAGGAACTATCCGTGTGGGGAGCTCGGTGATGGTGGATTTCGTCATCCGAGAAACGATGACCATAGATATTGGAGATGACGCCGAGTTACCACCCATAGATATCCGAGGAGGGTACGTCTCTCCTTGAGGCTGTGGTGGATTTTGAGGGGCCGTCGGCGAGAGTCCCTGAGGCCTTACAGTAGGATGAGCCATCAGCCTCGCTACCAGCCGAGGATCCTTCTTCCCGTGTTGACACAAAGGGGAAAAGTGTGGCCGAAGAAGGTTACGAGACGGACTCCGATATGGATGCTGAGGAGGTGAGGATGATGGGGGAAGGACTCACCCGACTTGAGGTGAGATTGGAGGGGACCACGCGGACAATTGTGATCCCCTTGGACTAGGATTTGCTGGTGGATACCAAGGACATGGTCCCTTCTCTTGGTCCCCTTTGTTCCGATGTGGAGGGTAAAACCCTCGAGAAGCTAAAGGATGTTACCTTGTCTAGGAGTATAGCCGGCCTCACTCTTTTGAATTTTTCTTTGTTCTTTTTTTTGTTGAGCTCAGTTTCATTCTTATTCCTCGTTTTATGTCTTTCTTTCACACCGTGATTTTGGAGATCGAGAGCGCCCGGTGGGAGGAGAGGCATAAGGCCATTTTTCAGAAGATGGAGCGAAAGTATCGTGAATACCGTGATAAACACCGCGAGCTTTGCAGTCGGCTTTGTGGGAGCAGTAATTTTCGGGCTCTCCGAGATGAACTAAAAGAGAAGGATGACGAGTAGGTGAGGGTCATCAGAAAATGCAGCAAACTCGAGGGGGCATTGAGGGACAGAGAAGAAGAACTCGAGGTGAGCAAAGGGGTTGAGGCTTAATTCCCCGATCTTCAAGCCCAGGTGATTTCGTTGCGCCGAGCTCGAGGTGTGTCAACTCAAAGTGGACGCTCTGAGTGGTGAGGTTATTGATAAGGCGGTGGGCTTAGAGAAGGTGGAGTTGGCTCAGTTGTCGAATGCGAGAAAGGTGGAGGCTTTAACAATCGTGATCCGCATTCTTTATTCTAAGCGGGAGAGCGCTTTGGAGACGGCTAGGCCCAGGGAGGAGCGGCTTGATGAGCGGAAAGGGGAGCTAGAGAAAGAGGCCTCGAGCCTCGGTGATCGAGTTGCAGTTCTTGACGCCGAGAAGGCACAGTTGTTGGCTCAGCCATCCTCGTCTCGCACTTCTGCCTTTCCTGATGTTTTGCGGGATTTGTATGAGGAATGGATTCACGCCGAGGATCAGCTGGATATATTCAGGGATCTGATAGGGGCGGGGGGTATTTGAGAAGCCGACTTTGAGGATGCACGTGCTAAGGCACGTAAAGCTCGGTTTGCTTGTGGCTTTGACCCCGCTACACCGGAAGCTGGCGACGACGAGGAGGGTGCGAGCGTGGATCGGATCGAATGGGATGCCTAGTATGAGGATGAAGATCCCACTGGCGATGGCGGGAAGATGGGTAGAGACGGTCTGGGCGATCAAACGGGTGGCGCTGCTGGGCCAGGCGGTGATTAGTTGTTCTTTTTTTTGTTTAAGCCGCAGACGTGTATACTTTTTGTAGGCGTGCAACCTTTGTAAAAAATATTCCAAGTATGAAGTGTTAGTTTTGTTATTCGTACCTGATTCCTTTTCTTTGTTCGGATTTGTGCGATTTTCTTATTTTGTTGCTTAATTGCCTTTGTCGTAACAAACTTGTTTGAGTGGGATAAACGACGTTGAAAGTAGCATTCATTTAGTTAAGGTCGTGGGGCCGAATAGGTGTTAATTCGAAAGAGGTCGAATGAAACCTTTAATTAATTGAGGACGTGGGTCGATTAGGTTCTAATTCGAACGAGGTCGAATGTAACCTTTAATTAATTGAGGCCACGGGCCAAATAGGTGCTAATTCGAACGAGGTCGAATATAACCTTTAATTAATTGAGGTTGTGGGCCGAATGGGTGCTAATTCGAAAGAGGCCGAATGTAACCTTTAATTAATTGAGGTCGTGGGTCGAATAGGTGCTAATTCGAATGATGTCGAATGTAACCTTTAACTCATTGAGGTGGTGGGCCGAGTAGGTGCTAATTCGAACAAGGTCGAATGTAACCTTTAATTAATTGAGGTCGTGGGCCGAATATGTGCTAATTCGAACGAGATCGAGTGTAACCTTTACTTGAGGAGGGCGGAAATAAACTTCATGTACTTGTGCTTTATTCATATTCTTGGAGAGACTTACATATTTTTCGGGCGTTGGCTGGTAGATCAGTCTCGGTCCCCGTCTACCTAGTCCCTTCATTGGTCGAGCTGGAAAAGTAGAGAGAAGTCGAGCAATGAACTGGTCATCCAGTGTCTTCGTTAGTGTGCACTTCAATCCTGAAGTATCCCCCTCGTCGCCTCGTTAAAAACCTCCTCGAGAAAACCCAATTGAGGCAAAACTCGAATGAGGGGAAAAAAGTGCGACTTTGGGGACCTCGTTCTTTAAAAGTTGAAGTGCTTAAGGTGTGTAATGTTCCAGTTGTTTGGTAGTCGCTTTCCTTCCATTGTTTTCAATGTGAATGACCCTTTGCATGTTGCTGCCGTGATTTTGTAGGGGTCGTCCCAGTTTGTTCCTAGTTTGCCTTCCCGTGGATTTTTGCTTGCTGGTGTATTAGCTTTAAGCACGTAGTCTCCGACTTTAAGTGGCCTGATCTTTGCCCTCTTGTTATAGTAGCGTTCTGCTTGTTGCTTTTGGGCGACCATTCTTATGTAGGCCATATCTCTTCGTTCCCCAACTTCGTCGAGTTCCTGCCTTCTACTGTCATCGTTCCGGTGTCCGCTTTTGCAGAAGTATCTAAGACTAGGCTCTCCGACCTCGACTGGTATTACTGCATCAGTCTCATAGACTAACGAGTATGGTGTTTCTCCCGTGCTCGTTTTAGGCGTTGTTCGGTAGGCCTAGAGTACTTATGGTAATATCTCCAGCCACAGTCTCTTGGCGTCTTCAAGCTTCTTCTTCATGATATTCAGTATTGACTTATTGGAGGACTCCGCTTGCCCATTACTAGCGGGGTGGTAAGGCATTGACAGTATTCTTTTGATGTGCCATTTTTCAAAAAAGTCGACGACCTTCTTTCCTACAAATTGAGGTCTGTTGTCGCAGCTGATTTCTTTGGGGAAACCGAAATCGCATATGATGTTCTTCTATATGAAGGCGATTACTTCCTGTTCGCGTATTTGGGCGAATGCTCCTGCTTCCACCTATTTAGAGAAATAATCAGTTAAAACCAAGAGAAATCGTACGTTACCTCGTCCGGCCGGGAGGGGGGCCACGATATCCATTCCCTATTTGTTGAATGGCCAAGGAGAAGTTACTGAGTGTAGGTGTTCGCCTGCGTGGTGGATTGTTGGGGCGTACTTCTGGCATTGCTCACATTTTTTCACGAAATCTGCTGCCTCATTTTTCATAGTGGCCAATAGTATCCTTCTCGTATGAGGCACCTGACCAAAGCTCGAGTGCCAGAGTGAGCTCCACAGTGGCTTTCGTGCACTTCTTCAAGAACGCACCGCATCTGGTTTGGGCCCAAGTATTTCGCCAAGGGGACGTCGTATGTCCTTTTTGTACAGATCGTTGTGAACGATGTTGTACCTAGCCGCTTGCATTCGCAACTTCTTGGCCTATTATTTTATCATTGGGGAGTATGCCGTCCTGCAAATATGTAAAGATATGGTTACGCCAGTCCCAAGTTAGGTCTATAGTTCTTACCTCGATTTGGTTTATCGACGAGTTGAGGAGGTGGACCACATTTTGGTCTCCGATTGTGATATTTTTGGTGGCTGTTGCTAATTTGGCCAGGCCGTCCACCTCGATATTCCATGCTCGAGAAATCTGGTCGAGTTGACATTCGTCGAACTCGGGTAGTAGTTTGCAGATCTCGGTCTGGTATTTTTGTAACCTTTGCTCTTTGATTTGGAAAGTCCCTATGACATGGTTGACCACTAACTGAGAATCGCAGTGCAGCCTTAGCCGCTTTGCCTCGTATTTGAGTGCTAGTCTTAGTCCTGCAATTACAGCCTCATACTCGGCCTCGTTGTTAGTCCTGTCCGGGCACCTTATGGACTGGTGAATCACTTCGCCTGTTTGGACTTCGAGTACGAGTCCATATCCGAACCCCATTGCGTTAGATGCACAGTCGGTGTATAAAACCCAGAGGTCGTGTATTTGGGAAGAAGCGTGGACATCTTCCTTTTCAACTTCGGGCAGTATGTGCGCACTGAAGTCAGCGACAAAGTCGGTGAGGACCTGAGACTTTATTGTCGTTCGCGGTCGATATGTAATATCGTGTTCGCTTAGTTCGATGGCCCATTTGGCCAACCTTCCCGAGAGTTCGGGTTTGTGTAAAATGCTTCTTAAGAGGAAAGTCGTGACAACCGAGATGGGGTGGCATTGGAAATACGGTCTAAGCTTCTGTGAAGCTACGACTAAGGCCAGTATCAGTATTTCAAGATGGGGTACCTTGTCTCGGCGTCGACTAGTGTCTTGCTAATGTAATAGATGGGAGATTGCGTACCTTTATTTTCTTGAACTAAGACTGCGCTCACAGCTACTTCGGACACTACGAGATAGATGAGGAGAGGTTGTCCTGGTTCCGATTTTAAGAGCAACGGTGGCGAGGACAGGTACACCTTTAACTCCTTCAGTGCTTAGACGCACTCAAAGATCCATTGGAGGTCGTTCTCCTTTTTTAGTATACCGAAGAACTTGTGGCACCTATCGGAGGATCACAAGATGAACCTTGATATAACGGTGATACGGCCGGTTAGCTTCTGGACTTGCTTTTTGGTGGTCAAGTGATCTGGTATACCCTCGATGGCCTTGATTTGGTCGGGATTGACCTCGATACCCCGCTGCGACACTAGGAAACCCAAGAATTTTCCTGAGGCCACGCCGAATGCACATTTCTCGGGGTTCAGTTTCATGCCGTATTGCCTGAGTATGCCAAATGCTTCTCTTAAGTGGTCTATTTGATCTTCTTTTCTTTTGTACTTGACCAGCATGTCGTCGATGTATACCTCCATCGTTGTTCCGAGTTGTTCTTTGAACATCTTCGTTACCAACCTTTGGTAAGTTGCCCCCGCATTTTTCAATCCGAAAGGCATGACCTTGTAGCAGTACGTCCCCTGGTGGGTGATAAAGTTGGTTTTTTCCTGGTCCTTCTCCGCCATAAGGATTTGGTTGTAGCCCGAGTAGGAGTCCAAGAAACATAGAATTTTGTGCCCGGCTATCGCGCCAATGAGCTGGTCGATGTGGGGTGATGGAAACGAATCCTTGGGGCAAGGTGTGTTCAGGCCGGTGAAGTCTACACACATCCGCCACTTACCATTCTTCTTTTTCACCATGACCACGTTGGCGATCTATTGGGGGTACTTTAACTCCCTGATGGAACCGTTTTCCAATAATTATTCCACTTCTTCGTGCACTACGTCATTGATTGCGGAATTGAACTTACGTCGAACCTGCCTCACCAGGGGGTATAGTGGAGCGACGTTTAATTTATGTGTGGTGATCTCCTTTGGGATACCTGGCATATCTGCATGGCTAAAAGCAAACAAGTCTGAGTTAGCAATTAAGAATTCACGAAACTTAATCGGTTTTTAAAGTTTGCAGCTGATGTAAGCTTTCTTGCTGTGGTCGTTGCCGTCTAATTGGACGGGGTCGAGGTCCTCTATGTTCGATCTTGTGGCCTCGACCATATCGGGGTCTCTGATGACGTCCTCGTTGTCATCGGCTATCGACCTCGACCCTGTTGATTGATATGCCTCTTTCTTTATTTATTGGGTAGCCGTGCAGTCTAGGGCGATGTGGTAGCACTCTTTAGATGTGCGTTGTTCCCCGCGTATGCTGAATATGTCCCATGGAGTTGGGAATTTTATGACCCGGTACAAGCTGGAGGGCATAGCTTTCATTGTGTGTATCCATGGTCGCCCTATTATGGCGTTGAATGGCGTGTTCTGGTCCATGATGTGGAATGTGGTCTCCAGAGTGATGCAACCCGCTAGGACGGGGAGTGTGATCTCGCCAGATGTTCGTCCAACTGCATTGTTAAAGCCTGTTAGTGTGATACAGTGTGGTACTATCTTGTCCTCGAGTTTCATTTGTGTGAGTACTCGAGGATGGATAATACACGTGCCGCTCCCATCATCTACCATAATTCGTCTCACATCGGTATCTAAAATTCGTAAAGTAATAACAAGAGCGTCATGGTTAGGGAATGACAAACCATTGGTATCTGACTTATCGAAGATGATACTTTCTTCGAGTTCATCATTCTGTTCATGGGTGATCGACCGTTTGAGCTTGTGGGTCGCGGTGAACTTCACGTTGTTGATGGAAGCATCGTCTCCAACGCCGATGACGATGTGGATGGTGCGGGCTATCGAAGGCGGCTTTGGCAGCCCTTGATGCTCGCGTCCCCTGGAAAAGTTGGTCATTCCCCGATCGCTTAGTAATTCTTTGAGGTCCATGTCATAGCATGTTTACGACCTTCTATCTTAGGGTGATGCTTGATGGAACTCGCAGAGGGCGTCTGATTTTTGTGTATTCAGGTCCGACCTCATCTTTTGCGGCCACTTAACCTTTGGTCCGAGCTTCTCCAAGGCGTAGACGATCTCTGTAGGTGACACGTAAAAATTGTGAGTGGATAGTAAATGGGGCATACCTCTTTCATTCCGGTGAGTCCCTGTTCTTGATCGGGGTATGCCTTCCTCATGGAGAGGTGAGGATACAACGGTAGTTCTGACATATGGGAGATGTCGTTCCCGGTTTGGCCGTGAGGCCACTGGATCTCTTCTTATATCACTCATTCGATATTTTTTTACCTTAGTTCTGCTTGTACTAAGGTCAGTCGATGAGTCGGTCCGTTGAGGTCGTCTTCGTCTGCTCAAACTTCGGCACAGTATGCATTATGTATTTCGTCCCAAGTTGTTGGGGGGTACTTCATAAGTCGACTTAATAATTTTCTTGTCGCTCTTGAACCATTTCTATTCAGCCCGTTTTGAAAAGCGGCTACCGCCTTTCCTTCTGACACATTGGGCAAAGTCATTCTTACTCGTTTGAAACGGGCGAGAAAGTCCCTCAGTCCTTCTCTCGGGGACTGTTTGATAGCAAAAATATCATTCATTACTGCCTCGGCCTTCTTGGCCCTGGCATGGGCCGTCACAAACTTATCGGCCATTTTCTCGAAGGTTTCGATGGAACGAGCTAGTAGTTGCGAGTACCGGGTTAATTCCCCTCCCGTGAGGGTTTCGCCGAATTTCTTCAGTAGAATGGAGGATAGTTGTTCTTTGGCGAGGTTATTGCCTTTCACAGCGGTGACGTAGTAGATTACATGATCCTCGGGGTCGGTCATGCCATTGTATATCTTCAGGTAAGGCGGCATTTTGAAAGTCTTCAGTATGGTGTGCGTGGCAGCACTATCACTATACGGCTGCTCGACGAACCGACCGACATCTCTCTTCGGCAATAACTTAGGAGCGCCTGGTATTTTATCAACCCTTTCTTGGTGTTTTATTATTTGATCCTGAAGTGCCTTGTTCTCGTTTTCTATTTCCTCCATCCTTTTTAGAATGGTTGTGAGAGCATCATCGCCTGCATTGTTAATAACATTGTGAGTGATACATGCCGTCGCGGGGGGGGGGGGAGGATGATCGTTTATTGGTGGTGCAGCACAGGTTCTCGCATTTGCTGCGGCCGCGTCCTGAATGGGTTTATGGAGGGCGTTGGTCAATGTATCAGTCAGCCAGGCCTCAAGGAGTTTCTTCATCGCTGGCGGCGTCTCCTCTCCCACGGATGTAGAGGTTGTCTTGCCGAGGGGATTTGTGATGCTGCAGAGGGGAGGGGTGATCCACCTCATCTAGGGGAGGCATTGGGCATTGTGTCCTCGTCCACTGCTTCGAAGCTTTCGTGGATGATGTCCATGAGGTTGGTTGGGAGGTCACTCATTATTCTCATTCGTTCTTCTTTGTTACCTGCCATGTTAGATCTGTGCATACAGAGAGAAAGAAGGTTCTTCTTTTCGTTTTCTCTTCTTTCTTTTTTTACGTCATCAACTAGTGCCGGCAGTAGATCTAGAAGAAACTAAGTGATTTAGTTAGAAAATCCCCACCGACGGCGCCCATTTGTTTGACAAAAAAATATAATCCCCGGTTTAAACTATTAAATTTACTTGATACGGGGCTAAATCTAACTAAGGATAATAATTCTATATATTTTAACAAAAACGTATAGCAGATGTGACAGATTCTGTGTATGATTGGTGACAATAAATATGAAAATACTCTCAAAGCAAAAATATTAAGGATGATATAACTAACAATAATTCAATAAATAGCATTTAAGTAAATAAATAGAATGATTCATCCAATAATGAATGGGTGGAGCGAATATTTTGCCTGACAATAATGAATGATAGATAAATCCAAGATTCGCATGAACAATCCTCAGATATGATGGAAAGGTCGGGAATAATATGAACAAGAATATTTGTGAAAAGGTAATCTTGATGTCTTTTTGAGAGAGAAAGTATTCTTCTCAAAAGTGTTCTTATCAGAATGAATATTATATGTCACTATCATTGTCTCTTCTTTTTATATATATGGGGTATTTTTTCTTGAAAACCCTAGTAGTACAAATGCAGGAAATATCCACTAGAATATTCCCTTGTAGTACCCTATCTTGACAAATTAGCCGTTGCGAGTCTCTTCATCAATAGTCGATCTCGACCCTTGTTGACATCTTGACTGCGATTTCCGTCGATATCTTGACCACGACTCATGTCGGCACCTCGGCCATTGACCTCGCTACATCTTGGGCGAGCTCGACCGATAACTTTCTTTAATGCCATATCACACTAAATATTTTGAAGACAGATTTTGGCTTATACAAGCGCGTCTAATAAACTCCTATTAGGGGGTGCGTGTCAAAAAGATTTGACTTGAAGCTTCCACGAGAAATTATGATTTCAACAAGTACCCATGCTACAATAAAAAGTTTTGGTGTATAAAGCATTCTACATTTATCCAGATTCAAAGAAGGGTCGCACCTCTACCGGTCTTATGTAAATAATTTACCCTAATACAAGCACTAGTGGTTACTTTCACGGCTCGAAATTGTCCCTTATGTTGAGTGAATCTTCAGCAACATAATGATTCGAAAGATATTGTGTATCATGCTATTTGACCGATCAAACCCGGTCAATGAAAATTACTGTTGAACCGGTTAACTGGACTGGACCGGCCCGGTTGAGAAAAATAGTGACCGGATGGTCACCAATCCCGTCCGGTTATCGAGTTTTTAAAACCGGACTTAACGGGTTCGGGCACATTCGGTGAAAAATTGAACCGGAACGGTTCTGGACCTAAGGAGCCGGTCCGGCCCGGCCCACCCCTTTGTCACCTTTAAGATTGTAGAAACAAGTGTGATAATTAAAAAAAAAATTAAAAATAGTCGTTGAACCGGGTCGGGCCGGTTAACCGGTTCAATAATAATTTTTAGTGACCGGATTTGACTGGTCCGATTAACCGGTAAGAAAATATATACGGACCAACCCCCCAAACCCAGCCCTACCCGGCCCCCTTCCACCGGTCCGGGACGGTCCGGTTTACTACCGGTCTAGGCCGGTCCGAAATCGGGTCAACCCGGCCCGTTAAATAGGTCTAGGTTCATTATATCGGTTCTGTAAAATTTGAGTACCGAAAGTTTTTTTTACCCAGTTGTTAGTTTTTAGATCTCCTTTGGGTCTTTTGTTAAATGGACTAAACCTGCTCAAGTTTAGCAAACTTAAAGGACAATAAGTGCTCGGGACAACAGATAAAGGACAAAGTTAAACTTACCCAAACATACGGACAATTTTGGCTAAAAATTCAAATAGCATGATACACAATATCTTTCGATTCATTACTTTGCTAAAGATTCACTCAAGCTGACTTTGGCATGATGACTGTAAGACGAGGTAAACAGTTTCTGATTCCGAAAAATTATACCTTTCGTACTGTTGGAAAGTATTGAATCGAAATTCAATAAATTTACTGTAATGAAACTTTAACTCTTTATGAGATAAAGTCTATATTTCGAAATGTTCGTAACTTTCGAATTGAATTATATTTAAGACTTCTGTGATCATGTGACTTTGTACTCAGAAAAATGTTGTAACAAGGGAGAGCCTGCCACTGTTTAGTTTGAGGACGTATCAATAATTGTAAACTTCCACAAAATTATTGGAATACGAAGGGCTCCTTCCCAATATAACTCTTTCAAAGAAATTTACAGCAAGCGCAATTGATTGGTTTTAATTTTAATGTCATAAATATCTTCAAAAATAATTACATTCAGCACCCGTTTACATAATCCACAAAACAAAAAATTAACAAATCCAATGCCACAAATTTACATCCACATTTTATTCATTTTGCTTCATTTCTCCCTTCTATTATATTTCAAATTATTTTTGTCTAATATGTACCAAAAACTCCAGCTATACAATGACCAAAAAAAAATATATCAACCACATTCCACTTCTTATTCTCAAAATATCCTTGGATCCTTACCCGACCCATTTCACTTTATCAATTAGTCCGACCCAATTTGACTTCACCATAATGTCAATGTCAAGTGTCAACGTCAAATCTGATCAGCTACGCAAAGGTGCACGTTAGTGCTGATTCAAATTATCCCACAAAGATGCGCACTTCCTCCTGGCAAATCCAACTCTCTTCTTTTCCAAATCATAAACAACTTCAAACCCTTGTTGCTGATAATTTCCTAATAACCCAGCGGGCCCACTTTCCTCTTCAACACCACCGTTCATCAGCATCACACACCACACTTTCCTTTTCAACTTCCCATCATCTCCACCGTCCAAAAATTCATAAAAGTAATTCCTCTTAGGCATCACCACACTGGAATTTCCCCCAAAATGTAAAAGCAGCTGCGGCACATTTGAAGAACCCTTATCCAAATAGTAACACGGGCTAAGTCCGGTCCGTTCCTCAACCGGGTACACTCTCTTATAAACCGGTCCAACTTGTTTATCAAATTCAGTTACCACTGTTTCATAAAACACATGCGGCAACATAGTAAAAGTCGTTCCAGAATCCACCACCATTCCTCCGTTTCCTCTACCGTCAACTCGCCGCAAACTCGCCGGCGCCGGAATCTTCATTTTTCCGATAGTCACTGCTTCAAGTCCGACGCAGTAAAAATACGGGTGTTTTGGATTTTCGAGCATAGGAGTATAAGCATAACCAATTTCGTAATCTTTCATTTGCTTCATTTTTTCATCAACTGAGTAACGACCGAGGATAAGCGGACTCGGTTTATGAACTTTTGTAGTATCAAAAGAATGAGAAACTAAACAATAAGAGAAAAAATTTCCGATTTCGGGTGAGTTGATAGCGAGTTGAGCCGGCAAAGAAAGTTTCCCACGGCCAAAACCGGCTACTCCAATAGGTTCACCAAGTGCACTGTGAGCACAGCCGAACGTAAAATTATGCAAAATTAGCGACGACGGCGATGACGTGGGTATTGATAATTTATCGCTATATAATTTCGCTATAAAACTGCCGTCGCCATAAGCATAGTAAAAAGGTGGACACGTGTAAGATTTACAATCGGAAATTTCAATGTCTTCGAGCGGGCATTTCGCCATAGCGCAGAGGTTAGAGGAAGACATAGAAGAGTGAACGGCGGAGCAGGAGCGTGACTTGCACGTGACGGGGACAGCAGAGGTGAGGTTGAGTGGGCCAGGGTTAGGAATAGTGGAAGGGTTATACTTGCCTTCACAGAGGATACAATCAAAAGGGTGACAAGGGAGCCAAACGACGTCGCTGCCAGTATCCATGTAGAGGGAAATAGTTTGAGAGCCAAGAGAAAAGGAGAGTGTGTAATCACTTCCCGGAGTGAGAGGGAGGGAAACTTGACGGTGGGGATGACGGTGGTGGTGGAGGCGAGTGGCGGAGCGAGCGGAGGTGGATTTGAGGAGATGGTGAGTACTGTTGTATTGGGTTTTTGAGAAAGAATGTGTTAAAGGGAAAACTAACGTTTCTGCGTAGGAGGAGAGAAGGAAGAGTGAGAAGAAAGTGAAAAGAGTGAAGAAAACAGAGGAAGAAGCCATTTGGGGAAACAGAGCAAGACTGAGGTTCAGAAACAGAGTATTCTGACTATCTGATAAATTGATATACAGCTGAAACACTATTTCGATACCTTATCTTTTATGTACACAGAGAGAGAAAGAGAGAACTAAAGTGGATGATTTTTGTTTGTATAAAATGAGAGGAAGAAAAGAGAGGTATATATAAAGGGGGTGGTAGAGGAGAAGAGGAGGAAGGTTCTAGTGGGGAAAGCCGAAGGGAGGTTTGGTGAGGAGGTGAGGATTTAGGAGAGGTTTACGGGATATACTACCATCACTTTAATTGTCTGCACATCAAAAGAAGGGCCATATATAAAGCCGAAGTCTTTAGCCATTAAGTTTCCATCTAGCCTTCTGTTTGAATTGAAACACTAATTTTGTGATCATTTTAAGAAGAAGAAGAAAAAGAATTAGGGATCGTTTGGTTGCATCACATAAAATAATACATGCTTTAACTTTTGGTATTACTAATTTCTTATTTGATATACTTTTTTAACCTATATATTCTTAATGCAAGTATTAGTTATTCAATCTATTTGGTATTACTAATCCATTTTTTCGGTATACTTTTTTAGCATATGTATTCTTAATGCAAGTATTAGTTATTCAATCTATTTGCTATTATCCGATGTATAACTAATAAATAGCAAAATATGATATTAGCAATACAATGCTATTAATACATGCATTAGCATGGTTAAAGACAAAATTATTCTTAAAGTCCCTTAAAGCTAAAGAATAAGGAGGGGAATTTTGTAAACAACTAATTTTCTTAAAAACCATGCGATGCGTTTTAATTTTTACGGAAAAGGGTCAAAACTGCCCTAAGACTATACGATTTGGTACAAATATGCCCTCCATCCACCTATTGAGCCAAAAATACCCCCATCGTTATCTTTCTGGCTCACTTATGCCCCTACGACTAATGGTCAATGCCAAATAAAAAAGGTTTAGTTAAATTATACGTGACAACTTTTTTTTGGTCTAATTTTAAACCATGACCCCAATTAAATAAATTCACCCTTAACCCATTTTTTTACCAATCCAAAAATCCGACTCGCCTTAAAAAATAGCCAAACTCTTGATTGCCAAAAAAATTAATTTTTTCATCTTTTCAATTCTACCACCATCAGAGTTGTCACCATCCCCTTTCCTCCATATCAACCACGTTGCCACCACATTTTTAGTCTAGGGAAAATTTTGGTCCCTTTCCATATTTTCATCTTCTTCTTCATTTTATATTTACCACTTGTCCTATCATTTTTCAAAAATGTTCATCATAAGACTCTAATTTTCACATTCAAATGTCACTTACAATGGTAAATCTTTTTTTCTTTCTCATCACATAAGATAATCAAAGAACCCATTATGAATTCATGAGCTTTAAATTCCGGAATCCTGTTTTTTCTTCATAATTTTTGTAAATTTTGCAAACTCTTAATAAGTTGTTAGACCCCAATGGTAATTTATTGTTAAAAATAAAAATTTTATGAACTAGGTACTCCTCCTTGAATAAAATCCTAATTTTACAACAATGAGATATCAAATCGAAACTAATCGGACCCTTTCGTTTAGCATAATATTCTCGTTGTTATTGTTCGAAAATGGAGGAATGGAGAAAACATGAGAACCATGGGATTAGTGGCAGCGTGGTGTTATGGAGAAAAAGGGGTGGTAGCAACTATGGTGACGGTAGAGTTGAAAAGATGGAGAAGTTAAATTTTTTAACAATCAAGAGTTTTGTTATTTTTTTAGGTGTCGGATTTTGGGGTTGGGTAAAAAAAAAAGGGTTAAGGGTAGATTTATTTAGTTGGGGTCATAGTTTAAAATTGGACCAATAAAAATTTGTCACGTGTAATTTAAATAATTATTTTTTATTTGGCATTGACCGTTAGTCACAGGGGCATAAGTGAGCCAGAAAGATAACGGTAGGGACATATTTGACTCAATAGAAGGACGGAGGGCATATTTGTACCAAATCGAATAGTGTGAGGGTAATTTTGATCATTTTTCGTAATTTTTAATACACCACACTAAACCGTGGATAAGAAATAATCTATGCATAACTACTGCTTGCATTACTAACACATACATTACTAATCCCTACATTATTCAACATTATTCAACACTATTCGTTTATACACCCTACCAACACCTTATTCCACACTATTCTTATACATCCTACCAAACGACCCTTTAGTGTTCTAGTCAACTTGCGCCTAATTTAATTATTCTTAGTTTAGGTAGATGAAAAAAATACCTACTCCTTTCGTTTCAATTTAGATGACACACTTTCCTTATTAGTCCATTCAAAAAAGAATGACACATTTCTATATTTAGAAATAATTTAACTTTAAACTTTTTATTTTATCCTTAATGAGAAGTTTTTATAGCCACACAAATATTATGGCCTCACAAAGTTTTGCCCCTTAAGTTTTTAGGACCACATATTTCAAAATTCTTCTTTTCTTAAACTTTGTGTCAAGTTAAACTACATCATCTAAATTAAAACAAATAGAGTAATGTTTTTTGTCTTTATTGCAATTTTGAATATTAGTCTTTAAGGTTAAGGGCAAGCTTACTTGAAAAGCTTCTTATATTTTACCATCGAAGTGGATATCCTTTTTCTTAAAAATTAATCTATGTGTTTACACTAAAAGTTAGAGCTCATTTGGCCAAATACTAAAATAATTATTTCAGCAATAGTAGTTTGATCATGAGGTTTGGGTTGCAAGTGAGAAATCAAAATAATGATTTAATTGTACCTATCAAACGAATTCTTTAAAATCTTCAATTTTACAAACTTTTTCTCAATTTGAACTTCAGATGTTGTTTTAATCGTCAATTTTACAAACTTTTTCTCAACTTGAACTTGAGATGTTATTTTTGTAACTTCAACTCAAATACTTTCCAACCGCATAGAAATATTTTGACAATTGTATTTCAAATTCTACCATGATTTCTCAGTACGAAGGACGAGTAAAATGTTGGGACAAAGTACATACAGTAATATTATGCAATCCTTGCAAAAAAGCAAGGGACAAGTGAATCAATATCTACCTGCAAGAAACGCACATTCAGAGGATGGGTAAAGAACTTGAAACTTGGAAGTGACTCCACCTAGCGTAATCGGAATCAGAATTTCAAGTTTATTGATTCTGAACTTTCATTCAATATAGCATATTTTAGTTACTGAATTTACAATTAAATGTTTATATATATTTAATAATTTTTTTGATACAAATCTAAGTCTAAGTAAAAATAAAGCTACTTAATTCATCCGAGCGCATATTGAAGATCTAGCTCCGTCATGCACCCGAGTAAGCGTTTGGACATAAAAATTATATTTTTTGAAAAAAATAGTATTTGGAGTTAAGTTGAAAAATGGTATTGAAAATTTAAAATTATGTTTGGACATTTATTTCATTTGAAAAAAATGTTGCAACTTCGTGAGTAAGGAAAAAAAATGAAAATTTTGATTTTTGAAAAACTTATTTTCGAAAAATTTCTAAAAACTTGTAAAATTTCAAGGACAAACACATTTTTGTAAATAAAAAATTTAAAAAAAGAAAAAAAAATTAGGACAAACGGTGCCTAAGTCGACTTTGAGGGGTTTGGTATGGTAATAAGTCTTTGTGTGCTTTCAAAAGAGGGGACGGGCGTTGCGTGTGGAATGGTGTCGTAGTCATTTTGTGTCATTATGTGGAAGGAAAAGACATGAGAGTAATGGAGATTATAGGTTTTCCACTTGATTCTACTCCTTTCTTTGCAAACATTTTATGTAATGTTGGCATGTACGTGGTCAGAATATTATATTATTACTCTCTATTCGTCTCATTTTTTGTTGTATTATTTGATTATGTATGGAGTTCAATGCATTTCGTTAGATACCAATATATTTTATGTCTAATAATTTGAATGGTCTTGAGTTCTTTGAACCTTGTGTAAATCGTTATTTTGTATAACACAGTTTACGTTATCTCAAACTATAATTGCTTTTATATGAATTGGGAAGAGCGAGTAATTTGTTCTGCATATTAATTAATATTGAACTTAATTTATTTTTTGTGGTGACATATTAAGTTTTGTTTTCTGAAATGAAACTAATTAACTAAAAGTTATAGAGAAGTATAATGACACTTTTTTTGAATTTTAAGAAAAAAATCTGATATTTATCAACGTGGGTCAATTTTGTTTTCAAGTGAAACATCACATTCAATAGAGAGTGAACAAAGTAACATATTTTGAAAAATATACGTTTTCAAAGACTTGTATTGAATCGGAAATGGAGGCAAAGTTGTCGAAGAAAGTTATACACAATTTCAAAAACTCTTCTTTGTTTTTTGTATTTTTTCCTTGAATTAATTACTGTAAATCTTTGGCTCCTTTCAACTTCGATTTCACTACCCTTTTAATTTTCTTGTAGTATCTTGCAGGACGAGCTAGCATTGTATTATTTGGTGTATGTACCGGAACTGATAACATTCGAGATTATGTAGGATTATACACCAAACATCCTGTTTTAGCTCTCTCTTCAGCCCTATGTTAATGGAATCCTTGATTGCTAGTGTTTAGAGGAAGGCGTTGTCACCTTAGTTTTTTGCTACTAATTTGGATACCAGCTGCGTAAGATTCATTAAAGAGGAATATCTTTGCCATAATTTTTCGTATTTACATAATTCAAACCTGAAACCTCTAATAATCTAGGAGTGATAACTGTGTTAAGCCATAGATATTGAGTCGTTCTAATTACTGATTTTAAGGTGAAACTATTCCAAAATTAAAATCTTCGCCATAGATATTGAGTCGTTCTAATTACTGATTTTAAGGTGAAACTATTCCAAAATTAAAATCTTCTACAGTCAGTTAATGAACGAGAGGCATTAGAGATATTGTATTACGATTTCAATGGTTTTGAATAACATGAACAAATTTTGAAACACTACGAGATTCACTTATCTTTTCTTCTTTAATTTTACAATGTTAACACGAAAACATGAAAAACTAAACTAAAATTAGCATAAACAAGGAGATAATTGTATACGAATTCGTGACATTGCAGATCAAACTGTGCTTTACTATTGTAGTTTTCAAACATTTTTTAAAAATACTTTTCTTTAGCCGAGGGTCTATCAAAAATAGTCTTCCCACCTCACACAAGGTAGAAGTAAGGTCTGCGTATACTAAATCCTCCTTAGACCCCACTTGTAAAATTACATCGAGTATGTTGTTGTTGTTGCAGATTATTTACCCTTAAAAATGGATAACAATTGAATTTATACACGGTTATAAGGATATGTGGACTAATTCAATACAAGTAATCAATAATGTTGAATAAACGAATTGAAGACAGAATAAATAATCAAACCAGTAGTGATGTTAGATCCGAGCTCGGGTCTGAACTTAGTAATTGTTCTGCCCTCGATTCGAAGCTAAATATTTATGAAGAACTATGAGCAAAAATAAGAAAAACTTTTAGAAGCAGAGAAAACAAATGTATATTGCCTTGATATGTGTGTTACATAATTGAACAATAAACTTTCCTTTTTATATAGTACGAGAGTTTTACCCTAAGTACAATTCTAAGAAAGGTAAAAATCTTCTTTTTCGTTAATCACTGATCCGCAGTCGATACGGACCGAAATCCACGCTGTGATATCTAGTTGAACGCGGATATCACGGCCCTTCGTTAGTCGTGTACAACCGTTTGGTTATGCCTTCCGAGGTCTTGGAGCCCGTACCGTATTCGGGGGCGTTTTCTCGATGGCCCCGGTGGCGAGCGCTTCGTTCGGGCCTTAGTACGAGAGGTTCTAATATTCGATCCCGGTTTCATGTAGTTATGTCCTTGCTTCGTTTGACCCCACTGGAAAATCAGGGTGCTCACTAGCTCCGGTCTTACCCGTATACAAATAGTCCCCTCGTTTCCTAGAGAGTAAGTTTGACGAAACGATGAGAAACAATCGAAACGATGAAGAAGTTAAAACGTCCCATCAGTTGTGTCGTCCTGACTTCGGATACGTGTCAACCATCGGTTGGTTGCCTTCGAATGCGAAGCGTCACGTACCTCCCCTATAAAAGCTTCCACCCTTTGTTCTTTTTCCACTTTCTGATCAAGCTTCCACCTTCGAATTTTCTAACTATCATCAACTTCTTTCAAACCTTCATACCTTCATCTTTTGATCTTCAAACCTTCATAATTGTTCTTAGGTTTATACCCAGATTTTCTTCAAACCTTCATACCCTGTTGTTCAGCCTTCAAACTTGTTCTTCCAAACCTTCATACCTTTTCATCAAATTTTCAAATTTTATTAGATAGCAATGGCTAAAAACTTCCAAATCAGTTCCCCAACAAGCAGCCTCTTCATCTTCTCGCCCGACCACGGATGCCGAGGTAGCTGCTTCCGAGGCGGCTATTCCCGAGGTGGCCGCTCCCGAGGTGGCTACCTTCGGGGCATCAACCCCCGAGTCTCCCATGAAAAGTTTTATATTCGGGGGTTGCACAATCACAGACGACTTCAAATTCGAGAAACCCTCATCAAACAGGACTGGGGTGAAGGAGCATCGAGGTATATATGCTCTGTTACTAAGGATGTCCTTCCCGTGGTCCGAGAGGACTATAAATAGGAAGGCAAGGATGTAGTAGTCCCCAGGCCTGAGGATGCTATTACTACTCACGTGGAGGGGTATTAAGGTGTTCATACTTACCCCTTCACACTAGGCCCGGTAGACCTAATTATTTTTTATTTTTGCAAGAGATACGAGGTGTGCCTTGGGCAAATCCCCCCGTCTCTATGGATGACCGTGATCCTCCTCCGTTATTTTGTGAATAACACCGAGTCTCGTCAGTTTATCATCGACCACCTGCTCCGTATATACAGTCCCCGAATTTTTCTGAGGGGAATTAATCAAGCTCACTCGCTGGGCCAGCAAGGCCCTCTTTTCGAGTAATGACAAAGACCGAGACCGAGGCTGGCAGGGGCGCCTTGTTAGGGTGAAGACGGAAGACTTGATTCCTCCCGAGTTCATGCCTTTCCCCGAGAAGTGGAATGCATCTCGTAAGTGCAGCCTTTCCTTAAATGTCATTTTTTATTCATTTTCTTTCTCATCATTCGTATTTGTGGTTGTACAGTTGTTACCCGGGTTCCAACTGTGGTCCCCCCCTCCGCTCAAGGAGTGGATAGAAGGCATCTGCAAACAGATGTCATACTTCGAGCGCTTATGGCGCAAGCTTTCGAAGGGCCGATGGGAGGCTTGTTCTCATGGTAAGGTTCTCCCCCGAATAGATATTATCGCGCTCTTAACTCACATCATACTAATCTTTCTTCTTTCTTTTAAAGGTTTGCCTAATACCACCGAACTTAGGCCTTTAGTAGGGGATGAGGACGTGTCCTTGTCCGTTGATCCTCCATTGCGGGACAGCCCGGGGCTGCCGCGGGGAAAAAGAAAAAAAGGAAAAGAAAATCTCCGAGCTCCCCGGATGCCGAGGCGAAGCCAAAGAAGAGGGTGGTTCGTAAGCCCAAGAAGAGTACCAGCTCCCGGGTGCCAGACTCCAACTCGCTTCTCCGGCTCAGGGATGAGTCGGAAGAAGATGACATTTTTGTTGCGCACGGATCAACCCCTCCCAGGGAGCGGGCAACAACCGAGGAGAAGAGCCATGAGGCCGAACTCCCTCAAACTCAAGAGGCCGATATAGATACGGAGGCTGGGACCCCCCGAGAAGCCGATTCTGCTCCGAAGGAAGCGACCGGTGTAATAGACATTGTGGAGACGCCCTCCTACACCGAGTTCATGCTTTAGGAGACCCAAGCAGGAAAAGAGAAGTCCAGTGAAGGGGTTCATGGCACGGACGAACCCCTTCATTCTTTCTTTAATGATGTGGACTCATCCATTTAGGAAGATTTTTCTGGGTTGGGCGACCTGGAAGTCCCGAATAAGGGCATATCTTCAGAAACTAACGGGCCGAGTTCGATCCCAAAATTGATTAATTAGTTTCCCGCTCCGAGTGTGAACCCTGATCACAAGAGAGCGGTTATCCTTACTATCCCGGAGGATGCCCAGGTTCTATCTGCTCCCGTGGGCGTAGCCAGATACCTTCGATGCCTGGTGACTGAGGAGGACCAAAAAAAAATGAACGAGGTGGACGTGTCGTGTCTTTTCAATGAGGCGCAGTAGGCACTGAACCGGGTAAGGCATCATTACGTCTTCTTGATTTCTTACTTAGGTTTTGATATCTCTCATGACTTTTGTTGTTTTGCACGCCTCGGTACTTCACCATGAGAGCTTCTTTCGGTACTGTGTCGAGGTCAATCAGCTTGAGCTCAAGATCGAGCTCAAAGAGCAGGCTCGAAAGAAGGATTTATACAAGCTCCTTTACGAGTAACAAGACAGGACCGTTAAGGACCTTCATGTCGAGCTGGATAGGGCTCAGAAGGAAGCATCGGCCCTGAGGCGGGAACATGCCGACCTGGTCGAAAAGGTAAAGGTTTTTGAAGTTAGAAACGAGGAACTAGTCGTAGTGACTAACGACAAAACCTCGCAAGTCCAACAGTAGATCGACCAGATCAACCAACTTTAAAAGGAGATGAACGAGATCCAAGCCACGGCCGATGGGTGGAAGAACAAAATGGATCTGATGGCTTCGGAAAAGGAAACCGCCCAAGCAAAGCTGACATCTATAGAGGTACAACTTTGGGTGGCGAAGGAGAAAGCTGACAAGTGGGCTTAGCTGAATGATGATCTCCGACCACAGCTGAACTCGACTGTCGCAGAGTGGGACGCCCTCGGTAAAAAGTACGAGGTAATGAAGTCCAAGTTAGAGACAACCTCTGTCGATGATGAGGATATGGTGGCCCAATACAAGGCCGATGTCGAAGCAATCGAGGCCTTCCTGAAGACCAATGTCGAATATATGAGGCGGTTGTCTCGAAGGGATACCCTCAAAGAAATTCACGCCCGTACCTTTGTCCTGTCAGCCGAGATCGAGGAAGCAATAAAGCTTGAGGCCAAGGCGAAGAAACTTTCCCATCCAGAAGGTGCCGAAGGCTCCGAGGGTTCTGAGGGATCCGAAGGCTCCGACGGTTCTAGCGACGAGTCGGGCCCTGGTGAAGATCATGCATGAATGCCTTAGAACTTTTTTAGTTTTTGTCTTGTGTATATTTTTTATTTATTTTGAGGCCGTTTTTGTTGGGCCTTTGTAAATACATTCTGGAATATATAAAATTTCTCTCCCTGGCAATTTCAAATCTCTACTTTTTTAGCATATTTTCATAATTTCTATTTTTGCAAATATCTCAAATTCCTTAGAATAGAATCAAATGTAGCAATACGTCGTTCATTTTTCAGAGGTCCAAACAGAGCCTGACTTCGATGCAACTTTATTTGCTCGAGGCTTTGAAAACTCGGCGTGACCCGAAGTTTTCCCAAGATGCTTAAGTGAATTTTAGACGGTGCTTTTATCGAGGGTAACCTTATAGCAGGTTTTAAATTTTTATGAAGGCCTTATGTTCTGATTACGAGCTTTGGACGTCTCCGAGCCATTTTTTAGGGTGGCCGTAGCCTTTTGTGTTTCGGCACCACCTAATGGGTTTTGTGCCTCCGGGATTTGATAGCCTGAGTTGCCCGAACTTTTTTCAGACGAAAGTCCTCGAGTAGGGGTAGCCCTCGGGCTCGATAGTCTCCGAATAGGGGTAGCCCTTAGGCTCGATAGTCCCCGAATAGGGGTAGCCCTTGGGCTCGATAGTCCCGGGATAGGGGTAGGATCTATGTTTTAATAGGCAAAAATGCGTAGTAGCAAGGTGGAAACTTTCTTTCATTTCCGTGTGTAAAGTACATGATCGAAAGCATGTAAAAGCTTGGATCACGACTAAGGTGGCCTATGTGGGAACGGTTCTCTTGACCGTTTTCCCTTACAATAAATCCTAACCACCGAGCCTAAGGTATTCAAGTATAAAATTTCCTTCTTTCCCTGCTAAGAACCTTAACCCGAGGGTGATGGCCTGCAGTATTCAAGGTCGATCTTGAGAGGGCTCGGATACTGTTGATGCACCCATTGACTCCGATTTAAGACCGGCCTTCGAATCTAAGTTAGCACGATATATTATTGCCTCGTTAAAAACCTTGTCAAAAAATCTGTTTGGGACAAAATCGGTCCAAGGGAAAAAGAGTGCAACACGTGCTTTTAGACCTAATAGTCACATTCTCCCTTGGTCGTTACTTGCAAGTATTTGTGCGAGCCTTTGCCGGTAATTTCGACGACTTAATATGGACCTTCCCAATTCGGTCCTAGATTCCCCACGTTCGAGTTCCGGGTGTGTAGTGTCACTTTCCTTAACACCAAGTCCCCGATCTTGAATTGTCGGAGGTTGGCTCTTCGGTTATAATATTTTTCTATCTGCTATTTTTGGGCGGCCAACCGGACTAGGGCGGCCTCACGTCTTTCATCCAACAATTCCATGCTCATGCTCATGGCCTCACCCTTCGATTCTTCGGTCGCATATCGGAACCTGAGGCTCGATTCTCCCACTTCGACTAGTATTAAAGCTTTGGCACCGTAAACCAATGAAAATAGGGTAGCCCTGGTACTGTACTTCGAAGTCGTGTGATACGCCTATAGGACTCCGGGCAAGATTTCTTTCCACTTTCCTTTGGCATCGGTCAGCCTCTTTTTTAGGTTTTGAAGTATGGTCTTGTTTGTTGATTACGCCTGTCCGTTCCCACTAGGGTGATAGGGTGTTGATAAGATCTTTTTAATCTTATGATCTTCGAAAAGTTTGTTTACTTTGCTACCGATGAATTGCTTCCCATTATCACACACGATCTCGACCGATATTCCGAATCCACATATTATATGATCCCAAATGAAGTCAATGACTTCCTTTTCCCGGACTTTCTCAAATGCTTGAGCTTCGACCCATTTAGAAAAATAATCGGTCATAAACAGTATGAACTGAGCCTTACCAGGTGCCTACAGCAGGGGACCGACGATGTCCATTCCCCATTTAAGGAACGGCCATGGGGACAAGACCGAATGGAATAGCTCTCCGGTTTGATGGATCATTGGTGCGTGTCTTTGACAGCTGTCGTATCTTCGCTCAAAGTCCTTTGCATCTTTCTCCATGTCGATGCAGTAATAGCTGGCCTTGATTAATTTCCGAACCAAAGATTCTGCCCCGGAATGGTTTCCGCAAGTGCCTTCGTGAACTTCTCTTAAAACATATTCTGTATCTCCCAGCCCCAAGCATATGGCGAGCTGGGTCGTCGAATGTTCTTCTTAATAGAGTCCCTTCGGACAGGCTAAATCTAGCCACCTTCGTGCACAGAGCTCTCAATTATTTAGGATCCGAGGGCAACTTCCAGTCTTCAGATAATCTATGTATTTGTTCCTCCAATCCCAAGTTAAACTTGTCGAGTTGACTTCGGCATCGCCTTCTTCCGCCACCGACTTCATGAGATGTACGACTGTTCCCGAACTAAATTTGTCGTCATCAACCGATGATCCCAAGTTAGCCAGGGCATCGGCCTCGCTATTTTGATCTCGGGGCACGTGTAGCAAGGTCCATTCCTTGAATTTATACAACGTTACCTACAACTTGTCTAAGTACCTTCGCATACGTTCCTCTTTTACTTCGAAAATCCCATTGACTTGATTTACCACAATAAGGGAATCGCACCTAGCTTCGATCACATCGGCCCCAAGGCTTTTAGCTAATTCGAGACCTGCAATCATGTCCTCATACTCGGCCTCATTGTTAGTCAATTTCACAATTCTAATAGATTGTCTAACCATGTTACCCGTAGGTGATTTCAGCACGATACCGAGCCCGGACCCCTTTGCATTCGAAGCACCATCCGTAAAGAGGCTCCAAACTCCCGAGGTTAACAATAGTTCCCTTTCGACTTCGAGTATTATGGCCGGTGTAAAGTCGGCTACGAAGTCTGCCAAAATTTGTGATTTGATGGTTGTTTGGGGCCGATACTCAATATTGTACCCGCTAATTTCGACTGTCCACTTGGCCAACCAGCCCGAGAGCTCGGGTTTGTACATGATGTTCCTCAGTGGGTAAGAGCTCACGACACATATGGGGTTGCATTAAAAGTATGGTTTTAACTTTCTGGAAGAGCTTAGCAAAGCGAGCGCCAATTTTTTCAGGTGAGGATACCTTGTTTCGGCCTCGCCTAGAGTTCTACTAACATAGTAAATAGGAAATTGCGTACCTTCCTCTTCCCGAACTAAGACTCCACTTACCGCCACCTCGGATACCGCCAAGTAAAGGTACAGTTGCTCATTCGCCTTCGGAGTATGGAGTAGGGGTGGACCCAAAATTTACCGTTTGAGTTCTTCCAAAGCTTGTTGGCATTCCGAGGTCCAAGAAAAATTATTCTTCTTCTTCAATAGCGAGAAGAACCGATGGCTTTTGTCTGAGGACCTCGATATGAACTGGCCTAGGGCGGCTATACACCGGGTTAGCCTCTAAAACGGCCTTGACACTGTCCACCACGGTGTTATCTTCTATAGATTTGATTTTATCGGGATTGATATCGATCCCTCGGTTGGACACCATGAACCCGAGAAATTTTCCGGATCCGACCGCGAATGCACATTTTTCTGGGTTCAGCTTCATATTGTATCTCTTAAACATATCGAAGGTTTCCTGCAAATATTTCAGATGGACCTCTGCTCGTAGGGACTTGACTAACATATCGTCAATATAAGCCTTCATTGATTTTCCTATTTGTTTTTCGAACATCCAATTTACTATGCGTTGATAAGTAGCTCCAGCATTTTTTAACCCAAATGGCATTACATTATAATAGTAGATGTCGAATTTAGTGATAAAAGAAGTCTTTTCTTGATCGTTCGGGTTCATCCGAATTTGGTTGTACCTAGAATAGGCGTCGAGAAAGCTGAGTATCTCGCGCCCGGCCATCGCATCGATCATACGATCGATGTTAGGCAACTGAAAAGAATCCTTAGGGCATGCCTTGTTCAAGTCTTTGTAATCTACGCACATTCTTAATTTATTCTCTTTTTTTAGGCACTACCACTACGTTAGATAACCCGTCCGGGTATTTAACTTCCTGAATGGAACCTATTTGAGGAGTTTAGATACCTCGTCTTTGATGAATGCATGCTTGACTTCGGACTGAGGCCTCATCTTCGTTTAGACGGGTGTAACTTCGAATCTATACTCAACTTATGAGTGGTTATCTCCGGCGGGATCTATGTCATATCAAAATTGAACCAAGCGAAACAACCTATGTTAGCTATAAGGAATTCAATGAGTTTTTCCCGAGCTAGGTAGTTAACCCTGTGCCCATGTATACCTTCCGATCTGGTAAGTGTTCGATCAATATAACTTGTTCAAGCTCCTCGACCGTTGATTTGGTGGCATCGAAATCATCAGGGGCGATAACCGACCTAGGGACTCCGTAATCATCATCCTGGCATGCTCCCTGCTCCTCTGGTTTGGTTGGGGCCGGTATCGGTGATTGCTATTTAGTTTCTTTCTTCCTAACCGGCTCTGTGTTCTCTGATGTCGAGAGCACGATCATCGGGATCACCTCGTCAATTGTGAATATTTCTTTTGCGGTCGGCTGTTCCCCGTAAACCGTTTTGATTCCTCACTGTGTGGGGAACTTCATTGCCTGGTGTAATGTTGAGTGTACTGCCCTCATGTTATGAATCCAAGGCCTTCCGAATAAGGCGGTATACCTCATGTCTCATTCGATCACGTAGAACTTGGTATCCTGAATCGTCCCGACGGTGTTTACTGGCAAAGTTATTTCTCCTTTGGTAGTTTTGCATGCCATGTTAAACCCGTTCAACACCCGGACAACCGGCACTATTTGGTCTTGCAAACCCAACTGCTTCACGACCCTCGATCTAATGATGTTGGCCGAGCTACCTGGGTCAATCAACATACGTTTAACTCGAGATTTATTTATAAGTACAGATATTACCAGTGCGTCATTATGCGGTTGTATGATGCCTTCGGTGTCCTCATCGTTGAACGAAATGGTTCCCTCCGGGATATAATCCCGGGTTCGCTTTTCCCTTGTGATTGACAATTTAGTGTGCTTTATCATCGGTCCTTAGGGGACATCAACCCATCCAATGATCATGTTGATGACGTGCTGAGGTTCTTCTTGTTTGGTCTGTTTGTTGGAGTCCTTATTCCTGAAGTGATTTTTGGCTCGATCGCTCAGAAATTCCCAGAGATGCTCGTTATTGAATAATCGTGCCACTTCTTCTCTTAATTATCTGCAGTCCTCGGTCTTGTGGCCATGAGTGCCATGATACTTACATATCAAGCTAGGGTCCCTCTAGGTAGGATCGGACTGCAGAGGTCGAGGCTACTTGGTCTCTTTGATGCGCCCAATGGCACATTCGATATTGGCTGCATCGACGTTGAAGTTATATTCTGATAATCACGGAGCTTCCCTTCCCCAGAGCGGCATGTAGAAACTATTTTTGCTCATCATGCCTCGGCTATTGGGCCCTCGATCGCTTCTCTTTTCGTTCCTTGTAGAGTTGCGCTCGGACCCGTTTCCCCTTCGATCTGCACTGTATGGTTGATACCGATCTCAGACCGACCTTGATTCATGATCGACCACTCTATTAATCCTGTCTTCGGTTCTTATAGGAAAAAGGACCCGGAAGGGGCTCCGAGTTGGTCATCCTCGACTCTGATTTTTGACTGATACCTGTTTTGGATGTCGGGCCAGGTTACTGCCGGGTATTCTACCAAGTTTTGTTTCAGCTGCTATGAAGCCAAGGAGATTTGGGGATTATGTCCTTGAATGAATGCCTGAAGGGCCCAATCGCCCGCAACCGAAGGCAGGTTCATCCGTTTCATTTGAAACCTTGACACGAACTCCCTGAGCATCTCATTGTCCCTTTGCTTAACTTTGAAAAGGTCTGATTTTTTGGTCTCGACCTTGATGGCTCCGTCATGAGCTTTTACAAAAGCATCTGCGAGCATAGCGAATGACTCAATGGAGTTTGGGGGCAAGTTGTGGTACCATATCATCGCTCTTTTTGACAGAGTCTCCCCAAACTTCTTAAATAGCACCGACTCGATTTCGTCGTCTTCCAAGTCGTTACCCTTAATGGTGCATGTGTAAGAGGTCACATGCTCATTTGGATCTGTGGTTCCGTTATATTTTGGAATATCGGGCATACGAAATCTCTTCGAGAAAGGTTTCGGTGTCGCGCTCCGAGGGAAAGGCTTTTGGAAAAATTTCTTGGAGTCCGGGCCTTTCAGTATCGGAGGCGCTCCTAGGATTTGATCAACTCGGGAATTGTATGCCTCTACCTTCTTGTCATTTGCCTCGATTTTCTTTTCACCAGATTCCACTTGTTTCGTTAATGCTTCTAGCATTTTCATCACTTCAGGGCTGACACCAGACTCAACTTCGCCCGGCCTTTTGGTGATCTGCTCATTTCTTCAGGTAAACACCCGGGGCAATTCAGGTTCAACTATGTTGGGGGGCACGAATTTGGTTTTACAGCTGTGCTATCGCCGCCTAATGAGCATGTAGCATTTCGTAGATCAATCGTAGACTGACCTCGTCGCCTTCGCCTTCGGGTGGTCTTTGAGCCGTTGGTCAGGCTCCTCCGCGAACGTTGTTTTTGGGGTTAGTAGGAAGGTTGGCGTTGATGGCCACATGTGAGTTAGCATCGACTGGGTCCACGACTGGCACCCCGTTGGGATCAGCAGGGGGCACCTCATTGCTAGGCAAGATTGTTGTTTTTGCCATGATGGCTAGATCCGTCCTCAACGTTCAAGTGAGCGGATCGAGATTTTGACATTTTCAAGCCGATCTGAAATTGATACCTTAAAGAACAAGTGTAAAATAGAGTGTGTTATGAAGATTTGTATCAAACCACCACTATTATCCTTAGTCCCACGGTGGGCGCCAAACTGTTTACCCTTAAATATGGATAACAATTAAATTTATACGCGGTTTTAAAGATATGTGGACTAATCCAATACAAGTAATCAATAACGTTGAATAAATGAATTGAAGACGGAATAAATAACCAAACCAGTAGTGATGTTTGATCCGAGCTCGGGTCTGAGCTTAGTAACTGTTCTTCCCTCGATTCGAAGCCAAATACTTATGAAGAACTATGAGGAAAATTAAGAGTAACTTTTAGAAGCAGAGAAAACAAGTGTATATTGCCTTGATATAAGTGTTACAGGATGTCTATTGAATAATAAACTTCTCATTTATATAATAGGGGAGTTTTATCCTAAGTACAATTCTAAAAAATGTAAAAATCTTTTTTTTCGTTAATCACTGATCTGCTGACGATACGGGCTGAGATCCACGCTGTAATATCTGATTGGGTGCGGATATCACGGCCCTTCGTTAATCGTGTACAACCGTTTGGTTATGCCTTCTGAGGTCTTGGAGCCCATACCGGATACCGGGGGCGTTGTCTCGATGGCCCCGGTGGTAAGCTCTTCATTCGGGTCTTAATACGAGAGGTTCTTAGCTTCGATCCCGATTCAATGTAGTTATGCCCTTGCTTCGTTTGACCCCCACCGAAAAATCGGGGTGCTCACTAGCTCCGATTTTACCCGTGTAAGGATACACAGATCAAACTGTTCTCATCACAAGGTTACCAAGAAACTTTGATTTTACAAAATTACCACGCAAAAAAATAAGATTTCAAGCCAATTATCCTCTACTACCTACTATACAGTGGAGAACAGTTAAACGTGGAGTATTAATAGTTAATTTCAAGTATTAGATGTGAGTTAATCCAAAATGGAAATAGTATCAAGTGGGATGAATCAAGAATGGATCAGCCTAAATCTTTGGGCAGGTAACAACCCAGGGAATATTGAACTTATTTAATGGTCAAACCAAAGCTTTAAATAAAGCTAAAGATAGATCAGTAGAAAGTCAACGATATCATGGTCAAACAATAAGCAAAGTTTTTCTTTTTCTTTTTTTGTTTTCTCGATGTTTGGTATCCGTATTGGGGCATGACAGTATCCGTATTCACGCCGGAAAGTCTCACATTAAGGAATAAAGCCTCTCTAATGAAGGAAACTTCATATCCAGGGCTCGAACCCGAGATCTTTGCTTAAGGATCGAAAAAAGTATTTACCACTCCACAGTAACCCTAGTCGGTAATAAGCAGAAATTTTTCATCAATGCATGAGCTGTAATTAAGGGCTCAAAGTACATTCATTGCCCAAATTAAAGACACTTTCCAGATCTTTTATTGCAGCTGAAAGCAAATGCCTTGTATTGGTTGTTTAAATTCCTTATACCCTATTGGACTTACCCGTTTATCGAAGCACATTTACTTCATTGATCTTTTCTTCATTTTCCTCTTCTACATTATTGCAAAGTAGAAGTTTTTTGGAAAATTTATTTTGAAATTCTGATATGCTCTACTCTATCTTTTACCCAAATAAGGAGGAAATTAAGAGCTTAATTAGAAGAGGGAAACAAATAAATCTCTGGACATATTTCTTTTACTGAAGACAGATAGTTTGGTGATCAATGATTACAATTCAAAATATAGCATCACAAGTGTCGACTTTACGATGTTGTTGCCCATTTAGGCCTTTGATTCTCTTGATTCTTCCTCTTTGGTGAAAAGCTTTTACTGATACCACTAGATTATATTCTATCCCGGGTAGTCGCTTAGTCACCATTGATTCAACTTAAGACTAATAAAGAAAATGTCCCAATGTTTACTTACATCCCGTTCTCCTCTCCCCAAAAACTAGGAAAAACTCAAATTTGTGAAGAAAGAAAGAAGAAAATTCCAGCTATTACAAGGTGCATGAACCTAGTTCCAATGAAATTGGGACCGCTCTCCTAAATATCATGCCCTATATCCAATGCTCTTGAATTCAACGTCACTGCATTTTTTATGATGACATTTTCCAAATGAAGATCCTATTTCTTTACTAGCTAGTTCGCTTTTTTATGAATATAATCAATCAAAATTTCATTTAGTGATTGCCTGGATTGGTGTGTGATCATCATAACCTTACTTCAAATACTCTCTCTGCACATGCCGAATCCGACTGGTTCTATATTAATAATTTAATATCATGGTAAAAATTTCCCTAGGTTATGTTATGTTTTCTCACTGAAAGCAACCAACAAGTATACCGTGATTCCTATCCACTCAAAAGTTGGATTATATCAATTCATATTGCTATTGAAACTTTAATAGTAGAAGGTTTTCTTTCTTTAATAAGATAAGATTGAACTGAAACAAATGCCCAAGGACACTATTTATTACTCACTCGTGTATTTAACCTACGTATAATTTAAATATTTATGTATATGTCATGATTTGATTTTTAAAAAATAGAACAACTCAAAGGTAGATACTCAAAAGATTAGTACAATTGTTTTCAATATGTTCTCAAAAAAATATTCTATAAACATATGTTTTCAAAAACTAGTCCAAACATATGGCATTTCTCTTATTAACTCTAATTCTGTTGAAAAAATATTATATAATTCAAAGGGAAGAACAATTACTTTAGATTAGAGATTAGCATTGAACAAGAACAGGCCACAGACGTTTGACTATAGTGGTGGCCCACCTTCCAGCTCACCACACAGATAAATACATAAGATACCATACGTGGCACCTAACACTTGCTGCCAAACCCTTAAATATTTGTTTCGTGGGGACCACTTTAAGGATATTTCTAAGTTTAGAATTAGGACCCCCTTTTTAATAAGAAGGGACACTTTAAACCCATCTCTTTTTATCCTTTTTCTTTTAGCTCTGGACCAGTAATTTAGGGCAGCAAATCTTGTGTACTCTGTTACTGTCTCAATCTGGTCACTAGCATATACTAATATCTTTTACTCCCACATCCCAAATAAGTTGTCCCAATTCGAAAACGTAGAACTATATAAGATTTTCTTTACTTGAACATGATAGTTGTATTAAAATAAATTATTTTGATTTTGCGGGGACTTCCTTCCATCAAAAAGTTAAAAGCACTACCCAATGTTTTTATTACATAGCACCAATTAAATGACATAACAATTGATATGAATTGCCCTTGCTTCCGTTTTTTTTTTTGTTGTTACTACTATTTGTCTTTATCATTTTTAATATGGCCTTTTCTTTTGCCGATAATTTATCGTAAATAATATTTTTACCTCCATAAGGTAGAGATAAGATTTGCGTACACATTATCTTGCTCGGACCTCACACTGTAGAAATATACTGTGTTTGTTATTATTATTATTAATTGATACGAGAATTGCTGAAGAACAAAAGATTGATATACAAATAATATTTGCAAAGTATAACCGACCTAAGCATTATCCTGTTTGGAGACAAAAAAGGACATTCAATTATGTGAAAGTTGTGATTGATGTGTGCGTGAAACCAATATTTCTATCACTTGAGATCACATCAAAGAAATTTGACATGCTTGATGAGGACAAGCACTTGTATCTAAAAGTCTTAAACTTTCTACTTGCAGGGAGATAGGGTATGGGGTGACTAATGGAAAGATAAAATTAGGGTTAGGTGGCGAGGTATTTTGATTATGACTCGTGATTGCCATACCTATAATATTGCATTATGAATTTGAACAAGAACTCAAGTTTTGTCCACATCCTCCTACCTTTAGATTGTCGTGATCTAGAGTACTGCTCCCTCCGTTTTAATTTAGGTGAACTCATTTGACTGGGCACAAAGTTTAAAAAAAGAGAGAAGATTTTTAAATTTGTGGTGTAAAATGAGGCACATATATTTTGTGTGGCTATAAATCATTGCATAAAGGTAAATTGTTTCCAAATAAGGAAAGAAGTCATTCTTTTTTACACGAACTAAAAAAAAAATAGGTTCACATAAATTAACACGGAGAAAGTATATTACAAGACTAAAACTAAAATTCGATAGCAGATACTCCTACAGATGATAGCAGCATTATAATATCAGAGGATGTGGCCAAACTTCAATGATGTGATATCTTTAATATGACTAGTACTACTAAAAATCTGCTAAAAATCGATCAACTATTTCCGATCAACGTTGGTCGGTCAAAAAAAGCGACCAAAAGCCGTCCAGGTTGGATGGAAACTGGGAAAAAAAAATTATATTTTTTTAAAACTAAATACCGACCAACGTTGGTCGGTAAATTGGTCAACGAATTGACCCAGCTGGTCAGACAAGAAAATTTTGAATTACCGACCAACGTTGGTCGGTAATCTGGATCCAATTTTTTAAATTTTAATAATTATTTTATTATTTAAAATATTTTATAATATTTAAGAATTTATATTTAAAATTACCGACCAACGTTGGTCGGTTAATGTAGGGGAAGCATTTACCGACCAACTTTGGTCGGTAATTGTTATTTTCTGCAAAATAACCGACCAAAGTTGGTCGGTTATTACGTCAACATTGATCAAACTTTCGAATTACTTTTATATTTACTATCTAAATAATATAAATGTAATTTGTTAACACTTTTGTAATACAAATAATGAATAATTAGTATATATACTTTATCATCAAATATATCTATTTGTAAATTGATTCATCGACTTATAACTTACTTAGATGTATCGATGAATATTAATCGATGATTCATCAAAACGTCTCGACCTATATATCGATTAATCTATGTCATGCATTATTAGTGATGAACGAATGAAAAAAGAAGTTATTAGCATCAATTACAATATAGTGTATGTGTGTGTGTGTGAGAAATTACTCACATACTTAATTATAACTTAGAAAATTTACTTAGATAGATGCTATTATAATTTATTAAAATTAAATAGTTAATATAATTATTTATAAAGATTATGCTTATAGTTTATAATTATTTATAATAATTGCATAGTTAAATAAAATAAATGCTTGTAGTTTATAATATTTTTTTATAGTTTATAATATTTTAAGAAAAAAAACATTAAAAAAAAGAATTTAATTTTTTCTTTTTTTAAAACCAACCAAAGTTGGTCGGTTTTTGGTCAAACGGTCAACACTTAATGTACCGACCAACTTTGATCGGTAATTCTGAAATCAGAGAATTGAAAAACGGGGGAAACCCCCATTTCTCTCTTATTTTTCCCTCTCTTCTCTATTTCCCTCACTCAAAACCTTCCCCTCTCCTTCTCTATTTCCCTCACATAAATCTCATTCCCCACCCCGCGTTGCCACCGCCCAGCCCTCGCCGCTGCCACTGCCACTGACGTCCCTCTCCTTCTCCATCTCCTAAAAATTTTAGGTTTGAATTACAACCCATTTATTTATTATTTCTAGGTTTTGTTAATTAGTTATGAATTAGTTTCAATTGATTAGTATTTCAATTATTTGAACATTGCATTTTATTGAGGATTAGGGTTTAGGTCTTGTTTTAATTAGTTTTGTTAATTAGTTTTATTAACTAATTAATTTTGTTAATTAGTCAATTAGTTATGAATTAGTTTAGTTTAGGGTATGGGTTGAATTTCTTTAGTTTAGTTAGTTTATGTTTAAACTCGTAGGATATGAATTGAAATTTTAGTTTTTAGGATTTATTCTTGTGAATTGAACTTTTAGGATATGAATTGAACTTTTAAGATATGAATTGGACCTTTTGGATATGAATTGAACTTTTAGGATATAAATTGGTGTTTGAAAAAAATAATTATCTTGAATTAACTAAAAAAGATATAATTAATTTATAATTATAGAATAAATTAATTTGTTCTTGTGAATCGAACTTTTAGGGTATGGGTTGAATTTCTTTAGTTTAGTTAGTTTATGTTTAAACTCGTAGGATATGAATTGAAATTTTAGTTTTTAGGATTTGTTCTTGTGAATTGAACTTTTAGGATATGAATTGAACTTTTAAGATATGAATTGGACCTTTTGGATATGAATTGAACTTTTAGGATATAAATTGGTGTAATTAGAAAAAAATAATTATCTTGAATTAACTAAAAAAGATATAATTAATTTATAATTGTAGAATAAATTAATTTGTTCTTGTGAATCGAACTTTTAGGGTATGGGTTGAATTTCTTTAGTTTAGTTAGTTTATGTTTAAACTCGTAGGATATGAATTGAAATTTTAGTTTTTAGGATTTGTTCTTGTGAATTGAACTTTTAAGATATGAATTGGACCTTTTGGATATGAATTGAACTTTTAGGATATAAATTGGTGTAATTAGGAAAAAATAATTATCTTGAATTAACTAAAAAAGATATAATTAATTTATAATTGTAGAATAAATTAATTTATTCTTGTTTTATTTGTATAGATGGAACATCGTACTTGGATGTACAATAGAAATTATCCTAATCGGCGGGGATTGCGGGAGGATTTTGTAGAAGGGGTTGATGACTTTATTAGACATGCAATGTCACTTCCACCATACCAAAGTGAAGGAGTAATTAGGTGCCCTTGTGTCAGGTGCGATTGTATGAAGTTTAAAAAATCGGAGGAAGTTAAGCTTCATCTTTATAGGAAGGGGTTTATAGAGAATTACTTTGTGTGGACTAATCATGGAGAGATCGATGGTAGCCGTGGGATATTTCATAACATGGTTGTTGTGAAAGTAGTAGGTCGGTGGAGAATACAAATCTTGATTCTAGAATTTAGGATATGGTTGCGGATGCTTTTGGGATGCACTTCGGGGGTGAGCCCAATGAAAATGTTGAACAAACTCCTAATGATGACGCAAAACATTTTTATGTACAGTTAGAGGAAGCTAGTCGTCTACTACATGAAGGAAGTCTGCACTCTGAGCTGTCCGTTGCAGTTAGATTACTAAGTATCAAATCTAATTGGAATATTTCTCAAGCAGCCATGGACTCTTTCATTGACCTTATGAGTGAATTAGTTGACCCTAATATCAACTTACCTGGTGATTTTTATAAGGCAAAGAGATTGGTTTCTAAGTTAGGACTTTCGTCAATGAGAATTGATTGTTGTGAAGATGGTTGCATGTTATATTATAAAGATGATGCAACTTTAAACAGTTGTAAATTTTGCGAAAAGCCTCGTTTCAAGAGGCTTTCCAGTGGGAATATGGTCGTTGTGAAGGCGATGCATTATTTACCTCTTATACCTAGGTTAAAGAGGTTATATGCGTCGATGAGTTCTGCTCCTCATATGAGATGGCACTTTGAAAATGGAAGACCATCTGGTGTTATGTGTCATCCTTCAGATGGAGAAGCTTGGAAGCACTTTGATAGGACATATCCAGATTTTGCTAGTGAACCAAGGAACATTCGGTTAGGTCTGTGTGCGGATGGCTTCACGCCTTTTTCTATATTTGCGACACCATATTCATGTTGGCATGTCTTTCTTACACCTTATAATCTACCATCTGAGTTGTGTATGACTAGTCCATATATATTCTTAAATTATATTATTCCCGGTCCACGTAATCCGAAAAGTTTGATTGATGTATATTTGCAACCTTTGATTGATGAGCTAAAACAATTGTGGTATGATGGTGTTGAAACATATGACATATCAACCAAGCAGAATTTCAATTTGCGTGCTAATTTAATATGGACTATTAATGATTTTTCTGCGTATGGAATGTTGTCTGGGTGGATGACTGCTGGGAAACTAGCTTGTCCTTACTACATGGAAAATAGTAAAGCGTTCACTTTGAAACATGGCCGAAAGCAATCATGGTTTGATTGTCACCGTCAATTCTTGCCTGATGATCATGAGTTTAGAAGGATGAAAAATGCATTCAAAAAGAATAAAGTGGAATATGATTCTCCACCTCCGATACTTTCAGGTGAGGAAATTTGGGAGAGGGTCCAGAACTTCAGTAAAGTTACTGAGGCTCCACCTTATAGATTCCCCGGATATGGTGTTAATCATAATTGGACGAAACAGAGTATATTTTGGGAGTTTCCTTATTGGAAGGATAATCTTCTCCGACACAACCTTGATGTCATGCATATTGAGAAGAATTATTTTGATAATTTGTTAAACACAGTGATGGATGTTAAAGGTAAGACAAAAGATAACCCGAAGGCTAGAATGGACTTACAAGAATATTGCAGGCGGCCTGAATTATACTTATAGACAGCAAACAATGGTAAGGTGTTCAAGCCCAAAGCAAGTTACACATTCACTTTGGAGGAAAGACGACAAATTTGTGGTTGGGTTACGAAATTGAAGATGTCTGAGGGTTATGCGTCGAATCTTGGAAAAAAAGTAGATATGGAGGTAGGGAAGTTGAGCCACTTGAAAAGTCATGACTGCTATATTTTCATGGAGACCTTAATGCCTATTGCATTTTATGGTTTGCTTGAAAGAATCTGGAAACCCATCACAGAGATTAGTTTGTTTTTCAAAGAATTGTGTTCTACCACATTAAGGGAAGAAAACCTACTTCGGATGGACCAGAACATTCGTGTAACTTCTAGTAAGATGGAAAAAATATTCCCATGTGGTTTCTTTGATGTGATGGAACACCTTCCAATACACCTTGTACACAAGGCACGACTTGGAGGGCCTGTTCAATGCAGATGGATGTATCCCTTTGAGAGGTAATATTATAAGTTTGATGTAATATTCTATTTTATTTGAATGTTCTTGGCTAACATGAGATTATGTAGGACAATTGACAAATGCAAACAATTTGTTAAGCAGAGGAATAAGATTGAAGGATCTATATGCGAAACCTATCTTGCAAAGGAAACTGCACATTTTTGTTCTTATTATTTTGAGAGTAACGTGCCATGTTCTAGGAATAGGCCCAATAGGCACACGGTCGAATGTGTGAATGATCCATTATATCCACCAATGTCCATATTCAATCAACCAGACCGATGTTCTAAGGATGTTAGAAAGAGAAGTTTGAGTGATATGGAGTACAAGTCAGCTATACTTCATGTGTTGCTAAATTGTCCCGAAGTTATACCATTTCTCAAGTAAGTATTGATTTATTAGTTATTAAAATATAAAATTTACTGTGACTACATATTGATGCAACTACTAAAAATATTTAATATGTCACAATCACTTCATGGGTCAATTTGTCTATGATGTTGTATATACGAGATTTGATACGTGATTTAAACAGTTTGTAAGTGTGTGTATATATATATATATATATATATATATATATATATATATATATATATATATATATATATATATGTAGTGAATGTATAAAAATTGATTCATAAGTTGTGCTAACTTATGAATTTTTTTAACTCTATGTAGGTAAATAATCTAAATAATGGTGTAAATCAATTTTTGAAAGATATATCTTGGGGACCTGGGCTTCAGGTCACAACAATGTCTAAGTACGTAGTGAATGGTTATAAGTTTCATACAGAGGATTGCTCTAAAAATAAAAATAGCAATAACAGTGGGGTGTGGGTTCAAGGTGGTGATGGCAACCAAGTTGGAGATATTGATTATTATGGTGTGGTCAAAGAAATATTACAACTAGAATATACAAGCCATATAAGAAATTGATACTCTTTAGATGCAAGTGGTTTGACCCAAATCCAACAAGAGGTACAAGAGTACACAACCAATACAACATAATTGAGGTTAATCATACGAGGGAGTATGATCGCTATGATCCTTTCATAATTGCACATAACGTTAGGCAAGTGTATTATGCTCCTTATCCATTGCGGCGGAATAAGTCCGATTGGTGGGTTGTAATAAAAACTAAGCCTGTAGGTAGGGTGGAAAGTCGAGAATGTGTTAGATGTTGCATATCAAAACGATATCTCCAATGTTCACCAAATAGTGGACGATCAGTTAGAAAATAATTTGGAACATCCTGAACGCATATTGGAAGAAGTTGATATAAATGAAGTAACAATTATAGAAAATGAGGACGAAGAATCAACTGATAAAGCTCAAACAAGTGAGGACGAAGAATTCTCGGACGAGGAACAATACGTCGATGAGGATTAAAAAGTTGGTTTTTTAAAGTTCTCTCATTTTATAGCTAGTTTCTTATATGTTTCAATCTAAATGTGTATTATATTATGCAGATGGCAGACAAGGGTCAAGGTAACAATGACCCTACTAGTTCTCGGGGTCGAGAAAAGGGTAGGAAGGGAAAGAGGAGGGTAGAAAATAATACTCCCTCTTGTCCACCCTTTTTAGAGATGCCTATGTCTTATCCTCCACCACACGGCTATACTGAGCTGCCACAGCATCACGAGCCGTACACCTTCATTCAGACACCCAGTCTTCCATCACAGGGCCATAGGACTATACGTCCGACATACAGTCCAGCTGCCTCACAGCCATCTGCATCACATCCACATGGATCACATCCCTACATATCACAGCCACATGGATCGCATCCATCCATGTCACAGCCACTCGGGTCACAGCCATCGGTATCACATCCACTTGGGTCGCATCCAGCTATGTCGCAGTCACAGGGATCGCAACCATCTTCATCATCTACTCCATCTATTGCAGGCCTTCGCCTGTGAAGCAGTAGCTCTAACCCGCCTACACCGTCTTCACATGCCTCTGATACACATGCTTCGGATGGTGATGACGAGGTAGTGCATTATGATCGATATGGCAGGATCATCATAGTCCCTGAGGGTGATGGGTAAGTGTTATTCATTATTTTTGCGTCTATTGATTTGTAACATTTTTACTAAGATATTAATATATTTTTATTGTTAAATTGCAGGTTCAGGCCGGGTAATAAGACTACGAGAATAATCACCAATGCCATCAGAAAGCTTTATGATGGCCCTTATGCGACTTGGACTGATTGCCCATTCTCACTGAAGGAGCAAATTTTCAATCAATTTAAGGTATAAATGTTCTTTTAAACAGTTTAATAATTTATATTTATGATGTTTCCATCTAATATTTAACTTTTGAAATACAGAGCAAGTGTGTATGGGAAGACCGCTATAGCGCGGAAGTGGCTACAAATTTTCATCATAAAGCTCGCAAGAGATTGGCGGATGCTTTCTCGGATGCTAGAAAGAAGAACAAGAGGCCTGGCTGGTTACTTGAGAATTTGTGGAATGATTTGCAAAGGCAATGGCTTACCGCAGAGTTCTTAGAGAGGAGCGAAAAAGGAAAAAAAGCTCGCGCATCCAAGAAGGGAGGCTCCTTGCACACTGGAGGTGCGATCAGCCTAGGGACAATAAAAAGAATATTGGTACGTAATTGCTTAAATTATTTTACTTTTCTAAGTATATCTATTCTGTTTATTAACTAAATTAATTTATTTTTAGGAAAAGAAGTATGGGCATCCAATGAGTCATGATGAGCTATTCAAGGAGACACATATTGTGAAGAAGAAGAAAGAGGGGGATCAAGATAGGTGGGTCGAGGACCGGGTCTCAACTGCATATGTAAGCTTTCAATTTTCTTTAAGTATTATAATTTACTTTTATAAAAATTTTGAAATACTGATTTAATTTAAAATAATATAGGGTCGCTACCAAAGTAACGTGGAGGAATTCATCTGTAGTCATCCAGTTGGTGAATCGGGTGAGCCAACCCAACCTTCGGACGAGGATGCTGAAAGAATATGGTTGGAGTCTGTTGGCGGTCCAAAATGGGGGAAGGTATACGGGCTTCCTACTAAAAACTTCTATCGCTATAAGTGTGGAATGCGAGGAATAGGGACTTCCTCGCAAGGCGAGCAACTTAATAGGGAGAGCCTCTCCGCTATGCGGGAGACAGTGACAAAGCTCACATCAGAGCTAGAAGCGGCCAAGGAAAGAGAAAGGCTTAGAGATGCTCAATTCCTTGGCATGCAAGCTCAGATCAGAACTCTCCTATCTAGTGGAGCTTTTCCGTTACCCCGATCTCGTGAGTCATCTCCATAGGGTCGACCTCCACGTGATCGTTCCTCCCGTCCTGCTCGTGATCGTTCCTCCCGTCGTCCCCGTGATCGTGCTTCCCGTCCTCCACAAGACCGTTCTCTATATCGTCTTGTAAATGAAAGTTCATTAGACGGTGATGATGATGTTGTAGAAAATACCTCTTGACTTTTATATACTTTGAACTAGACAAATAGAACCAGTTTTGAACTAGTTGTAATTAGTTTTAACTTGGTTTTGGATTTTTATGTTCAATTGAACTTTAATTTGTTAGTTTTAAAGTATTTATTGAATGTTGTTGTTGTTGTTGTTGTTATTGTGTTGTTGTTGTTGTTGTTGTTATTAGGTGTATTGGTATGCTGGCAGGTGGTGTAGCTGCCAAAACAGGCATTTTATGCCAAAATTAAACCCAGAAAAATCGACCAAAATTGGTCGGTTTTTAATAAAAAAAATAAATTATTCTAAAATACCGACCAAAGTTGGTCGGTTAATGAACATTGAATTCCCAGAATTCAACATTACCGACCAACTTTGGTCGGTATTTTGCCTGCACTGTTGAGATTACCGACCATAGTTGGTCGGTAATGTTTAATTTTAATTATTTTAAAAGAATATATATTTTCAATTACCGACCAAAGTTGGTCGTTTTTTTTTAATTTTAATAATTAATAAAAAAATATAATTTAGTTAAACCGACCAACTTTGGTCGGTAAAATTAAATTAATAAAATATGTTTCCGATCAAAGTTGGTCGGTAAGTAATTAAACTTGTCAGATGGTCGTTTTAAGCTACCGACCAAAGTTGGTCGGTAATTTCCAACCAACTTTGGTCGGTAAGCCATTTCGACCATCAAAACACCGTCCACACCGTAATGGTCACGTTTTGGTCGGTAATTGGCCATAACCGACCAACGTTGGTCGATTTTTTTGGTCGGTTTTTAGCGAATTTCTAGTAGTGTAAGTTTGTATGAAAGGGCGGAGGCGGAGGCTGAGAATTAAGGTAGAAGGTTAGTCGGAAGAAGTGCGTGTCTCCTTTTCATGTCGGTAGCATTAGTATTAGTCTTATATTTTCGTATCTTCTTATCCGCAAGTTTTTGTTATTATATGTTATTTTTTTCGCTTTGACTATTCTATCATCTTATCTTGCTATTGTTTCTTAGAATCTTATTTTTGTATTAGACTTGTTATTTCTTATTTTGTTGTTATTACTGTTTGTTGTTTCTGCTTTATTTTTATTTTTTTCCTTGAGTCGGGTGTCTATCGGAAATAGTCTATCTACTTCACAGGGTAGGAGTAAGGTTTGCGTATACTTTACTCTCTCCAGAACCTACTTTGTGGAATTACGCAAGATTTGTTATTTTTGTTGTTGACTAAGTTTTAACGAGCAGAGTTACCAAAATATTTGTACTGAGATAGCAGGTAGCCGTGAAATAGATAATGTACGCGCAAGTTGACACTACAATTTATAAAGTATTTTGAAAAATGTAGTATTTAATATGAAACCACATACTATCATCCAGTATTATGTTGCCACATTCCATCAATTAGTAGTGATAAAACTGGTGGGTTCCCAGTGTGGAATTGCTAACAATTGACAACTTAAAGTACTTAATCTTGAAAGTGATGCGTTAATGACAAATAATGGCACAAATAGTTGGTGATGCTACCTAACTCTTTTTAAATTAAACGCTTTATCCATAGTTTTTCATTAACAGTCGTTGCTTTATTGGTTCTATCCATTATTTATCTGATTATGCAAAGACTTGTTGAACTAATCTAGGACCTAGCAAATTACTACTGAGTATATAGGAGACCCTAGCATTAATTATCAATTGATATGATTATCCTTCCTTATTATTTAACTTAAACACAATAATTGGCAGCTTCCACTACCAAGAATTGTGCCGTCAACGTGTGGACCTGCATTGGGTTCATAATTTGGATGGATTACTACAAACACGACAATTATGATTTTGTAGACGTAAAATAGGACCATCACTATTCAAAGGCTTTAGTGTAGTCGACCTCTCTTAGCTAATTCAGAAATTAAAATTGATTCATGATGTGAATATCGCGCATCTACTGAGTAATCCTCTTTAGCAATTTTTTTTTGGTTTCCGTCCGGTGTTCGATACCCGCATTAGAGCTCGACTATATTCTGATTCACGTCGCGTAGGACCCAATTCGGGGAAGCGTTCTTTAGCAATGGTGTGGACTCAATATATATTTATTCATTTATTCCAAAATTTGTGTATATATAAAATTCGAATCAGCGGCTGTGAGTGAAGGATCAGAGCAATTTGGTTGAAAATAGGTTTAATAAAATTTCCTTTGTTGGAAAATTTGCAAGTAAAGTAAAAAAGTTCTTTGCATATATAGGGAAGCTTCAAGTCGAGGAGCAAATAATTTAAAAGTGGTTTTACCTTGCAAGTTTTTAAAGAGGAAATGATCTTCTTTTCCATTTACAATTTAAATAGAAGAAAAAGATATTACAAAAATCTCTCTTGTCATTTTGTATAGATCTCCTATGAAAAGGGTCGGATAACTAAAGTAATATGTGTGTATATATATATATATATATATATATATATAATGTACGTAACATAATGAAGACAAGATTTCTAATATATCAAACTCCCAATGTGGTGATCCAGCTAATGTTTCATATATAGATGTGGCGCTAACAATTTGGCCAAGTCTTCCAGTAATAGAAACCAACCAAATAGCAGTGTGACTATTATTGACAACTTTTTCATGGGGCTTCTTAATTATGTTTCTTTTGCGTGCAGGTATTCGTCTTTAAATATATTGTTTGAGCAAACGCTATTGAGTTTGATCGAACAGGTAGCCGTGCTTTTAGCTTAGCCGCTGAGGAATAGATATGACACTTTAGCCGCTGAGGAATAGATATGACACTTTAAAAGCTGTATCCAGGCTAGCTTCATGCCATGCTTGTGACCTAATAGGTCATGGTGCTACTGAAGAATACTGTCACGTAATGGCAACATCAACCAGCTAATACACTACCAACAAAAGAGAAAAAAGAGAGTGGAACATGAGACCCTCTTTGACATTTTGTTTCTCTATGCTTTAATGAGATCATGTCTTTGTTCTATGGTTTCGCCAAGTATCACCGCATACATTGTAACAGAAATCTAACGGCGATCTTATTATATATATATATATATATATATATATATATATATATATATATATATATATATATATATAATAAAATAAAAAATTGCATAGGCATACATAGTTCGAGCTGAAATCAATATGTTCAATTGAACTTGTGACAGAATCTGTCCTAGATCTACCTTTGAATAAATAAATGTCGATTGGAGCCTACTTGAGAGAAAAGGTGCATTGCTTCTTGAATCACATCCTTATAATTGCCTATTGTAAATTAGGTAAAGATACAAATGTGAGAGATTGTCTCGTCATATAAAATCATATCATAGAAGCTAAAAGTCCTCGAAACAGTCTGAGAGTTCCCAATAAGATGAAGAGCTAATTACTAAGTCGTATAGGAAACAGAAATTTGGATCAAAATTGACTAAGGAGAGGCAGAGACTTAAACTCGTGACTGGACTCATAGACGAAGAGAATTCTTTAGGAATAGAAGTTTTCCAAATTTGCAATACATTGCCAGACTTCGATGCGATGATTTCTTTGGCGGACAATGTCTCAGTTTTTAGTTTTTTACTTATGAAAGGTAATGTTGAGAACCATATTCATTGAACTGTTTCACCATAGCCAGAAAATTTAGGAGCCCTTAGATCTTAGGATTTTAAGGTTCTAGCAAATCAATCTATCAGCAAGTGTTTCTTTTGCAACAACACATTATAAAATATATAAAAAGACAGGCCAAAATCGACTGTACACATCGTTTGCGCATAGGCTTTGCTTAATGCTACTTTCATTGGAGTAATTTATGATTGATATCATGGAATCGTCCATGTTCTAGATTTTTCAGTGCACAATTGCATGTAGGGTGTTGCTCACCCTTTATAATTTTTAGCATACATGGTAGAGTGGTCTATATTTGTAACTGGAAAATCATTTAACCAAATTGTATCTTATGTAAAGATGAGTGAGGCCAAAGGAGAGGAAAAACTGGTAAAAACCCTTCTGTTTCCCATGCACCAGTTTTACTCTCTGACGTGTTAATTGAGGAAATAAGACTTTGAACAGAAACCCCTTTCACATATGCAAGAAATGTTAAGGAATCTATCAAATAGTCAATGTTAAAAGAATAACATATCACTAGACTGCCTTTATTTTGTCAAAATAGAATACACTCAGTAGTAATTTTCTTTTAAAAAAATTGATAACCAAAACTTTAAGGAGCTGCATCCCATTTAAACATTTCTAAGGCTGTGTGTGTGTTGCGTTCCTGTTGGTTTTGGAGGGTAAGGAGGAACGTATCCTTTCTGCTACTTTCTCCCCATCTTATTCCTGTTGTTTCAGAAGGTTAGGATGACGAGAAGGGGAGCGAGGGGTTGAAACATTGAACAAAGTAGCTCAGAGGCATAGCAAATGATGCAACATTTGAAGAGGTAACCAAGTCTTTATTGGTTGCCTTAAATTACTCCAATTGACTATCTTACTCATTTCGAGGAATCAACAGCCTTAGATCTATCTATGTAGTGCACTGAAATGGCTTATTGGCAGCTCCTACTAATCAACAAAACAGCAACTCATCAGCTCTAATGACATCAAATTCTGTGTGAATCTTGGGGTATAAGCAACTCATCCAAATCGTCAACAATGACCTGTTAGTATTTTGACAGCAATTTTAGTTGTCAGAGGACGTTTTCTCATATTAGAAAAGGGTGAAAGAAGAGGATTACCTCGAAGTTGTTACCATCAAAGGTGTACTCCACATACAATTGCTTAGGTTCTCCAGGACAAGGATCACAAAAGCCCATAATTCCTGATTTCTTTACACCCTCGTGTAGCTACATATACACAATGAGACATTCAATATCTAATACGTAAAAGGTAAAACCATCTTGAATAGAAAAGATATTGGCAAGTAGTTGCAGAAGTGTCTGCAAAAATGCGTTCATTTGTAATTATTTTCATTTCATCAGTCTCTGGAATACGTCAATTATGCTCGTTGCTATGCCCAGAGAACCCAAGATGAATCCTGGAACAAACCTATGTGTTAACCACATAAAGCACCAAAGTATGGGCTAATCCTCCTGATATACAATAGATGTGTGTGTATCTTCCAGAGAAACACAAATTCTTGCAAGTCCCAGTACTTGTTCCAGCCAAATAAACAACCACAAAAGGAGCACCAAGAAGATATTGTGGCATACTATGATCGTATACCATATTATCCATGTTATTCCCCTTTTTCCTCCTATTATGACATCTAACCCACCATGTCCTTAGCCTTCTCTTAGCAACTGCAGTTGTTCTAATTCTCTCTTATTTATGACCTCCAAATAGCTTCTCATGTTCAAACAGAAGACCAATTAAAGCAAGTAATCTTGAACTCAAAAACGTGTTTTATGGCACCAAATATGAAACAAGGAGTCCTTAACACTGATCAGAACAAAGAAACCTATTCAGAATGGTGGAAGTAAGAACGCACCTTTAGTTGCGCGGACTCGCTCACAAGAAAATTTAAAGGTAGAGTGACATCAATGATTTGTGAAGCCACTTCATCTTTTACTTCCTCTTTTTGACTTCTGTTCTTCAGAGCTTTACGGCTACCATAAAGTGCTTTTGTAACAACCAGTCCACCTGTTTCTAGTTGTCTACTTCTTTTCCTACTGGCCACATTTTGCAATAGTTGCTGAGCTTTCTTAGCTGCTGCCCTTGCCTCCCGGACCTAAAACATGTAGTGCATTAGGAGCAAAGCTGGGTAGAGGTTGAGTGCACATTTGACCATCTATTATAAGCCCAATGGGAAGTACCATGAGAATGCTTTTACAGACAGAATAGTACACACGCCATATCATAGCAGCAGAGGCAGCGTACAGGTACATACAAACAGCATTGACACTTAGAAACTACTAAAGTAGCAAAAACAAAATTGTGGATCATCGAATATCCTAAGGCGAAATGGGTCAAAATAGAGCAAAATTGATTGAGAGGATTCATGAGCCGACCCCAACTAGCTTGTGTCTGATGCCTGGTTGTTTATCAAACATCCCAAGGTCTAACAGCCAAGAACTAGAGACACTATTCATAGAATTCACGCAGCAGCAATGCCAGTTACCCAAACTATTTATAATTACCTGGCCAAGAGTTTTTTCCATATTCTCTGATGCCTTCTGCTTTTCCCGCTTAAGATAAAAAGGTTTCACAACAAATCTCTGAAAATATAGAAGGGAATAACAGTCAAAAAGAGACGGATATAATTCCTGGGAAATGAGCTATTAAGAAAATAAGCAAGTTATAAAATATAATCAACAGAAGACATTTCCCATATTTTGACAACACAAGGTCCCATAACAATTCAGAACAATTATGAAGGAAAAGATTTCACAAAGAGAAAGATGTTGGAAGTCATGGAAAATGAGCAATTATGAAACTATGCAACTTATAATTTTGAGGAGACATTTCCTCATATTGCCACCACAAGGCCCCCCAACAACTCAGAATCAAAAGTAATTAGTAAAGCAAAACATATTTCAAATATCTAGGGAAGGAAATAATAGATTGCAATGGGCCACCAAGCGGAAAATCTTTAACATGGGTTGCAAGACTAAAAGGAAAATCAACTCTTGGGTCACCAAATTAAAAAAAAATTAAATGTTCTAGCAAAAAGATATTCATTATGGATAGTGCTATGTTGATCAGAAGAACTATTTCTATCTCAACCAAATTAAGTATTGATTCAATAACAATTTGCAGCAACACATGGAAAGACAGTACTATAGTAAACTCCCCCATAGAACAATTGAGAACCATCATGTGGTAGTTTAGCTGTTGACGGGAATGAAATTTTCAAATGCACGTGTGAAGCAGAACACAAACCTTCAGTACAAAATACAGTGAAGTCGGAATCACAAATGCTCCAGTGGCAAAAAAAGGGTTCAACTGTCTAGAAAGCAATACCTGCATCCATCGAGATGTAGCAAAATATGAAAATAATTAATAGCCTGAACAACGATGATCTTGAGTGAGACAGATACTATTTAGATAAAAGTTAATCTGTTTCAGCCAAATGCCAATTTATTGGAAGGAACTTAGAATCTTCACTTACCTGAGCAAAAGTCAATTTTCTGGGACACTACTGGAAGAAAGTACGTTAAATAGAGTGGGACAGATAAAAGAATACAGATTATGGAGTCGCTCTAAAATGTCATTCCGCAAGCTTCTTAGTGCAAGACAGCAAGAAACAATAAAGAAAAACTGTTATTTTAGGACTCATTTTATTGGCGTTTGGATTAATAGAAGTGAAGTACTAGAGAGCCTCTCAATTTTTGTCAAAGGAATCAAGGGGACTCAATGCCGTTCAGTATTTTAAGAGGTGGAGGTGCGAGGCATGGCCTTTTATCTAATACGGAGTAATCCGTAAGTTCCGTGGCACAGGGTGATATTTAATCTTTAATATTTTATAGATTAATAAATAAGCATAAATTACTAAAAGTTGTAAAAACTATAAATAACATTAAAATCGTAGAAGAAGATTGCAGAAAAAGATATAGGAATGATTAATTTAAATATCTTATCATATAAAAATTGGAGAGTCAATCAGCTTTCCTCTTTTTAGTTAAAGAATTGCAAAAAGCCCTTCTTTATCAAAATGTTACATTTTTGTTATAAGAAATTCTGGATTATATGTACGAAGGATGGAGGCCCAACGCCAAATTTTTAAAAATTATCAACTAAGCCCAACATCCGATTAGCTTTTCTAATCAGATGCCTTGGAAGGACCCAACATCCCATTAGCTGGAGAGCCTAAAACTGAATCTCCAGAATGTTCATAGTGCCTGTCTCTTGGCTTCATACATTTTCATTTTTCCCTTTCCTTTTTATTTTTAAACGGACTTCATTTCATGCTTTGCCTCTAGTCAAGAAAGTGGCTTCTCTCTGCCACTCGGCCCTCGCCGGCATCGCCACTGGTCAGTTCCATCGCTTCCACTCGCATCGCTCATTTCAGCTGCTGCCACTCCCACCGATCATGGCTTCCACATCGTCCTTATGGTATTCCTTTTATGAGCAATAAGGTAAGGTTGTATTTTATATTTTATCTCTGAAATTGGTTTTGAATGATAATTGGGAGGCAGACAATGTCTTGTATGGATCTAGTTCCTCTTCTTCCCCAAGTTCGTTTTCTTTACTTGGAAGCTTGTAATTTCAAAACCCAGGTTCGCCGCACCCATGACGCGCTAGGGCGTCTGGCTGCAGCCCTCAGTGTTCAAGCAAATGCCCTGATACTAGCGCTCGCTACTACCATTCAAGGATGCCTCACCCAGAGGCGCACCGTAGGAACCGCACAGAAAATGTTTTTTAATCACCAAGGTAGATTAATGCTTTAATTATTTTCGCCACGGTTTACGGGATTGAATGTGAAAAACGAAATTAGCTTTGAAATTGAGACAAGAAAAACTTTTCGCCTTTGTGTACCAAAGAATTTTCAACTCTTCTTTACAAGTTACAATACTAGCAAGTACCTTCCAACTGGCCACTTATGGTTGCTACTTTTTGATAGTTAGACCAAACTGGATTAGATCCCACTTGTTGAATACAATTAACCTAATTTTGGTGAAACCATCAGAATGAACATACTTAATATCCAATTAAAATTATAGACCATACTTAACACATACTTACTTAAGTTCCCTAAAAATAATTCTAGCTCTGGCAGTTGTTTTCTCAAAAAAAAAAAAGGGGGAGAGAGAGAGAGAGAGAGAACTAGCTCCCGCAGTTGTAAGACTAATATTCATTAGTTCAATAGGTTGAGGTACTATATTCTTAAAATAAGAGATTACACATTAGTTTAGGACTTCTATATCATTATTAGACTCCTGATCATCTTGGAAGTTCCTGATTAAAAGGCAGCTGTTGATGCAACAAATTTCCGGGAATATGTAGCCAAAACACGAACACATGAGCATGTCCACGCACAAGCGAAAGGAAAAGGAAAAAGAAAGAAAAAGATAAAGGCATGAAACCAAAATAAGGCACGTTGGCACAAGTATGAGACTACTTACGGGAACAATCAACTTTTGGCCCCCACGATGTAACTCGAACTTCCAAAAGATCCCCTATGAACAAAAAGTGGATGTAAGGTGTAAAGCACGAAAACATGCTAACGATCTTGCATTAATGACTCTAAGGAATGCTAAAACATGTCTAATAAAAGCAAAGGAAGAAGTAGGCCCCACTCCTCTTTTCTTGGGGGAGGGGAAAGGAGTTACTTTGTCAATATTTACCTGAATTCCTACAGTGTACAGCATCCGAACGGTACTGAATTCAGATATTTTTCTTCCACCGCCCAATTCAAGTTCAAGTGCAGTACTGCAATATAATATAGAATTTCGTGAGAAAAGGCTACCAATTGAATTACGAAATTTGTGCATGAAGATAAACTCAGTAACCTAGATTATCGTGCTTTAGGCTTAACTGAAGATACCCTTCTCCAAAACATATAAATAACAAGCTGAACTACTATGCAAGAAAATGTGGTTCCTGGTTCAATCTACAACAGAAAAGATAAGGAATTCAAGTGGTTCAAATACACTAGTGGAGTTATTTGTTTCCAAGATACTAGGAGGGTTACTCTTCCCAGAAATTTGTAACAAATTTTACCTAATACCTGAACAAATGTCATGGGTAAATAAGGTAAATGATCAAGAAGATAATGTGAAATAGCTTATATAACCAGCTTTTTATAGAAATCTGATTATAAACTGAGGATGTAGCAATATCTAATGCAAGTTATGTATTGACGTACTCATGCTAATAATCAATTGACCACTAGGCCTTGGTCATCACCATTACCATGTGTATTAGCAAATCATGGTCCAACTAAAAACTAGGATCCGAGAAATTTAATCATTCAACAAAATAAGTCAGAAACAGCACATTGCAACATATCAAGAGTACACACGCATTCACTAGCTTATTCAGACCACAGATTGTGTAGTTTATTTTAGCAATAAGTATTAAATGTCCAAGGCTTAGAACCTTGAACTTTAACACGGTAATGGCGATAAGATGAATAATATGCAAAGAAGTGAGGAATTATTAACATCAACGAACCTTCCGATTCTGCCTGCAATACGCCCATGAGATTTTGTGGAAAAGCGGTGGGTGTAATGAGCAGTTGCACCAAATGACCCTGTCCCTATCTACAGTACAATGGATTGCAAATTATATATTGATATAACAATGCTCAAAGTCTCTCAAATTGGTAAGGTTAAGATGCTGCCCAGTAGAATGCAGGTTAATGACTTAATGCTGCTTAATATCCTTCGAACCCAATGCACTTGTCATGTTAAATATATTAAAAGCAGGAAGAAGGTCTCTTCCAACAGAACAAGTTGTAAGTATGTTATATTTGTATTATATGCACAGATAGACACATAGTTCCAGATATGTTTTGAGCAGCCCTACATAAATAGCATTCAAATTTCTTTAGATTCAAATAAGTTTCCAATGGCCCAACATAAATAGCATTCTGATTTCTTCTCACGCGAAAGAAAGAAAGTTGAGGATGGAACATGAGGGGGTCACATAGCCTAATACTATCATTGCCAACTTCTTCTAATCCTGCTAGTATGCTTGTCAGAATGTTGTGGAACATCTATAGCTCTAATACAACCTAATGAAAGTAGGAGAGAGTGGAAGAATCAAAATCTTATTCTTCAAGAAGAAACCAAGCAAAAGCCTTGATAGAACTCCACCAGCTTGTCCAGTTTGGGAAGTTGGAGTTTTTTTTTTCTTTTTATAAAGGAACAACCCACTGTAAGGGAATACCTCAAGGGGCACCAATCTATCAAAGTTTACCTCCCAGATTTTGGCAGCAGAATATTCGAGAACTACTTAAAATACAAGTACCATTATTTTTATTTATTAAACAAATAACATTTACTTCTGTCACTTTTGTATAGATTTTTTTTTTCAAAACGATACTAAACCAAACAATTGATATTAAAAGAAACTTAGCAACCTAAATAACAATTTTAATCTAATTCAACAATTTGGTCAGGTTTTTGGGAAATAACCAAGTAATTATAAGCCTTATAGGGAACCCAAAACCAACTCTATACAAATTATGCTCTGTAGTCTACTAAAGCTGGATATACAATCAACTGGTGCATGTTCTGCTTGTCCAGAAAAAGGTAAATTGTGTGCCAAGTAAATTAACCATTAGGTGATCCTAATTCCATATCAACAGGTAGAAGATACAAATTCATCTGTTTTTTATCAAAACAAAAAAAATAGAGTACTATATTCATGTGGATTTAAAACCACAAATATTCAATATCTCTGCATCCCTCATAGTCAGACCAAAGAAAGTGTCAGCCAGTAATTAATCAATTGTAAAATAAACAATTAAGACATGGGCAAGTCTTAGGTAGGAACGAAAATTCTTAAATTCACTTTTGTAAGAAAATGTCATCAAAAGATAAAAATTCTTTACAGCTAGAGCAGAAAAGTGGAACCTTGATTTCTCCAGAAGCAGACCTTTTCTGCTCCTTCTTCTGCCATCCAACAGCTATAGATGACTCTGGACCTAATGAAAGCTGTATCTGGAAAAAAAATGAAAGGGGAGAAGGAAAAAATAAAATATTATTGATAAGTTAAAAGGAATGAGTGAATATTAGTAATGTGAGATGCACTAAAAGCATGCCTCAACCTCTAAACAGAGTTTTTTCCAGAATTCTATGGTCCAAGAGATCATCAATTCTGACTAAAGTTGCAGGCACGAAACATAAAGAATAGTAGCAATTATGACATAAGATTTTTTTAAGCTTCTCAATGCACCAAACTCAAAAATAGCTTACATTTCCATGAGCGGTGTCAGAGAGCTGGCGAGTCCATGTGTTGGAGAGATTAACAGAACCATCTCTTAAGGACATGGCAAGACCCATTGTTGCCGTAGAGTGAGTAGATATATGACTGATGAGACAAAGAACAAGTTAATCTTTGGCTAAGAAATTTGAGATTTGCAGCATATAGCAAAATTGATCATCCTACCGAGTTGTCTGTACTCCTAGTAATGCTCTCAAACCCATCGACCCCATAAACTCTATCGAAGAAACTGATGACATTTGATGCCTAAAAACAACAGATGCAGCACCACCACCAGCATTCCCATTAACCGCCAGATTTCCACCAATGGCAACAGCATTGTGTTTGGACATCTGGGACTGGACTTCACTAGCCATAGCCATCCTGGCAATCATGCCCAGAAACATGTACGGTAAGATGAGGTCATGAAAGAGGCATTGCTGAATAATCATATAGAAGACAAAAACTTGCACTTGCTGAATGATCAACATCTGTATCGAGATCAGGAGCAGAATACGGAGCCTCAGTTAACTACTTTTTCGGGGGCCCTAACTTACTCTTATATGCTGCTCTAAGGGTGTGGAGCAGTAAAACAATGAAATGCCTTATTTTACCTTATTGATATATCATGCACGCCCTAAAATTAGGCAAATGGAAGATGCAAATAACTCAAGCATTTGTAATTATGATTTCCAGTAATGTACTGAAATGGCCCGACCAAGAAACGAAGTTCGCCGCAAAATCCAACCATATGGAAAATGATGATATTCTGAAGACTTATTGATTGTAATTTGTATATTCTAAAGTCTTTTTTTTATAATCGTGGTGTCCAGGCCAGCTTGCGCCAGCATCGGGTACCAGGTAACTCTATCCACCAAGGCTTGGATAGATCAATGTTGTCAAAGGCTTATCTGAGGCGCGCTTAAGCCCCGAAGCTCAAAAAAGCTCAGGGTATGCGTTTCGCCTCACTTAGGTTGCGCTTTAGTGTAGGCAAGGCACTAAGGCCCACACCTCATAGCCAATAAGTTCTATATTGAATAGAGTATTACAAAACAATAAATATAATTGGTTAAAAGATATTATTAATATTTAAGGGAATCATTATTAATGAACGTGTTACTTTTTTTCTTGCATTACATATTCGTTGCACTTTTTTTAACTAAAGCTCACACTTTAATTGCGCTTTGCTTAAAGCCTTGATAGACCAGGAGCACTTTTTAACACTTTTCGCTTTTGACAACACTGGGATAGATGGGAAGAATTCACCTAGTGCTTTTGTCTCCGCTGGGATTTGAACCCGAGACCTCATGGTTCTCAATCCACTTCATTGACCACTAGGCCACACCCTTGGTTGCTATTCTGAAATCTTTTTTGGTAGTTGAAATATAATGCAATAACATAGAAAGACTTGCTTATTACATTTTTTATGTAAGTACTTGCAATCACATGTTGAAGCTACTAAAATCATATTGCTAACTTTGCCTAAACAAGTTTGCGCATTAGTCTTGCAATATCTTACTATACAATAACCTTCGATGCTTCTAACCAAAAATGACAGTGGTGTTAGCACCTCAATTCATGTTCGTCCAGAGCAGCTAGACTGTGCAGTCTGTAAGTCTACAGGCTGCTCGGGTCATTACTTCTGTTGACGATGGTGTAATGTATAAAGTTACTAAAGAACACATATAATGGGAAGCAGGTCACAACAACCGAGACCTCTTGAGGAGGTAGCCAGAAGGGGTCAAGGAAAACAATAAGCACCAAACTGTTACAAAAGCATGCAGAGCGACTCTGAGTCGCTCGTGTATGTTTTTTGATGGAAAAAAAAGCATACACGAGAGCGACTTAATAAGTGTGGATTTTAACCACTTATTAGTACCTTCTTGCTTTAGTTTTTAGTCCAAAAGTAGTGATTTTTATTTCTGAATCTAATGAAAATGTGTGAATTGCAGGTGTGCTAGAAAATGTGAGCTCAACGAAGAAATCTAACTCAAAGAGGAGATGTTCCATCTCAAACAGTCAAGAAGAGAAGTGCAAAGAATAGTGAGGTCCGCAAAATTCCATTTGCGGCCGCAAAAGCAAATACGGCCCGCAGAAAATGATATGCGGCCGCAGAAGAATCTCTGAAGCTTCAGAGGATTTTGGCAGCAGCGCGGTCCGCACACCAAAAAGTGCGGTCGCACTTGAAGTTCGCACTGTCAAGACTGAGAGATCAGAGAAGATGCAATAGAACAAGTCTGAAGCCTCCTCAAAGTGCGATCCGCAGCAAAATTGTGCGACCGCAGAAGCTTGTGTGCGGCCGCAGCATTTCTTCAACTGAAAGCACCTGCAAGAGCAAAATCCCAAAGTGCGGACCGCAGACGTAATTGTGTGGCCGCAGAACCCTTCGAATGGAATTTTTGTTAGAGAATTTCATAGAACTATAAATAGACGAGGAACACTTTTTTAGGGCAACTTTTGTACTATAGCAGCAGCTAGCGGTTATATTTAGCCATTTTGGGCAATTTGGAGCAACAATTAGAGAAAACCCATTAATTTTCCACTTAAATTCTAGTTTAATATCTTCAATTACTTCTTCTTTTCATTTTTATGTATCAATTATTATGAGTAGCTAGATTTTATCTAAGGTTGTGATCCAACCCTAGTGTATAAAACTTATGGGTATTTCATATTAGTGTTTGCTATTGATTGGGTGGATATTATTTAGCCTTGTTTATGCTTTATACTTAAAATAAATGGTTGCAAACATTGATGCATGCCTATTTGACTTCATTCTTACTTGAGAAAGAGGGATTTAATCTAGCAAGACTTGGCTAACAAAAAATTGAACTAATTGAAGTTTTGATTAAAGGATTTGAATTAGAGATCGGGATAATCAAACTTGGACTCATATTCAATTGTTTATATTGCTACCCATTTGGTCTTGAGAAAGCCAATTTGGGCATAATCACTATTTAACCGAGAAGTATTGAGTGGGTACTTAAGCATTGAGAGTCATAACAAACCTCGATCTACCAAGCAAGCATAGATTTACTCTACCCATTAGGTTTACACCTAGGTGAAGGTTACAACCCTACGCTTTTCCCTTATTTGATAAAAACATTTCAATCATTATTTGATCACTAGTTAGTTAAATCTCTTAGCAGTTAATTTAGATAACAGCTACCCACTTTTGTTTGGAAGATAAATTTGATTATTTCGAATTTCTTTTCTTGAGTGTTTACCTTAACACCACTTCAAACTTCATGTGGATTCGACCCCGACTCGCATTGAGTTTTATTATTGTAACAACCGTTTCATACTCCTTAATTGGGTGTGAATTGGACGTGATCACGACTCTTGTGTATGCTCAATGGTCTTTACCTTTTTTGAACCAACCTTAGCTAGTTATAGGGGCTTATTACAAAGATTCCTCAAGATCCCTGTTTATGATATATTCCGCTTCATATTACAATTCTCATAACTGGTTATGCTTCACTACAATGTCATAGAAGCACACTGAAGCTAACAAAATTTAAAGCATAGCTCATTAGCTTCAAATCCGCAAGCATTTCTGGTGGCAGCTTAGAAACATTCTTATGCAAGTTGTCCCCCACGCCAAGGATAACTCAAATACTTAAAAGGAATTTACTTATCAACAAGTTACTTAACGGAACATGCTTGCATATTTATCTAGGATTACGGACAAAGGAATTCTAAACGCGCGCAATGTGATAGATGTAATATTTGGCTAATGCCATGCCATCGGATTATGAAGTACCTAGTCACATATATCTGCATCGAATCTACAAAAGCAATTACGACATAGAAGTACAGATGGTTACCCTTTCATAATGCCATCACCCTCTAAAAACTGTGGCAATGACAGATTTGCCAAAATTGACCCAGAAGGTCGGAGATGTGCCGCAACCTTTTGAAGTTCCTTCTGACGACGTAGTTTTTCAAGTTCTTCCTTGATCTCTTCAGCTTTGTTCAGCTTAGTACCAAGTTCCAAACCAGAATTAACCCCTTCCATACCATATATGTCATATATTTGTCTTTTATTCTCATCCGACAAAATTTCATAAGCTTCACATATTCGTTGAAAATTCTCTGTTGCAATTTCCTTCATCTGAAACAGGACAAATATGCCACGATTCATTCACAACTCGACCTTCATAAGAAGAAAATCAAGAAAACCAAACAAGTTTCATCTACACTTGGGAAATTATCTAATTTCTTGTAATAATGTTCACGAAATTTCAAATATAGATTTTCTTGACCTAACTGCGAGCTATCGCATAGAGAAAAGTTGAATAGGGAAGAGAGAGGGAAAAAGAATAAATATGCCAATTGCAATGCAAATTACCCGGACGAAATAGAGCAAAAGCAAACACAGCTATACTTTTCCACCAATATCAAACTATCAAAGGCAAAAACAGAACTAATCGCAGTTCTGGAACATATCAATCAAACAACTACTCCTCAATCGCAAGCTAGTTCGAGTTGACTACATGAACCCAATGTACACATTCCATCTAATCAGAGACCCATTTCATTCTAATACTAGCAATTCTCTAAAACTAGTCCAGTAACCATTTCCTTCCTATATAGTCCAGGAAATATAGGCAAATTACAAGTACTCTAAAACTATTCAGACTTATTTAATTCCAATAATAAACAATTCAATCCTCTAAGAAGTTACTATCTTTTAACTCTAAATACACAAATTAAGGGTTCACAGAAACTAGTATAGTGGTACCGAAATATATAGTGAAAATAAATACTACCTCAGCAGCTTGATATTTATCAGGGTGATATATTTGAGCCCATTGACGATAAGCTTTTCTGATTTCTTCATCCGAAGCTTCTGGAGATATGTGTAGCAATGCATATAGCTCCCTGTTTTGCGGCCCGCTTTCCTCTTCTCTCATATTAACTTTAGGGTTTATAAGGAAATTCGATTTTGTGTTTGTGTGTGTGTGTGTGTGTGTGTGTGTGTAAGGTGACAAAATGGATGCTACTGTTGAGGATTAGCTAAAACCCTTGTTTAGTTTCGTGGGGGTGGGGTTACAGAGTCGCCATTTCAGAAAATCTTGCTTGCTGCTCAAGAACATTGACGACTTACCACTGACTTCCTTTAGATTCCTTACAATTTTTCTTTCTGTTATTTTTTATTTTATTTTTTTATAAAAATATTTAATTGGTTGAATTTTAAACTTTTTAATATTATTTTAATAACATTTTTTGGTCCCTCGCTTATTGGTAAATTTTTATTTTAGTCCTTGTGATATCTGTCTGAGCATATTTAACTTTTAATTGAAATATGCAATTTTTTATCCTTTGCTTGTGAATATTCATAAATTCACCATATTTATTAATTGTTCTACCGCTTAATTATTCATGTGTTATATTAAGCTTATATTGTTAGTAGTTTAACAGTAATATAGTACTAAAAATATTCCAAATATATATATGCTACAAAACACATTGTAATTAATGAAAGGTTAGATATGTTGAGTCATACATCACAAGGATCAAAATCAAAATTTACCAATAATTGAGGGACCAAAAGTGCTATTATTAGATGTTGTTTTGAATAATATGAGTTTTTGAATTTTGTACAATTTTAAAAAAATAATAATAATAATGTACATGTCTTTGCAATACTAACCTCAACCAAACGGTATTTGCAAAAACTAAAACAAACACTTATTAGGAATATCGAATAAAATCCTTTTACGATAAGTATCACACATGGAGATTGATTTGGTTTGTTACAAACATTTCTTTCGGCCCATGCTATTATGAAATGTAATCATAAAACTAATTACAAGTTGGATTTTTTTCTTCTTATATAATATTTGAAACTTATTTATCAAAATTTGTCTAATTTTATATATTACTCGTCCTAAACAAAGATTACTTACGAATTATATACGATCTATTATTAGTGCCTTAAATTAGGGGATTCAATTATACCATTTTCCTTTTTTTTTTTCTCCTCTCCTCTTTTCTTATTTTTCTCCCGTCTTAAATTGCTTGTAAAATTCAAAGAAGTTTAAAAAGATCTTGTCTGCTCTGTCCATTGCCAACTTTCTATGCTAATCCTAAAATCGATTTACATTGGAAGGATATTGAATCAAATATAGTGGTCTCACTGGACATATATAGTGGTCTCAATATTTGTCTAATTTTGTATATTACTCGTCCTAAACAAGGATTGCTTACGAATTATATACGATCTATTATTAGTGCCTTAAATTAGGGGATTCAATTATACCATTTTCCTATTTTTTTTCTCCTCTCCTCTTTCCTTATTTTTCTTCCGTCTTAAATTGCTTGTAAAGTTCAAATAAGTTTAAAAAGATCTTGCCTGCTCCGTCCATTGCCAACTTTCTGTGCTAATCCTAAAATCGATTTACATTGGAAGGATATTGAATCAAATATAGTGGTCTCACTATATATATATATATATATATATATATATATATATATATATATATGAGAGAGAGAGAGAGAGAGAGAGAGAGAGAGAGAGAGAGAGAGAGTTGGTCCCATATGGTAGAAAAAAACTATTACAGACTTGTGTTTACACATCTCAAACTACTTCATTAACCATGATCAACATACCGTTTAATGTAGTAAATCAATGTGGTTTGACATGCACCGACTGACATAGATGTTTTCCTCGACTATGTATTCATATACACTTTTATGTTATACATATGCTTGCATCCTTGAGCTAGAAAATTAGCTATTTAACTGTATACATGTCTTATAATGTTACCAAGTCATTGCAGGATCTGCAGCATTAATATGCTATAGATAGGACATATATGTATTAGTATTTCTAACAAGAATCTATGCTATCCAGTTAATTTCTCACACAAAATTCAAATCTCACATAAAACTCAATTTATCCGAAATGCGACGATGGCGCTTTTAATGTGAAATTCAAAATTTCTCCACCAAATCATTCGGTTCTCATCAATATTCAAGGTTTTCAGTTCAAACAAATATAAATTAGTGCACATCAGTCGATTTGGAATTCATTCTCTATCTTTCTTTCCTTAATAAATCAATTGAGAAAAGACACAATGTATAGTACATCAACATACAGATTAAAAATAAATTTGATACAAAGTTAATGCAAATTTGAACATCTACAACAATATACATAGTAAAAATAAAATTTCATACAATAAATTATATAGTATACAATGTTCGTACATTATTTCTATACAGTTAAATACAACTACAACATCATACAACTTAAAAACAAATTTTATACAATATGTCTTTTGTAAATTTTTTGTATATGATTTGTATATATTTTGTAAGTGGTGCGTTCTTCTTCCTCTCTTAAAATAATTTTGATACATATCAACAACGTTATGTAAAAAAAATAGTATTTTTAACTTAAATACAAATTTCATACAATGATTCATACATTATACGACTATTTTTCAACGTTCATACAATATTCAAATAAAAATATATATATATAACTACAACAGAATACAATTACATACAATTATAATATAATTTTACTACAACTTCGTAAGTATATTGTACGTCATGTGTTCTTTTCTTCTTCTTCTTCTTCTTCTTCGAGTTTCAATCTGCAATTCAACCAAAATTAAGTCAAATCTTCACCAAACACCCTCAAAATTGAGATATAAACTCCAAATAATATTTTTAATTATTTGCAACAACACCCAATCCAAATAAATAATGATTTTTAAAAACTCAAATTCGATTTCAAAGCTTCAAAGCTTTTTAATGGGTGTCAATGGTGGAGAGTCAAACACCTTCAAAATTTATTGATTGACAATTTCAATTTGAACACCAATTGTGCAACATGAAAGGAAATTGCTGAGTTAAAACTATATAGTAAAACGGTTGAAATACATTGATAAATTCCATTAAAAATATATACAACATGAAAGGATAGAAAGTAGAGAACATCAGAGAAAGAAAAAATGGGGAAAGAACAGAGAATGAGAGATAAAGAGACAGATAGAGACAGAGAGATAGAGAGCATGAGAGAGAGAACAAGGATGGAAAATAACTGATTCCATATTCAATTTCTAATTTAAATGAATACTCATTTAAAACTAATTGGTATATAATTGATAAATTATATATGGTCATGTAATTAAGTTAAAACTTGATTAGGGAGGGTAATAAAGTTTCATATGTAGTATAGGAAGGTAAAAATCCTTACAAATTTATGTTACTTAAAGCCAACAAAACTTGTTTCTTATGGAGTTAAATGAATGATGCAAGTATATAATTTGCTACCTAACAGGTAAGAGGTCTAAGGTATCATCGATTTCACTTATAAATTATCCCTTGATTGAATTGTTCCTTTACTTTGGAATGGTATTTCACATGGACCTTCCCATTACTTCTTTGGGATGTTTACCAATTACTTTTTCTTAAGTACCGTAGGGAATATAATAGCTAATGTTAATGAGGGAGTGCACCGACCCGCATATTTTTCGCCCAAATTTGCCGCCTAAAGGGCTACAAAATGAGCCAAACTTGGCTGCCAAAGACCAGAAGGTCTTTGCACATGGGGGCAACAATCCGACAGGCTGTCCGGGCCCTCCTAGGGGCCACATTCTGCCAGCAAAGTCACATGCAGCACAACTGGGCAGGACCACAGTCTGCCAGGACAATCATGGAAGCAACATGCTGCCAGCAAAGGCATGTGTTGCATAACTAGGTAGGTCCACATCTTGTCTGGATGAACATAGGAGCAACTGCCTGCCAGCAAGAACTGGGGCACAGCAGCTGGACAAGTCAATTGGCACATGGGCTGCCAACACTTTCCTGGAAATCACTTGATGCCAGCACAAAGCAGTGCACCACAGCTGGACGGGTCCACAGCCAGCCTAGCTGCCTGTGGACATTTTCTGTATTTATAGTCATACTTAGGTCTTGTTAGAAGGCAGATCTCATTACTTGTATTTCCTTCTTCTGTATATGAATTAAACCCCGAAAATTGGCCTTGGCCTCCCATCTTTGTGTGTCTTTCATTTCGTTATCCTTCCAACCTTTGAGTTTGTGTGATTGGCTTGGTCCAAAGCACGATATTGTGCTTGCTGTTGTTTAGGGATGAAGGAAGAGTAGTAAGTCAGGCTATCTTGCTGCCCTCACGGAAGTCCTAGAAAACGATTCTGTGACAACTAGTATCAGAGCAAAGGTAATCGACCATGGCAACTGATAGAGATAACGTCAATTTAGACAACATCCGTGGCAGAGATGAGACACCAACAAAACGACAGAAACCAAAGAATAGAGGAACGAGCAAAACGCAAGATCCCTCCATAGCCTTAACAATTGAGGCGCCAGTTCTTGAGCTGCCCCCGCAACAGGTTAGTCGTGGCGAAGATTGTGAGGCTTCTGCCTCAAATCACTTAAGCGTGAGAATGGGTCTTACTGAAGCTATCTTAGATGCTCTAAACCAACACATGGGAGAAGTTGAACACAACTTCCGCTCGCTTGAGTCTACTACTCTAGATGGACTTGTTGAAGTCAAAAAGACGATAGATCAAGCAATTTCTGAGCACTAGGAAGGACTGACCAACCTTGAGCTTAAGCTGAACGAGGCTGTATCGGCATTGCATGGGGAAATTGAAGCCCTAAAGCAACAACTGAAGGCAGTAGAGTTAGCCGGTGGCACTGGTAATGTGACAGTGCGGGAAACCAAGATCGAGGGCCCAAAACCGAATGAGTTTAACGGCGAACGAGACGCTCAAGAAGTAGAGAACTTCATCTGGAAGATGGAAGACAACTTTGAGCACCTTTGTATCGTTAATGAGGCTACCAAGATTTGGGCAGCGACGATGTATCTTGCCGACACTGCTATACTCTGGTGGAGAAGGAAGAAAGCCGACATAGAGAAAGGAACTTGCTCCATCAAGAGCTGGGATCAGTTCAAGTTCGAACTCAAGTGCCAGTTCTACCCCCAAAACGTTGTCAATGAGGAATGTAGGAAGTTGAGAGAGCTCAGGCAAACAACTTCCATAAGCGAGTACGTGAAGAATTTCACTAAACTCATTCTGCAGATTCCAAACTTAGCAAGCGGTGATTTGTTATTCACTTTCATCGATGGCCTTCAAGACTGGGCAAGACAGGAATTGCAACCACGTCAAGTCCAAGACATCGATGAAGCTATTATGGTGGCTGAGTCCTTAAATGATTATAGGACAGAAGCCACAAAGGCAAGGGACACCAACTTCCAACTGGATGGAGATCAAGGATATTGGGACAAGGGCAAGCAAGTTGCTGCCCCTGACCGCGATTCCAGAGAACAAGACAACCAAAGGAGGAAGGAAGAAAGTTGGTCCCCGCAATGGTTGTTACATCTGCAAGGACACTAGTCATGGCTGCAAGGATTGTCCTTCTTTGAAGAAACTCGGCGCCATAATTACGGCAGAGCAGAGGCTAACAGAGAAAAGAATCCAAGATGATGAACAAGCCAAAGCAGAAGTCCAACAACCGTTGTGCGTAGATCATCTTGGCAACATGGTACTGGGCGCAGTAGTAGCCGAAAAGCCTGCTTTGAAGCAAGCTGCCCAAGGGAAGCATGACATTGTCAAACTGGTTTACGTGTTAGGTGGCGATGTGATTGGCAAGGAGCGCCAATCATGAGAGCCAGGATCATTATTCGTGGATGCACAATTAAACGGATAGTCCATCCGTATCATGGTAGACACCGGCGCGACATGAATTTTTGTGTCCGAAGCAAAGGCTAAGTCACTTGGCCTTATGTTCGGTCCTAGCAGTTCTGTACTGAAGACGGTAAAAGCCAAACTCACCAACGTGAAAGGGATCGCCCGCAATGTGCAGCTCAACTTAGGAGCATGGCAGGGAAACATGAGTTTCTTTGTCGCTTCCCTGGACGTATTTGATCTGGTACTGGGCTGGACTATTGGGATGCAGTGAAGGCATTCATATGCCCATTTCTCAACCAGATCTACATTTATAACCCAAGGGGTCCGTGTGTGGTACCGACAGTTCGGGTACCGCACGTTGTTAGTCTGTTGTCCGCGATTCAAATCGTGAAAGGCTTCAAGGAAGAGGGAGCACCGGTTTTAGCAGTCGGGACAGAGACTAAGGAGGTCAAGATGGACGAAGCCTTGACTCCTTGTGAACAACGAGTCCTTAAGGGTAAGGACTTCATTCCGTGGGCGAAGCCACCTGCCATGGGTCCGTACATGGCACCTCAATGAATAAATAGTTTTTAAAAAATCAAATAACTATTGAATAATGTATTTGAATTATAAAATAAAAATAAAATATATATTAAGTGTTTGTAAACTTTGAGAATTTTTTTTACTCATTTAGAATATATTTTATAATTATAGAGTAAATTTTACTCATTTAAAATATATCGTAATTTATATTGTGTATGGTTTTTTAAGGTAGAAATAATTAGTAATTGTAGTCGTCAAATATTATACAAATAAATCAATAAATAAAACTTTAATTGATTTTAAATCTCTAATATTAGAAATATTAACATTAAAAATATTATATTAAAAAACAGACTACACTTTAATGGCATAAGTATATTTTTCAAGAAAATAATTATTTATAAGATAATGTATATCCATATAAAGCTTTGTTCAACTTTAACATTTTATCTTTATGGTTTTTGATCACGAAACCCAATTGTTGTTCAACATAGACTTCTTCTTCAAGATAACCATTCAATAAGGCTGACTTGACGTCTAGTTGATGGATCTTCCACTTCATTTGCGTCGCGAAAGAGATCAACAAATGAATCGTCTCCATGCGGGCAATAGGTGCATAGACTTCTTCATAGTCAATGCCTTGCCTTTGCTTGTGGCCTTTAGCCACAAGTCGTACCTTGTATCTCTCCACATCTCCATTAGCATTCTTCTTTGTCTTGTATATCCATTTTACTCCAATTGCGCGATGACCCTTGGGAAGAGTTGTTAACTCCCAAGTGTTGTTCTTCTCTATTGACTCGATTTCCTCCTCCGTGGCTTGTCTCCATATTTTGTCTGTAACAGATTCATCAAAGTTCATTGGTTCACTATCAGTAAAGAAATAATATAAAAAATCAAAATTAGTAACTTATTCCGTGCCATCATAGAGCTCTTGAATGCTCCTTATCCTTTGTGGTTGCTCATTTGAACTTTGTTGAGTAGAAGAAGATGCAACATTGGTTGGAGAAGGAGGTGGAGTTATATCCTACACAAGTTTTACGGTCTCTAGTTCTTCTTCATCACCAAAGTATGGAAGAAAATTATATGAAGTTTCTTCGTGAGCTTCCCAATTCCATGCCAATTCTTCATTAAATTCAACATCACGACTTATCACCATATTGCCGCTACTTGGGTTGTATAGCTTGTAGCCTTTTGATCTCGTATCATAGCCAACAAATACATGCTTGACACATCGATCGTCATGCTTTGCTCTCCCTTGATGTGTCACATGAGCATAGGTTATGCTCCCAAAGATTCTCAAGTGCTTGACACTTGGCTTTCTTCTACTACATGCTTCTTGAGGGGTTTGATCTCTAACATTCCTTGTTGGAGACCTGTAGTTCAAATAAACTACACAATAAACAGCTTCGGTCCAAAATTCATTAGACATACTTTTAGCTTTCAACATACAGCTAGCCATATTAAGAACCGTTCGATTCTTTCTCTCTGCAACTTCATTTTGTTGGGGTGAATAAGGTGCCGTTAGAGGGCGATGAATTCCATGAGACTGACAGAAGTCATTAAATTCTTTTGAAGTGAATTCGTCTCCTCTATCGGACCTTACAGCTTTTATTTCATAGCCATTTTCTTTCTCCACAAGTACTTTGAAAATTTTAAAAGCACCAAAAGCTTCACATTTTTGGTTCAAGAAATAAATCCAAGTCTTTCTACTAAAGTCATCAATGAAAAGCAGAAAGTATTTACTTTTACTAAAAGAAGGTGGATTGATTAGTCCACACACATCAGTATGAACAAGCTGAAGTGGTTTGGTTGATCTTGACATGGTCTCCTTTGAAAAACTTCTCCTTGTATGTTTTCCAAAAAGACAAGCTTTCACACAATTGATTGTGATGGTTGATTGATGGTATCCCATGCACCATGTTCTTTTCTCTCATTGATTTGAGTGCTTCAAAATTCAAGTGCCCAAATCGTATGTGCTAACACCATGATTCATCTTGCACATTAGCTTTCAAACACTTTGCATCAATTGTTTTAAGATTCAGAGAAAATAATCTATTTTTCTTTGTTATATGCACTTTAGTAATTAGAATTCCACCTGAATCTCTAAGCCAACGATGCATATTTTTCATGTGGATGTTATATTCTTTTTCAAGACATTGGCCCAAACTCAAAATATTACTTTTAATTTTGGGACATAATAAGCATCTTGAATTAACTTGTGGTCACCATTTTTACAGGAGATTAGAATCGTACCTATCCCTTCGATTTGAATCTTTGAGGTATCCCCAAATGACACATTACCTCTCATCGTTTTATTGATCTCCACAAACTTTTCTTTGCATCTACACATATAATTACTTGCTCCATTATCCAAATACCACGAGCTACAATCATCCATGTCTTCTTCCTTGAGTGTCAGCAACAATGTTGACTCATCTTCTTCTTTCTTGTCGTCAACAAGGTTAGCTTTTTCTTCAACATTGCCACGACATTCCCAAGAGTAATGACCAAATTTATGACAATTGTAACACTCAATTTTTAATTTGTCATACCTTTGTTCATTATTTTCTTGGTAGTAGACACGTTCTCTTCCTCCTCTTTGTCCATGGTCACGACCTATGAATGTTTGATGGATTTTAACTTCATAGTTGAAGTTGTTACCGTTACTTCTTCCTCTTCCATGACCGTCACAGCTTGTCCCCGTCCATGCCCTCGATAACTCTTTTCACCTCCATGGTCCTTAAAGGATGCCTGAGTTTTACGAAGTTGTTCCAGTGGCACTTCTTGTCTCATTTTGGTCTTTTCTTTGTGGGCCTGTAAAGAACCCTCCAATTGCTCTACCATCATAGAGTCTAAATTTTTAGACTACTCAATAACAACTTTACATACATGTTGACACTGTGACTCAACATTTATATACGTTTGGAAATATTGATAAGAATAATACAACGAAAAATTGAAACCTTGAGTCACAATGTCCACATTTATATATATTCCTAAATATTAGTACTTCTTACTTAGTTTAATAAGGAAAAATTTAATAACAAAATTTGTATTTAATTTCAAAGTTTTAAATATTAGGAAAGTAATATAAATTACAATTATATCCAATGTGAAATATATTTTAATAGGTAAAAAGGGTGAATGACATTTCGCTAAGGCCTTCGTACTTTTAATATAGTATAGATAGTTGGTCAGATTCACTAGTTGTGGCAAAATGGATAAAAGAATACAATTATCTACCTATATTATACATTAAAAAATAGGTTGGATAATGAACTTTTTAAAAATAGGTTGAATATGGACAAGAACCATATTCAGAGGTGACACAATATTTTGAAATTTATGGGTTCTGAATTTGCCACATAACCCATAGTTTGTTTTAGTTATTGGGTTCGTAATTAAATATTTATACATATTTAATAAATTTTCTAGTATTAATACAACGTTTAAGCAAAAGTGTCTGGGTTCGTCCGAACCCTCACACTATAGGCTAGCTTCGCCTCTGACCATATTATCTATTTAGAAAATGGATAACTAATGAGTTTAACTTTTACATTTATAAAGCCTCAATTTGGGGGTTACTCAAGTTTGGAAGACTATGAATTCTCTCAAAAGTGATCATATTCAATAAGCCATGGATAATATGGATATCTATATTATCCACCGAGTAACCTATTTTTATCCGTATGAAATATGGGTCGGATCGAATAATTTATCTATTTTTGTATTACCCATTTTCGACTTGCCCCATATCCGACCCGACTGTTTGCCACCACTAGGATTCACTGTTTAATTTTTCATAGCCGTTATACATATATTATCCGCTGATTATATACGGCTATACACATATTATACATATATTATATATTAACTAATTATATTTAAGTTAAGCGATTGGGTATGCAGCTATTTAGGTTAATTATTCTTGATTATTTAAATTATCTTCAATAGGAATACAAATAGATAATACATGCGTTGTCTAATGTGATTCTCATAGATCTTGGCCTCCTTGAAAAACCATCTTACCTGGCCGATGACGGAGGATTTACAGTCGTATCCTATATTTGTGTCACATTTTAACATGTACCATATTTTTAAAAATTATTGATTTGGTAGCCAGCTGACAAAAAATCTGTAATAATATGATAATTTTACTCGTGACAAAAGATATAAAACCTGCATCACGCATTAATCGCGTGATCTACAACCTCATTCGTGAAAAAATTCACATTGAAGCTAAAACTTCATGCTAATACATACTAAAGTTATTTATCATGCATTTTACAGTTTTGTCATGAGTTTTATCCAAAACTTTAGTCTAAACATGCTGAAATTTTTTAGTTCATTTGCTATAACTTCAGACTAAACATGCTTAAGTTTTTGTCCTGCAGTATGTAATTTTCTAATGAGTTTTTGCTAATGCATGCTAAAATTATTTAGTTCATTTGCTAAAATTTCATACCAAAAACATGCTAAAGTTTTGTCATGCAGTCTACGGTTTTGTCATGAGTTTTATCCGAAACTTCAGTCTAAATAAGCTGAAATTTTTTAGTTCATTTGCTAAAACTTCAGACTAAATATGCTTAAATTTTTGTCTTGCAGTATGTAAATTTTTAATGAGTTTTTGCTAATGTATGCTGAAGTTATTTAGTTCATTTGCTAAAATTTAATACCAAAATATGCTGAAGTTTTGTCCTGCAGTCTACAGTTTTGTCAATAGTCTTTTATTAAAGAAGGGCAAAATTATCTTTTAAAAATATTTTTAACAAAAAGAAGGGTACGGATGCAAAGGGAAAAATAAAACGAGTCCAATTTAAAAAGGGGCGACCAAATAGGGCGCGTCATGCAATATTTACCCGATGATGAAGCATACAAGGCCCATTATCCTGTGAATCAGGCCCCATACTCTCGGGCCAGCGTACGCTCGGCCCAACATTAGCAGCCTGCTATTTTTAAATAATTGAAATGACAAGCACCGAATAAAAAAGGAAAGAAGAAAAGAAAAACAAAATGGCACTTTGGATCACCTGAAAGACAAAATTATCATCTACTCGTATTATTTTATGAACGAGTATAATTTTTATGTACTGGCGATATAAATAAGATAAAAGAAATGTTTAGTTAACGTGCCTACAATCCTATAAGCGATGTACTCGCGTTTAATTTGAATAATACATGATGAAAAAGATATTGTTTTGAGAAAACCTTAAGCTAAGAGAATTATCAACGAGGAATCTTATAAATGGGCATATATGAAGTTGATAACAGAATCTTTAGATGCCGCTTTTCCAAATTGTTAGACTATTTTTTAATGCTTTGCCATTTATTTATCCAATTGGAGGAGAAAGGCACAATGTTGGTTAATCATATCCAAAAAGACACATGAACTTATGGATGTCAAGAGATGCTAATAAGATAAGGATTAAGTCGATTGCCTTGTTGTACTATACATATATTTTAAAGGGATGTGTTCTAAAGAAAGGCACAATATTGTACTGCATTCACTAACTATGTCTGACATTAATTTGTAAACATGAATTTAAACGTCACATGTCCAAATGGGAATAATGAATGAATATGATTTGCTTTTGAGTTTAGGCAACAAAAACAAAGCCGTATGTGTCATTTTCAAAAGGTTCTTTGAAATTGTTGTATTCACTTTAATAGAGAATGATTAAGATTGATTGAAAATTTCTACAATCTCCAGCAGCTTAACTACCTAAGTGCGAGACTGTCCTAGTAAATTTTACCCCTTTAGAAGCTGGAAGAAGTATTAAAGGCACATTAATTATCATGTCAACCGAAACGAGTTTTGACTCAATCTACTTGACCATTTGACAAGTTGGATAGTTGATGTTAAATCACTAGACTTGAATCTATCCAAATATTCCCCTCCCTTCCCTTTGCTAGTCCAAATACATTAAAAATTAAAAAAAAATTACTTGTTAATTTTAACAATTGAGATAGCTTTAATATTTTATTCTAATATTAAGTTTTGTTAGGATCGAGAATCCGGGTAATGCAAAATTTAGCCAAACAACGGTATAATGACAATAACAAAGACAATGGAAGTTGATAACAACGACAATTAAAGCATATAAAGAAGACACAAATTTAACGTGGTTCGGTCAAAGTGACCTACATCCACAAGCGGAGAGGAGCAATTTCACTATACCAATAAGAGTACAAAATTAGAGTAAACACTCTAATTAATCCCAAATACCCTAAGAGAATAACCTCACAAGATAACTCCAATGAAAGGGTTCACACAAGTGCTTCCCAACACTAACTCTCATACAAAACACTCTTAATAAAGGAGGAAAGGGAGAAACAAGAAATGAAGACTCAAGTCTTGTTGGTGTGTTTAAAATGAACTAATGGCCTTTCCTTTTACATGCAAAAAAGTCTTGGCCTCTTAGGTGCAAAAGAAGAGTTATAACTTGTGCAAATAATATCTACCACACAATGCAAGATTTTTGGGTCCCAAAGAATATTGCCAACAAAGTCTACACTTTACAAAGATACTTATGCTTATGTGAGATGGACTCCATTAGCCAAAATATTGGCCATAATTACAAATCTCCACCTTGGCCTAATTTTGGCTGATATAGTAAATTTGCTCCACCTTCTTCGCAAAAGTCCGAATGGACATATGTCAAAATTTAAGGCCATCAAAATCATACAAGTTGTCTGATACCGAAACTGCAGTAGGGCCTATAACAGTGGATCCCAATAAAAAATACAACAAACCAGATCTGTGTGCTTTCATGATCACAAGAGCACCTTAAAAAAAATTCAGAACTCCGCTTTCACTAGTGAATTTGCACCCAAGGGATTCTAAAGTTCCCAAAGAGATGAGATTTTTCTTCAACTTAGGAACATATCTAACATCGGTGAGAGTTCTCACCACACCATCGTGCATTCTGATCCGAATTGTACCTTTGCCAATAACGTTACAAGTAACATCGTTACCCAGTTGGACAACTCCACCTGCAACTGAATCATATGTAGAAAATATGTCCCTGCTAGGACACATATGACATGAACAACCGAAATCTAAAATACACTCATTGTCTAATTTGAAACTAGTTTCAGTTGCTAAAAATATAGTTCCATCAATCTCATCAGTTGCTACACTAGCTTCAGCAGTGTCAGTATTTTTGTGCGCATTTTTTCTTTCTTTATGCTTTTCTTTATTTTTCAGCTTATAGCATTCGGAGATAATGTGACCTTTCTTATGACAATAGCGACACTCTAAATTATTGTATCTGGATATGGAGTCGGATTTGCCCCTAACAAACAAGCCAACTTCCGCTTGAGTTCCACTAGCTTCCCCGGTAATATCACTATCTATCTGTTCTTTTGATTTTAAGATAAATTTAATATCCTTATAAGAGATATTATCCTTTGCATAAAGCATAGTATCTCTTATATGCTTAAAAGATGAGGGTAGAGAACAAAGCAATAACACGACTTGATCCTCATCTTTAATTTCAACATCTATATTACTCAAATCCATAAGAATGGAATCAAAGGTATCAAGATGAGAGAGAATAGAGGTACCTTCATCCATACGAATTGTATAAAGCTTGTGCTTCAGGTAAAGTCTATTTTTCACCGTTCTCTTCATATATAAGGTTTTCAATTTTTTCCACATGCCTTTGGCTGTGGTTTATATAGAAACTTCATGTAAAACCTCATTTGAGAGATTTAAGATGATACCTGATTTTGCCTTTTTATCTATGATGACAAACTCCTCATCCGTTATTTTATCCGGCTTCTTCTCCTTTTCTTGCAATGCCAAGTCTAAGCCATCCTGAATTAGGATAGCTTCCATCTTTAATTGCCATATTCCGAAGTTTGCACTTCGGTCAAATTTCTCAACATAGGTCTTTGTTAGAGTCATTTTGGCTATTGAAATAAACCCGGTTAGATCCGACTCTGATATCAATTTGTTAGGATCGTAAACCCGGGTAGTGCAGAATTTAGCCAAACAACGGTATAATGACAATAACAAAGACAATGAAAGTTGATAACAACGACAATTAAAGCATATAAAGAAGACACAAATTTAACGTGGTTCAGTCAAAGTGACCTACGTACACAAGCGGAGAGGAGCAATTTCACTATACCAATAAGAGTACAAATTAGAGTAAACACTCTAATTAATCCCAAATACCCTAAGAGAATAACCTCACAAGATAACTCCAATGAAAGGGTTCACACAAGTGCTTCCCAACACTAACTCTCATACAAAACACTTTTAATAAAGGAGGAAAGGAAAAAGCAAGAAATGAAGACTCAAGTCTTGTTGGTGTGTTTAAAATGAACTAATGGCCTTCCCTTTTACAAGCAAAAAAGTCTTGGCCTCTTAGGTGTAAAAGAAGAGATACAACTTGTGCAAATGATGTCCACCACACAATGCAATATTTTTGGGTCCCAAAGAATATAGCCAACAAAGTCTACACTTTGCAAAGATACTTATGCTTATGTGAGATGGACTCCATTAGCCAAAATATTTGCCATAATTACACGTTTAGCATTAAGTACCCATATTTTCCAATCTTTTCTTTATTTTACGATTCTAATAACCATGAATAAGAGTAATTTAATAAACCAAACTCTTAGCAAGTACTATTTAATTTCTTAAGAGGGGTAACTATTTGACCAAAAAATATAACTTCCGGTTAAACTATTAAATTTATGTAATAATGGGTTAAATATAGTTAAGGATAACAACTCTAGAGACTAATCTCGAAAACGTGCAGGAGATGGGGACAGATCCCGTGAATGATTGATGACATTAAGTGCAAAATACTCTTAAAGCATGAACATTAATGGAGATGTAACTAACAATAAATGGCAATACATGACATTTAAGTAAATAAGGAGAATGATTCACCCAATAATGGATAGATTGGACGAATATTTCTCCTGACAGTGATGGGTGACAGAAAGGTCCAAGATTCGTATGAACAATCCTCGATTTGGTGGAAAGGTAGGAAATAATATGAGCATGAATCTTTATCAAAAGTTAATCTTTGTATTTTGTAAGAGAGAGAGAGAATCTTCTTCTCAAAAGTGTTCTTATCTAATCAATATTACATGCCCTTCTTCCTTTTTCTTTTCCTTATATATTCAACACATATACCTAGTAAACCCTAATAGTACAAATGTAGGGAATATTCACTAGAATATTCTCTTTAATATCCTACTCTGAAAACTAGCCGTTATTGTCCTTTACGCAATACTTGACCTCGACCGTGGTTGGCACCTCGACCATGAATTTTGCTGCCTTCTGGTCGACCTCGATCGACTCTTTCCTTAATGTCATATTAGACAAAATAACGTTAGGGCAGATTTTGGCCCATACATTTAGTCCTTCCGCTTATTGAGGTCGAGCCCAGATGACCTTGATGAGCGGACTTTGTTTATAGTGGTTGACAAAATTGGGCGAGCAAGTCGTGTAGTGGCGCTTCAGACGAGATGACAACATGACCTTTTGTGAGTCGCAACCTTTTGGGTCGCGTTGTTTCAGAATGACGTCATGACATCATACGTCACTGTGATGTATTTTTCCGATGCTTTGCGTCGTTTCTAGTGTCTCTATCATTTCGATACTTGCGCTGGGTATTGATGGCTTGATTTCTCGGTCTTGATGCATGAAATCTTATAAATAAGGACCTGAGGCCATTTTTGTTTATTTTGCATACTCTTGATATCGAATCCCTGTGTCTCCTTCTTCATTCTCCATATTCAACCCTTGTCTCCTTTTTACTTTGTTATTGTGTATTCACTCCCCCGATTCCAGTGATTTATGTTGATTTCAACCCTTATGTGCTTAAAACATCTTCCCTCAAGAATATGGTTAACGCACCCTCTGGTTCTGGCATGGCGACTAACCCTACCCCTTGGGCGATGCGAATGCCTCCTCACGGCGACGGTGTTTATGTTTCTCTTGAAGACTAGAAATTTCCTACGGTGGAGGAAATAATCCCTCGTAGTGAAAAGGCTAGATCCGACTTTTCGAAGTTGCCTGAAGATGATCCTGAGGCCTCGGAGTCAGTGATGAATGAGGTCGATCTCGCTGAGCTTAGGGCAAGATTCAAAATTCCTGTTCGTATCGATCTAGTTCCAGTGGGGCGTGATGTGGTATAGATACACCACCCAGAATATTGTGCATCCTATGTGTATCCGTTCTATGTCCGTTATTCTTTCCTCTTCTCCCATTGGCAGAGGAATTTTGTCGTTACTACGGCGTTTGCCCGACCCAACTCTCCCCTTACATCTACAAGCTTATCCATATGTTCACAAAATATACGAAGTTGGCTGGCCATGGGTCTCACTTCGCCACCTGATGCATCTCTTCGCCCCTAGTTTCTATAAGGGGACGATGCTACACCTCAGCCACCGAGGAATTAAAAGTCTGGTGGTGAAGATGGATGATAAGGCAAATCGCCAGTTATGGCTCAACTACTTCTTCGTCAAAACTGAGGACATGGTGGTCAACGCGAGCGGATTCCCTGAGGCTTGGAATAACGCCCGTAAGTTTCTTTTTGCCGAACATTTGTTTTGCCTGTTTTAGTCGTAATCTGACATTCCATCCCTTCTTCGTGCGGCTGAGACTTCGCCCCCTCCCTTGGTCGGGGACATTCATGTCTGGGTCAGCCAGGTCTTGCCTCACACAGTGGGGATTCGTGAATGGCCGACCTTTACCAAGAAATTCGGGCATGCGCCTTCCCTGACCGGTGAGTTCGTCTATATGTATTTATTTACATATATAGTTATTATCTTTTCTTTATACCGTTTTGACCTCATGGTCGCCTGCTCATTACGGTTTTGTACAGGAAGTCATAGTCTTCTAATTTTTTTTCCAGCCCGAGGATGTTCGAGAAGGCCGAAGGCTCCTGCTCCGGCATTGCGGTGAGGTCTGCTCGGTCGTCGACTACACCTGCAACAGGACTTTTGACTTCCCCTTTGCATCATCTAGTAGACGAGGACGATGATGAGAAATCTTCGTCGAATGGTGATAACTTGCTTCCCCGTAAGAGGCGATATGTGGATGTCAGTAAAGGAGCTGTCCGGGCGGCGAGTTTGGCGATGGGGAATTTCGTTATCCGAGAAACGGAGACCATAGAACTTGAAGACGATGCCGAATTACTGCCCACGATTCCGCCGTCTTAGGGAGCCGAGGAGTGTACGTCTCTCCCTGAGACCATGATGGATTTTGAAGGGCCGTCGGTGAGAGTCCCTGACAACTTACGGCAGAATGAGCCATCGACCTCGCTACCAGCCGAGGATCCTTCTTCCAGGGTCGACATAAGAGGAAAAAGCATAGCCAAAGAAGGTTACAAGACAAGCTCTGATATGGATGCCGAGAAAGTGAGGATGATGGGGGAAGGACTTACCCGACTTGAGGTGAGATTGGAGGGGACCACGTGGACTATTGCGATCCTCTTGGACCGAGATTTTCTAGTTGACACGGAGGACGTGATCCTTTCTCTTGGTCCCCTCTGTTCCGAAGTGGAGGTAAAAACCCTTGAGAAGCTTAAGGATGCCACTTTATTGAGGAGCATAGCAGGCCTCACTCTTAGGGTAAGCTTTTCGATCTCTCTCATTTTTTTATGTCGAGTTCAAAGTTTTGTTCTTACTCATTTTCTGTCTTTCTTTCAGACCGTGATTTTGGAGATCGAGAGCGCCTGACAAGAGGAAAGGTGTAAGGCCATTTTCTAGAAGATGGATAGAAAATATCGTGAATACCGTGATAAGCACCGCGAGATCTACAGGCGGTTCGGTGGGAGCGACAATTTCCAGGCTCTCCGAGGTGAACCGAAGGAGAAAGATGACGTGTTGATGAGGGTCATCGGAAAATGCAGCGTTCTTGAGGGCGCATTGAGGGAAAAAGAAGAAGAACTTGAGGTGAGCAAGAGGGTCGAGGCCCAATGCACCGATCTTTAGGCCCAGGTGGTTTCGTTGTGTGCTGAGCTCGAGGATGTCAACTAAAAGCGGACGCTCTGAGTGGCGAGGTCACTGAGAAGGCAGCGGGTTTAGAGAAGGTGGAGTTGGACCAGTTGTCAGATGCGAGAAAATCAGATGCTTTGGAGATCGTGATCCATATTCTTCGTTCTGAGCGGGAGAGTGCTCTGGAGACGGCCAGGCTCAGAGATGAGTGGCTTGATGAGCAGATATGGGAGCTAGAAAAATAGGCTTTGGGTCTTAGTGATCGAGTTGATTCCCTTGAGTTTCGAGAAGGCGTAGTTATTGGCTCAGCCATCCTCTTCCTGTGCTTCTGCTTTTCCTGATGTTCCGCGAGACTTGTACGAGGAATGGATTCACGCCAAGGCCCAGCTGGATATATTCAAGGATCTGATGGGGGCGGGGGCTATTTTAGAAGCCGACTTCGAGGATGCTCTTGCTAAAGTGCGTAAAGCTCGGTTTGCTTATGTCTATGATCCCGCCACACCGGAAGTCGGTGATGATGAGGAGGATGCAGACGTGGATCGGACTGAACATGACGCCTGGTACGAGGGTGAGTCTCTCGCTAGCGATGGTGATGGCGATGGCGAAGATGTAGGTGGAGATGGTCAGGGCGATCAAGCTAGAGGTGCTGATGGTTCAGGCGGTGATTAGTTCTTTTTCTTTTTTTGTTTAGCCGCATACATGTGTATTTTTGTAGGTGTTTATTCGAGCCTTTGTAAAAATATTTTTTAGTATGAAATGTTAGTTTTGTTATTCATACCTGATTCTTTTTCTTTGTTCGGGTTTGTACATTTTTTTGATTTTGTTGCTTGGTTGGCTTTGTCATAATAAATTTATTCGAGTAGGTTGAACGAGGTTGAAATGAAGCCTAGGTTTGATTATGGCAGAGGGCCAGTAGGTGTTGCTTCGAATGAGGTCGAACCCGTCGCGTGTTTATTTATGGCCGAGGGCTGATTAGGTATTCATCCGAACATGATCGAATATAACCTTCATTTTGTTAATGCTGTGGGCGGAGTAGGTGTTAATTCGAATGAGGTAGAATGTAACCTTCATTTATTTAAGGTCGTGGGCCGATTAGGTATTAATTCGAACAAGGTCGAATGTAACCTTCATTTATTTAAGGTCGTGGGCCGATTAGGTGTTAATTCGAACGAGGTCGAATATAACCTTTATTTAGTTAAGGTAGTGGGCCGATTAGGTGTTAATTCGAACGAGGTCGAATGTAACTTTTATTTATTTAAGGCCGTGGGCCGATTAGGTGTTAATTCTAACGAGGTCGAATATAATCTTCATTTAGTTAAGTCCATGGGCCGAGTAAGTGTTAATTCAAACGAGGTCGAATGTAACCTTCATTTATTTAAGGTCGTGGGCCGATTAGGTGTTAATTCAAATAAGGTCGAATATAACCTTTATTTAGTTAAGGTCGAGGGCCGATTAGGTGTTAATTTGAACGAGGTATTTATTTGAGGCCGTGGGCTGATTAAGTGTTAATTCGAACAAGGTCGAATGTAACCTTTATCTAGTTAAGGTCGTGGTCCGATTGAGTGTTAATTCGAACGAGGTCGAATGTAACCTGCGCTTGTGGAGAGCCAAAATAAACTTTATGTACTTGTGCTCTGTTCATATTCTTGGAGAGATTTATATATTTTCCAGGCGTTGGCTAGTAGTTCAGTCCCATTCCCAGTCTATCTAGTCCCTTCATTGGTCGAACTGGAAAAATAGTGAGAGATCGAGCAATGAACTTGCCGTCCAGTGCCTTTGTCTATGTGTACTTCAATCCTGAAGTATCCTGTCATCACCTCGTTAAAAACCTCCTTGAGAAAACCTAATTGGGGCAAAACTCGAGTGAGGGAAAAATAGTGCGATTTTGGGGACCTCATCCTTTAAAAGTTGAAGTACTTGAGGTGTGTAATATTCCAGTTGTTTGGTGGTCGCTTTGCTTCTATTGTTTCTAGTGTGAATGACCCTTTGTTTATTGTTACCGTAATTTTGTAGGGGCCGTCCCAGATTGTTACTAGTTTGCCTTCTCGTGGGGTCTTTGCTTACTTGTGTTTTAGCTTTAAGCACGTAGTCCCCGACTTTGAGTGGCCTGATCTTTGCTCTTTTGTTATAGTAGAGTTATGCTTGTTTCTTTTAGGCAACCATTCTCACATAGGCCATATCTCTTCATTCCCTAACTTCGTCGAGCTCCTACCTTCTACTGTCATCGTTCTGGGGAACGCTTTCACGGAAGTATCTTAGACTGGGCTCCCTGACCTCGACTGGTATTACTGCATCAGTCCCATAGACTAACGAGTATGGCATTTCCCCTGTGCTCGTTTTTGGCGTTGTTCGTAGGGCCAGAGTACTTTTGGTAATATTTTCGGCCACAGTCCCTTGGCGTCTTCAAGTTTCTTCTTCATGATGTTCAGAATTGACTTGTTGGAGGATTTTGCTTGCCCATTGCCCGCAGGATGGTAAGGTGTTGAGAGTATTCTTTTGATGTACCATTTTTCGAAAAAGTCAACGATCTTCTTTCCTGTAAATTGAGGCCCGTTGTCGCAACATATTTCGTTGGGGAGACCAAAACAACATATGATGTTTTTCCATATGAAGGAGATCACTTCCTGTTCGCGTATTTGGGCAAATGCTCCTGTTTCCACCCATTTAGAGAAATAGTCAGTTAAAATCAAGAGAAATCGTACGTTACCTCGTCTTGCCGGGAGGGAGCCCACGATGTCCATTCCCCATTTAATGAACGTCCAATGGGAAGTTATTGAGTGTAGGTGTTCACCTGCTTAGTGGATCACTAGAGCGTACTTCTGGCATTGTTCGCATTTTTCACGAAATCCGCGGCCTCTTTTTTCATGGTGGGACAATAATACCTCGCTTGTATGAGGCATCTGACCAAAGCTCGATTGCCGGAGTGAGCTCCACAGTGGCCTTTGTGTATTTCTTCAAGGACGCATCGCGTTTGATTTGGGCCTAAGCATTTCGCCAAAGAGTCGCCATATGTCCTTTTGTATAGGTCATTGTGAACGATGTTGTATCTGGCCGCTTGCATTCAAAGCTTCATGGTCTCTTTTTTATCATTGGGGAGTACGCTGTCCTGCAAATATGCAATAATATGGTTGCACCAGTCCTAAGTCAAGTTTATGGTTCTTACCTCGATGTTCTGTGCTCGGGGAATCTGGTCGAGCTGACATTCGTTGAACTCGGGTAGTAGTTTGCAGATTTCGGTCTGATATATTTATAACCTTTGCTCCTTGATTTGTAAAGTCCCTGTGACTTGGTTGACTACGAGCTGAGAATCGCAATGCAACATTAGCCACTTCGCCCTGTATATGAGTGCTAGTCTCAGTCCTACTGTTACGGCCTTATACTCGTCCTCGTTGTTAGTCATGTCCGGGCACCTTATGGACTGGCGAATCACTGCGCTTGCTGGGACTTTGAGTACGAGTCCTAACTCAGACCCTGATGCATTAGACGCGCCATCGATGTACAGGATCCATAGGTCTTGTGTTTGGGAAGAAGCGTGGATGGCTTCCTTTTCGACTTCGGGCATTATTTGCGCATGAAGTAGGCGACGAAGTTGGCGAGGACCTGTGACTTTATCGTCGTTCATGACCGATGTGTAATATCGTGTTCGCTTAGTTCGATGGCCTATTTGGCCAATCTGCCCAACAATTCGGGTTTATGTAAAATGCTTCTTAAGGAAAAAGTCGTGATGACCGAGATGGGGTGGCATTGGAAATACGGTCTAAGCTTTCGTGAAGCTACGACTAAGGCCAGAGCCAGATTTTCAAGATGGGGGTATCTGGTCTCGGCGTCGACTAGTGTCTTGTTAATGTAATAGATGGGATATTGCATACCTTTATTTTCTTGGACTAAGAGTACACTCACAACTACTTCGGACACGACGAGATAGACAAAGAGTGACTGTCCTGGTTCTGAATTTGAGAGCAACAGTGGTGAGGACAAGTACACCTTTAACTATTTCAAGGCTTGGATGCACTCAGGGGTCCATTGGAGGCTGTTCTCCTTTTTGAGTATGCCAAAGAACTTGTGGCACCTATCGAAGCATCGTGAGATGAACCTCGAAAGGGTGGCGATACGTCCAGTCAGCCTCTAGACCTGCTTTTTGGTGGTCAAGTGCTCTGGTATCCCTTCGATGGCCTTGATTTGGTCGGGATTGGCCTCGATACCTCGTTGTGACACTAGGAAACCCAAGAACTTTCCAGAGGCCATGCCGAATGCATATTTTTCGAGGTTCAGTTTTGATGCCGTATTGTCTGAGTATGCCGAAGGTTTCTCTCAAGTGGCCGATATGATATTCTTTCCTTTTAGATTTGACCAGCATGTCGTCGACGTAGACTTCCATCATTTTTCCGAGTTGTTCTTTGAACATTTTTGTCACTAGCCTTTGGTAAGTTACCCATTTTTCAATCCTAAGGGCATGACCTTGTAGAAGTACGTCCTCCGGTGGGTGATGAAGGTGGTTTTTTCCTCGTCCTCTTCCTCCATGAGGATGTGATTATAGCCCGAGTAGGCATCCAAGAAACTTAGTAGCTTGTGCCCTGCTATTGCGTCGATGAGTTGGCCGATATAAGGTAATGGAAATGAATCCTTGAGGCAAGCTTTCTTTAAGTCAGTTAAATCTACGCACATCCGCTATTTGCCGTTCTTATTTTTCACCATGACTACGTTGGCGACCTATTGGGGATACTTCGACTCCCTAATGGAGCCATTTTCCAATAATTTTTCCACTTCTTTGCATACTCCATCATTAATTGCGGAGTTGAACTTACGCCTAACTTGCCTCACTAGAGAGTAGAGTGGATCGACGTTCAATTTGTGCGTGGCGATTTCCTTTGGGATACCTGGCATATCTGCATGGCTAAAAGCAAACAAGTCCGCGTTATTAGTTAAAAATTTACAAAACTTACCTAGTTCCTGAAGTTTGCAGCCGATATAAGCTTTCTTGCCGTGGTCGTTTCTATCCAATTGAACTGGGTCGAGGTCCTCTATGGTCGATCCTGTGGCCACAATCATATCGGGGTCTCTAACGACGTCCTCGCCGTCATCACATACCGACCTCGACCTTGTTGATTGCTATGCCTCTTTTTCTTTATCCTTTATTTATTGGGTGGCTATGCAGTCAGGGGAAATGCAGTAATATTCCTGGGATGTGCGTTGCTTCCCTCGTATACTGAATATGCCTCGTGGAGTTAGGAATTTGATGACTTGGTACAAGATGGAGGGTATAGCTCTCATGGTGTGTATCCATGGTTGCCCTATTATGGCATTGTATGATGTGTCCTAGTCCATGATGTGGAATGTGGTGAGTGACACCACCCACCAGGACGGGGGAGTGTGATCTCTCCAGATGTTCGCTCAACTGCATTGTTAAAGCCTGTTAGTGTGATGCAGTGTGGCACTATCTTGTCCTCGAGTTTCATTTGAGCGAATACTTGAGGATGGATAATACACGCGCCACTCCCATCGTCTACCATAACCCGTCTTACATCGGTATCTATAATTTGTAAAGTGATAACGAGAGCATCATAGTGAGGAAAAGCTAAACCGTCGGTATCTGACTTATCAAAGATGATACTTTCTTCGAGTACATCATACCGTTCGTGGGTGATCGATCGTTTGAGCTTGTGGGTTGTGGTTAACTTCACGCTATTGATGGAAGGGTCGTCCCCGCCACGGATGATCATGTGGATGGTGCGGGCTGGCGAGGGCGGCTTCGGTGACCCTTGATGTTGTTCGCATCCGCTGGCAAAGTTGGTCCTTCCCCGATCTCTCAGCAATTCTCTGAGGTGTCCCTGTCGCAGCATGTTTACGAAAGTCTTCGGTTTTGTGTCCTCGCTATTGATGGAACTCGCAGAGGGCGTCTAATTTTCTGGTATTAGGGTACGACCTCATATTTTATGTCCTTTACCTTTGGTCCGAGATTCTCCAAGGCGTAGACGATCTCTATAGGTGACACACAGAAATTGTGAGCGCATAGTAAATGGGGCATATCTCTCTCATTCCGGTGAGTCCCTGTTCTTGGTCGGGGTGGGCCTTCTTCATGGTGAGATGAGGATGCAACGGTTGTTCTGACATATGGGAGATGCCATTCCCAGTTTGGTCGTGAGGCCACTTGATCTCTTCTGATATCATTTTTCCGATCTTTTCTGTATTGTGCTTGTACTGAGGTCAGTCGATAAGTCGGCTCATTGAGGGCGTCTTCATATGCTCGGACTTCGGCACAATATGCATTATGTATTTCGTCCCAAGTTGTTGGGGGATATTTCATAAGCCGACTTAATAATAATCTTGTCGCCCTTGAACCATTTCTGCTCAGACTATTTTGAAAAGCAGTTACTGCCATTCCTTCTGATATATTGGGAAAAGTCATTCTTACTCGGTTAAAACGGACGAGGAAGTTCCTCAGTCCTTCTCTCGGGGACTATTTGATAGCGAATATGTCATTCACTCTTGCCTCGGCCTTCTTGGCCCCGACATGGGCCGCCACGAACTTATTGGCCATTTTCGCGAAGGTTTCGATGGAACATGCCAGCAGTTGCGAGTACTAGGTTAATGCACCTCCTGTGGGGGGTTTTGCCGAATATCTTTAGCAGAATGGAGGATACTTGTTCCTTGGCGAGTTCATTACCTTTCACGGCGGCGATATAATAGGTCACATGATCCTCGGGGTCGGTTGTGCCATCGTACATTTTCAGATAAGGCGGCATTTTAAAAGTTTTTTTATGGCATGTGTGGCAGCGCTGTCACTGTATGGCTGCTCGACGAACCGACCGACATCTCTCTTCGGAAACAACTTAGGAGCGCCAAGTATTTTATCGACCATTTATTGATGTTCTCTCATTTGGTCCCGAAGTGCCTTATTCTCGGTTTCCATTTCCTCTATCGTTTTCAGAATGGTTGTGAGGGCATCGTCGCCTGCATTGTTAACAACATTGTGAGTAATACATATCATCATGGGTGGAGGGGGTTGATCATGCTGCTCGTCCACTGGTGGTGCAGCACATGTTCTCGCATTTACTGCGTCCGCGTCCTGGACATGCTTATGGAGGAGGCTGGTCAGCGTATCAGTTAGCTAGGCTTCAAGGAGCTTCTCTATCGCTGGTGGTGTCTCCTCTCCCGCGGGTGTGGAGGCAGTCTTGACAAGGGATTTTGTGATGCTGCAGTAGGGAGAGGGTGATCCACCTCGCCTAGGAGAGGCATTTGATGTTGTGTCCACTGCTTCTGAGCTTTCGTGAATGATGTTCATGAGGTTGGTTGGGAGGTCACTCATTATTCTCGTTCTTTCTTCTCTGTTACGTGCCAAATTAGATTTATGCGTACAGGGAGAAAAAGGTTATTGTTTCTTTTTTCTTTTTGTTATTGTTAGTAACGAGTGTCGATTGTATATCTAGAGGAAACTAAAAGACTTAACTAGAAAATCCCCACAGACGGCGCCAAATTGTTTGACCAAAAAATATAACTTCCGGTTAAATTATTAAATTTATGTAATAATGGGTTAAATCTAGTTAAGGATAACAACTCTAGAGACTAATCTCGAAAACGTGCAGGAGATGGGGACAGATCCCGCGAATGATTGATGACAATAAGTACAAAATACTCTTAAAGTATGAACATTAATGGAGATGTAACTAACAATAAATGACATTTAAGTAAATAAGAAAAATAATTCACCAAATAATGGATTGGGCGAATATTTCTCCTCACAATAATGAGTGACAAAAAGGTCCAAGATTCGTATGAACAATCCTCCTATCTGGTGGAAAGGTGGGGAATAATATGAGCAAGAATCTTTATCAAAAAGTAATCTTTGTATTTTTGTAAGAGAGATAATCTTCTTCTCAAAAGTGTTCTTATCTAATGAATATTACATGCCTTTCTTCCCTTTTCTTTTTCCTTATATATTCAACACATATTCCTAGGAAACCCTAATAGTATAAATGTAGGGAATATTCACTAGGATATTTTCTCTAATATCCTACTCTGAAAACTAGCCGTTATTGTCCTTTACGCAATACTTAACCTCGACCGTGGTTGGTACCTCGACCATGAATTTTGTTGCCTTCTGGTCGACCTCGACTAACGTTTTCCTTAATGTCATATTAGACCAAATACTCATAGGGCAGATTTTGGCCCATACAACAACGTCAATATTGGACTAGAAAAAGGAAGTTAGACAAATACATTAAAGGGATTTTTTTATTCCTATACAATATTTGAAACTTATTTAATCCTAGATTTGAATATTACCCACCCTAACTGAAGTTTGTCTTACAAGATATATACAATCCATCATTAGTACCTTAAATTAAGGGATTTAGTTATACTCTTTTTTTTTTTTTTTTCTCCTCTCCTCTTTTCCTTTTTTTGCCGCCTACTCGGTTACATCTTCCCGGCTCTAAATTTTGCAGCGTAATTTGCTTTTTCGATCAATCTTTTGTCTCTGTATTGTGACTGCACCGCTATCTTCTACCGTAATAACGAAAGAAAAAAAGAAACTTTGCATTTGAGGAGACATGAGTTGATTATCCAAAGGCTCTCTTTTTCACCTTTGCCTTTTCATTCAATTTGTTTTTTGTATTTGTGAGTTCTCCTTATCATTGGCAACTCTGAACGCTGCTCGTAACTGAAATTTGCAGCGAGTAATGCATGCAAAACTAAAATTTTCCTTTGGCCCAATTTTATTAGGAGAAGTAGATCTGGTTGCCCATGTTGCAAATTCCCAGTAGACATAGGAATTTCAATAACACACATTGATATGTACTCTGAACTATAGTATATATGATTATTACATGAGGGCTTCGATTAGATCAACGATGGTAAATATATAACGGCATGGTACAACATACAAATTAAAAATAAATTTTGTATAAATTTAATATATCTACAACAAAATACAAATTAAAAATAAATTATATAGTATACAACTTATTTATAATTTATCTACAACTTTCATACATTATTTTTACTTAGTTAAATATAACAACAATATCATACAACTTAAATATAATTTTTATACAATATGTCTTTTGTATATTTTGTATCTGATTTATACATAGTAAAAATAAATTTCATACAACTAATTATATATTATACAACTTATCCACAACTTATTTGCAACTTTCATATATTATTTCTACCTAGTTATATACAATTACAATATCATACCACTTAAATATAATTTTTATACAATATGTCTTTTGTATATTTTGTATCTGATTTATACATAGTAAAAACAAATTTCATACAACTAATTATATATTATACAACTTATCTACAACTTTCATACATTATTTCTACCTAATTATATACAACTACAATATCATATAAATTAAATATAATTTTTATACAATATTGTTCAACTTTCATGCAATATTTAAATAAAAACAAATATATATAAACAACAAAATACAATTATTCTAAAATTTTACTACAACTTTACTATAATTTCGTAAGTATAATGTATGTCATGTCTTCTTCTTCTTCTTCTTCTTCTTCTTCGAGTTTCAATCTGAAATTCAGCCAAATCAAGTCTAATCTTCACCAAAACACCCTCAAAATTGAGATATAAACTCCAAACAATATTCCCAATTGTTTGCAACAACACTCAATCCAAACAAATAATGGTTTTTAAAAACCCAAATTCGAATTCAAAGCTTCAAAGTTTTTTAATGGCTGTCAATGGTGGAGAATCAAACACCTTCAAAATTTATCGATTGACAATTTCAATTTGAACACCAATTGTGCAACATTACTGGAATTTGAACACCAATTGTGCAACACCTTCAGCTCTACATTACTGGAATTTCAATAAGCATGGAATTGTTGCTCTCTTTTCCTTTGTTCTACATTACTGGAATTAGGGATTGAGAAATAGAAAGAGACGTAGAGAGAGAGCGCAGGAGAGAGAGAGAGAGAGAGAGAGAGAGAGAGAGAGAGAGAGAGAGAGAGAGCACATGAGAGATAGAATAATGATGGGAAATAATTGATTTCTAATATAAAGAAATACTCATTTAATTCCTAAAGTGTATATAATTGATAAATTTGTATATATATGATGTAATTAAATTGAAAATTGAGTAGGGAGGATAATAAAGTTGTAAATAATGTATAGGAATGTAAAAATTCCTACATTAAAACGGTAAATGTTCTCAAAAGACTGATAGTTAAAGTACTTCTAACATTTAGTATGAATGCTGCCTATTTTTTTCTTCTTCTGATTTTGGTTAACAAAATCTTCCTCAATTAAAAAATTTCAATCAATATCGTCCTTGTTTTCTTTCCTACAATATCCTTTTCTTTGACTTGTATTGAAAATTCTTTGACCGAACCTCTTCTTAACTTGTCACAGCCAAGTCTTTCCCAATCTGGCTTAATATTTTTGGTGAGCTAGCCTGTCATCCACGACCCCAGCTGCTGAACGGTCCCATAATCCCCACATTAGTTGCGTCATTTCTGGGAAGAAGCTGAAAAGCCCACTTTGTAGGAATAGTCAACAGATCGTTGACGAAATGGTCCTAATTGAATCCACTTGCTTTACTTGAAGAAAATTCAATACTTCCTCCCGTCTATTTTACTTACTTTTTGGCCTTTTTTTGGTCATCGATATTTGATTTTTTTTCAGTTGTCAAGAAGGGATTAACTTCTAGTTACTAAAGTTACTTTCGAAGTAAAGAATTTCGAAGTATCTGTCATATTTTCAATGAACAAATTAAAGAGATAATAAAAATTAATACAGTCAATTTTATTGTTAATTAATATTTAAAATAAATATTTGCATAAAACCGCCAAAAACTCAATTAAAATGGAGGAAGAAGTAGTGAATAATGTCGGCCTTCAAGAAGATAGGGAGAACCACTTTGCCCGAATGGAAAAGGGTGTGGCCTTCTTATCATTAACTCATTATCATTTGGTCATGGCTCAACTCCCATTAGTTAAGCTGTGAGTTTGTGTATATGTTGGTAGGTTGTGTATAAGCTTTCATAAATCATTGCTCCATTATTTAGTTAATACATATTCTTTTATTTGCTACTCCATTTTTTAATCCTTAAAAGGGCTAAAATGTGCTTAAGTTTTTTCTCTACATTTACAAGATTACATGAATTTAACTGAAGATATTATGTAACTTAATGGAAAGATATTTATTTTTCAAGATTCAAGGTTTTATGCTCCGATATGATGGAGCCACATGCAAAAAGGCGTTTTAATTGAATCACCTTCTTTCGGAAAGTTGTATTACATAAATAAGGTAAATTTTTTATTTATTTATATAATTTTTGATCCTCTTAATATAAGAAAAGTGAAAATACAGTAGAACCTTTCTATATTAATATTGTTGGGACCATAAAATATTATTATTTTGTAGAGATATTATTTAATCGATAAACTAATATTTATTAATTTAATATTTATTAATTTAAAGAATATTTTCGAGATTCAATGATAGTTAATTTTGATTACATCAAAATCATTGTATCTTACTAATTTATGTATCAATTTATTGAATTAATATAAAAAATAAATTCATTATACATAAAGTACAATGTATGATGTATGATTCATTGTAATATTTTTTTTATATTAAATGATTCGTTGTAATATTTTTTTATATTAAATGATTCATTATAATGTTTATTGTTTATTCATTGTAATTAATAAATCATTATAATGTTCATTATTTCTTAATAATTAAATATTATTCATTGTATTTTTACTAAAAATATTCAATGTATAATGGTGATAGAATAAACTATATAGGCAACATATATAGATTTTTTTTTCAAATCATACTCAACAATGGCTTCTCATCTAAAAGATGTCATAAAATCAACAATGATAGATCAAATACGTAAAGCATTATGTGAGTACCAAAAAGATCATTCCACGTGCACTCAAAAAGATTTACAGTTGTTGCTTGATAAAAGTTTTCATTTGAAAGTTAATCAACCTTTGAAACCAGTTACGCATAAGGAAGCACTTATCGCGTCTAGAACTCTTCATAATTTTTTGGTGCAGTTCGAGAAGACAACAACAAAACTTTTGGATGCAATAAGAAAAGTTAGAGATGAGCTTCAACTAGATTTAAATTTTAAGAAAAAATAAAAAATACTAGAATCATATTTCACTAAATTGTCTTAGATATTTTTGTAATTTTAAAAATTTATTAATTTGTAATATTAATGGGACCATATATATTTATATAGGAGTCTTCCGAAAATATATTATCTTATTATCTTATCAATATTGGTGATTTTTTCCACTGGCCCAAGTCGGGACCGGAGAAAAATATTATCTTGGAGAGTTTATTAATTTACCGAGTATTATTTAGAGAAGTGTTTACCCTCAAAATCGGATAATAATTAAATCTGTAAGTGGTTTTATGAATATGCAGATTAATTTGTTACAAAACGATAAATTGAGTTAGAATGGACAAGTAAAGATACAGTAAATTCAAACCATGCAAGGAGAATGGTTCCAGCCTTAGTGACTTTTTCACCCTCGATCCGGGCTTCCAGTGAACAATATAGATGTACGAGAGAAAAAGCTTGCAATAGCAGTGAAAATAGTAGTATATTGCTTTGGAATGCGTGTTACAATGTGCCTAATGAATTATTAGACCCCCTTTATATAGTAGGGAAATCCTACTCTAAGTACAACTCTATAAAAGGTAAAAAAATCTTCTGTTTAACTGATTTTTGATTCTTTATCGATACGTGCCGAGATCCACGCCGTGATATTCGGCCGGTCGCGGATATTACAGCCTTCTGTTGGTCGTGCTTGATTGCCCAATAATGTCCTCCGATGTTTTTCAGGATTTGGATCGATCTTGAATCATGACCACAATATTCTCGAAGGTAGACAATGTGCCCCTGAATTCTGACTCGATGAGACCTTTGCTTCGATTCTGATCTTTCGCAATCATATCTCGAGCTCATTTTACCCTATTGGGGCCGGAGTATATCATGAGCTCGGTTTTTACCCGTATACAGATAGTCCCCCCGATTCGCGGAGAGCAAGCTGACGAGAAACAACATGAGCACCATGATTCCTTCTTCAATATGTCGTGACATAAACAACAAAAAGCCTGAAATGTCTCGTCCATCATGTCATAATGTCATTAAATGCATGTCAGCCACCGGTTGGCTATCCCTGAAGGCGAAACGCTACGGAACCACTATAATAACCCCTCTTTTGTTCCTTTTTTACTTTACATCAAACTGTCTACCCTCATACCCTCAGGATTTTACTACACTTTTTCACATTCTAGCATTTTTGCCTCAATTATTCGAGATTCCTTTGAAATATTTACTCATCATCCACTTAAGACAACACATCTGAACTTCCAGCTTTCAACCTTTATCTATCTCTTTCAAGCTTTCCCCTATAACAATGGCAAAAACCTCAAAATCCGTTCCTTATAAGGTCGCTTCTACCTCCCAAACGACCACCGGAACTAACGAAACTACTTCTGATGTGGTCGACCTCGGGAGACTCGCTGCTAACGTGGTTACCGATGAACCGACTCCTGAACCTCCCTTGAAGATGTTCATTCCCGGGGGTTGTTCGATCGCTGACGACTTCAAGGTCGAGAAGCCTACTTCGGTACAAAGTCGGCATGAGGATGCCTCGAGATACATTTGCTCAATCACCGAAGGGGACCTCCCCACGGTCCGAAAAGACTGCAACTGGGCCGACAAATACATCGTGGTCCCCCACTCCGAAGGGGTCATTACCACCCATGTCGAGGGATATCTGAGTGTTTACACTTATCCCTTTATATTGGTCCCGGTGGACTCGGTCATTTTATACTTCTGAAGGAGGTATAACATATGCCTCAGCCAAATTCACCCTTTACTGTGGAGGATCGTGATCCTCCTCCGATTTTTTGTGAATAAAATAAATTCGTGCACCTTCACCATCGATCATCTGTTCCATTTATACAGTCCTCGAATCTTCCAGAGGGGACAAAATCTTGTATGCCGGGCCAGCAAAGCCCCATTTTCGAGCATCAACGAGGACCAAGATCAAGGCTGGCAGAGTCATTTTGTCCGGGTGAGGACCTCGGATTTGATCCCGACCAAATTTAGACCATTCCCCGAGAAGTGGAATGCATCACATATGTAAAACTTTCTCTCGAATGTTGATTTTGTGTTCATCTCTCTTTTTCTCATTGGTATTCATGGTGGTGCACTTGTCGCTCTAGTCACAAATGTTATCCTTCGACTCAAGGAGTGTGTCGAAGGTATTGTCTCATAGATGCCCTACTCCGAGCGATCGTGGCGCAAACTATTGAAGGACCGTTGGGAGGCCCGTTCCCACGGTAAGATTCCTTTCCCGAGTAGGTTGTGTTAGGCTTCTTCTCTTAGCATTACGTTCTTATTATTTTTCTCTACTTCTCTTTTGCAGGTTTGCCTAAGACCGTCGAGCTTAGGCCCCCAGTTGAGGACGAGGACTTACCTGTCAATTCTTCGGCTTCGGGACAACCCGGAGCCACAGTAGGGGAGAAGAAAAGGAAAAGATCACCGAGTTCCCCGAGCTCGGAGAAAACGAAAAAAAGAAGGAGGCTAGTTTGTAAGCCGAAAGAAACCTCTAGCTCCCGAGTGATTGACTCGAAATCACTTCTCCGACTCAAAGACGAGCCCGAGGATGATGAAATATTTGTGTCCCATGAGCCGTCTGTCCTCGAGGAATGGGTGGCAGCCGAGGGGGAAACGACAAAGGCTAATCCCCCTCAAGTTCGCGAGGCTGATGCCGAAGTAAGGGCCGACAACTCGCGAGCCGCCGACCCTGCCCTGACCGACGCTATAGATATTTCGGAATCGCCTTCGTTTACAGAATCAATGTTTGATAAAGCCCGAACGACGAAGGAGCGATCCCATGAAGGGGTCCATGGAGCGGATGATCCCCTCCGAGGCAGTTTTGACGGTGTATACTCATCCGCCCCAGAGGATTTTACCAGATTGGGTGACTTAGAGGTGCCAAGGAAAAGTCCACTCTCGGAGGCTGGCGGGTCGAGCTTAAGCCCGAGATTAATCAATCTGTTCCCCGCTCCAAGCATGAATCCTTCTCGGAAGCGGTTTGTCGTTATCATCATCCCGGAGGATGCTCAGATTTTTCCCACCCCCGTAGGGATAGCTAGTTACCTCTGGTTCCTGGTAACCGAAGAAGACCAGACAAAAATAAATGAGGTAGATGAGCTATATCTGTTCAACGAAGCACAAGAGCCGCTGAACCAGGTAATTCTTGATAATTCTATGTCTCTTCTAATATTTGTATTAGTTCTTGGTGATTCTAATATCTCTTCTTATATTTACAGGCCTCGGTGCTCGACCATGAAACCTTCCTCCAGTACCGGGATGAGCTGAGCCAGCTCGAGGTCGAAGTCAAAGAGTTTTCTAAGAAGAGAGGCATGTATAAGCTTCTCAGCGAGAAACATGAAGGAAAAGTCAAAAGCCTCTGAGCCGAGTTGGACGCGGCTTAGAAAGAACATGCCGACCTGTTGGAATAGGTAAAAATATTTGAAGTTAGTGATGATGAGCTAGACACAGTGTCTAACGGTCAAAATTCGCAGGTTCAGTAGAAGGTTGATTGGGTCGACCAGCTCTGGGCTGAGATGGACGAAGTCAAGGCCATGGCCAAAGAGTGAAAGGGCAAGATAAACCGATTTGCTTCGGAAAAGGAGACTGCCGAGAGCAGCTGGTCTCGGTGGAGGACCAACTTCGATCGATGAAGGAGAAAGCTGAAACCTGGTCCCAAAAAATTGAAGACCTCCAGTCTCAGCTGGGCTCGGCCGTTGTCGCACGGGATACCCTTGCCAAGGAGGTTGAAGCAGCCAAGTCAGCGATGGAATTAACATGGGCTGACGCTAAAGAGATGGTGGCCCAGTACAAAGTTGATGCTGAGGAAGCTCAGGAATTCCTGAAAGCCATCGTCAAATATGTGAGGTGGCAGTCCTGGAGTGAGGCTCTCGAGGAAGTTCATGCCCGGGGGTCTGATTTATCGGCCGAGATTGAAAATGTTAAGAGGCTAAAGGACGAGGCCAAGAAGTTGGCATACCCCGAGGAAGAGGAAGATTCTGACGGTTCGGGCGGATCCGAGGACGGGGAAGACCCCAATGGTTCCGGTGACGAGGCGGGCTCCGGCAAAGATCGGGCTTCTTAGGTGCCTTGTGGATTTTTTTTCGCTTTTGTACTTTTGTATTTTGTTGAGGCCGTTTGGCCTTTGTAAAACTTTATGTATATATACAAGGCTTTTCCCTTCAACAAATTTTGAGCTTGTTTCTTTTTTCTTTTTTCTTTTTTCTTTACGATTGCAAAAATTTTGAATGCCTTAGCACGTAATAATTAGGTCTTGTTCGGAGGTTCGAACAATGCTCATTCTTGATATTATTTTTCTTAAGACTCGTGGGGTCTTGGTATGACCGGAAGCATTCCCTGAAGTGTTCACTTAGAATATTTTAGATTATAATTTTGTCGAGGGTAGCCTTTGAACAGGTTTAGAAATTTTGAAGGCCTTATGTTTTGGTTACGGATCTGGGACGTCTCTGAACTGTTCTAGGACGGCCGTAACCTTTGAAGTTTGGGCATTGCCTAATAGGTTTTGTACCCCCGGGCTTCGTAGCCCGAGCCATCCAGGCTTGCCTATGACGGTAGTCCCCGAGCGAGGATGATCTATTGGATTCGGACAGAGGTGGCCCTTGGCCCTAGTGTCCTTAAGGAACAAAATACAATAATTTTTAAGAGACAAAATATGTATCTGTAAAGTAGAAACTTTCTTTTATTTCTGTGCAACATACAAGATTGCAAATATGTACAAGCTTCATGTTATGGTTTAAGTGGTCTATGTGGGCACGATTCATTTGACCGTTTGGCCCATACAACAAATCCTATCCACCAAATCCTGACTTGTTTGAGCATGAAGTTTCCTTCCTTGCTAAAATTATTACCCGAGGGTGATGGCCCCAGTATTCGAGGCCGATCTTAGAAAGGGCTCGAATATTGTTGATGCGAACCTTGACTCTGATTCATAGTCGGTCTTCAATTCTAAGTTAGCACGATCCACTGTTGCCTCATTAAAAACCTTACCGGAAAATCCATTTGGGACAAAATCGGTTCAAGGGAAAAAGAGTACAACGTGTGCTTTTAGGCCTAATAGTTACATCATTCCTTGGTTGTTACCTGGAAGTGTTAGTCCAATCCATAATATATTTAAAGCAAAGTAATGAATGGGGTCGTACCTTAGTAGTAGTATCATTTTAAGTGGGTTATATTCCAGTTGTTCGGTAGTCTCTTACCGTTCACGTTTCAAGTTTGTACGATCCTTTGTCGGTGATCTCAATAATTCGATATGGACCTTTCCAATTCGGTCCTAACTTTCTTTCATTCGGGTTCCGGGTGCTCAGTGTCACCTTCCTTAACACCAAGTCCTCGATATTGAAGTGTTGAAGGTTGGCTCTCTGATTGTAATATCTTTCGATCCGTTGCTTTTGGGAGGCCAACCAGACCAGGACGGCCTCACGCCTTTCGTCTAACAGTTCCAGGTTCGTACTCATGGCCTCATCGTTTGATTCTTCGGTCGTATATCGGAACTTGGGACTCGGTTCTCCTACTTCGACCAGTTTAAGAGCTTTGGCACCATAGACCAACGAGAATGGGGTGGCCCTCTTACTAGATTTTGAGGTTGTACGATATGCCCATAGGACTTCGGGCAAGATTTTCTTCCATTTTCCTTTGGCGTCGTTCAACCTCTTTTTGAGGTTTTGGAGTATGGTTTTGTTCTTTGACTCTGTTTTCCCATTTCTACTAGGGTGATAGGGCGTTGATAGGATACTTTTGATCTTATGGTTCTCGAAAAACTTGCTCACTTTGCTGCCGATGAACTGCTTCCTATTGTCACACAGGATCTCGGCCAGCATTCCCAATCGGAATGTTATGTGGTCCCATATAAAATCAATAACCTCCTTATCACTGACTTTCTCAAATGCCTGGGCTTCCACCCACTTAGAAAAATAATCAGTCATAAATAAGATAAATTGAGCCTTACCGGGCGCCCAAGGCAGGGGACCAACCATGTCCATTCCCCATTTCATGAACGGCTAGGGTGACAAGATCGAATGCAGCGGTTCCCCGGGATGATGGATCATCAGAGCATGCCTCTAACATTTGTCGCATTTTTGCACGAACTCCTTTGCGTCTTTTTCCATGTCGATTAAGTAGTAATCGACTCTAATTATCTTCCGAACCAATGACTCGACGCCTGAATGGTTCCCGCAGGTGCCCTTGTGGACTTCCCTCAAAATATACTCAGTATCTCCCGGTCCCAGACATATGGCGAGTGGGCCATCGAATGCTCTTCTGAATAAGGTACCATCTTCAGACAAGCTGAACTTCGCGGTCTTCGTATGCAGAGCTCTCGACACTTTAGTGATGTTTTAAAATTCAATACCACATAAGGGGGGAGGGGGTGATTTGTGTGGTACCCAATGTTTTGCCTAAACTGATTATAGAAGGACCGGATTCTTCTATGTGTTCCTTAACCTACTATTTCTGAAACAGTAAATACGGAAAGTAAAGAACACAAGTATTTTACGTGAAAAATACCTAGCTGAAAAGGTGAAAAAACTACGACCTACTTCCCAGTAGGATTTTCCCAAACTCTTCCACTAAATCACTGAGCCAAAAACTGCATTTACAAAACACTTTTGTAAACCTAGGATTAACTCTAATCCCGTTGTGGCAAACAGCCTATAACTGTTACGACAACTTCAAGTTAACTCTAACTTGAATACTCTGAGTACCTATTACAATTGCCTCTAGATAAAGCTGAAAGGTACAATATGAAAATACCTACTACAATTGAACTAGAATAAAAGACAGACACTTGGAGCTGGTTGTTCTATCTGGTTCATGTAGCTTCAAGTATGCACACTTGAATCACACACGAATTGCTTGCAAAATGCCTTGCTATTTTGCTCTCAATTCACGTTTAACTTCTGCTTTTGTGCATGCGTGTAGAATGAGAACATCCTGCGATATATAGAGTTAGTAGAGTACAAAATAACTAGAGTTCTAATGCTACTCTTCCTTGGTGGAAGAGTTCTAGTTGATCTCAACTTCTAACTCTTCCCTTATCTTGGGTACTGTTCTCTTTGATTAAGGAGTCCTTCTACTTATCAATTATGCAACCTTTTCGATCAGGAGATATCAATTGTACCAAGTTAAGCTTATCTCCTTCACGTGCATTCCACATGCTCGAATTTGCCCGTGTCTATGCACACAAGGGATGTACATGGTTCATGCCTGAGCTTCCTTTGTCAATCTTCAAAACAAACCTTCACTTGGGCCAACAAATTCCCCCCTTTTGATGATGGCAAACTCTGTGCTTTTTCATAAGCTTAGGTCCTGCTTCAACTTAGCTCAACATCAACGCAATGTTAGAAACATTTTCCCTTTTTATCACTTATCATCAAGGACCAGGTTCATTAGGTTGTAAACATTACTCTTCAAACATTTTCCCTTTTTATTACTTATCATCAAGGACCAGGTACATTAGGTTATAAACATCACTGTTCAAAGTGTAAAGCACAGCCTTTTCCCCCCTTTTTGACATCATTGAAAAGTAGCATAAATAAGTAAGATAACCAAATTTTAAAACTTACTCATGGCCACTAGGGCTACTTTAAATGCAATCATGGGTTAATCATCATAGAGCAAGCTAAGAATTTTAACCATCAAATAAATATAAACAAATAGTTAGAGCAAAAGACGGTGAATTTCGTTGATGATTGATAAGATTCTACCAAAAAGAATAAGAAGAAATAAAAACACTGAAAACATGAGCAAAAGAAACAAAACAATCCCGAACTGAGTCACTGGTTGATCTACACTAGGCTAGGAGGCTTAAGGTTGGGAAGAACTAGGTGCTTGGTTTTTGGCTTGGAGGAGTTTCAGCATATTCTGAAGAATGCCATCATTCTTCTCCTTTTCTCTTGCTAGATCATTTCAGATATCATCTCTCTCAGTCTCTCAATCTCAGTATCCTTATCCCCACTTTCTTGCACTAAGGCTCTGACCTTGCTATTCACTGGTACCTTCTTGGATGAACCAGTTTTTTTAGGATTGGCATGGACTTCATAATCGCAAACAAGCAGAGTATTTGCCCCAAAATGATCCTTGCTTGTACCAACCTCCCACTTCTTCATAGGTACCTTAAAATGTGCAAGCACAGTTGTGAGAATGAAGCCATAGGGAATGGCATGAGTCTTGGTACCATTTAGAACCCTATAAAGAAGTTGGATTATAAATCCAGGCCAATTAATCTGCCTCCCACTGTCTAAGCACTCCATGAGGACCAAGTCCATGAAGTTTGCAATGTGCCTTATTTCCTACCTTGGCAGAACACATTTGTTGACAAATTCAAACATCACTTTATGGGGTGGCTTCATCTCACTCTTGTACACAGCCTTGGGGTCAACTTCCTCCTCATTGTAATTGAATTTCTGGTAATGGTAAGGGCAGTAGGAAGATTTTCTAGTCTTGGCCACTTAAGCTTTGTATAGTCATTGTACCCCTCAGCAGGTACACCCAGAATTTCTCCTTCACATCGAAGGAGACTTGCACTCCTTTCACTATACTGGTAACCCTTCCATCTTTCACCTTACCATTTGCCATAAACTCAACAATTTCATTCCTGGCCAACTTGCCATCCATCTGAAGGACCATGTCCTTCCAGCCTTGTAACTCCAACTTCTCCAAAAGCAACACGATTCATTTCTCCTCCAAGTCCCTGAAGAGTCTGCCCTTCAAAATTGCCCTCTTGCCAAACTTGGCCATCTTGTCTTTCTCAGTGTCAGAATCATCTTCTTCCTCTCCACTCCATTCCTTTTCTTCAACATTTTTTTTTTACTTATTTTGACTTCACAGCAGACCTTGTTCTTTTTGCCAAGGTGGATGGTTCAGCAAACTTTGACTCTGAAACAGACTTCTTAGTGGAAGTCTTGGCTTTCTTGGCTTTGGGGGTCAGAACCTCCACTTCTTCAGTATCTTCTTCATCTCGAAGGACCAGGTCCATCTCATCAATATCAACAGCCTCAACAGGCTTATCCATCTTCTTTTTTCCCTTAGCAATTGCTTTTCTTCTACTTTCTTCTAAGGCTTTCTGCAGCTTTGCCTAATTCTGCTTTAGCTGACTTTTTGTGGCTCTTCCTCTTGTGGGAGGAATTTCAACAGTAACAGAAGGGGAAGCCTTCCTTTTCTTGTTTGCCGTAGCAGTGCCAAGGGTTTTAGCCTTTGAACTTCCTTTTTTCTTTGGATTATAGCTCTCAGTCACTTTCTTCAGTAGGTCTGCGAGGGTTTCCTTTATAGATGAACCAGGTTCATCTCTATTTTTCCCAAGTTGAATAAGACCTTCAGCAGCTTCGCCAGACCCACTTCCCCCTGCTCTCCTTTGCTCTCCTTTTCTTTTCCTTTTTTTTTACCACCAACTTCTGCAGACTCAGTAGTTTCAACACCTGCTATAGACCCTACCAGCACAAACCTATTCTCCAAATTTGTATCAACTTCAGAAATTATCTCAGGAGTAACTTTGGGCCAGAAGATACCTGTTCAGTTTCAGAAGAAACCGTTTCTTCCCCCTCAGTAGCAGATTTAAATGAGTCTTCAGATTTCTGAGGTTCCTGGAACTGGCTATCCTTCAATTGTTTATCTAATTTCTTGGATAATGTGCTCCCTGCCACAGTTTTGCGAGCAAGCATCTTAGTTCTTTCTTTCTTAGATAGAGGTATGGCTAAAGATGTGATAGATGGTATGGGTATGATTTCCTTGGGTGGGGATGAAGGGTTTTCAGGAGTGTTGGCCATTTTTGTGCTTGGTTCTGGAAGAAAAGAGAAGTAGATTGTGTTTGGAAGATTAGAGAAGATGAAAAGAGTTTGACAGCTCGAAAAAGTAATGGAGTGAAAAAAGAAATAATGTTGATAAATATAAAGAGAGGTAATTAATGGGTAACGATAGTTTTTCAGACTTTTAGAAGTCTAATCAAACTGAATTTCAGGTTTGAACAGACATTGGAGTCTATCCCTAGAATCTAGGTAATTCAATTCGGTTAGGAGTCTTTTGAACGGAACTGGTTCACTTATAACGGATAAGTCCAAAAGAGTTTGGAATTAAGTAAGACTCTGCTCATGATCCAAATATTCTTATTTTAAATTATGCAGAGTGTATAAAACATACCGAGTGATCTTGATAAACCAGGTTCTTCATTGAGAATTCTTTTGTGTAAGTCTAAATTTTCCAAAATAGAGAAAATATCATTAGAGATTAATGAGTCATTTTAGCACATGGCACAAGAGTATACTATTGAAAGTATGAGACTGAGCAAAATTTAATCTAATTATATACACAATTTACAGATTTTCTAACCATTTTTTTTATTGTGAATTTTGAATTGGTCCTTTTAGGTGATCTTAATCATCCCTAATTCTAACATGTTCCTTTCAAAGTGATCTCTACTTAGGGCTTTTGTGAAGATGTCAGCAATTTACTTGTCAGTAGCACAAAATTCCACAGTTATCAAACCCTTTTCATAGTTATCCCTCAAAAAGTGATGTCTAACATCTATGTGCTTAGTTCTCTTGTGATGTACCAGATTCTTGGTCATACTAATTGCACTAGTGTTATCACAAAAAAGGGGGATACAACCAACATCAATTCTAAAGTCCATTAATTGATGTTTGATCCACAACAATTGAGCACAACATGAAGCAGCAACAACAAACTCAGCTTCAGCAGTAGATAAGGCAACTGAATTTTGTTTTTTGGTAGCCCAAGACACAAGACATGAGCCAAGAAAGTATGCCATACCTGAGGTGCTCTTTCTATCTACTAGAAAACCTGCATAATCAGCATCAGTATATCCCACTAGATTGAAATTACTACCTTTTGGATACCACAGACAGAGATCAGTGGTGCCTTTTAGATATCTCAAAATTCTCTTGACAACAGTCAAGTGAGACTCCTTTGGATTTTCCTGAAATCTTGCACAAAGGCCTACACTAAAAACAATGTCTGGTCTACTAGCGTAAGATACAACAATGATCCAATCATTCCCCTATACAACTTCTTATTAACAAATGAATCAGGTTCATCTATATCCAACTTTGTAGCTGTTGCAATAGGAATGTCAATTTCTTTGGAATCTTCCATTTCAAACCTTTTAAGCAACTCTTTTACATACTTCTGCTGATGGATCATAGTTCCACTTGAATTTTGTTTAATTGTTAAGCCTAAAAAGAAATTAAGCTCACCCATCATGCTCATTTCAAATTCACTCCCCATTAGTTTAGTAAATTCTTTACTTAACTTATCAGTAATTACTCCAAAGATTATATCATCAACATATATCTGAACTACCAAGAGATCTTTACCTTTTTCTTTCAGGAACAAAGTATTGTTAATTTTACCTCTCTTGTAGTCATGCTCTAGCAAAAACTTTGATAATCTTTCATACCATGCTCTTGGAGCCTACTTGAGCCCATAAAGTGCTTTGTCAAGTTTGTACACATGATCAGGACTTTCCTTGCTTTCAAACCCCGGAGGTTGCTTGACAAACACTTTTTCCTTTAGATATCCATTGAGGAAGGCACTCTTAACATCCATCTGATGAAGGGTGAATTCCATGTAAGCAGCAAAGGCTATGAGGAGTCTTATTGCTTCCAACCTTGCAACTGGAGCAAAGGTTTCATCATAGTCTATGCCCTCCTCTTGGCTATATCCTTGTTCCTTGTAACTGTTCCATCTTCATCAGGTTTGTTTCTGAAGACCCATTTTGTGCCAATTATTGATCTGTCCTTGGGTCTTGGTACCAGATGTCAAACTTGACTCCTTTCAAATTGGTTGAGTTCATCTTGCATTGCATTTACCCAGTCTGCATCCTGCAAAGCCTTAGCAACATTTTTAGGTTCAATAAGAGATAAGAAAGTATTAAAAGAACAAAGATTTTTTAATGAAGATCTGGTTTTAATTTCAGAGGTTGGATCAGTGATTATGTTCTCAATGGTATGAGAACTTTGATGCTTGTAAGATTTTACAACCAACTGGTTTCCCCTTGATGTTCCTTCAATGCTTTGTTGATGTGGAACAGGTTCATGGACAGGTTCCCTTGAGGTTTGAGAATCATTTTCTCTTTGTTCTATTCCCCCTGCCATGTTGCCCTGGGTGGAAGAACCTGTTCCATCACCTGTTCCTTCCTCTAGTGCAGCTTCAGTCTGGGCTGTCATTTCATTTGAGTTTCTTTCCAGCCCAATTGCTTCATCATCATGTTCTTGCCTCTCAGAAAGAATGTTAGTTTCATCAAAAACCACATGAACACTTTCTTCTACACACATAGTTCTTTTATTATAGACCTTATAAGTTTTGCTATGTGAAGAATATCCCAAGAATACTCCCTCATCACTTCTGGGATCAAACTTACCTAGGGAGTCTTTAACATTATTGTGCACAAAGCACTTGCATCCAAATGCCTTAATATGGGATATGTGTGGTTTTTCCCCTTTAAGTAACTCATAGGGAGTCTTCTCTACAAGAGGTCTAGTCATGCACCTATTTATGATGTAGCATGCAGTATTTACAGCTTCTGCCCAGAAGCTATGAGGTAGTTTACTAGAAAGAAGCATAGTCCTAGCCATATCTTCAAGTGTCCTATTCTTTCTTTCAACTACTCCATTTTGTTTTGGAGTCCTAGGAGCAGAAAAATTATGATCTATGCCATGCTCATCACAAAATTCAGCAAATTTAGCATTTTCAAATTCAGTGCCATGAACAGACCTAATTGATGCAAGTTGATTACCTAGTTCTTTCTAAGTTTTTCTAATAAAAAAAGTGAACATGTCAAATGCTTCATCTTCAGATGTTAAAAATAATATCCAAGTAAATCTAGAGTAATCATCAACAAGTACCATCACATATCTTTTACCACATCTGCTTAATATTCTCATTGGACTACCGAGATCCATATGGACCAGTTCCATCGTCCTGGTGGTGCTTACCACTTTCTTGCATTTAAAAGAGGATCTTACTTGCTTCTCCCTTGCACAAGCCTAACAAACTTTGTCTTCCTTGAACTTGATGTTAGACAACCCTATCACCAGGTTCTTGGAAACTAATTTGTTGAGTTGACTCAGACTTGCATGTCCAAGTCTCTTGTGCCAAAGGAGGGGATCATTGTCCAACACAATTAAGCAAGTGAGTTCATTTTCTGAAAGTATGGACAGATCTACAATAGTTCATTTTCTGAAAGTGTGGACAGATCTACAATATATATATTATTCACTCTTTTTCCCTGCAAAACAATCTTGTTAGTGGTAAGATTAATCACAAAATATTTGGTAGAGGTAAATGCTACCAAGTTACATTTATCACACAGTTGTGATACTCCAATTAGACTGTATTTTAAGCCATCTATCAAGTAGACATTCTCAATAGAGTAAGAATCAGTCTTACCTGCCTTTTCAACCCCAATGATCTCACCTTTCTTCCCATTTCCAAAGGAGACATTACCTCATTTGAGGTCCTCAAGTGAAAGGAACTGGTTCTTGCTTCCTGTCATGTGCTTTGAGCAACCACTATCCACGTACCATATTTGGATGCTCCCCTTCACTTGGACCCGTAAAAGGAAATCAGGGGTTAGTTTTAGGAACCCAAACTAGTTTGGGTCCCTTTCTATAGGCAAAATGATGAATCAGATTCTTTTTAGCCCAACTTGGTAGCCTATTCTTCCATTGAACAAGTTCTTTGTTCTTTTGGCTTGCCTTTTCTTTTGCATTGCATTCACTTTTATAGTGACCTATTTTACCACAGTGAGTACAAATCTTGTTCTCAGGAAGTGTAAGGTACTTACTTTTGGGATCCCATTTAGGCGGCATATTCCCAAAGCCAAGTCCTCTTCTATTGCTACTATGATGTTTCTGTAGCCATAAAAGTGCATCGGAGGACCTATTCCATTTACAAGTTCTGTCTAGTTCATGTTTGACTTTTCCTAGATCCTCTCTCAAAATTCTAACCGCTCATCCTTCTTATACAATTCATCTTTTAGTTTACCTACATTTTCTTCTAGAGTGAGTTGTGTGCAATCAGTGTCTTCTTACTTGTTCCTAATTTCAGTTTTAGGTTTTCAGATCTAAGTTCTAGGACATTTGATTCAAATGCATGAACCTGGTTCTTTAATGCAGTATTTTCACTTATAGTCTCACTAACCCTAAGTTCCAGGTTCTTACACTTTGGTTTCAAAATCACACATTTCTTAGACAACTATTCATTTTCATTGTTTACATCCTCAGATTCATCAATGAAATCTAGAAGTAATTCAGATAGCCTTTCTTTAGACAAAAATTTAATCTCATCTTTGAGATGAATTACACTTACCTCAGATTCCTCATCAGATTCTCCAATGGCCATAAGTGCTTGTTCAACTCCATCTTCATCAGCTGAGCTTTCATCTGAGCTTTATTCCCAAGCAGCAGCCATATCCTTTGTTCTTCTTGGGTTGAACCTGTTCCTTCTTCCTGTTTCTTCATTCAGCTCTTTCCTTCTTCCATTCAATTTCCCATTGAGGGTAGTTCTTGATGTGGTGATCAGTCTTACCACACTTGTAGCATCCCTCATTGGTTTGCCTTTCAGGAGCCTTTGGTTTGCTGTAGCTTTCACTTCTTGAAGTACCCTTTCCTCTCTTTAGGTACTTCTTGAAGTCCTTTGTGATCATAGCCATTTCATCATCTTCTAGATCAGAACCTTCAGTGATTCTGAGTGCGAGGCTCCTTTCCTTATTGGGTACATCCATCTTCATGGTTTGCCTTCTAAGTTCATAAGCAATGAGATTTTCAATTAGCTCATCCAACTTAAGAGTGGCAATATTCTTTGATCCTGAATGGCAGTGATTTTGCTCACCCAAGTAACTGACAAAACTCTTGTCAAAATCTTCTCAACTCTGTCTTCTTCAGAAATAATCCTTCCAAGAGACTTAAGTTCATTTGTCAGTGTGGTGAACATTGTATACATCTATTGGATGGTTTCCCCTTCCTTCATGGTGAAATTCTCATATTGAGAACATAGTAGTGTTCCTCTGGACCTCTTCACTTGAGGTGTTCCTTCATGGGCCACTTTCAAAGTGTCCAGATTTCCTTAGCAGTGGTACAACTTTGGATTCTACTGTACTTATCTAGACCGAGTCTACAAACAAGCTATTTCTTGGCTTTAGCATTCTTCTCCCATTTCCTCAAGTCGTCAGCAGTGTAGTCAGCTCTTGTCTTTGCCACCTCTTCTCCTTCGGCATTTATCTTCGTGGTAGCCAGTGGACCATTTGTGACAATATCCCATAGCTCATAGTCTTCTATTATGATGTGATCTCTCATCCTGGTTTTTCACCAAGAGTAATACTGGCCATTGAAAAGTGGTGGCTAGCTCTGATACCAATTGATATTTTTAACTTCAATACCATACAAAAAGGGGGGAGGGGGAGAGGGGGGTGATTTGTGTGGTACCCAATATTCCTTAACCTACTATTTCTGAAACAGTAAATGCGGAAAGTAAAGAACACAAGTATTTTACGTGAAAAACACCTGGCTCAAAAGGTGAAAAAACCACGACCTACTTCCCAGTAGGATTTTCCCAAACTCTTCCACTAAATCACTGAGCCAAAAACCGCATTTACTAAACACTTTTGTAAAGCTAGGATTAACTCTAATCCCGTTGTGGCAAACAACCTCTAATTGTTGCGACATCTTCAAGTTAACTCTAACTTGAATACTTTGAATACCTATTACAATTGCCTCTAGATAAAGCTGAAAGGTATAATATGAAAACACCTACTACAATTGAACTAGAATAAAAGACAGACACTTGGAGCTAGTTCTTTTATCTAGTTCATGTAGCTTTAGGTTTGCACACTTGAATCACACACGAATTGCTTGCAAAATGCCTTGCTATTTTGCTCTCAATTCACGTTTAACTTCTGCTTTTGTGCATGCCTGTAGAATGAGAACATCCTACGATTTATAGAGTTAGTAGAGTAGAAAATAACTAGAGTTCTAATGCTACTCTTCTTTAGTGGAAGAATTCTAGTTGATCTCAACTTCTAACTCCTCCCTTATCTTGGATAGTGTTCTCTTTGATTAAGGAGTCCTTCTCCTTATCAATTATGTAACCTTTTCGATCAGGAGATATCAATTGTACCAAGTTAAGCTTATCTCCTTCACGTGCATCTCACATGCTCGAATCTTCCCATGTCTATGCACATAAGGGATGGACCTGGTTCATGCATGAGCTTCCTTTGTCAATATTCAAAATAAACCTTCACTTGGGCCGACATTTAGGATCCGAGGGAAGTTTTCTGATCTTTAGGTAATCTATGTATTTGTTTCTTCAGTACCAGGTTAAGCTTCTTGAGTTTATCTCGGCATGGCCTTCCTCCACTATTGATTTCATGAGTTGTACGACTATTCTTAAGTTGAATTCATTGTCGTCGACCGACGATCCCAAGTTAGCAAGAGCAACAACCTCGCTGTTTTGATCCCGAGGTACATGTTGTAAAGTCCATTTGGCCAATCGTCCCGAGAGCTCGGGCTTATGCATTATGTTTCTTAATGGGTAAGTAGTCACAACACATACGTGATGACATTGAAAATACGGTTTTAGCTTACTAGAGGCGCTTAGCAAAGCGAGCGCCAATTTTTTTAGGTGAGGATACCTAGTTTCGGCCTCGCCTAGGGTTCTGATAACATAATAGATAGGAAATTGCGTACCTTCCTCTTCCCAAACGAGGACTCCACTTACCGCTACCTCAGATACCGCTAAGTACATGTACAACTATTCATCTACTTTTGGAGTATGATGCAAATGTGGGCTCGAAAGGTACCGTTTGAGTTCATCCAAGGCTTGTTGGCACTCTAGGGTCCATGAGAAGTTATTCTTCTTCTTCATCAGTGAGAAGAACCGATGGCTCTTGTCGGAGGACCTCGAGATGAATTGACCCAATACGGCTATGCGTCCGGTTAACCTTTGAACGGCCTTGATATTATCCACAATGTTGATGGACTTGATGGACTTGATTTTATCGGGATTAATTTTGATTTCCCGGTTGGACACCATGAATTCGAGGAATTTCCCGGACCCGACTCTGAATGCGCATTTCTCTGGGTTCAGCTTCATATTGTATTTCTTTAATATATCGAAGGTTTTCTGCAAATATTTAAAATGGTCCTCTGCTCGCAGGTACTTAATCAACATATCATTAATGTAAACCTCCATTTATTTTCTTATTCGCTCTTCGAACATCCGATTTACTAGGCATTGGTAAGTGGCACCGACATTTTTTAGTCTGAATGGCATTACATTATAGCAGTAGGTATTGTATTTACTGATGAAGGACGTTCTTTACTGGTCGTCCAGGTCCATCCGAATTTGGTTGTACCCGGAGTCATCGTCGAGAAAAATGAGGATCTCATGGCCGGCCATGGGATCGATCATGCGATCGATGTTTAGCAGAGGGAAAGAGTCCTTGGGGCATGCCTTGTTTAAGTCTTTATAGTCTACACACATTCTCAATTTATTCCCCTTTTTAGGGACTATTACTATGTTTGCTAAACAATCCAGGTACTTAACCTCCCAGATGGACATTATTTTAAGGAGTTTAGATACCTCGTCCTTGATGAATGCATGCTTGACTTCGGAGTGAGGCCTCCATTTCTACTTGACTGGATGGAACTTCGGATCCAGGCTTAGCTTGTCTGTAGTTATCTCTGGCAGAATCCCTATCATATCGAGATGGGACCAAGCGAAACAATTTATGTTAGCTATAAGGAATTAAATGAGTTTTTTTCTGACTTCGGGACTTAGCCCCGTGCCCAGGTATACCTTACGATCAGGAAGGTGTTCGATCAATATGACTTGCTCTAGTTCTTCGACTGTTGATTTGTTGGTGTCGGAATCATCAGGGACTATGAAAGATCTGGTAACTCCATAGTCATCGTCCTCATCCGTCCCCTGCTTCTCCGGTTCGATCGAGGCCAGTATCGATAATTGCTATTTGGTTTCGTCTCTGGCCACCAGACCTAGACCCTTCGATGTCGAAAGTGCAGATATAAGGATCACCTCGTCGATCACGAACATCTCCTTTGTGGCTGGTTATTCTCCGTAAACTGTTTTAATCCCTCCCGGCATCGGGAATTTTAGCACCTAGTGCATCGTCGAGGGTATTGCCCTCATGTTGTGAATCCATGGTCTCCCGAATAGAGCATTGCACCTCATGTCTCATTCGATCACGCAGAACTTTATTTCCTGAATGGTTCCGGTGGTGTTCACCAGTAATATTATCTCCTCTTTAGTGGTCTCACATGCCATGTTGAATCCTTTTAGAACCCTGACTGCATGCACGATTTGGTCTTGTAGACCTAGTTGTTCCACGACCCTCGATCTAATGATATTAGCCGAGCTACTTGAATCAATTAACACGCGCTTAACTCGAGATTTATTTATGAGTATAGATATTACCAGTGCATAATTGTGGGGCTGTACGATGCCTTCAGCGTCCTCGTCGTTGAAAGACAAGGTTCCTTCTGGTACGTAATCTCGAGTCCATCTTTTCCTCGTGATGGACACTTTGGTGCGCTTTAACATCGACCCCTGGGGAACGTCGAACCCACCGATGATCATGTTAATGATGTACTGAGGCTCCTCCTGCTCGATCTGCTTACTAGAATCTCTATTCCTGAAATGGTTTTGGCTCGATCGCTCAAGAACTCCCGGAGATGTTCGTTGTTGAATAACCGGGTTACTTCCTCTCTCAATTATCGACAATCTTTTGTTCTGTGGCCGTGAGTGCCATGATATTTACATATTAAGTTGGGATCCCTTTGGGTTAGATCGGATTGTAGAGGTCGAGGCCACTTGGTGTCTTTGATGCGTCCGATGGCAGATACTATAGCAGCATCATCGATGTTGAAGTTGTACTCCAATAACCTCATTGCTTCTTTAGGCCCGATGGGCCTGTCGAAATTGTTTTTGTTCATGAGTCCCCGGTTATGTTGACCTCGATCGCTTCTCCTTTCACTTCTCACAGGGTTTCATTCAGACCCGTTACCCCTACGATCACTGTTGTACGATTGATACCTATCACTACTTGAACTTGGTTCACGATCAATGTCTCTTCTGGATCTGTCACTAGCTCGGACGGGTTAAACAGACCCGGAAGGGGCCCCAAGCTGATCATCTTCGACCCTAACTTTTGATTGATACTGGTTATGCACATCGTCCCAAGTAACAGCCGAATATTCTACCAGATTTTGTTTCAACTGCTGCGAAGCCAATAAGCTTCGAGTATTGAGTCCTTACGTGAAGTCCTGAACGGCCCAATCGTCTTCCACCGGCGGCAGGTCCATCCGTTCCATTTGAAACCTTGACACGAACTCCCTGAGCATCTCGTTATCTCTTTGCTTTACCTTGAAAAGGTCCGACTTCCTGGTCTCGACCTTGATGGCTTCGGCGTGCGCTTTTACAAAAGCATCTGCAAGCAGAGCAAATGAGTTAATAGAATTGGGGGGCAAGTTGTGATACCATATCATAGCTCCTTTTGAAAAGGTCTCTCCGAACATTTTCAGCAGGACAAATTCAATCTCATCATCTTCTAAGTCGTTCCCCTTGATGGCGCACGTGTACGAGGTCACATTTTCATTTGAATCAGTTGTTCCGTTGTACTTAGGAATTTCAGGCATGCGGAACTTCTTCGGGATTGGCTTCGGAGCTGCGCTCAGAGGAAAAGGTTTTTGAACAAACCTTTTGGAGTCTAGGCCTTTCAATATCGGTGGTGCTCCAGGAATTTGATCGATCTTGGAGTTGTAGGTCTCCACCTTCTTGTCGTTGGCTTCGATCTTCTTTTCTCCCGTTTCTACCCATTTTGTCAATTCCTCGAGCATCTTTATTATCTCAGGGTTGGTCCGGGGTTCAACTTCATTTGACCTATTTGTGGATGGTTCATTTCTGCGAGTGTTTTCCTGGGTTGGTTCGGGTTCAACTCTACTGGGAGCGCGACTTTGGTTCTGCAGTTGGTCTATCGCTGCCTGCTAAGCCTGCAACATTTCGAAGATCACCCGAAAATTGATCCCATCTCTTTCACCGTCACGAGTATTTTGGGCTACCGATCGGACTCCCCCGGGGATGCTGTTCTCAGGATCGGTAGGCAAATTCGTGTTAATGGCCACATATGAGTTGTCATCGATTAGGTCCATGACCGAAATTCCGTTGGGATTGGCCGGGGGCACCTCGTTACTGGGCACCGTATTATTGTTCTCGCCATGTGGCCAGACTCAACATCCGTGTTTAGAGGGGCAGATTGGGAGTTCGACATTTCAAACTTTGACCTAAAATCAAAGACACTTCAAAGAACAAGTGTGGAGTAGGGTGTGTTATGGAAATTTGTATCAAATTATCACTATTATCCTTTGCCCCATGGTGGGCGTCAAACTGTTTACCCTCAAAATCGGATAACAATTAAATTTGTAAGTGATTTTAAGGATATGCAGATTGATTTGATACAAAACGATAAATTGAGTTAGAATGGATAAGTAAAGATACAGTAAATTCAAACCATGCGAGGAGGATGATTCCAGCCTTAGTGACTTTTTCACCCTCGATTCGGGCTCACAATGAACAATATTGATGAACGAGAGAAAGAGCTTGCAATAGTAGTGAAAATAGTAGCATATTACTTTGGAATACGTGTTACAATGTGTCTAATGAATTATCAGACCCCCTTTATATAGTAGGGGAATCCTACTCTAAGTACAACTCTATAAAAGGTAAAAAATCTTCTGTTTAACTGATTGCCGGCTCTTCATCGATTCGTACCGAGATTCACGCCGTGATATTCGGCCGATCGCGGATATTATGCCCTTCTGTTTGTCGTGCTTGGTTGCCCGACAATGTCCTCCGAAGTCTTTCAGGATTTGGATCGATCTCGAATCATGACCCCGATATTGTCGAAGGCAGACAACGTGCCCCCGGATTCTGACTCGATGAGACCTTTGCTTCGATTCCGATCCTTCGCAATCATATCTCGAGCTCGTTTTACCCTATTGGAGATCGGAGTGTATCATGAGTTTGATTTTTTCCCGTATACAAGAGGTTGTACTGTACATGTTCAAATTCCAAATATCAATTTTAAAATAAGAACAAAATGTTACTACTCCAGTACTACGCATTTAATTTATTAGATGAAAACATGAGTCGGCTGGTTTTACTTTATTAGCACTCGTAAAATTTATTCCTTCGTGGCTGGTGGCAAATAAATGTGGAAAAAAAAGGGTATGAGAAAAAGGTTAATTTCTCAGACAGAACAGCGTGAAGACATGGTCTCTGTTTCGGAGAAAATGTAGTTGACTGACTAGCTGGTTCAATCGGACGTAAAGAAGGAAAGATATACATTTATTAGCTTTTTCCTAAAAAGGAAATATTTAATTCAATTACTTAAACAAATATTAAAAGTATCTTTGTCAGCTAGTCCAAATTCACTAGTGTTCGTGCTCGACCGTTAATCTAGTCAATGTATTAAAAACTAACAGATCAGATTAGCTTCAAGATGCAGTCACATATACATGTTAATTTTAGTAAATCAATCAAATCTCGATTATGAATCTTTTTTTATTAATTTTGCGCTATTCAAACTTATTTTATTCTAACACAAGAGCGTGCCAATACAACGACAAAATTTTCATTATAAATTAATTTCTCTACAATAAAAAGATTTTATATTCTTCATTGGTATATAATTTTTTTTTAGTCAAACTAAAAGATTTCTAAAGAACATTAGACAAAATAATAAAGACTAAAAAATTCCTAAACTAAAGAACTCCTGATGTACATTGAACTTAAAGTAATCATACCAATATAACTATAACTCTTTTTTTCTTTATATGAGTTTGGGACAATGTCTATTTTACTATCCTTAATTTAAAAAGGTAGAATTATCACAGTAATATTAAATTTTTTAAAAATTAGAAAAGTTGTTGGTCAAATAACAGGGAGATATTTTTAAAATTAAAAGTCGCTCGTAAAGAACTACTACTAGTACTATTATAAAAAGCTGCTTCATCCCCAGATAGTTCTCGTCTACTTTCCTTCGATACAATCTGCTTAAACCCTCAAAAGTCAAATCTCCTTCTCTTTTTCCCCAGCCGATAGACAAGCGAAACACCAAAAAATAAACAAAAGAAATACGCACACAAAATTTTCATTTGTACTTTGTTCAGATTGGTGCTTGCTGATTTTGATCAGAATTTTTTTATCTGGTGCACTCCTTTAGCCATCTTGTCGCCGGAATCTTGTTTCCCCGGCGAACTTTTCCAACTTTCCTTACAGGATAGGACCAATGACTTATAGTCTAACGTGGAGAAGATAAATGAGATTCCTTTTATAAAGTTTTGTTAACTTTTCTTTATTAATTTCCTCAAGTTTTTAGCGTTGTGAGGACCAAAAAAATAAAGGGTAGTAGGGAAGATGATACGAAGGTTGAATTTACTCTTTTTATGGGGTTTTTGGATTTTGATAATAGCTTTAACGACGGTGGTCGGCGGAGTTCCGGCGACGGCGGAGAGTAAAGGGGTGCACAGAAATGCCTATGCTACCATGATGTATATGGGAACACCAAGAGATTATGAGTTCTACATTGCAACACGTGTCATGCTACGATCACTTTCTCGGCTTGGCGTTGACGCTGATCTCGTCGTCATTGCTTCACTCGATGTTCCTCTTCATTGGGTTCAAACTCTGTAAGTCTCAATTCCTCCATTCTTCTCTTTTACATAAATTCACTCAAAAAAGTTAGTTATCAAAAGCTGTCCACAGCTTTACTCTAGTAGTAAAAGCGCATAACGTGATATATTAATTGCCTAGTGTTAAGAGCGCAGCTCGTAATATGTGAGTTATGCAGCAGGTGAATTAAAGCCTATTATTGAGTTTGAATTTTTCGTCACTGACTATGGAGATTTCTGTATTATAAAAAGGGTCATCGGAAAATTAGAGAAAAGTTATAGAATATACTTTTAACGTCACCGGACATCCAATTAGTAACTAGGTTCCCTTTATTTATTTTTATTTCCTTTTTGGTTTTAAAGCATTAAATTTTCCAGATGTGTAGTGAGCTTGAAAATGGGGTTACTTTGAAGGCCCACATAAATCTGGTTATGTCGACCAGGATGTCAAAAAAGAGGAGGGTCTGTTTATTTCACAATAGAATTTTAAATATTTGTCAAATGGTAGTGGAAGTTTAATGATTCTAGGAAGAAACTTAAAATATGTAGTTGGAATTGGTCAATTCTTGTTTCAACTTATTTTATTTTATTTTTTTGCAAATAAATTGCTTTAAAGTCCGTGAAAGGAGGGGGTCGCATATTAATTAGGGAATTAGTAAGCAATGGCCCTCTTGATTTTGCCAGCACATACGCGTTTCTGCAAAGAAAATTTCTATAATATATCAGAACTAATATTAATTTTTCTTTTTGAAGGGAGAACTAATTATTAGGTTTATATCATATTAACTTTTGGTATGTTATCGTGCTGTGATAACTAACACGACAATCAAAGATAAACCACTGGACATGAAGTAATACCTAAGAAATTAGGTCAAGCTACACAAGTTTTTGGTTTAGTGATAAAAGCATTACACGTGCTGCGTGAATTAAGTGAGCGTTACGAGTTTAAATTTTACTATAGATAAAACCTTAAATTCAAGAAGGATAGAGAGACGGGCAATAGTTCACCGAGTTTCGAACAAAACAAAAAGAGTTAAAAATTAGGTGAAGCTACTTTTTCTAAGAAAGGGAGAAAGACGTTCACTAATTTTTGCTTTCAAAAATATAGTTTTCATAAGAAGGGAATTTGGTGGTGATAGTTACAAGTCTTTGTGGCATATGGCAAAGTTTTTGTTTTTGGCACAGGAACGTGCACGGATTGGTTGTTTCTGGGAAGTGCTCCTTTTTTTTCTTTGTTCTTTTCACAACAATTTGGCCACTTATTCAATGTAAAGCAACTTTTAAGACCTTATTACCGTCTTTTGAGTTAAGACTCTTACTTTAAGTATTTTTCTGAAGGTTAAACTTCCTAAAAAGAAACACTTGAAACTTTAGAGGATAAAGATGATCTAGCTTATCTAACAATGGTTGTGTTGGCTCGATTAATTGACTTAGTAGTGTTAAGTTAGGAGTTTAACTTTTATACAGTGACATTATAATAAATTTTGACATTATTTGGTCACCTAAAAGATACATATAAGTAACCGTTCATAATAAATAAAACTAATAACCGAGAAAGAAAAAGACAGACAACTTGTTCAAATAGATTAAAGTCTTTTTATTTTTCAGAAGGATAAGGATAATCAAATTTTCAAGACATTGAAAAAGGATATCCCTTTTTTGATTCGTTTGTTAATGGTTTAATTATCACCTAAGCACTAATTATTTTGTGCACTTTCGGATACAATTGCTTCCTCACCTTACTTTAATTTGGTCTAAAGTATATTTGCATCTGTCACCTTTCCTATTTGTGTTACTTACAGTTGTAAGGGCTAAAAATTTCTTTTTAGGTATTATGTGTTTTAATACTTATAATAATATAATGTCGCCTTTGCTAATTCTTTAAGACGTCATATTCAAGTGAACCAACTTAGTGGGGACCCAAAAATGGTTTATTATTTTAAAATTGGATAATCCTCTTGTTACGTACTTAACGTTCAAACAAATATTTTTAAAACATATATTATCATAATAGATGAACCAACTTTTAGTTGCTATCATGCTCAATGCCAATTCTATCGTTTGAGGTGTAATTTTTAGTCCTTTTCATTGGTGTATACCAAAGACATGCAATATTCTAAGTGCTAAAAAACATTATCCACATAGCACAAAGAAAAAGTATATCTTTTTCAGAAAGCAAAGTGATGGTTTTGAGGATAAAAACAAGGATTATGTCCACCTCATAAGCTAGGATGTTTCTCCTGTTTTTGCCACCCAATTTAGAAAATGACAAAACAGTTTTAATTGAAACTATCACCAAATAGTTAAAAATAGTTTTCTCCGTCAGTGAATTGTGTGGATTACGTATGCTAGAAAAGTAAACGGAAAAACAAATTTGTTCAGAAATAGACTGGTTGCTGCACCTTGCTCATCTTTAAAAAAAAAAAAAGCCTAAGTTGTAATCAAATTTCAGTTGAGAAAAAAAATATTTAGGTAATTTTTTGATTTGTTTAATTCTAGATAAAGAGTTACTCAATATCTATATCAGTGGTAGTAATACGTACTTGATAAAATAATCTAGTTGGGAGACGGACCTAGGGTGTTAGGAGTGGATTTCATGAACTCATCATTTTCAACACGAATTATAAATATAGAGTATGTGAACCCCCCAATTAATTCTATGCTAACCACCATAATATATAATAAAAAAATATAGTTGGAAGACCATAAGCCTAATATAATCAAGAATTTCCTGACCTTCTGATATGTGATGGATTTATCTGATACATCTGAAAGCAAAAAAATTGACTAGACAAACCTAAATAAGAGCTATGCAATTTTCTATGTTAGTACCTAAAAGTTGGCAAAATTGCTCTTGGACCAGAATAAATTCCTATGTACAAGTTACATGTCATAGCTCCACAATTCTTTCAATCAAGTTTGTTGATATTTTCTTTAGCTTGATTCACAACAGAATAGAAATGTGAATCAGTTACACGAAAGACAATTTTACCGTTGGTCCCCTTCAACCCTGAAAACTAATATACTCCATTATGTACTTGGTGTGCAGAGAGCAGGAAGATGGTGCAAAGGTGGTGAGAGTTGAAAATCTGAACAATCCATACAAAGGACAGTCCAATTTTAATTGGAGATTCAAGCTAACATTGAACAAACTTTACGCGTGGAGCCTAACAAATTATGAAAGGGTTGTGATGCTTGATTCTGATAACCTTTTCCTTCAGAAAACAGATGAACTGTTCCAATGTGGTCAGTTTTGTGCAGTCTTCATCAATCCTTGCATCTTCCACACTGGTCTCTTTGTATTGCAGGTCAGTTTTCTGCGCGAACAATATTTTATTAGTTGATATTTACATAATAAACGTAGGAATCTTATGGTTTGGCCAAATACTTATTTGACTGGTGATTCAAGTACTAGTTACTTACAAAATTTGAATTGCAGCCGTCAACAATGGTATTTAAGGACATGCTTCATCAGCTGAAGGTTGGAATGGACAATCCAGATGGCGCGGATCAAGGTTTTATTAGCGGTTACTTCCCAGATTTACTTGATCAGCCAATGTTCCATCCTTCCCCTAATGGTACCAGGCTCCAGGGAAATTATCGACTGCCTCTTGGTTATCAAATGGATGCCTCTTATTATTGTAAGTTTCATACCGCGTGTTTTAATTGGACGATATTTGTGATGTCTCATTAATGCATATTTCTGAAGCAGAGACAAAATTATAATGATTGTTACTTTTAACTCTTTTTCAGATCTCAGACTACATTGGTCGGTACCATGTGGACCTAATAGTGTCATTACTTTCCCTGGTGCACCATGGTTAAAACCTTGGTATTGGTGGTCATGGCCTGTTCTTCCTTTGGGCATTCAGTGGCATGAACAGCGACGTCAAACTCTTGGGTAAGACTAAAATCCTATCTTATAATATGTTTGGACTATAAATAACTACGCCTCAATTCTGAGCATGTTGAAGTGCATTCGTCAAAATTTAACCTGTTTGTCATTCTGCAGGTATGATGCAGAGATGCCACTAGTGCTGATTCAAACTGTATTTTACCTTGGAATAATGGTAATGACGCGCTTAGCACGTCCTAATTTATCTAAGTTGTGCTATCGACGTGAAGACACCAAGAGCATCTTCTTAATACGAACAGGCCTGAAATTGATCGCGATATGGTCCATTCTTGCAGCCTACATAATTCCTTTCTTCTTGATACCTCGGACAGTTCATCCAATAATCGGTTGGGGTCTCTACTTACTAGGTTCTTTTGCACTATCATGTATAGCACTGAATGCATTCTTGTTGCCAATGCTACCTGTTCTTATGCCATGGCTAGGAATTTTTGGGGCACTTTTGGTCATGGCTTATCCTTGGTATTCTGATGGTGTTGTAAGAGCATTAGCTGTATTTGCATACGCCTTTTGCGCGTCTCCTGTGGCATGGACAGCATTAGTAAAAATAATGTCTTGTCTACATGTTTCACTTGAGAGGGAAGGATTCTTGCCTAGGTTGAGTGAATCTGCTGCACCTGCTGGTTTTAACAAACTGTATTGATGAGTTAGAATCTGAAAATTGATGATATCAAAAAGGGGAAATATTCAAAAAAAAAAAAACTTTGAATTATACACTGGGAATGATTTTATGGAAGTGTGCTTGTGCTGTTCTTAGAGTCTGCTGTTACACAAGCTAAAGGATTCTTTGATCTGTTCCAAATTCTGATATGAACTACACAATGTTAAAATGGGATGAACTGGTGTATTATACTTGGAAATTGGATTTTTTTATCAAATCTATTAGCTCTCTATGTTGTAATTCCAGAAACAGATGCATTTGTAAAGAAAATTAGATAATGTGGGTGAGTTTATTTTTTACAGTAATTTTTTCTTTGTGCTGGATCACTTGGACTGGCCTTGTCCAAGTAAGGGATTTTAGCCTAAGATAAGAAGACAAATATGCTCCTGAATTTGGACCTTACTTTCCTTGGACTAGCCTTGTGCAAATGCTTAGCGTGTCAGGTTATGACTTGTATAATATATATATATATATATATATATATATATATATATATATATATATACTAGTTTCTCGGCACGTGCGTTGCATGTGTATACCGAGTCATATTGTATATGATTTTTAAAATAATTCAATATAATCAAAATAAAAATTTCAATAAATAATCATACACAAACGAATAAAGTACAAGTTTCGATAAATGATTAATGTTGATCGTTGTATGATGACTTGTTTGTTATAGTCAAGCTGATTGGATATCATCTAAATCTATGAAGATGAACAATTAAGTTTTAATTAGGTACGTGTGTTTTTCTTACTTATTTTGATTTTATAAGGTACAAACATGTAATGAAGTATATCTCAACTAATATTCCTTATAGAGGATATTCTTAACGGCAAAGGGCCAAATATACCCCTCTACTTTCGAAAATGGTCTAACAATACCCCTCGTTATACTATTGGGTTATCTATACCCGTGCAGTCATACTTTGGGTTCAAATATACCCCTCATTTAAACAGAGGGACTCGTGTCATCGTCCTGTTGGTCAATTCTAAATATCTCCTAATTAATTAAAAATACGTATTACCCATACCCGAAAAATAATTATTTTTTTTTGTAAAAACTGGAAAAAAACTAAATTTCTTTTTTACTAAAACCTGAAAATAACGAAGATAATTTTTTTCCAGTTTTTACAAAAAACTCCTTTAAAAAAACTGAAAAGCAATTTTTTAAAGCAATTAAAAACTGGAAAAAACTGAAATATTTTTTACTAAAAACTGAAAAAGAAGAAGAAAATACTTGTTTTTTTTTTCATTTTTTACAAAAATATTGCTTTAGAAAATTGCTTTTTAGTTTTTTTTTTTCTAGTTTTTACAAAAATATTATTTTAGAAAATATTTTCAGCTTTTTTTAAAGCAGTTTTTTTTGTAAAAATTGGAAAAAAAACTGAAGAGCAATTTTCTAAAACAATAATTAGAAAATGTTTAGAATTGACCAACAGGACATTGACACGTGTCCCTCCATTTAAATGAGGGGTATATTTGAATTCAAAGTATTGTCACACCTCCTTTTTCCCGAGTGGATAGGGGATATGGAGTTTTTTTTTAATTTAAATGACATTATTCGAAATGGGATTATTTATTTATTCAGAGTCGCCACTTGGAATAATTTATGGTGTCCCAAGTCACCGATTTATTTTAGAATCCCAAATCGAGGAAATTTGACTCTTATTTTTGGTCCGCGAACACAGAAGACCGGGAAGTAATTCTGTTAACCTGGGAGAAGGTGTGAGGCACTCCCAAGTTCTGTGATTTTAGCACAGTCGCTTAACAATTAATACTTGACGTAATTATCTGATTTATTACATGTTTTAAACCCATTGTGCAATGTTGTCTTTTATCGCTTTTTAATATTTATGAAATTTATTTGAACAAGTCGCGATGTCGCACACTTGTCGTTTTGGTACACATTGCAAACCGCGCCACGTGAAACGCACCCGCGATTTACAACATGTTTATTTTTATTATTATTTGAAGTTATATTCAAGTCGCGTGAAACGCGCACTTGAATTGGGGTTTACATATCATGACTATGCCGCAGGAACCATACCCATAGTCACGATGATTATTATTAATCGCGCCTAAATCAAGCTATGATTTTCGGATATTATTCAATTACTAATTTTGACATTATTGTAAGGTCATGAGGTATGTATATTGTTACGGAGGAAATTAAGTAAATTAATTATGGAAAAAGTTCGCTAGCTTGTGAATGTTTATTTATTTTTGGTCATGTGCAACAAATAGCCCATAAATACGCTAGGGAAGTCCAATTAAAGTCTTACACCAATAATGGCCCAACCTAATCTCTTATAATTTTACTGCTAACCAATATTTGAAACTAGACTAAATTTATGGCAGGAATAGATAGATATAGGCAGGACCAATTTAGTCACTAAGATAGGAGATTAAAATAAAACTAAAGCATGCTAAAATGGAAAGCCATTACTTCATTGAATAAACAAGAAAAGTAACGAATTAATACATATTCATCAATAAAATTAACCATATGAACTACTAAAAAGGACAATAAATTAATCTTAACAAATACTCAACATGAGAACAAATTAATCTTAGCACACTCAGATGCGAACTCGATCATATCATACTCAAAGTTAAATTAAAACAGAGTGACCCAAAACATTAATGAGAAAAACAAAATAGAAAGAGAAGTGAACCTTTGTATTAATGATTTTGGATTTAAATTACAACCACTCAATGATCGGATAGATCTCAACTAGACCCTTCGGACCACGAAAAACTCGAGCGGCAAATCTCAACTTGCAACCTCAATCGACCTTGCAAAACTGACGATTTAGTGGCTATTTTTGGAGCTTTTTTTTTGAGGGGGATGGCTCAAAAGTGATCAAGGGGGGGGTAATGATGGCACAAAAGTGGTCAAGGGCTGTTGGTTTTGGGGTGGTGAAGCTGCTTGATTTTTTCGAACGAAAGCCGAAGAAAGAATGAAACGAGTAGAAATTTCCTTATCCTAGAAGAAGAAATATAATTTTTTCTCAATTCCTTCCTCCCTATTATTTTCCTTTCTTCCTCCCTCATTGTTTTCATCACATTTCTCTTCTATTTATATAAAACATTTTTGGAATTTTCAGATTTTTACTTTTTATTATTTTTTTATTTTTTTATTTTTAATTAAAAAAAATTTTCACTTCCCATTTTTCTTATTTTTTTTAAAAATAATTCCCCACTTTTCTTTACTTTTATTTTTAATTTCTCACTTTTTTACTTTTAATATATTTAAAATCCCCTTTTTTACTTTTCTTTTTTTATTTCCCACTTATTTTACTTTTCTTTTTTTTATTTCTCACTTACTTTTATTTAAAAAAAAAAAATCAGATAACCTTACTTTTATTTTTTAATTCCAACTTTATTTGACTTTTCATTTTTTAAATTTTCACATTCTTTTACTTTTATTTTTTTAATTTTTCACTTTCTTTTACTTTTGTTATTAAATAATTTCTACCTACTTTTACTTTTACTTTTAAATTTTATATTTCTACTTTTCTTATTTTTTAATTCCCATCCGAAATTCGTTTTAAAAAAAATGAAAAAATATTTATTTTTGGTTTTTTATTCATTTTATTTAAAAATAAAGATAAAAATAATAATAAAAATAATACTAATAGTAATAATTGACCTTTTAAATTATTAATAATGTCTTTCTCTCTCTCTCTCTCTCTCTATATATATATATATATATATATACTAAAATATATATATTAAATTCTAAAAATATTTACATAGTAGAAGGTGATAAAAATTCAAATATAGTCAAAAATTAGGTGCTCACAAGTATGACTGCAGGGGGTATAGATAACCTAATAGTATAACGAGGGGTATTGTTAGACCATTTTCGAAAGTAGAGGGGTATATTTGGCCATTTGCCGTATTCTTAATGTAATTTGCTTTTATCCGTTTCGATTAATTTCTTTCATGATTAAGACTCTTGTTGGTCGATATTAATATCTCTCTTGAAAGTGTAATGTAAAATTGGCACATGTATGTGGAGCTAGAATTTTTGACGCTTATGGGTTCATGATTCTACTTTTTTAAAGTTATTGAGTTCTAATTTAATAATTTGCTCAAATTCAATGTTATGTGTAATGTTTATTTTCAAAAAAATTCGGAATCCGGGTACGTGGGCTCGAGGGTTGATTTTTATAGACGTTTTGAGCGAAGTTGGGAATTATTATGAGCAATGGAGTATATTTTTGATTGGTTTACACCTTGTTTGCCAAGTTTTGGATCGACGGGCATCGGTTTGAGGTGTTAGAGAGGATTTTGAGCCGGATATGGAACTTCAGAGCGAGGTAAGTCTCTTGTCTAACCTTGTGAGGGGGAAACTACCCCCTCCCCCTAGGTGATATTATTGTTATGTGTAACTAGTTGTGGGTTCTACGTACGCACGAGGTGATGAGAGTCTGTACGTAGCTAAAGCATGTTTATATCCGCGTAGACTTAAGATCTCATCATGTAATATTTGAACTACTTGAACTCATTCTGCTGGCTTAATTAATTGAAGTTATAAATGAAATTGATGTACATATGTATACTAGGCCAAGCCTTAACACTTTGAGTTGTGGGCGAGTTATTTGAGAAACGGTAAAGATTATATTCATTTTGTGCTCATGTATGGTATTGTAAACATGTGTCTCGTAATTCGGTAACTTCCTTCCTTTTATTGTGGAGCGGGCCGAACACCTCGGCAATATATAGATGCATCTATGGTTCGTGTCGTACAACCCTCGGCAGTGTACACATTATTCCGGATCGGGCTGAACGACCTCAGCAGAATCATGTGTTATATCGCTAGTAGTCCGAATATTCCCGAGCTAATCTTTCCACTGATGCCTGGCATATTATACGGTGTCCCTTATTTATTTGATATTGGCACTTGGCATTTTTCTGAGTTGTTAAGGCAGAATACAAGATCGAGAAATTTATACTTTAGAAAAAATATTTGGAAGACTATGAAATTTACAGATTTACCCCATCGTTGTTGTATGCTTCATATTTGCTTATGTTTTATTATATTTCTTTATTGGACCTTTAGTAAGTGTCAATGTCAACCCCTCGTCATTACTTCTCCGAGGTTAGGCTAGATACTTACTAGGTATGCGTTGATTTACGTACTTATGCTGCACTTCTGCACTAAATGTGCAGGATCTGATAGGTTTATTTGGTGATCATCTTGTCGCGTAGGCGCACCTATTGAGGAGACTTTATGTGTGTTGCATTCCAGGCTAGGCATCGCAGCCCACCGATTCTCCATTGTACTATTTATTTTATCCTGTCTTATTTACTTTCTAGACAGATGTTGTATTATTGTTATACTCCTTAGAAAATACTTATACACTTGTGACATCGGGTTTTGGGGGTTCATTCGGGTTGTTCATTATTGTGGTTCTTGTAAATATTATCAGTTACCATATAAATTCTATTTTATTCTGTTAAATTATTGGAAATTATGATTTCAAAGTAATAAAATGAGCAATCAAATTGGTAAATCACTGTTGGCTTGCCTGACGGCGGCGTTAGGTGCCATCACGACCTATAGTGGATTTTTGGTCGTGACAGCTTGGTATCAAAGTGTTAGGTTCACTTAGGTCTCACGAGTCATGAGCAAGTCTAGTAGAGTCTTGCGGATAGGTACGGAGATATTTGTACTTATCTTCGAGAGGCTACAAGGCTGTTAAGAGCACTTCCCTTCTTGATTTCCCCATCGTGTGGTTTGATTCCATTTAGGCTTGTGCTTTTATTTCTTCTTACTCAATCTTACGCGATGTGGGGCGCTTGTTGTCAATTGGGCATCGAGGAGTTGTAGAGGTACTGCATACATGGGGCAGGGTGTTTCTCCCTGAGTATTTGGGCAGGCCATTATCGTCGCCTTGCGGAAGAGTGTACTGTCATTTTAGTCCAGTATATGTATTTCCTATGGTTTCAAGGCTATGCACAAACTATTATGATGTTCATGTGCTGTTATCGCACTATGTTAGTGTAATGGAGGGGTGCTCATTTGTGTATTGAGGCAGTGGATGATTTGAAGGGAGGATTTCTCAGTGCATGATTTAGGGGTTCGGCATTTGATTCCAGCGAAGGAAAGGCAATCGGACTATAGATGTTCAGGTTTGGTTGATGAGGTAACGAGACTTGATATTTTGAGCGTGGTGGAATTCTCATTTGGGTTGTGGTGTCGTCGTCCTTGTTCGAACGCATTAAGGTTCGTCGGTGTTATGATCTTCTTAGATTTGCCTTCGGAGCAGAGTGTGGTGGAATAGTGCCTAAGAAGTGGTCGTCAGAGATAACGGTGTGTAGTGGTCCCGAATCGAATTGGTATTTCTAATGTTGATGGCTCGAGAGAGATGATCTTCCAAGAGGTATACAGTTGGTAGCAATTTATAAGTTCAAGTTCTACAAAGATAGATTTGATTTGAGGCAACATTTGGGAAGCAAAGAATGAGGAAGGACATGGCGAAAGGTATCTCGCAGTGTTTAAATTACTAGCGGGTCGAGTATGAAAAAGAAGAGTTCGAGAAGTCGCTTAAGGAGAAGGTTTAACCGAAGTGAGAGTAGCAGATTAGCATATGGATTCTGTGGTGGGAAAGCCATTTTCCTTGAGGAAGTTTAGAGCTATTTGGGAGCCATGGTAGAAAGTGATTAGGTCCACAGATTATATTTGGAATGGTGGTTACTGTACGGAGGAAGATTGAATATGGCAGAAAGGAACTGCTTGAAATGAAGAGGGGTGTGAAAACTTGATTATTATTTTGGGTGCAACATGACTTTGAGTTTGGAAGGTATTGTCGAACTTTCAACTGATGTCAATGGGGAAGGAATAGAATTGTGCAGATGGTGGACGAGCATGGGCTCAGGAGGGTTTACTGAATTCCTGGTAGTTGTACCCAATGCAACATCGTTGGGAGATGTCGGTAGGGAATTCCACATGTGGGTTATCTCCTGTGAGCAAGTCAGCAGATGTGTGGGGGATAATTCGGAATGTTTCATGAAAAGCTTAACAAAAGATTTTGAGAAATTTGACGGGTTAATGGTGCGAGATCATGGAAAATGAGAAGGAGGAATCCTTGTGGGTTCTACATTATGTGATGGTAGCTTAAAGCTAAGTGGGGGATTGGATCACGTGGTTGTCTGCTTGTGTGGTTTCTGGTTATCGCACTACTAGAAATTCGGCAAAAGCCGACCAAGATCGACCGACCAACTTTGGTCGGTAAATAAACCGACCAAAAAACCAACCAAAGTTGGTCGATTTTTCAAAATATTTTTTTTTTAATTTTTTTTTTTTACGAAACCGACCAACTTTGGTCGGTTTTCTTTGGCGCAAAAATGCGGGAAACTATTTTTGAGTCCCGCGAATTTTATGTTTCAAGAAACCGACCAACTTTGGTCAGTTTTTCAATTAATATAAATAAAAATTAATATTAAAAAAAACCGACCAAAATTGGTCGGTTAATTCGGCGGGTCATTTACAAAAACCGACCAACTTTGGTCGGTAATTTTACTTTTTAATAAAACCGACCAACTTTGGTCAGTTATTTTCGTGCGAAAATATAATTAAAGAGCATAAATCAAATAAAAAATAGTCTTAAAACAAAATGTACCAATGATCTAGTGGTAGAATAGTATCCTGCCACAGTACAGACCCCGGTTCGATTCCCAGATGGTGAATTTTTTTTTACATAATTAAAATACCGACCAACTTTGGTCGGTTTTTTTTGCAATATTTTTTTTTTGAATTTAATTGACCGACCAAAGTTGGTCGGTAATTTCCGACCAACTTTGGTCGGTATTCCTTTCCGACCACAAAAATACCGTCCACACGTAAATGGTCGCGTTTTGGTCAGTTTTTGGCCATTACCGACCAACGTTGGTCGGTTTTTTTGGTCGGTTTTTACCGGATTTCTAGTAATGTCGATGTATTGGTGGATCATTTATGAATAAGAAAAGAAAACATCAGGGGTAACTCGAGCAAGGAACTTGTTAAGTGTGTGCTATATTTGGCCAATCGATTCATGTGCAGGTTTTGGGAAGACCGAGAGTTTATACTTCTCGTGGATATGATGAACTAGTAAAATTCAGTCAGTTGCTTCTTTGAAAGGGTGTTCATGTTCTAAAAGAGCGTTGGAGTTTGGTTATATTCGGGACCAAGTCAGATTGGGTGACTCTCAACAACGGTCCTAGTGGGTTTAAGAATTTAAGTACAGTGCCTAAGGATTTAGGGTCCGTTGCGTGGTTAAGGATCGGGTTTTTGCAGTGGATTATGAACGGGACTAGGAGTGTTCTATGTTATCATTAGGTATGCTGTGCAATATTTGAGGGAAAAAAAGAAATAGCTTCGGATTTGCGGGAGGTCTTACAGAATGGGTGTACCAGTTGGAGATGCTATTGTGCGCATAAGAAGGGTATGAGATGGTTCATGAGTATTGAGACGATGTGGTCTCGTGATGCGGGTCACTCGGGATGAGTGTGGATTGGGTTCGTTACATCTTTGAATGGAGCTATTATGTTTTCCAAGGCAAGTCGAGGGTAAATTGGAAGAAGTTGGGTCGGTTTGTAATGGTTGAATCAGCATGATTGTGGCGTGCGAAGTTATGCATGTGGTTTGTGGGCTCGACATCCACCATAACTTGAATAATCTAAGAGGTATTTGATTCAAATGGCTTTGTGGTGTAAATGGATTTTCGGAAGAGTCATGGCGGTTTAGCCAAACAACTACAGGTGCGCATCCATTTCTACGGAAAACCTCCGCATCTGCGGACTCCCCAGCTCGAGCACCACTTCGCACCTGCGCGCCCATGACCGCACCTGCGGCTCTGCAGGTGCGCTACAACACCCGTGCCTGCGATTGACCAGCCCAGGCTACTTTCGCTTCTGTGTTCCTCCCCCCGCATCTGCGAGCCCGCAGGTGCGGCATATTCCTCGCACCTGTGAATCCTATCCAGCTCACTCCCTACCGCTTATATGACTCCTGGGCCACTTCTGCGGTCTCGCACTTGCGACCATAACCTTGCTGGTGCGATCGCACAAGAAGCCTTAAGATTCAGTATTTCTTCAAAGTCCAAACTCGATCCGTTTCCACCCCGATTTGCACCCGAGGCCCCTGTCCAAACATACCAGCACATCTCACCAAACGATACGGACTTAGTCAAAATCTCGAATCATGTCAAACAACATCAAAATTACAAATCGACGGCTAAAACCTTTATTTCAAACTTCGACGAACGCGTCTGATTCATATCAAAACATTCCGGAATGACGCCAAGCTTTGCGCACATGTCATAAATCACAATACGAACCTATTCCAAGGCTCGTAATTTCCAACAGACATCAATAACACCAAAGTCCACTTCAAACCAAACTTAAAAAATTCTTAAAACTTCAAAATGCCAACCTTTCAAAATAAGCGCTGAAATGCTCCCGGGTGATCCGATACTCAACCCGACCATATGACCAAGTCCAAAATCATGATACAAACCTATTGGAACCTTCAAATCTCGATTCCGAGGTCATTTACTCAAAAGTCAAACCTTAGTCAACTTTTCCAACTTAAAGCTTCCGAATTTAGAATTTTCTCTCCAAATCAACTCCGAACTTCCCAAAATTTAATTCTGACCACACGTACAAGTCACAAAGCATGAAGTGAATCTACTCAAGGCCTCAAACCGCTGAACGATGTGCTAGAGCTCAAAACAACCAATTGGGTCGTTACACTCGATGTCACAAGTACATGAACAATCTAGAAAATATACAAAATTACTAAAACTATTGTCCGAAAGTGATAAACATGAATAGTAAATAAGATAGAAGGAGACTCCAGTGCTACGAATCGTAGCAAGGCAAGCAACTCGCCACTAAGTCTCCGTAGATGATCAACTACGCGCCTGCGTGACCACTGGTGGAACCTGTCTCAGTACCTGCACATCGATGAGAAGTGTAGCGTGAATACGGAAAATAACGCGTATCCAGTAAGTATATAGTCTAACCTCAAAGAAGTAGTGACGAGGGGTCGACTTGACACTTACTAAAGGTCAATAATAATAATAAAAGTGCATAAAGTAGAAATGGTTAGCATATAACAGGCATCAATGAGACAAATAAAAGCAACTACAATAAGCACAACATGAGTCTGTAACACATCGCCAACATCTTATAACTGGCCGTGAAGGCACTAACTCAATAATACCAAGATGGAACCCATTTCTATTGTTAAGCACTAAGTTTCCAAGGCGAACGGCCCGATCCCATAAGAAAAGTAGTACTCAGTACTGCCAAGGCGACCGACCCGATCCCATAAGAATATAGTTACCATCATATTGCCGAGGCGAACAACCCTATCCCATAAGAGTGGTGCTATCAAACTGCCGAGGCGAACGACCCGATCCCATTATAGTAGAGAAGTTTACCTCACTCGCGGAAGTACTTGCGAGATGAGAGGACATGGATTTACATAGTTTATTTAGTACTCCCCAATTTTCCGAAGTAAGAAGGCTAAGTCGATAATTGAAAATTCAATCCCTAGTCTCATCTCTAATCAAGACAAGTTATACGTATAATAAATCTCAACAGTACAATTAGAAGCATGATATGAATCTAAGTCTAGCCGGACATATCATGGAATATAGTTACGTATACACTCTCGTCACCTCGAACGTACGTATCTCCCTACACAAGTAATACACAACAATAATACGTCTAAGGGGATGAATTCCCTCTTACAAGATTAGACAAGAAACTTACCTCGTTTCCAAGTTCACTTTCGATCCACTAATATGCTTTAAAAGCCCCAAATCAATGCCGAACAATCTGAAACTAGTCAAATACTATATAATTTAATCAATATATACTCAAAAGTTTATAATTTAGCTATTAGAGTAATTACCCAACCCAAATTGGAAGATTCCTAAAATTCAATTCATAGGCCCCCGTGCCTGGATTCCAGAATATTTTGAATATAATTCTTACCCATAGCCTCACGAACTCAAATATATAATTTTTACTTAATTCCATAACCATTTTCATGGTTAAATCTTATTTTTACCAAAACCCTAGGTTCTTCCCAAATCCCACAAGTTTTCACAATTTTTTCATGTTTAATCTACCTAAAATCCGCATAATCAACTTGAAAGTGGGTGGGAGTTACTTACCTTAGGATATTGATGAGAATCCCCCTCAAATGTGCTCTCAAAATCTCCCAAGACCAAATAAAATGTGAGGAAAAATGGCCTAAGTCTTGGATTAAAAGCCTCACTCCCCCAGCGATTTTCGCACCTACGACCAAAAGAGTTGCACCTGTGGCTCCGTGTCTGCGGAAAAATCCTCGCAGGTGCGGACCTTAACCAGGCCATCTCACATCGCTTTTGCGGACTAAGTCTCGCTTCTGCGAGCCCGCTTGTGTAGACAGACTGGTTGCATCTGCGAACCCAAGTCTGCCTGGCCTTCCTTCGCATCTGCGGACCACTGGCCAACCCACTCCCAGGCCGCTTCTGCGATCACAGGCTCACTTCTGCGAGCTCACACCTACGGCCAAATCCACGTAGTTGCGAATGCACCATTCCTGAAGCACAAGTAGTTCCCCATGTCCAAATCCGAGTCCGGTTCCAATCTATTTTGCATTCGAGGCCCCCGGGACCCATCCAATTACACTCACACATCCAACAACATAATACGGACCCGCTCGCATGATTGAAAAACTGAAATAACATCTAGAAATACGAATCGGAAGCCAAAATGCATGAATTCGACATGAAACTCAAAAACATCTAAAAATACTTCAAGGCTTTTGATTCCTATCAAATCAACTCAGAATGACACCAAATTTTGCGTGCAAGTCATAAATCGCCGTACAGAACTATTCCCATGCTCAAAATCCCAAACAGACCTTGATAACACTAAATTCTACTTCAAACAAAACTTAAAGAACTTGAGAAAACCTTCAATGCGCCAATTTTCTATATTAAGCGCCAAAACACTCCCGGGTCATCCGAAACCCAATCCGAACACACGTCCAAGTCCAAAATCATCATACCAACCTTTTGGAACCATCAAATCCTGGTTCCAAGGTTGTTTACTCAAGACGTTGACTCAAGTCAAACTTAACCATTATAGGCTACTATTAAGGAACTAAGTGTTCTGATTTCAACCTGAACTCTTCCAAACCTAAACCAACCATCCCCGCAAGTCATAAAACAGTAAAAGCACATATGGGGAGTCTTAATTAGGGGAACGGGGATATAGAAAGAAAAAGGACCGGTCGGGTCGTTACATTTTTCACCTCTTAAACAAATGTTCGTCCTCGAATGGGTCTAGAATCATACCTGGAGTGCTTAAAAGATGCAGATATATGCGCCTCATGTCCTCCTTGGCCTCCCAAGCTGCTTCCTCGAGTGGTTGACCCCTCCACTAGACCTTCACTGCAACAAATGTTTTTGGACCTCAACTGGCAAACCTGCCGGTCAACAATGGCAACTGTCTCCTCTTCATAACCCAAACTCTCATCATGTTGAACGGTGCTATAATCTAGCACGTGCGACCTGGCAGCATGATATATCCGGAGCATAGACACATGCAGACCGGATGAACTCCCGATAGATTGGGAGGCAAATAAAGCTCATAATCAACCTCCCCAACTCGCCTCAATACCTCAAATGGGCCAATAAACCTTGGGCTCAGCGTGCCCTTCTTCCCGAACCTCATAATTACCTTCATCGGTAAAACTTTCAAGAGAACATTCTCGCCTATCATAAATGATAAATCACACACCTTCTGATCCGCGTGACTCTTATGTCTGGACTGTGCTGTGCGAAGTCGCTCCTAAATCAACTTTACCTTTTCCAAGGCATCCTTCACCAAATCAGAATAACTTAGCCTCGCCGGGCTCAAATCATCCGATGGGCGAACGGAATCGCCGACCATATAAAGCCTCAAATGGAGCCATCTCGATGCTGGACTGATAACTGTTGTTGTAAGCAAACTCGGCCAAGGGCAAAAATCTATCCCACTGACCCCCAAAGTCAATGACACATGCTCTAAGCATATCCTCCATAATTTGAACTATTCACTCCAACTGCCCGTTGGCCTGCAAATGAAAGTTATGCTAAGCTCTACTCGGGTACCCACCTCACTCTGTACTGCTCTCTAGAAATGCAAAGTAAATCGAGGGCCCCTATATGATAGAAATCGGCACAACCGGACAATCTCTGGAATGTAGATCTGGGCCAACCTCTTTGAAGAGTAAGCAGTCACCACCAGAATAAAATGTGATGACTTGGTCAACCGATCGAGAATGACCCAAATAGAATCAAACTTCCTCAATGTCCGCGATAATCCAACAACGAAGTCCATAGTGATGCGCTCCTACTTCCATTCTGGTATAACCATATGCTGAAGTAGGCCACCTGGCCTCTAGTGCTCATACTTTACCTGCTGGCAGTTTAGACATCTCACCACATACTCAACCATATCCTTCTTAGTAAGAAAACCATCCTCATCGATAGTAACCTCTTTGGCACTACCTGTAGTACCATCTCTCTAAGAACCAGCAAGTGCGGATCATTGAACTGATGGGCCTTGATCCGCTCAAGCAATGAAGACTGGGTCACAACACATGCAAGAATCCAACTGGGCTCTAAAATATCCAACCTCAAAAGTTTGTTAGCTAAGGACTGAATGTCCAAAGCCAAAGGTCTCTCCTCTGCCGGAATGAATGCCAAACTACCCAAATTCTCGGCCTTTCTGCTCAATGCATCCGCAACCACATTCGCCTTGCCCGGATGAGAAAGAATGGTAATATCATAGTCCTTTAGTAACTCAAGCCGCGCTGCCTCAGATTAAGATCCCTCTGCTTGAACAAATGCTGCAAGCTGCGATGATCAGTGTAAACCTCACAGGACACACCATAAAGATAATGCCTCCATATTTGAGAGCTGAACTATCGCGGCCAACTCTAAATCATGCACGGGGTAATTCTTCTCGTGGGGCTTCAGCTGACGTGAAGCATATGCAATAACTCACCCCACTTGCATCAGTACACAACCCAGGCCAACGCGTGAAGTGTCACAATACACAGTATACATCCATGAACCGGAAGGCATCACTAAAATTGGTGTTGTAGTCAAAGCTGCCTTAAGCTTCTAAAAGTTTGCCTCACAATCATCGGACCATTTGAACGGAGCATTCTTCTGAGTCAATCTAGTCAAAGGCGCTGCAATAGACGAGAAACTCTTCACGAACAAACGATAATACCCAACTAACCCCAAGGAACTCCTAATATCAATCTCCGTGGTAGGATGAGGCCAACCCTGGACTGCCTTAATCTTGTTGGGATCCACCTTAATACCCTCACCTGATACAACATTGCCCCAAGAAAGCCACAGAATCCAATCAGAACTCATACTTAGAGAGCTTAGCATAAAGCTTCTGTTCCCGCAAGGTCTGAAGCACTAATCACAAATGTTACTCATGCTCCACCATACTACGCGAGTATATCAATATGTCATCAATGAAGATAATGAAAAATGAATCAAGATATGACCTGAACACTTGGTTCATCAAATCCATGAATGCCGCCGGGGCGTTAGTCAAACCGAAGGACATCATCAAAAACTCATAGTGGCCATATCTAGTCCGGAAATCCATCTTCGGAATATCTGAAGCACGAATCTTCAACTGATGATACCTAGATCTCAAGTCGATCCTAGAGAACACCCTGTGACCCTGCAACTGGTCAAATAAATCATCAATACGCAGCAACAAGTACTTGTTATTGATGATGACTTTGTTCAACTAGCGGTAATCAATGCACATCCGCATACTCCCATCCTTCTTCTTCACAAACAACACTGGTGTTCCCCAAGGCGACACACTAGGTCTAATGAACTCCTTCTCAAGAAACTCCTGAAGCTACTCCTTTAGCTCTCTTAGATACTTGGGAGCCATACAATAAGACGAAGTAGAATATGCTAGGTTCCCAACACCAAATCAACGCCGAAATCGATATCTCGAGCAGGCAACATACCTGGTAGATCAACAGGAAATACGTCAAAAAACTCTCGTACCACCGACACTAAATCTACGTGGGAATCTCTGCAGTAGTATCCCGAACAAAGGCCAAGTAAGACAAACAACCCTTCTCGACCATATGTCGAGCCTTCAAGAAAGAAATAACCCAGCTGGAAGTACCGACAGAAAAACCTCTCCACTCTAATCTGGGCGACTCAAGCATCGCCAAGGTAACAGTCTTGGCATGGCAATCAAGAATGGCATGGTACTGGGACAACCAATCAATGCCCAAGATAACCTCGAAATCAACCATATCGAGCAATAGAAGATCCGCTCGGGTCTCATACCCACATAAATTCACCACACAAGACAGGTAAACCCAATCCACAACAACAAAATCACCCATTGCATGGACACATATACAGGAACACCCAAGGACTCGAGGGACACATCCAAATAAGGAGAAAATAAAGAAGAAACATAGGAGTAAGCAGTCCCTGGATCAAATAATACCGAGTTATCCCTCCAGCAAACATAAATAGTACCTGTGATCACTGCATCAAAGGCAATTGCCTCTGGCCTAGCGAGAATAGCATATAATCTAGCCGGAGCGCCACCTGGCTGGCCACCGCCTCTAGGACGACCCCTGGTCGCTTTCCCTTTGCCTCTGGCAGGGCGAGTGGTGTGGTAGTTGGTGTGGTAAGCATGGGTTGATATTCCTGCTGCTCAGCCTTGCCACGAAGTCTGGGACAAAACCTCTTCACATGGTCAAGATCCCCGCACCCGAAACAACCCTACAGAACGGTGGACTGCTGACCTGAAGTCTGACCCTGATGGCCTGAATACCCATTAGAGGAAACCTAGATAGCTGGCGGGTGATAAGTACTCTCTAGAATGGAACTAAAATAGGGTCGTGCTGGAGCACTCCGAGCAGGCAGTGGTGCTGACTGTATGGGCCTGCTGGGCTAACCCCTCACGAACTGACCTCTGTCCCTAGGTAGGGCACCACTGAATCCTCCAAACTGCCGGGGCCGCTTGTCCCTCAGCGTAAAATCTCTAATGCAGTTACGAATATGCTCGATCCTCCGAGCTATATCCACAACCTAAAGAAAAGAAGTCCCCATCTCTGCCTCACGGGTCATAGGTACCTGAATCTCAGGGTGCAGACCTATAATGAACCTCCGCACCCTCTCTGCATCTGTGGGGAGTATAATAGATGCATGTCGAGACAAGTAAGTGAATCTCACCTAATAGTCTGTGACAAATATGTGACCCTGACGGAGTCGCTCAAACTGACCCCGAAGCTCCTCACTCTCAGAAGGTGGTATATACTTTTCCAAGAACAGATGTGTAAACTAATCCTAAGTCATGGGAAGTGAACCTGCTGGCCTGCTAAGAAGGTAAGCCTACCACCATCTGCGGGGCTTGCCCTCAAGCTGTAAAGTGGAGAAGTCCACCCCGTTGGATTCCAATATCCTCGTGTTCCGGAGCCTATCCTTGCACTGGTCAATAAAATCCTGGGGGTCCTCTGATCGCTCACCCCCAAAGGTAGGGGCAAATTCTAGTCCATCTGTCTAGCCGCTTCTACTGATTAACGGTCGCGACTGGTACAACCTCTGGCATAGCCGTTGTAACAGGTTGGGCTCTGCCCGCAGGTAGTGCACCTGGGTTCTGATAAACGACAATGGCATGGCCTGGAGCCTGAGCGGTAGGGGTCTGTGCTCCCCCTCCCACCTGAGATGTGGTAGGGTCCGCTGGAAAAAAACTAGCATGCGTCATAGAGTCCATGAACTACAGCATATGACCCATGACCTCCTGGAATCTCGGCGCAGTCATGAAATCTGTTGGGGCTGGCACAGCTGCAGGTGCCTCATCCTGCTCCTCAGCAACAAGATCTTCCATTGGATCCACTGGTGGTACAACAGGAGCAACCCTAAGGAGCCCTCGCCCTCTAGCAACGGGGGGAGCAGCCCCTCGACCACCTGGTACATCCGCCACATGCGTTCTTACAATCTGTGAGAGATCAATAGAAAGATACTTAGCACAATATCAACTGCATGATATGAGATGAAGAAATAGAAGTTTCCTAACACCCTATAGCCTCTCGAAGATAAGTACGGACGTTTCCACACCGATCCGCATGACTCTATTAGGCCTGCTCATGACTTGTGAGACCTATGTGAACCTAAAGCTCTGATACCAAGCGGTCACACCCCAAATCCGTCGGCAAGCTCACAAGTGTTACTACAATTTATTCATCCCTTTTTAACAATTTTAATACGGAAGTTTTCCTTTTTAGAGATCATTTTAAACTAGATTTCATGCAACTGCGACCAATCTTTTAAAACAAACAAACAAATATAATAAGTACATACTCTGCGGTAGTGGAAATAACAAGTACAACAGTACATAAGTGCTATAAATTCCCAAAACCCGGTATCACTTGTACATGAGCAATCTAGAGAATATACAAAACTACTAAAAATGTTGTCCGAAAGTGATAGACATGAATAATAAATAAGATAGAAGGAGATTCCGGTGCTGCGAATCGTAGCAAGGCGATCCCATAAAATAATGGTACTCAGTACTGCCGAGGCGAACAACCCGATCCCATAAGAATAGGGTTACCATCATACTGCCAAGGTGAATAGCCCGATCCCATAAGAGTGGTATTATCATACTGCCGAGGCAAACTGCCTGATCCCATAAGAGTGGTCTTATCAGACTGCCGAGGTGAACGACCCGATCCCATGAGAGTGGTGTTATCATACTGCCAAGGCGAACAACTCGATCTCATTAGAGTAAAGAAGTTTACCTCGCTTGCGGAAGTACTTGCGAGATGAGAGGACATGGATTTTTCATAGTTTATTTAGTATTCCCCAATTTTTTGAAATACAAAGGCTAAGTCAATAATTGTAAATTCAATCCCTTGTCTCAGCTCTAATCAAGACAAGTGATACGTATGATAAATCTAAACAGTACAATTAGCAGCATGATGTGAATATAAGTCTACCCGGACATATTCTGGAATTTAGATACGTACGGGCTCTCGTCACCTCATGCATACGTAGCTCCCCACACAAGTAACACACAACAATAATATGCCTAAATGGATGAATTCCCTCTTACAAGATTAGACAAGAGACTTACCTTGTTTCCAAACTCACTTCCGGTCCACTAATCCGCTCTAAAAGCCCCAAGTCGATGCTAAACAATCTGAAACTAGTCAAATGTTATATTATTTAATCAATATATACTCAAAAGTTCATAATTTAGCTATTAGAGTAATTACCCTATCCAAATTGGAAGATTCCTAAAATTCACCCCCGGGTCCACGTGCCTGGATTCCGGAAATATTTGAATTTTATATTACCCATAGCCTCACGAACTCAAATATATAATTTTTACTTAATTCCATAACCATTTTTGTGGTCAAATCCCATTTTACCAAAACCCTAGGTTCTTCCCAAATCCCACAAGTTTTCACAATTTTTCCATATTTAATCTACCTAAAATACGCATAATCAACTTGAGAGTGTGTGGGGATTACTTACCTTAGGATATTGATGAGAATTCCACTCAAATGTGCTCTCAAAATTTCCCAAGACCAAATGAAATGTGAGTAAAAATGGCCTATGTCTCAGATTAAAAGCATCATTGCCCCAACAATTTTCGCACCTGCGACCAAAAGAGTGGCACATGCGGCTCCGCGTCTACGAAAAAATCCTCGTAGGTATGCCCCTTGCCCATGCCAACTCGCCTCGCTTCTGCGGACTAAGTCTTGCTTCTGCGAGCCCGCTTTTGCGGACCCTTCATCGCAGAAGCGAGTCCGCTTTTGCGAAAAATTCTTCGCTTCTACGGACCACTGGCTAGCCCACTCCCAGGCCTCTTCTGCGATCACAAGCTCGCTTCTGTGAGCTTGCACCTGCGGCCAAATCCACGCAGGTGTGAATGCACCAGGCTTGAAGTACTAGCAGTTCCCTCATGTCCAAATCCGAGTCCGGTTCTAATCTATTTTGCATACGGGGCCCCCGGGACCCCATCCAATTACACTCATATATCCAACAACATAATACGGACCCTCTCGCACTATCAAAACACTGAAATAACATCTAGATCAACGAATCGGATGCCAAAACGCATGAATTCGACATGAAACTTAAAAACTTCTAAAAACACTTCCGCGCGCCTGATTCCTCTCAAATCAACTCAGAATGATGTCAAATTTTGGGCGCAAGTCATAAATTACCGTACCGAACTATTCCCAGGTTCAAAATCCCAAATGGACCTCGATAACACTAAAGTCTACTCTAAACCAAACTTAAAGAACTTGGAAAAACCTTCAATGCGCCAACTTTCAATATTAAGCGCTGAAATGCTCTCGGATCATCTGAAACCTGATCCGAATACACGTCCAAGTTCAAAATCATCATACGAACCCATTGGGACCGTCAAATCCTGGTTCCGAGATCGTTTACTCAAGATGTTGACTCAAGTCAAACTTAACCATTATAGGCTACTATTAAGGAACTAAGTGTTCGGATTTCAACCTAAACCCTTTTAAACCTAAACCAATCATCCCCGTAGATCATAAAATAGTAAAAGCACATATGAAGAGTCTTAATTAAGAAAACGGGGATCTAAAAAGTAAAACGACCAGTCGGGTCATTACATTGAGGAGCTAGATGAGTGAAGTTCCTCCTCATACATGGATTGAGTAGTGTTTCCAATGTAAGAACATTAAAAAGTAACTAATATTAGATGTCTTTTATTTCAATCTAGAGTCTATTCATGAAATATTAAAGTAATTGTATATTTGTGTTGTAGAAACGGATAACGCGAAAGCAACTTAATTGACAAGGGTCCATGTTGAGTATAAGGAGAATGATTTCAAGCCTTTCTGATGCATATATGCATTTATAGATGGAATCAAGGTTACTGCATTGGTTTATTATGTGAAAAGAGATTTCATCTCTTGATGCACACAAAAAAAGTACTATTTTTTGTTGTTTAAATTTTTCCCCCTGAAAGTTATAGCCTTTAGGTTTGCAAGACTCACTGCAGCGGAATTTAGAAGGGGCAAGCAACAACATTTGTGTTTATATATTGATACGCAACATATAAATTGGGGAATGCTATAATCGGGAAATTTCATCATTTGCTTTATCTTTGAGTAAAGAGGTATAACGAAAGCACTTTTTAAGTTAAATTTTTTAATATGCACTCTCTTTACCCTCTAAATCGGATAATAATTGAATTTGTAAGTGGTTTTAAGGATACGTAGATTAACTTGATACAAAATAATAAATTAGATTGCAACTGGAATAAATAACGATAAAGTAAATGTAAACTACACGAATTGGACAATTTAAGCCTTGGAAGGTCAATCACTTATGCGGCCTTCACGTCGCATCTGCGACCACTAGCCATTTCCCCCCAGTCCCGCATCTGCTCCCACTTGCTCGCTTCTCACCTGCTGTCAATGTTTCGCAGGTGCGATTACACCAGAGTTGGTGCCCTCGCCCATTCTCACAAGTCCAAATTTGACCTGTTAACCATCTGGAATCCACCCGAGGCCCCCGGGACCTCAACTAAACTTACCAACAAGTCCTAGAACATTATACGGACTTAGTAGAGCCTTTAGATCACATTAAACAACGCTAAAAACATGAATTGCGCATCGATTCAAGCCTAATGAACTTTAAAACTTCAAACTTCTACATCCAATGCCGAAATCTATCAAATCAAGTCCTATTGACCTCAAATTTCGCACACAAGTCATAATTGACGTTACGGACCTACTTCAACTTCCAGAATCTAAATCCGACCCCGATATCAAAAAGTCCACTCCCGGTCAAATTTTTCAAAAATCAACAAATTTTCTAACTTTCGCCAATTGACGCTAAAATGACCTACGTACCTCGAATTCAACATCCGAATACGCTCCTAAGACCAAAATCACCCTACAGAGCTATATGAAGCATCGAAACACTATTCCAGAGTCGTCTTCACACAATTCAAACTATGGTAGATTCCTACGACTTAAACTTCTATTTTAGGGACTATGTGTCCCATTTCACTCCGAAACCAAAAACAAATCCTCCCGACAAGTTACGTAACCATAAATTGAAATAGAGGGAGCAATAAATATTGGTTCAGGGCTAATACTCTCAAAATGACCGGCCAGGTTGTTACATCCTCCCTCTCTTAAGACAAATGTTCATCCTCGAACGAGTATAGAGACATACCTAGACTGGTGAAAAGATAAGGATAACGGCTGCGCATATCATACTCGGTCTTCCAAGTCGCCTCCTCGATCGAATAACCCCTCCACTGAACCTTCACAAATGCGATGTTCTTTGACTTCAACTTTTAAACCTGCTTATCCAAAATGGCCACTGGCTCCTCAACATAGGATAGATCCTTATCAAACTAGACTGAGCTGAAGTCTAACACATGAGATAGATCGCCGTGATACTTCCGGAGCTTAGAAATATGGAATACTGGATGAAATGCAGAGAGACTAGGTGGTAGTGCCAGTCTTTAAGCCACCTCTCCAATCCTCTCAAGAATCTCAAAAGGTCCGATATACCTAGGGCTCAACTTGCCATTATTTCCGAACCTCATAACACCCTTCATGGACGAAATCCGGAGCAAGACCTGCTCCCCAACCATGAACGCAACGTCGCGAACCTTTCGATCCGCATAACTCTTCTGCCTGGACTGGGCTATACACAGTCGATCCTGAATCAATTTAACTTTCTCCAAGGCATCCCGAACCAAGTCTGTACTCAATAGCCTAGACTCACCCGGCTCTAACCAACCCACTGGACACCAGCACCGTCTACCATACAAAGCCTAATACAGTGCCATCTGAATGCTTGACTGATAACTGTTGTTGTAGGCAAACTTCATAAGTGGCAAGAACTGATCCCAAGCACCCCCAAAATCAATCACACATGCACAAAGCATATCCTCCAATATCTGAATAGTGCACTCAGACTGTCCGTGTGTCTGAGGGTGAAATGTTGTACTCAACTCCACACAAGTACCCAACTCACACTGTACGACTCTCCAGAACCTGAGCCAGCTGCTCTGAAGAATAAGTAGTAACCATAGGAATGAAATGAGATTACTTGGTCAATTTATCCATAATCACCCAAACTACATCGAGCTTCTTCTGAGTCCGCGGGAGCCCAACAACGAAATCCATAGTGATCCTCTCCCATTTCCACTCTGGAATCTCTAACTTCTGAAGCAATCCACCCGGTCGCTGATGCTCATATTTTACCTATTGATAATTTAGGCAATGAGCTACATATTCCACTATTCCACCTCTACTAATAGTACTGTCTCAAGTCCTGATATATCATCGTGGCACCTGGGTCAATGGAATACCGCGAACTGTGAGCCTCCTAGAGAATCAACTCACACAAACCATCTACATTAGGCACACATAGCCAGCCCTGCATCCGTAATACACCGTCATCTCCAATGGATACCTCCTTGATATCACCGTGCTGAACCGTGTCCTTTAGGACAAACAGATGAGGGTCATCATACTGACGCTCCCTGATACGATCATAAAGAGAAGACTGAGAAACCACACAAACCATAACTCTGCTCGGCTCGAAAACATCCAATCTGACAAACTGGTTGGCAAGGCCTGAACATCCAAGGCTAAAGGCCTCTCTAATACTTGTAGATATGCTAAATTGCCCAAACTCTCTGCCTTGAGACTCAAGGCATCAGCCACCACATTGGCCTTCTCGGGATGATAAAGAATGGTGATGTCATTATCCTTAAGCAACTCCAACCATCTCCGATGCTGCAAGTTAAGATCCTTCTATTTAAACGGATGTTGTAGACTCCGGTGATCAGTAAAAACCTCATAAAGAACACCATACAAATAGTGCCGCCAGATCTTTAAGGCATAAACAATAGCTGCTAACTGAAGGTCGTGGACGTGATAGTTCTTCTCATGTATCTTCAACTGCCTAGACGTATAGGCAATCACCCTACCATCCTGCATCAACACCACACCGAGACCAATGCGCGACGCATCATAATACACCATATAGAACCCGATCTGGTAGGCAATACTAACACTGGGGTTGTGGTCAAAGCAGTATTGAGCTTTTGAAAGCTCTCCTCACACTTCTTGGTCCACCTGAACGGAGCACCCTTCTAGGTCAATCTGGTCATAGGTGCTGCAATAGACAAAAAACCTTCTATAAATCGATGGTAATACCCCGCCAAGCCAAGAAAACTTCGAATCCCCATAGCTGAGGATGGTCTGGGCCAACTCTGTACTATTTCAATCTTCTTCGGGCCTATCTTGATCCCCTCACTCGATACTACATGACCCAAAAATGCCACTGAATCTAGCTAGAATTCACACTTCAAAATTTTTGCATATAACTTCTTCTCTCTCAAGGTCTGAAGCACAGTCCTCAAGTGCTGCTCATGATCCTCCCGACTCCAGGAGTAAACCAGAATGTCTTCAATAAACACAATGATAAAAGAGTTTAGATAGTGCTGAAATACATTATTCATCAAGTGCATAAATGCTACTAGGGCGTTGGTCAGCCCAAAAGACATCACAAGGAACTCGTAATGACCATACTGAGTTCTGAAAGCAATTTTTGGGATATCTGGCTCCCTAATATTCAACTGATGATAGCCTAAAGACAAGTCGATTTTAGAGAACACTCTGGCACCCTACGCTTCTGCGGAGGAGTGATCGCAGAAGCAGACGAGTGCGTGGGATGCCTTTTCGTAGAAGCGGACAAGTTTGCGCAGATACGCACATGCAGAAGCGGTCTCTGAACTGTAGAAGAGGAAATGGGCGAGGAAGCTGGGACCGCAAAAGCGGTTGGAAGCCCACAGAAGTGAGTCCACAGGAGTGGATGAGGAGACCGCATGTGCGAGGGTAGCCGTAGAAGCGGATAAGTTGTCGCTTCTGCGACACCGCAGATGCAGCTAAGTTTCCGCAGAAGAGAAAAGCCTGGGAAGACTATATTAAATCAAGGGTTTGTGATTTTTATCATTTTGGACATTTTGAGCTCAGGTCTAGGCGATGTTTGAGAGAATTTTTGAGGGATTTCTTGAGGTAAGTTTCTTGTACTCATTCTTGATCAATAATCTTGTTTCCCCATTGACTTCCCACCTAGATTGTGTGTGTCTAAGGTGAGAGTTGGGAGTTTGAGGCTAGGGATTTGGAGAGTTTAATTTTGGGATTTGAGTGGCGACTTGGTGTCGGATTTTGGTAATTTTGGTATGGGTGAACTCGATATCGAATAGGTATTCGTATTTTATAACTTTTACCCGATTCCGAGACCTGAGCCCGCGTCGACCATTTTGGGGTAATTTTTTTATTCTTTGCTAAAGTATTAGATTTATTATTTAAATTAGTTTCTTGTAGTTGTATTCAAGGTATGTAATTTCTTTGGGCTAGATTTGGGCCATTCAGGGTTGGAAAATCGAGGGAAAGGCATCCTTATCGATTGATTGAGCGAGATTTGAGGTAAGTGACTTGTCTAACCTTGTGTGGGGAAAATCCCTTTAGGATTTGGTATTGTTGTTACAATTTGTGGTGTGTGAGTGCCGTGTATGCGAGGTGACGAGTGCGTACACCGGCTAATTGTGGAAATTTTGGTTCTTGCTAAGTTGTCTTCTTTTAAATTCCTTAACTGATTTGCCTTAGCACATGTAGTGATCATGATTATCCTAGTATCGCATGTCTATGTGCCTTAACTCTTACTTGTAATTTGTGCAACATGCTTAGTTGAATTACCTGCTTCCATTGATTTGAATTAAACCTTTAACTGTAAGATTTCTTGCTGTAAATTCATTGTTCCTTCGGTTCGGTTATCTGCTGCATATTTACTTTGGGACTACGAGGTGGTTCCTCGGGAGATCCCCCTATTTTGCATATTTACTTTGGGACTATGAGGCGGTTTCCTCGGGAGATCCCCCTATCTTGCATATTTACTTTGGGACTATAAGGCGGTACCTTGAGAGATCCCCCTGTCGTGCATATTTACATTTAGGACTATGAGGCGATACCTCGGGAGTACCCCTTTTTTTACCTTTATTTACTGTGTTGATATTTTCTTAAACTTCTTATCGTTTAAATTCTTAGACATTTCAAAATATTATTATATCTTCTGCCTTGCTTATCTTTTAAACCAGTAAGGCCCTGACCTGACCTCGTCACTACTCTACCGAGGTTAGGCTTGGCACTTACTAGGTACCGTTGTGGTGTACTCATACTATACTTCTGCATATCGTTTTGTGCAGATCCAGGTTCTTCCTACCAGGCCAGATACTAGTGAGTTGGACAGTACGTGGAGACTTCAAAGTATATCTGCCAGCGTCCGCAGACCTTGGAGTCCCCCTCTATCCTTATTATGTTGTCTTCCCTTATTCGCTTTAGACTTTGATGTATAAAGCCACTTACTACTTTCTCTTAGAAGCTTGTGACTTATCTCTACCGGGTTTTGGGAGTTGTAATTATTAACTCACAATTTCTATTTATATATCATGTGTTGAAATTGGAGTTCAGTTTATTATTCAGTTATTCCGCAAATTGTTAGGCTTACCTAGTCTTAGAGACTAGGTGCCATCACGACATCCTACAGAGGAAAATTGGGGTCGTGATAACATACCGGAAGGAAGCTTGTCTTTCAACGACAAGGACGCAGAAAGGATCGTGCAACCCCACAATGATGCACTGGTAATATTTTTACTCATAAATAAGTCTCAAGTTAAGCGTGTGTTAATTGATCCGGGTAGCTCGGCCAACATCATCCAATCGAGGGTCTTGGAGCAGCTCGGTCTACAAGATCAAATCGTTCCTGCAGTTCGGGTTCTAAACGGATTCAACATGGCATGTGAAACCACTAAGGGGGAGATAACATTACCGATGAATACCGCGGGGACCATCCAGGAAGCTATGTTTTATGTGATCGAAGGAGACATGAGGTACAATGCTTTGTTCGGGAGGCCATGGATCCACAACATGAGGGAAGTGCCCTCGACTCTGCACCAAGTGTTAAAATTGCCAACACCAAGTGGGATTAAAACAATCTACGGAGAACAACCAGCCATAAAAGAGATGTTTGTGGTCGAAGACGAGATTCTGATATCCGCACTTGCAACAACAAAGGGGTCGAGTTCGGTCACAAAGCAAGAAGCTAAATAGCGATTACCGACACAAGCACTGACCTAACAGAGAAATATGGGACTGATGAAGATGATGATTACGGGGTTCCCAGGTCTTTTATCACCCCCGCTGATTCTGACGCCACTAAATTGACGGTCGAGGAGCTGGAACATGTCATATTGATCACGCATCTATTCGACCAGAATTTATACCTGGGCACGGGGTTAAGTCTCGAGCTCAGGAAAAAACATATTCAGTTTCTTATAGCTAGCATAAATTGTTTCGCTTGGTCCCACCTTGATATGACAGGGATCCCACGAAATAATCGCTCACAAACTAAGTCTGGACCCGAAGTTCCATCCGGTCAAGCAGAAGAGGAGACCCCAGTACGAGGTCAAACATGCTTTCATCAAGGACGAGGTATCTAGACTCCTTAAAATAGGGTCCATTCGGGAGGTTAAATGCTCGTATTGGCTAGCAAACATAGTGGTAGTCCCTAAAAAAAGGGATAAAACAAGAATGTGTGTGGACTATAAGGATTTGAATAAGGTTTGTCCCCAGGACTCTTTCTCTTTGCTGAACATCTATCGCATGATCGATGCCACGGCCGGCCACGAGATCCTCAGTTTTCTTGATACCTACTCCGGGTACAACCAAATATGGATGAACCCGGGTGATCAGGAAAAAATCTCCTTCATCACTAAATATGGAACATACTGCTATAACGTGATGCCATTCGGGTTAGAAAACGCCGGTTCCACTTACCAACGCCTAGTAAACCGGATGTTCGAGGAACAAATAGGAAAATCAATAGAGGTTTACATTGACAATATGTTGGTTAAGTCCTTGCGAGTAGAGGACCATTTAAAACATTTGCAGGAAACCTTCAGCATATTGGAGAAATACAATATGAAGCTAAACCCAGAGAAATGCGCGTTTGGAGTTGGGTCAGGTAAATTCCTCGGATTCATGGTATCCAACCGGGGAATCGAGATCAACCCCGACAAGATCAAAGTGATCAAAGATATCACATTTTTGGACAACGTGAAGGCCATGCAAAGATTAACCGGACGTATAGCCGCCCTGGGGTGATTCATCTCGAGGTCCTACGATAAGAGCCATTGATTCTTCTCACTATTAAAGAAGATTTATAAATTCTTATGGACCCTGGAGTGCCAACGGGCCTTGGAGGTAGTCAAGCGGTATCTATTGAGCCCATAACTGCTTCACACGATGAAGACAGATGAACAACTATACCTGTACTTGGCAGTATCGGAGATAGCGGTAAGTGGAGTCCTAGTCTGGGAAGAGCAAGGTACACAATTTCCAATTTACTATGTTAGCAGGACTCTAGGTGAGGCCGAAACTAAGTATCCTCACCTAGAAAAATTGGCGCTTGCTTTGCTAAGCGCCTCTAGGAAGCTAAAACCATATTTTCAATGTCATCCTATATGTGTTGTGGCTACTTACCCATATATAATGCATAGACTCGAGCTCTCGGGACGATTGGACAAATGGGCCGTGGAGATCAGAGGGTACTATATTGAATATCTACCTTGGACTGCCATTAAATCTCAAATATTGGCAGACTTCGTGGCCGACTTTACGCCGGCCCTAATACCCGAGGTCGAAATAGAGTTGTTGGTGAACTCAGGGACATCTTCGGGGATCTGGACCCTCTTTACGGAGGCGTCGAACACAAAAGGGTCCGGACTTGGCATCGTATTGAAGCCACCAACAAGAAATGTAGTTAGACAATCTATTAGGACTGTGAAATTGACTAACAATGAGTCCGAATATGAGAATATGATTGCAAGTCTCGAATTAGCCAAAAGCTTGGGGGCAAAGGTGATCAAAGCCAAGTGCGACTCCCTCCTCGTGGTGAACCAAGTTAATGGGACATTCAAGGTCAGATAAGAACAAATGAAAAGGTACCTGGATAAGTTGCAGGTAATATTACATTGGTTCAAAGAATGGACTTTGCAACACATAGCTCGAGATCAAAACAGTGAGGTCGATGCCCTTTCTAACTTAGGATCATCGGTCGAGGATGACGAGTTCAACTCGGGGGCAGTCGTACAACTTATGAGATCGGTAGTGGAAGAAGGCCATGACGAGATCAACTCAACGAGCCTAACTTGAGACTGGATAAACAAATATATAGAATATTTGAAAACCCAAAAACTACCCTCGGATCCAAAAGAATCGAGCACCTTGTGTACGATGGCAGCCCAGTTTACTTTGTCTGAAGACAGAACACTATTCAGAAGAATATTCGATGGCCCGCTCGCGATATGTCTAGGACTGGGAGACACCGAGTACATTCTGAGGGAAATCCAAGAAGGCACCTGTGGAAATCATTCAGGCACCGAATCATTGGTTCAAAAAGTAACCTGAGTTGGCTACTACTGGATCGATATGGAAAAGGACGCGAAGGAGTTCATACAAAAATGTAATGAATGTCAAAGCCATGCTTTGATGATTCATCAACCTGGGTATCTACTGCATTCGGTTCTATTACCATGGCCATTCATGTAGTGGGGAATGGACATGGTTGGTCCCCTTCCATGGGCACCCGGTAAGGCTCAATTTATATTGTTTATGATTGACTATTTTTCTAAGTGGGTGGAAGCCCAGACATATGAGAAGGTCAGGGAGAAGGAGGTCATCGACTTCATTTGGGACCACATCATATGCCAATTCTGAATGTCGTCCGAGATCGTGTGCGACAACGGGAAACAATTCATCGGCAGCAAACTAAGCAAGTTTCTCGAAGACCACAAGATCAAAAGGATCCTATCAATGCTCTATCATCCTAGTGGGAACAGACAAGCAAAATCGACCAACAAAACCATACTCCAGAACCTCAAAAGTAGGTTAATTGACGTCAAAGTAAAATGGAAGGAAATCCTCCCCGAAGTCTTATGGGCATACCATACGACCTTGAACTCCAGTACCGGGGCTACTCCGTTCTTACTAGTTTACGGTGCCGAAGCTCTAATACCGCTCAAAGTTAGAGAACCAAGTTTCTGGTTCCAATATGCAACCAAGGAATCAAACGACGAGGCCATGAATACAAGCCTGGATCTATTAGATGAAAGGCGCGAAGCTGCCCTTGTCCGGATGGCCACCCAAAAGTAGCGGATCGAGAAATATTATAATCGAAAGGCCAACCTTCGACACTTCAATGTCAGAAACTTGATACTAAGGAAGGTTACACTAAAGACCTGAAACCCAAACGAAGGAAAGTTGAGGATGAACTGGGAAGGTCCGTATCAAATTATAGAGATCACTGGAAAGGGGTCCTACAAACTCGGAGCAATGAACGACGAGCAACTACCGAACAATTATAATATATCTCACTTGAAACGATATTGCTGATAAGATACAGTCCCATTCATTTCTTTTATTTTGAACTAACATTTGCAGGTAACAAACAAGGAATGATACAATTTTTAGGCTTGAAAGCACGCGTTGCACTCTTTTTCCCTTGAACCGGTTTTGTCCCAAATGGGTTTTCCAGTAAGGTTTTCAACGAGGCAACATTAAATCGTGCTAACTTAGAATTGAAGACAGGTTACGAACCGGTATCAAAGATCATGACAATAATATTCGAGGCCTCTCTACGATCGACCCCGAACACTGGGGGGCTTTACCCTCGGATAACGATTTTAGCAAGGAAAGAAACTTTATGATTGAATAGTCTCGGCTAGATTGATAGGATTTACTGTAAGGGACAAACGATCAAATGAACCATGCACATAGACTGCTCGATCCCTAGCACAAAGCTTGTACACATGTGTAACTATTATGCACAAGAATAAAAAGACGTCCCTACCTTGCGGATAAATATCTTGTCCCTTAAAAATTCCTTTTTTTTCCTCTTAAGAAATTTTCTACATTCGATCCCCTAAAGGTATCGAGCACAAGGGCCTCCTTTATCTGAGTTCAAATGATCACTCCCAATCGGGGACTGCCGTCCAAAAAGAACTCGGACGGCTTGGGCTAAGGGAGCCCGGGGCACAAGGCCTATTAGGCAACACCCGAACCTTAAAGTCTACGACCATCTCTATTCGGGGACTGTTATCTTAGGCATGCCCGGATAACTCGAGGTGACAAGCCCACTGGGAAAAACCCGAACTAAAAAGGCTATGGCCATATTAAAACAGCTCGAAGATGTTCGTGACCCGTAATAAAAAACAAGGTCTTGAAAAATTCCTAAACCAGTTCTAAAGGCTACCCTCGGCAAACTATAATCTAAAACATTATAAGTACTATGGGGAAAGGTTATGGTCATACCAAACCCCCACGATTTCTTAGACAAAATAATATCAAAGGCAAGGCCTGTTCGAACCTCCAAACATGACCTAACGAGTTCATGCTAAGGCATTTTGATATTTGCAAACATAAAGATTAAAGAAAAGGAAAACAAAACTCAGAAATTGTCGAAGGGAAAAGGAAGCCTTGTATTATATATACATAAAGTCTTTACAAAGTTCAAACGGCCTTGACAAAAAGTACAAAAGTACACAAGTACAAAAAACTAAAAAGCAAAAACATCTACAGTGGCGTCTAAATAGCCTGGTCTTCTACACCCTGGATCCACCGGAACCCTCAGAGTCTTTTTTTTCTTCTTCCTCGGGGTAAGATAACTTCTTGGCCTCGGCCTCGAGCACCTTAGCGGTTTCGATCTCGGCCGACAGGACAAAACCCCGAGCGTGAATCTCCTCGAGGGCCTCGCTTTGTGACTGACACTTCTCATATTCAACAATGTCTTTCAAGCGGTCCCGTGCCGCCTCAGCTCTATACTGGGCCACCATCTCGTCGGCATCGACTTTGGTTACTTCAACCACCGACTTGGCCGCTTTAAGTTCCTTGGATAGGGCCTCCCGATCTGCAACAACCGAGCCTAGTTCAGATTGGAGCTTCTCGGCTCTCTGGGACTGTGCCTCACTCTTCTCCCTCATCATTCGAAGTTGAGCCTCTGACGAAGCCAGTTGCTCTCGGGAAGTTTCCTTTTTTGAGGCCAAGCAGTCCATTTTGCTTTTCCATTCTTTGGCCTCGACCTTTATCACTTCCATCTCTGCCCGAAGCTGGTCAATCCGGTTAAGCTTCTGTTGGACTTGCGGGTTCGGATCGTTAGTCACCTAGTCTAGTTCATCATCACTAAACTCAAAGTCTTTTACCTTTTCCACTACGTTGGCATTTTCTTTTTGAGCCGCGTCCAACTCGGCCCGTAGACTCTTAGACTCTATCTCGCGTTGCTCACTAAGAAGTTTGTATATATTTCTCTTCTCAATAAGCTCTTAGGCTTCGGCCTCGAAGAGACCCAGCTCTTCTCGGTATCAGAGGAAGGTCTCATGGTGAAGCACCGAGGCCTACGAATACAAGGAGAAATATTAAGTTCATTAAGTAACCAAAGCTGGAAAATGAAAAGGTTTGGTAACACCTTACCCGATTCAGCGCCTGCTGTGCTTCATTGAAAAAGCATGGAGATTCCACCTCGTTCATCTTTGCCTGGTCTTCTTCAGTCACCAGGCACCGAAGGTAACTAGCTACTCCAATGGGTGTGAAAAGGACCCGGGCGTCCTCTGGAATGGAGATAATGATCGACCACTTCTGACCGGGATTGGCACTTGGGGCAGGGATTCGGTTGAATCTATTGGGGCATAGATTTTATGGCACTTGGGGCAGTAGAATCTATGCCATAAAAAAAGCTTTTGAGGGGATTGTTCGCTCCTTGGACCCCCTCATTTGACTGTTTCTTCGTCGCCTGAGCTTTACCGAACATCGAGTCCGTGAACGAAAGCGATCCCGTTATATCGATGACACCGGGTGGAGCAAAATCAGCATCTTGAGGGTTCTCGACCCTCACTGTTGCAGCCGCCTCTTGAGTTTGGGAGGGATTGGCCTCTATCGTCCCCCCTTCGGTTGATGCCCGTTCTTCAGGGATCGATGGCTCTCGGAACACTAAAATTTCATTTTCCTCGGACTCGTCCCTGGGCCGGTAGAGGGAGTCCGAGTCAAGTATTCGGGAGCTAGAGTTTTCTTCTGACTTGCAAACCAGCCTCCTCCTCGGTTTCATTTTCACTGAGCTCGGGTGTCATGACCCAAACTGATGGGCCGCGACGGGCACCCTGTACCTTAGTCAACCGAGTACCAACATAACGTATCAGCCGTATCATACTATCATAGGTAAATGAGCCGGAAAGGTTGTCGTGAGATATCTAGAATAAAATATCAGGGAATACTCGACTTAGGACGACCCAACATGATGTACCGACTTATACATATGGCATCTGTCTACAAGCCTCTAAGAGTACATAAATGTCATAAAGGTTGAGACAGGGGCCCGCCATACCAATCAATACATGTCCAAATCATACTGACCAAATAGGCAACTCCAGAGCAAATGGAGTGCACCAGCACCTTCTATTGAGTTGATAGCCTACTTGGAGGATTCTCAACTTGTCTATCGGCACCTGCGAGCATGAAACGCAACGTCCCCAAGAAAAAGGGATGTTAGTACAGATAAAGTACTGAGTATGTAAGGCATGGAAATTAATACATAAAAGACATAAAAGAAACACGGAGTAAAGAATTCCACATGTAAGTTTAAACAACTTTGTGAATCCTGAAACATTTATAATGTCATCCACGTGCATATAAATGTCATGTCATGCATATGTATATGCGTACATAACATCATCAAGCCTTTGAGGGCATCCCATCATATCATCTCGGCCACTGTGGGCAAAATCATCAACGTATACCAGCTGATCAGGTGATGGTGCGTATATAATGCCGTAACCTTTTCTCATATCCCATATACATATAATATACGCGTATATAATGCCATCTAGTCATGGGTCAATGTAAATGTATAAATGAATGAAATGCATAAGAAATAAGTTAATAAGATTTCTCAGAATGTCATAAGATCAATATGTCTTCGGATAAACTTTATCAATTACACATTTTTCTGAGACCTATGAACAGAAGATATAATAATAAGACACATGAGAATTCAAGAACATAGGCACCCCTAGTGCTTCTACGAATAGAGACATTTATGAAAGTTGTGCGTTTGCTCGTTTCGTTTGTATCATATGGATCATGCCAAAAGGAAAGAAGGGATAGCCTTAACATACCTGAGCCGATTCTCTTGACAATCCCTCTAACACAAGCCAATCGCGACGAAACACATAACAACGAGATTGAAATAGGAAAAAATCCATATGATATTCTTTGGAAAGATTGCACCGTACTTCCTTAGAATCGCAAATCTTACATTGCTATAGTATTAAGAAGCTTCATATGAATTATTTTGGAGGCTTCATCCGTTACTCAACCAACATGCACATCCCTCTTAAATGATGTATGAAAATCTCTTATCTTTGAGGTTTGTGGGCCCTAATTTTGGGGATTATGTTTTCCAAAAATCTCTAAATATGCTACCTAATTATATACACCAAAGAGTCATTGAGTCTTAAGTCCCCTTGCTGCCACGTTGAGGGTGATGTCCCTTTAAGCTTATCCACCAAAATCAATTACCTTGTTAACCTCCCACTAAAAATCAATAATTAACCAATTATTCACATAATTAAGAATTATCTCAAATTACTTAAAATACTAATCACTTTTAACACACTTTATACACCTTACTATCATGGTCATGTGGTACCTTGTATGGCACTAGTCCATAAATACAGGATATTATAGCTTGGACCGTATTTTATCCCAAATTGTCAAACTTTGACAAAACTCATTTTCTTCGATTCGCTTACCTTCTAACCTTCATGGTACTTAATTATCACCTGTTATAGATAGCATAAATACTTATTACCTCAAAATAATCTTGTCCTTGAACTGATGTCAATTATCTTACGACACATCCAACGTACAATACTACGGGGTGTAACATCGTCGTAATACTACGGAGTGTAACATCAATGTAATACTGTGAGGTGTAACATCGGGGAGCTCGGAGCCCTCCTCCTCTTCTTATCTCTGGCATGACCCGGAGAAGGAGACTCGACGGGCAAGTTGTCCTCACCAACTGAAGTCTAAGCTCGACATCCTTAGGCAAACCTGAGAAAGGAAACAAAGGGAGTAAGAACTTGATAGTAAAAAGAGAGGCCTAACACAACCTGGTCAGAAAAATGATCTTACCATGGGAACGGGCCTCCCAACGACCCTTAGAGAGTTTGTGCCACGAACGCTCGGAGTAAGGCATCTGGGAAACGATACCCTTAACCCACTCCTTGAGTCGGGGGACAACACTTGGAACCCGGGCAATGGCTGTACTACCACAAACATCAATAAGAGAAAGGAAAGTAAACGTAAAATAAACATTCAAAGGAAAGATCCACTTACGTTTTTTATTCCACTTCTCAGGGAATGGCATACATTTCACCGGAATTAGGTCCGAACTCCTCACTCGAACAAAACGGCCTTGCCAGCCTCGGTCTCGGTCCTCATCGATGCTAGAGAATGGGGCTTTGCTGGCCCGACACACAAGCTTTATCAGCCCCCCTCAGAATAGTCGGGGACTGTACAGCCGAAGTAGGTGATCCACGGTGAACCGTCAACCATCAATTTTTCTCACAAAAAATTGGAGGAGGATTACGATCCTCCACATTGAAGGATGGATCTGGCCGAGGCAAACCTCGTACCTCTTGCAGAAATCTATGATGACCGGGTCCATCGGTCCCAATATGAAGGGATAAGTATAAATACTCAGGTATCCCTCGACATTGGTGGTGATGGCCTCCTCGGGGTCAGGGACCACTACAGTTTTGTTGTCCTAGTTGCAATCTATCCGAACTATAGGGAGGATCTCCTCGGTAATCGAACATATGTATCTCGAGAAGTCTTCGCACCAACCCAGGACGGAGGATGTTTTTTCTACTTTGAAATCATTATTTACTGCACAACCCCAGGGGACGAACATTTTCAATGGAGGTTCGGCCACTGGTTCATCAGTTGTTACGCTTGGAGCGGTCGCCTCGGTCCCAGTGGCCGGCCGCAAAGTAGAAGGGTTCTCTTTCTAGGGGATAGTTTTGGAAGTCTTTGCCATTTTCTTCTAGAAAGCAAAAATAGAGGGAAATCTGGAAAACATAAAGTAAGAAAGGAAGATTGAAGAATTAGTCTTGTTAGCTTGAGAAGAAGATGGGTGAAATTTTTTGCAAAAGACCATGAGTAACGGAGGAAAAAATACTAGAGGAATGCACAAATCATGAAAGGTCGAGGGCAGAAGGCTTGACATAAAGTAAAAATGAACAAAGGAGATGGTATTTATAGGAACTCGGCGACGCTTCGTGTTCAGGGGTAGCCGACCTATGGCTGACAGGAATTTAATGCCATATTGACATGACTGATGAGACATTTCGCGTTCTTGTCCTTTCTGATACGACATCTCGAAGAAAGAACTGGGAATCTCATGTCGTTTCTCGTCAACTCATATTTTGAGAAATGAGGGGACTATATGTATACGGGTAGAACCAGTCCCATAGTACATCCCAGTCTCTAACATGATAAGGCAAGCTCGAGGTATAGTAATATGTGAGCTTAGATCGAGGTAGATATATCATGTATTTGGAGTCTGTACCATAACGCTCGCCCTCTAAGATGCCGGGGTTGTGATTTGGGATCGGTACCTAGCCTCGATTAACTCCGAAGAACGTTGTTAGGTAGTCAAGTTCGTCCAACAGAAGGGCATGATATCCGTGACCGATTGAATATCACGGCGGAGTTCTCGGCACATATCGATAAGAGATCGGCAATTAGTTAATTAGAGGATTCTTTTACCTTTTATAGAGTTGTACCTAATATAGGACTCTCCTACTATATAAAGAGGGGTCTGATTACTAGTAAAGGGAATGGTAACATGCTCAAATGGGTCATCAATAAGTGGCAATGGATACATGTTTTTCACTGTAACCTTGTTCCAACTGGCGATAATCGATACACATTCGCATAGAACCATCATTCTTCTTCACAAACAAGATAGGAGCACCCCAAGGTGACACACTGGGCCGAATGAATCCCTTATCGAGCAACTCTTGCAAATGTTCCTTTAATTCTTTCAACTCTCATGAGGCCATCCAATAAGGTGGAATAGAAATGGGCTGAGTGCCCGGTAACAAATCAATGGCAAAGTCAATATCTCTGTCGGGTGGCATGCCTGGAAGATCCGTCGGGAATACATCTGAATAGTCCCTCACTATCGGAACAGACTCGACGGTAGGAGTACCAACACTAACATCCCTTACATAGGACAGATACATATCACACCCCTTCTCAACCATTCGCCGAGCTTTAAGAAATAAGACAATCCTGCTAGGAACATGATCTAAGGTACCTCTCCACTACAGCCACAGTAGACCTAGCATAGCCAACGTCACCGTCTTAGAATGACAATCAAGGTTAGCATGATAGGGCGACAACTAGTCCATGCCCAAATGACATCAAAATCCACCATACTAAGCAATAATAAATCGGCTCTAGTCTCAAATCCACTATGAACAATCAAACACGACCGATACACACGGTCAACAATAATAGAATCACCCACGGGTGTGGATACATAAACAAGTGAACTCAGAGAATTGAGGGATACACCCAAATACGAGGCAAAATAAGATGACACATAGGAATAAGTGGAGCCTGAATCAAATAAGACTGATGCATCTCTATGGCAGACCGGAACAATACGTGTGATAACAGAATCTGATGCAACTGCCTCTGTTCTAGCAGGAAGGGCATAATAGCTGGCCTGGCCTCCCCCTCTAGGGTGACCTCTACCACTTCGACCTCCACCTCTAGCTGGTTGTGCTGGTGGGGTGGTAGCTGGTGCCGTAACCATAGACTGAGGACCTGGTGAAACATGCGGTGCTTGAGAAATCTATGGAGGTGCGCCCCTCCTAAATCTGGCGCAATTTCTCACCACATGACGAGTGTCACCATACTCAAAATAAGCTCTCTGAGGATGTGGCTGCTGCGACTGGCTCAGGCTTGATCGACTGGACTGACCACTGAAAGCACCACGTACAGGAGGCACACTAGACACTAGCGGTGCATAATAAGGATTCTAGGGCCTAGTAGTGGTCGGAGCACCGCTGGTGGCTGGAAGTGCTGAATGAATAGGGCGACCCATATAACCCTTGCCCTGATGATATGCAGCTGGGGCACGAGTACCACTATAAGTTCCAGACTCTCGAGACCTCTTAGCCTCTTTCTCTTCTCTATCCCGAGTCAGCATGCCCTTTAACCTCCTAGCAATCCCCATTACCTGCTGATACGCAATATCCATCTCCAACTCTCGGTTCATGCTCAATCTGATGCTGGGGTTGAGCACCTCAATAAACTGAAAAAACTGCTCTCGAATAGTAGCAACCAAGGCTGGTGCATGCCTAGACAAATCACTGAATCGGACCGCATACTCTAACATGGTCGTAGTACCCTGGCGCAACTGCTCAAACTCTACGCGCCAAGCATCTTTGAGATTCTAGGGAACATACTCCCTCAAGAACATATCTGAGAACTGAGTCCAATTGAGTGAAGTTGCCTCAATCGGACTATCCAACTCGTATGCACGCCACCACTGATAGGCCGCTTCTCTAAGCTGGAACGTAGTGAAAGAAACCCCACTAGTCTCCGCAACACCCATAGTACAGAGGATACGGTGGCACTCCTCAAGAAAACCCTAGGCATCCTCTGACGCCAGTACACTGAAAGTAGGAGTGTGGTACTTCTTGCACCTCTCGAGCCTGAGCTGCTCCGCCTCAAAAGCTGTTGCCCTAACCTCGGGCTGAACTGGGGCTACTGGCTGTATCGGTATGATCTCTGGAACCTGGTCGACCTGAACCCGCTGATCTAGGGTACCGGCGGCAGGAGTCTATGCTCCTCCCCCGGCCTGAGATGTGTCAGGAGTAAGTGGTATCAATCTTGCCTTAGCCAAAGTGCTGAACATGCTCAGAAACTGGGCTAGAGTCTCCTGGAGGGCAGGTGCAGTGACAGGCGTCTCAGGTGCTTGCCCTCCAACTGGAGCTACTGGTGGCTCCTCTGTAGCAGCTCATGCAGGTACTCTGGCTGCATCACGTGGACTTCCCCGACCTCTACCCCGGCCCCGGCTTCTCGCGGCTCTAGTAGGGGGTGCAAGTGTCTGGTTATCTGATCCAGTTGTACGTGTTCTCACCATCTGTGAGAGAATATAAAGACAAAAATTTAGAATCCGAAGTCAAAATCTCGCACGATAAGGAATCAAAGAAGTGAAGCTTTTCCTAACTGTTCCATAGCCTCCCGAATATAAGTACGGATGTCTCCGTATCGATCTGCCAGACTCTACTAAACCTGCTTGTGACTCATAACACCTATGAACCTAATGCTCTGATACCAACTTGTCACGACCCCAATTTCCCTCCGTAGGATGTCGTGATGGCACCTAGTCTCTAAGACTAGGTAAGCCTAACAATTTTCGGAATAACTCAATAATAAACTGAACTCCAATCTCAACACATGATATATAAATAGAAACTGCGATTTAATAATTACAACTGCAAAAACCCGGTAGAGATAAGTAACAAGCTTCTAAGAGAAAGTAGTAAGTGTCTTTATACATCAAAGTCTAAAGAGAATAAGGGAAGACACCATAATAAGGATAGAGGGGTACTCTGAGGTCTGCGGACGCTGGCAGATATACCTTGAAGTCTCCACGTACAGTCAAGCTCACTAGTATCTAGCCTGGTAGGAAGAACCTGGATCTGCACAAAAATATGTGCAGAAGTGTAGTATGAGTACACCACAACGATATCGAACACCCATTCGATATCGAGTTCACCCATAACAAAATTACCAAAATCCGACACCAAGTCGCCACTCAAATCTCCAAATTAAACTCTCCAAATCCCTAGCCTCAAACTCCCAACTTCTACCTTAAACACGTACAATCTAGGTGGGAAATCAATGGGAAATCAAGAAATCCCTAGAAAATGCTTTCTAAAATCGCCAAGACCCGAGCTCAAAATGTCAAAAATGATAAAAATCACTAACCATTGATTTAATATAGTCTGCCCAGGTTTTTTGCTTCTGCGAAAACTTAGCCGCATTTGTGACATCACAGAAGCGACAACTTATCTGCTTCTGCGGTTACCCTCGCACCTGCGGTCTCCTCATCCGCTCCTGCGTACTCACTTCTGCAGGCTCCCAGCGACTTCTACGGGCTCCCAGCCGCTTTTGCGAGCCCAGCTTCCTCCCCCATTTCTGCTTCTGCGGTTCATAGACAGCTTCTGCGTGTGCGCATCTGCGCAAACTCGTCTGCTTATGCGGAAAGGCCTCCCACGCACTCATCCGCTTCTGCGATCACTCTTCCGCATAAGTGACTCTGCTTCTATGGCCTTCACGTCGCATCTGTGACCACTGTCCATTTCCCCAAGCCCCGCATCTGCGCCCACTTGCTCGCTTCTGCGGGCTCGCACCTGCGGTCAATCTTGCGCAGGTATGATTACACCAGAGTTGGTTCCCTCGGCCATTCTCACAAGTCCAAATTTGATTCGTTAACCATACGGAATCCACCCGAGGCCCCTGGGACCTCAACCAAACTTACCAACATGTCCTAAAACATTATACGGACTTAGTTGTGCCTTTAGATCACATCAAATAGTGCTATAAAGATGAATTACGCATCGATTCAAGCCTAATGAACTTTAAAACTTCAAACTTCTACATCCAACGTCGAAACTATCAAATCAAGTCCCATTAACCTCAGATTTTGCACACAAGTCATAATTGACATTACGGACCTACTCAAACTTCCAGAATCTGAATCCGACCCCGATATCAAAAAGTTCACTCCCAGTCAAAATTTTCAAAAATCAACAAATTTTTGAACTTTCGCTAATTGACGCTAAAATGACATACGGACCTCCAATTCAATACCCGAACACGCTCCTAAGAACAAATTCACCCTATGGAGCTATATCAACCATCAAAATGCCATTCCAGAGTCGTCTTTACATAATTCAAACTACGATCGATTCCTACGGCTTAATCTTCCAGTTTCGGGATTATGTGTCCCATTTTACTACGAAACCAAAAACAAATCCTCCCGACAAGTTACGTAACCACAAAATGAAATATAGGGAGCATTAAATATGGGTTTAGAGCTAATACTATCAAAACGACTGGCCGGGTCGTTACATATGTAATCTCGAGTCTGTTTTTCCCTCGTGACGGATATTTTGGTGCGTTTCAACATCTGCCCCTGAGGGACATCAACCCCACCAATGATCATGTTAATGATGTGTTGAGGTTCTTCCTATTTGGTCTATTTGATAGAATCCCTATTCCTAAAATGGTTCTTGGCTCGGTCGCTCATGAGTTCTCGAAGATGCCCGTTGTTGAATAGTCCTCCGTTATGTGGCCATGAGTTTCATGATATTTATATATCTGGTTAGGATCCCTTTGGGTTGGATTGTATTGTAGAGGTCGAAGCCATTTTGTGTCCTTGATGCGTCCGATAGCTGATTCAATGGCGGCAACATCGACATTAAAGTTGTATTCTGATAAACTCGGTGTGTCCTTAGGCCCGTCAAAACCGTTCTTGCCCATGAGTCCCCAGTTACTTTGACCTCGATCACTTCTCCTTTCACTTCTTATGGGGTTTCTCACGGATCCGTTACCTCGTTGATCCCCATTGTACGGTTTATAGCGATCCATGCTTGATCTCGGTTCATGATCAATGTCTCTCTTGACTCTATCAACGGCTTTGACGGGATAAACAGACCCTGAAGGGGTCCTAAGTTGATCATCTTCGACTCTAATTTTCGATTGATACCGGTTATACACGTCGGCCCAAGTAACAGCTGGATATTCTATCAATTTTTGTTTATATTATTGTGAAGCTACCGATCTTCGAACATTGAGTCCATGGGTGAAAGCTTGAACGGCCCAATCGTTCGCAACCGGGGGTAAATCCATTCTCTCTATATGAAATTAGGACACAAACTCTCTGAGTATTTCATTATCCCTATGTTTTACTTTGAAGAGGTCTGACTTCCTGGTCTCGACCTTGATAGCTTTGGCATGTGCTTTTACGAAGGAATATGCAAGCATAGCAAATAAGTCATTAGAATTAGGAGGTAGGTTATGGTACCATATCATGGCTCCATTTGACAATGTCTCTCCGAACTTCTTCAACAAGACATACTCGATATCATCATTCTCCAAGTCGTTTCCTTTGATGGAACATGTGTAGGAGGTTATATGCTCATTTGGGTCGGTCGTTCCGTTGTACTTAGGAATCTCAGGCATGCAGAACTTCTTAGGGATCGGCTTTGGAGCTGCGCTTGGAGGAAAAGGTATTTGGATGAACTTCTTGGAATCATGGCCTTTCAATATCGGTGGTGCTCCTAAGATTTGGTCGACCCTGGAATTGTAGGTTTCCACATTTTTGTCATTACCTTCGATTTTCTTCTCCCCTGATTCTACCCGTTTGGTCAGTTCCTCGAGCATCTTTATGATCTCGGGGTTAGTCCCTGATTCGCTTTCATTCGACTTCTCTGCGATCGGTTCATCCCTGCGGGTGAGTTTTCAAGACAGATCGGGTTTAATTCTGCTCGGTGCGCGGCTTTGGTTCCGTAACTGAGCTATCGCCACCTGTTGAGCCTGCCACATTTTGAAGATCACCCGTAGACTGATCACCCGTAGTTTTCTATCGGGTTCCACCACAGATGCTATTCTCAGGATTGGTAGGCAGTTTTGTGTTGATAGCCACATGTAAATTAGTGTCAATTGGGTGTGCGACCAGAATTTTGATGGGATCAATGGGCGGTACCTCGTCACCGGGCGCTATGCTGTTATTTTCATCGTGATGACCAGACTCATTGTCAACATGTAGGGGTGCTGATTGAGAGTTCGACATTTTGAGTTTTAACCTAAAATCAGAGACACTTCAAAGAACAAGTGTAAATTAGTGTGTGTTATGGAGATTTGTATCAAATAACCATTATTATCCTTAGCCCCACGGTGGGCGCCAAATCGTTTACCCTCAAAATTGGATAACAATTGAATTTGTAAGTGGTTTTAAGGATACATGAATTAACTTGACACAAAATGATAAATTAGATTGCAATTGGAATAAATAATGATAAAGTAAACGCAAACCACACGAATTGGACAATTATAGCCTTGTAAGGTCAACCACCCTCGAGCCGAATGCACTTCGATTGGTATCAAGACACAGAAGAATAAGATCTTAAAGAGAATAATAATGTATTACTTTGGAATGCATGTTACCATACCCTTTACAAGTAATCAGACCCTCTTTATATAGTGGGAGAGTGCTACATTAGGTACAACTCTATAAAAGGTAAAAAAAAATCCTCTAATTAACTGATTGCCGATCTCTTATCGATATGTGCCGAGATCTCCGCCGTGATATTCGGTCGGTCACAGATATCACGGCCTTCTGTTGGCCGAACTTAACTACCTGATACCGTTCTTTGAAGTTAATTAAGGCTAGGGACCGATCCCGAATCACGACCTCGACATCATCAAGGGCAGGCGTTATGGTACGGAATTGTAATGATCCGACCGGTCATTTTGAGCATTTGCACTTCGCTCAATAGTTTACAGGCGTGAGTAGCTCCATATGATGTATATTGACTTATGTGAATGGTCGGTTTTGGTTTTCAGGTTATTCGGGACTGATTTGGAAGAATGATTCTCAACTAGGGAGCTTTAAATTTGAAAGAGTTGACCGAATTTTTATCATTTGACCTCGGATTGGAAATTTGATGGTTCTGTTAGCTACGTTGGGTAATTTTGGACATAGGAGGGCGTCCGGAGTGTGATTTGGAGGTCCGTGGTTGAATTTGACTCGAAATGCCAAAAGTTGAAATTTTGAAAAGTTTGACCGTGAGTGGACTTTTTAATATCGGGGTCAGATTCTGATTCTGGAAGTTGGATCAGGTCCGTAATGTCGAATGTGACTTGTGTGCAAAATTTGAGGTCAATCGGACGTGATTTAATAGGTTTTGGCATCGGTTGTGAAAGTTTGAAGTTTCAAAGTTCATTGATATCGAGTTGAGGTGTGATTCATCGTTTTGATGTTGTTATGTGTGTTTTTAGGCCTTGAGTAGGTCCGTATTGTGTTATAGAATTTGTTGGCCTGTTCAGACGGGGTCCCGAGGGGCTCGGGTGAGTTTCGGGCGAGGTTCATATCATTTCATTGCATTTTTGGATTTTTGCTAAGCTGTTGGTTCTGGTGTGATCGCACATGTGGCTGGTTTGCATAGTTGCGATGGTCACATAAGCAACAGAGGAGTCGCAGAAGTGTGAAGGGGAACTGGGCATGAGGATCGCAGGTGTGGGTGCTTGGACGCACCTACGCAACCGCAGAAGCGGTTCAACTGCACAGAAGCGCGATCGCAGAAGCGGCTTAAAGACCGCAGCTGCGAGGGATTGCTGGGTCAAGCTATTTTCGTAGAAGCGAAGTTTTACCGCAAAAGCGGTGGTCGCACATGTGACGAATTGTCCATAAATATGGAATCGCTGGGCAAAAGCTATATTATCGAGGGTTTTGGTTATTTCTTCATTTTGGGAGCTATGGAGCTCGGATTGTGGTGATTCTTGATGCAATTTTCACCATATGAATTGGGGTAAGTGTTCTCTACTCGGTTTTGGTTATATTTTATTAATCTATATTCATTTTTGGTAATTGGATTGTGAATTTTAAAGAGAAAATTGGTGGTTTTGGCCTAAAGTTTCATAATGTGAATTTTTGAGTTTCGAACATCGAATCGGAGTCGGATTTGAGTGAAACTAGTATGGTTGGACTCGTAATTGAATGGGTTGTTGGATTTTGTAAATTTTGTCGGGTTTCGAGGTGCGGGCCCAGGTTGGACTTTTGGCCGATTTTGGGCTTTTGATTCAAGATTTGATCCTTTTCGATCGGGATAGGTTCCTTTAGCATTTGTTGATATACTTGAGTCATTTTGGTTAGTTTCGAGTCGTTTGGAGGTCGGAAGGCACGTGATGGCATCTTTGGAGCATCAGTTGGCTTGTTCGGCATTGGTATTGGCTTGTTCGGGGTAAGTAACTCTTCTAAACTTAGTGCTGAGTGTATGAAACCCCGTAATACATGTTATGTGATCGGTATTGAGGTGACGCACATGCTAGGTGACGGGCGTGTGGGCATGCACCATGTGAATTGGGATTCTGTTTCTTCTATGGCACTGTATAGTGATCCTACTTTGTTGATGTCCGTATTTTCACCATGTGATAAAGTAATTGAGCTGTCAATCATGCTAGATATCATGTTTAGGCTTTATGACGATACTGCTAGGACCCATAGCGGTCGTTTCTTGCTGTCATTTCACTGATTTCATTGATATTTCATATTCAGTCATATTCATGCATTCATGTCATATCTCACTCTTAGTTGTTATTTATTGATACATCAAATCATAGTTGTCGGGATAGTTTCATGACATTGTGAGCCCGTGAGTGAGACTGGAGAGATTGATGATTGAGTGAGGCCGGGGGCCTTTTTGTGAGGATATTGTTACTATAGCACGTGAGTTGTCCGCGCAACGCATGAGTTGTCTATGCGGATCTAGATATTGATACTATAACACGTGAGTTGTTCGTGCGGATCCACATATTATTTTTATGGCACGTGAGTTGTCCATGCAACACGTGAGTTATCCGTGCGGATTATAGCGCTTGGTCAGTAGGAGCCCCTCCAGAGTCTGCACACCCCCAGTGATCGCAGTCGACTATATATATGTGGATCGGGTTGCAAGCCGCAATGGGCCTTATGGTCATATGTGGATCGGGCTACACGTCGCCGCAGGTATTGTACAGTGCTGAGTGATTGAGTGTGCTGAGCATTGAGAATAGTGAGAGGGAGTCCGAGACAGTGAGATTGAGTACTCTGATTGTGTGAGTACATAAGCTCATCATTGAGATGCATTGACATGCGTACTTGAGATACATGCATAGAGATGCATTTCCTTCTGCTACCCGTTTTTGGTGACATTTATGATTTTACCCGTATCTTGACATATAGGCATAGAGACGTACTTTCCTCATGCTATCTGAAAATGAAACATCTTACTTATTATTGAAAGTAGTTTTGGGAAAAATCATTGTTTTCAAATTTACTCGTATTTTGGCATTTTCGGTAAAAGATTTGGGTTTTCACTGAGATACTTGAAAATAAATGCCTATTTTCTAGAACTGTAAATGAACTGAGCATTTTATTTCTAAGATACCTCTTTTATTACTTGTACTATGCTGTTATGAACTGTTGTACAATATTGGTGTTAGACCCGACCTTCGTGTTAGCTCATCACTACTTTCAACCTAAGGTTAGGTTTGTTACTTACTGAGTATATGGGTCGGTTGTACTCATACTACACTTCTGCACCTTGTGTGTAGATGTTGGCTGCTGATGTTGCTATGTTCGATGGGAGCTGAATTTGAAGATGTACCTGTGTCCCGGTTGTAGCTGCCTCTTGTTCATGGTAGCCTTAGATCTATAAAACTCTGTTAATATTTTTATCAAACAGATGATGTATTTACTTCATTTCAGCTTTGTAAACTCTATTCTTAGAAACTCATGATTTGTACTACCAGTCATTGGGAAATGTATAAGAGTCAAATGTCCTCTTTCAATTAACTGTCTTATTAAATATCATTAGAATTGGATAATTGTTAATTGGCTTACCTAGCGGGGTTGGTTAGGTGCCATCACAACTTGTTGGATTTTGGGTCGTGACAAGTTGGTATCAGAGCTCTAGGTTCATAGGTTCTACAAGTCATGAGCAAGTGTCTAGTAGAGTCTTGCGGATCAGTATGATGACGTGCATACCTATCTTCGAGAGACTACATGACATTTAAGATATACTTCCCATCTTTCTTTCCTTATCATACGGCATTGATTCAACTTGAAGTGTAACTGTTTGAATTCCTTCCACGTATTCGCATGCGCACATGAGCGCTCGGTATCAGCTGTGCGCCGATAGCTTATGATTCCATGGTTAAGGTGCGAGATGTGATTTTCGAGTGATGATGATGGGCCATTCTGGAGGACTTGAGGCCGGGTTTTGACGGAAGCTTGAGCACGGAGATTTTGATTGTGTGAGCACGTGATTTCGGGACTTATAGGTCTATCGGTGCCCCTATTAGTGGAATTTGTGATTGGATGACTATGTGGTGAGTATGATGAGACTGCGAGATGTGTTCAGATTGTTCGAATGTGACGAGAAGAGTTTACTTTAGATGTAGCAAGGACTATTGGGTGTTTAATTTCTGTCTTGATTTGATGTATGGCCTCGAGTTTTGGGTGTGTTGAAGGACCTCTCATGTTGTTTAGTTGAGGAGTGAAGTAGATTTTTCATGTCATGCTATGAGTTCAGACTCATGAAGATTAAATGATTGCATAGTAGTCGTGACTGTGGAAGGGTATAGGGAGATGTCAGGCAAAGTAGGTGGGTGGTCTCCTGCGAGGTGTCCTGAGGTTGTGTGATCCCTATGATATTTTGTAGAGAGTTCTCTTTTACCAGTGAATGATATATGTTGCAATTTGAGTTCGGATCGCTTGTGGAAGTTGGCTTAACTATCACGAGGATGAACGCGAGATTTGTAGATAATTTAAGGTACTCGATGGTTTGTGTTAGATGAGCAGATGAAGGATTTAGTTAAATATCGCTGCGGTATTATGGCAGTAATAGAGTATGGGCATTGTGAGTTTTAATCTATGGCTTTGAGCCAAGTGGGGGAGTCTACTATCGATGAGTTGATTACACGGTTATGTGTTGTATTGGTTTTGGTTCGGGGTACACTGGTGAATTAGTTATGACTTGCAGAGGTCAAGATCGAGAATGACTCGGGTAAAGAAATTTCTAGATACAGGTTGTATTACACTCTATGAGTATATGGGAATCATAAAATAATTGAGTGGTTATTCGTGAAGGATGTAGTGTACATGGAGTAGGAATTTGCTCTGTTGCTTAGGACTGTGGGTTACTCCCTTGAGTGTTGGTGTGCTAATGGGGCACAGGTCGTTCGGTTTGTTTGGCTAGTTTAATTGAGATTTGAGTAGAGTGGATGACTCTCGAGAATGGTTCTAATGGATTCAAGATTTATATGTAGCGATTTGGAATTTTCAAGATTTGTATATGGCTAGAAACTGAGAGTTACATTGGATGGTGTCGAGACTTGTGGCATTTTTATACCACTGTGGATTATGCATTTCAACATCAAGAAGGTGAAGAAAATAATTTTAGGTTCACATAAGGTCTCTTTAGAGTAGGTGTCGCGGTTGTGGTGCTTTGGGGAGCTTAAGAGGGAAGTCAGCGGCTTATGGGCCTTAGGGAGTTGTGGTTTTATACTAGGGTCTCTTGTGTGGTGAAATTTGGTTAAGGATCGTGGTGTTCCAGCAAGGAGAAGTATTAATTTTAAGGCAATTTGGAAGGGACTTGGAGAAATAGGACAGCGTGGTAGTAGGTTGGATCAGCAAAATAATGGATATAATCGGTTCTTTGGGTGCTTATGATGTGGCTAGTCTCCACATGTGTTTCGTGGCAATGCTCTTAGGGTTTGGCGACCTGCGTGGCTGGGTTGAGTTAGAGATATTTGGTTCTGATAGCTTGGTTATGTGCTAATAGGCTTCAAAGAGTTCTCAATGGCTTTTACCCCAGTTCGAGGAGTATATTTCCTGCTGGCGCGAGGAGCATGTGGTGTATAGTAAATTTCTCCTGGATGAAATCAAATGGAAGGTCCTTAGTTAATTGAGTATGTAGTTGCTTGTGACTCGGAGTGAACTATTAAGTTCTCGTATTTTTCATATGATAGCATGGCATATGCGGTGTGTTGTGTAGGATTGAGATTTGTATGTGCAAGGTCACGATTCGGTTTTGAAAGGAAGATCCTGAATTCTTAGGCATCATAGATGGTTTCAGATGACTAGGTGAATGATATTACTATTTAGTATGGCTTGATGAGAGTATACATATCAGAAGGGGCAATGTGTTTTGATTTATGGATACTTCACTAATACTGCGACACTCTCCTGGTTGATCGACTGCTGATATTCAAATTTTGCTATGTGGCACGGAAGAATTTTAGAAGTATTTCTCATGGGATGATCATGTATGAGAGACGTGTTAGACATTCTAGCAGTGGATTTGGGATCAGATATGGTGATTCATGTATTCTATGGATTTGGAGACTGAGAGTTCTCAAGAGCAGCTTGTCTCATGGTTGTGAACTGTGAAGTCATGGCCGAAGCTAGCCAGATGATAGTATGTGTTATGATTCAGTCATTGTGGGCTTTTGGAGGGTTATTTATCTATTTGTGGGTTTCCAGAGTTGATTTGGGGGTCCATTGGTAGGACCAATTAGGATGTATATTCTACACCGAGCCGGATTGGTTGGCTCCATACCGCTATTATTGAGGGATGTACCATTCGGTTGTTGTTGAACTTATTCATGTTATGAAATGAACTGTGAGTTACTCTTCTATGCTACGAGGAGTTGTGATCCATTGGTTATAAGCACACCTGGTGCGGTTCTATTTGGGCTTTATAGCGAAATTTGAGCGAGATGAGTAATTGGGTATTGCATGGTTGATGGTGTATGGGTTATGTTCTTTCGGGTTTTGTGTGGCATTGTGGGATCTGCTTCTCCATGGTTATGGTAATGCACTTTGAGTACTTGATGTCGGATTGCACGTGGTTATTGATTTTGAGCATGGTGGCTGAGGTATTTCATATGGATCAGTGTTTGGATGGGGTCACGCATTGTAGCAGAGTTATGTTGAGATATGATCCCTTGTGTTAGATTCGTGTGTTTTGGTTCTACGGTGTGTGATAGGTTCTTAGCATTGCGTTGTGGTGGTACTTGTTGAGCTTGTGGGACAGTTCTCCAGTCTGAGTCATTTTTTCCATGATTGAGTACATTTGGAATGTTGCTTATTGGTGTACAGATTGCACGGGTTGTGGCTTTAGATTGTATGGGTGTGTCATGTCACTAGAGTAGTCGTGTTGGATGAGATGAGGTCATTGGACCTAGAATGGATACTATCGGAATTGATTACAGCATGGTTGGAAGGATAATATCGAAAGTCAACTTAGAAATTTGCTATAGTTCTTGTCGAAGGAGAGGGAGTTTCATGACTGGTTGATCTTATGAATGGTTTTGAGTTTTGCGTGTTTCTTTCATCATCGGCAGTGTATAGAGGTTTTAGAATGGAGTCTTGTTTGATATGAGGTTTATTACCGGCATTGGGTTGTTTTGAGCAGCTACTGTGATTAGAAATCATTGCTACAAGTATCTGTGTTATGTGATATATCATGCGATTGTATATTAGGTTATGGTTGCGGCTTAGTACAGCTTGTTCAAACTTATACAGGGTGTAGGTTGCGAGATTCAGATCTTATAAGAAATTCCGGATGTTGTAAATTGGATTCTAAGGCTTGTGGTCTATGTTGAATTGAGAAATTTCAGTTATGTTGTGTTATCAGACCTGTATGGGATAGGATGACTTGGGATCACCCCTGGGTATGTACATGGTAAGGTTATATGGGAGTTTGATGGCTTTGAGAACAACTCTGGACACGTTCGAGGACGAACGTATATTTACGTGGGGGAGGATGTAATGACCCGACCGGTCGTTTTGAGCATTTGCACTTCGCTCAGTAGTTTAGGGCGTGAGTATCTCCGTATGATGTATTTTGACTTGTGTGAATCATCGATTTTGATTTTCAGGTTATTCGGGACTGATTTGGAAGAATAATTATCAACTAAAGAGCTTTAAATTTAAAAGAGTTGACCAAGTTTGAATTTTTAGCATTTAACCTCGGATTAGAATTTTTATGGTTCTGTTAGCTCCGTTGAGTGATTTTGGACTTAGGAGCGCGTCCGGATTATGATTTGGAGGTCCGTGCTTGAATTTGACTCGAAATGGAGAAAGTTGAAATTTTAGAAAGTTTGACCCGGAGTGGACTTTTTGATATGTGGGTCAAATTACGATTCCAGAAGTTGGAGAAGGTCCGTAATGTCGAATGTGACTTGTGTGTAAAATTTGAGGTTAATCGGACGTGATTTGATAGGTTTCAACATCGGTTGTGGAAGTTTGAAGTTTGAAAGTTCATTGATTTCGAGTTGAGGTGTGATTCATCGTGTTGATATTGTTATGTGTGTTTTGAGTCCTCGAGTAGGTCCGTATTGTGTTATGAAACTTGTTGGCATGTTCGAACGGGGTCCCGAGGGGCTCAGGTGAGTTTCGGATGAGTTTCGGATCATTTCATTGCATTTTTGGATTTTTGCTAAGCTGCTGGTTCTGGTGTAATCGCACTTGCAGCTGGTTTGCGCAGGTGCGATGGTCGTAGAAGCGACAGAGGAGTCGCAAAAGCATGAAGGGGAGCTGGGCATGAGGATCGCAGCCGCAGATGCGGTTCAATTGCGCAGAAACAACTTAAAGACCGCGGGTGCGAGGGATTGCTAGGTCAGGCTGTTTTTTTGCAGAAGCGAAGTTTTACCGCAAAAACAGTGGTCGCAGATGCGACGAATTATCCGAAAATGCAGAATCGCTGGGCAGGAGCTATATTATCGAGGGTTTTGGTTCTTTCTTCATTTTGGGAGCTTTGGAGCTCGGATTAAGGCGATTCTTGAAGCAATGCTCACCATATGAATTGGAGTAAGTGTTCTCTACTCGGTTTTGGTTATATTTCATTAATCCATCTTCGTTTTGGGTAATTGGATTGTGAATTTTAAAGAGAAAATTGGGGGTTTTGGCCTAAAGTTTCATAATGTGAATTATTGAGTTTTGAACATTGAATTGGAGTCGGATTTGAGTGAAACTAGTATAGTTGGACTCGTAATTGAATGGGTTGTTGGATTTTGTAAATTTTGTCGGGTTCCGAGGTGCGGCCTAGGGTTGAGCTTTTGGTCGATTTTGGGCTTTTGATTCAAGATTTGATCTTTTTCGATCAGGATTGGTTGCTTTAGCATTATTTGATGTACTTGAGTCATTTTTGGTTAGTTTCGAGCCGTTCAGAGGCCGGAACACGCGTGCAATGCATCTTTGGAGCATCACTTGGCTTGCTCGGCATTGGTATTGGCTTGTTCGAGATAAGTAACTCTTCTAAACTTAGTGCTGAGGGTATGAAACCCCGTAATACGTGTTATGTGATCGGTATTGAGGTGATGCACATGCTAGGTGACGGGCGTGTGGGCGTGCTCCATGTGAATTGGGATTCTGTTACTTCTATGGCACTGTATAGTGGTCCTACTTTGTTGATGTCCGTGTTTTCACCATGTGATAAAGTAATTGAGCTGCCAATCATTCTAGATATCATATTTAGACTTTATGACGATACTGCTAGGACCCATAGTGGTCATTTTTTGGTGTCATTTCACTGATTTCATTGATATTTCGTACTCAGTCATATTCATGCATTCATATCATATCTCAATCTCAGTTGTTATTTATTGATACATCATATCATTATTATCGGGCTAGTTTCATGACATTGTGAGCCCGTGAGTGAGACTGGAGAGATTGATGATTGAGTGAGGTCGGGGGCCTGTTTGTGAGGATATTGTTACTATAGCACGTGAGTTATCCGTGCTGAACGTGAGTTGTCCGTGTGGATTCAGATATTGATACTATAGCACATGAGTTGTCCGTGCAGATCCAGATATTGATATTATGGAATGTGAGTTGTCCGTGCGGATTATAGCGCTTGGGCTGTAGGAGCCCTTCCGGAGTCTGCACACCTCCAATGAGTGCAGTCGACTATATATATATGGATCGGGTTGCACACCTCAACAGGCCTTATGGTCATATGTGGATCGGGTTGCACACCGCAACAGGCCTTATGGTCATATGTGGATCGGGCTGCACGCCGCAACAGGTATTGTATAGTGTTGAGTGATTGAGTGTGCTAAGCATTAAGCATAGTGAGAGGGAATCCGAGACAGTGAGATTGAGTACTCTGAGAGTGTGAGTACATGAACTCATCATTGAGATGCATTGCATTTGACATGCATACTTGAGATACATACATAGAGATGCATTTCCTTTTGCTACCCGATTTTCGTGACATTTATGATTTTACCTGTATCTTGACATGTAGGCATAGAGACGTACTTTCCTCATGCTATCTGAAAATGAAACAACTTACTTATTATTGAAAGGAGTTTTGGGAAAAATCACTGTTTTCAAATTTACTCGAATTTGGCATTTTCGGTAAAAGATTTGGATTTTCACTAAGATACTTAAAACAAATGCCTATTTTCTAGAACTGTGAACGAACTGAGCATTTTATTTCTGAGATACCTCTTTTATTACTTGTACTATATTGTTATGAACTGTTGTAAAATATTGGTGTTGGACCCGACCTTCGTGTTAGCTCGTCACTACTTTCAACCTAATGTTAGGTTTGTTACTTACTGAGTACATAAGGTCGGTTGTACTCATACTACACTTCTGCACCTTGCGTGCAGATATTGGTTGCTGAGGTTGCTGTGTTCGATGGGAGATGGATTTAAAGATGTACTTGCGTCCCGGTTGTAGCTGCCTCTTGTTCATGGTAGCCTTAGATCTATAAGACTCTGTTAATGTATTTTTCAAACAAATGATGTATTTACTTCATTTAACCTTTGTAAACTCTATTCTTAGAAGCTCATGATTTGTACTACCAGTCCTTGAGAAATGTATAAGATTCAGATGTCCTCTTTCAATTAACTGTCTTATTAAATATCACTAGAATTGGATAGTTGTTAATTGGCTTACCTAGCGGGTTGGATTAGGTGCCATCACGACTAGTTGGATTTTGGGTCATGACAGGACTCCAAATTGATGAGATCTCTACTTCGATCTAAGCTCCCCTGCTACCATACCTCGAGCTTGGATTATCATGTCGGAGACCGGAATATACTATGAGACCGGTTCTACCCGTATACTCACTCCAAACCTATACCTATTAGCGTCTATTGCAACCTACTAATAATTTTTATTCCACGGTATACCTATTAATTAAAGTGCAAAGTCTAATCCCACTACAGGTATGGTGTTCCTTATCTTCTATCTTCTCTTGTACACGAATATATTACACGTTTACATTTTAATAATAATAACATTAGTTGGTGCAAAGAGGAGAAGGGTCAGATACCCGATTATATATATAATTATAGAGGTGTATATGAGGTAGAAATATAGTCAATAATTCTCCTTTTTTTTTTACGAATAAAAGAAACAAAAAAATGACAAGGTGAAGGTCTGAAAAGAAAATGCCTAGCGTGGGCAAGGAGAAAATTGTAAGAAGTTGAATATAAAAAGTATACATGTGTATTTGTTAGTGTTGAACTCGTGTGCCGCTAATTATATCGATGCAAGCCTTTGAAGTCGAAAATTTTGAAAAAATTCCTATGCATGATAAATGATAATCACCTCAAGACAATTATGAGTATGTGGCTAACTTCTTGAACCTTTTTAATCTATCCTCTCTATGTGTTAAAACATTCATTCAATTATTTAACAGATAATATCTAAAATTAATATTTTGAAAAGATCATTTTGAGTTATGTACTCGAGAAATTTACAAAAAGAATGTTTTATTAACGTTAGGAACTTTCCTAAAGTCAAAAATATTTTCATGAGTGATTTAAAATTAATATGAAAGAAAACTTAAGATAATATCAGTAGAACTATTTGTCCAATCGCCTAAATAAGAAGTCTCACATTTGCCTCGGAGATATCATTTACTTTTGAGAAGGGAAGATGCTAGCTCTTCTATCTTAATTATATATCTCGTGCTAAGACATAATAGTCAAGCTAGTGAATTTCAAATATCGAAGTATTACGCTAAAAGTTGTAGTTCATGCAACTATAATGAGAAAGTTTCTTGCAGAAGACATGTACATATATCTAAACAAAAGGCAAATACATCTGACATCATTCATCAGATATCTTAGAAATAAGCAACATTATGCTAAATTGTATGCTTTAATTCAATTTTATAGCTCCTAATGTTTTGAGAGAAATATATATGGAGTGAAGATATTGTTACTTTTAGATAACAAATGTTATAATATCATTTTGGAGCTACCAGATACTAATTGTTGAAAAGGGAGAATATAAATTATTTATCATCTACCATATCATGCTTTCTCGTGCCACTCCATTCAGCTCCTTTTATATTCATTTGGGCTTCTGATTTACTGAATTAATAAATATCGTGTCACGACCGGACGAGGGCTTCTAAGACCACTAAGCAAGTCTAGCTCTTTTTGTTTCATGTCAAAAATCCGACAGAGTCTCCTCTGTACTGGTAGCAATCCAAAACTTTAAACTTGTCAGCAAACCCAAACTCGACACACCATAACTATAATAATAGTAAAGTACAAAGTCTAAAAAAATATCAACAACACCAAGCCACATGATTCAACATCAGCTTTACACGTCTCAAGCTACTCTATTACTACGCAAGCCAAAATATAAGCCCAAGACCGACTTAAGGAGCAGAACTCTAGGATTTAAACCAACAACATGCCAAAGTAGTCTAAGCAAAATGACAAGCCACGCGATGCAAGTACGAGGCTTACGGGATCCATGGTCAGCTTTGTCAATCACTATACCTGAGTCGAAGTGTCAGTTTCAGCTATATTGTCTCTGGTGTGGAAAAAAAAAAAGAAGAAACACCGTCAATCGCACTTACTGAGTGAGTAATAACGTCAACCATAGCAATTATTTGGAACAAGCATATATCAGAAATCATGTATCTTGTAAGATCTTCAACAATAGTTTATTAACCCAACATAATAATTCATGTATGAAATGATAAATCAAGGGAGTGAAAACATGCTTATAATTCTATATTTTTCTATAATCTCTTTAAAATGTGAGATACTTAATCCAGAGTCGATATACTTTCTGACACCGTGGGTCTACCACGACCGTCTGACAACCATGTCAGCTAGGTTCCCTTCTAGATGGTATAAGTGTGATATACACCGGTCTATCATACAAGGTGCACCAGGTCTAACTATCCCGACGTTAGATAACGGCGATCTGGCCAAGTCGAATCTCAAAGACATTTCCTTTATAGCACAATATATTTTTACACTTCTTCTATCAAGAATTAAATCCAAAATAAGGAGAAGAAATCATAAATAAACTAACTCCAAAGCATATTAATTGTAATAGAACTCATGTATTAAAGCATCATCTAGCATATCTCAACATACCGAATTATACTATTGCTTGTCCATATACAAGTAAATAAGCTTTTGTCAAAATATTTTTGATGCAAGAAACTAGTTTCAAATATTCTATAGTTGAAAATCAAGAGGTTGTGAGTTCGAGTCACCCAAGAGTAAGGTGGGGAGTTCTTGGAGGGAGGGAGCCGAGGGTCTATCGAAAACAACCTCTCTACCCTAGGGTAGGGGTAAGGTCTGCGTACATATTACTCTCCCTAGACCCCACTAGTGGGATTATACTGGGTTGTTGTTGTTGTTATTGTATAGTTGAAAATTAACTATGGAAGAGTCATCACTCAAAGTACTTTTGCCAAACAACTCCAAGTTACTTCCAATAATTGCATCGTCAAATATCAACTATCTAAAATACAATACAAGATTTGATTAATTATTCTTAAACTCATGAAATTATATATTTCTAGTGATAAAAACTTATAATTTTTGATTCCCACTTCAACTATTGTACCAAATCACTTCTCTGTACAAATAGTTTGAGTGGCAACTCTAGCATTCCTACCTAAACTTTTGTTCTAAAAATAATTTTAACATTCTTTAATAGCAGGTTATAAAAACTGCGGTTCATACTCGGAAAAGTATATATTCGGCTAGTGTGTGAATCAATTTATTTATTCCTAGCCATCTTCAAAAGAACTTGCGGTCTTTATTCTATTCTAGAAAAGAACATATTTTCTGTTCTTTGCTTCTTAATAATTTGCTACCTAATTACTTTGCCCCAAAGTTGAAGTTTCCCCATTTTTCATAATTGACTTTGTAAGTTTCAGCTATTACTGTTAATTACTCCTAGAAAAAGAAGAGATTGATTGATGGATAAAAATATTTCTCATACACACCTGAAAGAAGGAGCAATAACAGAGTAAGGAATTTAGGCCTTTGCCTGCAGCGTTAACCTTAGATTTTGCTTCTAGGTTTCTCGTTCTTGCTATTTTTGCCTTAATATTCTCTCTCTTCTTTTTCTTTTTCTTGGAGAGTTGCTGCCAACTTCATGACCAAACCAGCAAAGCTGGTTTTTTTCTTCTTCTTTTATAAACCTTCGTAGACTGCCTCTTTCGTTCTCTCTCTCACCGCCTCTTTCCCTTTCTTACTTTTTTCCTTTTTTTGTTTGTTATAATTAAAAATCTAATAGGCTAAGAGTTGATGGGCCACTTGTCTTATTAACTTCATTGGTTTCATGGGCCAAGGCCCAGTTCGTTGGTCATTACATTCTTTTCCCCCTTACGAAAATTCGGTCCCCGAATTTTTAAATAAACACGTACCTGCAGATTCAAATAAATGAGGATATTTGGTTCGCATCACTTTATCATCTTCCCATGTCGCCTCCTCACTAGGATGATTCTTCCATACAACTTTCATGGTCATAAGGTCTTTCGATCGAAACCTTCTCACTTGTCTATCGATAATGATTGTTGGCTCCTCTCCATAAGTCAAATTCCCATCTAATTGAAGATTCAAATTTTGAAGCACATGAGAAGGGTGGAAGTACCAAATGATATGCCACGACACCAACTCTACCAAGTATCTCATATGGTCCAATGTATCTAGGACTTAACTTTTGTTTCTGCCTAAATCTTAAAACACCTTCCATCGGTGAGACCCATAAGAAAATATGATCTCCTTCCATCGCATCAAATGAACACACCAAAAGTATTCCAGGGACATCATATTATGTGTTAAATCTTACGATATCATATAAACACATAAGAATAGGCAAATGCAAGGTTAGTCAATGTAGTAACATCAAGTGGATACACTAAGAGCGTACATGTGACGACTGCATTAGATGCCTGCTCATCTTGCCTGGTAAAGGCAAACACTCGGGATTTACCTCTCTCGGCAACTCCCGATCCTCTACTGCTCGGGCCCTTGTTTCTAGCTCCTCTACGTGCTAACCCCGAATCCTCCCTAATTGTCTGGGATGTAGAGCTAGCTGATGTGACATTCATTGGTGCTGACGCCTGGCTAAATCTTTTTTATAGCATGGGCAATCTCTCTTGTAATGTCCCATCTGACCACAACGAAGGCATGCACCAATTTCTCTCCAACACTAGACTGAATAAACCTTATGACAACTAGGACAAGTATATATAGTGCGGTTGGTCTGCTGATCCACGTCTAATCCGCACTTAATAGTGAGTGAAAACGGTTGTTGGAAGAATAATACCCAACAAGAGTCAGGGTCGATTTTCACAGGGAGTTTAATATGGGTGTAAGGGTGTACACTTGATGAAAGCAAATGAAATAACTCAATTTCACTTCCAAACAAGGGATTTTAGTTCTACTTTTAAATTAATACTAACAATTGTAAACTAATGAGAAGAAATTAGAAAGCAAGTAATTATTTTTGTTATTTTTGTCAAATGGGTAAAAGGCCTAGGGATGTGACCTTCACCTAGGTGTTCGCCTAATGGGTTAAGTACGTTAACACTTATTTTATTGATTGGGGTGTATTATAGATCTCAACTCTAAGTTACCCACTCAATACCTCTCGGTCATAGAGTGATTTTGCCCAATTTGGCTTTCTCAAGTCCAAATGGGTATCATGCTAAATAATTGATATGAGCTCAAGTCGGATTTTTCCTATCTCTAGTTCAAACCCTTTAATTAGGCTAATCAAATCCTCAATTAGCCTAATATCTTATTAACCAATTTTTTCTAGAGTAGGTCCCTCTTTCTCAAGTAAAGACCAAGTCAAAAAGGCATGAATCAATATTTGCAATCATTAATTCTCAAATTAAAGCATAAATAAGGCTAAATAATTAACACTCAATCATAATCAAGCATTAAATTAAATACCCATTAGGTTTACACACAAGGGTTGGGTCACAACTCTAATAAATATCTAGCTACTCATAATAGAAAATGAAGAAACCAAAGAAGAAATACTAAGTAAACTCATAATATAAAATTAAAATGATAAACTATGATTTTTGTATCCCAAAATGATCACAAATTTCCTAAAATGGAAAACTACAACGGCAACAGCTGCTGGAACTTCAAAACTTGACCTAAAAATGTGATTCCCATCAGTTGCATTCTTGTCAAGGCTTCAGGCAAGGCTTCAAGTCTTGGTCAGTTGCACACTCTCTGAACTTTTTGAATTTTTGTCAGTGCGGACCATGTTCTACGACCACACAAATTGTGTGCGGTCCGCACTTCTACTTCAAGTACTGCTGGGCTTCTTTATCAGTTCTGCAGCCGCAGAGAAAATTCCGCGATCCGCACTTGCTTCTGCAGCCGCAGAAATACTTCTATGGACCGCACTTCTAGTATGTTGCTGTAACGATTCGGCCGTTCATTTCGAGTATTACAACCCCGTCTCCCCATTTACTTCTCAAATTGTGCTTTACGGTTGTTATTTGACTTGCCGGGGTAATTGGTTTGGGCTCGGTGAGGTTTTGGAATGATTTGGAACACTTAGTTCTAAGGTTTAAAGCTTAAGTTAAAAGGTTGACCAGATGTTGACTTATGTGTGACGACCCCAGAAAATTTTTTGCTAAGGAAATTAAGGTTTCATGGTGCCGAACTAGGCTTACGTGTTTGAGAATTGGTTGAAGAATGCGCCGTAGAGTAAATAAAATTTTTTTGTTGGAAAAGTCATTTCTGTGGCCCACTATGCGGTCGCAGAATCACTCTGTGGACCGCATAATGGCCGTAGAGTGAATCAGAGGTGGGACAAGTTTGGAGGAAGGTCTGCAGCGCATTATGCTACCGCAGACTAGTTCTGTGGTGCATTATGCGACCGCATAACAGCCGCAGACTGAAACAATGTTGCCCAGTTCTGGAGGGCCTTTTTGCGACCCATTATGCGGGCCGCATAACGATTTTGCGGTACGGTCTGCGATCGCAGACCCAGTTTCGGCAAGTTTAAGTTTTAGAAATTTTACCCTATCCCATTTTTATAAAAAAGGCATTGGCGGTCATTTTGAAGGATTTCATCAGATATTTTAGAGAGAAGTGAGAGCATCTTAGAGAGAGAAAGTGAAGACCTAGTCATTTGTCCATAAATGCTTGTTCAAGGTTTGACGATTTCACAAGGACCTTGTTAGGGCTTCAATTGAGGTAAGAATTTCTAACCCTAGTCTTCAATTTCTAGTTTGGATAAAACGATGGGTGATTGGGAGTATGATTCTTGAGTGTGAGAGTATTATTTATACGTACACGTACCAATAAGGTTTGTGGAAAGATTGTTGAGTTCAAATGGGTAAAGATTGGGTTGAAAATGGTAGAAATCTTCAAAGACTTTAATTGAAGATTTGAGGGTCGAGTTGATGTCAGAATTTGGCGAAATTTATATGGTTAGACTCGTGGTTGAATGGCCATTCATATTTTGTAACTTTTGTCGGGTTTCAAGACGCGGGCCCCACGGGTAATTTTTGAGTTAAATTTCGGATTTTGTTGGAAATATTAGTATTTGCATATGGAATAAATTTCTATGATTTGTATTAACTGAATCGATTTAATTGTGACTAAATACGAGGCTTTCATAGGTCGATTCGCGAGGCAAGGGTATAGTGGAGTAAAGGATTATACAGTTTGAGGTAAGTAACATTTTTAAACTTGGTTCTGAGAGTATGAATCCTCGAATTTTGTGTTATATCAATTGTTGGAGGTGACGCACATGCTAGGTGATGAGCGTGTGGGCGTACACCATATAAATGGTGACTTGAATAAATTCTGTGAAGTTGTATGATTAAAGAATCATGTTATTATTCGCATATTCTCCACGTGTTAGGAAATTGAGCTGAGACTCGTATTAAAGATTATGTTTAGGCTACATGCTGATATATTAGGACCCATAGGGTCGTGTTGCTATTGAATTTAATGGCTTAAAAATATACATGTCATACTCAGCCATGTACATCTATTGTGAGGATATTTATGGGATCGGGGCTGCTCCCCTACATCAGGCCATATTGGCTTTATATATATATATATATATATATATATATATATATATATATATATATATATATATATATATATATATATATATATATTAGTATTTTATGGATCGGGGCTGCCCGCCTACCGCAGGACTTATAGGCTTTATCATTATATGGATCGGGGTTGCCCGCCTGCAGCAGGCCATATCGGCTTTATATCACGCTTGGGCTGAAAGAGACCCTCCGGAGTTTGCACCCCCCACAATGAGCATAGATGATTTATATTCGGGATGGACTTCCCAGGGCATGGACTTGCCTTACTTATTTATATTTGTGATAAATTTTTCTGGACATGGATTTTGTCTGAATTATTATAATTTGGGGATAAATTACCCCTGGGCTAGATTGGCCTTATACGATACTAAGTGACTGACTATCAGTTGACGTGTGTGTGTGTGTGTGTGTATGTGTATACACACACACACACATGGGATAGATCTTCCCTGGGCTGGATTGGCCATATACAGTACTGAGTGACCAAGTAATTTGTGATCGTGAGTACACGAGATTTTTTTCCACTGAGATGTCATATTCCTCATATTATTCATAATTGGTATATTTTACTTGTATTGAGTTTAACTGTTGAACTTGAAAGCATGCCTATATTTCTGTATCGTTATTTCTATACTGGACTGTACTTGCTGAGCTCGTCACTACTTTCAGCCCAAAGGTTAGTCTTGTTACTTATTGAGTTGGTTGTACTCATACTACACTCTGCACCTCGTGTGCAGATCCGGGTGCTTCTGGATACAACGACGGTTAGATATCAGAGTGTTATCAGTTGGAGACCATCAAGGTAGCTGCTTGGTGTCCTCTGACCTTGACTCTCTTCCTTTCAATTATTGTATTGTTCTATATTTTCAAATAGTGTTTTTATCAGTCAGACTTTGTTATCATTTAGATGCTCATGTACTCAGTGATACCGGGTTTTGGGAGTGTTTTGTATCTGTAATTGTGAGGTTTTCTATTGAATTCAAATATTGTATTTTCAAGCTTGAAAGATATTGGGTCTTATTGAGGTTGTCATCTTGCCTAGTATTTAGATAGGCGCCATCAAGAGATGCAGATTTTGAGCCGTGACAGTTACGCCCCTTCTTGCCTTGTGAGTCGGAACACTCCTTTTTGAGTCGGATTTCTTCATAAGAGCCCAAATTTCCAACATTCCTGTAATTTGCACACTTTCATTAGTTTTGGGAACATAAATCAATACTTTCAAAAGAAAAAGTAAAAAGGTACTAATAAGTGGTCAAAATCCACACTTATCAACCCCCCGAAACTTAAGTCTTTGCTTGTCCTCAAGCAAATAGGTTAGTTCCCACCTCCTCAAAGTGAAAGGTCATTTCAGTGAGTCAATGGCGAGGCATTCATATTCAGTTGGGACCAACAATTACCCACGTTACTCATGTATTATCAACAAGGTGACAAAATCAAATATTCATGCACATATAGTTCTAATATGACATTTGAGTTTCAAGAATTGACTTTACTCATCAAGGACTCTTGTTCTATCATGTAGGTCATGGTGGACTCCAAACTCTTCCTCCTCTACCTTCTATTCTCCAACCTCACTTAAAAAGTTAGCACTCAATCTTAAGATTCATGAAAGATTCACTCTTCTCTCACAAGAGAATGTCACAAGTACGGCTTCAAGTACCATAGGCTTGCCCTTCATGTAGATCACCACTAATGTAAGCTCACTCAGTTTGAAATCAAGTAGGACTTCTTTCGGGTTGTAATGAAAGCTTTTGGATTAGGGTAGGATACCATATGGGTAAGTGGTTACACATTTCCTTAAGCACTCCACATTTGCATTACTCGAATCATAATTACCAATCCTTAGAGGTATTCTGTTTTTTTATTGGGGGCTAGAGAGACTTGACATCATTCTTTCTTGTTCATTTCATTCTTTTTCTACCTTGATGCTCATGTTAGGGATCATTACCTATTTTTGAATCCATCAACCCTTCCATTTATTCTCTTTTTGCATTTTCCTTTTTGTTCTTTTTCTTTTCTTGCCTTCTCTTTTCATAGAGATCATTTCTTTTCACTTTTTGTGCCTTGATACTTTTTTCAAATTCCTCATCTCTTCCCCAAATTTATGCTTTAAGCCACTTATTTCACAAGAGTGTTAAGAAAAGTCCGGGTGCGAAGAGATGATTACGATAAAATGGGTAAAGGCTTATAACATGGTTATCAAATGAGAAAGGCTAGTGGCTCGAAGGGGGTTCACTAGGGATAATAATATTGGTTGGCAATAGAAAGCTCAAACGGGACAAGAAAAGCCTACAGTCATTTCTCAAACCAAGCAAAACTTAGTATTTCGCCTTGAAGCACATTCGGGGCAAGTTCTAAACCATTCACATGGATACTTGGACTAGCAACAAATCATATCACCCCTCACGCAACTAGACCGTAAAAGAGGATAGAGTCGAGAGCCTACAACAACCACACTCAAGTTTAAAGATCACTATGGTCCAATAAACCACTCGATGATTTGTCAAAATCAACTCAAGAGTCTCAAAGTCACTAACTAGAGCTATTTTCTTCCAAAATCTTATTTCAAACCATAAGCACGTAGTTAAGTGTGTTGGTACCAAATGAAGCATGAATAACTCTTTTTCGAGAATGACTTGATTAAGCCTTTTATTCATTATTACCTAAACACAAAATGGACTCATTTCCTTAAGAGGGTTGTCATGTCATCCATCGTTGGGATGAGTCATCTGGTTCACACAAAAACTACCTTTGTAAAGATCTGTTGTGTTAAGAAAACCAAAGGCTTATTATCTACAAAAGAATAAAAAGAAGCTACTAACAAAACAAGAACCAAAGTGGAAAAATAAAGAAGCTAATGAATAATAACTGCTAAAGATAGATAACTACAAATAAGAAAAGGAAAAGAATCATCAAAATTATTACAGTCCAAATGTATCCAAAATGTGACAATGTATCAAATAAACTTCACCCCCGAATAAAAGTAAGCATTGTCCCCAATGCTTAACAAAATAAGAGTGAAAGAAGAGAGGGTGAAGAAAACTCCCTAAGGATCCTTGGACATCTCAGTGTCCCCAGCAATATCATCTCCTGTAGGGTCATCTAACTGTATCTTATCATCATCAAATCTAGGAATGGAGGGAGTGGTAAACATCGCACGCACTGCATCAGCAGTGTTGACAGCAAGGTCTAGCTCTTCAGACTGGCCAGCTGGTGCAACCGGTTCTGATGGATTTGGGGTGGACTGGTGCGGGTCAAGTAGCACGGCAAATGATAGATCCCCCGCTGTCGCAAGTCTGGCCATCTCTTTTCTGAGCCTGTCAATTGTTTTCTTCTTGTCTGGTACTTCCTCATCTTCTTCACTTCCTTGGATAACTCCTCAATAACCGACCTGTGTTGTACCAGAATATCCATGATCATCTTCTTGTTGTCCAGAATCTTCTTCAATTTCTCATCAAGATCAGAGGAGACATGTGATGCCTGTGTAGATGACTACGCTGCAACAGTACTAGATAAGTCAGTTAGCTTTGAAGTAGTTATATGCATCCAGTTATTGAGACTCGCCAATGTCTAGGAGACTCGCAAAGTAGATAATGGAGCTATAGGTATAGGCACTGGCCACAGAGCTGGAGCAGGGGCTGCCCTAGGGGCTGTGGTAGGAGCTAAGGATGATGGCAAAGGCATAGCAGCAGCACTAGAAGAGGGATCAGTAAAGGTGGATGGAAGGTCAAATGTCTTAGTAACTACCACTGCCGGCTCATCAGACTGGCATGTGGTGGTAGAAGGCTTGGCTTTCTTCTTTGGTTTGGTCTCATCCATCAGTGAATACTAGTCAAATGGCTTCTTTGGATTCACTTTGGTGTCAAAATATTTCAGCTCTACCTTTGCATCAGTGAGGTACTCTGCGATAGCGTTGGGATAAGGGTAGGCCGAGCTAGCCTGCTGTGCTATCTATGAGATATTGGCCAATATCATGACACCCATATTAGTTGGGTACCTGGCCACGACGGAATCCACAAGAACAACCCGAGGAATAGGTAGATAAGTCTCATTCTAGCATGGATCCAGTCTGCTACAAAAAACGGTCTGCCACCTCTTCGCCTCGAAGCTCAATGTGTTCCGCTGAATGGGAACCCCAGCGGTAATCCATGGTGGTGGTGTCCCTGGTGGTGCTAAGATTTCAGCCCGCCAAGGTCAGACTTCTTCCTTCATTGCACATTTCTCCAGGTACTCCTTTGGCTCCACGTCCTCAAATCCCAACTACGCGTTTAGTGTATCCTGATCAAACCTCACCTTGAGATTGCATACTTTGGTCACCTTCGTCCCCTTCTTGATGTGAGGAACATTAGCGTAGAACTCTCAGACGAGGTATTCCCTGGCTTCCTCAACTTTCTTAGTAAACCACATCTAACCCTTTCTTGCTCTGAACTGCCTCAAGATCGTAGGGTTGTATTTCTCTATATCCTTCAATAGGAATAGTCTCTCAAGTGTCAAAGAACTCACTGGCCACCACATACGAAAATCAGTAAAGGCGGCCAAGCTGACAAACCTATCCTCCCATACTTCGTTCTTATTTGATCTCTCCACACTTGTGGTTATACCATCTCCCCCTCTACCATCATTGGGGATCTCCTGTACGGTATGTGCCTCTGTGTCTGGTGTAGCTGCTAGCTCAAAGATCTGGCTAGCACTCTCTGACCCCTCAGAGGTGCTGTGAGATGAAGAGGGCTCATCCCTGAGCCGGTATTGCCCCTGTGGACACAGTGGGGTTGTGAGTATAACACAGGGTTATCAGTAATGGGTTCTGCAATCCACACATTTTTTAGGTGCGGCCGCAGAAAGGAACAACGGTCCACAAAATTTGGATATGCAGCCGCAGAATGGAAGTGCATTCCACACAATTACAAGTGCGGCCGCACTTCAGACTCTCAAAGTTCAGAGGCTCTAAAGATAGTGCGATGGCCGATCTACGACCGCAAGAGAAATCTGCGGTCCGCATAATTAAATTGTGGCCTCAGATGCACTGATTCACTAAGTTGCCAAAACTCCTAATCTGCGGACCGCACAAATTCAAGTGCGGCCGAAGATTTCAAAAATTACGAACAATCACATTTTTTCTACTTAGATTTTTCAATTTCTTACACAAATAGACATGGAAACATGGTAAAAACATGAAATTCCACTAACCCAATCCCATTAGATCATGTATTATAATTACCCAGTTTAGATCTATCCCATATGGACACATGGATGAACTCTAATAATAGATGGCCTAAAAAGAACAAAAAATCTAAAAATTAAACTAACACAAAATTTAACATGAAATGAAGCATACCAGATAGAGTGAGTACAATGGAAGAATAATCACAGGTGGTTATATGTGGGGACAGTTAAAATCTCTCAATAAAATCAACAGAGCAACAGTGTTTATTAAGAGAGGGAAAAGTGTAAAATGATCTTTATTCCTCTATTTATACCAAGTGATTGCAAAGGGAAAAGAGTCGAGTGCGGCCGCATATTTTCATGTGCGGTCCGCACTCTGTCACCTGGGTTGAAAGTCTCAGATCTCAATGTGCGGTCCGCACATTTTCAGGTGCGGCCGCAGATTTCACGTGCGATCGCAGATCAGCCTTTGCACTGACAAGCTCAAACTTCAGAGAGTTAACATTTTGACACTTTTTTCAATATTTTAAATGTGTGGTCCGCATGATAAATGTGCAGTCGCGATTCTCTTCAGCTGTGGCACACATAATTATGTTGTCCGCACAAATAAAGTGCGGTCCATAGATCATTTGAACACTTAGCCAGATTTTTGTTCACCTTTCTTGCAAGTCACACTTATCCATGTAGCACACTTCAAATCAAGTTAGAACACAAATAACACTTAACTACAAAAGAAAAAGGAAAAGAACAAGGGTTGCCTCCCAAGCAGCGTATGATTTAACGTCTCGGCACGACGCACAATATCCTCAAATGAAGTGAATGACCGCCACCACGTGGCTATCTCCAACCTTGACCAATTAGTGCTTCACCCGATAACCATTGACTCGGTATACTTCATTATTTTTGTTCTTCAAGTCTAATGCACCAAAATGTGTCACACCAACAATTTCAAATGGACCACTCCACTTGGATTTTAGCTTCCCGGGAAATATTCTCAACCTTGAGTTAAAAAACAATACAATATTCCCTACCTTGAACTCTTCGTTTCAAATGTATCTGTCATGAAGATATTTCACCTTTTCTTTGTACAAGGATGAACTCGCATAAGCATGGTACCGGAACTCATCCAATTCATTCAAATATACAACCCTCAAGTTAGCGGCTACATCCCAATTAAGATTCAACTTCTTTAAAGCCCATATTGCCTTGTTGTCTAGTTCCACCAGAAGATGACAAGATTTTTCGAACACCAACCGGTATGGAGACATTACTATAGGTGTTTTTTAAGCCATCCGATAACCCCTCTTCCACTTGCCCACTAGCTTGTGGGTGATAGGGAGTCATGACTTTGTGAGTAACACCATAATTTCCAAGTAAAGTGTCAAAAGCTTTGTTGCAAAAGTGTGACCCCAATCGCTTATGATTGTACGTAGAGTACAAAACCTTGTGAAAATATTTTTCTTCAAGAAAGCAACTACACTTCTCGCCTCATTGTTGGGTAAAGTGACGGCCTCAACCCATTTGGACATATAATACACCACGACCAAGATGTAGGTGTTTCCACAAGAACTCACAAAAGGGCCCATGAAGTCAATGCCCCAAATATCGAAAATATCAATCTCCAAGATGGTTGTGAGAGACATTTCATTTTTCTTTGAGATACCAGTGGCCCGTTGACATTCATCACATATTCTCACCAACTCGCTAGCATCATTGTAAAGAGTAGGCCAATAGAAACCACAACTAAGCAATTTGGTTGTCATTCTTGCTCCACCATGATGACCACCATATGGCGAAGAATGACAAGCCCCAAGAATATCACCTTGCTCTTCTTCCGGTACACAACTCCTAATCACCCCATCCTTACAAATACGGAAAAGGTATGGTTCTTTCCAATAATAATCTTGACAATCCCTTTTGAGCTTCTTCCTTTGGCTTGAAGAGAACTCATCCGGAATGATTCCACACACAAGAAAATTTGCGAAGTCTGCAAATCATGGCACCCCTTTCATTGAAATTGCCCAAAGTTGCTCATTGGGGAAGGAGTCATTGATTTCAAGGACATTATGCAGCCTCCTCTCCTCCAAACGAGAGAAGTGGTCCACCACTTGGTTTTCACTACCTTTCCTATCTTGGATGTCAATATCAAATTCTTGTAACAAGAGCACCCATGGCATCAACCGAGCTTTGGAGTCCTTTTTGCTCATAAGATAATGAAGCGCCAAATGGTACATGTGGACAATAACTTTTGCACCCATCAAGTACGGGCGGAACTTCTCAATTGAAAACACAATAGCAAGGAGCTCTTTATCCTTGGGCACTATTCATGGTATTGCTAGCATAGTAGACTTGATGGAAAATCTTGTTGATACAAGTGTGCTGCATGTATAAGTCCAAAAGAGCTATGATGACTCTCGAAATGGAATTGGAAGAGCAAGAAGGAAGCCGAACCTCTAATCGACCTGGACACATAAATAATTCTCGACGTCGAGAGAGATTTGAGATTCTGCTTTTTAGGATGAGACTACGAACCCTAATGCAGCCAATGAGAAAGCAGTTGCAGGCCAGTGTAAGCGGTTGCCCCAAAACAACTCCAACTGCAACGTCACTTGCATCACACATGAGTTCAAAAGGCACACTACAATTTGGAGCGGTGATGATGGGAGTAGTTGTCAACTTGACCTTCAACAATTCAAAATCTCTCATGCAATCATCATTAAAATTAAACTTGGAATCCTTCTCAAAAATCTTGCACAACGGTTTCACCACTTTAGAGAAATTTTTGATGAAGGACTAGTAAAAACCCGCATGGCCTTAGAAACTCTACACACCCTTCACCGAAGTTGGGGGTGGAAGCTTAAAAATCACCTCAATCTTTGCCTTGTCAACTTCAATTCCATTCCTTCAGATTTTATGGACAAGGACAATACCTTCCTCAACTATGAAATGGCACTTCTCCTAATTGAGTACCAAATTAGTTTCTTCACATCTAGCCAACACTTTGTCTAAATTTGCAATACAGTCATCAAAAGAATCCCCAACCACTTAGAAGTCATCCATGAAAACTTCAAGGTAGTCCTCCACCATGTCCATGAAAATATCCATCATACACCTTTGAAAAGTCGACGGTGCGTTGCATAAACCAAATGGCATCCGCTTGAAAGAAAAAGTACCATAGGAACATGTAAAGGTTGTTTTCTCTTGGTCTTCCGGAGAAATGATAATTTGGTTGTAGCCCGAGTACTCATCAAGAAAATAATAGAAAGCACGACCGGCCAATTTATCGAGCATTTTATCTATGAAAGGAAGTGAAAAGTGATCCTTCCTTGTGACTTTGTTGAGCTTGAGATAATCCATACACACCCTCCAACCGGTCACCGTTCTTGTAGGAATCAATTCATTCTTGTCATTGGTGACCACCGTCATGCCCCCCTTCTTTGGGACACATTGAACCGGAGAAGTCCATAAACTATTGGAGAAGAGGTAGACAACCCCGACATCGAACCACTTGATAATATCCTTCTTAACAACTTCTTGCATAGCCTCATTGAGTCTTCTTTGATGTTCAATAGATGGTTTAGCTCCATCCTCCAACTTGATCTTACGCATGCAAAAGGTGGGGCTTATAACCCGAATATCCGCCAAGGTTCACCCAATAGCCTTCTTTTTCTTTTGTAACACCACCAATATGAAATCTACCTGCATGTTACTCAAACAAGAGGAAAGAATAACCAGTAAAGTAGAACAAGGTCCAAGAAATTCATACCGAAGATGTGGAGGCAATGGATTCAACTCCAAGGTAGGTGGCTCTTCAATAGAAGGCTTTGTAGGAGGAGTCTTCCTATTTCAAAATCCAAAGATAATTTTTGGGGTGCATAGTTGTATAACCCCATTCCTTGCAAAGAGTTTGCACATTCCATGAAGCTATCTATCTCGTCATTATCAAAGTTGAGCAAGACGGCCTTCAACATATCACCAACATTGATTGTGGCATTTGTATCATCAACAATGACAACAGTCACCAAATCCACAAAAGAACACACCTTATTGCTATTTGGTTGCCGCATAGACTTACACACATGGAATACCACTTTTTCATCACCAACCTGGAAAGTCAGTTCTCCGACTATAACATCACAAAGAGCCTTACCCGTAAAAAGGAAAGGTCTCCCAAGAATAATTGGAACCTCATAATTAACCTCGCAATCTAGAATGACAAAATCCGTCGGAAGAATGAATTTATCAACTCGGACCAAAACATCTTCAATCACACCCAACGGCCTTTTCATGGTACGATCGGCCATTTGCAATCTCATAGAGGTGGGTCTTGGTTTCCCAATCCCCAAATTCTTGAAAACCGAATAGGGCATCAAATTTATACTTGCCCCAAGATCATAAAGATCTTTAGCAAACTCGGCACTTCCAATTGTACAAGGAATCATGAAAGCACTGGGATCCTCCAACTTAGGAGCCATTGAATGAACAATTGCACTCATTAAATGAGTGACTTTGATGGTCTCAAAATTCATTGATCGCTTCTTTGTCACAAGATCTTTCATAAACTTTGCATAACTGGGCATTTGTTCTAAAGCTTCGACCAATGACACATTGATTGAAAGACTCTTCATCATTTGAATGAACTTCTTGAAATTCTCACCATTTCTCTTGGCAAGTCTTTGAGGGTATGGAGGTGGAGGCTTAAGCAATGGTGCCTTTGCCTTTTGCACTACCAGCTCCAGTATGTCAATAATATATTACCTAGACGGGTTCACCTCCTCTTGAGTCTCTTCCACTCTATCATCAATATCAATCTAAACTTCCTCATTAGGTTGAACAACATTGTTTGGGATCTCTTCTTCTTGCATCACTTGATCATCATCAACAATTTGTCTTCCACTTGAGGTGTGTGCCCGCCTCTTCTACTTCTTATGATAACTGCCATAGCATGCCCCATATTATTACTACCCTTTGGGTTTACTACCATGTCACTTGGTAGTGCCCTCTTAGGACGAGAATTTAAAGCTTGAGAGATTTTCCCCATTTGAACTTCTAGGTTGCGAATTGATGTGTTGTGTGAGGCAAGTTAGGCATTCGAATTGGCATTCCTTTCCATCATTTGCTTGAACATACTTTCAATATGTCCTATCTCATTGTTTGAAGAACTTGAACCATGGGAAGGATAAGGAGGTGGGTTTCTCGATTGTCGATACATTGGGGGCCTTTGAAAACCCGACCCCCGGTTGCCTTTGTTGCTACTCCAACTACCTTGATTGTTGCCTCCCCAATTTCATTGGTCCACTCCAATATCCTTGATTGGTGTTGTCATACCTATTCCCTTGTTTGTTAGAAATCCAATTGCCATGATTGTTTTGTGGTCGCCATTATTGTTGGTTTGGGCCTTGGAAGTTATTTCTTTGCCTTTGAAAATTGTTCACATATTGCACTTCCTCCTCTTGCTCATTATAAGAATCATCTTGCTCAAAACTATCATCATCTTGCACATAGTTCTCCACACGAGTTTGCACTTATGGACCCTTAGTCCTCCTCCTGTTCACCAAAACATTCACTCCCTCCAAAGCATTAACTTGCTTAGGAGCTTGCACTTAATTTAGTTGAGCCTTTGCTAGTTAAGTCATGGTAGTGGTCAATTCCGCAATGGCTTGCCTATAGTCTTGCAATCCTTTGTGAAGGTGGATCATATTTGGGTCACCTTAATGAACATTGGCCCGGGATTGCCAAGCCGACGACGTTTCCGCCATCTCATCCAAGATTTCACATGCCTCTGCATAAGGCGTAATCATAAAGTTCCCACCGGCTAGTTGATTCACTACACACTGGTTGGTTGTGTTAATCCTAAGATAAAAGGTTTGTTGTATCATGTTTTCCATCATATCATTGTTGGGTCATTACTTAACCATTGTTCTACGGCGCTCCCATATTTCGTGTAGTGGTTCATTCGGCTCTTGCTTGAATGCCAAGATCTCATCTAGAAGTGTAGCCATGTGCCTGGGAGAGAAAAACTTAGCAATGAACTTTTCTACCAACTCATCCCAAGTGTGAATTGAATAGTTCGGCAATCGTTCCAACCAATCTAAAGCTTTCCCACGTAGAGAGAAGGGAAAAAGTCTTAGCTTCAAAGCATCCTTGAAAACATTAGTTTGCTTTCTCCCCCAACACGTATCCACAAACCCTTTCAAATGTTTATAAGCATTTTGAGTTGGAGCACCGGTAAAGAAAACCGAATGCTCAAGCAAAGTGAGCATAACATTACCAATTTGGAAGTTCCCCGACTTAATACGGGTAGGGACTATTGTACTAGCATAACCTTCGTTGGGCAATATTCGATGTGGAGCCGCTCGTGGTGGAGGTGGGGATAGGACGGGCACGTTGTCATGTGGTACTCGGCCTCTCTGATTGGCTTGAGGATCAAGAGGTACCTCATCTACTTGTTCCTCCTCCCCGTCTAATTCCCCTAAAGGCAAATTTCCGAGATCATTGTTCGCCATGTTTGTACCTATAATTTCTTAAATAAGTTAGTAACATGGAAGGGAAAGAAGATATTCCAAAAACACATTCAACTATATAGCTAATATCATTTTAACTCTCCGAAAACGATACCAAAAAATGATCCACATCCAATCCGCACTCAATAGTGAGTGAAAACGGTCATTAGAAGAATAGTACCCAACAAGAGTTGTGATCGATTTCCACAAGGATTTTAATATTGATGTTAGGGTGTACACTTGATGAGAGTAAATAAAATAACTCAATTGCACTTCCAAACAAGGGATTATCTTTTCTATTTCTAAATTAACACTAACAATTGAAAACTAATGAGAAGAAACTAGAAAGCAAGTAATTTTTTTGTTTTTGTTTTTATCAAATGGGTAAAAGGCCTAGGGATGTGACCTTGACCAGGTGTTATCCTAATGGGTTAAGTAACTTAACACTTATTTTATTGATTGGGGTGTATTATAGCTCTCAACTCTTAGTTACCCACTCAATACCTCTCGGTCATATAGTGATTTTTCCATATTTGTCTTTCCCAAGCCCAAATGGGTATCATGCTAAATAGTTGATATGAGCTCAAGTCGGGTTTTCTCTATCTCTAGTTCAAACCCTTTAATAGGCTATTCAAATCCTCAATTAGCCCAATTTCTTGTTAAACTATGATGTTTTTATCCCAAAATGATCACAAATTTCTTAAAATAAAAAACTACAATGGCTACAGCTGCTAGAACTTTAACACTTGACCTAAAAATGTGATTCCCGTCTATTTATAATGGATCAAAATTCGCTGACAAAAATGCCCCTCGGGAGGTTCTACGGCCGCACAATTCCATGTGTGGTCCGCACATTTTTGATTTTGCAGGGGACTGGATTCTGCAGCCGCACAGTTTATTCTGTGGCTGCGATTTAGCTTCTGCGGCCGCACAATTTAGTTTGTGGCTGCGATTTAGATTATGCGGCCACACAATTTATGTGTGGTCCGTACTTCAGGCAAGGTTTCAAGTCTTGGTTAGTTGCACACTGTCTGAACTTTTTGAATTCTTATCAGTGTAGATCATGTTCTAAGGCCGCACAAATTGTGTGCGGTCCACACTTCTACTTCAAGTACTGTTGGGCTTCTTCATCAGTTCTGAAGCCGCAGAGGGAATTCTGTGGTCCGCATTTGCTTCTGCGGACTGCACTTCTAGTATGTTGCGTCTCTTCTAGCTTTGTGAGTCGGAAAACTCCTTTTTTAAACGGATTTCTTCATAAGCGCCCAAATTTTCAACATTCCTGCAATTTACACACTTTCATTAGTTTTGGGAACATAAATCAATACTTTCAGACTAGAACAAAAGTAAAAAGGTACTAATAAGTGGTCAAAATCCACACTTATTATCTGCCCAGGTGTTGGTACCGGACCTCTAGGACTCTGTTTCAAGGAAGAAGCATTGATAGATGGCTGGACAATCCATGATGATTCCATTTGTGCAGTCCTTGGATGGTTGGGTGATCATGTGCCTCGATTAGTACCAATACCCCCTCTAAAGGATCCTGTGGTCTTTGTCCTATTATTTTGGGCTTTAACTACCTTCTCTTTGATCCACCGAGCCTCTACCTCTCTTGCAACATCCATTTCATGTGCGTAAGTTATGTCATTCTTAGTCAAATATGATGCCAATGGTTTGAATAATAGGTCGATTAGACCTCGTATGAACCTCTTAGTCCGCATAGCATCATCATCCACTAGACGTGGTGCATATCGAGACAAACGAGTGAACTGAATATTATACTCATTCACTGACATCTCTGAGGTCTGCTTCAACGCCTCAAATTGAGTTGCCAAAGCATCTCTACGGCTCATAGGCAAGAATCACTCAATAAATGCAGTACAAAATTCATTCCAAGTTAAGATATGTGAGCCAATTGGTCGGCTTGCCTTAAAAGTTTTAAACCATTCTTCGGCTACATCCTGCAAATAATAGGCAGCCAACGCAACTGACCTCGTTCTGGAACATTCAAGTGTATCCAATGCTTTTTGAATTCCATCCAAGAATAGTTGTCGGTTCTCGATCTCGCTAGCCCCTCTAAACACGATAGGCTTCAGCTCCAGAAATTCCCGAATTAATTTCCCAAGAGGCACTTTGTTCCGGTTATGTCTGTCACCCCTTTCAAGTATTGCACTAACCCTCAATTGTATCTGGACCTTCTGTAGCAGACTTTATATGGCTTGATGCAGCATTGCCGCTATCACATGAGTAGTACCACCACCTTGAGGCTATGAGGGTGGTATCACCTCGTCTTCAGTGATCGGGTGGACAGCCTGTCTAGCAGATATGCCTCGACCTCTCCTTCGACCCAACCTAAGTTTGGTGGAAGCATAATTCTATTTGATATAGCATATGGTTCCTCGCATGTATTTATCTGTCCGGTCGCACTCTAAACGTGCCTTTTACATCTATAATCATAACAACGTGGTAAGTATGCTTACTTGCCTCTAGATCGCATTTATCACTCTTTTAAGATTCAATAAAGAATAAGAAAGCCAAGTCCTAGCCGATTTTCGCCAAGCCCTGATCGTGCATATGGTGCACAACATATACACAATTAAGTCTCAACTAAAATCATTGATCCCTAATTATATCCTAAACCTAAAGATCTGATAACAACTTTGTCATGATCCGACGAGGGTCATGACTGGCGCTAAAAGAGTCTAAGAACACTAAGCAAGACTAACTCTTTCTATTTCATGTCAAAAATCCGGCTGAATCTCCTCTGTACCGGTAGCAATCCAAAACTTTAAACCTACCAGTAAACCCAAATTCGACACACCGTAACTATAATAACACTAAAGTACAAAGTCTAAAAAATATTAACAACACCAAACCACATGATTCAACATCAACTTTACACGTCTCACGCTACTCTATTACTACGCAAGCCAAAATATAAGCCCAAGACCGACTTAAGAAGCAAACTCTAGATTTTAAATCAATAACACGTCAAAGTAGTCAAAGCAAAATGACAACCCACGCGAAGCAAGTGCGACGCTTACGGGATCTATGGTCATCTCTGTCAATCACTATACATGAGTCGAAGTGTCAGCGTCAGCTATATTATCTATGGTGAGGAAAAAAGAAAAGAAGAAACACGGTCAGTCGCACCGACTGAGTGAGTAATAACGTCAACCATAGCAATTATTTGGAACAAACATATATCAAAAATCATGTATCTCGTAAGATCTTTAACTATAGTTTATTAACCCAAACATAATAATTCATGTATGAAATGATAAATCAAGGGAGTGAAAACATGATCATAATTCTATATTTTTCTATAATCACTTTAAAATGAGAGATACTTAAGCGAGAATCAATATACTTTCAGACACCATGGGTCTACCATGGCCGTCTGACAACACCGTCAGTTAAGTTTCCTTCTAGAGGGTATAACTGTGATATACACCGGTCTATCATACAAGGTACACCATGTCTAACGATCCCGACATTAGATAACAACGATCTGGCCAAGTTGATTCTCAAAGTCATTTCCTTTATAGCACAATATATTTTTACACTTCTTCTATCAAAAATTAAATCCAAAATAAGGAGAAGAAATTATAAATAAACTAACTCCAACGCATATTAATTGCAATAGAACTCATGTATTAAAGCATCATCTAGCATATCTCAACTTACTGAATTATACTATTGCTTGTCTATATGCAAGTAAATAAGCTTTTGTCAAAATATTTTTGATGCAAGAAAATAGTTTCAAATATGCTATAGTTGAAAATCAACTATGGAAGAATCATCAACTATCTAAAATACAATACAAGATTTGATTAACTATTCTTAAACTCATAAAATTACATATTTCTAACGATAAAAACTTATAATTTTCGATTCCCACTTCAACTATTGTAACAAATCTCTTCTCTGTACAAATAATTTGAGTGGAAAGTCTAGCATTCCTACCTAAACTTTTGTTCTAAAAATAATTTTAACATTCTTTAATAGCAGGTTATAAAAATTGCGCTTCATACTCGGAAAAGTCTATATTCGGCTAGTGTGTGCATCAATTTATTTATTCCTAGCCATCTTCAAAAGAACTTGCGGTCTTTATTCTATTCTGGAAAAGAACATCTTTTCTCTTCTTTGTTTCTTTATAATTTGCTACCTAATTACTTTGCCCCAAAGTTGAAGTTTCCCCATTTTTCATAATTGACTACGTAAGTTTCAGCTATTTCTGTTAATTACTCCTAGAAAAAGAAGAGATTCATTGATGGATAAAAAAGTTTCTCATACACACCTGAATGAAGGAGCAATAATAAAGTAAGGAATTTGGGCCTTTGCCTGCAGCGTTAGCCTTAGATTTTGCTTCTAGGTTTCTGGTTCTTGCTATTCTTTCCTTAATATTCTCTCTCTTCTTTTTCTTTTTCTTGGAGAGTTGCTGCCAACTTCACGATGAAATCAGCAAAGCTGATTTTTTCTTCTTCTTTTATAAACCTTTGTAGATCGCCTCTTTCGTTCTCTCTCTCACCGCCTCTTTCTTTTTCTTTCTTTTTTCATTTTTGTTTGTTTGTTATAATTAAAAGGGAGAATGACACAGTTACCCATAAAAATAAAATTATTTATCTTTGCCTACTCATTTATTTTTCTACCCATCAAACTAATTACATTTTCTACCCATAGTAGTTTTTGTGAGAAATCTTCTCTTTTTTCTCCAATACTTTTTTATTTCAATGCTTCTTTTCTATTTTTCCTTTTTTTTCCTTTTTTTCTTTATTTTCTCGTTTTCTTCTTATTTTTTTCTTTTTTCCTTTTCTAATTCCATTTAACTTATTTTTTTATATTCTTTTTCTCTTCATAATCTAATTTCATTTACTGTTTTCACTATTTTTATTATTTCTTTTTTTATACAATAAGAAAAAATAACTGATATAGTATATATTTGTTCACCTTTTTTAAATATAACTAGTATAATATACCTTTTATCTTTTTTCTAATTTTTTAAATTCAATTATTAAACTGAAATAATATCAGTTGTCACTTGATCTAATTAACTTAATATCACATTGATTGTTGATATCACGACCCAAAAATCTATTAAAGATCGTGATGGCGCCGGACACCACTGTCAGGCAAGCCAACAATAAATACTTAATTTGGTAGAACATTTTAATATTTTAGAAATCATATTTTACTTCAATTTAACAGTAAAGGATGGAATTTACAGAGTAATAATAATATTTTACAACAATTCCAATATAGTGCAACTCATAATCACCCCGAAACCCGGTGTGACAAGTGCATGAGCATCAACTAGGAAGATAAGATAATTACAACATTTGTCCAGAATACAAATTAGACAGAAAAAATACATAAGTAACTCTGAAGGAGACTCCGCTGGTTGCGGATCGTAAGATGGAGGTGCAGCTCACCTAAGTCCCCGCAATGACTACGCCTCTGCTCTCACAGGGCCACTAGACACATATGAACCTGCACAAAATGTGCAGCAAGTGTAATATGAGTACGTAAATTAACGCGTACCCAGTAAGTATCCAGTCTAACCTCGAAGAAGTAATGACGAGGGGTCGACTCCGACACTCACTATGGGCTATCATTAAAATGCCAATATTATAATTAAACATGAATTATATTAAATAGCTGAAGGCTCAATTATCAAGAAGTAAATAAGCATATCTTTTATTATTTAAGAAATCTCCATCTCTAGTTTCGTCATTTAACAATTTATATCTCAAGCAATGAAGCAATGTCAATTATAATTAGTCCCGAAGATCTATAATGTACAAGTCATGTCGAGGACGTACGGCCTGATCCAATATGTAAATATAAATTGTGCACTGCCGATGGTCAAACGACGCGAACCATAGATGCATCTATTAACCTGTCGAGGCGAACAACCCACTCCCATAGGAGTAGTAAAAATTTATCCCGCCCGCGAAATATATTTGCGACGCAGTTGCACATAGATTTATCAAATTATTATTAGTATAATATTCTTCAATTCTTTTCAAAAATATAGGACTCAAATAAAAACTTTCGGGTCCCAAAATCCTCAATTTTCAACTCTTTTCAAAGCATTTAATAAGCATACTCAATCTCAATTCCTTTCAAGGCAAATAATAAACGAAAATCAAATAACGGTGTCAACAAAATATGGTGTAAGCCTAGAACTACCCGGACATAGGCATAATTAGTAGCCACATATGGACTCTCGTCACTTCGTGCGTACGTAGCCCCCGCAAGCAAAAGTACACATAAATTTAATTCACCTATCGGGTTAATTCCCTCTTACAATGTTAGAAAGGAGACTTACCTCGCTCTGAAGTTCCATCACAGGCTCCCAAGCCCTTCCAACAACTCAAACCGATGCCCAACGCTCCAAAACTAGTCAATAAACGTGCAAATCCATAAATATACACTCTAATACTTATTATGATTCAATTTATAACAATTCCAAACTCCGCTTGAAAAGTCGATAAAATCACCATCGGGCCCACGTGCCCGGATTCCGAAAATTTTCGAAGATAACTTTACCCATAATACCACGAACTCAAATATATAATTTATTCCAAACTCCCTATCCAATTTCGTAGTCAAAATCTAAAAATACCAATTTCTAGGTTTTTCTTCAAAATCCCAAATTTCTACAAATTTTCATGACTAAATCCATATATAATCCAAGTATTTAACTTGCAATAGGTAGGAATCACTTACCTTGACTTAGATGATGAAGATGGAGCTCCAAAATTGCTCCAAGACCGGCTCCCATGGAAGAAATGAGGTGAAAATGAGCCAAACCCTCGTTTTAAAGAAACACACTGCCCAGCCCGTCTTTCGCACCTGCGATCAAAATTTTGCTCCTGCGGTCCTCACTGCCCCGCATCTGTGCAAACCGCTTCTACATTAGATAGTGCGCACCTGTGATGGCCTTCGCTTCTGCACCTTTCTTGGCCGCTTCTACGGCTCCGCACCTGCGGCCAAAACCTCGCAGGTGCGGTTACACTAGATACCAGCTACCTCAGCCTTCCCTTAGTCCAAAACTTGGTCCGTTTAACCATCCGGGACCCACCCCGGGTCTCCGGAACCTTAACCAAATATACCAACATGTCCCAAAATACATTACGAACTTAGTCGAGCCTTCAAATCACATCAAACAATGCTAAAACCATAAATCGCATTAAAATTCAAGCTTAATAAACTTTAGAACTTCAAACTTCTACATTCGATGCCGAAACTTGACCTCAAAATTTTCACACAAGTCACATTCGACATTACGGACCTACTCCAACTTCCAGAATCGGAATCCGACCCCGATATCAAAAAGTCCACTTCCAGTCAAACTTCTCAAAAACCTTCAAAATTCTAACTTTAGCCAAACGACCCCAAAATGGCCTACGGACCTCCAAATCCACTTCCGGACGCGGTCCCAATACCAGAATCACCATACGGAGCTATTCCCAGACTCGGAATCCCAAACATACATCGATAACATTGAAATGCACTTCAACCCAAATTTATGAAATTCTTTTAAAATGCCAACCTTCCACAATAGGCGATAAAACGCTCTTGGGCCATCCAAAACCCGATCCGGACATACGCCCAAGTCCAAAATCATCATACTAACCTGTTGGAACCTTCAAATCTCGATTTCATTTATTCAAAATCAACCCTTAGTAAGATTCTTCTAACTTAAAGCTTCCGAAATGAGAATTCTCTTTCCAAATCCACTCCGAACTTCCCGAATTTTAATTCCAACTACGCGTACAAGTCATAATACCTGAAGTGAAGCTGCTCATGGCCTCAAACTGCCGAACGATGCATTAGAGCTCAAAACGACCGGTCGGATCGTTACATTCTCTCCCACTTAAACATATGTTCGTCCTCGAACCTGCTAAGAACTGCTCTGGATTTGTCTGAAATCACTGTTTAACACCTCGTGCACCTACCCGTGCTACCACAACCTAGTTGAGCACATTAGCTCGAGCAAATCTAAAGATTCTCCCTTTTATTCAGTCAAGTTAGCCTTGGACCCAAATTCCAACATCTGAAATTCTCTACGAGGTCTGTTCATACGAACACCGTATTAATCATTACACAAGGTACCAATACATGATTGTATACTCTTACTGAATTGACGCCATGAACCGCATTCTTCACATGACCATAATAACATCCTCTTACAACAATAGTCGATATCACACGAATCTGATGCCCACAACATACCTCATGAAGCATATAAGTCTCGTTTCAATTCCCGCAATACTTCCACGGTAGAAGAGATGTGTAGAAACTCATAACCACCTACCAAATCACAATTCATGGAGTCTCTCCTCCCGACGAGAACCATTACCTCAATCTGGACTGAATATCAATATTTACTCTTTAATGTGCCTCATATAAATCTAATCGCACAGATCCCAGGTTCAATAATCTCGTCTCACCAAGTACAAGATGCTCAGGTAATAAGCCACCTCAGACACTGCCAAAAGTCTCATATGATGCCACAATGTGCCAACCAGCTACAAACTCGAATGTGATACATAAGGAAATGAACTCTGGAAAGAACTACTCAACTCGCTTAACTAACTTAAACAACCGAAAGATATTATGAACCTTCCTCGAAAAGTGAGAAGCAATACATACAATAATAGGTAGGGGATATTGTACTCAACATCACACTATTGCGGCGTGCAACCCCATCCAACCATGATACCGTTGCTGCGTGCAACTCGATCCAACCATGATACTGTGATGACCCAAAAGGTCATCTTATGTTTTAGAACTCGATTCTGTGCTCTTAAGCCTTAAAAATCTCATTTTTACCCTTTTCGATTTGCGTGTGCAATCCGGACATGTTTTCAAAAAGATTTTATGTTGAAAATTGATGAAAATAAGAATTTATGCCTTAAAAGTTGATTTTAGTTGACTGCGGTCAATATTTTTGGTAAACGGGCCCGGATCCGTGTTTTGTCTGTCTCATTGGGTCCATATCAAATTATGGGACCTGGGCGTATTTTCGAAATCGAATTCGAAGGTCCCCAGCTTGAGTTATGAATTTTTGATGAAAAGTAAAAGTCTGAAAATTAATTGATTGATGTTGGGCATTGTTAGTACCGGGTATGTATTTTGGTTTCGGAGCCCGATACAGGTTTATTATAATATTTATAACATATATGTGAAATTTAGTGAGAAGCAGAGTTGGTTTGACGTGATTCGGACGTCCGGTTGTGAAGATAGAAATTTTAAAGTGTTCTTAAAATTTTTATTTGATTTGGTACTAAATTCGTAGTTCTAGGTATTATTTTGGCGATTTGATCGTGCGAGAAAGTTCGTATAATATTTTTAAACTTGTGTGCATGTTTGGTTTGGAGCTCTGAGGGTTTGGGTGAGTTTTGGGTAGGCCACGAGATGTTTTGGACTTTGAAAATCTGGTATTTTGCTGCAGCAGGTGTTCTGGCATGTCCTTCTTCGCGTTCGCGAAGGTACTCTCGCAAACGCGAAGAGTAAACTGGGAAGCTGGAGTTTTCTTCTTCGTGAATGCGAAGGCATAGTCACGAACGCGAAGTGATGGGGGCATTACCGTTCGCGAACGTGACCAGATCCTCGCGAACGCGTAGTGTTAGGCACACCTGGGGAAGAGTCGATCGTTCCTTCTTCGCGAACGCGAGCAATGTCTCGCGAACGCGAAGGCTTGGCAGCCAATGCTCTTCGCGAATGCCACAGTGGCCTCGCGAACGCGATGCACACTATCGCCTAGCACTTAAAACAAAATCAAACACGTGTTTAAGCCATTTCTTCAATATATTTCAAGAACCAAACGGGTAGAGGCGATTTTCAAGAGTCATTTTCTTGCCTAATGTGTTGGTAAGTGATTCTAAACCTTTTTCTTTTAATTACCCACTACATTTTATGAATTATCAACCTAAAATCTAGAGTCTTCATGGAAGAATTAGCGGTTAGGGTAGAAACTAGGGATTTTGGTAATTTGGGGATTTAGACCTCAAACTGAGGTCGAATTCCAAAACCAATTATATATTCGGGGTCGGGGGTGAATGGATAAATGGATTTTGGTCCGAACCTTGAGTTTTGACCATGCGTGCCCGGGGTCGATTTTTTGACTTTTTGGAGAAAATTTTGAAAAATTTAATTTATGTAATATAATTGATTCCTGTAGCAATATTTGATATTATAGAGTCATTTTTGAATAGATACGAGTGATTTGGAGGTGAATTCTAGAGGAAAAACTATGATTGAGAATTAAGTGGCCTTCGGTACAAGGTAAGTGTTGTGTCTAACCCTGACTTGAGGGAATTAGGAACCTTAGACTTATTTGCTATGTGAAATTCATGTGAGCGGCGTATATGTGAGGTGACGAGTACTTATGTGCCGCCAATTTACCTGTTTTCCATGTTGCTTCTATTTTTTTTATACTATATCCTTCCTATGCCTAATTACTATGTGTTTATACTAGTGTTGTTAAATTGATCGTTCTTATCATGTTTACGGATTTCTGGTGATAATTGAGTATTTATTTCAAAGTTGAGATTTATATTGTGGAACCAAATATTAAAGTAAGGCTTGTACATGTTGTTCTATCTCCCTATTATTAATTGTTCATTGCATTATGGTAAGGGAGAGTGTTAATGCACGAAGGGTGATGTCGTACCATATTCTGAGTGTAAAAGTATGAAGGGTGATGTCGTGCCATATTGTGAGTGTTAATGCACGAAGGGTAATGTCGTGCCATGATACGAGAGTTAATGCATGAAGGGTGATGCCGTGCCATTTTTATTGATTTTATGGTGAGATTGAGAGTAAAAGCACGAAGAGTGATGTCGTGTATTTTTCCTTTACTGTATTCGTTGTTTCTGTTGATTCATAGTATATTGGTTGTACCGGTTATTATTCTGTTGTAATTCTTTACCTTTTGTTTCCCTCAGCATGTTTTCACCTCCCGATAACTGTTGTCTAGCTCTTCATTACTGTTATTTGTATATACACTGTTAAATTGTACATGTTAATTTATAGGTGCCTTGTTTTAGCCTCGTCACTACTTCGTTGAGGTTAGGCTCGACACTTACCAATACATGCGGTCGGTTGTGTTATGCCCCGCAGTATTATATTACAATGATGTTATGCCCCACAGTATTATATGATGATGATATTATGCCTCGCAGTATTATATCACGATGATGTTACGCTCTGCAGTATTAAATTATGACGATGATACACCATGTAGTATTGTACGTTGGATTTGTCGTAAGATAATTGACATCAGTTCAAGGACAAGATTATTTGGAGATTATAAGTATTATGCTATTTCAAACAAGGAATAAGTAAATTCGTGAAGGTGAGAGGGTAAGCAAATTGAAAAAAATGAGTTTCGTCGAAATTTGGCATTTTGGGATAAAATACCGCTCGAGCTAAAATACCCGATATTTATAGACTAGTACCATACAAGGTACCACATGGCCATGATAATAAGGTGTATAAGGTGTGTTAAAAGTGAGTAATATTTTAAGTAATTTGAGATAATTCTTCATTATGTAGATAATCGGGTAAATATTGATTTTAATGGAAGATTAACAATTAATTAAGAAATTAGTGATTAAATAAACCAAGATCTTGGATAAGGTTAATAAGCCAAAACGTGGCAGACACATACATGAGTCATAAGTGACTCTTGAGCAATTTTGCAACGTGGCAATCTTTAAAGAAAGGATTTAAAAATTTCTTCTTAAATTCAAGACTTGCATTATTCACAAAAGATGGAATTCACAAAAAAGCCGTAAAGTCTCTAACGTTACTACTTCAGTAACTACCTTGCAAGGTTGTGATCGAATTAACAAAGTGATCATATGGAATTTTCTACAAAAATTCATACGAGATTTCATAAGGTAATAGCAACGGGATTTTGCGGTTCTAAAGGACTACGGTGCAACTTTTTTCAAGAACATCATACGAATTTTTTTCTACTCTGATCTTGACGTTACGTGATGTCGCAATTGATGTGTGTTAGAGGGATTGTCAAGAGAATCGACTCAGATATGTTAAGGTTATCCCTTATTTCTTTTGGCATGATCTATATGACACGAACGAAACGAGCAAATGCACAATTTTCATAAATGACTCTATTCATAGAAATATTAGAGTTGTCTATATTCTTGATTTTCCATGTGAATTATTATTATATCTTCTATTCATGGGTCTCAGAAAAATACGTATTTGATAAAATTTATCCGACATGCATATTATTTTTATGATATTCCGAGAAAATCTTATTAACGTATTTCTTATGCATTTCATGCATTTATATATGTACATTGACCCATGACCAGATGATGTTATATACGCATATATTATATGTATATGGGATATGAAAAAAGGTTATGGCGTTAAATATACACCACCACCTGATCAGCTGGTATACGTTGATGATTTGCCTACAGTAGCGGAAATGATATGATGGGATGCCCTCAGTGGCTTGATGATGTTACGAACACATATACCTATGCATGATATGACATTTATATGCATATGCATGACATTATAAAAATGAAATGATTCACAGAGCTATGCAGACGTACATGTCAAGTCTTTTACTCCGTGTTTCTCTCATGTTTATTATTTACTAATTTTCATTCCTTACATACTCGTTACATTATTTATACTGACGTCCCTTTTGCCTGGGGACGCTGCGTTTCATGCCCGCAGGTCTCGATAGATAGGTCGAGAGTCCTCCAAGTAGGCGATCAGCTCAGCAGAAGATGTTGGTGCACTCCATTTGTTCCGGAGTTGCTTATGTGGTCAGTATGATTAGGACATGTACTGATTAGTATGGCGGAGCCTTGTCCCGACCTTTATGATATTTATGTACTCTTAGAGGCTTGTAGACATATATCGTGTACGTGAAAGATTGTACGGTCTTGTCGCCTATGTTTTGAGTTTATAAATGATGATGTTGGCCTATTAGGCCCGTATGTCACGTGTATATGATGATGTAATAAGAAAGATATGTTATGTTGGTACTCGGTTGAGTAAGGTACCGGGTGCCCGTCGCGGCCCATCGGCTTGGGTCATGACAAAAGTGATATCAAAGCAGTTATGTCCTAGGGAGTCTAGAAGTCATGTCTAGTAGAGTCTTGTTTATGGGTGTGTCGTGCACCATACTTATAAGCAGGAGGCTATAGGGCATTTAGGATTGTCACTCTTTCTTCTTACTGTAGATCGTGTGGTAGAGCTCAGTTGTAAGAACTCAATTTCATAAACTCTATCTTATTCGTAATACAACGATGCCTACATCCAGAAAGACGGTTGGTAAGAGATATAGTTGTGGAAGAGTTAAGTCAGAGGAACTCAATTTTTGCATCATGCTTATGATGGATAAATATGAGGTATTCAGTAGATCATGTGTACACTAAGACGTGTAAGCCTCTTGATAAGGAACCTTAAGGCAAGAATATTTATCCACCTTTATGGTGAAAGACAATGAGAGATTCAGAAGATAAATACAAGTTTCAAGAAGTAAAAGAAGCAAGATGAAAAAGGGTACGAGGTATCCAGTTAATAAAGATTATCATTATTTACCATTCAGGAAGGGAGATATAAGCATTTTGAGTTACCTTCAACAATGACAGATGTATGTACAATCGGTCACACCGATCTCAGTTATGCCTTATGGGAGCTAACAGATATAGTTTAAGAGAAGGACGAGTTATCAGGATACGGCTGGGGATAGAGTAACCCAAAATAGTGGATGGATTGGTAGAGTTAGTTGACGTTTCCGAAGGATTGAGCAAACGTGGTAATGGATCTCCTTGTGAGACACCTCGATGGTGCACTCTAAAATAGTACAGCTAGATATGAGTACTACAAAAATAAGCATTGGAAGCCTGGAAGGGATAAATATTACCTTAGTGTGGCTCCCATCCCTGGTAGAAAGAGAATGTTAGGAAATTCGAGGAGCCAGTAGATGGAGAAATGGGATCTAAAAGCAAAAAAATATCTTGTTAGAGTTTTCAGAATAAAGTGATAGACATAAATGTTGCAGGAAATAAGAAGGGAGTTAATGAAGCATTACGAGTAAGATGTGATACAGGAATGACAACGGTAGATCAAAAAGATGACAGTATTACAAAGTCTATAGTCAGGTGAAGGAAAGGACGAGAGGTGACAGGCCTTGAGACAATAAAAGAGTATAGGCCATAAAGTCATATCCTCATTTCGGAAAATAAGTTCGTGACACCAACGCAATTACCAAAAGGAAAACATTAGACCCCCAGAGTAATAAGACATCAGTATGGATTGGTGAACAAGATAAACTAAACATGAATTAGGGACTAAATGATTCGATAATGGTCGACATCATGAGAATTTTAGATTTTGTTCCGGCGATAATAGAATGGACGACAGAAGAATACCCTTTATAGGTCATTCAGGAAGACGCTTCCCTAAAGCAAGCAAGGTGAGTAAAGTAAGCTTAAGGGACTATATGTGCCGATTACACTAAGTGTCACCCTCGTGAGTAAGGAATTTTGTTATCCTTGGTACAGAAGGATTACCACAAGGCAAGTAAGGGTCATCGATGATGTGAAAGGATGCCAAAGATGAAGAGGTAAAACATCTGTAGGTAGGTTATCGTAGCTCCAACTCTTAGGACCCGTTTGGCCATGAGTTTTGCCAAAATAAATTTGGGATTTATTTGGCAAACACATGTTTGGCCATAGATTTTGCCCATATTTTGGCAAAATTCCAAATCCCAAAATCACCCCAATTGCTGATTTTGGGCCAAAACATGACCGTTATATTTTTTAAAATTTTTAAATATTATCCTAAACTTTTATAGTTTGTAAAAGAGCCCACATTTATTATGACCAACTAAATATTTAATGAATATGCTCCCTTATAAGCTCAATCCTTTGTGCATCTTACTTTTGCTTCTGATTTGTAGGCTAAATGGCTTTCTGAATACTCATATCAGTTAACTTTTTCTTTTTAATTAGAAATCGTAATTCTCTAATGGGATTTCATTATAATTAATGATTTATATAGTTCATTATAAAAATGATAATTTTGTACCAAACTTATTTATGTTCAGGACTATGGTTTATGATAATGGTACTATTGGGTATTTATGATAGTTTTTAGAACTTGTGGGGTATAAGTCATGTTTCATATTTTTTCAAATAAAAAGTGAAATATGTTTTGAAAAATCATGTCCAAAAATATTTTCATCTTCAAACCAAACTTCACCCAAATCAGATTTTTCAAAATAAATTTGGGAATCTATGGACAAACGCTAGCTTAGTACTCCCCGGGGGAGGGGGGGTGGATATGGAATGATGTGGCATTAAGCCAGAATTAAGTAGTTCTAGTAATTATGGAATGGTAAAGGAAGAATGCGAAAAAATAAAAAAGGGATGAGATTGTAATTATCCAAAGCCTACATATATGCTACGACTCCAGAACTTATGCAAGCGCGACGTCAAGGAAAGGAAGTAAGGTTCCTGCCCGAGATGTTATTGATAAATAAGGACCCAGTGTGAGACGTAAGTTAAGACAAAGGAAATAATCCCAAGAAAGATAACGCGGAATATTGATATGAGAATGGGCCAACGAGTAGTTGGTAGTTAATTCAGGAAGAGCCTAGTTTTGTCTAGACAAGAGGATACAGACAAAGCAGCAGATCTGCAGGATAAATATAGTAAAACCCAATATAGTGAATTCATCCTCGTAGTAATGTCATTGTAATACTTGAGATATATTCATATAGGAGTCGGGGTAGTTAAAGGTACCGTATGAATGTTACAGTAATAAAAGAGAGTGCCACTGGGAAGACAGTCAAAATTTTAGTTCAGAAGCAACCCTACAAGCATAAGAGCATGAAGGTAAGTAACTACGGATAATAATAGGCAAGGAAGGACATCCAAAGGTCAGTAATAAGCTCACAACTTTACAAGAGTCAGAGGGTCCTCCCTAAGTACTACAATGAAAGACTAGCTGAGGAAATAAGGAAGAAGGCTTCAACCTAAGCTCAGTAGCCTAAGGAGGAAATGGTCTTGTAACAATAGTCTCACAACAACATTGTATGCTCTCCATAAGGAAGTGGTACCTACCGTGGCTAAGGAGTGGGAAGAAAAAATCAAAATTAATATTCGAGATCATATGAGTTGCACGAAAATTTTGGCATGCGTGGGAACTAAGATAAGCCAAGTATACATGTAACAAGTGGCAAAACGACCAAGAAAAGTAATTGCTTACATTTAAAGAAAGTGGAGAAGGAATGAAAGGAATTATTCGATCAGTGATCCGGAGTGAGTTACGTTATGAATGCACGTAAGATTTTGGAGTATTAACCATGCAACACATATGTGACAATCATACAGCCGTAGAAGACTCCGGTATAAGTAAAAGAAAGAATTGAGTCCAGGGCATAGACAAAGGATGTAATTATTAAAATATTGTGTCATGGATAGTCCATAGCGCCCATGAAAGGATAAAGTAATAACTAATCCCAGGACCCACATATCGGAAGATAGTTTAAGCCTACATGAAGGCTGATCAGAAGGAAGAGGAAACTAAAGAATTATATCAACTCAGTAAATCAAGAGTCTGATTATTGGACCAAGAAAATTTTAGACCTCGTGATTGAGAACATTGCAGGATCACTCTTAAATACAAGAGAGATAGTACATTAACCATATTCTATAACAGATCTACGATAAAGCCAGTCAGAAAAGTACCAGCCTTATAAGAAGTAAGTATGAAGCTCCCACCGGATTATGTGTGCACCAGAGGTGCAAGTATTATAATAGAGCTTCAAGTTGTGGATATGAATTATACCTATGTGAAAGGGAGGTCATGAAAGAGATAGAAGACGTGATGCGAGAATTTAAGGTAAGTAAGGTAAAAGTGAACAACGTACGAGATACTTAAATACAGAAGGTTGGGAATAGTCCGTACTGCGGATAAATATCTAAAAGCGTGGGGATTCAGTATCTAGGAATGATATCGGCATCGTTAGTGACAAAAGATTGATAAAGGCATCGTCAGTAGCATATCTTCCAGCCTATGGGTTCTAAGTACCGAGAGATCTGGCTAAGAGAGTAAAGAAGAGTTAGAGACGATGTGATGTCTCGCTTGATGTTCCAAAATAACATAAAGAGATCTATGTGCAAGCGAGTTGAAGGAAGGTTGCGAGTAGTATAAATGAATATGTAGGTCGCAAGCTAAAGTATGGTAAAGCGACAAGGTTTTAGGAAGACAGGAGTAAGGATAAGAAAGGGCGAGTGAGAAGATGATGAGAATGGATAAAGCCCATGAAAACAAGAGAGTTGATGGTTTTTCTATGTTATACAAAGCTCAGTATATCCTGAATCAACTCAAACGAGTCTAAGACTAATGACAGTTAGAAGAGATGGAATGTTGCCTTGATAGTACAATGAGGGTGTAATTGTGATAAAATAAAGGATGACATTTAGGCCTTCGATTGAGTAATGATTTGAAGAGGATTTCATGAATTGTACGGGATTAAAATACCCTTGGGATGCTATAAGATACGATTATTGAAGTACAGTATCAGCTTAGGAAAATCACTTCAAATATTCCTCGATGCAACGTAAGCCCTAGTGGCAAGGTATTACGTAAGAAGTTTCATGTTATTAGTGGTATATTATAGATCAATATTTAGGTGAATCAACAATTTATGGACAAAAGTCACAAAGTGTGAGGTGAGATTAGGCCGTCATTCTTAAAATGAACAGTAATGATGAAGCATTAAAAGACTTAGATTTATACATATGGGATAACCAACAAAAGTAACCTGGAGTTCGGTAGCAGACCTCAGTAACAATAAATCGAAGTAAGAGTTATAGTATAGTATGAACCACCTAGATGCAATAAAGTCATACAAATGGATAATCGGGTCTATGAAAAAAGATATAGCAATATTCGTAAGTTAAACAAAGTATCGGGCAAAGAACTTCAGTATACCTATAAATACTCAAGGAGGCATCTTATCAAGCTCTGTATATGCTTACAAAGGGACGCCTAGAGATTGGCTAAAAGCTAGAGGAAAGAGGAGAGAAGAGTCGCATAGGCGCACATACAAAGTTAGAGTCGTATAGGCTGCATGATAGAAGGTAGCAACAGTTACGAGATTAGAAGGATTCTAACTACAAGTCGTGGTGTGAGAAAGAAGCTTAAAGGGGGGAATACCCTGGCCTTTAGATTTATTCAAAGAACAGTTGCCTAAATAGCAAGGAGAATATTAAAGTATTCGCAAGAGCTATGGGTTATGAGAATGATAAGTGAATCCGTCAATATTCGAGGACGAATGTTCCAAAGGGGAGAATGATGTTATGCCCCGCAGTATTATATTACGATGATGTTATGCCCCGCAGTATTATATTATGATGATGTTACGCCTCGCAGTATTATATTACGATAATGTAACGCTCTGCAGTATTATATTACGATGATGATACACCATGTAGTATTGTACGTTAGATTTGTCGTAAGATAATTGACATCAGTTCAAGGACAAGATTATTTGGAGATTATAAGTATTATGCTATTTCAAATAAGGAATAAGTAAATTCGTGAAGGTGAGAGGATAAGCAAATTAAAAAAAAATGAGTTTCGTCGAAGTATGGCATTTTGGGATAAAATACGGCCCGAGCTAAAATACCTGGTATTTATGGACTAATATCATACAAGGTACCACATTACCATGATAGTAAGGTGTATAAGGTGTGTTAAAAGTGAGTAGTATTTTAAATAATTTGAGATAATTCTTCATTATGTGAATAATCAGATAATTATTGATTTTAGTAGGTGATTAACAATTAATTAAGGAATTAGTAATTAAATAAATCAAGATCTTGGATAAGGTTAATAAGACAAAACGTGGCAGACACATACATGAGTCATAAGTGACTCTTGAACAATTTTGCAAGGTGGCAATCTTTAAAGAAAGGATTTAAAAAAATTTTCTTAAATTCAAGACTTGCATTATTCACAAAAAGATGGAATTCACAAAAAAAATCCATAAAGGCTCTAATGTTACTACTTCATAGGCTCTAACGTTACTACTTTAGTAACTACCTTGCAAGTTTGTGATCGAATTAACAAAGTGATCATATGGAATTTTCTACAAAAAATCATACGAGATTTTATAAGGTAATAGCAACGGGATTTTGCGGTTCTAAAGGAGTACGATGCAACCTTTTCCAAGAACATCATACGGATTTTTTCCTACTCTGATCTTGCCGTTACGTGTTATCGCAATTGATGTGTGTTAGAGGGATTGTCAAGAGAATCGACTCAGGTATGTTAAGGCTATCCCTTATTTCTTTTGGCGTGATCTATACGACACGAACGAAACGAGCAAATGCACAATTTTCATAAATGACTCTATTCATAGAAATATTAGGGGTGTCTATATTCTTGATTCTCCATGTGAATTATTATTATATCTTTTGTTCATGGGTCTCAGAAAAATACGTATTTGATAAAATTTATCCGACATGCATATTATTTTTATGACATTCCGAGAAAATCTTATTAATGTATTTCTTATGCATTTTATGCATTTATACATGTACATTGACCCATGACCAGATGGTGTTATATACGCGTATATTATATGTATATGGGATATGGAAAAAGGTTATGGCGTTATATACGCACCACCACCTGATCAACTAGTATACGTTGATGATTTACCCATAGTGGCCGAAATAATATGATGGGATGCCCTTAATGGCTTGATGATGTTACGAACACATATACCTATGCATGGTATGACATTTATATGCATATGCATGACATTATAAAAATGAAATGATTCACAGAGCTATGCAGACGTACATGTTGAGTCTTTTACTCTGTGTTTCTCTCATGTCTATTATTTACTGATTTTCATTCCTTACATACTCGGTACATTATTTGTACTGACGTCCCTTTTGCCTGGGGACGCTGCGTTTCATGCCCGCAGGTCTCGATAGACAGGTCGAGAGTCCTCCATGTAGGCGATTAGCTCAGCGGAAGATGTTGGTGCACTTCATTTGTTCCGAAGTTTCTTAAGTGGTCAGTATGATTAGAACATGTACTGATTAGTATGGCGGGACCCTGTCCCGACCTTTATGACATTTGTGTACTCTTAGAGGCTTGTAGACATATGTCGTATACGTGAAAGATTGTACGGCCTTGTTGGCCTATGTTTTGAGTTTATAAATGATGATGTTGGCCTATTAGGCCCGTATGTCACGTGTATATGATGATGTAATAAGAAAAATACGTTAAGTTGGTACTCGGTTGAGTAAGGTACCGCACCATGGGCTTGGGTCGTGACAGGTTGTACTGATACTGCACTCTGCACTTTCTGTGCAAATTTTGGTACCGGCTCGGGTTGATCGAGATATTTCTTTTGGACCCGCTATCTGGAGACTCAGGGTAGATCTGTCGGCATTCACAGACCTTAAAGTCCCCGTCTATCCTTCTGTTTTACTATTTCTTTCATTCAAACAGCTGTATTTCTTTCAGACTATTAGATGTAGTAGATCCTAGAATGCTTGTGAGTTGTGACTCCAGATCCAGGTGGTAGTAATTAATACAGTTTTTATATTATTCCGCACTTATCATATTTCATCTTAGTTAATTATTGTTATTTACTGAATGGAAAAAAGAAATTGGTTTAATGATTCTCTAACGTTGGCTTGCCTAGCAAGTGAAATGTTAGGTGCCATCACGGTCCCGTCGGTGGGAATTCCGTGTCGTGATAGATACCCGTGGAGGCGTGCCACCCGATCCAAACAATATACCCGTGGCGGCGTGCCACCCGGTCCATACATAATAATCTATAAGAAAATACTTACCGAGCTATAATGCTCATAACTACGAAATAATCGAATATCGACCACAAGCATGCAAAGTGCATAATACAAATCTGGGGAGACGGATAGCGCCATATGCTACGAAACTCAAGCACAACTACGGTGCAATACATGACTTGTCCCTTGAGAGCCATCCTACTCTCACAACACCACAATTTACACGGGATCTCAATACGAGTGCAAATAACCAAACCGCCTCACCACCCACGTGGCACAATACAGTATTACATGAAATAGCCAACTACGAAATAACATCCAACATCTGAATACTCCTCCATAAACAACGCTATGCTGTAATGAACACCTCTGGCTTGATACGGAGCCCACATTCACTTTTAGATCCATCCACGGACCTCAAGCCGATTCCGATCGTACCGCATTAGGCCAATAACCTTTCAGGGATCCACAATAACCTTTTTTCCCATGACACACAAGAATATCCGTCAAATTCGGAACAAACTTCCACAGTTCACAACCAAATGAACCGAGTGCCCTTCAGGCATAAATCCTCACATTAGCGATAATACCATAATCTCCATACTTGGTTTCAATCTTTAATCGATTAAGTGACTACATGTCACATTTATATGATCCTTCTGTGGGATACACTCCCATGACCTTCCGTACTCGGTAACAAGTCTCCACATCCATACCACCGGCCATACTAATGTTGTAAAGCGAATCAAGCATCCGCAAATCAGAACACAAAGCCTCTAACACAGGACACCGATCTCAGGTGACTCTAAAGACAATACCAGCTTACTCTAACATCTGAATCACTTCCTGCTCATCCAAACTCGTAACATTCTTGTCGACACCAAACAAAAATCGTGATCCTCGACTCTCAATTTCATGCCGCTCACCGCACATGTCTTACCAATAAGCAGGAGCCTAGGAATTTCATCATAACTCCTTAACCACTAATAAGATACACACTTCATCATATAGAAACCTTTCATTTTACTTGTTCCAGGAGAACCATTGCAATATGTGACTGAATTCCCATAACCGTAGAAAATACAAACCTCGAGTCATGGTCTAACCCACCATAATTCTTCTGAGATCCATCTACATATAACAGGCCATAATACTCAAATGCCTCTATACAAAATCAATTACGGTGGCCGTCAAGCCTCGCGCATACTGCCACAAATCACAGGTATAACTTACACGCTGAAGGAACTGATCATTGCCACCACCATGCCAATTCAACCATTGCTAACCGATCCGACTTCTTTTAATTTACTCTGGACTTGCCTTAGGAATAATAGTAGCCCCATCCAAACATAACGAACTCAAATCCGCACTCATCCTGAGTGACCTTATTTCACGAGACCATTCTGTCTCTAAAACCCACGAACCATCTCATACCCTCCTTGTGCGACACTCGCATCTTCAACTGGTACACTCATTCTGATAAATCCCTCCATAGATTCGAAGTCATTTTCTCCCATTCCTCTCATGCTACAACGGAGACCGAACATAACGTGGAACACTTCAATCCCCTTTCATAACCCACTGCAAAAGCTCGATATTTAACCATACTACGGACTCGAAATCCTTAGGCAGCGCACTTTAACTTTTAAATCCGCTAGGACCGTTGATGAGAGTCACCCACTCTGACTTGGTCCCAAATATAATTAAACTCCAAGGCCCTGCTAGCATGTGAACACCCTCTCAACGAAGCACCCGACTGAATCACCTTCCTTGTAACTCACCTCTACACGAAGCATAAATCATGAGTCTTCCCAAAGCCTGAACATGAATCGATAAGGCCAATTATAGCGCACATTCCTCAAATCCAATGCTCAAATTACCACTGATGTCTTCTTCCCTTAGTCGCAACAACTCACCAATACTCCGATAACCAGGAACCTCACAAGTAGATAACCATACAATCCAATCAAAGGCACTGGTGCTCTCCCACTTAGCTTGAAGCTACCATTGTATAACTCTAGAACCCACCAAGATTCCTTATCCCCCATTGACATGATCTTGCACAATCAACCGGCCAAATTTCTCGAAACCTTTATGTTAAACACTTCATGAACACTCTGAATCACTAGCCACATGCACATATTCGACCTCTTTCTAGATAGTTAGTAGAAATCCTCCGTAGGAGCTTTGTCAACACCACGCAACCGCTAACCTGCTCACAAGAAATAACCCACATGTGGAGACTCCATACCGACATCATCCCACGACGCTGCACTGGGTACAATTACTACGAAATCAGTAACCCATCCTGAGCCAGTGCTCATTCACCAGTTGTACAAGTCCGTTCACACCTCATGGACATCAATTAAAGGTGCGACAATTCATTCCAATCCAAAGTCACGTTGTAACCTTCTTCATATCAAGCAACTCCTTTCCGTTGTATCCAACCTTTCCCAGCATAGAAATCAACATTCCAAATTAAGTCCGTAGACCTAGTCACTACCCACCACGAATCACAAATCACTTTGAACTTTGCTCAAGATGTGCAGCTATCCTACCACAGAACCCATATGCTACTCTGCCACTCTCCCACTTTGGTCAAACCCTCTCCTTTAAGCAGCTACCCGACTCCTGTTCTTACCCCTGGCCTTCTAGAAATTTAACCACCATAAGACGCCGCCCACATGTTCTTCCTCATCCTTCGCTGCCCAAATGCCGCCTCAAAGAAACATCCATCTCTGCAGCACTTGATCTGACTAATTGCTACCAACTCTAAGCCTCCCCGAAGATCATCTTTCTCGAGCCATCATTATTAGAAACATTGACTCTATACCAAAACCGCTACACACCGCTATATCTGAAAACCGCATATTAGACACAATTTCCCAATACCCTGCACCGAAGGCAAATTGAAGAAGGCCATAACATCGGCGAACCTTAACGCATTCAACAAGGACGATAAAACCACATCACAATTGAGAACTCTACCACGCTCGAAAATACCAAGCCTCGTTACCCCATCAACCCAAACCTGAACATTCCTAGTCCGATTGTCTTTCCTATGCCGGAAATAAAATATTGAATCTCTGAATCATGAACTGAGCAACACCTCCCTTCAGGTCATTCACTGCCTCGACGCCTGGACAAGCATACTACCATTCCATAACCACTGTGCGATAGCAGTGCACGAATCGTCATAACAATCAAGGCTAAATCTCAAAACCTTAGGTAACACTGATGCTGAGTTGAAACGACAGGACGGCCTTCCTCAAGGCAACGGTAATAGCCCAATCAAATACGCAGGTAGAAACATCCTACACCACCTCTGCAGTACCATTTAAATTACTCGATTCCCAATTTATAATAAGTGCTTCATGCCGCGTAAGATTGAATAGGAATGAAATGAAGGCATAAGCCTCAAAGAAATCAATTCGCAAAGTGTTCCTAACAGCCCTGTAGCCTCTCGAAGATAATTACAGACGTCTCCGTACCGATCCGCAAGATCTACTAGACTTTCTCATAACTCGTGAGACCTAAGTAAACCTAGTGCTCTGATACCATGTTGTCATGACCCAAAAATCAATCAAAGGTCGCGATGGCGCCGGACACCACTGTCAGGCAAGCCAACAATAAATACTTAATTTGGTTCTCATTTTAATATTTTAGAAATCATATTTTACTTCAATTTAACAGTAAAGGATGGAATTTATAGAGTAATAATAATATTTTACAACAATTCCAATACAGTGCAACCCATAATCGCCCCAAAACCCGGTATCACAAGTGCATGAGTATCAACTAGGAAGATAAGATAAAATACAACATCTGTCCAAAATAAAAATTAGACACGAAAAATACATAAGTAACTTTGAAGGAGACTCCGCTGGCTGCGGATCGTAAGAATGAGGTGCAGCTCACCAAAGTCCCCGCAATGACCATGCCTCTGCTCTCACAGGGACACTAGACACATATGAACCTGCACAAAATATGCAGTATGTGTAGTATGAGTACATAAATCAACGCGTACCAAGTAAGTATCCAGTCTAACCTCGAAGAAGTAGTAACGAGGGGTCGACTCCGACACTCACTATGGGCTATCATTAAAATGCCAATATTATAATTAAACATGAATTATATGAAACAGCTGAAGGCTCAATTATCAAGAAGTAAATAAGCATATCTTTTATTATTTAGGAAATCTCCATCTCTGGTTTCGTCATTTAACAATTTATATCTCAAGCAATGAAGCAATGTCAATTTTAATTAGTTCCGAAGATCTATCATGTGCAAGTCATGCCGAGGACGTACGACCCGATCCAACATGTAAATATAAATTGTGCACTGTCGAGGGTCGAACGGCGTGAACTATAGATGCATCTATGAACCTACCGAGGCGAACGACCCGCTCCCATGAGAGTAGTAAAAATTTATCCCGCTCGCGGAATATATTTGCGACGTTGTTGCATATAGATTTATCAAATTATTATTAGTATAATATTCTTCAATTCTTTTCAAAAATATAGGATTCAAATGAAAACTTTCGGGTCCCAAAATCCTTAATTTTCAACTCTTTTCAAAGCATTTAATAAGCATACTCAATCTCAATTCCTTTCAAGGCAAATAACAAACAAAAATCAAATAATGGTATGAACAAAACATGGTGTAAGCCTAGAGCTACCCGGACATAGGCATAATTAGTAGCCACATATGGACTCTCATCACTTTGTGCGTACGTAACCCTCGCAAGAAAAAGTACACATAAATTCAATTCACCTATGGGGTTAATTCCCTCTTACAAGGTTAGAAAGGAGACTTAACTCGCTCCGAAGTTCCATCACCGGCTCCCAAGCCCTTCTAACAACTCAAACTGATGCCCAACGCCCCAAAACTAGTCAATAAACATGCAAATCCATAAATATACACTCTAATACTTATTATGATTCAATTTATAACAATTCCAAACTCCGCTTGAAAAGTCGATAAAATCACCATCGGGCCCACGTGCCCGGATTCCGAAAATTTTCGAAGATAAACTTTACCCATAACACCACAAACTCAAATATATAATTTATTCCAAACTCCCTGTCCAATTTCATAGTCAAAATCCAAAAATACCAATTTCTAGGTTTTTCTTCAAAATCCCAAATTTCTACAAATTTTCATGACTAAATCCATATATAATCCAAGTATTTAACTTGCAATAGGTGGGAATCACTTGCCTTGACTTAGATGATGAAGATGGAGCTCCAAAATCGCTCCAAGACCGGCTCCCATGGAGGAAATGAGGTGAAAATGAGCCAAACCCTCGTTTTAAAGAAACACACTGCCCAGCCCATCTTTTGCACCTGCGGACCAACAGCCGCTTCTGCAGTTCCGCAGGTGCGGTCAAAATTCCGCTCTTGCGGTCCTCACTGCCTAGCCAAGACTCGCACCTGCGTACAAAATGCCGCATCTGCGCAAACCGCTTCTGCGATGGACAGTGCGCACCTGCGATGGCCTTCGCTTCTGCGCCTCTCTTGGCCACTTCTGCGGCTCTGCACTTGCGGCCAAAACCTCGCAGGTGCGGTTACACTAGATACCAGCTGCCTCAGCCTTCCCTTTGTCCAAAACTTGCTCAGTTTAACCATTCGGGACCCACCCGGGGCCCCCAGAACCTTAACCAAATATACCAACATGTCTCTAAACACATTACGAACTTAGTCGATCCTCCAAATCACATTAAACAACGCTAAAACCATGAATCACATTTCAATTCAAGCTTAATGAACTTTAGAACTTCAAACTTCTACATTCAAAGCCGAAACCTATCAAATCACGTCCGATTGACCTCAAATTTTTTACACAAGTCACATTCGATATTACGGACCTACTCCAACTTCCGGAATAAGAATCTAACCTCGATATCAAAAAGTCCACTTCCGGTCATACTTCTCAAAAACCATCAAATTTCTAACTTTTGCCAAACGACCCCAAAATGGCCTACGGACCTCCAAATCCACTTCCGGATGCGCTCCCAATACCATAATCACCATACGAAGATATTCCCAAACTCAGAATCCCAAACGTATATCGATAACATTGAAATACACTTCAACCCAAATTAATGAAATTCTTTCAAAATGCCAACCTTCCATAATAGGCGCTGAAGCACTCCCGGGCCATCCAAAACCCGATCCGTACATACACCCAAGTACAAAATCATCATACGAACCTGTTGGAACCTTCAAATCCCGATTCCGAGGTCATTTACTCAAAATCAACCCTTAGTGAGATTTTTCCAACTTAAAGCTTCTGAAATGAGAATTCTCTTTCCAAATCCACTCCGAACTTCCCGAATTTCAATTCCAACCATGCGTACAAGTCATAATACCTAAAGTGAAGTTGCTCATGGCCTCAAACCACCGAACAATGCATTAGAGCTCAAAACGACCGGTCGGGTCGTTACAGTTGCTGGGCACCATAAATTACATAATCAAATTCTAAGAATCAACACATGATTGCTTTGCAAACCTTGATCTCCTTCACTATAAATATCAGTACACACTCTACCATTAGCAGTAACACAACCAGTTATGGAGCAAGAAAACATAATCTACGGCCACCAAATCTCCATATATACTAGTTAGAATAGAAAAGATAATAAAATATTAGAAAATACAATAAAAATATAAGTATCAAAAAAGACTTCTAGTACCATATGATACCAATATTATATACATGTATACCAACAGATTATATGATTGCTCTAGAATATTGCTACAACTATCTGCGACCATACTATTGTACCAAAATATTAAAAGATGCAATAAGAGTTTGAGTAATTTACATGCTCGCATTACAAGCTAAATATTCGCAAAGCAACATGTTCATTTCGTATACTAACATGGTATATAGTTGTATGGGGTTGTTCCAACAATTGACTATAACTATAAAAAAACTATTACATAATACTCATAATCTATGTCCATCGGCACAAAAAAATTCCAGCACTGCAAATCATGTTCATATAAATAATTTCATAATAGTAATCACTTAAAAATGCAGCTAAAACAACCAAAAAAATGTTCAAACTACCATATGATACCAATATGGCATATAACTATACCAACATAGCATAGGCTTTACTGGTTAATTTCCGGCAACTGTATGACTATACTACTATTACATAACACACATGCATAAAGAGAAAAATAAAAAAATAGTGTACCACATATTAATATAATAAAGTATTTCAAGATGTTGTACTATATTACTATTATTAAAAGAAAATCAAATAGTGTACCAATTAAATGCAGCTAATACAACTAAAAAATAATTCAACTAGCATATGATACCAATATAGTATATAACTATACTAATAGGGTATATAGTTATACGGGGTCGTTCCAACAACTGCATATAACTATAAAAACTATTACATAATACACAAAATCTATGTCCATAGGTACAAGAAAATCCAACACAGCAAAATATGATGATATAAATCATTTCAGAATAGAATTCACTTAAAAATGCAGCTAAAACAATCAAATAATATTCCAACTACCATATGATACCAATATGACATATAATTATACCTATAGGGTATACAGTTCTACTAATTAATTTCAGGCAACTATATATGACTATACTACTATTACATAATACACATGCATAAAGAGAAAAATCAAAAAAATAGTGTATCACATATTAATATAAGAATGTATTTCAAGATATTGTACTATAATACTATTATATAAAACAAACGCATAAAGAAAAAATCAAAATGATTACATAATACACATGCATAAAGAAAAATTAAAAAAAATTCAAGATAATGTACTATTCTACTATTACTAAAGAAAAATCAAATAGTGTACCAATTAAATGTAGCTAATACAACCAAAAAATGTTACAACTAACATATGATACCAGTATAGTATATAGCTATACCAACAGGGTATAAAATTGTACGCAAAGAGTTAATTTTTTTTTTTAAATTCAATTATTAAACTGAAATAATATCAGTTGTCACATAATCTAATTAACTGAATGAGAGCTTATGCAATGAATAATACCTCCATGGATGTAACGACCCGACTGATCATTTTTCATTATAGAACCTCGTTCCCTTAAATAAGGCTTCTTGCATGTGCTTTACTGTTTTATGACTTGTGAGGATGGTTAGTTCGGGATTTCGAAGAGTTCGGGTTGAAATCGGAACACTTAGTTCCTTAAGGTTGGCCAAAAAGGCTAAGTTTGACTTCGGTCAATATTTTGAGTAAACGACCTCGGAATCAGGATTTGACAGTTCCAATAGGTTCGTATGATGAATTCAGACTTGGGCGTATGTTCGGATCGGGGTTTGGATAACCCGGGCGCGTTTCGGCGCCCAATAGTAAAAGTTGATTCTTTGAAGGTTTTAAAGTTCTTTAAATTTGGTTTGAAGTAGGTTTTGGAGTAATCGAGGTCTGTTTGGGATTACAAGCAGGGAACTAATTCCGTCTGGTGATTTAAGACTTGCACGCAAAATTTGGAGTCATTCCGAGTAGTCTAAGTATGATTCGGCGCGTTCGGAGCGATTTGGAACTTGGAGTTTGAAACTTGATTCAATTTGGTTTTGGGGTGTGATTCTTTGTTTTGTTGTTGTTTTACGCGTTCTGAGAATTCAAGCAGGTTTGTATTATGTTTATAGACTTATTTGTGTGGTTGGACGGGGTCCCGAGGGGCTCGGGTGTCTTTCGGACCACCCGGACCAAGTTAAAGAAACCAGATTTTCCAGTTCTGGTTTCCTGCTTCGCGCTCGCATAAGCCCTCTCGTGTTAGCGAAGAAGGATTTAGGCAGTGGGGCAATTAGTCCTTCGCGTTCGCGAAGGTGCCCTAGCATTCGCGCAGGGCAGGGCTAGTAAGCCTTTGCGTTCGCGAGGTCCCAGTCGCGTTCGTGAGGTCCTAGTCGCATTTGCGTAGGCCAAGTTTTCCTAGGCCTGGATCGTTTGCCTTCGCGAACGCGAGGCCTATTCCGCGTTCGCGAAGAAGAGGGCAGCTGGGCAGAAAGTTTTAAAATTAGGGCTTAGCCATTTTTGGGTTCATTTATTGCACTCTTGGGCGATTTTGGAGCTTCAAAGAGGGGGATTTCAACCTAGCTATTGAGGGTAAGATACTTCTACCTAATATAAGTTTAATATATAAATTATGGGTAGATTTATTAACATGTAAATTTGTGGAAAACATGGGTTTAGATGAAAAACCTAGGTTTTGATAAAAATGAGATTTTAACCAAGAAAACAGTTATGGAATGGGATGAAAATTGTATATTTGAGTTCTTAAGGTTATGGGTGACGATTTCCTCCAAATATTTCCGGAATCCGGGCACGTGAGCCCGGGGGTGAAATTTAGAAATTCTTCAATTGGGATTGGGTAATCTCTTTAATAAATAGGATATGAACGTTTGAGCATGTATTGACTATTTTATATAATATTTGACTAGTTTCAAGTCGTTTGGCACCGAATTGAGGGTTTAAGCACAATCTTGGACCGGAAAGTAGGCTTTGAGAGGAGGTAAGTCTCTTTTCTAACCTTGTAAGAGGGAATTAACCCCATAGGTGAATTTAATTAATATGTGCTTCTTCTTGTGGGGGTTACGTACGCACGAGGTGACGAGATTCCGTACTTAGCTACTAATTATGCTTATGTCCGGTTAGTTTTAGGTTTACACTATGCTTTGCTGACACCGTTATTTGTTTATGCTTACTAATTGCCTTGAATAGAGCTGAGATTGGGGATTTCAAGATTTTAAAAGTTTCTAGTTGAATTCCTTGTTTTAGAAAGAATTGAGGGATATTATGATAACTTGAGAAATCTATGTTCAACCACGTCACAAGTATATTTCTGCGAGCGGGGTAAATTTTCACTACTCTCATGGGAGCGGGATGTTCGCCTCGGTAGGTTAATAGATGCATATATGATTCGTGCCGTTCGACCCCGGCAGTGCACATGGTTTATGTACATGTATTTTGGATTGGGCCGTACTTCCTCGGCATAATTCGTGCGTAATAATAGTGGGAGCCCAATTATATTTGATATTGCTTCATTGGCTTGAGATGTTAAATGGTTAAATGAGAGAAATTGATTTGGTACTTACTATCGGTGAAAGGATTGTTTATTTGTTTCTTGCTTCCGAGTTCTATTGTCATTTTATATCCCATGTTTAATTAGAATTATATACATTTTATTGTTGGCCCATAGTAAGTGTCGAAGTCGACCCCTCATCACTGCTTCTTCGAGGTTAGACTAGATACTTACTTGATACATGTTGTTTATGTACTCACGCTATACTTTTGCACAAATGTGCAGGATGTGAGGCAGGTGCATCTGGATATCAGTCCGGAGCGCATCCTTGACTACTATGAGACTTTGCGGTGAGCTGCCTTCCGATCCCGTTCTGCAGCAGCCAAAGTCTTCCTTTGCTTTATTTTCTGTCTATTTCATTTCGGACAGTAATGTAATACTCTTTTGTATATTCTACTAGTAACTCATACACTTGTGACATCAGGTCTTGAAGACTTATGCTAGTAGACACTTGATGGTTTTTGGGTTATTTTACTTATCTCACTTGCTTTCAAAATTTTTATCTCCCATTCTTATTAAATTCTTACTTCTTATTTATGCACGAACTAAAATTCAGCTATTTCAAATCTTTAAAAAAAAAAGATCACACAGTTAGTTCACTGTTGGCTTGCTTAGCGGTAACGTTGAGTGCCATCACGGCCTATAGGAGAAATCAGGTCGTGACAACATGGTATCAGAGCGCTAGCTTCACATTGATCTCACAAGTTATGAGCAGGCCTAATAGAGTCTTGCAGAGACATTTGTACTTATCTTCGAGAGGCTATAAGGTGTTAGGAAACTACTCTTTCTTCATCTCCTATAGTGCAGTTGATGTTATACTAAGTGTCTTTCTCTTATTCTCTCACATATGGTGAGAACGTTCACGACGGATGTTCCAGACTCGGGAGGAGCTGCTCCCCCTTGTTGCCAGAGGCCGTGGCAAAGGCCGGGGGAGGGCACCAGCCCGAGATAGGGGATGAGGACGTCCCAGAGTGGCCCCAGCTATAACACTAGCAGATCCAGTAGAGGATCCTATTATTGAGGAGCAGGGCGAGATGCCTATAGTAGAGCCAGCCCCAATGGTTTTCATTCTGCACCGGAATTTCAGGAGGTTATTGGCCGTATGCTGCGGTTCATGGATACTATGACCCAGGATGGTTTATTTCCAGTAAACCCAGCCACATCTCAGGCGGGAGGGGGAGCATAGATCCCTACTGCTCAGGATCCTGGACATGCAGTTGTTGTATATCAGACCCCGAGCACACTACCCGTGGGCGGAGCCCAGCCTGTGGTAGCAGTCGTACCTGAGCCTAGACCAGCTGCGTTCGGTGAGCCGCAAAAGCTACTGGACAGATGGACTAGGCTACACCCTCCTGTCTTCGGGGGTGAGCGACATGAGGATTCCCAAGACTTCATTGATCGGTGCAGGGACAGACACCATGAATATATTAGAGTCCCACAGGGTGGATTTCACTACTTTTCAGTGAAGGGCAGGGCCGATAGATGGTGGCAATCACATCTTCTCGGCAGACTAGGAGGTTCTCCTCCCATGACTTGGGATCCATTTACCCGCCTTTTCTTGGATAGGTATATTCCACCCTCCCAGAGGGAAGAGTTGCAGTTTCAGTTTGAGCAGCTCCGATAGGACCCAATGTCAGTGACCGATTATGAGGCGAGGTTCTCTGAATGGTCTTGCCATGCACTTATGATACTTCCTACTGAGATAGAGAGGGTACGGAGGTTCATTGCGGGGTTGCACTCCGATATTCGGGCCACTATGGCCCGAGAGGTTGAGATGGGGACCTATTACCAGCTTGTTGTGAAGACAGCTCGGAGGATTGAGGGTTATCGTCAGCGGGACCGAGAGCAAATGCCACAGGACAAGTGGTTCCATTATTCGGGATGATTCAGTATTGCTCCATCTGGGGACAAAGGTCAGTTTGGGAGAAGTCAGCCGAGCAGGCCTACATATCCAGCACTGCCGCCTCCTCGGGGTACTCCAGTTCGACCCTATTTCAGTGCCATGCCAAAGAGATCCTATCGCCCACCAGCTATCTGGGGTTCCAGTGGGTATTCAGGCCATCAGGGTCAAACTTCAAGGCAGCAGTCCACCGCTCCGAGGGGTTGTTACGAGTGCGGAGATCCTGGCCATATGAAGAGATTTTGTCCTAGACTTCGGGGCAAGGCAGTGCAGCAGGGTTAGCAGCCCATGATTACAGCACCAGTAGCTGCACCAGCCGTCTGGCCGCCCAGAGGCGGAGGGAAGGTGGGTAGAGGCCATCTTAGAGGTGGAGGCCAGGCAGGTGGCGCTCCAGCTAGATTCTATACTTTCCCGGCCAGACTAGATGCAGTGGCTTCAGATGTCGTGATCACAGGTATTATTTCTGTCTACGGTAAGGATGCTTCAGTATCATTTGATCCAAGGTCCACCTATTCATATGTGTCATCTCTGTTTGCTCACTTCCTAGATGTTCCTCGTGAGTCATTGGGCACTCTCATTTATGTGTCCACTCCGGTGGGCGATTATGTTATTGTGGATCGGGTCTATCGGTCCTGCATTGTTACATTTTATGGTTATAAGACTAGAGCGGATCTTTTGCTGCTCGATATGAATGACTTTGAGGTTATCCTGGGCATGGACCGGTTATATCCATATCACTCTATCCTTGATTTCCATGCCAAGATTGTTACCTTGGCGATGCCAGAGTTGCCTAGATTAGAGTGGAAGGGTTCATCTATCAGCACACCTAGTCATATCATTTCTTTTATGAAGATTCGACACATGGTCGAGAAGAGTTATTTTTCTTTTCTAGCTTATGTTCGGGATACTTCCACAAAGACTCCAGCGATTGATTTAGTACCCGTAGTCCGAGAGTTCTCCTATGTGTTTCCTTCCGATTTTCCAGGCATGCCACCAGATTGTGATATCGATTTCTGCATTGATTTGGCTTCAGTTGATAAGTAGGGATTTTGACCACTTATTTGTACTCTTTTACTTTCGTTTTAGCTCAAAAATGCTTAAAGGTATTCCCGAGAACTAATGAAATGAGCTTTCCTGCAGGAATATTGGGGAATGAGCCAAAGAGATGAAAATCAACTCAAGAAGGAGTAAAATTAGACAAGGACCAAAACAAAGTAGAAAAGAGCAAAGTGCAGATCGCACAATACTATGTGCGGCCATAAACTATGAAAAACCACTGACAAATTCCCTTCGCAAAGTGCGGACCGCACAATTATTATGCGGCCGCAGAAGACGAGGTTCAGAGAGATGGTGCTTTGGGTCCCTGAAGAAATGTGGACCATGCTATAATTGTGCGGCCGCAGAATGTAAAAGTGCGATGCACTCACAAATGTACGGTCCGCAGAAACCTCCCATGTCGATCTCACGTCCAAGAGTGCGGCCGCACTCAAAAATGTGCGGAACGCAAAAATCTGAAGAAGTGCGGCCACACCTAAGAATTGTGCGTCCGTAGAAGTCCATCCTGCCAATCCAGCTTCAATGTGCGGACCACACACAGAATTGTGCGGCCGCACAACCTCCGTAGGGGCAATTTTATCCGATAATTTCAGCTGGGTATAAATAGATCGATTTGTCAAATTTAGGTCAAGTTTTGAACTCCAGAAAGTAGATAGCCAATTTTCCTTTACTGCTTTGGGAAACTTTGTATTAGTTTATCATTTTAACATTGAATTTTCATCCCTTTATCATCTATTATGAGTTTAATCTAATTTTCTTCCTTAGTTTCTTCATTTTTGCCTATGAGTAGCTAAATCTCTAGCTAGGGTTGTGACCCAACCCTAGTGTAGGTGCCTAATGGGTGTTTGATTTAGGGCTTGTTTAAGGTTGGGTGTATGATATTTAACCTAGTTCTTTCTTGAATTTAGGAATTAATAGTTGCAAACATTGATTCATGCCTAATTGACTTAGTCTCTACTTGAGAAAGAGAGACTAAGACTAGGAAAAATTGGCTAACAAGAAATTTGGGTGAACTCAAGAAATTGATAGCCCCAATTAAAGGGTTGAATTTAGAGATAGTAAGACCCGACTTGAGCATATATCAACGGTTTTTGAATTACCCATTTGGACTTGAGAAAGCCAAATTGGGCAAAACCACTCTAACTACCGAGAGGTATCGAGTGGGTAATCGCGTATTGATTGCTATATTACACCCTGACCAACGAAACATGCCCTAAAGCCCACAACCCATTAGGTAACCACCTAGGTAGAAGTCACAGCCCTAGATCTTTTATAAACTTGAAAAACAAAAACTCCAAAAATATTGTTCTATAGCTTTACATTTACAAATAATAGCATAAATTTTAGAGTAGAAAGAAACAACCAATTATATGGAAGTGCAATTTGGGCACGTCTTACACCTAGTCTAGATATATACCTAATACAATATAAGCTCTATGTGGAATCGACCCCGACTCATATTGGGTAATTATAATTGCATCGACCGCTTCACAATCCCAATCAGTGGTGTGAATTTGGGCAACATCAATTTTTTGGCGCCGTTGCCGGGGAGCTAAAAATGGATTTAGCTATATATTTAGTTTTGTGTGTGATTTTTCTTCTTTTCCTTCCGAGTTACTAACCTTTTTGTGAATCGATTGTAGGTACAAAAATGGCTCTCAACAATGATCCTCTCGGAAACATGCCTTTGGGTGATGTAGACGTGGAAAATGACCCAGTTGAAGAGGTTCCTCTTGAACCTGAAGCAAATAGACGAGGACGACCGCCTCAAGAAAATATTCCCGTTCCACCCCCAAATCCACCAAGAGCGGCTCCACACTGGGTGTTGCCGAATGAAAGGTATGCAAGTGTCATAGTCCCGTAATGTGATGCTTACATTGCTAGAGCAACAGGGATTCTTCACCGGGGCTCCAAGTCAAAATGCATAAAAGCACATAAAAGGGGTTGTGGATACTTGTTGGGGAGTAAACAGACCAACATCTCCGAGGATGCTCTAAGGTTGAGGCAATTTCCCTTCTCTCTACGGGGAAAGGCCTTGGATTGGTTAGTTTCCAAACCATTCCATCCATACATGGGATGAATTGGCAAAAATATTCATTGCTAAGTTCTTTTCTCCCGGGCATATGGCTACTCTTCGGGATGAGATTCTAGCATTCAAGCAAGAACCCAATGAGCCTTTGCACGAGATTTGGGAGAGGTACCGTACCATGGTAAAAGAGTGCCCGAATAATGATATGACTGAGGCTATGATTCAACAAACCTTCTACCGGGGGATCAACACTACCAATCAACGTGTGGTCAACCAACTTGCCGGTGGGAATTTCATGACAACGTCATATGCCGAAGCTTATGAAATATTGGATAAAATGGCAGATACTTCATCGGCATGGCAAAGTAGAGCAAATGTTCCTCAAGATGATCCAAATGTGATTTACCTACACAAAGAATTACATGATCATGGGCAAGCAATTGCTGAGCTGACCACTACAATAAATCAATTGGCAAAAGCTCAACTTCAGCAGGTTCAAGGTCCTAAACAAGTAAATGGAATGGAAGGTGTCAATATGATGGTGAACAAGTGAAGGCAAAAGGGTCAACAAGTGCAAAACTATGTGGAACAATTTGTGCAAGATGATAGTGGGTTTGACCAAGATGAATCATACAATGAGCAAGAGGAAGAAGTGCAATATGTGAATAACTACCAAGGGCAAAAAAACAATTCTCAAGGCTCGAGTCAACAACAATGGCGTTCTCAAGGAAACCAAGGAAATTGGAACAACCACTAAGGCAATTGGAGTGGTGGTCACAACAATCAAGGTAATTGGAACAATAATAATAATCAAGGCAATTGGAATAAACAAGGCAACCAGGGCAATTGAGGTGGCAACAGTCAAGGATACTTTGGAGGCAACAACCAAGGGGGTTGTAATAATAACCAAGGGAATCAAGGGTCGGGCTTTCAAAGGCCCCCGATGTATCAACAACCAATCAACCCGCCTCCTTGTCCGTCCCATGGTTCTAGATCTTCCAATAATGAGATGGGACGGATTGAAAATATGTTCAAACAGATGATGGAGAAAAATGCCGACTCCGATGCTCAACTAGCCTCTCACAACACTTAAATCTAAAATTTGGACGTTCAATTAGGGCAAATCTTGCAAGCTTTAAACACTCGTCCTAAAGGGGCACTACCTAGTGACACGGTGGTGAACCCGAAGGGTGGGAACAACACGGGACATGCCATGGACGTAACCACACGGAGTGGAAATGGTGGGGAGGCAACAACCTCAAACCAAAGAAAAATTATGGATGATGATATAATGATTCAAGAAGATGAAATTCCAAGAAATTTGGTTCAAACTAATGAAGAAGTGAGAATTGAGATTGATGAAAATATGGAAAATACCCAAGAAGAAGTAAACCCGTCGAGGGAGCACGTGATTGACATACCGAAATCGGTAGTGCCAAAGGCCAAGGCACTAATGCTAAGGCCTCCTCCTCCATACCCTCAAAGGCTCGCCAAGAAAAATAGCGAGAACCAATTCAAGAAGTTTATTGACATGATGAAGAACTTATCCATTAGTGTACCATTGGTTGAGGCGTTGGAATAAATGCTCGGCTATGCAAAGTTCATGAAGGATTTGGTGACAAAGAAAAGATCAATAAATTGTGAGACTATCAAGATGACACATCAAGTGAGTGCTATTGTGCACTCAATGGCTCCAAAATTGGAAGATCCCGGCGCTTTCATAATCACTTGCACTATTGGGAGCGCCGACTTTTCCAAAGCTCTATGTGATCTAGGGGCGAGTATCAACTTGATGCCCTACTCGGTGTTCAAAACTTTGGGAATTAGGAAACCAAGACCCACATCTATGAGGCTACAAATGGCGGATCATACTATGAAGAGACCATTGGGTATTATTGATGATGTGTTGGTTTGTGTTGATAAGTTCATCCTTCCGGCGGACTTTGTGATTCTTGATTGCGAAGTGGACTATGAGGTGCCTATTATCTTGGGTAGACCTTTCCTTGCTACGGGGAAGGCTCTTGTTGATGTGGAAGCCGGTGAGATCACCTTCCAGGTGTGTGATGAAAAGGTGGTTTTCCATGTGTGCAAATCTATGAGGCAACCGAATAGCAATGAAGTTTGTTTGTTTGTGGACTTAGTGACCAAAGTGATTGTTGATGATGCTAGTGCCGTGATGAATGTTGATGATACTTTGGAATCCGTATTACTTAATCATGATGATGATGAAAAGGAAGGCTATGTGGAATGTGTAAATGCATTGCAAGGAATGGGGTCGTACACTTATGAACCCCGAAAATTGTCCTTAGATCTTGAGAACCGAAAGACTCCTCTAACAAAGTCCTCAACCTGAGCACTGCCAAAGTAGAATCTACCTGCACGTTAGTCAAGCAAGAGGAAAGAATAACCGGTAAAGTAGAACATGGGCCAAGAAACTCATACCTGAACATCAAAGAAGATTAAATGAAGCAATGCAAGAGGTGGTGAAGAAGGATATCATAAAATGGTTGGATGCCGGGGTTGTTTACCCCATTTCCAATAGCTCGTGGACCTCTCCGGTGCAATGTGTCCTAAATAAAGGAGGTATGACTGTGGTAACAAATGACAAGAACGAATTGATCCCTACAAGGTCACAGGGTGGAGAGTGTGTATGGACTATCGGAAGCTCAATAAAGTCACTCGGAAAGATCATTTCCCGCTTCTATTCCTTGATCAAATGCTTGATAGGTTAGCCGGTCGAGCTTTCTATTGTTTCCTTGATGGATATTCTGGCTACAATCAAATTCTTATTGCTCAGGAGGACTAAGAAAAGACTACTTTCACTTGTCCCTATGGTACTTTTGCATTCTCGCGGATGCCATTTGGGTTATGCAATGCACTGGCAACTTTTCAACGATGTATGATGGCCATCTTCACCGACATGGTGGAGGACTTTCTTGAGGTCTTCATGGGTGACTTTTCCATGGTCGAGAACTCTTTTGATGATTGCTTGAACAACTTGGATAAGGTCTTGGCAAGATGTGAGAAAACAAACTTGGTTTTGAATTAGGAGAAATGTCACTTCATAGTCGAGGAAGGCATTGTCCTCGGCCACAAAATTTCAAAGCATGGTATTGAGGTCGACAAGGCCAAAATAGAGGTGATATCTAAACTCCCACCTCCGACATCCGTGAAGGGGGTGAGGAGTTTCTTGGGTCACGCGGGGTTCTATCACCGATTCATCAAGGACTTTTCTAAGGTGGTGAATCCCTTTTGTAAAATTTTGGAGAAGCATGCCAAGTTCCATTTCAACGAGGATTGTATGAAGACATTTGAATTGCTCAAGTTGAAATTGACTACTACTCCTATTATCACCGCACCGAATTGGAGCTTGCCTTTTGAGCTCATGTGTGATGCAAGTGATGTGGCGGTTGGAGCAGTGTTGGGGCAACGTATCAACAAAATCTTCCATCCGGTCTACTATGCTAGTAAGACCATGAATGATGCCCAAGTCCAATACACAGTGACCAAAAAAGAGCTCCTTGCTATTGTCTTTGCTGTGGAGAAGTTTCACCCGTACTTGATGGGTACAAAGGTGATTATCCACACCGATCATGCGGTGCTTCCATATTTGATGAGCAAGAAAGATTCAAAGGCAAGGTTAATGTGGTGGGTGCTTCTATTGCAAGAGTTTGATCTAGAGATTCAAGACCGCAAGGGTAGTGAAAACCAAGTGGCGTACCACTTATCTCGTCTAGAGGAGGAGGGGAGGCCACATGACGGCTTTGAGATAAATGATTCCTTCCCCGACGAGTAGCTTCTAGCCATTTCAATGAACGGGATACCATGGTTCGCCAACTTAGCCAATTATCTTGTGAGTGGTATTGTACCAGATGAGTTCTCTTCAAACCAAAGGAAGAGGCTCAAACGAGATTGCCTTGACTATTATTGGTATAAGCCGTATCTCTTTCGAATTTGTTCGATGGTGTGATTCAACGATGTGTACCGTAGGAGGAACAAGTGGAAATTCTTGAGGCTAGCCACTCTTCACCATATGGTGGTCACCCTAGGGGATCTAGAACGGCAACAAAAGTGTTGAGTTGTGGATTCTATTGGCCTACTCTTTACAAGGACGCTAGCGATCTCATCAAGCGTTGTGATGAATGTCAAAGGGCCGGTGGGATTTCAAAGAAAAATAAGATGCCCCTCACCACCATCTTGGAGATTGACATTTTTTTATGCGTGAGGCATTGATTTCGTGGGTCCGTTCGTGAGCTCTTGTGGTAATACCTACATTTTGGTAGCGGTGGATTATGTGTCAAATTGGGTTGAAGCTGTGGCTTTACCCAACAATGAAGCTCGAAGTGTGGTGGCATTTTTGAAAAAGAACATCTTCACAAGATTCGGTACTCTAAGGACCATTATTAGTGATGGGGGATCGCACTTTTTCAACAGAACTTTTGATACCTTACTCACAAAGTATGGTGTCACTCACAAAGTGTCGACCCCCTATCATCCTCAAGCAGGCGGGCAGGTAGAAGTCTCCAATTGGGAGATCAAGAGTATTTTGTCAAAGTCAGTAAATGCCAACCGGACAGATTGGTCAAACAAATTTGATGATGCTCTTTGGGCTTATAGGATGGCTTACAAAACACCGATTGGTATGTCTCTGTACTGGTTAGTGTTCGGGGAAGCTTGTCACCTTCCGGTGGAACTTGAGCACAAAGCTATGTGGGCATTGTAGAAGCTTAATCTTGAATGGGATGTCACCGCCAACTTGAGGGTGGCACAATTGAATGAGCTTGATGAATTCCGGTACCATGTATATTCAAGTTCGTCCTTATATAAGGACAAGATGAAGTACCTCCATGACAAGTACATCCGGAACAAGGAGTTCAAAGAAGGTGATCTTGTGTTATTATTCAATTCTCGGTTACAAATGTTTCCGGAAAAGTTGAAGTCTAAGTGGAGTGGTCCATTTGAAGTTGTGCATGTGACACCCTTCGGTGCATTGGACTTGAAAAATAAAAATGATGAAGTGTTTAGAGTCAATGGTCACCGGGTGAAGCATTATCTTGGCAAAGTTGATGATGGCCATGTCGTGGCGTTAATTCATTTCAAGTGATTGATGGTAATCTGCGTCATGCCACGACGTTAAATCAGGCGCTTCTTGGGAGGCAACCCATATTTCTTTTCATTTTTCATTTTCTTCTTTGTTAGATAGGTTGTGTTTTGAGCTAACTTGTTTTGAAGTGAATTATAGGAATGAGTGTACATTATAGGAACTGTGTTCGAAAAATTTGGCCAAGTGTTGAACAAAGTGCGTACCGCACAATAATGAATGCAACCGCAGAAAGGAGTCTGCGGCCGCACAACATTTTGTGCGGCCGCACAACTGGAGACCCAAAAATGTGAACTCTCTGAAGTGTTGAGTTGCAGAGAATAGACCATTATGCGGCCGCACACAAAACTGTGCGGACCGCATAAATTTCTGCAGCCGCACTCACTTTTGTGCGGACCGCAGAATCTCAGCAAAGGTCCAGGTAAAGAGTGCAAGCCGCACTCAAAATTATGCGGCCGCACTCAGCTCAAAATTTGACCGATTTGGTCAACCTATAAATAGGTCCTCTGAGCACTATTCACAACTTTACACACTCTTAGTTCTTGAGACCTAAGCAAACACAGTGCACCACAAAATAGCTCACACTCCATACTCATTTCATCAAGTTTAGATTCTTACATGCATCCTTCATCACTGGTATGTTCAATCCATGTTAGATTTTTCCATTTTTTCTTAATTTTTGTTCTTGATTAGTATAGTTATTTGTAGGCCTAAAATGTCAAATGTTATTCATGTGTGCTTAAAATCATATGGGTTATATCATGTGTGTTCATTGGGGAATGGGTAGATCATTAATCATGTTTATTTGCAAATACCATGTCTAAATTGTACAAACATTGCAAAACCAAAAGTCAGTGCCGTTTAAATTCAAATTGTGCGGCCGCACACAAAATTGTGCGGTCCGCAAATCTTAAATTAGGCCAAATGTGCTGCATGAAAAGTGCGGACCGCGCTCAAAATTGTGCGGTCCGCAGAAAAACATGTGCGACCGCACTTTGGAACTTCAGAGAACCAGTGTTCTGAACTTGGGAATGTGCGGTCGCACTCAAAATTGTGCGGTCCACACTTTAGGATGTTCGATCGCACTTTGAAATTGTGCGGTCCGCACATGACAGTCTGCATCCGCACTCAAAATTGTGCGGTCCGCACTGTCTCTTCTGTAGACTATTTTCCTGCAACTGTAATGCAACTGTTTACACTATTTTGAACTCTAACTGACTTATGTACCTTGTATTGCAAACAATGGTTCGGTCACAAGGCCGAGGAAGGGGAACTCACCAACTGGGGGTGCAATCAAAAGCCATCACCAAAAAGCCGACTACTAGGAGGGGTAGGACCACATATCCCTCAAAATCTAGTTCATATGCCCCGTCTAGGAAAGCCTCTGAGGGTTATTCAGTGGAGTTACAGCGTGAGGCCTAGTCCCAACCACCACAAACAACTGGGAGATATCAATTGCGCAATGAACCCTCCACTACAGCAAGTTCTTCTGAGGGTTCCGATGCCGGTAGCTAGGGTTCAGAGCCCTCCTCTACACCTACTCCACCTGGACCAGTTGCAGTAGATGATGATGACGATGTACTGGATGATGGTAGAGTAGGTGACACTCAATTGGGCGGCCTAGAGAGGTCGAAGAAGAAGGAAGCATGGGAGGATAGATTTGTGAGTTTGACGGCCTTCACAAGGTTAAGAGAGTGGTGGCCCTAGAGATCGCTCACACTTGAACAACAGTTCTTATTGAAGGATTTGGATAGATACAATCCAAATGTGCTTAGAGAGTTCAGAGAGTGCAAGGGATGAGAAATGTGATTCACCAGAGTGTTATGGATGCAAGGAGCATTTGGTACGGGAATTCTATGCCAATGTGGCACACATCAAGAAGGGTACCAAAGTGACCAAGGTGAGGAACTTGAAAGTCAGATTTGACCAAATCACTCTAAACACTTACTTGGGGCTCGGGGAGGTAGAGGCAATTGAGTACTCTGAGAAGCTTGCTATTGGTGATGCAGCTCACCCTTGGCTAGCAGAGATGTTGGCAGCACCAGGACCACCACCACCGTGGATCACAACGGGGGTTCCCATTGCACGGGCCACCCTCAATTTTGAAGCAAAAGAGTGGCAAACTTTTGTGTGCAGCCGTATAGACCCGAGCCAGAATGAGAACAATCTTCCTATCCCACGAGCAGTTTTGGTGGCATCTATTATGGCCGGGTACCCAATCAATGTGGGTGCCATCATGTCAGCCAACATGTTAGTGGTTGTCTGAAAAGGTGAAAGCTCCTAATCATATCCCAACATCCTTACAGAATATTTCATTGACACAAAAGTGGGGGCCAAGAAGCCCTTTTCATGGTACTCCTTGCAAGGTCCGGGAAACCCAAAGTTCAAGGGTAAGGAAACTGCCACCGTTGGCTAGTCTGATGAGCCATCGGTGGTGGTCACAGATTTTGCTGCTGAGCCATCTACAACTCCCATACCTTCCACAAGAGTCGGTCCTTCTATCGAGACAGCTGACATGCTACCACCTTCATCTTCTAGACCATCAACATCAGTCCCAGTGTCGGCCTTATCCACTTATCCACTCACTGCTCTGCGAGTCTCCCAGATATTGGCAAGTCTCAACAACTAGATGCAGTCATCTACTTCAAAGATGTCTGATATATCCAGTGTTGTTGCAGCACAATGTTCTACCCCAGCAGCACTACAGGTTCCTCTGACAGTGGAGGAAACATTGAAGAAGATCCTGGACAACCAGAAGACCATTATGGATACACCGGTGGCTCATGGGGGAGCTATTGAGAGTAGGGAAAGCAGGTAAAGAAGATGAGGAAATCTGGGGCTTCAAAGAAATCAGTGGAGAGATTGAGAAAGGAGGTGACAAAGATTGCAACAGCGGGTGATTTGCCATTTGACCTACTGATGGAGACAGATCCATCAGTACTAGCAGACCCAGCAGCACTATCAGCAAAGGCACCAGTCGGCCAGTCTGACGAGCCAGACCTTGCTGCCCACACTGCCGAGGAGGTGCTTCAGATGTTCGCCAACCCCGTTGTTCCCCAGCCAGATGATGATGAGATCCAGTTGGAGGAGCCCAAAGGTGGTGATGCTGCCAGTCACCCTGAGATCACATAGGGAATTTTCTTTACTCTCTACCATCCGTTATTCTGATTTTTCTAAGCATTGAGGACAATGCTTATTTTTATTCAAGGGGTGGTCTATTTTGGTCTGATTTGATGACATTTGATGACATTGGCCTGTAATAACTTTAATACTCTTTTTCTTTTATCTTTATCTTCTCTTTCATTATGTATATATTCCTCCCTCTCTTTTGATGTATATATTCTATTCCCCTCGGTTTGTATATTCACTTGCCTTACTTTCAGTAGTTTATTTCATAGCTTCTTCATTTTGTTTTCTTAATAGTATAGCGTCTTATTTACTTTAGTAGCTTCTTTTTTATTTGTTAGCTTCTTTTTAAGTTTAAGTGAACAATAAGCCTTTAGTTTTCTTAATGCCACAGTTCTTTCCAAAGGTGGGCTTTGTGTGAACCGGGTGGCTCTTCCCAACGATGGATGGAGTGACAACCTTCTTAAGGGATCGAGTCCGTTTTTTATGTTTAGGTAAAAATAGTAGTATTAATGAATAAATAAGGGTCAAGCATGCTTCACTTGGTACCAACACACTTAACTACACGCTTATGGTTAAAAATAAGTTTTTGGAAAGAAATGGCTCTAGTTAGTTACCTTGTGACTCTTGTGTTGACTTAGGCAATCATCGGGTGGTTTAGTTGAACCATTAGAGATTTTCAATCTTGAATGCAGTTGTTGTGGGACCTCGACTCTATTTTCTTTAACAAACCGGTTGTGTGAGAGGTGAGATATTTTGTTACAAGTCTAAATGCCCGTGCAAATAGTCTAGAACTTGCCCCGAATGTGTTTCTAGGCGAAATTCTAAGTTAAGCTTGGCTTGAGAAGTGATTGTAGGCTCTCCTTGACCCGTTTTGAAACCTTCCATGGCCCACCAATGATATTATTCCTAGACAACCCTTTTGAGCCTAAAGCCTTTTTTATTCGATAACCATGTTACAAGCCTTTACTCGTTTTATAGTGACCCTCTCTTGGCACTCGAGCTTTCTTTAGCACTCATGAGAAACAAATGGCGAAAATATATGTTTGGGGGAGAGACGAGGAGTTTGAAGATGGTATCAAGGCACAAAAAGAGAAAAGAAATGAATAAGAGGAAAGGCAAAGAAAAATAAAGAAAGAAAGAACAAAAGAAAAACACAAAAAGAAAGTGAATAATGTGAAAGGGTTGAAAAGATTCAAAAGAAAGCAAAAGTGCAGAGCATGGAGAAAACAAAGAAGGAGAATATGAATAGCATGACCAAGAAAGAGTGTTGTCAAGTCTCTCTGTTTCCCCTAAGGAAAAAGAAAATGACTCAAAGAGTCGGAAAAGTATGAGCCAAAAAGAGAAAATAGAGTGGTAAAGGAAAGATGAACCAGTTCCATTCCAATATTTTCCTCCTTAGTCCAAAAGCCTTCATTACATACCAAAAAAGCCCTGCATGATTTTAGGTCGAGTAAGCTTACATTAATGGTGATCTACATGAGGGGCAAGCATATGGTATCTGAAGCCGGGCTTGTGACATTCTTTTGAGAATGATAAGCGAACCTTTCTCGAATAATTGGATTGAGTGCTTCATTCTTGAGTGAGATGAGCTTACGGAGAGTATAGTATGAGGAGTTTGGGATCCACAGTGACCTACATGAAAGTGCGAACTTCCTTGATGAATAAAGTCAACTCTTGATGCCCAAGCACCACATTAGAGCTATTTGTGCTTTAACATTCAAAACATAGTCTTGTTGATGATTCATGAGTGTGTGGGTAACCGTTGGTCCCAACTGATGTGTGTTTGATTCAACTTAGGCCAACTGGAATAGCTCTTTCCTTGTGGAGGTGGGAATTACCTTAATTGCTTGAGGACAAGTAAAAGCTTAAGTTAGGGGGAGCTGATAAGTAGGGATTTTGACCACTTATTTGCACTCTTTTACTTTCGTTTTAGCTCAAAAATACTTAAAGGTATTCCCGAGAACTAATGAAATGAGCTATCTTGCAGGAATATTGGGAAATAAGCCAAAGAGATGAAATCAACTCAAGAAGGAGTAAAATTGGACAATGACAAAAACAAAGCAGAAAAGAGCAAAGTTTAGACCGCACAATACTGTGTGCGGCTGCAGACTATGAAGAACCGCTGACAAATTCCCTTCACAAATTACGGACCGCACAATTATTGTGCGTCAGCAGAAGATGAGGTTTAGAGAGATAGTGCTTTAGGTCCCTGCAGAAGTACGGACCGCACTTTTATTATGCGGCCGCAGAATGTAAAAGTGCGGTCGCACTCACAAATGTGCGGTCCGCAGAAACCTCACATGTCCAGCTCAAGTCGAAGAGTGCGGCCGTACTCAGAAATGTGCGGTCCGCAAAAATCTAAAGAAGTGCGGCCGCACCCAAGAATTGTGCGGCCGCAAAAACCCATCCTGCCAATCCAGCTTCAAAATGCGGACCGCACATAGAATTGTGCGGCCGCACAACCTCCGCAGGGGCAATTTTGTCCGATAATTTCAACTGGGCATAAATAGATCTTTTTGTCAAATTTAGGTCAAGTTTTGAACTCCAGAAAGTAGATAGCCATTTTTCCTTTACTGCTTTGGGAAACTTTGTATTAGTTTATCACTTTAACATTAGATTTTCATCCCTTTATCATTTATTATGAGTGTAATATTATTTTCTTCCTTAGCTTCTTCATTTTTGCCTATGAGTAGCTAAATCTCTAGCTAGGGTTGTGACCCAACCCTAGTGTGGGCACCTAATGGGTGTTTGATTTAGGGATTATTTAAGGTTGGGTATATGATATTTAGCCTAGTTCTTTCTTGAATTTAGGAATTAATGGTGGCAAATATTGATTCATGCCTAATTGACTTAGTCTCTACTTGAGAAAGAGAGACTAAGTCTAGGAAAACTTGGCTAACAAGAAATTGGGGTGAACTCAAGAAATTGATAGCCCCAATTAAAGGGTTGAATCTAGAGATAGTAAGACCCGACTTGAGCATATATCAACGGTTTTGTGAATTACCCATTTGGACTTGAGAAAGCCAAATTGGGCAAAACCACTCTAACTATCGAGAGGTATCGAGTGGGTAATCGCATATTGATTGCTATATTACACCTCGACCAACGAAATATGCCCTAAAGCCCACAACCCATTAGGTAACCACCTAGATGGAAGTCACAGCCCTAGATCTTTTATAAACTTGAAAAACAACAACTCCAAAAATATCGTTCTATAGCTTTACATTTACAAACAATAGCATAAATTTTAGAAGTAGAAAGAAACAACCAATTATGTGGAAGTGAAATTTGGGCATGTCATACAACTATTCTAGATATATACCTAATCCAACATAAGATCTCTGTGGAATCGACCCCAACTCACGTTGGGTAATTATAATTGCATCGACCGCTTCACAATCCCAATAAGTGGTGTGAATTTGGGCGACATCAAGGTACCCAGCCTATATCCATCCCACCGTACCGTATGGCTCCGAAAGAGTTGAAGGAACAACTTGAGGCGTTTCTAGCAAAGGGGTTCGTCAGGCCGAGTGCATCACCTTGGGGTACACCAGTGTTATTTGTAAAGAAGAAGGATGGGACTATACAGATGTGCCTTGATTACCGCTAGTTGAACAAAGTTACCATTAAGAACAAGTACCCGTTATCGCGGATTGATGTATCATTTGACCAATTGCAGGGTGCCAGGGTGTTCTCTAGGATCTACTTGAGATTGAGGTACCATCAGTTGAAGATTCAGGATTCGGATGTTCTGAAGACTGCTTTACGGGCTAGATATGGCCATTATGAGTTTCTAGTGATGTCCTTCGGTTTGACTAATGCCCCAGTGGCTTTTATGGATTTAATCAACAGGGTGTTTAGGCCTTATATTGATTCATTCGTCATTGTCTTCATTGATGACATTTTGATCTACTCGCGTAACATGGAGGAGCACGAGCAACACTTGAGAGTGGTGCTTCAGACCTTACGGGAACAAGAGCTATATGCTAAGTTCTCCAAGTGTGAGTTTTGGCTAGATTCTGTAGCATTCTTAGGGAATGTTGTATCCGGCGAGGGTATTAAGGTGGATCCCAAGATGATTGAGTCAGTTCAGAGTTGGCCCCGTCCTGCTATGGCGATTGAGATCAGGAGCTTATTGGGGGTAGCAGGTTATTATCGACGGTTCGTAGAGGGCTTCTAATCTATTGCAGCACCTTTGACTAGGTTGAACCAGAAGGGTGCTCCGTTCCGTTGGTCAAACGATTGTGAGGCGTGCTTCCAGAAGCTCAAGACAGCTCTGACTACTACACCAGTTCTAGTGTTGCCTTCCGGTTCGGGGATGTATATCGTGTATTGAGACACTTCACGCGTTGGCTTTGGTTGTGTATTGATGTTGGAGGGGCGAGTTATTGCATATGCTTCACGTCAGCTGAAGACCCATGAGAAGAATTATCATGTACAAGATTTGGAGTTATCCGCTATTGTTCATGCTCTTAAGATCTGGAGGCACTATCTTTATGGGGTGTCTTGTGAGGTTTACACTGATCATCGCAGCTTGCAGCATTTGTTCAAGCAAAGGGATCTCAATTTGAGGCAGTGCAGGTGGCTTGATTTACTAAAGGACTACGATATTACTATTCTTTATCATCCGGGAAAGGCGAATGTAGTTGCGGATGCCTTGAGCAGAAAGGCTTAGAGTATGGGTAGCTTGCCATTTATTTCAGCATAGGAGAGGCCATTAGCTTTGGACATTCAGTCCTTGGCTAACAGACTTGTGAGGTTGGATATTTCAGAGCCCAGCCGAATTTTTGTAGGCGTCGTAGCCAAGTCTTCGCTATTGGAGCAGATCAAGGCTCGACAGTTTGATGATCTGCACTTGTTGGTTCTCAAGGAGACGGTACTACAGGGTGGTGCCAAGGAGGTTAATATCGGTGAGGATGGTGTTCTGCGACTCCAGGGTCGTCTATGTGTTCCTAACGTCGATGGATTGAGGGAGAGGATTCTAGATGAGGTATAAAGTTCACGGTATTCTATTCATCCAGGTGCTACGAAGATGTATCGCGACCTGAGGTAGCATTATTGGTGGCAGCGAATAAAGAAAGACAAAGTTGAGTATGTTGCGAGGTGTCTAAATTGCCAGCAGGTTAAGTATGAGCACTAGAGGCCAGGTTGCCTACTCCAGCAGATGACTATACCTAGATGGAAATGGGAGCGTATTACTATGGACTTCGTAGTTGGGTTGTCGCAGACCTTGCGAATGTTTGATGCAGTTTGGGTCATTGTCGACAGATTGACCAAGTCGGCACGCTTTATTCCGGTGGTGACCACGTATACTTCATAGAGGTTGGCCAAGATTTATATTCAGGAGATATTTTGGTTGCACGGTGTGCTTGTTTCCATCATATCAGATAGAGACCCTTAGTTTACTTCACAATTCTGGGGAGCAATACAGAATGAGTTGGGGACCCGGGTAGAGCTCAGCACGGCATTTCATCCACAGACCAACGGGCAGTCAGAGCGAATAGTTCAGATCTTGGAGGACATGCTCAGGGCATGTGTAATTGACTTTGGAGGGCAGTGGGATCGATTCTTGCCTTTGGCCGAATTCTCTTACAACAACAGTTATCAGTCCAGCATCGAGATGGCCCCATTTGAGGCTTTATACGGTCGGTGATGTCGTTCTCCTATAAGATGTTTCAGCCCGGCGATGTAATGACCCAACCTTTCATTTTGCCTTCTAAAACCTCGTTCCCCTAAATAAGACTCCTCGTAGCTGCTTTTACTATTTTATGACTTGTGGGGATGGTTAGTTTGGGATTTGGAAGGGTTCAGGTTGAAATCGTAACACTTGGTTCCTTAGTTGGCTTTAAAAAGGCTATGTTTGACTTTGGTCAATATTTTGAGTAAACGACCCCGGAATCGGGATTTGACGATTCCAATAGGTTCATATGATGATTTTGGACTAGGTCGTATGTTCGAATCGGGTTTTGGACAACCCGGGAGCATTTCAACGCCTAATAGTTAAAGTTAGCTATTTGAAGGTTTTAAGATTCTTTAAATTTGGTTTGGAGTAGATTTTAGAGTAATCGAGGTCCGTTTGGAATTCCGGGCCTAGTAATAGTTCTGTATGGTGTGGTGTCATTCCGAGTAGTTTAAGTATGTTTTGGAGCATTCGGAGTAAGTTTGAAAAATTTGAAATTTCTAAGTCAAATCGATTTGGTTTGGGGTATGATTCTTAGTTTTGATGTTGTTTTACGTGTTCCGAGAGTTTGAGCGAGTCCGTTTTATGATTCCAAATTTGTTAGTATGTTCGGACGGGGGCCCGGGGGCCTCGGGAGTTAATCGAACGAGGCTCGGACCACGTTTCGACTTAGGAGAAGCAGCTGGTGCGGAGGAAGAGGGCGCAGAAGTGGCGAGGGCCGCAGGTGCAGAAGAAACGTCGCAGAAGCAGACGTGTAGAAGGGGTCCTTAGGTCGCAAATGCGGAGTTTGGCCAACTGGTGGAGGACCGCACCTACGTGGATATTTCTGCAGAAGTGGAGCAGTAGGTGCGGCAGTCGCTTCGCAGGTGCGAAAGACCTGCTGGGAAGAATGTTTAAAAGAACGGGGCTCAGCCGTTTTAGTCCATTCTGCATTCTTAGGCTATTTTGGAGCTTCGTGAGAGGGGTGTTCACCTAACAAATTTGAGGTAAGTAAATTCTATCTATTGTGAGTTAAATACATAGATTATGAGTAGATTATAACATATATATTGTGGAAATCAAGGGTTTAGGGAAAAAAAACCTAGGTTTTGATAAAAATGAGATTTTAACCACGAAAATGGTTATGAAATGGGATGAAAATTTTATATTTGAGTTCTTGAGGTTGTGGGTGACGATTTCCTCCGAATATTTCAGGAATTTGGGAACGTGGGCCCGGGGTTAATTTTAGGAATTTTACCAATTTGAGTTGGTTAATTAATCTAACAATTTAATTTCGAATTATTGAGCATGTATTGATTAAATTATATAATATTTGGCTAGTTTCGAATTTTTCGGCACCAAATTGAGGCTTTAACGTGAAATTGTGATCGGGAAGTGACCTTTGAGACGAGGTAAATCTCTTGTCCAACTTTGTAAGAGAAAATTTACCCCATAGGTATTTTAAATAAATATTTGTTCCAAATTGTGGGGGCTACGTACCTACGAGGTGACGAGAGTCCGTGCATAGCTACTATTATGCTATTGTTCGGGTAGTATTAGGACCTAATTCATGAACTATTTGGAATTTTGCACTATACTTGTTAAATTAAAATACCTAAATTATATTATAACTTGTTAGAGAAATTTTAAAAAGTATTTAATGAAATTTGTATTACATTGGATATAAATCATTCTAATGTTTAAGTCAAATACTTGTAAAATATTCTTCTCTTCTTGTGGAGTGGGCCGAACACCTCGGCAGTAGATAGATGCATCTATGGATCGTGCCGCATGTCCCTCGGCAGTGTACACCTCTCTCTGAATCGGATCGTACGACCTTGGCATAAATCGTGCTTAATAATAACAATTATACGATGCATTGACATTTTATTTCTGCTTGTGAAGATAAATGATTTATTGAAAATTATTAAATTAAGAGAGAATTATTTATTTCTGCTTGTTAAGGAAATTATTATTATTCACATAAACCATGTTTATATAAAAATCTTCATCTTAATATTATTGATCCATAGTGAGTGTCGAAGTCGACCTCTCATTACTACTTCTTCAAGATTATACTTTATACTTACTGGGTATACGTTGTCTACGTACTCATGCTACGCTTGCTGCACTTTTTGTGCAGGATCTGAGACAGGTGCATTAGGCGGTCCTACCTGTGTGCATCCCTGTTATCCCGGGGCCTAGTGGTGAGCTGTCTTTCCTGAGTCGTTCCGCAGCACCTAGTATCTCTCTTTATATTTGTATTATGTCTATTATGTCCAGACAGTACTTGGAATTTTATATAATCAACTAGATGCTCATATACTTGTGACACCAAATCTTGGTACATACACTAGTAGAATTGTGGTCTTAAAATTATTATTTTGATTTTTATTTATTTAGACTTTTTATTTTTCTTAAATCTTGCTAGTAAGGAAAGTTTAATTACTCGGAAATTTATTAAAAGAGGAAATATATGTTTAATTCACTAGTTGTCTTGCATAGCAGTGATGTTGGGTGCCATCACGACCATTAGGTGAAATTGGGTCATGACAACATGGTATCAGAGCACTAGGTTTATGTAGGTCTCACAAGTTATGAGCAGGCCTAATAGAGTCTTGCGGATCGGTACAGAGATGTATGTACTTATCTTCGAGAGGCTATAGGATGTTCGGAAACTATCTTTCTTTATGTCCTATCATGTAGTTGATGTAGTACTAAGTATCTTTCTCTTATTCTCTCATTGATGATGAGAACGCGCTCTACGGAGGTTCCAGACCAGGGAAGAGTTGCTCCCCCTGTTGTTAGAAGCCGGGGTAGAGGCCGAGGTAGGGCTCCAACCCGTGGTAGGGGACGAGGGCATCCCAGGGTTACTCCAGCTATGCCACCAGTGGGTCCAGCAAAGGATCCTATCATTGAGGAGTAGGGCAAGGTGCCCGCAGCAGAGCCAGCTCCGATGGATTTCACATTCGCACCGGGATTTCAGGAGGTCATGGGTCGTATGTTGCGGTTCATGGATACTATAACTAAGGCCAGTTTATTTCCGGAAGACCCAGCCACATCTCAGGAGGGAGGAGGGCACATACCCCTACCGCGCAGGCTAATGGGCATGCAGGTGTGGTATATCCGACCCAGGGTGTACTACCCGTAGGTGGAGCCCAGCCAGTGGCAGCAGCTACCCCTGAGCTTAGACCAGCTGCGGTCGGCGAGCCGCATAAGCTATTTGGCAGATGGACCAGGCTACATCCTCCTGTCTTTGGGGGTGAGCGGCATGAGGATCCCCAGGACTTCATTAATCGGTGCAGGGATATACTGCATAACATGAGGATATTGGAGTCCCATGGGGTAGACTTTGCTACCTTTCAGCTGGAGGGCAGGGCACGTAGATGGTGGCCGTCCTATCTTCTTGGCAGACCAGCAGATTCTCCTCCCACGACTTGGGACAGGTTCACCTGTATCTTCCTAGATAGGTATATTCTACCCTCCTATAGGGAAGAGTTGCGATTTTAGTTCAAGCAGCTCCAGCAGGGTCAGATGTCAGTGACCAATTATGAGGCGAGGTTCTCTGAGTTGTCTCGCATGCATTTATGATATTACCTACTGATGCAGAGAGAGTACGGAGGTTTGTTGCGGGTTTGCACACTAGTATTCAGGCCACTATGGCCCGAAAGGTTGAGATGGGGACTTCAGGCCACACTGGTGTGCGTCAGCGTAGCCGAGAGAAGGCTATGAGAGACAAGCGGTTTCAATATTTTGGAGAGTTCAGAGGTGCCCCGGCTGGGGGTAGAGGTTAGTTGGTGAGAGGTCAGTCCTGCGGGCCCCCATACCCAGCACCACCGCCTCCTCGAGGTGCTCTAGTGAGACCTTATTTTAGTGCTATGCCTGAGAGTTCTTACCCCTCCACCAACTATTCAGGGTTCTTCCAGTGGGTATTCAGGTCATCAGGGCCAGACCTCATGTCAGCAGTCCATCGTACCGAAGATTCTGCCCCACACTTTGGGTAGCTCATGCAGCAGGGTCAGCAGCCCATGATTACAGCACCAGTTGTTCCACCAGCCGTCCGGCCGCCTAGAGGCGGAGGGCAGGTGGGTAGGGTCCGTCCTAGAGGTGGAGGCCAGTTAGGTGGCGCTCCATCTTGGTTCTACGCATTTCCGTCCAAACCAAATGTAGAGGCCTCATATGCCGTGATCACAGGTATTATTTCAATCTGCAGCAAAGATGCCTCAATATTAATTGATCCAGGGTCTACATATACCTATGTGTCATCTCTATTTGCTTATTTCATAGGTGTTTCTCGTGAGTCCTTGGGAACTCCTATTTATGTGTCCACTCATGTGGGCGATTCTGTTTTTCTGGATTGGATCTACCGGTCATGCATTGTTACATTCTGTGGTTACGAAACTAGAGCAGATCTTCTACTGCTTGATATGACCGACTTTGAGATCATCCTGGGCATAGATTGGTTATCTCCATATCATGCCATCCTAGATTGCCATGCCAAGATTATTACCTTGGCAATGCCAGAGTTACCTAGATTGGAATGGAAGGGTTCGTCTGTCAATGCATCTAGTCGGGTTATTTCCTTTATGAAGGCTCGACACATGGTCGAGAAGGGTTGTTTGGCTTATTTGGCCTATGTTCGGGACACTACTGCAGAAACTCCGGGAGTTCTCCAATGTGTTTCCTTCTGATCTTTCAGGCATGCCACCAGATTGTGATATTGATTTCTGTATTGATTTGGCTCCAGGTACCCAGCCTATATCTATCCCACCATACCGTATGGCTCCAAAAGTGTTGAATGAGCTGAAGGAACGACTTGAGGAGTTGTTATCAAAGAGGTTCGTCAGGCAGAGTGCGTCGCCTTGGGGCGTACCAGTATTATTTGTGAAGAAGAAGGATGGGACTATGTGGATGTGCATTGATTACCACAAGTTGAACAAAGTTACCATTAAGAACAAGTACCCACTACCACGCATTGATGATTTGTTTGACCAGTTGCAGGGTGCCAGAGTGTTCTCAAAGATCGACTTGAGATCGGGGTACTATCAGTTGAAGATTCGGGATTCGGATGTTCCGAAGACTGCTTTTTGGACTGATATGTCCATTATGAGTTTTTGGTAATGTCATTCCGTTTGACTAACGCCCCGGTGGCATTTATGGATTTGATGAACAAGGTGTTAGGATCATATATTGATCCATTTGTCATTGTCTTCATTGATGACATTTTGATCTACTCGCGTAGTATGGAGGAGAACGAGTAACATTTGAGAGTGGTGCTTCAGACTTTGCGAGAACAAAAGCTATATGCTAAGTTCTCCAAGTGTGAGTTTTGGCTAGACTCTGTAGCATTCTTGGGGCATATTGTATCGGGCGAGGGTATTAAAGTTGATCCCAAAAAGATTGAGGCAGTTTAGAATTGGCATCGACCTACTTCGGCGACGGAGATTGGGAGTTTTCTAGGGTTAGCAGGTTATTATCGTCGGTTTGTAGAGGGCTATTTATCTATTGCAGCACCTTTGACCAGATTAACCCAGAAGGGTGCTCCATTCCGATGGTCCGATGATTGTTAGGTGAGCTTTCAGAAGCTCAAGACCGCATTGACTTCAGCACCAGTGTTAGTGTTGCCTTCCGGTTCAGAGATGTATACTGTGTATTGCGACGCTTCACGCATTGGCCTGGGTTATGTATTAATGTAAGAGGGGCGAGTTATTGCATATGCCTCACGTCAGCTGAAGCCCCACGAGAAGAATTACCCGGTACATGATTTGGAATTAGCTGTGATTGTCCATGCTATTAAAATTTGGAGGCATTATCTTTATGGAGTGTCTTCCGAGGTTTACACCGATCATCGCAGCTTGCAAAATTTGTTCAAGAAAATGGACCTCAATTTGAGACAGCGCAGGTGGCTTGAGTTACTAAAAGATTATGATATTACTATCATTTATCATCCAAGCAAAGCAAATATAGTTGCAGATGCCTTGAGTAGAAAGGCAAGAGTATTGGTAGCTTGGCCTTCATTGCAGTAAAGGAGAGGCCATTAGCTTTGGACATTCAGTCCTTGGCTAACAAACTTGTGAGGTTGGATATTTTAGAGCCCAGCCGAGTTCTTGCATATGTTGTTGCCTAGTCTTCACTATTTGAGCGGATCAAGGCTCGCCAGTTTGATGATCCACACTTGTTGGTTCTTCGAGAGACGGTAATACGGGGTAGTGCCAAGGAAGTAACTATTGGCGAAGATGGTGTTCTACGACTCCAGGTTCGTCTATGTGTTCCTAATGTGGATGGGCTGAGGGAAAAGATCTTAGAAGAAGCACACAGTTCTCGGTATTCTATTAATCCAGGTGCTACAAAGATGTATCGCGACCTAAGGCAGCATTATTGGTGGCGGCGGATGAAGAAAGACATAGTTGAGTATGTAGCTAGGTGCCTAAATTGACATCAAGTTAAGTATGAGCACCAGAGTTCAGGTGGCCTACTTCAGCAGATGACTATACCAGAGTGGAAATGGGAGTGCATTACTATGGACTTCATAGTTGGGTTGCCGCAGACCTTGCGAAAGTTTGATGCAGTTTGGGTCATTGTCGACAGGTTGACCAAGTCGGCACACTTCATTCCAGTTGTGACTATGTATACTTCAGAGACGTTGGCCCAGATAGTACGGTTGCATGGTCTTACAATTTCTATCATATTAGATAGAGGTCCTCAGTTTACTTCACATTTCTGGAGAGCAGTACAGTGCGAGTTGGGCACCCGTGTAGAGCTCAGCACAGGTTTCTACCCGCAGACCAACGGGCAGTTGGAGCGGACAGTTCAGATCTTAGAGGACATGCTCAGAGCATGTATGATTGACTTCGAAGGTCATTGGGATCGTTTCTTTCCTTTGGCATAGTTTGCTTATAATAACAGTTACCAATCCAGTATCGAGATATCTCCATTTGAAGCTTTATATGGTCGGCGATGCCGTTTGCCCATCGGATGGTTTGAGCCCGGCGAGGCTAAGTTGTATTGTACTTATTTGGTGAAGGATGCCTTGGACAAGGTAAAGTTAATTCAGGAGTAACTTCATACAACACAATCCACACAGAAGAGTTACGCGGATCAGAAAGCGCGTGATTTATAATTTATGGTGGGTGAGAAAGTTCTCTTGAAAGTTTCGCCAATGAAGGGAATCATGAAATTCGGGAAGAAAGGCAAGTTGATCCCAAGGTTTATAGGCCCATTTGAGGTGTTGAGACGAGTTGGGGAGGTTGCTTACGAGCTTGCCTTGCCTCCCAGTCTATCGGGAGTTCATCCGATTTTCCATGTATCTATGCTCCAGAGGTATCATGCTGACATGTCACATGTGTTAGACTTCAGCACGGTTCAGCTAGATGAGAGCTTGGGTTATAAAGAGGAACCAATTGCCATTGTCAATAGGCAGGTTCGCGAGTTGAGGTCTAAGAGGATTTCTACGGTAAAAGTTCAGTGGTGGGGCCAACAAGTCGAGGAAGCGACTTGGGAGGTCGAGAATGACATGCGGAGCAGATATCCACACTTATTCAGCACTCTAGGTATGATTCTAAACCCGTTCGAGGACGAACATTTGTTTAAGAGGTGGAGAATGTAACGTCCCAACCGGTCGTTTGTCCTTCTAGATTCTCGTTCCCCTAAATAAGACTCCCCGTATATGCTTTTATTATTTTATAGCTTGCGGGGATGGTTAGTTCGTAATTTGGAAGGGTTCAGGTTGAAATCGGAACACTTGGTTCCTTAATTGGCTTTAAAAAGGCAAAGTTTGACTTCGGTCAACATTTTGAGTAAACGGCCCCAGAATCAGGATTTGACGGTACCAATAGGTTCGTATGATAATTTTGGACTTGGGTGTATGTTCAAATCAGGTTTTGGACAACCCGAGAGCATTTCGATGCCTAATAGTGAAAGTTAGATATTTGAAGGTTTTAAGGTTCTTTAAATTTGGTTTGGAGTAGGTTTTGGAGTAATCGAGGTCCGTTTAGAATACTGGGCCTGGGAATACTTCTGTATGGTGATATAAGACTTGCACGCAAAATTTGATGTCATTCTGAGTAGTGTAAATATGTTTTGGCGCGTTCGGAATAAGTTTGAAGAATTTAAAATTTCTAAGTCGAATCGATTTGGTTTGGGGTATGATTATTAGTTTTGATGCTGTTTTACGCGTTTCAAGAGTTCGAACGAATCCGTTTTATGATTTCAAACTTGTTGGTATGTTCGGACGGGGCCCCGGAGGCCTTGAGAGTTAATCAGACGAGACTCGGACCAAGTTTGGACTTAGGAGAAGCAGCTGAAGCTTCCAACTTCTGCTGCAATCGCATCTGCGCTTGGCCAGCCGCAGGTGCGAGCTCGTAGAAGTGAACCATAAGCCACAGAAGCGGACCAGCCAGGGACACCCAGGGATCACAGGAGCGGAGGTTTTGGCATGCCTGCGAGCGTGTAGGTTCGGAGGAAGAGGGCGCAAAAACGGACCAGCCAGGGACACCCATGGATCACAGGAGCAGAGTTTTTGGTGTGCCTGCGAGTGCGTAGGTGCGGAGGAAGAGGGTGCAAAAGCGGCGAGAGCCGCAGGAGCGGAAGAAGCGTCGCAAAAGCAGACGCGCATAAGCGGTCCTTAGGCTGCAGATGCGGAGTTTCGCCAGCTGGGGGAGGACCGCACCTGCGTGGATTTTTCCACAGAAGCGGAGCCGCATGCATGAAAGACCTGTTGGGCAGAATGTTTAAAAGAACGGGGCTCAGCCATTTTAGCCCCTTTTTCTTCATTCTTAGACGATTTTGGAGCTTCCTGAGAGGGGTGTTCACCTAGCAACTTTGAGGTAAGTAAATTCTACCTATTGTGAGTTAAATACATAGATTATGGGTAGATTATAACATGTAAATTGTGGAAATCAAGGGTTTAGAAAAAAACCTAGGTTTTGATAAAAATGAGATTTTAACCACGAAAATAGTTATGAAATGGGATGAATATTTTATATTTGAGTGCTTGAGGTTGTGGGTGACAATTTCCTCCGAAAATTTTTGGAATCCGGGCATGTGGGCCCGGGGTTAATTTTAGGAATTTTACCAATTTGGGCTGGTTAATTAATCTAACAATTTATTTTTGAATTATTGAGCATGTATTGATTAAATTATATAACATTTGGATAGTTTTGGATTTTTCGGCACCAAATTGAGGCTTTAACGCGAAATTGTGATCGGGAAGTGACCTTTGAGATGTGGTAAGTCTCTTGTCTAACCTTGTAAGAGAGAATTTATCACATAGGTGTTTTAAATAAATATTTTTTCCAAATTATGGGTGCTACGTACATATGAGGTGACGAAAGTCCTTGCGTACCTACTATTATGCTATTGTCCGGGTAGTATTAGGATCTAATTCATGAACTATTTGTAATTTTGCACTATACTTGTTAAATTAAAATGCCTAAATTATATTAGAACTTGTTAGAGAAATTTTAAAAAGTAGTTAATGATATTTGTATTACATTGGATATAAATCATTAATAATGTTTAAGTCAAATGCTTGTAAAATATCCTTCTCTTCTTGTGGAGTGGGCCGAACGCCTCAGCAGTAGATAGATGCATCTATGGATCGTGCCGCATGTCCCTCGGCAGTGTACACCTCTCTCTGGATCGGATCGTACGACCTCGGCATAAATCGTGCTTAATAATAACAATTACATGATGCTTTGACATTTTATTTCAGCTTGTGAAGATAAATGATTTATTGGAAATTATTAAATTATGAGAGAATTATTTATTTCTGCTTGTTAAGGAAATTATTATTATTCACATAAACTATGTTTATTTAAAAATCTTCATCTTAATATTATTGACCCATAGTGGGTGTCGAAGTCGACCTCTCGTCACTACTTCTTCGAGATTAGACGTGATACTTATTGGGTACACGTTGTCTACATACTCATACTATGCTTGCTGCACTTTTTGTGCAGGATCTGAGACAGTTGCATCACGTCCGTCCTACCGGTGCGCATCCCCGTTATCCCGAGGCCTAGTGGTGAGCTGCCTTTCCTGAGTCGTTCCACAACACCTAGTGTCTCTCTTTGTATTTGTATTCTTTCTATCATGTCGAGACAGTACTTGAAATTTTGTATAATCTACTAGATGCTCATATACTTGTGACACCAGGTCTTGGTACATACACTAGTAGAATTGTGGTCTTGAAATTATTATTTTGGTTTTTATTTATTTAGACTTTTTATTTTTGTTAAATCTTGCAAGTAAGGAAATTGTAATTACTCAAAAATTTATTAAAAGAGGAAATATATGTTTAATTCACTAGTTGGTTTGCCTAGCAGTGATGTTGGGCGCCATCACGACCATTAGGTAAAATTGGGTCGTGACAGGCGAGGCTAAGTTATATGGTACAGATTTGGTGAAGGATGCCTTGGAAAAGGTAACGTTGATTCAGGAGCGACTTCGCGTAGCATAGTCCAGACAGAAGAGTTACGCAGATCAGAAGGCGCGTGATTTATCATTCATGGTGGGCGAGAAGGTTCTCTTGAAAGTCTCGCCGATGAAGGGTATCATGAGGTTCGAGAAGAAGGGCAAGTGGAGCCCAAGGTTTATAGGTTCATTCGAGGCGTTGAGACGAGTTGGGGAGGTTGCTTATGAGCTTGCTTTGCCTCCCAGCCTATCGGGAGTTCATCCGATTTTCCATGTGTCTATGCTCCGGAGGTATCATGCCGACATGTCACATGTGTTGGACTTCATCACGATTCAGCTAGATGAGAGCCTGGGATATGAGGAGGAGCCAGTTGCCATTGTTGATAAGTAGGTTCGCCAGCTGATGTCCAAGAGGATTTCCACGGTAAAGGTTCAGTGGAGGGGCCAACCAGTCGAGGAGGCTATTTATTAATGTTAATAAATATTATTATTTATTTATTGAAAATGTGGACAACAATTGGACAAACATTTAGGACAATCCTTTTGAAATTGAGGTATGCATGGCAACCGGGAGTTTCTCCGATCAACTTATTCCTCTTGTCCATTTTTCTCACTGCGAATACCTTATTTCATTTTTATTTTTATTTTTCAAATAATTATTAATATATTTTTCTACATTCAAAGTACATATCATAGACGGAAAGATAGTCAAAAGTAATGTGATTCAAACTCATAAAATAAAACAAAAAGGGGAATAGATTTGCATTTTCCACATGCCCCTCACGTGAGGTAAAGAAAATTAAAGAGGAAATAGGAAATTGAATAATCCAGTAATAAGTTTGTGCTGTATACGTAGGAATTATAATTTATTTTCAAGTGGGCAACACCGAGTAATTATTTTGGCCTTGATAGGCACTATGTGTTATTTCCTCTAATTTAAAACCTAATAAGCTAAGAGCTGATGGGCCACTTGTCTTATTAACTTCATTGGTTTCATGGGCCAAGGCCTAGTTTGTTTGTCATTACATTCTTCCCCATCCTTACGAAAATTCGGTCCCCGAATTTTTAAATAAACACATACCTGCAGATTCAAACAAATGAGGATATTTGGTTCGCATCACTTTCTCGTCTTTCCATGTCGCCTCCTCACTAGGATAATTCTTCCATACAACTTTCACAGTCATAAGGTCTTTCGATCGAAGCCTTCTCACTTGTCTATCGATAATGATTGTTGGCTCCTCTTCATAAGTCAAATTCTCATATAATTGAAGATTCGAATTTTGAAGCACATGAGAAGGGTATGAAATGTACATTCGCAACATAGATACATGAAATACATGATGAACAGAGGATAATTCTGGTGGAAGTGCCAAATGATACGCCACGGCACCAACTCTACCAAGTATCGCATATGGCCCCATGTATCTAGGACTTAACTTTCCTTTCTACCCAAATCTTAAAACACCTTCCATCGGTGAGACCCATAAGAAAACATGATATACCGAAAATTCTAATTCTCGATGCCTCTTGTCCGCTTAAGCTTTTTGTCTACTCTGAGTATCTAGCAACCTCTGCCTGATTAATTGAACTTTTTCAAGTGCTGATTGTACCAAATCTGGACCCAATACCTTTGTCTCGCCAACCTCGAACCAACCAGTGGGATACCGACATCATCTTTCGTATAGCGCCTTGTAAGGTTCCATTTGTATACTTGCTACCTTATCACTATCTAGAGTAAAATCTTTACTCTTACGGGCAGTAATGTCATCTATGATTTTGCACAACTTCAAATCCAAATATTGTTTCGCCTTGATATCCTCTATTAATGATGATCTTGCTTGAATATGTGCCAATAATAAGCCCTTTTGTCCCAAACTAAAGTTTATTCCACAATCTTTCAATTTGTGGATTTCTTTTGCTAGGTTCCTCCTTATTAGTGCAACATGAGCCAAACTACCCATAAACTTTAAGCTCAACGCATCAGCCACCAAGTTACCCTTGCTTGGGTGATACAATATTGTGCAGTCATAATCCTTTAGTAGCTCCATCCGCTTTCGTTGTTGGAGGTTCAAATCTTTTTGTTGGAAGATATACTAGAGGCTCTTGTGATTGGTATAGATCTCGCATTTCTCTCCATATAAATAATACTGCCAAAGTTTGAGTGCAAATACAACTTCGTCCAACTCTAAGTCATATGCCAAATAATTTTGTTTATGCTTCTTCAATAGTCTCGAAGCATAAGCTATGACTTGTCCATTCTGTATAAGAACACACTCAACTCCCACTCGGGAAGCATCACAATATACTGAAAATCCTCCGGTTTCGGATGGAAGCACCAATACCGGAGTTGTTGTTAAACATTCCTTGAGTTTCTGAAAACTTCGCTCGCATGCATCTTACCCTTGAAATTTCACATGCTTTTGTGTCAGCTTCCTCAAAGGTGACGCTATCTTTGAGAAATCCTGCACGAAACGTTGATAATAGCCAGCAAGACATAAGAAGCTTCATATCTCGGTTGCGATGGTTGGCCTCGGACATTTATGTATCGCTTCCACTTTCTTTGGGTCAATTAAGATCCCTTCCTCGGATATAATATGACCTAGGAAGGAAACTCGATCTAGCCAAAATTTACACTTAGAAAACTTAGCATATAGTTTATGTTCTCTGAGTGTCTATAGTATCATCCTCAAATATTGTTCACGATCGTCATAATTCTTAGAATATACAAGTATATCATCGATAAATACAATTACAAATTTGTCCAGGTACGGCATGAACACCATGTTCATCATGTCCATATATGTCCCTGGTGCATTCGACAGCCCAAAAGGCATCACTAAAAATTCACAGTGTCCATACCTAGTTCGAAAGGTCATCTTTGGGACGTCTTCACCCTTGATGCGTAGCTGATGGTATCCTGACCGTAGGTCAATCTTTGAGAATCTCCTTGCACCCTGGAGTTGGTTGAACAAATCATCAATACGCGGTAGCGGGTATTTATTACATGTCGTGACCTTGTTCAGTTGTCGATAGTCTATACATAGTCTCATGGACCCATCCTTCTTCTTTACAAACAGAACTGGTGTGCCCCAAGGCAAAGTGCTCGGTCTAATGAAACCTTTATTTAATAGATTTTTCGGTTGTTCTTTTAATTCTTTCAAATCGGTTGGTGCTATTCGGTACGGAGGTATCGATATGGGCTGTGTTCCAGGTACTAGATCAATACCAAAGTTAATTTCCCTAATAGGCGGTAACCCAGGTAGATCTTCCGGAAGCACGTCAGGGAATTCTCTAACCACATGAACCTTCTCTAACTCTAGTACTATAATGTTCGTATCTTTGACAAACGCCAAATATCCCTAGAAAACCTTATTTGACATTTGATTCGCACTCATGAATGATATTAGGCTGTTCGAAGCTGGTTTGTGGTCACCATGTAGAACGAAACTTGACTCACCTGGTATGTCGAATCGAACTGTCTTAGAATGACAATCAACGATTGTCTGGCATGAAGCTAGCCAATCCATGCCCATGATTACATCAAAATCTACCATGTCTAGCTCATTTAAGTCTGCTAAGTTATCCTTCCCTTCGATACAAATTCAACAAGATTAGTACACTCGTTCAACTAGTAATGATTCCCCAACTGGTGTAGCAACTACAAAAAGGTCTGACAACAACTTTGGAGGCCTGTTAAACCTCATAGCAAAATATGGGACACAAAGGAATGGGTAGATCCAGGGTCAATTAACGCAATCGCGTCAAATGAACACACCGAAAGTATTACAGGGACATCATATTATGTGTTAAATTCTACGATATCATATAAACACAGAAGAATAGGCCAATGCAAGGTCAGTCAATGTAGTAACATCACGTGGATACACTAAGAGCGTACCTGTGATGACTGCATTAGATGCCTGCTTATCCTGCCTGGTAAAGGCAAACACTCGGAATTGACCTCTTTTGGCAACTCTCGATCCTCTACTACTCGGGCCCTCGTTTCTAGCGCCTCTACGTGCTAATCTTCAATCCTCCCTAACTGTCTGGGTTGTAGAGCTAGCTGGTGTGGCATTCGTTGGTGCTGATGCCTCGCTAAATCCTTTTTTATAGCATGGGAAATCTCTCTTGTAATGTCCCATCTGACCACAACGAAGGCAGGCACCAATCTCTCCAACACTAGCCCGAATAAACCTTATGAAAACTAGTACAAGTATATATAGTGCGGCTGGTCTGCTGATCCATATCTAATCGCACTCAATAGTGAGTGGAAACAGTCATTGGAAGACTAGGTCCCACTCATTACCTCTCGGTCATAGAGTGATTTTGCCCAATTTGGCTTTCTCAAGCCCAAATGGGTATCATGCTAAATAGTTGATATGAGCTCAAGTCGAATTTTTCCTATCTCTAGTTCAAACCCTTTAATTAGGCTAGTCAAATCCTCAATTAGCCCAATTTCTTAATAACCAAATTTTTCTAGACTAGGTCCCTCTTTCTCAAGTAAAGACTAAGTCAAAAAGGCATGAATCAATGTTTGCAACAACAATTAATTCTCAAATTAAAGCATAAATAAGGCTAAATAATCAACACTCAATCATAAACAAGAATTAAATAAAATACCCATAAGGTTTACATACCAGGGTTGGGTCACAACCCTAGTAAATATCTAGCTACTCATAGTAGAAAATGAAGAAAGCAAAGATGAAATACTAATTAAACCCATAATATAAAATTAAAATGATAAACTATGATATTGTTATCCCAAAATGATCACAAAATTCCTAAAATGGAAAATTACAACAGCTACAGCTGCTAGAACTTCAAAAATATGGTTCTGCGGCTATACAATTCCATGTGCGGTCCATACATTGCTTGAGTTTGGAGGGGAATGGATTTTGCAGCCATACAATTTCGTCTGCGGCTGCGATTTAGCTTCTGCGGCCGCATAATTTATGTGCGGTCCGCACTTCAGGCAAGGCTTCAAGTCTTGGTCAGTTGCACACTCTCTGAACTTTTTGAATTCTTGTCAGTGCGGACCATGTTCTGTGGTTGCACAAATTATGTGCGATTTGCACTTCTGCTTCAAGTACTGTTGGGTTTCTTCATCAGTACTGTGGTCGCGAAGGGAATTCTGTGGTCCACACTTTCTTCTGTGGTCGCAGAAATACTTATACGGACTGCACTTCCAGTATGTTGCGCCCCTTCTTGCCTTGTGAGTTGGAACACCGCTTTTTTAGTCGGATTTCTTCATAAGAGCCCAAATTTCCAACATTCCTGCAATTTGCACACTTTCATTAGTTTTGGGAACATAAATAAATACTTTCGGACTAGAACAAAAGTAAAAAGGTACTAATAAGTGGTCAAAATCCACACTTATCAACTCCCCCAAACTTAAGTCTTTGCTTGTCCTCAAGCAAATAGATTAGTTCCCACCTCCTCAAAGTGAAAGGTCATTTCAGCGAGTTAATGGTGAGTCATTCATATTCAGTTGGGACCAACAATTACCCACATTACTCATGCATTATCAACAAGGTGACTAATCAAATATTCATGCACATATAGTTCTAATGTGACATTTGAGTTTCAAGAATTGACTTTACTAATCAAGGACTCTTGTTCTATCATGTGGGTCATGGTGGACTCCAAAGTCTTCCTCCTCTACCTTCCATTTTCCAAGCTCACTTAAAAAGTTAGCACTCAATCTTAAGATTCATGAAAGATTCACTCTTCTTTCACAAGAGAATGTCACAAGTACGGCTTCAAGTACCATAGGCTTGCCCCTCATGTAGATCACCACTCATGTAAGTGCACTCGGTTCGAAATCAAATAGGACTTATTTCGGGTTGTAATGAGAGCTTTTGGATTAGGGTAGGATACTATATGGGTAAGTGGTTACACCTTTCCTTAAGCACTCCACATTTTCATTACTCGGCTCACAATTACCAATCCTTAAAGGCATTCTCTTTTTTTATTGGGGGCTAGAGAGACTTGACATCACTCTTTCTTGTTCATTTCATTCTTTTTCTCCCTTGATGCTCATGTTAGGGATCATTACCTCTTTTTGAATCCATCAACCCTTCCATTTATTCTCTTTTTTGCATTTTTCTTTTTGTTCTTTTTCTTTTCTTGTCTTCTCTTTCCATAGAGATCATTTCTTTTCGCTTTTTGTGCCTTGACACTTTTTCTCAAATTCCTCATCTATCCCTCAAACTTATGCTTTAAGCTACTTATTTCACAAGAGTGTTAAAGAAAGTCCGGCTGCCAAATGAGAAAGGCTAGTGACTCGAAGGGGGTTGACTAGGTATAACGACATTGGTTGGCAATAGAAAGCTCAAACGGACCGAGGAAAGCCTACAATCATTTCTCAAACCAAGCAAAACTTAGGATTTCGCCTTGAAGCACATTCGGGGAAAGTTCTAGTCCATTCGCATGGATACTTGGACTAGCAACAAATCACCTCACCCCTCACGCAACTAGACCATAAAATAGGATAGAGTCGAGACCCTACAACAACCACACTCAAGTTTAAAGATTACTATGATCCAATAAACCACTCGATGAATGCCAAAGTCAACTCAAGAGTCTCAAAGTCACTAACTAGAGCTATTTTCTTCCAACAACCTTGTTTCAAACCATAAGCACGTAGTTAAGTGTGTTGGTATCAAATGAAGCATGAATAACTCTTTTTCAGAATGACTTGATTAGGCCTTTTATTCATTACTACCTAAACACAAAAATGGAATCATTCCCTTAAGAAGGTTGTCACGTCATCCATAGTTGGGATGAGTCACCTAGTTCACACAAAAACTACCTTCGTAAAGATCTGTGGCATTAAGAAAACCAAAGGCTTATTATCTACGAAAGCATAAAACGAAGCTACTAACAAAACAAGAACTAAAATGGAAAAATAAATAAGCTAATGAATAACAACTACTAAAGATAGATAACTACAAATAAGAAAAGAAAAAGAATTATCAAAATTATTACAGTCCAAATGTATCCAAAATGTGCCAATGTATCAAATAAACTCCACCCCCGAATAAAAGTAAGCATTGTCCCCAATGCTTTACAATATAAGAGTGAAAGAAGAGAGGGTGAAGAAAAGGATCCTTGGACACTCAGTGTCCCCAGCAATATCATCTCTCGTAGGGTCAGCCAACTATATCTCATCATCATCAAATCTAAGCACGGCATCAGTGGTGAACATCGCACGCACTGCCTCAACAGTGTCGGCAGCAAGGTCTGGCTCCTCAGACTGGCCAACGGGTGCAACCGGTGACGATGATGCTGATAGATCTGGGGTGGACTGGTGGGGGTCAAGTAGCACATCATAAGGTAGATCCCTCGCTGTCGCAAGTCTGGTCACCTCATTTCTGAGCTTGTTAACTGATTTCTTGCCTGCCTGGACTTCTTCATATTCTTCACTTCCTTGCCCAACTCCTCAATAACCGACCCGTATTGTACTAGAATGTCCATGATCATCTTCTGGTTGTCCAGAATATTCTTCAATTTCTCATCAAGATCAGAGGAAACCTGTGGTGCCTATGTAGATGACTACGCTGCAACAGTACTAGATAAGTTAGTCATCTTTGAAGTAGTTGTCTACATCCAATTGTTGAGACTTGCCAATATTTGGGAAACTCGCAGAGCAAATAATGGAGATGTAGGCATAGGCACTGGCCTCGGAGCTGGAGCAGGGGCTGCCCCGGGGGCTATGGTAAGAGCTGAGGATGATGGCGGAGGCATAGCAGCAGCACTGGAAGAGGGCTCAACAGAGGTGTATGGAAGGTCAGTTGTCTCAGTAAATACCACTGCCGGCTCATAACACTAGCCTGTAGTGCTAGAAGGCTGGGCTTTCTTCTTTGGGTTGGTCTCATCCATCAGTGAATACAAGTCAAATAGCTTCTTCGGCTTCACCTTGGTGTCAAAAGATCTCGGCTCTACCTTTGCATCAGTGAGGTATTCTATGATAGCGTTAGGATAAGGGTAGGCCGAGCTATCCTGCTTTGCTATCAATGAGATATTGGCCGACATCACGATACCCATATTAATTGGGTACCCGGCCATGACGGAAGCCACAAGAACAGTCCGGGGAATAGGTAGATGAGTCTCATTCTAGCATGGATCCAGTCTGCTGCAAACAAAGGTCTGCCACCCCTTCACCTCGAAGCTCAATGTGTGCCGCTGAATGGGAACCCCAGCAGTAATCCATGGTGGTGGTGGCCCTGGTGGTTCTAAGAGTTTAGCCAGCCAAGGTCGGACTTCTTCCTTTATTGTACATTTCTCCATGTACTCCTTTGGCTCCATGTCCTCAAATCCCAACTACGCATTAAGTGTATGTTGATCAAACCTCACCTTGAGGTTGTGTACTTTGGTTATCTTCGTCCCCTTCTTGATGTGAGTAACATTTGTGTAGAACTCTCAGACGAAGTATTCCTTGGCATCTTCAACTCTCTCAATAAACCACATCCAACCCTTTCTTCCTCTAAACTACCTCAAGATCCCATGGATGTATTTCTCTAGATCCTTCAATAGGAACTGTCTCTTAAGTGTCAAAGACCTCAGTGGCCGCTACATATGAAAATCAGTGAAGGCGACCAAGCTGACAAACCTATCCTCCCGTACCCCCTTCTTCTTTGATCTCTCCACACCCGTGGCTGTACCATCTCCCCCTATACCATCATCGGGGATCTCTTGTATGGTATGCGCCTCTGTGTATGGTGTAGCTGTTGGCTCAGAGGTCTGGCTAGCACTCTCTAACCCCTCGGAGGTGTTGTGAGATGAAGAGGGCTCATCCTTGAGCTGGTATCGCCCCTGTGGCCTAGACTGAGCGATTGTCTTCTCCTACTGAATAGAGGATGAGTTACCCTCTGATTCTTCCATAGACGGGACATAGGAACTAAACTCGGAGAGGTCTGCACCTCTCCCTCTACTTGTTGTGGCTTTCTTTCTAATGGTTTTGGGATGGCCAAGGGGCAAGGTACCTCTACCTCGACCCCGAGAAGGTTCACCTCTTCCCTTTGTAGTGTCGCCTCAGCCTCGCAATCGAACCATTGTCTGTGTCAAAGCAAAGAAGATTGTTAGTTGCAAGTCATCATTCAGCACATTCTGGACCTATGTAGGCAAGGGGGACACTTGGACACAGTGGGGTTGTGAGTATAACACAGGGTTGCCAATAATGGGTTCTGCGATCCGCATATTTTTTAGGTGTCGCCGCAGAAAGGAACAGTGGTCCACAAAATTTGGCAGCTGCATAATGGAAGTGTGGTCCGCACAATTACAAGGGCGGCCGCACTTCAGACTCTCAGAGTTCAGAGGCTCTGAAGATAGTGTGATCGCCGATATGCGGCTGTAAGAGAAATTTGCGGTCCGCACAATTAAATTGAGACTGCAGATGCACTGCTTCACTAAGTTGCCAAAACTCTTAATCTGCGGACCGGAAAAATTCAAGTACGACCGCAGATTTCAAAAATTACAAATAGTCACATTTTTTTCTACTTAGATTTTTCAATTTCTTGCACAAATAGACATGGCAACATGGTAAAAACATGAAATTCCACTAACCCAATCCCATTAGAGCATGTATTATGATTACCCAGTTCAAATCTATCCCACATGGACACACGGATGAAATTTAATAATAGATGGCCTAAAAAGAACTAAAAATCTAGAAATTAAACTAACACAAAAAAATTACATGAAATGAAGCATACCAGATAGAGTGAGTGCAACAGAAGAATAATCACAGGTGGTTGTATGTCGGGACAATTAAAATCTTTCAATAAAATCAACAGAGCGGCAGTGTTTGTTAAGTGAGGAAAATTTGTAAAATGATCTCTATTCCTCAATTTATACCAAGTGATTGCAAAGGGAAAAGAGTCAAGTGCGGCCACACATTTTCATGTGCAGTCCGCACTCTGTCACCTGGGTTGAAAGTCTCTGATCTCAATGTGCGGTCCGCACATTATTAGGTACGGCCGCAGATTTCACGTGCGGTCGTAGATCAGCCTCCGCACTTACAAGCTCAAACTTCAGAGAGTTAACATTTTGACACTTTTTTCAATATTCCAAATGTGTGGTTCACATGAGAAATGTGCGGCCGCGATTCTCTTCTGCTATGGCACACATAATTGTGCGGTCCTCATAGATAAAGTGCGGACCGCAGATCATTCGAACACTTAGCCAGATTTTTGTTCATCTATCTTGCAAGTCACACTCATTCCTGTAGCACACTTCAAATCAAGTTAGAACACAAATAACACTTAACTACAAAAGAAAAAGGAAAAGAACATGGGTTGTCACCCAAGAAGCACCTGATTTCACGTCGCGGCACAACGCAAAATACCCTCAAGTAAAGTGAATGATCGCCACCATGTGGCTATTTCCAACCTTTCCCAAGTAGTGCTTCATCCGATGACCATTGACTCGGAATACTTTATTATTTTTGTTCTTCAAGTCTAATGCACCAAAAGGTGTCATACCAACAATTTCAAATAGACCACTCTACTTGGATTTTAGCTTCCGGGGAAACATTCTCAACCTTGAGTTAAACAACAATACAAGATCGCCCACCTTGAACTCTTTGTTCTAAATGTATTTGTCATGAAGATATTTCATCTTTTCTTTGTACAAGGACGAACTCGCATAAGCATGATACCGGAACTCATCCAATTCATTCAAATGTACAACCCCCAAGTTAGCAACTACATCCCAATCAAGATTCAACTTCTTTAAAGCCTGCATTGCCTTGTTCTCTAGTTCCACCAGAAGATGACAAGCTTTTACGAACACCAACCGGTATGGAAATATTCTGATAGGTGTTTTGTAAGCCGTCCGATAAGTCCATAGCGCATCATCAAGCTTCTTGGAGCAATCTGTCCGATTAGCATTCACCATTTTAGACAAGATACTCTTTATCTCCCGGTTGGAGACTTCCACTTGCCCACTAACTTGTGGGTGATAGGGAGTCATGACTTTGTGAGTAACACCATACTTTCCAAGTAAAGTGTCAAAAGCTTTGGTTCAAAAGTGTGACCCCCATCACTTATGATTTCACGTGGAATACCAAACCTTATGAAAATATTCTTCTTCAAGAAAGCCAGTACACTTCCCACCTTATTGTTGGGTAAAACGATGGCCTCAACCCATTTGGACACATAATCCATCGCGACTAAGATGTAGGTGTTTCCACAAAAACTCACAAAAGGGCCCATGAAGTCAATGCCCCAAATATAAAAAATATCAATCTCCAAGATGGTTGTGAGAGGCATTTCATTTTTCTTTGAGATTCCACCAGCCTGTTGACATTCATCACATTTTCTCACCAACTCGCTAGCATCCTTGTAAAGAGTAGGCCAATAGAAATCACAACTAAGTACTTTGGCCACTGTTCTTGCTCCACCATGATGACCATCATATGGCGAAGAATGACAAGCCCCAATAATATCACCTTTCTCTTCTTCCGGTACATACCTCCTAATAACCTCATCTGTACAAATTTGGAAAAGGTATAGTTCATCCCAATAATAATCTTGACAATCCCTTTTGAACTTCTTCCTTTGGCTTGAAGAGAACTCATCCGGAATGATTCCACACACAAGAAAATTTGTTAGGTCCGCGAACCATGGCACATCTTTCATTGAAATTGACTAAAGTTGTTCATCGGGGAAGGAGTCATTGATTTCAAGGCCATCATGCGGCCTCCCCTCCTCCAAATGAGACAAGTGGTCTGCCACTTGGTTTTCACAACCTTTCCTATCTTGGATGTCAATATCAAATTCTTGTGACAAGAGCACACATCTCATCAACCAAGCTTTGGAGTCCTTTTTGCTTATAAGATAACAATGTGCCACGTGGTACGTGTGGACAATAACGTTTGCACCCATCAAGTACGGGCGGAACTTCTCAATTGCAAACACAATAGCAAGGAGCTTTTTCTCCGTAACAGTATAGTTGACTTGGGACTATTCATGGTCTTACTAGTATAGTAGACTGGATGGAAAATCTTGTTGATATGTTGCTCCAAAACAGCCCCAACCGCTACGTCACATGCATCACACATGAGTTCAAAAGGCATACTTCAATTTGGAGCGGTGATGATGGGAGCAGTTGTCAATTTAAGCTTCAACAATTCAAAAGCTCTCATGCAATCATCATTGAAATTAAACTTGGCATCCTTCTTAAGAATCTTGCATAACGGGTTCACCACTTTAGAGAAATTTTTGATAAAGCGTCGATAAAAACCCGCATGACCAAGAAACTCCGCACACCCTTCACCGAAGTTGGGAGTGGAAGCTTAGAAATCACCTCAATCTTTGCCTTGTCAACTTCAATTCCATTCCTTGAGATTTTATTGCCAAGGACAATACCTTCCTCAACTATAAAATGACACTTCTCCCAATTGAGTACCAAATTGATTTCTTCACATCTAGCCAACACTTTGTCCAAATTTGCAAGACAATCATCAAAAGAATCTCCAACCACCGAAAAGTTATCCATGAAAACTTCAAGGTTGTCCTCCACCATGTCCGTGAAAATAGCCATCATACACCTTTGAAAAGTCGCCGGTGCATTGCATAAACTAAATGGCATCCAGTTGAAAGCAAAAGTACCATAGGGACATATAAAGATTGTTTTCTCTTGATATTTCGGAGCAATGAGAATTTCGTTGTAGCCCGAGTACCCATCAAGAAAACAATAGAAAGCACGACCGACCAATTTATCGAGCGTTTGATCTATGAAAGGAAGTGAAGAGTGATCCTTTCTTGTGACTTTGTTGAGCTTACAATAATCCGCACACACCCTCCAACCAGTCACCGTTCTTATAGGAATCAATTCATTCTTGTCATTGGTGACCACCGCCATGCGCCCCTTCTTTGGGACACATTGGACCGAAGAAGTCCATAAACTATCAGAGATGGGGTAGACAACCCCGGCATCGAACCACTTGATAATCTCCTTCATAACAACTTCTTCCATAGCCTCATTGAGTCTTCTTTTATGTTTAATAGATGATTTAGTGCCATCATCCAACTTGACCTTATGCATGCAAAAGGCGGGGCTTATACCCCGAATATCCGCCAAGGTCCACTCAATAGCCTTCTTCCTCTTTTGTAACACCACCAATGTGGAATCTACCTGCATGTTACTCAAACAAGAGGAAAGAATAACCCGTAAAGTATAACAAGGGCCAAGAAATTTATACCGAAGATGTGGAGGCAATGGATTCAACTCAAGGGTAGGTGAATCTTCAATAAAAGGCGTTGTAGAAGGAGTTTTCCTATTTTCAAGATCCAAAGACAATTTTTAGGGTCCATAGTTGTACGACCCCATTCCTTACAAAGAGTTTGCACATTCCATGAAGCCATCCATATCGCCATTATCAAAGTTGAGCAAGATGGACTCCAACATATCACCAACATTAATTGTAGCATTTATATCATCAACAATGAAAACAGTCACCAAATTAACAAAAGAACACACCTCATTACTATTTGGTTGCCGCATGGACTTACACAAATGGAATATCACTTTTTCATCACCAACCCTGAAAATCAGTTCTCCGACTATAACATCACAAAGAGCCTTACCCATAAAAAGTAAAGGTCTCCTAAGAATAATTGGCACCTCATAATTAACCTCGCAATCTAGAATGACAAAATCCGTCGGAAGAATGAATTTATCAATCCTAACCAAAACATCTTCAATCACACCCCAACGGCCTTTTTATGGTATGATTGGCCATTTGCAGTCTCATAGAGGTGGGTCTTGTTTTCCCAATACCCAAAGTCTTGAAAACCGAATAGGGCATCAAATTTATACTTGTCCCAAGATCACAAAGAGCTTTAACAAACTCAACACTTCTAATTGTACAAGGAATCGTGAAAGCACTGGGATCCTCCAACTTAAGAGCCATTAAATGAACAATTGCACTCACTTGATGAGTAACTTTGATGGTCTCAAAATTCATTAATCGCTTCTTTGTCACAAGATCTTTCATAAACTTTGTATAACCGGGCATATTTTTCCAAAGCTTCGAGCAGTGGCACATTGATTGAAAGACTCTTAATCATTTGAATGAAATTCTTGAAATTCTCACCACTTTTCTTGGCAAGTATTTGAGGGTATGGAGATGGAGGCTTAGGTATGTCAATAATGTGTTCCATAGACGGGTTCACCTCCTCTTGAAACAATTTCACACTATCATCAATATCAATCTCAACTTCCTCATTAGGTTGAACAACATTGTTTGGGATCTCTTCTTCTTGCATCACTTGATCATCATCAATAAGTCACCTTCCACTTGAAATTGGTGCATTCCCGCCTCTTTCACTTCTTGTGATAACTACCATAGCATGCCCCGTATTGTTACAACTATTTGGGTTTACCACCGTCTCACTTGGTAGTGCCCCCTTAGGACGAGAATTTAAAGCTTAAGAGATTTGCCCCATTTGAACTTCTAGGTTGCAAATTGATGTGTTCTGTGAGACAAGTTGGGCATCTGATTCGACATTCTTTTCCATCATTTGATTGAACATACTTTCAATACGTCCCATCTCATTGTTTGAAAAACTTAAACCATGGGAAGGATAAAGATGTGGGTTACTCAGTTGTTGATACATTGGGGCCCTTGAAAACCCGAACCCCGGTTGCCTTGATTGTTACTCCAACTACCTTGATTGTTGCCTCCCCAATTTCCTTGGTCCACTCCAATTTTCTTGATTGTTGTTGTTATGCCAATTCCCTTGATTGTTAGAATTTCAATTGCCATGATTGTTTTGTGGTCGCCATTGTTGTTGGTTTGGGCCTTGGAAGTTATTTCTTTGCCCTTGAAAATTGTTCACATATTGCACATCCTCCTCTTGTTCAAAACCAACATAATCTTGCACATAGTTCTCCACATGATTTTGCACTTGTGGACCCTTAGTCCTCCTCTTGTTCACCAAAATATTCACTTCCTCCATAGCATTAACTTGCTCAGGAGCTTGCACTTGATTTAGTTGGGCCTTTGCTAGTTGAGTCATTGTAGTTATCAATTCGGCAATGGCTTACCCATGGTCTTGCAATTCTTTGTGAAGGTGGATCATAATCAGGTCACCTTGTGGAACATTGGACTGGGATTTCCAAGACGACGACATTTCCACCATCTCATCCAAGATTTCACACACCTCCGCATAAGGTGTAGTCATAAAGTTCTCGCCGGCAAGTTGATTCACTACACATTGGTTTGTTATGTTAATCCTATGATAAAAGGTTTGTTGTATCATGTTTTCTATCATATCATTGTTGGAAAATTCCTTAACCATTGTTCTATAGCGCTCTCATATTTTGTATAGTGGTTCATTCGGCTCTTGCTTGAATGCCAAGATCTCATCTCAAAGTGTAGTCATGTGCCCGAGAGAGAAAAACTTAGCAATGAACTTTTCTGCCAACTCATCCCAAGTGTGAATTGAATGGTTCGGCAATTATTCCAACTAAGCTAAAGCTTTCCCACATAGAGAGAAGGGAAAAAGCCTTAGCCTCAAAGCGTCCTCGGAAATATTAGTTTGCTTGCTCCCCCAATACGTATCCACAAAGCCTTTCAAATATTTATAAACATTTTGAGTTGGAGCATCGGTAAAGAAACCTCGTTGCTCAAGCAAAGTTAGCATCACATTAGTGATTTGGAAGTTGTCCGCCCTAATACGGAGAGGGACTATTGCACTAGCAAAACCTTCGTTGGGCAATATCCAATGTGGAGCCGCTCATGGTGGAGGCGGCTGTGGAGCGGGCACGTTGTCATGTGGTACCCGGCCTCTCCGATTGGCTTGAGGCTCAAGAGGTACCACCTCTACTTGTTCCTCCTCGCCATCCACTTTCCCCAAAGGCAAATTTCTGAGATCATTGTTCGTCATGTTTATACCTATAATTTCTTAAATAAGTTAGTAACACGGAAGGGAAAGAAGATATTCCAAAAACACACTCAAATATATAGCTAACACCATTTTAACTCCCCAGCAACGGCGCCAAAAATTGATCCACATCCAATCCACACTCAGTAGTGAGTGAAAACGGTCATTGGAAGAATAGTACCCAACAAGAGTCAGGGTCGATTTCCACAACGAGTTTAATATTGGTGTTAGGGTGTACACTTGATGAGAGTAAATGAAATAACTCAATTTCACTTTCAAACAAGGAATTTTGTTTTCTACTTCTAAATTAACACTAATAGTTGTAAACTAATGAGAAGAAACTAGAAAGCAAGTAATTATTTTTGTTGTTTTTATCAAATGGGTAAAAGACCTAGGGATGTGACCTTCACCTAGGTGTTCGCCTAATGGGTTAAGTATGTTAACATTGTTTTATTGATTGTGGTATATTATAACTCTCAACTATTAGTTACCCACTCAATACCTCTCGGTCATACAGTGATTTTTTCTAATTTGGCTTTCTCAAGCCCAAATGGATGTCATGCTAAATAGTTGATATGAGCTCAAGTCGGATTTTTCCTATCTCTAGTTCAAACCCTTTAATTAGGCTAGTAAAATCCTCAATTAGCTCAATTTCTTGTTAACCGAGTTTTGCTAGACTAGGTCCCTCTTTCGCAAGTAAAGACCAAGTCAAAAGGCGTGAATCAATATTTGCAACCATTAATTCTCAAATTAAAGTATAAATAAGGCTAAATAATCAACACCCAATCATAAACAAATATTAAATTAAATACCCATAAGGTTTACACACTAGGGTTGGGTCACAACCCTAATAAATATCTCGCTACTCATAGTAGAAAATGAAGAAAGCAAAAAAAGAAATAATAATTAAACCCATAATATAAAATTAAAGTAAAAAACTATGATGTTTTATCCCAAAATGATCACAAATTTCCTAAAATGAAAAACTAAAACGGCTACGGCGTCTAAAACTTCAAAACTTGACCTAAAAATGTGATTCTCGTCTATTTATAGTGGACCAATATTAGCTGACAAAAATGCCCCTCGGGAGGTTCTACGGCCGCACAATTTTATGTGTGGTCCGCACATTACTTGAGTTTGCAGGGGACTGGATTCTGCAACCGCACAATTTGGTTTGTGGATGCGATTTACCTTCTGCGGCCGCACAATTTATGTGCGATCCACACTTCAGGCAAGGCTTCAAGTCTTTGTCAGTTGCACACTCTATAAACTTTTTGAATTCTTGTCATTGCGGATCATGTTCTGCAGCCTCACAAATTGTGTGTCGTCTGCACTTCTGCTTCAAGTACTTTTGGGCTTCTTCATCAATTATGCGGCCGCAAAGGGAATTTTGTGGTTCGCATTTACTTTTGCGGACCGCACTTTTGGTATGTTGCGCCCCTTCTTGTCTTATGAGTCGGAACACTCCTTTTTTAGTCAGATTTCTTCATAAGAGCCCAAATTTCTAGCATTCCTGCAATTTACACACTTTCATTAGTTTTGGGAACATAAATCAATACTTTAGGACTAGAACAAAAATAAAAAAGGTACTAATAAGTGATCAAAATCCACACTTATCATCTGCCCAGGTGTTGATACCGGACCTCTAAGACTCTGTTTCGAGGCAGAAGCATCGATAGATGGCTGGACAATCGATGATGCTCTCATTTGTGCAGTCCTTGGATGGTTGGGTGATCATGTGCCTCGATTAGTACCAATACCCCCTCCAAAGGATCCAATGGTCTTTGTCCTCTTATTTTGGGCATTAGCTGCCTTCTCTTCAATCCACCGAGCATCTACCTCTCTTGCAACATCCACTTCTTATGCATACGTTATGTCATTCTTAGTCAAATATGATGCCAATAGTTTGAACAATAGGTCGATTAGACCTCGTATGAACCTCTTAGTCCGCATAGCATCATCATACACTAGACGTGGTGCATATCGAGACAAATGAGTGAACTGAATATTATACTCATTCGCTAACATCTCCGAGGTCTGCTTCAATGCCTCAAATTGAGTTGCCAAAGCATCTCTACGGCTCATAGGCAAGAATCGCTCAATAAATGCAGTACAAAATTCATTCCAAGTTAAGATATGTGAGCCAATTGGTCGGCTTGCCTTAAAAGTTTTAAATCATTCTTCGGCTACATCCTGCAAACAATAGGCAGCCAATGCAACTGACCTTGCGCTGGAACATTCAAGTGTATCCAATGCTTTTTGAATTCCATCCAAGAATAGGTGTGGGTCCTCGATCTCGCTAGCCCCTGTAAACACGGTAGGCTTCGGTTCCAGAAATTCCCGAATTAATTTCCCAAGAGGCTCTTCATTTTGGTTATGTCTGTCACTCCTTTCAGGTATTGCACTAACCCTAAATTATATCTGGACCTTCTGTAGCAGACTTTCTATGGCTTGATGCAGGATTGCCGCTTTCACATGAGTAGTACCACCACCTTGAGGCTGTGAGGGTATTATCACCTCGTCTTCAGTGATCTGGTGGATAGCCTGTCTAGCAGGTATTCCTCGACCTCTCCTTCGACCCAACCTCAGTTTGGTGGAAGCATAATTCTATTTGATATAGCATGTGGTGCATCGCGTGTATTTATCTATCCGGTCGCACTATTAGCTAAGCGTGTCTTTGACATCTATAATCATAACAATGTGGTAAGCATGCTTACTTCACTCTAGATCGCATATATCACTCTTTTAGGATTCAATAAAGAATAAGAAAGACAAGTCCTAACCAGTTTTCCACCAAGCCCCGATCTTGCATATGGTGCACAACATATACACAATTAAGTCTCTACTAAAACCATTGATCCCTAAGTCATATCCTAAACCTAAAGCTCTGATACCAACTTTGTCACGATCCGACGAGGGTCATGACCGGCTCTAAAAGGGTCTAAGACCATAAAGCAAGACTAACTCTTTCTATTTCATGTCAAAAATCCGGCAGAGTCTCCTCTGTACCAGTAGCAATCCAAAACTTTAAACCTGTCAGCAAACCCAAACTCGACACACCACAATTACAATAACAGTAAAGTACAAAGTCTAAAAAAATATCAACAACACCAAGCCACATGATTCAATATCAACTTTACATTTCTCACGCTACTCTATTACTACACAAGCCAAAATATAAGCCCAAGACCGATTAAGGAGCAGAACTCTAGAATTTAAATCAACAACATGTCAAAGTAGTCTAAGCAAAATGACAACCCACGTGAAGCAAGTGCGAGGCTTACGGGATCCCTGGTCAGCTCTGTCAATCACTATACTTGAGTCGAAGTGTCATCTTCAGCTATATTATCTGTGGTGTGGAAAAAAGAAAATAAGAAACACGGTCAGTCGCACCGACTGAGTGAGTAATAACGTCAACCATAGCAATTATTTGGAACAAGCATATATCAGAAATCATGTATCTCGTAACATCTTCAACAATAGTTTATTAACCCAACATAATAATTCATGTATGAAATGATAAATCAAGGGAGTGAAAACATGCTTATAATTCTATATTTTTCTATAATCTCTTTTAAATGAGAGATATTTAATCTAGAGTCGATATACTTTCTGAAATCATGGGTCTACCACGGCCGTATAACAACTCTGTCAGCTAGGTTTCTTTCTAGAGGGTATAAGTGTGATATACACCGATCCATCATACAAGGTGAACCAGGTCTAACGATCCCGACATTAGATAACGATGATCTGACCAAGTTGATTCTCAAATCCACTTCCTTTATAGCACAATATATTTTTACACTTCTTCTATCAAGAATTAAATCCAAAATAAGAAGAAGAAACCATAAATAAACTAACTCCAAAGCATATTAATTGTAATAGAACTTATGTATTAAAGCATCATATGGCATATCTCAACATATTGAATTATACTATTGCTTGTCCATATGCAAGTAAATAAGCTTTTGTCAAAATATCTTTGATATAAGAAACTAGTTTCAAACATGTTGTAGTTGAAAATCAACTATGGAAGAGTCATCACTTACAGTACTATTGCCGAACAACTCTAAGTTGCTTCCAATAATCGCGTCGTCAAATATCAACTATCTAAAATACAATACAAAGTTTGATTAATTATTCTTAAACTCATGAAATTACATATTTCTGGTGATAACAACTTATAATTTCCGATTCCCACTTCAACTATTGCACCAAATCACTTCTCTGTACAAATAGTTTGAGTGGCAACTCTAGCATTCCTACCTAAACTTTTGTTCTAAAAATAATTTCAACATTCTTTAATAGCAGGTTATAAAAATTGCGCTTCATACTCGAAAAAGTCTATATTCGGCTAGTGTGTGCATCAATTTATTTATTCCTAGACATCTTCAAAAGAACTTGTGGTCTTTATTTTATTCTGGAAAAGAACATCTTTTCTCCTCTTTGTTTCCTGATAATTTGCTACCTAATTACTTTACCCCAAAATTGAAGTTTCCCTATTTTTCATAATTGACTTTGTAAGTTTCAGCTATTACTGTTAATTACTCCTAGAAAAAGAAGAGATCGATTGATGGATAAAAATATTTCTCATACACACCTGAATTAAGGAGCAATAACAGAGTAAGGAATTTGGGCCTTTGCCTGCAGCGTTAGCCTTAGATTTTGCTTCTAGGTTTCTGGTTCTTGCTATTATTTCCTTAATATTCTCTCTCTTCTTTTTCTTTTTCTTGGAGAGTTGCTGCCAACTTCACGATGAAACCAGCAAAGCTGGTTTTTTTCTTTTTCTTTTATAAACCTTCGTAGACTGCCTCTTTCGTTCTCTCTCTCACTGCCTCTTTCTCTTTCTTTCTTTTTCCCTTTTTGTTTGTTTTTTATAATTAAAAAGCTACTCTAAGAGTTAATGGGCCACTTGTCTTATTAACTTTCATTAGTTTCATGGGACAAGGCCCAGTTCGTAGGTCATTACATATCGGCATGTTGCCTTTATTACAGTTGGCATGGCTAGTTTGTGAACGTTTTATATTTCAAACAAAATCAGTTATTTCTAGATTGATGCCCTTCAGCAGATCAACAAACTTCGTCAAGAACTGGTGAGCTTTACCTTAGCTTCTTTAATATATTTTTCATGTCACCTATGGTAAGATTTAGATCTTATCAGAGAGTATTTCAATATTAGATTATATGTTAGATTATGTCTGATGGTATAGTCAAAAATTGTGGGTAAAATCTATGATCTTAGGGATACACTCTTAAATTATGTATCTAGTTTTGTGTATATATTTTAGGTGTAATCTATCTTTTGAAGTATAAAGTGAAATACACTTACATCATTCACTTGGTATCTAAGCCTCAGTAGAGACTCTAATAGTTTTTTCGGTTGCTTTTTCCGGCAGCCACTCCTCCGATGGCTTTTTCTGGCCACCTTTTTCGGTTTTATTTTTAGGCATCCCCTTTTCCAGTGGCTTTTTCCGGCCATCTCTGATTTTCATTTCAGATCTGTGAGGGTCGACCATTTGTTCCAGTCCTACCCATCACATTCTCTAAAATCTCCTTTGAAGTTCCTGGTCAGATCTTTTTACCCATCATAGTAGGCTCCTTTTCATTAGAGCTGAAGAAATTCTTATCTATTTTCACAAGAAAAAACTTGAATCCAGAAAGAATAGCCACTGTAGTCACTTTTATCCGCCACCAAACAGTCATCTCTCTTGAAACTTTCTATTAATTTGTGATTTTGGTGAGAGAAAAAGAAAAAGTATTCTGTTGTGTCTTGATTTGGTGGAACACTTGAGAGGAATTTTTTCATTTGAAGCAGAAGAGTAAAAAAAGGATTTGGTTTTTTATAAGACTTTTCCTACGTGAAGCTTTCTTTATTTCAAGTCATACTTTATTACTTTGTCTTTATATGGGGGCATTTTTCTGACAAGCTTTCTTTTCCAACAAAGTCTTGAATTTTTTATTTCCTAACAGAATGATCTTACTTTTTTCCTCTGTCCCACATTATTTTATACATTTGCCTTCTTGAAATTTAAATATCAAAATGACAGGTGAAACCTCCACGACAGAAAAATTCAAACTATTTTTCTCTTTGATTTCGAATCCATCCATTATTACAACTGTTAAATTACAAGGTATTAATAATTACTCACCATGGTCTTTTTCAAATGAGATGTGGTTCATGGGACATGGATATGAGGATCACTTAGTCAAAAACGCTAGTGAAATTGATACTAGTGAAAAGACTAAGTGGACCCAAATTGATTCACAATTGTGTAATCTTTTATGGAACTCATTGGATCCTAAATTACTCAACTTGTTTCAATCTTGTAAAACTTGCTATAAAGTTTGTACTAAATCTAAAACTTTGTATACGAATGATATACAATGAATATACAAAGTAGTTTCAGATTTAGTCCAACTTCAACAGAATAATCAAGATATGGCGAGTTATTTGGACGAATAGATACTTTGATGTCACACCTCTTTTTTTCCGAGGGGATAGAGAAGTTTTTTCAATTAAAGTAATATTAATCGAAATGAGATTATTTAATTTCAATTTCAGAGTCGCCACTAGGAATAATTTATGGTGTCCCAAGACACCGATTTATTTTAAATTCCAAATCGAGAAAATTGACTCTGTTTAAAGTCTGCGAAATCAGAAGGCCCAGTAAGAAATTCTATTAAACCGAGAGAAGGTGTTAGGCATTCCTGAGTTCTGTGATTTTAGCACTGTCACTTTTAATCATACCTGGCTTAATTGAATTGTTTTAATTACGTATTAGAACCTATGTACATTTTACCTTTTACCGCTTTTAGATTGCTTGATTATTCGTAATTATGGAATTATCTTAAAACGAGTCACGCGTACGTGTACTCATTTTGTTTGGCTTGTCAAGAATCATGACACGCGTACGTGTACACAATTAATAATACTTTATTAATTATTAAGATTATTTTTGGCCAAAGTCGCGCGAACGCATACCTTGACTTAATTTTGGAATCATTATTACGTCACGCAAACGTGTACATAATCACGATAGTAGATTAGAAACGCGCCTAGAGCAAACTACGATGTTCAAGTTATTTATTCTATACTAATTTGAGCTAATTGTAAAGGACCAAAGTTATGAAAACTAGAATTAGTTTAATAGTTATCTGTGGCCACCCTTGGTTTTTAATATTCATTTAACTATAACTCACTTAAGTTAATGAAGTAGGAAAATTAAAGTAATACTAGTAATTACATACAGTAAACTAAAGGAAACAAATACTTACGAACTATACTAAATCCAATCTTATTACATTGTCAGTTTTTTCTTAGTACAAAAATAAAATTTTAAAAAAAAAGGATGTCAATCCGAATTAACTCGACCCAAGCGTTCATTTGCAAATATACAACTCCAGTGGCCCTAAATGAATATTACAGTAATAATTCTTTGCAAAATCACCCCTATAAATTACTAAGCTCACTTAAACGAACTACTGGAGACAACACAAATGCTTGCCAAAACAGTTCATAGCTCAAGGCATTAGAATCACATTTTTTCGTTACTACGTGAAGTCATTTTTGTTCCTGTTTTTGCCCAGATTTTACATTGACAGCATGTAAAAAATATGTTTAAATCACAATTATTAAATCTCAAGTAACACATCATGTGTTCAACGATGGATGACAGAACTATAATTGAATTCAACACCAATCCATGTAATAAAAGAGATATAACAGGTGAAATCAAAATCAGCAAGTTTAATGGAACAATCAGGATCCAAATCAGCGTAAAATTTGAGTATATAGATTGAGAATAAATACCTAGCGGTGCGAGACTAGACCGAAGACGCCAAATAAAGGCTTTAATGATGTGAAAACTTTCTGATTTTATTAACAAAATGCTCCAAACGAATTTTGTGCGCGAAACACAACAAGATTTGGATCAAGCTAATGAACCGTGCCGGCGACCTCGAAACCGATCGAACTCAACTAACTGAACCGTAGACTACCTTATGGTGTTTCAGTGATTTTGGAGTGAGATTTATGGATGCTTTGAGCTGCTTTTCGACAGTGTTTCATTGGATTTTTTATGCTGGGTTTTGGACTGAAACAATGGTATTTTGGAGGTTATTTGGGTGGAATATTGGTGTGAAAACAAGGGCTATTTAAGGGTGCTAAAAAAAGGACGGTGCTACAACTGCGTTTTCATGACTTTTTGGAGCTGAAGTACTGCGCTTCTTGGATGGTTTTTGCGTGCTTTTTAGCGATGATTCAGCGAGTTCTCATGGCTGAATCAGTGATAGCTTTTGGAAGAAGATGAAGATGCTTTTGGGGGTGTCCATAGCTAACTTGCGATATGATATTAATGGATAAAAATCAGGTGTTATGATAAAGGTTTCGTGGTGGAGATAAGGACGAAGAAGTGGAAAGATCATGATTTTCGCGGCTGCCGTGGCTCTTTTTGCTTTTGCTCCATTTTCGTTCCCTTCTCCTCTGTTTTTGTTTCAGTTCTTTAGGTCTCATTTTCTGTCCAGCCCCATCTTCGTGTATGTGGTGAATGCTGATATAAAGTGTGTGAAGATGATAGAGGGGGATAGTATGGATGTGAGTGGGGAGCATGAGTGGTGAAAGTGAGAAGTGAGTGGGGGAAGTGGGAAATGAGTGGGGGAAGTGGGAGGTTAGGTATTGGAGAGATGAGTGAGGGAAAATTCAACTATGGTCAAAAATTAGGTGCTCACAGCATGCCCCTCTTTGCTTGAAAACATGAAGAATTTTCAGGAAAAGACAAGATGAGCGATAAGACTAATTTTTGGCCATACCATTATTTAAAAGGGAAGATATAAGAGTGCAACTGAGTCCTGGTTTGGACAACCTACATATCCCGGGTTATAGGGAATCAGGTCGCGTGTAGTTCAAGAAGAATGATGGAATGATAAGTTCGAGAGTCGAGTAAGGTTCCGTTGAGGCTCCGGTCCGTGGTTCTATTTTTACATCAAAATCAAAAGAAACTAAACAAGCCTATCAGCTATGAGTTACAATATTCATATCTATAAGTCTTTTAAAACTTGATCTTGAGTCTTGACTGGTTGTTCACGCAGATTCTAATCTGAACCTTCATGCTTGCTAGTTGTAGGTACTAGTTCATTCTTCTACGGCTTCTTCTGATCAAAACGGAAAATGTAAAGCTCGTAACTTCAGTCATGTCTTGAGCAGTCCATATCCTTTCCATCTTCTTCTGCATTTGGATTCACTTCTTTTCCTTTTCTTTTCTTTATTCTGGATTGAGAATTCTTCTTTTGGTCATCTCAAACCATGTGCCTCAAGGTAAAACCTGATCAGACACCAAAACAAACAAATGAACGAAATTTTTCTGCCCCAGTTTTAACTAGGAAAACTTCGTGAGTTATTGTAACAAAATTTTAAACTACTTCTTTATTAAAAGCACTAAAGTATTGGGAATGGTGTACCCTTTATTATCAAAAAGATGTCTCAACTAAGGATTGGTTTACCTTATGTTGGGAAAATGTGATGAATAGTATACACTGATATTGGTAAGGAGACTAGGTAGTGGAGATCCTATGTCTAAAAATAAAAATCAACTAGGGAGTGGAGACCCTATATTGGAAAAGAGATTAGGGAGTGGAGACCCTATGTCTAAAATAACTTCAACTAGGGAATTAAGACCCTATGTTGGAAAAGAGACTAGGGAGTGGATACCCTATGTTTAAAATAAAATCAACTAGGGAGTGGAGACCCTATGTTGGAAAAGAGACTTAGGATTGGTGTACCTTGATACTGGTAAGGAAATGTAACCAGGGGTTGGTACCCTGTATTACTGATATGCAATGTAACCATAGGTTGGTGTCCTATCTTACTGAAAAAGAAAATGTAACCAGGGGTTGGTGCCCTGTATTACTGAAAAGGGATCTAATAGGGGTTGGTGCCCTATATTACTAAAAGGGATGTAACCAGGGGTTGGTTCCCTGTATTACTGAAAGGGATGTGACCAGGGGTTGGTGCCCTGTATTACTAAAAAAGGAAATATAACCAGGGGTTGGCGCCCTGTATTACTAAAAAGGGATGTAACCAGGGGTTGGTGCCCGGTATTACTGAAAAGGAAAAGTAATCAGGGGTTGGCACCCTGTATTACTAAAAAGGAAATGTAACCATGGTTTGGTGCCCTTAGGCAAAAAAGGTTCTAACTGGATTAAGCTAAGAAAAACAAGCCTGGGTGAAGAGTACTTCTACCCGGAACTATGAGCTGGATCACCCTAGGCGAAAAGGTTCTACCTGGGTTAAGCTACGTAAACAACCTGAGCGAAAAGTACTTCTACCCGGAACTATGAGCTGGATCCCCCTAGGAGAAAAGGTTCTACCTGGGTTAAGCTACGAAAAATAAGCCTGGGCGAAGAGTACTTCTACCCGAAAAAATGAGCTGGATCCCCCTAGGCGAAAATGTTCTACCTGGGTTAAGCTACAAAAAAATAAACTTGGGCGAAGAGTACTTCTACCCGGAAATATGAGCTAGATCCCCCTAGGCGAAAAGAGTTCTACCTGGGTTAAGCTATATAAAATAACCTGAGCGAAGAGTACTTCTACTCGGAACTATGAGCTGGATCCCCCTAGGCAAAAATGTTCTACATGGATTAAGCTACCAAAAATAAGCCTGGGCGAAGACTACTTCTACCCGAAAACTATGAGCTGGATCACCCTAGGCGAAAAAGGTTCTACCTGGGTTAAGCTACGAAAAACAAGCCTGGGCGAAGAGTACTTATACCTAGAAACTATGAGCTGGATCCCCTTAGGCGAAAAAGGTTCTACCTGGGTTAAGCTACGTAAAACAACCTGGGCGAAGAGTACTTCTACCCGAAACTATGAGCTGGATCCCCCTAGGCGAAAAGGTTCTACCTGGGTTAAGCTACGAAAAGTAACTTGAGCGAAGAGTACTTCTACCCGAAACTATGAGCTGGATCCCCCTAGTTAAAAAGGTTCTACTTGGGTTAAGCTACTAAAAACATCCTAGGCGAAGAGTACTTCTACCCGGAACTATGAGCTGGATCCCCCTAGGCGAAAAGATTCTACCTGAGTTAAGCTACGTAAAACAACCTGGGCGAAGAGTACTTCTACTCGGAACTATGAGCAGGATCCCCCTAGGCGAAAAGGTTCTACCTGGGTTAAGCTACGTAAAACATCCTGGGCGAAAAGTACTTCTACCCGGAACTATGAGTTGGATCCCCCTAGGCGAAAAGGTTCTACCTGGGTTAAGCTACGAAAAACAAGCCTGGACGAAGAGTGCTTCTACCCGGAACTATAAACTGGATCCCCCTAGGAGAAAAGGTTCTACATGGGTTAAGCTATGAAACATAACCTGAGCGAAGAGAAATTCTACCCGGAACTATGAGCTAGATCCCCCTAGGTGAAAAGGTTCTACCTAGGTGATGCTACGTAAAGCAACTTGAGCGAAGAGTACTTCTACCCGGAACTATGAGCTGGATCCCACTAGGCGAAAAGGTTCTACCTGGGTTAAGCTATGAAAAACTGCCTGGGCGAAGAGTACTTCTACCCGAAAACTATGAGTTGGATCCCCCTAGGCGAAAAGATTCTACCTAGGTTAAGCTACGAAAATCAGACTGGACGAAGAGTACTTCTACTCGGAACTATTAGCTGGATCCCCCTAGGCGAAAAAGTTCTATCTGGGTTAAGCTACGTAATAATCATGGGCGAAAAGTACTTCTACCCGAAAATATGAGCTGGATCCCCCTAGGCGAAAATATTCTACCTGGGTTAAGCTACGAAAAATAGCCTGGGCAAAGAGTACTTCTACCCGGAAATTATGAGTTGAATCCCCTTAGGCAAAAAAGTTCTACCTGAGTTAAGCTACTGTAAAACATCCTGGGCGAAAAGTACTTCTACCCGGAACTATGAGCTGGATCCCCCTAGGCGAAAAGGTTCTACCTGGATTAAGCTACGTAAAACATCATAAGCGAAGAGTACTTCTACCCGAAACTATGAGCTGGATCCCCCCATGCAAAAAGGTTCTACCTGGGTTAAGCTACGAAAAACAAGCCTGGACGAAGAGTGCTTCTACCCAAAACTATAAGCTGGATCCCCCTAGGCGAAAAGGTTCTACCTGGGTTAAGCTACGAAAAATAACCTGAGCGAAGAGAAACTCTACCCGGAACTATGAGCTAGATCCCCCTAGACGAAAAGGTTCTACCTGGGTGATGCTACGTAAAGCAACTTGAGCGAAGAGTACTTCTACTCGGAACTATGAGCTGGATCCCCCTAGGCAAAAAGGTTCTACCTGGGTTAAGCTATGAAAAACAGTCTGGGCGAAGAGTACTTCTACCCGAAAACTATGAGTTGGATCCCCCTATGTGAAATGATTCTACCTAGGTTAAGCAACGAAAATCAGCTTGGACGAAGAGTACTTCTACCCGGAACTATTAGCTGGATCCCCCTAGGCGAAAAAGTTCTATCTGGGTTAAGCTACGTAAAATAATCATGGGCGAAAAGTACTTCTACCCAGAAATATGAGCTGGATCTCCCTAGGCAAAAATATTCTACCTGGGTTAAGCTACGAAAAACAACCTGGGCAAAGAGTACTTCTACCCGGAAATTATGAGTTGAATCCCCTTAGGCGAAAAGGTTCTACCTGAGTTAAGCTACTGTAAAACATCCTGGGCCAAAAGTACTTCTACCCGGAACTATGATCTGGATCCCCCTAGGCAAAAAGGTTCTACCTGGATTAAGCTATGTAAAACATCGTGAGCGAAGAGTACTTCTACCCGGAACTGTGAGCTGGATCCCCCCATACGAAAAGGTTCTACCTGGGTTAAGCTACGAAAATAAGAAGTATGAACAGTAGTGATGCATGCTAAAAATAAAGGGAAGTGGAGATTTTGAGGAAACATACCTTTGGTGACATTCGTCTTTTAGAGTTGCCATTCTGCACTGCTTTGTTCCTGCTGCAAACAAAGAAGAATTGTGAGTTTTAAAAGTGGTGGTTGGTTTGTGGCCTTGATATCTTTGGCAGCTTGGCTTTGTGCCCATCTTCTTTTGATGATGATTTCAACCTGCTACTAGATGTTTCGTGAATACCACTTGTATTTCTGGCACAAAGAGCCTTTGACTTTTCAAACTTTTACATGACGGTTGGTTGCGTGGAACTTAACCTTTTCAACTTTATTTTGCCTTTGTGGTATTTCACTTTCGACTTATTTCCTCCAAAACTTTCAATTTCAGAGCATTGGGGAACCTTTGGCTTTTCAAACTTTTCCAAAACGGTTAGCCACTTGGGACTTAACATATTCAACTTCATTTTGCCTTGTAGGCACTTTCAATTTGATTTCCTCCTTTCGAGAGTTTTTGATTTCAAAGCATCAGCCACCATGGCCAATCAGGGTTGACTTGATGCCCCTGCCAAGGCTGGGTGCCTCTTGAATATTAGCTTGTATCAAACAAAAATCCTGTAAATCAGTCTTGCTATCCCTTCTTTGCCTTAGTTTTGGAACAGAGTTAGACCAAAAGAGATTCAAAGAACAACAAACAATGGAATGGACAATGAATTTAGACAAGAGATATCCCTTTCCGGGGAAGGAAAGAAGGACTTATCTGGAGTATATGCGGACTTCAATGAACATGACATGCCTTTTGGACTGGATGCCCGATCTGTGTCCACTGTACGACTCTCAGAAATTCATCACAACCTTTGCCTTGAAACCGAGAAACCTTGCGTAGGACTGTGTCAATGCCAATGGGTGTAAGGATCCTCTTTTCGATCGGTGGCACCCTTTGCGGGTTTTTACCAACTGACCTCTCTCATTTCTCTTCTCGACATCGCCTTATAGTGCTCTTTGTGAGTTTTCACTAACAAGACTCTCATTTTGGTTTCTTTACTCACCATCGCCTTGCAGTGCCCGTGAGGGATTTTACCAATAAGACTCTCTCATTTTGTTGTATCAGATCCAAGTGACTGTATCCTCAGATTCTTGAACATTCTCGTTGATTGATCGGAAGGACTTGAAAATGATTTGGGTAAAAAGGATTTGGATTGAGTTACAACTTTGGAACCTTTCAGGAAAAACCATCGCTGAACCATTGTAACATCTGCCCCAGTTTTAACTTTTGGGGAAATGTGGATTTTTGTTTTGGTGTGACTGAACCCCAGAGAGAGGCTGTCTACGTATCCTTTCGGAATCAAGTCAAATGTAGTTCAATATAACATGAACTAATGTTTTTTGTCTTTCTATCTATTTTGTTTTCTTTCTCTTTCCTTTTCCTTTTTTTTCTTCTTTTTTTTCTGTTTGTTTTTTTTTCTTTTCAATAACTCCTTCAGGTTTCAAAGAGGATAATCAAATAAAAGTAACCGGCTCAAAGGGTTGGCAAAAAGGGTTAATGGTATTTGTTAGCGAGAATGAAAGCCTTCGTCATCTCAATCAAATAGCATTAAAGGTGCGTGAAGGGTCAAACATAGTACATTTTTTACTACATCAATTTGGAGCCATTTTCCTTTAGCTTCTTCATGATGCGGGAGGATACATCTCATAACGAGTTGCCCCACTTTAAATTTTCTGGGCCGCACTTTCTTATTGTAGGCACTAGTCATTCTTTGTTGGTACAACTGCTCATGACAAACTGCGGCCAGCCGCTTTTCATCAATTAGTGTCAATTGTTCCAATCGATTCTTGACTCAATCTTTATCCTCAATCTCGGCATTAACAATGATCCGAAGAGAGGGAATTTCAACTTCTTCTAATTTCATTCGGACTTGGCCTAGGCCTACTGTTCCAATTCTTTGTTTATTTTCTTACAAGCCTTATCTTCAACACATTCTGCTTCTTGTTTCATTATTTCGAGGTCTGACAGCATTTTAGGATCTAGGTATGAAGTCCGCAAGCATGTCATGTCATTAAAATCTACATTAACAGAACTGAAAAGAGAATAAGAAAGGTGACAAGATTAAGAAAAAAGATATTTAATAAAATATTAATTTCATTTGATTTGATTTTTTGTTTTTTTAAAAAAAAATTAAAAATAGAAGGGTTTACATCACAAAGTAAGACAATAAAAGTAAAACGTTTGCATTACACCCTGAAATAATCCGGACGCAGAAAAGATAGCAAGACCGGCTACCGAGACTCTCATCTGACAGAGAACTTTTCAGGTTTGGCGCCCATTTTTAGGTTTCTCTTCTGCCGCAGAAATGGCTAATGTGGCTTTCACTGCTGGATCAAATTCCTCATCTTCACAGATCATCCGACTACTGGCCCATTGGTGTGAGTAGGCAGAGGATTGTTCATCATATTAAGGGTCTCTTCATCCCTAAGCATTATTGCCTTGACCTCGATGAGGTCTTCCACTACTCTCTTAAGAATCCAACAGTCTTCGGTATCATGTCCCACTACTCCAGAGTGGTATTCACATCTAGCATTAGCCCGGTGCGCCAATTCGGGGCTACTAGCTGCAGTAGACTTATCCTGACTAGTTTTTTGGGACAAGCTCGAGTATGATTCACCAACAGGGGTGAGCATCCTTCTCGGGAGACTCTCCTTTTTTTTCTATTTTTTTTTTCTGAATTGTTTTTTCATACCTTGATTTCTTTTTCTTTCTCTTTTTGTTGTTTTTCGCTCTTTGTTTTTCTCTGTTATTTTTTGCCACTCTTTTCTTTCTTTTTCACTCATTTGTTTTCAGTTTATTTTTCCACTCAATTTGTTTATGACCATGATCAAATCCAATGAGAATTGCCTACGTATCATGACGCCGCATGAATCAGATCATTACGTAGTTCAAAAATATCAGAAATAAAGTAAATAAGCTAACTATTTTTTCTAATTTATTTATCAATTTTTTTTTGAAAATCATACCACAAAAACTCCTAACAAGAAAATGATTTTGGATTTTGAATTTTCTCTATTTTATTTTTATTCGAAATTTTCGATAGAAAGACTACTAAACAAGAAAGAAAATATGTTTGGATTTTTTTTTTTTAATTTTCGAAAGAAAGAAAATATTTTTTTGAATTTTGAATATATATATATATATATATATATATATATATATATATTTGAAAAAGGAAGGAAATAGTTTTGAATTTTTGGATTTGACATCTAAAAGAAAGACTTCTAAAAAAGGAATTAAAAAAAATAGTTTTGGATTTTTTTAAAAAAATTTGGGGTCGGAACCGATGAGGTTTGCCTACGTATCTCACATCCGGTGAGAATCAGACCCGCGTAGTTCGATCAGTTTTGGCACAACAGGGAAAACATGATTTCTTTTTTGACTCATTTTGAAATGACTTTTCTTTTTCTCTCTTTTATTTTTTCAAAATTTCGGCAGAGTTTAAGAATTTTTCAAATAACTCAATTTTTCAGAACCAGGTGAATTTTTCTTTTCCTACCCCGCTCTTGGTTTTTCTTGATTTTCCTCCCTTATTCTAGAAGCCGATCAACATGCAAGCCAAAATAAATAAATGCACAAATAGCACGTAGGATGCATCAGGATAGTCTTTTATTTTTTGGATACACATGTCCTAGACGGACCCAACCCTTGTGTTGAGTGCCCAAAATCAAATGCACATGATACAAACAAACGTTCCTACTAGGGATCCGACATGAGGTTATATTATTGTATGTTTAAAATCCTGTGGGGGGGGGAGGGGGGAGGGAAGTGTTTTAGATTTGACTTACCCAAGCGGACAGCTCGAGCCGAAATGGGGGCAACGTAGCGGGAGTACGAAAGTTTACCCGACTTAGTTGCTGATCGAACCTCGTTCTATTTGGTATGACCTCTAACAGAAAGTGGGCCACGCGCATGTGTGCACCATAAATTCAGAAGACTCAGAAAGGAGGCGTAAGAAGGCAGTTTATACAATTCAAATAATATCAAAAAGGTAAATGAACGGTAATTAGCACATTAGGCCTGTGAACACAGTAATATCAACAATCAAGAAAACCAAGAATAGATCACATTGCAAGCTCGAATTATGAACCTTGAACCAGAAGTTCTGGGTTCTTTTCCCCAGCAGAGTCGCCAGAGCTGTCACACCTCTTTATTCCCGAGGGGATCGGGGAGTTTTTCCAATTAAAATGACATTAATCGAAATGGAATTATTTAATTTCAATTTCAGAGTCGCCACTTGGAATAATTTATGGTGTCCCAAGTCACCGATTTATTTTAAATCCCAAATCGAGAAAATTGACTCTGTTTAAAGTCTGCAAAACCAGAAGACCGGGTAAGGAATTCTATTAACTCGGGAGAAGGTGTTAGGCATTCCTGAGTTCTGTGATTTTAGCACGGTCGCTTTTAATCATACCTGGCTTAATTGAATTGTTTTAATTACGTATTTTAGAACCTATGTGCATTTTACCTTTTACCGCTTTTAGATTGCTTGATTATTCGTAATTATGGAATTATCTTGAAACGAGTCACGCGTACGTGTACTCGTTTTGTTTGGCGTGTCAAGAATCATGTCACGTGTACGTGTACATAATTAATAATACTTTATTAATTATTAAGGTTATTTTTGGCCAAAGTCGCGCGAACGCATACTTTGACTTAATTTTGGAATCATAATTATGTCACGCGAACGTGTACATAATTACGATAGTAGATTAGAAATGCGCCTAAAGCAAACTACGATGTTCAAGTTATTTATTCTATACTAATTTGAGCTAATTGTAAAATACCAAAGTTATGAAAACTAGAATTAGTTTAATAGTTATCTGTGGCCACCCTTGGTTTTTCATGTTCATTTAACTATAACTCACTTAAGTTAATGAAGTAGAAAAATTAAAGTAATACTAGTAATTACATACAGTAAACTAAAGGAAACAAATACTTACGAACTATACTAAATCCAATCTTATTACATTGTTAGTTTTTCTTAGCACAAAAATAAATTTTTAAAAAATGGATGTCAGTCCGAATTAATTCGACCCAAGTGTTCATTTGAAAATACACAACTTCAGTGGCCCTAAATGAATATTACAGTAATAATTTTTTGCAAAATCACCTCTATAAATTACTAAGCTCACTTAAAAGAACTACTGGAGACAACACAAATGCTTGCCAAAGCAGTTCATAGCTCAAGGCATTAGAATCACATTTTTTCGTTACTACGTGAAGTCATTTTTGTTCCTGTTTTTGCCCAGATTTTACATTGACAACATGTAAAAAATATGTTTAAATCACAATCATTAAATCTCAAGTAACACATCATGTGTTCAACGATGGATGACAGAACTATAAATTGAATTCAACACCAATCCATGTAATAAAAGAGATATAACAAGTGAAATCAAAATCAGCAAGTTTAATGGCACAATCAGGATCCAAATCAGCGTAAAATTTGAGTATATGGATTGAGAATAAATACCTAGTTGTGCGAGAATAGACAGAAGATGCCAAATGAAGACTTTAATGATGTGAAAACTTTCTGATTTCATTAACAAAATGCTCCAAACGAATTTTGTGAGCAAAACACAACAAGATTTGGATCAAGCTAATGAACCGCGCCGATGACTTCGAAATCGATCGAACTCAACTAACTGAACCGTAGACAAACCTTATGGTGTTTCAGTGATTTTAGAGTGAGCTTTATGGATGCTTTGAGCTACTTTTCGACAGTGTTTCATTGGATTTTTTATGCTGGGTTTTGGACTGAAACAATGGTATTTTGGAGGTTGTTTGGCAGGAATATTGGTGTGAAAACAGGGGCTGTTTAAGGGTGCTACAAGGGACGGTGCTACAACTGCGTTTTCATGACTTTTTGGAGCTGAAGTACTGCGCTTCTTGGATGGTTTTTGCGTGCTTTTTTGCGATGCTTCAGCGAGTTCTTATGGCTAAATCATTTATAGCTTTTGGAAGAAGATGCAGATGCTTTTGGGGGTGTCCATAGCTAACTTGCGATATGATATTAATGGATGAAAATCAGGTGTTATGATAGAGGTTTCGTGGTGGAGATAAGGAAGAAGAAGTGGAAAGATCCTGATTTTTGCGGCTGCCGTGGCTCTTTTTGCTTTTGATCCATTTCCGTTCCCTTCTCCTCTATTTTTGTTTCAGTCTTTTAGGTCTCGTTTTCTATCCAGCCCCCTCTTCGTGTATGTGGTGAATGCTGATATAATGTGTGTGAAGATGATGGAGAGGGATAGTGTGGATGTGAGTGGGGAACATGAGTGGTGAAAGTGGGAAGTGAGTGGGGGAAGTGAGAGGTTAGGTATTGGGGAGATGAGTGAGGGAAAATTCAAGTATGGTCAAAAATTAGGTGCTCACACTTGAAAGATTAATTTGAATCGCTCATGCCACTTTCTGCAAGTGTTACCACCCAGAAGCAACAAAGAGATAAGTTCTCTATGGTTTTGGCATAGAAAGGACTTCGATCTGATCTCAGCCCTGTCAAGGATCATATCTTGGCAAGCTCTGTACTTCCTTTATTAGTTGAGGTTTTAGATCGGCTATTACTTATTGGAACAGAAAAACTTGATACTAATAAAGTGGAGACATCTTTATTAGATGTGCAAAATGAAAATCCACAGGAACAAAATGTCTCTCAAAGAGGAAAAGGTAAAAGCACCAGACCCTACTGCAACTACTGCTACAAGTCAGGACATACTCGACAAACTTGTTGGAAACTGCATGGTCGACCACCACGTATAAACAATCGCAGTACATCCCACATGGTTCAAAATGGTGGTGAAACAGATGATCAACATGCTGATTTTATTACTTTATCTGGGGTGGATTATAGTGATTACCTGCAGTATCAAGCGGCTAAACAACAGTCACTCTCATCTGGCACCTTACTAACTGGTAATTTCTTTGCTTGTCTGAGTAGGTCTTCACCCGATTGCTCATGGATAATGGACTCTGGTGCTTCTAACCATATCTCTGGTAATCATAATCTTTTCTCAAACTTTATTCCTTCCTCAACCCTCTCTGCGGTTACCCTTGCTAATGGCGCACGAACTACAGTAAAAGGAATAGGAGAAGTGCAACTTCTTCCCTCTATCTCTTTAAACTCAGTTTTATTTGCCCCAGAATTCCCATTCAATTTTATTTCCATTAGTAAATTAACCAAAAACTTTAATTATTCTGTAACGTTTTTTTGCTAACTCTATTGCTGTGCAGGATTAGAGAACGAGGAAGAAAATTGGAATAGGATATGAGTCACGGGGACTATATCATATGTCCAAATCACAACCACCAGTTGCCTTCACTTTCATTGCGTCAACTGATCTACTCCACAACCGTTTAGTCCACCCGAGTCTTGCAAAGCTTCAAAAATTAATTTCTAGTCTTTTCACATTGTTTTCTTTTGAATGTGAGTCTTGTCAGCTTGGGAAACACACTCGCACATCGTTTCCCAAAAGAGTCAATAATATGGCTTCATCTATGTTTGACATTGTTCACTCAAATGTTTGGGGTCCTAGTCGTGTTGTTTCAAGTTTAGGATTTCAGTATTTTGTTACCTTTATTGATGACTTCTCCCACTGCACATGAGTATTTTTAATGAAAAATCGTTCTGAATTATTTTCTAATTTTCAAAACTTTTACGTTGAGGTAAACAATCAATTTGGTATTTCAGTAAAGGTATTACGTAGTGACAATGCAATGGAGTATTTATCATCTCCCTTCACTAGTTTCATGCCATCTCAAGGAATCACTCATCAGACTTCTTGTGCATATACTCTTCAACAAAATGGAGTCGCCGAACGTAAAAATCAATATCTCATTGAAACTGCTCGTACCTTACTTATACACCATCATGTTCCTCTTCGTTTTTTAGGAGATGCCGTTCTCGATGCTTGCTATCTGATTAATAGGATGCCCTCTTTTGTGTTGCAACATCAAAGTCCTCACTCAATTATCTTTCCAGGTCACAATCCCTATCATTTACCTTTGAAAGTATTTGGATGTACTTGCTCTGTTCATGATCACACTCTTGGAAACGACAAACTCCGACCAAAGTCAATTAAGTGTGTCTTTCTTGAATACTCTCATTACCAGAAAGGCTATAAATGCTATGATCCAAAAGCACATAAATATATGATCTCTGCGAATGTAACCTTCTTTGAGACAACTCCCTATTTTTCACTAGACACTACAAGCAGAAATTTCATGCCTCAAGTTTTGCTAGTGCCGATACTTCTTGTGCCGCAGGTTAGTCTTTCAGACAGACCACAAGGCTCTCCTCCTCCTCTCCAAGTATACTCTAGACGTGCCCATCCTCTAGATAATTCTAATGATAACACTACTCTTGATCCGGATACGTTGGTAGCTCCCAATGACTCATCTCTTGCTCCTACGTCACCTGCTCCAGTCATGCCTTCATCAGATGCAGTAACTCCACCAATTTCCATACGCAAAGGTATACGCAGTACTCAAAAACCAGTACGATTTAACTGCTTAAGTTATCATCGATTGTCCTCATTATATTATACCTTTGTATCTGCCTTATCTAATATACCTATACCAAAGACTGTTGGCGAAGCATTGGAACATTCAGGGTGGAAAGGTGCCATGATCGAAGAAATGACTTCTTTAGAGACCAATAACACTTGGGAATTGGTCTAGTAACCGAAAGGAAAATCTACCGTTGGATGTCAGTGGATCTATACAGTAAAGGTAGGTTCAGATAGAATAATTGAATGACTGAAAGCTCATCTTGTTGCTAAAGGATACACCCAGATTTATGGCCTTAACTATGGTGACACATTCTCTCTGGTTGACAAGATTGCATATGTACGACTACTTATCTCCTTAGCAGCAATGCGTCATTGGCCGCTTCATCAACTAGATATTAAGAATGATTTCTTACATGGTGAGATTGTTGAGGGAGTATATATGGAGCAACCTCCTGGGTTTGTTGCTCAGAGGGAGTCAAACTTAGTATTCCGTCTGAAACGTTCACTATATGGCCTTAAGCAATCTCCGAGAGCATGGTTTGGTAGATTTAGCTCTGTTGTCAAACAATATAGGATGTCTCGAAGTGAAGAAGATCACTCAGTTTTCTATCGACATAATGGTCCAGAAAAGAACATTTATCTGGTCATTTATGTTGATGACATTGTCATAGCTGGAAATGATCAAGAAGTAATATCTCAGCTAAAGAAGCATCTATTCACTCACTTTCAAACCAAGGACTTTGGGAAGTTAAAGTATATTTTGGGAATCGAGGTAGCACAATCTAAGACCGGTATTGCTATCTGACAAAGAAAGTATGCTTTGGACATACTAGAGGAAACATGCATGTTAAACTGCAAACCTTTTGACGCTCATATGGATCCAAATATCAAACTCGTCCCTGGAGAGGGGGAGCCATTGTGATCCTAGCAGATATCGAAAACTGGTAAGTAAACTAAATTATCTTACTATCACACGACCTAATATTTCGTTTGCAGTAAGTGTGGTTAGTCAGTTTCTCCAAACTCCGTGTAAAGATCATTGGGACGCAGCAATTCGCATCTTGATATACATCAAAAAAGCTCCAGGACAAGGACTATTGTATGAAGACAAAGGTCACACAAACATTGTTAGATATTCTAATGTTGATTGGGCAGGTTCTCCGTCAGATAAACGCTCTACTTCTGGGTACTGTCATGATTAGGGGAAATCTAATTTTTTGGAAAAGCAAAAAGCAAGATGTTTTTGCCAAATCTAGTGTAGAAGCAGAATATCGAGTTATGGCCCTTGCTACATGCGAGCTTATTTGGTTGAAACAACTCCTCTAAGAGTTAAAATGTGTTGAGTTCAAACAGATGGAGCATATATGCGACAATCAGGTTGCCCTTCATATTGCTTCTAATCCAGTTTTTCATGAAAGAATGAAAAATATAAAGGTGGATTGTCATTTTATTAGGCAGAAGATCGAGTGTCGATGCCTTGCCACTAGCTTTGTCGTTTCAAATCACCAATTGGCAGATGTTCTTACTAAGTCCCTTAGAGAGGCTCAGATTGAATACATTTGTAGCAAGCTTGGAGCATATGACATGTACGATCCAGCTTGAGGGGGAGTGTTAAGAATTAGATCTTGTGAGAGAGTATTTCAATATTAGATTGTATGTTAGATTGTGTCTGATAGTATAATCAAAGATTGTGGGTAAAAGTCATGATCTTAAGGATACACTCTTGAGTTATGTCTCTAGCTTTGTGTATATATTCTAGGTGTAATCTATCTTTTGAAGTATGAAATGAAATACACTTACATCATTCACAACCTAAAATTCCAATGCTTTTGTGAAGTTAAAGCAGTTTGAGTTATCTATAATCCATTTTACTGTCACTCTTTCCTACCCTTAGTTTTATTCTCCTGATTAGGAGAGGTCTCGTTCTTGTAGTTTGTAAAGATATGGCACTTGGGGAAGTGCCTAACTCAACCCCAAAAGCTAACTCATGAAGGGAGAATTGCCCAAGTCCACATAAGGAGACCACCAGTCCATTCCCCAACCAATGTGGGACTCTAACCCACTCTAACACCCTCTCGCACGCCCAGACCACCAACTGAAGCGTGGACAATATATCATAGGAGCCTAAATGAGAATGGACCTGGCTCTGATACCATGTAAATCTATGGCACTTGGGTCTAATTCAACCCCAAAAGCTAGCTCATGAGAGGAGAACCCACTCTAACATGGTTTAAGCTATGTCAAGTAAACACAACTTGGATGAATATATAAACAAGTTGCTATGGACAAGTTTTGGTTCTTGTGTGTTATCCTTTAGTCACAATGCTCACTTTTAAAATACTTACTGTAGGAATTTGTAAAACATGATATGAGTAGAAGTCACAGCAGTGGTGTTTCCTTCATCTTAGTCATTGTGGTTGGCTTGCTGGACATAGTATTAGGGTGCATTGTCAAAAGGACATGAGCATTCATCAGATAATCAGTCATTTTATATTTGTATCTCTGACTCTACAAACGCAATGAGTGAAAAAAAAAAAAAAAAGGAGAGTGTGGCATGAGATTGCAGCAATTTACATTGCCTAATTAGTTAGCTGCAGTCTTTAGTAGGAAAATTTGTGCAGCTACAACCCTTCAATTGGCCTACATTCTTATGTAACTCGTAGTTTCTCTTGTATTGGATCAGCTCCAAGTAATGGTTATGAACGATAATTCTAGCTTCAAAGAATATCCAAACCAGTTACTGTGTTGCTTTTGGTAGAAATGCTGAAATTACAGCTAATTCATCTAGCTTTCACACTTGGCCAAGGAATTTGTGTTTTTTTTTCCTTTCACTATACACAGATTATACATTAACTATATGTGGTTATATACAAATTATACATGGGATTATACATATATTATACATCATTCGGCTATATTTAGTTTAAGAAATTAGGTGGACGGCTATTTAGGTTAATTCTATCTTATAATGCCTTACGACATTTCTTTTTATAGATTGCAGTTGTCAAATTAGGCTAGACTGTATTACTGCTGATAGATTCATTTAAAATATGGACAGCTCTTTTTTCTTCTTTTTGACAACATTATTTCTTAATGTATTTATCAGCTCAAAGGGTTACAGATCTTTCTGCTTGGAAATGAATATAGCTAAAGCATGTTTATCGCATAAACAGCGGATAAATAGAAAATCTCGAGATCCACTCTAATTATACAAGTTGAGTAATGTTTTATCTGTTCAAAAAAGTTAAAGCTTTCATGTCCAATTTTAAAAAAACGAACGAGAGAGAGGCAAAAAAAGGGCGTTTCACAAGTTAATTGATATTAAGAGGTTTTCTTAAAGCGGAATTTGATTGGCATTAAAAATATTCATACTAATTATATAACAACAATTTATTTATTTGCTTGTTTATAAAGAGGTCTTCCATCCTTCATGTCATTAATGAAAGTAGGGCCGTGCATAATTTGATAAATACCGAATTACCGTACCGAATTCAAAAATTTTGGTGTTTGGTATTTGATATGGTATTTGGTTTAATTTATTTAAAAATTGGTATTATGTATGGTATTTGGTATTTTAAAATAAAATACCGATATCGTACCGAAATATATATTATATTACACAATATACATATTATTAATTATAACATAAATATAAAAAATCTAAAATTTTACTTACCTTTATTCTTTAAGTTCATCAATTAACTCTAAGCAAGTAACAAAATATTTCTACTGATCAAATTTATACCTTTATGTACAGTTTTCTCTCTCATTTGATATTTGCTGGTTTTGAACAAAACTTTTGTCAACAAACGTTTTTAGTTTTACACTTTCGAATACTTTAATTAAGAATATTATAGTCTATGACTCTATGCACTTGTGTAACGACCCGGCCAGTCGTTTTAAAAGTTGTAGCCTCATTCTCCTATTTACTGCTCATTCTGTGCTTTATAACTGTTATGTGACTTGTCGGGGTAGTCGGTTCAGGTCCGGTGAGGTTTTGGAATGAATTGGAACACTTAGTTCCAAGGTTTAAAGCTTAAGTTCAAATAGTGATCGGATATCGACTTATATGTAAACGACCCCGGAATAGAATTTTGATGATTTCAACAGCTCTGTATGGTGATTTTGGACTTAGGAGCGTGTCCGCAATTTTATTTGGAAGCCTGTAGTTAAATTAGGCTTGAAATGGCTAAAATAGGAATTTAAGTTTGGAAGTTTGACAGGGGAGTTGACTTTTTGATATCCGGGTCGGAATCCAGTTCCGAAAATTTTTATAGCCCCGTTATATCATTTATGACTTGTATGCAAAATTTGAGGTTAATCGAACTTGATTTGATAGGTTTCGACATCGAATGTAGAAGTAGAATTTCTAAGTTTCATTAAACTTGAATTGGGGTATGATTCGTGGTTTTTGCGTTGTTTTATGTGATTTGAGGTTTCTAATAAGTTTGTATGATATTTTAGGACTTGTTGGTGTATTTGGTTGAGGTCCCGAGGGCCTCGGGTAAGTTTCGGATGGTTAACGGATTAAAAGTTGGACTTAAAGAGCTGCTGCAATTTTTATTCTGCTGAAAATTCGGGGGCAGAAATTGAAGCCATGATCGAGGCCCAGGATCGAAGGCCCAGGATCGAAGGCCAGGATCGAGGGCCAGGATCGAAAGCCGAGGATCGAGGCCCAGGATCGAAGGTCGAGGATCGAGGCCCTCGATCGAGGCCGATGATCGAAGGCCAGGATCGAGGCCATGATCGAGGGCCAGGATCGAGGCCGAGAATCGAGGGCAGCCTGGACAGAACTGTAAGTTATAAGGCAACGGACTTCGTCCCATTTTCCATTTTTGACAAATTGGAGCTTGGGGAGAGGCGAGTTTTGGGAGATTTTCAAAGAAAATATCGGGGTAAGTGTTCTTAACTCAATTATAGTTAGATTACCCGAATCCATCATTTGTTTTCACCATTTAATTAGTGTTTTGAGATTAAAATTTGGAAAAAATTTAGAAATCTCATAGAAACGAATTTTTGAGATTTCGGTGTCGATTCAGAGTCGGATTTGAGTGAAACTGGTATGGTTGGACTCGTGATTAAATGAGTTGTTGAATTTCGTAACTTTTGCCGGATTCCGAGACGTGAGCCCCGCAGGCGATTTTTGAGTTAATTTCAGATTTTTATTGAAAAATATTATATTTTCTGATGAAATTGATTCCTAAAATTTTTGTTGACTGTATCGAATTATTTTGATTAGATTCGAGCCATTCAGAGTTGGATAAGCGAGGAAAAGGCCTACTGGTAGGATTAAATTGGAGCAAGTCGAGGTAAGTGACTTGTCTAACTTTGTGTGGGAGAAATTTTCCTTGGGATTAGAATTGATGTGATAATTATAATGTGTTGAAAGTCATGTACACGAGGTGACGAGTGTATACATGGGCTAAATGTGAAAAACTCTAGTTTTTTAAAATTTGTGTATATCTCTGTCACACATTAATTAAATTATTTTATCCGATTATATTCATCATCATTGATCTATATTATATTCCTAAATTTGCCTGACAATTTTCCTACTAATTGTTTTTACCTATTTAGTCGAAACTTTGCTTTTTTTTATTCTGTGCATTATTTGAAGGTTGAATTTCCTTAAATTAAATATTATTAAAAATAAAGTATTTTACATTTAATAATTGTATGTTAAGTCAAGATGTTAAATATGTGAAAATATTATTTTTGCTGAATATTTTGTGAAGATTTTTGTATTCATTGTGATTGAATCGTGAGCTCCTTATTGTGGAAAATTATTTTGGTTGTTGATTTATTTTGGCAAGTTAAAATATTTGAGCACTTGAGGTGCAAATTGTGATATATTGTGATATTGATATGCATGCGGTGGTATAAGATCTGGGTGTTGAAACGCATGCGGTAAGATAAGGGTGGCTTGATACGCGTGGCTAGTAGGGAAACTACTAGAAATCATGCGGTGTGATAAGGGTGACTAAAACGCGGGATGCTATTTTGGGAAAAATATTTTCTTTAAAATCAAATGTGAAGGCTCCCGCGGTGATATAAGAAAATGAGATATTGTGAATTTATTTATGATTTGGGACTATGAGGCGGTACCTCAGGAGTGCCCTTGTTGATATTTCTTTATGGTTGCATTTGCTTTTGATTATTGTCGTGATTTTCCTAAAGTTGTAAATTTTCTGTTTTCTTTCCACGAGGTATCATTTGTTCTTATTTTGTGTAATTAAATGGTGACATACTACTTGATTCATTTTCATTGCCATTTTATTATTATTATATTATTAAATATTTTACCATACCTTTTATTATTTCCAGTAGGGTCTGACCTGACCTCGTCACTACTCTACTGAGGTTAGGCTTCGCACTTACTGGGTATCGTTGTGGTGTACTCATACTACACTTCTGCACATCATTTTGTGCAGATCCAGGTACATCTTACCAGTCCAGACATCAGTAAGCTACCCGTGTACGGAGACTTCGAGGTATATCTCCCAGCGTCTGCAGACTCTGGAGTCCCCTTCTATCCTTGTTATGTTGCTTCCTTATTTTCTTTAGACTCTGATATATAAAGACATTGAGGATAAATTCTTAGAAGCTTGTGACTTATTTCTACCGGGTTTTGGGAGTTGAAATTGTTAAATTGCAGTTTTTATTTATTCTACTGTTAAGGATTAAATTTTAGTTTTATATTCAGTTATATTCTACATTTATAAGCTTACCTAGTGTTAAAGACTAGGTGTCATCACGACATCCTACGGAGGAAATTTAGGGTTGTGATAAGTTGGTATCAGAGCTCTAGGTTCATAGGTGTTATGAGTCACAAGCAGGTTTAGTAGAGTCTCGTGGATCGGTACGGAGACGTCTGTACTTATCTTCGGGAGGCTATGGAACTGTTAAGAAATATTCACTTCTTTGATTCCTTATCGTGCGCATTGTTGACTTCAAAATTTTAAACCATTGTCTTTGTATTCTCTCACAGATAGTGAGGACACGCACAACTAGATCTGATGATCAGACACTTGTGCCCCCTGTTGGAGCTGCAAGAGGCCGGGGTCGGGACAGAGGCCGAGCCAAAGGCCGAGGAAGACCATGTGGTGCAGCCAGAGCACCCGCACGAACTGCTACAGAGGAACCACCAGTAGCTCCAGTTGAAGAACAGGCACCTGAGACGCTTGTTACCACTCCTGCACTTCAAGAGACCTTTGCCCAGTGTTTGAGCATGTTTAACACTCTAGCTCAGGCAGGGTTAATTCCACTTGCTCCTGCCACATCTCAGACCGGGGAAGGAGCACAGACTCCCGTCGCCCGTACCCCATAGCCACGGGCCCAGATTGACCATGCCCTAGAGGTTATACCAGTGCAACCAGTTATTCCAGTTTGGCCCGAGGTTAGGGCAGTAGTTCCGGAGGGGGGAACAGCTCAGGCTTGAGAGGTACAAAAAGTACCACTCTCCCATATTCAGCGGTTTAGCTTCAGATGATGCTTAGAGTTTTCTGGAGGAATGTCACAGTATCCTCCATACTATGGTTATTGTGGATTCCAGTGGGGTTTCTTTCACGGCATTTCAGCTTAAAGAAGCAGCCTACCAGTGGTGGCAGACATATGAGTTGGATAGTCCGGCTGAGGCATCTTCGCTTACTTGGACTCAATTTTCTGATATATTCTTGAGGGAATATGTTCCTCAGAGTCTTAGAAAAGCATGGCGCGCGGAGTTTGAGCAGCTTCGCCAGGGTTCTATGACCGTGTCAGAGTATGCGGTCTGATTCAGTGATTTGGCTAGGCATGCACCAGCCTTAGTTGCTACTATTCGAGAGCGGGTTTGCAGATTTATTGAGGGTCTCCACCCTAGTATCAGATTCAGTATGGCCCGAGACCTAGAGATGGACATCACATACTAACAGGTGGTATCGATTGCTAGGAGATTGGAAGGTATGCGGACCCGGGAGAGGGAAGAGAGGGAAGCTAAGAGACCCCGAGATTCTGGCACATATAATAATTCTCGTGCCCCAGCTGATGCCCGTCATGGTAGAGGTTATGTGAGTCGTCCTATTCATTCAGCACTTCCAGCTTCTAGTGGTATTCCGGCTACTCTCAGACCTTAGGTTCCATACTATGCACTGCCAATATCTACTGTACCTCCTATACGGGGTGCCTTCAGCGGGCAGTCTAGTCGATCAGGCCCGAGTCAGTCCCAGCAGCCACGTCCTTCGAGGGCTTGTTTTGAGTGTGGTGACACTCGTCATATAGTGAGGGATTGCCCCAAATTTAGGATGGGTGAACCTCCACAGATTTCTCAGGCCCCACCCATTCCACATGGCCCTCAGGATTCTCAAGCCCTGATTACTGCACTAGTTGCCACTCCACCTGCACAGCCAGCTAGAGGTGGAGGTCGGACAGGTAGAGGTCGCCCTAGAGGGGGAGGCCAAGCCAAATATTATGCCCTTCCTGCTAGGACAGAGGCCGTTGCATATTATTCTATTATCACAGGTATTATTTCGATCTGTCATAGAAATGCATCAGTCTTATTTGATCCGGGCTCCACTTATTCTTATGTGTCATCTTATATTGCCCTGTATTTGGGCGTATCCCGTGATTCTTTGAGTTCTTCTGTTTATGTATCTACACCCGTGGGTGAATCTATTATTGTTGACCATGTGTATCAGTCGTGCTTAATTGTTATCAGTAGTTTTGAGACCAGAGCTGATTTATTACTGCTCAGTATGGTGAATTTCGATATTATTTTGGGAATGGACTGGTTGTTGCCCTATCACGCTATCCTTGATTGTTACACCAAGATGGTGACATTGGCTATGCCAGGTCTACCGCGGCTAGAGTGGAGAGGCACCTTGGATCATGTTCCTAGAAGAGTTGTTTCATTTCTTAAAGCTCAACGAATGGTTGAGAAGGGGTGTGATGCGTATCTGTCCTATGTGAGAGATGTTAGTATTGATACTCATATCGTGGAGTCAGTTCCTATAGTAAGGAATTTTCCTGATGTATTTCCAGCGGATCTTTCGGGTATGCCACCCGACAAGGATATTGACTTTGGTATTGATTTGTTACCGTGAACTCAGCCCATTTCTATTCCACCATATCGTATGGCCCCAGCAGAGTTGAAAGAATTAAAAGAACAGTTACATGAGTTGTTTGATAAGGGCTTCATTCGGCCTAGTGTATCGCCTTGGGGTGCTCCTGTCTTATTTGTGAAGAAGAAAAAGAATGGTTCTATGCGGATGTGTATTGATTACCGCCAGTTGAACAAGGTTACAGTGAAGAACATGTATCCATTGCCACGTATTGATGACCTATTTGATCAGCTTCAGGGTGCCAGGGTATTCTCTAAAATTGACTTGCGCGCAGGCTATCATCAGTTGAAGATTCTAGAACCCGATATCCCAAAGACTGCTTTTAGGACTCTCTATGGTCATTATGAGTTCCTTGTAATGTCATTTGGGCTAACCAATGCCCCAGCAACATTTATGCACTTAATGAATAGTGTATTTTAGCCATATCTTGATTCTTTCGTCATTGTGTTTATTGACGACATTCTGGTGTATTCCCGGAGTTGGGAAGATCATGAGCAACACCTGAAGACTGTGTTTCAGACTTTGAGAGAAAAGAAGTTATATGCAAAATTTTCAAAGTGTGAATTTTGGCTTGATTCAGTGGGAGTTTTGGGACATATAGTTTCATGCGAAGGGATCAAGGTAAATCCGAAGAAGATTGAAGCAGTGCAGAGTTGGCCCAGACCATCATCAGCTACTGAGATCTGGAGTTTTCTTGGTTTGGCGTGGTATTATCGCCGATTTGTAGAGGGTTTCTCTTCTATTGCTACACCTATGACCAAATTGACCCAGAAGGGTGCTCCATTCAAGTGGATCGAGGAATGTGAGTAGAGCTTCCAAAAGCTTAAGACAACTTTGACTACAGCCCCAGTATTGGTATTACCTACAGGTTCAGGGTCTTATACTGTGTATTGTGATGCATCGTGTATTAGTCTCGGTGCGGTGTTGATGCAGGACAGTAGGGTGATTGCCTATGCGTCTAGACAGTTGAAGGTGCATGAGAAAAACTATCATGTCCACGACCTCGAGTTAGCAGCTATTGTTCATTGAAGATTTGGCGGCATTATTTGTACGGTGTCCATTGTGAGGTCTACACCGATCATCGGAGTCTATAACATCTGTTTAAACAGAAGGATTTTAATTTGCGGCAGCGGAGATGGTTGGAGTTGCTTAAGGCCAATGTAGTGGTCGATGCCTTGAGTCGTAAGGCGGAGAGTTTGGGCAGCTTAGCATATTTACCGGTAGCAGAGAGGCCTTTAGACTTGGATATTCATGCCTTGGCCAACTAGTTTGTCAGATTGGATATTTTCGAGCCGAGCTGAGTTTTGGCTTGTGTGGTTTCTCACTCTTCTCTTTATGATAGTATCAGGGAGCGTCAGTATGATGACCCCCATCTTCTTGTCCTTAAGGACACAGTTCAGCATGGTGATGCCAAGGAAGTCACTATTGGAGATGACAATGTATTACAGATATAGGGCAGGCTATGTATGCCTAATGTAGATGGTTTACGTGAGTTGATTCTCCAGGAGGCTCACAGTTCGCGGTACTCCATTCATCCAGGTGCTACAAAGATGTATCAGTACTTGAGACATCACTATTGGTAGAGGCGGATGAAGAAAGACATAGTGGAATATGTAGCTCGGTGCCTAAATTGCCAGCAAGTGAAGTATGAGCATCATCGGCCAGGTGGATTACTTCAGAAGATAGAAATTCCGGAGTGGAAATGGGAGCGGATCACTATGAATTTCATTGTTGGGCTTCCATGGACTCAACGGAAGTTTGATGCAGTTTGGGTGATTGTAGATAGGCTGACCAAGTCAGCTCATTTCATTCCTGTGATGACTACCTATTCTTCCGAGCAGTTGTCTCGAATTTATATTTGCGAGATTATCAAACTTCACGGCGTACCTGTATCTATCATCTCTGACCGGGGTACGCAATTTACATCACGATTTTGGAGGGCTGTACAGCGAGAGTTGGGTACTCGTGTGGAGTTGAGTACACCATTTCACACTCAGACATACGGACAATCTGAGCTCACTATTCAGATACCGAAGGATATGCTCCGCGCTTGTGTGATAGATTTTGGGGGTGCTTGGGATCAGTTCTTACCACTTGCGGAGTTTGCTTACAACAACATCTACCAGTCGAGCATTTAGATTGCTCCGTATGAGGCCTTCTATGGTAGGCGGTGTCGGTCTCTAGTGGGTTGGTTCGAACCAGGTAAAGCTAGACTATTGGGTAGGGACTTGGTTCAAGATGTTTTGGAAAAGGTTAAATTAATTCAGGATCGACTTCGTACAGCCCAATCTAGACAGAAGAGTTATGCGGATCGGAAGGTTCGTGATGTTGCATTCATGGTTATTGAGCGGGTCTTGCTCCAGGTTTCACCTATGAAGGGAGTTATGAGGTTCGGGAAGAAGGGCAAGTTGAGCCCTAGGTATATTGGGCCTTTTGAGATTCTTGAGAGAGTTTGAGAGGTGGCTTACAGACTTGCATTATCACCTAGCCTCTCTGTAATTCATCTGCTATTCCATGTTTCTATGCTCCAGAAATATCACGGCGATCTGTCTCATGTGTTAGACTTCTGTTCAGTTCAGTTGGACAAGGATCTATCTTATGTTGAGGAACCAGTGGCTATTTTGGACATGCAGGTTCGAAAGCTGAGGTCAAAGAACATTGCTTCCGTAAAGGTTCAGTGGAGGAGTCATCCGGTTGAGGAGGCGACTTGGGAGACCGAGCAGGATATGCACAGCCATTATCCTCATCTTTTCACTACTTCAGGTATGTCTCTATGCTCGTTCGAGGACGAACGATTGTTTTAAGAGGGGATGATGTAACGACCCGGCCAGTCATTTTAAAAGTTGTAGCCCCATTCCCCTATTTACTACTCATTCTGCGCTTTATAACTGTTATATGACTTGTCGGGCTAGTCGGTTCAGGTCCTGTGAGGTTTTGGAATGAATTGGAACACTTAGTTCCAAGGTTTAAAGCTTAAGTTCAAATAGTGACCGGATGTCGACTTATATGTAAACGACCCCGGAAAAGAATTTTGATGATTCCAACAGCTCTATATGGTGATTTTGGACTTAGGAGCGTGTCTGCAATTTTATTTGGAAGCCTGTAGTTAAATTAGGCTTGAAATGGCTAAAATAGAAATTTAAGTTTGGAAGTTTGACAGGGGAGTTGACTTTTTGATATCCGGGTCGGAATCCAATTCCGAAAATTTTTATAACCCCGTTATATCATTTATGACTTGTGTACAAAATTTGAGGTTAATCGGACTTGATTTGATAGGTTTCGACATCAAATGTAGAAGTGAAATTTCTAAGTTTCATTAAGCTTGAATTGGGATATGATTCATGGTTTTTGCGTTGTTTTATGTGATTTGAGGTTTCAAATAAGTTTGTATGATATTTTAGAACCTGTTGGTGTATTTGGTTGAAGTCCCGAGGGCCTCGGGTGAGTTTCGGATGGTTAACGGATCAAAAGTTGGACTTAAACAGCTCCTGCAGTTTTTATTCTGCTGGTAATTTGGGGGCAGAAATCGAAGCCATGATCGAGGCCGAGGATCGAAGGCCAAGGATCGAGGCCCAGGATCGAAGTCGAGGATCGAAGGCCCAGGATCGAGGCCGATTATCGAAGGCCAGGATCGAGGCCATGATTGAGGCCATGATCGAGGCCGAGGATCGAGGGCAGCCTGGACAGAACTGTAAGTTATAAAGCAGGGGACTTCATCTCATTTTCCATTTTTGACAAATTGGAGCTTGAGGAGAGGCGATTTTTGGGAGATTTTCAGAGAAAATATCGGGATAAGTGTTCTTAACTCAATTATGGTTAGATTACTCGAATCCATCATTTGTTTTCACCATTTAATTAGTGTTTTGAGATTGAAATTTGGAAAAATTTTAGAAATCTCATAGAAACGAATTTTTGAGATTTCGGTGTCGATTCGGAGTCGGATTTGAGTGAAACTGGTTTGGTTGGACTCGTAATTGAATGGTTTGTCGGATTTCATAACTTTCGCTGGATTTTGAGATGTGGGCCCCGCGGGCAATATTTGAGTTAATTTCGGATTTTTATTGAAAATGTAGTATTTCCTGATGAAATTGATTCCTATAATTTTTGTTGACTGTATAGAATTATTTTGGCTAGATTCGAGCCATTCAGACTTGGATAATCGAGAAAAAGGCCTACTAGTAGATTAAATTGGAGTAAGTCGAGGTAAGTGACTTGTCTAACTTTGTGTGGGAAAAATTTCCCTTAGAATTGGTATTGATGTGATAATTGTAATGTGTTGAAAGTCGTGTACATGAGCTAAATGTGGAAAACTCTGGGTTTTTTAAATTTGTGTATATCTCTGTCACACATTAATTAAATTATTTTATCTGATTATATTCATCATCATTGATCTATATTATATTCCTAAATTTGCCTGACAATTTTCCAACTAATTGTTTTTACCTGTTTAGTCAAAACTTTGCTTTCTTTTATTCTGTGCATTATTTGAAGGTTGAATTTTTTAAAATCAAATATTATTAAAAATGAAGTATTTTGCATTTAATAATTGGATGTTAAGTCAAGATGTTAAATTTGTGAAAATATTATTTTTGCTGAATATTTTGTGAAGATTTTTGTATTCAATGTGATTGAGCTGTGAGCTCCGTATTGTGGAAATAATGGATATTATTTTGTTGAATATTTGGTGAAGACTTTTGTATTTACTGTGATTGAGTCGTGAGCTCCTTATTGTGAAAAACTATTCTGGTTGTTGATTTATTTTGGCAAGTTGAAATATTTGGGCACTTGAGGTGCAAATTGTGATATATTGTGATATTGATACGCATGCGGTGGTATAAGTGTTACACCCCATATTTTCGTACGTGAAAGTACGCAATATGTAAATTGATGGAAGCTCGGAAAAATGAGATGTTGCATCCCGTATTTTTGTACGTTAAAATTTTGTCGTAAGCTAATCAACGTAAGATCAGGAATGAGATTATTATTTGAGATTATAAGCATTATGCTATTTCAAATAAGTGATGAGTAAATTCGTGAAGTTGAGAGGGTAAGCAAATCGAAGAAAATGAATTTCATCAAAGTTTGACATTTTGGGATAAAATATGGCCCGAACTAAAATACCTGATATTTATGGACTAGTACAATATAAGGTACCACATGGCTAGGATAGTAAGGTGTATAAGGTGTGTTTAAAGTGAGTAGTATTATAAGTAATTTGAGATGATTCTTAATTATGTTGATAATTGGGTTACTTAATGATTTTGATGGGATAATTCACTAAGAAATTAAAGTCTTGGATAAAGTTTAAGGGGCCCAACGTGGCAGCCAAGATACTTGGTTAAATATGACTCTTAAGTCATAAAGTAATGTGGCACCTTTAGAGAATTATATGGATTAATCATCTTATCATGTGGGGCCCACCTCATCTCTTAAGAACAAGCTTCGGCAAGGTCCATGAATTGCAATGGCAATGTGAGTATTTCAAAACATTTCATACGAAGACCATTTTATACTATATAGCATGCGATTTTGCAATTTTAAGGAGTACGGTGCAATCGTTCTCAAGAATATCATACGAATTTTCCCCTACTTCGATCCGCCGTTACATGTTTTGCCGCAATTAAGGTATGTTAGAGGGATTGTCAAGAGAATCGGCTCAAGTATTTTAAGGCTATCCCTTCTTTCTTTTTGGCATGATCTATACGACATAAACGAAACAAGCAAATGCACAACTTCCATAAATTACTCTATTCGTAGAAATGCTAGAGATGCGTATATTCTTGTTTTCCCATAAGTCTTATTATTCTATCATCTGTTCATGGGTCTCAAAAAAATTCGTATTTGATAAAGTTTATCCGGAAGGCATATTGATTTTATGATATTCCGAGAAATATTATTAACGTAATTCTTATGCATTTCATGCATTTATACATGCACATTGACCCATGACCAGATGGAGTTATATACGTGTATATATGTATAATATATGTATATGGGATATGGAAAAAGGTTACGGCGTTATATACGCACCACCACCTGATCAGCTGGTATACGTTGATGATTTGCCCACAGTGGCCGAGATGATATGATGGGATGCCCTCATAGGCTTGATGATGTTATGAACGCATATACCCATGCATGGTATGACATTTATACCCATATGCATGACATTATAATATTAAATGATTCACAGGGATATTCAGATATACATGTTGAGTCTTTTACTCCATGTTTCTCTAATGTCTATTGTTTACTGATTTTCATTCCTTACATACTCGGTACATTATTTGTACTGACATCCCTTTTGCCTGGGGATGCTGCGTTTCATGCCCGCAGGTCCCGATAGACAAGTCGAGAGTCCTCCAAGTAGGCTATCAGCTCAGCGGAAGATGTTGGTGCGCTCCATTTGCTCCGGAGTTGTTTATTTGGTCAGTATAATTAGGACATGTATTGATTGGTATGGCGGGGCTCAGTCCTGACCTTTATGATACTTATATACTCTTAGAGGCTTGTAGACAGATGTCATGTATACGGATACTTGTATGGCCTTGTCGGCCTATATTTTGAGTTTACAAATGATCATGTTGGCCTTATAGGCCCGTATGTCACATGTGTAAGTTTTTATATCAAGTTGGATCGTCCTATATGGAGTACTCCCCCGTGTTCATTCTGGTTACCCCATGATGGCTAGTCTGGCCCATTTTCCAATGAAAGTACGATAAGAATAATATGCTATGTTGGTACTCGGTTGAGTAAGGTATCGGGTGCCCGTCGCGGCCCATAGGTTTGGGTCGTGACAATAAGGTCTGGGTGTTGAAACGCATGCGGTGAGATAAGTGTGGCTTGATACGCGTGGCTAATAGGGGAACTACTAGAAGTCATGCGGTGTGATAAGGGTGACTAAAACGTGAGATGCTATTTCAGGAAAAAAAAGTTTAAAAATTAAATGTGAAGGCTCCCGCGGTGATATAAGAAAATGAGATATTGTGAATTTATTTATAATTTGGGACTACGAGGCGGTACCTCAGGAGTGCCCTTGTTGATGTTTCTTTATGGTTGCATTTGCCTTTGATTATTGTCGTGATTTTTCTAAAGTTGTAAATTTTCTGTTTTCTTTCCACGAGGTATCATTTGTCCTTATTTTGTGTAATTAAATGGTGACATACTACTTGATTCATTTTCATTATCATTTTATTATTATTATCTTGTTAAACATTTTACCATGCCTTTTATTATTTCCAGTAGGGCCTGACCTGACCTCGTCACTACTCCACCGATGTTAGGCTTGGCACTTACTGGGTACCGCTGTGGTGTACTCATACTACGCTTCTGCACATCTTTTTGTGTAGATCCAGGTACATCCTACCAGTCCAGACATCAGTAAGCTACTTGTGTACGGAGACTTCGAGGTATATCTGCCAGCGTCCGCAGACTCCGGAGTCCCCTTCTATCCTTGTTATGTTGCTTCATTATTTTCTTTAGACTCTGATATATAAAGACATTGAGGATAAATTCTTAGAAGCTTGTGACTTATTTCTACCGGGTTTTGGGAGTTGAAATTGTTAAATTGCAGTTTTTATTTATTCGACTGTTAAGGATTAAATTTCAGTTTTGTATTCAGTTATATTCTGCATTTATAGGCTCACCTAGTCTTAGAGACTAGGTGTAACGACCCGACCTGTCGTTTTGAGCATTTGCACTTCGCTCGGTAGTTTACGGTCATGAGTAGCTCTGTATGATGTATTTTGACTTGTGTGAAATATCGGTTTTGGTTTTCAGGTATTTCGGAATCGAATTGGAAGAATGGATTTCATTGTTGAAGCTTTAAATTGGGAGAGTTGACCAAGTTTGACTTTTTAGCATTTGACCTCGGATTGGAATTTTGATTGTTCTGTTAGCTCCGTTGGGAGAATTTGGACTTAGGACCGCATCCGTAATGTGATTTAGAGGTCCGTGATTGAATTTGGTTCGAAATGGCGAAAGTTGAAATTTTGAAAAGTTTGACCGGGATTAGACTTTTTGATATCGGGGTCGGATTGTGATTTCGGAAGTTGAAGCAGGTCCGTAATGTCGAATGTGACTTGTGTGCAAAGTTTGAAGTCAATCGGACGTGATTTGATAGGTTTCGGCATAGGTTGTGGAAATTGAAATTTCAAAGTTCAATGATTTCAAATTGAGGTGTGATTCGTCATTTCAATATTGCTATGTGTGTTTTGAGGCCTCGAGTAGGTCCGTGTTATGTTATGGGACTTGTTGGTATATTTGGACGTGGTCCCGAGGGGCTCGGGCATGTTTCGGATTGATTTCGGAGCATTTTGGAAATTTTGGCTAAGGTTCATTGCTGCTGGATCTGGTATGACCGCACCTGCAGCTAGTTTGCGCAGGTGCGATAGTCGGAGAAGCGAGAAGAGGAGTCGCAGAAGCGATAAGAGGCTGGGTGAGGAAGACTGGAGAAGTGGAATATTTTAGCGCACCTGCGTGTGCGCAGATGCGGGATTTGGATCGCAGGTGCATAAGGCTTCGCAGAAGCGGGATTTGACATCCGCAGGTGCGGAAGGGCCAGTCTCCATAGGCTTCGCAAATGCGAGGCATCAACCACATAAGCGGAGGTTGCAGATGTGATATTTTAACCGCAAATACGGAATAGCTGGGTAGAGTTATAGAAATTGAGGGTTTTGTTCTATCTTCATATTTTGAGATGTGGGACTCGAACTAAGGTGATCTTTGAAGCAAATTTCATCACAAGGATTGGGGTAAGTGTTCTCTACTCAACTTTGATTACATTTCATGAATCTATCTTCATTTTTTGGCAATTGGTTGAGGAATTTTAAAAAGAAATTGGGGGTTTTGGCCTAAAGTTTTATAATATAGATTTTTGAGTTTTGAACATAGAATTGGAGTCCAAATTGAGTTAAACTAGTATGGTTGGACTCGTAATTGAATGGGTTGTCAGATTATTTGGAGTTTTGTCGGGTTCTGAGGTGCGGGCTCGGGTGTGATGTTTGGCCGGATTTGGGATTTGATTTAGGATTCGATCTTTATCATTTGAAATTGTTTCCTTGGGCTTTATTTGATGTATTTGGGTTGCTTTTGGTTAGTTTTGAGCCGATCGAAGGTCGCTACGCGCGTGATGGCATTCTTGGAGCATCGCTCGACTTGCTCGATATTGGAATTGGCTTGTTCGAGGTAAGTAACTATTCTAATCTTAGTGCTGAGGGTATGAAACCCTGTAATACGTGTTATGTGATTGGTATTGAGGTGACGCACATGCTAGGTGACGGGCGTGTGGGCGTGCACCATGTGAATTGTGACTCCGTTGTTTCCATGGCACTGTATAGTGGCCCTATTTTGTTGATATCCGTGTTTTCACCATGTGATAAAGTAATTGAGCTGTCAATCATGCTAGATATCATGTTTAGGCTTTATGCCGATACTGTTGGGACCCATATTGGTCGTTTCTTGCTGCCATCTCACTGATTTCATTGATATTTTGTACTCATTCATATCATATTCCAGTCTCAGTTGTTATTTATTTATTGATACATAATATCATTGTTGTCGGGCTAGTTTCATGACATTGTGAGCCTGTGAGTGAGACTGGAGAGATTGATGATTGAGTGAGGCCAAGAGCCTGATTATGAGTGACAGTTCTGGGATCGGGCTGCACGCCGCAGCATGCTATATTGATTTATGCCTGGATCTGGCTTATGATAGCGCTTGGGCTGTAGGAGCCCCTACGGAGTCTGCACACCCCCAGTAAGCACGGTTGATATTATTGAGGGATGAAACTTCCTTGGACATGGATCTTGTTTGAAGCATTTTATACCCGGAGATGGATCTTCTCCACGGGTCGGATTGGCCTTCCTCGGTACTGAGTGACTGATAGTTAGTGATGTATATATTTTGGGATGGATCTTCCCTGGGCCGTATGGGCCATATACAGTACTGAGTGGTTGAGCATGATGAGCGTAAAGTATGAGACAGTGAGATTGAGTACTCTGAGAGAGCGAGTACATGATTCATCTCTGAGATACATTGCATTGGCATGCACGCATAACATACAGGCATAGAGATGAATTGTTTCCTCATGATGTACGGTATCACGTCATTCATGATTTTTTTTTTTACACACATTGATATGTGGTCATAGAGAGGTATTTCTCACTTGCTATCTGGAAAGAAAATGAAACATCTTATTTATTGTGGAAAGGATATTTGGAAAATTACAGTTTTCAAACTTACTCGTATTTTGTCATTTTCGGTAAAAGATTGGGTTTTCACTAAGATACTTGAAAAGCATGACTATTTTCTGGGACGAGCTGAGCATTTTACTTCTGAGATACATCTTTTATTACTTGTATTATGCTGTTATGAACTATTGTGAGATATTGGTATTGGATCCGACCTTGTGTTAGCTCGTCACTACTTTCAACCTAAGGTTAGGTTTGTTAGTTATTGAGTACATGGGGTCGGTTGTACTCATACTACACTTTTGCACCTTGCGTGCAGATGTTGGTTGTTGGCGTTGCTGTGTTCGATGGGAGCTGGATTGAAGATGTACTTGTGTCCCGGTTGTAGCTGCCTCTTGTTCGTGGTAGCCTTAGATCTATAAAACTCTATTTATGTACTTTTCAAATAGACTATGTATTTATTTAATTTCCACTTTGTAAACTCTATTCTTAGAAGCTCATGATTTATACTACCAGTTCTTGGGAAAATGTATTAGTTTCATATAATTTCTTTTGAATAATTATCTTATTAATATTATTGGAATTTGGATAATTGTTAATTAGCCTACCTAGCGGGTTGGGATTAGGTGCCATCACGACTAGTTGGATTTTGGGTCCTGACAGGGTGGTATCAGAGCTCTAGGTTCATTGGTTCTACAAGTCATGAGCAAGTGCCTAGTAGAGTCTTGCGGATCGGTATGATGATGTCCATACCTATCTTCGAGAGGTTACAGGGCATTTAGGATATACTTCCCATCTTTCTTTCCTTATCGTGCGGCATTGATTCATCTTGAAGCGTAACTCTTTGAATTCCTTCCACGTATTCGTATGCGCATGCGAGCACTCGGTATCAGTTATGCATCGATGGCTTGTGATTCCATGGAAGAGGTGCGAGATGTGATTTAGGTATGCTGATGATGGGCCAGTCTGAAGGACTTGAGGCTAGGTTTTGACTGTATTTTAAACATATAGATGTTGATTGCGTGAGCACGTGCTTTTGGATTTATATGTCCGGTATCGTCCCTGTGAGTGGAATGTGTGGCTCTATGAGCGGTTAGATGGCTATATAACGAGTATGATATGACTGCGAAAAGTATTCAGATTGTTCAAATGTGACGAAAAGATTTTGATTGAGATGTAAATTTAGTGCTTGCTTTCCGTCATGATTTGACATATAGTCTCGAGTTATGGGTGTGTTGAAGGACCTCTAATGTTGTTTAGTTATGGAGTGCAGTAGATTTCATGTCGTGTTATGAGTTCAGACTCAGGAAGATTAAGTGATTGCGTAATAGTTATGACTGTGGAAGATGATAGAGAGATGTCGGTTCGAGGCAGAGCAGGCGGGTATCTCCTGTGAGGTTCCTGAGGTTGTATGGTCTTTATGATGTTTGTAGAGAGTTATCGTTTATCAGTGAATAATATATGTTACAATTTGAGTTTGGATCGCTTGTGGAAGTTGGCTTGACTATTACAAGGGTGAAGGCAAGATTTGCAGATGATGTGAAGTATTAGATGGTTTGTGTTATAGGAGCTCAGGAAGGATTTGATTGAATCTCACTGCGGTATTATGGCAGTAATAAAGTATGGACATTGTAAGTTGTGTTTTTTGATCTACGGCTTCGAGCTAAGTGGGGGAGTCTGCTATCGTCGAGTTGATTGCACAGTTATGTGTTGTATTGGATTCGGCTTGAGGTATACTGGTAAATCAGTTATGACAGGCAGAGGTTGAGTTCGAGGATGACTCGAGTAACGGAATTTCTGGATACGGGTTGTATTATGTTTCTGGGCATATAGGAAACACTGAATGATTGAGTTGTTATCCGTAAAGAATAAAGGTTGCATGGAGTAGGGAATTCACTCGGTTGCTTAGAAGTATAGATTACTTCTTAGGGTGTTGGTGTGCAAATGGTGCACAGGTCGTTCGGTATATTTGATCAGTTTAATTGAGATTTGAGTAGAGTGGATGACTCTCGAGAATAGTTCTAATGGATTCAAGATTTATATGTAACAATTGGGAATCTTCATGATGTGTATTTGGCTAGAAACTGAAATTTATATTGGAGGGTGTCAAGACTTGTGGCATTTCTATATCATTATGGATTCTACATATCAGAATTAGGAAGGTGAAGGTAATGGCTTTAGATTCGCAGGAAGTCTCTTCAGAGTAAGTATTTTGGTTGTGGTACTTTTGGGATACATAAAGAGGGAATTCAGCAGCTTATAAGCCTTAAGGAGGTGTAATCCTATGCTGAAGTTCGTGGGGCAAGTTTTGGTCAAGGTTAGTAGTGTTCTAGCAAGGAAAGGTATCAATTCGAAGGCAACTCATAAGGAAATTAGAGAATGAGGACAGCTTAGTAACGGGTTGGACCAGCACAGTAATAGATGTGATTGGCTCTTTTGGTTCTTTTGATGTAGTGAGTTTCTACGGGTGTTTCATGGCAATGCTCTTGGGTTTTGGCAACCTGCGTGACTGGGTTGAGTTAGAGAGATTCGGTTCAGGTAGCTTGGTTATGTGCAAATGGGTTTTGAAGAGTTCTCAATAGTTTCTACCACGGTTCGAGAAGTATATTTCCTACCGGCGTGGGGAATATATTGCGTATTGGGAATTTCTCCGGAATGAGATCAAATGGAAGGTTTCTGACTGATCGAGTATGTATTCTGCTTGTGACTCAGAGTTGATTATGAGATTCTTGTACTCTTCGCATGATGGCATGGTATATGCGGTTTGTTGTGTGGAATTGAGATTTGCCTGAGCGAGGTCACAGTTCAGTTTTGAGGGGAAGGTCATAAAATTCTTATGCAGCATGGAGGGTTTCAGATGACTAGGTAAATTATATTACTATTTGGTATGGCTTGATGAGAGAGTGTACATTTCAGAAGGGGCAATGTGTTTTGATTTATGGGTACTTCACTGGTATTGTGGCACTCTCCAGGTTGATCGACTGCTGATATTCAAATTTTTTCAGGTGGCACGGAAGAATTTTAACAGTATTTCTCGTGGGATGATCGTGTATGAGAGATGTGTTAGATATTCTGGCGGTGGAGATGGAATCAGATATGGTGATTCGTGTGTTTTATGGATTTAGAGGCTGGGAGTTCTAAGGAGCGGATTGTTTCATGGTTGTGGACTATGAGGTTATGGCCAAAGCTAGCCAGATGATAGTATGTGTTATGATTCAGTCATTGTGAATTTTCGGAGGGTTACTTATCTATTTGTGGGTGACCAGAGTCGATTTGGGGGTCCGTTGGTAGGCCCAATTAGGATGTGTATTCTACACCGAGACGGATTGGTTGGCTCCATTCTGCTATTATCGAGGGATGCGCCATTCGGTTGTTGTTGAGCTTATTCGTGTTCTGAGATGATCTGTGATTTACTTTTCTATGCTACGAGGGATTGTGATTCGTTGGTTTTAGGCACACATGGTGCGGTTCTATTGTGGTCTTATAGCAAAATTTGAGCGATATGAGTAGTTGGGTATTGCATGATTGAGGGCGTATTGGTTATGTTCTTTCGGGTTTTGTGTGGCATTGTGTCATCTGCTTCTCTGTGGTTATGGTAATGCACTTTGAGTACTTGATGTCGAATTGCGCATGGTTATTGATTTTTTTTAGCAGGGTGACTTGAAGTATTTCATATGGACCAATATTTGGATAGGGTCGCGCATTGCAGCAGAGTTATGTGGAAATATGGTCCTTTGTGTTAGATTCGTCTGTTATGGTTCTATGGTGTGTGATGGGTTTAAGCATTTCGTTGTGGTGGTACTTGTTGAGCTTGCGAGACGGTTCTCTCGTTTGAGTCATTTTCCATGATTGAGTACATTTGGAATGTTGCTTATTAGTGCATGGATTGCACGGGCTGTGGCTTTAGATTGTATGGGTGTGTCATGTCACTAGAGTGGTCGTGTTAGATAAGATGAGGCCATTAGACCTAAAATGGATACTATCGGATTTGATTACAGCATATTTGGAAGGATAATATCGAAAGTCGGCTTAGAATTTGCTATAGTTCTTGTTGAATGAGAGGGAATTCCATGACTGGTTGATCTGATGAATGGTTATGAGTTCTGCATGTTCCTTTCATCATAGGCAGTGTACGAAGGTTTTAGAGCGAGGCTTTGTTTGATATGAGGTCTATTACCGGTATTGGGTTATTTTAAGCAACTACTGTGATTTGAAATTTTCGCTATGAGTATTTGAGTTATATGGTACATCATGTCATTACATCTTGGGTTATAGATTTAGATATGGCTTGATACAGCTTGTTCAGACTTATACAGTGTGTAGATGCGAGATTCTGATCTTATAGAAATTGTGGATGTTGGGAATTGGATTCTAAGGTCTATGGGCTAGGTTGAATTAAGAGACTACAGTTATGTTGTGTAGTCGGGCCTATATGGAATAGGGTAACATGGGATCACCCCCGGGTATGTACATGGTAAGGTTATACGGCGGTTTGATGGCTTTGACAACAACTCTGGACACGTTCGAGAACGAACGTATATTTAAGTGGGGGAGGATGTAACGACCCGACCGGTCATTTTGAGCATTTGTACTTCGCTCGGTAGTTTACAGTCATGAGTAGCTCTGTATGATGTATTTTGACTTGTATGAATCATTGGTTTTGGTTTTCAGGTATTTCGGAATCGAATTGGAAGAATGGATTTCATTGTTGAAGCTTTAAATTGGGAGAGTTGACCAAGTTTGACTTTTTTTAGCATTTGACCTCGAATTGGAATTTTGATGGTTCCGTTAGCTTCGTTGGGAGATTTTGGACTTAGGAGCGCGTCCGGAATGTGATTTGGAGGTCCGTGGTTAAATTTGGCTTGAAATGGTGAAAGTTGAAATTTTGGAAAGTTTGACCGGGAGTAGACTTTTTAATATCGGGGTCGGATTCCGATTTTGGAAGTTGGAGCAGGTCCGTAATGTCGAATGTGACTTGTGTGCAAAGTTTGAGGTCAATCGAACGTGATTTGAAAGGTTTCAGCATCGGTTGTGGAAGTTGAAGTTTCAAAGTTCAATGATTTCGAATTGAGGTGTGATTCGTTGTTTTGATGTTGTTATGTATGTTTTGAGGCCTCGAGTAGATCCGTGTTATGTTATGGGACTTGTTGGTATATTTGGACGTGGTGCCGAGGGGCTCGGGCGTGTTTCGGATTGATTTTGGAGCATTTTGGAAATTTTGGCTAAGGTTCATTGTTGCTGGTTCTGGTATGACCGCACCTGCAGCTAGTTTGCGCATGTGTAATGGTCGCAGAAGCGAGAAGAGGCTGGGTGAGGAAGACCGCAGAAGCGAATTTTTGTAGCGCACCTGCGTGCGCGCAGATGCAGGATTTGGATCGCATGTGCGTAAGGCTTCGCAGAAACGGGATTTGATATCCGCAGGTGCGGAAGGGCCAGTCTCCATAGGCTTCGCAAATGTAAGGCATCATCCGCAGAAGAGGAGGTCGCAGATGCGATATTTTAACCGCAAATGCAGAATAGCTGGGCAGAGTTATAGAAAGGGTTTTGTTCTTTCTTCATATTTTGAGATGTGGGACTCGGACTAAGGCGATCTTTGAAGCAAATTTCATCAGAAGGATTAGGGTAAGTGTCCTCTACTCAATTTTGATTACATTTTATGAATCTATCTTCATTTTTTGGCAATTGGTTGAGAAATTTTAACGAGAAATTGGGAATTTTGGCCTAAAGTTTTATAATATATATTTTTGAGTTTTGAACATCGAATTGGAGTCCGAATTGAGTGAAACTAGTATGGTTGGACTCGTAATTGAATGGGTTATCGGATGTTTTGGAGTCTTGTCGGGTTTCGAGGTGCGGGCCCGAGTGTGATGTTTGGCCGGATTTGAGATTTGATTTAGGATTCGATCTTTATCATTTGGAATTATTTCCTTAGGCTTTATTTGATGTATTTGAGTTGCTTTTGGTTAGTTTTGAGCCGATCGAAGGTCGCTACGCACGTGATGGCATTCTTAGAGCATCGCTTGGCTTGCTCGGTATTGGAATTGGCTTGTTCGAGGTAAGTAACTCTTCTAATCTTAGTGCTAAGGGTATAAAACCCTGTAATACATGTTATGTGATTGGTATTAAGGTGACGCACATGCTAGGTGACGAGCGTGTGGGCGTGCACCCTGTGAATTATGACTCCATTGTTTCCATGGCACTGTATAGTGGCCCTATTTTGTTGATATCCATGTTTTCACCATGTGATAAAGTAATTGAGCTGTCAATCATACTAGATATCATGTTTAGGCTTTATGTCGATATTTTTGTGACCCATAGTGGTCGTTTCTTGCTGTCATCCCACTGATTTCATTGATATTTTGTACTCATTCATATTCATGCATTCATATCATATCTCAATCTCAGTTGTTATTTATTTATTGATACATCATATCATTGTTGTCGGGCTAATTTCATGGCATTGTGAGCCCGTGAGTGAGACTGGAGAGATTGATGACTGAGTGAGGCCGAGAGCCTGATTATGAGTGACAGTAATGGGATCGGGCTGCACGCCACAGCATGCTATATTGATTTATGCCTGGATCTGGCTTATGATAGCGCTTGGGCTGTAGGAGCCCCTCTGGAGTCTTCACACCCCAGTGAGCGCGGTTGATATTATTGAGGGGTGGATCTTCCCTAGACATGGATCTTGTCTGAAGCATTTTATACCCGGAGATGGATCTTCTCCACGGGCCGGATTAGCCTTCCTCAGTACTGAGTGACTGATGGTCAGTGATGTATATATTCTGGGATGGATCTTCCCTGGGCCGTATGGGCCATATACAGTACCGAGTGGTTGAGCAAGATGAGCGGAAAGTGTGAGATAGTGAGATTGAGTACTCTGAGAGAGTGAGTACATGATTCATCTCTGAGATACATGGCATTGGCATGCACACATGATATACAGGCATAGAGATGTATTTTTTTCTCATGTTGTATGGTATCACGTCATTCATGATTTTTTTTACACACATTGATATGTGGGCATAAAGAGGTATTTCTCACTTGCTATCTGGAAAGAAAATGAAACATCTTATTTATTGTGGAAAGGATATTTGAAAAAATTACAGTTTTTAAACTTACTCGTATTTTGGCATTTTCGGTAAAAGATTGGGTTTTCACTAAGATACTTGAAAAGCATGACTATTTTCTGGGACGAGCTGAGCATTTTACTTCAGAGATACATCTTTTATTACTTGTATTATGCTGTTATGAACTGTTGTGGGATATTGGTATTGGACCCGACCTTGTGTTAGCTCGTCATTACTTTCAACCTAAGGTTAGGTTTGTTACTTATTGAGTACATGGGGTCAGTTGTACTCATACTACACTTCTGCACCTTGCATGCAGATGTTGGTTGCTGACGTTGCTATGTTCGATGGGAGCTGGATTGAAGATGTACCTACGTCCCGATTGTAGTTGCCTCTTGTTCGTGGTAGCCTTAGATCTATAAAACTCTGTTTATGTACTTTTCAAACAGACTATGTATTTATTTAATTTCCGCTTTGTAAACTCTATTCTTAGAAGCTCATGATTTGTACTACCAGTTCTTGGGGAAATGTATTAGTTTCATATAATTTCTTTTGAATAATTGTCTTATTAATATTATTGGAATTGGATAGATGTTAATTGGCTTACCTAGCGGGTTGGGGTTAGGTGCCATCACGACTAGTTGGATTTGGGGTCGTGACAAGTAGTTAGTATTCAAACCGAATAAACCGAAGTTACCGAACCGAATAAACCGGAACCGAAAGGATAAAAACCGAACCATACCGAATTTAATTAGGTACGGTATTGGTATAGCATTTTAAGAAATCACATACCGAAAAAACCGAACCAAAATATCTAAATACCGTACCGTACCGACCAACGAACACCGCTAAATAAAAGTGTACTTACTTTAAATTTAATTTGACACTACAAACTATACTATTTGATTAGCTATATAGGCAACCCTACTAATATAAATATAAAAAATGTACATCATATCTCATGATACATAAAAACTAAAAGAAGAGGATGTTGATAATTAAGGGGAAATAGATATACAATTTATAAAATTACCTGTCAATACTCAAATATATTGAGATAAGACTTAAGAGGGAAAGAATATCTTTACTTTAAAATTGGAGAGAGAGACAGATAGAGAGAGAGAGTTTGACTTTTAACATCAAATTGAATGTAGAAAATCATTTTCACCCGATGTAAAATGCATAATCTGTAGTTTCAAAATGATATTATTGATTCCTAGCAAAACAAATGCAAACATATCTAGGCTTTAATTTTCTTCTCTAAGACACAATGATTTTAAACCAACTTAAGCCACATTAAATAAGTTTTTTCATTAAACAATTACAGGGCAAAAAATAATAAATAGAATTACCCATTTGCTATTTCTAGGCAGTGAATTCAAACAGTTGAACATTGAACCATGCTATTTAACTTCTTGGCATAAGCAAAAAAGAAATAAAAAACACTTGGACAAGTTGATATGTACTGGAAATCAATGGCACAGCTAAATGTATTCTTGTGCTTCCTAGTGTTGTTATCTTTCACAAGTTTTTGTCAGGTAAAGTATCATTAATTAGCTAGTTGTGTTATGCGAAAGAGCACATTTCTGATGAATTTCGTCGAAAATATGCGTATTTTTTAGTAGTGATGTAAAATTAATGTTTGTAATGCAGGGAGCTAAGTGGTGGTGTGTGGCAGATGAATGGGCTACTGATGTAACGTTATCAGCCTTTTTGGACAGAGCATGTAACAGAGGCTATTGTATTGACATAAAACCTGGAAAACCTTGTTTCTTGCCTCCTACCATTCGTAGCCATGCTTCCTATGTTCTAAACCTTATGTATACCAGAACTTCTAAATGTCCTCCTCATTTGGGCATTCGTGTACAAAACGATCCCTGTAAGTTTTCTCTTAACTTCATATTGTGTTGCTATCTTTCATCAGCGAGATTCAGAACTTAAATTTAATATTTTTATGATTTTGTATGTTATTTGTCTAATTTGATAATTTTGCAGCTTATGGAAGATGCAAGTATCGATAAATGGAGTTGCTTACCAAGAGAATTCTTTCAATTAGAGGATGCAAAGTGCTTTGTACTAATAGAGTAATTTAAATCATGAAGCGTAGTTGAATATAAATGATTGATTCCTAGCTCGTCTATCAATCATCTTAGCAAAATGTGTAACATATGCTCCTCTTTTTTAGTTTCTCTATGGAATATATTTGAGATAAATTGATCCGAATTTCCTACATAGTACTAATGTTTGATGTGAAGGAATTTGGTTTATGATTACCTATTTTCGCAAAGTTACAAATCGGAGGGAAAAAAGGGAAAAATAGTAAAGGTAAAAATAACATTTTCTTCATTACTTGGCTTCGTCACCGAGAATAAGAAGGTGAAATTAGTGGATGATTCTCGTTATTGTGTCATCAAATCACTTAATTATGATAAATCAATATGATTGATGTAAATATTCAGGGGTAAATGTTACATGTCATTTACGTTTTATTTAGAACAAAATCGTCTTAAAAAACAAAGGAAAGGAGGGATGAAATCGCAAAGTATATTTTGAATATAGAGTGCTATCTCTGCTAATCTTAATATATTTAAGTTACAAACATTGATATGTGTAAGGAATTATCTATACGATGTAATTTTATTTGGTTAAAATAAATTATCATTTTTTCAGTTTACCTGTTAATACTTAAATAGATACGTGCAATTGCTCTATTTAGTAATATAATTTTGTAAATATCCTTTCAAGCAATTTACAACAACAACAACAACAACAACAACAACAACAATCCAGTAAAATTCCACTAATGGGGTCTGGGGAGGGTAGTGTGTACGCAGACCTTACTCCTACCCCAAAGGAGTAGAGAAGCTGTTTCCGAAAGACCCCCGGCTCAAAAAAAAGGACAAAAAGGCAAAAAAGAGACAATATTAGTATCACAACAACAATCATAGGATAAATAGAAACACCATGAAATCCAGAAGAAGGATGCAAAGCAAAGGGAGACAATATTAGTAAATATTAGTATCACCATAACAATCATAAGAACAATAGGAACACCATAAAATCTAGAAGAAATATGCAAAGAAAAAGCGATAGCTAGTAAATAGGACATGCAGTGAAAAGTGAAATAGTAAGCCACAATATTGCCACTAACTATCTCGGACAAAAATCCTACATGGCTAGTCCCATAATAGTACGAAATAGACACGACTCAACTACCTCCTAACCTACAACCCTAATACTCGACCTCCACATCTTCCTATCTAGTGTCATGTCCTCGGAAATTTGGAGTCTCGCCATATCTTGCCTGATCACCTCTCCCCAATATTTCTTAGGCCACCCTCTACCTCTTCTCGTGCCCTCCACAACCAGCTACTCACACCTCCGTACCGGAGCATCTAGGCTTCTCCTCTGAACATGTCCGAACCATCTAAGCCTCGCTTCCCGCATTTTATCATCAATGGGAGCCACATGCACCTTTTCCCGAATATCATCATCCCTGATCTTATCTATCCTAGTGTGCCCACACATCCACCGCAACATTCTCATTTATGCTACTTTTATTTTCTGGATATGTGAGTTCTTAACGGGCCAACACTCAGCCCCATACATCATGGCCGGTCTAACCACCGCTTTATAAAATTTACCTTTGAGTATCGGTGGCACTCTCTTGTCACACAGGACTCCAGATGCTAACCTCTACTTCATCTATCCTACCCCAATACGGTGTGTGACATCCTCGTCGATCTCCCCTCCCCCCTGGATAACCGAACCAAGGTACTTGAAGCTGCCTCTTCTCGGGATGACCTGCGAATCAAGCCTCACATCCACGCCCACTTCCCCTGGCTCAGCGCTGAACTTACACTCCAGGTATTCCGTCTTCGTCCTGCTTAGCTTGAAACCCTTAGACTCAAGAGCCTGTCTCCAAACCTCCAGCCTGTCTCCAGAACTATATCATCGGTGAATAGCATGCACCATGGCACATCCCCTTGAATATGGTATGTTAACGAGTCCATCACCAGGGCGAATAAGAACGGACTGAGCGCAGAACCTTGGTGTAACCCCATTACAACCGGAAAATGCTCAGAGTCGTCTCCTACTGTCCTAACCCGAGTCTTAGCCCCATCATACATGTCCTTAATCGTCATAATGTAAGGAACCGACACACCTTTTGCCTCCAGGCATCTCCAGAGAATTTCTCTAGGAACCTTGTCATACGTTTTCTCTAGGTCAATAAACACCATGTGCAGATCCTTCTTCCTCTCTCTGTATAGTTCCACCAACCTTCTAATAAGGTGTATAGCTTCTGTAGTTGAACGACCCGGCATGAACCCGAACTGGTTGTCGGATACAGACACTGTCATCCTCACCCTCGCTTCAACCACCCTCTCCCATACTTTCATGGTATGACTCAGTAATTTGATACCCCTATAATTGTTACAACTCTGGATATCACCTTTATTCTTATACAATGGAACCACCGTACTCCACCTCCACTCATCCGGCATCCTCTTCCCCTTAAAAATAATATTAAACAACCTAGTCAACCACTCCAAACCTGCTCCCCCCACATATTTCCAAAATTTCACCGGAATCTCGTTTGGCCCGGTCTCTCTTCCCCTACACATCTTACGCATAGCTCCCACGACCTCCTCAACCTCGATACGCCTGCAGTACCCAAAGTCACGTTGACTCTCGGAATGCTCCAATTCGCCTAGAACAATACCCCGATCCCCTTCTTCATTCAAAAGTCTATGAAAGTAAGTCTGTCATCTCCTCTTAATATGGGCATCTTCCATCAATACTCTACCATCTTCGTCCTTGATGCATCTCACTTGGTCCAAATCGCAATCCTTCCTCTCTCTCAACTTGGCCAGCCGGAATAACTTCTTCTCCCCACCTTTTCCCCCAATTCCTCGTACATACGACCATAAGCCGCAGTCTTAGCCTCTGTGACTGCCAACTTAGCCTCCTTCCTAGTTGCCTTATACCTCTCCATGCACACTCGCCTCTCCTCCTCACCTATGCTCCCAACTAACTTCATGTACGCCGCCTTCTTTGCTTCTACTTTACCTTGGACTACTTTATTCCACCACCAGTCTCCTTCGTGCCCACCAGAGACGCCCATCGAGACCCCTAGCACCTCTCTCGCAGCCTCCCTAATACAGTCTGATGTCGCTGACCACATAGTGCTCGCGTAACCATTGCTCCTCCAAGCTCCCATAGCCGAAAATCGCCCCTCCAACGCTTGGGCTTTATCCTTAGTTAAGGCTCCCCACCTGATTCTCGATCTTCCTCGAATAGACCTTTTCCTCCTCTTTAACATAATACTAACGTCCACCACCAAGAGCATATGCTTCGTCGCGAGTATCTCACCCGGAATCACCTTGCAATCCTTGCACAACCCTCTGTCACACCTCCTGAGGAGGAGATAGTCAATCTGGGTCTTCGCCACTGCATTTTGGAAAGTAACCAAATGCCCCTCCCTCTTCCGAAAGCTAGAGTTCGCAATCACCAACCCAAAAGCCTTAGCGAAGTCCAACAACGATGTACCTCCTCCGTTTCTCTCCCCAAAATCGAAGCCTCCATGCACCTCGCCATAACCACCTGCGGTCGACCCAATATGCCCATTAAAATCCCCTCCTATGAATAGCTTCTCAGCAGGCGGAACCTGGCGCACAATCTCATCTAACCCTTCCCAGAAGCGTCGTTTAACCTCCTCATCTAGGCCCACATGCGGCGCATAGGCGCTAATGATATTTAGGGTGCACTCTCCAACCACCAACTTAATAGTCATCAATCTATCATTCACTCGTCTAACCTCAACCACAGACTCTCTAAGTTCCTTATCCACCAAGATGCCCACTCTATTCTTACCTTTCTGGACTCCTGAGTACCAAAGTTTATACCCATCCATGTCCCTCGCCCTCGACCCTACCCACCTTGTCTCCTGGACACACGCTATATTGACCCTCCACTTCTGGAGGATCTTCACCAACTCTATAGATTTACCCGTCAATGTACCTACGTTACATGACCCAATTCTCAACCTACAGACACTCTTGTTCCTTTTACCTCCCTTGCCTCCCGCCCCACCCCCTAAACCCTGCCCTACCTCCCGTCCCACCCCCCGTTCCCCCGAGGACATGACCTCACTCGACCATCCCAGACCACAGCCACTATACCTATAGCAGAGAAAGGGGAATCACTATCACACAAGGCAACAGACTAAACCAGAAGAATACAAGTTGCAAAAACAGGCATACTAATACGGTAAATAAAGTAGTACGAGGTAAGATGCCAGCAATTTACCTCATACCACAAAGGGAAACTGGAAAACGGGAGGTACCAACTCCCGCGAGCGGAAAAAAATAACAATAAAAATACTGATACCACGAGTACCAGATATAGAATGAAAGAACCTGGAGCAAGTTTTCCTGAAGTGTATCGGATCTGCTCAAGAGCACTAGTAAGTCCTGCTGTATCCCGCCGGAAAGTTGTTTGAAAGTTGCCGGAATTTACGAAACTTGCCAGAAATCTGAACACACCGGGAAATAGTCCGTCCTTACCGGGCAGGAGCTGCACCTGAAACTTGTTAAGATCGAACAAAGCAAAAGCGGCGCCACCTCGAATAAATCTGAAGTTTGATTATTTGACAGTTTGAAAATACTAAGCGACGGAACCACGAACAAGCTCTCCACCAGAAGCCTTTGCCGGAAACCTCACCGAACTCGGCTTTCAAGCAATTTACAAAAGTATAAAATCACTTCAATTTTTTTTAATGAATTAGTGTGAATTACTAATACACATTCACCTTTAACACGAAAAAGTACTAATATGTTATGAAAATAATTATATTGTGGATGTCCATTTATTACTCTGTTATAGATAATCTTCCTGAAAAAGATTATTCATTTAGTACTCTGTTGAAGTTTATCTACAAGCAGCTGATGCAGGCAGGTTGCAAGCAGCTCAATGAAATGATTTGCAGCAGCTTCTTATTAAACAGGCAGGTTGCAAGTAGCTCATGCAGACAGCTTACAAGCAGCTAAAGAAAAGCCTTGCAGCTGCTTCCTGAAAAGCCTCGCAGCTGCTTCCTTTCTTCTATAAATAGAGGAGTTTTCAGTTCATTATGTACATAAGTTTAAAGTTTGAATAATATATCAGTTTCTCTCTATACTTGTCTTTACTTTACTATCTTTATTTTATAACACGTTATCAGCACGAGACTCTGCCATCTCGAGAAAATACTTTGAAAGTATCAGAGGTACGAACTTTCTTTTTCTAAATAATATCAAATCTTTCTAAACTTGAGTTGGTAGCCTTGGATATATCGGGCAAAAGCTACATGTCTTGGGTGCTTGATGCCGAAATTCATCTTGATGCGATGGGTCTGGCAGACACCATCAAAGATAAAAATCAGGCATCAAACCAAGACCGTGCCAAAGCAATGATATTCTTACGCCATCACCTTGATAAGGGCCTGAAAATGGAATATCTTACTGTTAAAGATCCATTCATACTGTGGAATAATTTGAAAGATAGATATGACCACCTGAAGATGGTCGTTCTTCCACAGGCATGTTATGATTGGACTCACCTAAGGCTACAAGATTTTAAATCTATCAGTGAGTATAATTCTGCTATGTTCGGAATTATTTCCCAATTGAAGCTATGTGGTGATACGATTACTGATCATGATATGTTGGAGAAAACTTTCACCACTTTTCATGCCTCGAATATGCTCCTACAGCAGCAATATCGAGAGATGGGATTCAAAAAGTATTCTGAACTTATCTCACATCTTCTTGTAACCGAGCAACATAATGGGCTATTAATGAAAAACCATGAAAGCCGACCTACTGGTTCTTGTCCATTCCCTGAAGTGAATGAGACAAACTTCCACCAAGTTAAGCGTGGAAGAGGACGTGGCCCCAGTCGTGGTCATAGCCGTGGTCGGGGAGAAAACTCTAATTGTGGTAATAACAATGCACCAAAGAACCCTCCTCACCACCAGCAGTGGAAAAGGAAGGAACAAAAGCATGAAGCGGTGCAAGCAGCAAAGCCAGAAAATGCATGCTATAGATGTGGAGGAAAAGGGCACTGGTCACGTACATGTCGTACGCCAAAGCACCTGGTTGAGCTGTATCAAGACTCCCTGAAGAAGACAGAGAAAAATGCTGAAGCAAATTTTATTTCTAAAGATAATTTAGACTTCATGCATTTGGATGTAGCTGATTATTTTGCACTCCCGGAAGGAGAAACAAGTCATGTGATCGGTAGTGAATCTGTAGAAATGTAAATATTTTATTTTTTGTTGTTTGTAGTAGATAGTATGGCTATGTAATTGTTGTACATAAATAAAAGTTATGCTTTGAAAATAATTTTTACTATCATATTTATTTTGTTTATGTCATTTTGAAGAATATGGATAATCCTCAAATTGTGTTTGGATCAAAGACCAATCATGAAGATATTTGTGTAATTGATAGTGGAACAACTCATGCCATATTCAAAGATCGAAAATACTTTTCTTATTTGCATAAGGAAAAAGCAAATGTTTCAACAATTTCTGGTAATATAATTTGATTGAAGGCTCCGGAAGAGCTACTGTATTTCTGTCTAGGGGAACAAAATTTATTATCGACAATGCATTGTTCTCCTCCAAGTCCCGAAGAAACTTGTTGAGTTTTATAGATATCCGCCGAAATGGGTATCATGTTGAGACAATAGATGAAATGAACGTGGAATATCTTTGTATTACAAAGAATATTTCTGGCCAGAAATGCATTGTAGAAAAGTTACCAACTTTATCTTCTGGCTTATACTATTCAAAGATTAGTACAGTTGAAGCACACTCAATCGTAAACCAGAAGTTTACTGATTCAAATACTTTTGTGCTTTGGTATGGCCGTTTGGGCCATCCTGGATCAATAATGATGAGATGAATTACTGAAAATTCAAGTGGGCATCCATTAAAGAACCTGAAGATTCTTACAAATGATGAATTTTCTTGTGATGCTTGTTATCAAGGCAAAATGATCACTAGACCATCACCAATGAAGGTTGGCATTGAGTCCCCTACCTTTTTAGAACGTATACATGGGGATATATGTGGACCTATTCACCCACCAAGTGGGCTGTTTAGATATTTTATGGTCCTAATAGATGCATCTTCAAGATGGTCTCATGTGTGCCTACTATCATCTCGCAACCTGGCATTTGCAAAGCTATTAGCCCAAATAATTCGATTAAGGGCACAATTCCCAGATTATCCTATAAAGGCTATTCGCCTTGATAATGTTGGTGAATTCTCATCTCAAGCTTTTGATAATTACTGTCTATCAATTAGGATAAAAGTTGAACATCCTGTAGCTTATGTTCATACTCAAAATGGCCTTGCAGAGTCATTTATTAAACGCCTGCAATTAATAGCAAGACCGCTACTTATGAAAATACAATTGCCTGCTACTGTTTGGGGCCATGCTATCTTGTATGCAGCATCACTTATCCGTCTCAGACCGACACATTATAATAAATATTCTCCGTCATAATTGGTTTTTGGTCATGAACCAAATATTGCCCATCTACGAGTTTTTGGATGTGCTGTATATGTGCCAGTAGCACCACCACAGCGCAGTAAGATGGTCCCCCAAAGAAGGTTAGGAATATATATTGGGTTTGAATCACCTTCTATTATTCGCTATCTTGAACCATTGACGGGAGATTTATTTACTGCTCGATTTGCAGATTGTCGATTTGATGAAACAAATTTCCCACAATTAGGGGGAGAGAAAAAGAAAATCAAAAGAGAAATTGTGTGAAAAGTTTCATCATTATCTCACTTTGATCCACGTACCCCTATATGTAATCAGGAGGTCCAAAAGATCATCCATTTACAGAACATAGCAAATCAAATGCCAGACGCATTTACTGATTTGAAAAGGATAACTAAGTCGCATATCCCTGCAGAGAATGTGCCTATCCGAATTGATGTCCAAGCAGGACCATCTACTAGCATGAAAGCTAGTGAACCTAAAGCACGCCTGAAGCGTGGTAGACCTTTGGGTTCTAAGGATCGAAATCCTAGAAAAAGAAAATTGATAAATGATCAAAATGATATTATGAAGCGATCTCCTGAAGAGACCCAAGATCTGATTAGTTTTGAGATTCCTGAAGAAATCAATGAATCGAGACTCAAGTGAGTGAGGAACTTTTAATAAGTTCTACTGGTGATGGGATTAATTTAAATTGATTTGAAATAGTGGTGGATAATATTTTTGCATATAATATTGCATTTAACATTATGCAAGATAGTGAGAATCTTAAACCCCGATCTGTCGAATAATGTCGACAAAGAACTGATTGGCCAAAATGGCAAGAGTCAATTCAATCGGAATTGAGGTCACTTGCTAAAAGAGAGGTCTTTGGACCAGTAGTCCAAACACCTGCTGGTATAAAGTCAGTTGGTCATAAATGGATTTTTGTGCGAAAAAGAAATGATAAAAATGAAGTTGAAAGATATAAGGCTTGCCTTGTTGTACAAGGATTCTCACAACGACCTGGAGTCGATTATGAAGAAACATATTCACCAGTTATGGATGTCATAACATTTCGATATCTCATCAGTTTAGCCTTACGTGAAAAGCTTAAAATACATCTAATGGATGTGGTTACAGCTTATCTGTACGGGTCACTTGATAATAAAATTTACATGAAAATCCCTGAAGGATTTAAAATTCCTGAAGCATATTCAAAATCTCGGGAAATATACTCAATCAGATTACAAAGATCTTTGTACGGTTTAAAGCAATCTGGGCGCATGTGGTATAATTGCCTCAGTGAATATTTGCTGAAAGAGGGTTACATAAATGATGTTATTTGTCCATATATTTTTATAAAGAAAATGACTTCAGAATTTGTTATACTTGCTGTTTATGTTGATGACATAAATCTTGTTGGAACTTCAGAAGAGCTCCAAAAGGCAATTGAATATCTTAAGAAAGAATTTGAGATGAAAGATCTTAGAAAGACAAAACTTTGCCTTGGTCTGCAAATTGAATATTTAGCAGACGGGATCTTTATCCATCAATCTGCCTATACAGAAAGAGTCTTAAAACGCTTTTACATGGACAAAGTGCACCCATTGAATACACCAATGGTTGTTCGATCACTTAAAGTGAATAAAGATTTGTTCCGACCTCCAGAAGAGGATAAGGAACTCCTTGGTCCCGAAGTACCCTATCTCAGTGCAATTGGTGCACTAATGTATCTTGCTAATGCTACAAGGCCTGACATAGCCTTTTCTGTTAATTTACTAGCAAGATATAGTTCTTCTCCTACACGGAGATATTGGAACGGGATTAAGCATATATTGCGATATTTAAAGGGAACTCTTGATATGGGTTTGTTTTATGCTAACAAAGATAGTGCAGATCTTGTTGGTTATGCAGATGCAGGTTATTGATCTGATTCCCATAAAGCTAGATCTCAAACCGGGTACGTTTTTATATGTGGAGGTACTATCATATCATGGCGCTCCACAAAGCAATCTATTGTTGCTACTTCTTCAAATCATGCTGAAATAATAGTTATTCATGAAGCAAGTAAGGAATGCGTATGGTTGAGATCAATAATTCATTTTATTCGAGAAAAATATGGTTTGAAATGTGAGAAAAGACCCACAATTTTATACGAAGACAATGCTGCATGCATAGCCCAATTGAAGGGAGGATTTATAAAAGGAGATAGAACGAAGCACATTTCACCAAAATTATTCTACACACACGATCTTTAGAAAAATGGTGACATTGATGTGCAACAAATCCGTTCAAGTGATAATCCGGCAGATTTATTCACTAAATCTTTACCAACTTCAACTTTTGAGAAGATGGTATACAAGATTGGAATGCGGAGACTCAAATATTTGAAACAAGATTTTCATCAGGGGGAGTAAAATACGCGATGTACTCTTTTTTTCTTACTAAGATTTTTTCCCACAGGGTTTTCCTTATAAGGTTTTTAATGAGGCAACTAGCAATGCGTATTACTAAATATGTGTACTCTTTTTCATTCACTAGGATTTTTTCCCACAAGGTTTTTTTCTAGTAAGGTTTTAACGAGGCACAATACCTTTTAATGAACATCCAAGGGGGAGTGTTATGAAAATAATTATATTGTGGATGTCCATTTATTACTCCGCTATAGATAATCTTCCTGAAGAAGATTATTCATTTAGTACTCTGTTGAAGTTTATCTACAAGCAGTTGATGCAGGCAGGTTGCAAGGAGCTCAATGAAATGATTTGCAGCAGCTTCTTATTAAACAGGCAGGTTGCAAGCAGCTCATGCAGACAGCTTACAAGTAGCTAAAGAAAAACCTTGCAGCTGCTTCATGAAAAGCCTCGCAGCTGCTTCCTTTCTTCTATAAATAGAGGAGTTTTCAGTTCATTATGTACATAAGTTTAAAGTTTGAATAATATATCAATTTATCTCTATAATTATTTTTACTTTATTGTCTTTATTTTATAACATAATACACATTGATCATTTTTAAGACAAATACGAAAAAGTAAACTAGAGAAAATTCCCTATAGCTCGTTAGACACGTCCCAAGTGATTTATGACACTTGAGGACACAATAGTAATTTTAAAAAATCCGGAACGGGTATGTCTACTAGCCTCTAGAAACTTCTTCATAAAATCGGCAAACCACAAGTCTGGAACTTTCTACAATATGCTTCCATGAGTTTCTCGAATCCTTCTTCCCCTTCTCCAAGTCACTGAGCGCATATAAAAGGAGACACTATACACACATTTGTCATACTTATCCAGCAATACAGCGTGAAGCTTAGTCGGCAGATTTACTCCATTAGAGCAGTTACCTCTTTCTCTTCAGGATTCAGGAAGCTAGTAAGCAACCATTTGACAGTAGAGATGGCAACTTCGCTTGTTCTCAGAAGGGCGGCCACTTCCTCAGCACTCTTCAACAGGCTCGTCAACCCTGTTCGCTTTGCCTCTGTTGCTCCCTCTGTTTTGCGATCCTTCAACACCAACGCTCAGATGACAACTTTTGACGATGACGATGATCGCAGCGTTGATGTTGATCGCCGCTCCGATCGCTCCGTCTCTCGCCGGCGTGACTCTTTTCCTAGCTTCTTCTCAGGTTTGTTCTCCGTTTTTGCTCAAATATGACCATGAAACAGAGGCCGACCTTGTGTATAAAACCGCTGCTTTAGGTTCAATTAACCTCTGTTTTGTGTCTTAAAGTTTATCAGAGTTAATATACTTTGAGAAAATCGAACTTCGAAGTCCCTATATTTGGCACAAATCCTTGTATGTGTATTCACCAACCGATTTTGCTGTTCTGGTAAATATATACACGCGTACTTAGTATAATTTTTCTGTTGTGTGAAGACCTGTTAAAATTGATAGTAATATATTAGGATAATTGACCTTACTGGTTTAGCAGAGCTGAGATATTGTACCATTTTTTCCTAGGTTAGTTAGGACCTTTAACTCCGAATGCACCGAGTATGCTGAATCGTGTGATGAACTGATTTGAACTTTTTGGCTGTGAAACAGATGTGTTTGATCCATTTTCACCACCAAGGAGCGTGAGCCAACTACTAAACCTGATGGACCAAATGATGGATTCTCCACTTACCGCACCGCGTGGTATGGCCACCGGAGTTGGATCAAGGAGAGGATGGGACGTGAGGGAGGATGATGATGCCTTGCATATTAAAATGGACATGCCTGGGCTTGACAAGGAAAACGTGAAGGTAGCAGTGGAGCAGAACACGTTGATTATCAAAGGAGAAGGGGAGAAAGAATCAGAGGATGAAGAGTATAGGAGAAGGTACTCTACCAGACTTGAAATTCCTCAAAATCTCTACAAATTGGATGAGATTAAGGCGGAGATGAAGAATGGTGTTCTTAAGGTGGCGGTTCCTAAGGTGAAGGAAGATGAGAGGAAAGATGTTTTCCATGTTCAAGTTGATTGAGCTTTTAATGCTTAGTTTGTGTTTGAGTCTGATGTTATGAACATTTTCCTTCTTTTTTCCCTATCTATTTTGGATGTAGTAATTTTCTGTGTGGAAAAGTAGACCTGCTAAAAAAGTTATGGTTGTAAGTGCCGCTTTAGATTAATTGGAACTTGGAAGTTGAGTATAATAATCTGCCTCTCCTAGCTGCAAAAAGTGTGTGGGGCGTATGAGTTTTATTTTGCTATACTAACTGCATTGCAAGAGGAGATTATTTAAAAGCAAATTATCATTATTTGAAGCAAGGGTCGAGAAAAAACTTCTGTATGAAGATTGACGAACAAAGTTAAGGAAGTTGGATAAAAGGGTTGAAGTTGCAGAAAATCAGTTTATCTTAATGGATATATAAATTCAGTTTTATCTCTAATTCTGAAGTCGCCTTCTTAAAATACTTCTGTTATATTGAGAGTATTGAAGATTAGGATTAGTCTCTCTGCTTTTCTAGCAAAATCTAACGAGTCATTGCTTCTTTAACCCGTTCTTGGTTGAGGTTTATGAGCTTTAGGCTACTGTCGATCTGAATTTGAAATCCTAATGATATGTGGAAATAGAAAGAGATGGAAAAACAGAAGTTCAAGAATTGAATTTAAGTGTCACGTTCAAGTGGTACAGTAGTAATTTCTTGACAAAGACACCAAATTCAAGTAAATGGAAGTGTGTAGAGATTGCACAAAGTGTAAGAATGTATTCGTGGAGATGCACTATGACTTATTTCTCTTGGCTCGTCACTGGGAGGGTATCATTTGAACTTCAATTGGTTTGCTTCAAGTCGCTTAACATAATCCAAGATAGCAGTACTAATTGTTTACTTTTGTAGAGAAACTAAACAAAACATTTTACAACGACGACATTTCTGAAATTTAGTCCTAATTACAACAAAAACAACATCAACCCACTAGTAATCCCATTAGAGAGGTCGGGAGGGTAGAGTGTACGCACACCTTATCCCTACCCGGGGTAGATGGGCTGTTTCCGGGAGACTCTCGGCTCAGAAATAAAATATCTGTAACAACAACTGAAATTTAGTCCTAATTACCAATTGTTAAAACTTAGATCTTGTCAGAGACTATTTCAATATTAGATTGTATGTTAGATTATGTCTGATAGTATAGTCAAAGATTGTGGGTAAAAGCCATGATCTTAGGGATATACTTTTGAATTATGTCTCTAGCTTTGTGTATATATTCTAGGTGTAATATATCTTTTGAAGGAAGAAGTAAAATACACTTACATAATTCACATGGTATCAGAGCCAGTACGATCTCGGTAGAGACTCATATACTTTTTCCGATTGCTTTTTCCGGCAGTCACTACTCCGGTGGATTTCCGATCACCTTTTCCGATTGCTTTTTCCGGCATCCACTTCTTCGGCGGATTTTTTCGGCCATCTCTGACTTTCATTTCAGATACGTGAGGCTCGACCATTTATTCCGGTCTTACCTATCACATTCTCTAAAATCTCCGAAGTAGTTTTCGGTCAGATCTTGTTACCCTCTAACCCGACTCCATTAGTAAGCTCCTTTCCCGGCCAGATCTTGTGATTTTGGTGAGAGGAAAAGAAAAGTATTTTATTGAGTCTTGATTTGGTGGGTCACTTAGAGGGGATTTTCGTTTGAAGTAGAAGAGTAAAATTTTGGTTTTGAAAAGCTTTTTCCAAAGTAAAGCTTTCTTTATTTCAAGTCATACTTTATTACTTTGTCTTTACATATAAGGGTCATTCTTACAAGCTTTCTTACCCATCAAAGTCTACTATTTCATTACAAAGTGTTCTTATTTTTGTCTTCTGTCCCACATTATTTTGTACACTTGCCTTCTTGAAATTTAAATATCAAAATGACATGTGAGTCCTCCACGGCAGAAGAAGTCAAACTATTTTTCTCTTCAATTTTGAATCCTTCCACTATTACTACTGTTAAATTACAAGGTAGTAATTATTATTCACCATGGTCTTCTTCAGTTGAGATGTGGTTCATAGGACAGGGATATGAGGATCACTTAGTCAAAAATACTAGTGAATTAATACTAGTAAAAAGACTAAGTGGACCCGAATTGATGCACAATTGTGTAATCTTTTATGGAACTCTTTGGATCCTAAATTACTCAACTTGTTTCAATCTTGTAAAACTTGCTATAAAGTTTGGACTAAAGCTAAAGCTTTGTATACGAATGATATACAACGAATATACAAAGTAGTTTCAGATTTAGTCCAACTTCAGCAGAATAATCAAGATATGGCATGTTATTTAGGACAAATAGATACTTTAAAAGATTAATTTGTCTCGCTCATGCCACTTTTTGCAAGTGTCACCACCCAGGAGCAACAAAGAGATAAGTTCTTTATGATTTTGGCACTGAAATAAAGGATCAGATCTTGGCAAGCTCTGTAGTTCCTTCATTAGTTGAGGTTCTATCTCGGCTATTGCGTATTAGAACAGAAATACTTGATACTAATAAAGTGGAGACATCTGTATTGGCTGTGCAAAATAAAAATCTAGAGGAACAAAATGTCTATCAAAGAGGAAAAGGAAAAAGCAACAGACCCTACTACAACTACTACAACAAGCCAGACATACTCGACAAACTTGTTGGAAACTGCATGGTCGACCACCACGTACAAACAATCGCAGTACATCCCACATAGTTCAAAATGGTGGTGAAACAGATGATCAACATGTTGATTTTATTACTTTATCTAAGGTGGATTATAGTGATTACCTGCAGTATCAGCGGCTAAACAACAGTCACTCTCATATTGCACCGTACAAACTGGTAATCCCTTTGCATGTCTGAGCATGTCTTCACCCAATTGCTTATGGATACTGGACTCTGGTGCATCTGACCATATCTCTGGTAATCAGAATCTTTTCTCAAACCTTATTCCTTCTTCAACCCGCTATGTGGTTACCTTTGCTAATGGCTCGTGAACTGCAGTAAAAGGAATATGAGAAGTGCAACTTCTTCCCTCTATCTCTTTAAACTCAGTTTTATTTGCTCCTGAATGCCCATTCAATTTGATTTCCATTAGTAAATTAACCAAAACCTTAATTGTTCTGTCATTTTTTTTGCTAACTCTGTTGTTGTGCAGGACTGAAAACGGGGAAGATGATTGGAATAGGATATGAGTCTCAGGGACTATATCATATGTCCAAATCACAACCACCAGTTTCCTTCACTTCCGCTACATCAGCTGATCTACTCCATAGCCGTTTAGCCCACTCGAGTCTTAGAAAGCTTCAAAAATTAATTCCTAGTCTTTCCACATTGTCTTCTTTTGAATGTGAGTCTTGTCAGCTTGGGAAACACACTTGCACCTCGTTTCCCAAAAGAGTCAATAATAGGGCTTCATCTATATTTGACATTGTTCACTCAGATGTTTGGGGTCCTAGTCGTGTTGTTTCAAGTTTAGGATGTCAGTATTTTGTTACCTTTATTGATGACTTCTCCCGCTGCACATGGGTATTCTTAATAAAAAATCATTCTGAATTATTTTCTATTTTACAAAAATTTTGCATTGAGGTAAACAATCAATTTGGTGTTTCAGTAAAGGTATTACGTAGTGACAATGCAAATGAGTATTTATCATCTCCCCTCACTAGTTTCATGTCATCTCTAGGAATCACTCATCAGACTTCTTGTGCATATACTCTTCAACAAAATGGGGCTGCCGAACATAAAAATCGGCATCTCATTGAAACTGCTCGTACCTTACTTATAAACCATCACTTTCCTCTTCGTTTTTGGGTAGATGTTGTTCTCACTACTTGTTATCTGATCAATAGGATGCCCTCTTCTGTGTTACAACATCAAATTCCTCACTCAATTCTCTTTCCATGTCAAAATCCATATCATTTACCTTTGAAAGTGTTTGGATGTACTTGCTTTGTTCATGATCACAGTCCTGGAAATGACAAACTCCAACCAAAGTCAATTAAGTGTGTCTTTCTTGGATACTCCCATTACCATAAAGGTTATAAATGCTATGATCCAAAAGCACATAAATATTTGATTTCTGCAGATGTAACCTTCTTTGAGACATCTCTCTATTTTTCACTAAACACTACAAGCAGAAATTTGATGCCTCAAGTTTTTGCCAATGCCAATACTTCATGTGCCGCAGGTTAGTCTTCCAAACGGACCTCAAGGCTCTCCTCCTCCTCTCCAAGTATACTCCAAACGTGCCAGTCCTCTAGCTAATACTAATGATGGCACTATTCCTTATCTAAATACGTTGGTAGCTCCCAATGACTCATCTTTTTCTCCTATATCACCTGCTCCAGTCATGCCTTCATCAGATGTAGTAACTCCACCATACGCAAAGGTATACGCACTACTCAAAAAACAGTACGATTTAACTGCTTAAGTTATCATCGATTGTCCCCATTATATTATACCTTTGTATCTGTCTTATCTAATGTACCTATCCCAAGGACTGTTAGTGAGGCATTGGAACATTCAGGGTGGAAAGTGCTATGATCGAAGAAATGACTGCTCTAGAGACCAATAACACTTGGGAATTGGTCTAGTTACCAGAAGGAAAATCTACCGCTGGATGTCGGTGGATCTATACAGTAAAGGTAGGTTCAGATGAAATAATTGATCGGCTGAAAGCTCGCCTTGTTGCTAAAGAATACACCCAGATTTATGGTCTTGACTATGGTGACACATTCTCTCTAGTTGCCAAGATTGCATCTGTCCGGCTACTTATCTCCTTAGCAGCAATGCATCGTTGGCCGCTTCATCAACTAGATATTAAGAATTCTTTCTTACATGGTGAGCTTGTTGAGGAAGTTTATATGGATCAACCTCCCGGGTTTGTTGCTCAGGGGGAGTCAAACTTAGTATGTCGTCTAAAACGTTCACTATATGGCCTTAAGCAATCTCCGAGAGCATGGTTTGGCAGATTTAGCTCTGTTGTCCAACAATTTGGGATGTCTCGAAGTGAAGTAGATCACTCCGTTTTCTATCGACATAATGGTCTAGAAAAGAACATTTTCTGCTCGTTAATGTAGATGATATAGTCATAACTGTAAATGATCAAGAAGGAATATCTGGGCTAAAACAGCATCTATTAAGCCACTTTCAAACCAAGGACTTGGGGAAGCTAAAGTATGTTTTGGGAATCGAGGTAGCACAATCCAATACCGGTATTGCTATCTGTCACGACCCAAAATTACGTGATCGGCACCCGACACACTATCCGACCCGAGCGAACCAAACCATGTGATGCACCCAAATCATATGCATGAAAACCAATTTAACTGCGAAAGCTCCTTGAAAATCATGTACATTTTCAAGTTAAATGATAAAATATTTTTCAATTCAAAATCACACATGGCGCCTTTCATGATAATAACAATGAGACTAAGTAAAGTAAATATACTTTCATGTATGTCGTGTACAATCCCGTTACTACAACCTTTAACAACTATCTATGGAACCTCTATACCAAAGAATATAACCAACAGTTGGAGCAATTCCAACAAAATAATATAAGGAAGAACATGATAGCTACCACGAAATAAAAGTGGTGCTTCATAATACCTCGGAAAGAGAGTCATCCTAGCATGACCGCATGTCACATATCATATATCATCCTGAAACATGTAAAGTAAGCATGGCTCTGGAGGGGGGCCTCTAACGGCTGAGTACACCACAATGGTACTCCATAAGTCTCATAGACTCTCTCTAACTTAAGTTCTTGGGATAAACTTTATAAAAACAATGCACCAATATTTGATATAAAAACTAACAAATTTTATCAATTCATGACCCTTGTTATTTTAAATAACAACTAAGTAAAATATAACCCACAATATAAACCTTTAAAATATTTACACAAATCCAAGATTTTGGATAAAATCATACAAAATCATTTCGTTTACTTGAAATCACTTTCGGCTCCTAAGGCCTAAACATAAGAAAATCATTCTTACCTTTCACTGGGAGTACTATACCATCACCGACATAAGAAGGTCAACTAGGTTATGTACCTAGCGGCAAGTATCATATACCCTACTTGCTCAGGGCGTCTCATCGTAGTGCCGTACAAATCGACTCAGCCATGCTAATAATAGCACAAAATAGTATTCTCTCGAGGGGGAGCACTACATTGTAGTCTATACCACAAAGTGGTAATCTACGCCTACACCGGCACGTGTAGTTTCATGACAATGAACAAATATATATCCGAAGTCAATCTCGGTGAACACAAGTAACTCCCAAAATATTTGATACTTTAAAAATAGATTCATAGCATAGTAGCTTCAAATGATTTATTTTCATAAACTCATAGCATTTATAGAAATCTAAATCATTTGGACAAAAATTAAATAAACAACCTTTTACATGCTACAGCCTTTAGCAATTTAACATCAATCTTTAAAAGATACCACAAGTGCTATTTTGTTCGTCAATTTCCTTTCTTCGTCAATTTCCCAAAATAAGTACTTTCCATAATAACTTATCTTTAGCACTCAAATATATATACTCTTGTCAATACTTAAGTTTTGATAAAAACTTATAACATTTACCTTGAGTGTCATTTTGCCAACAAGATTTAAAATAAAATTTTATAAAACGGCATGACACTACATATGCAACATAATATTCTAGTACATGGAGACATCCGTACTTGTTTGTCCCCACAAGCATGAAAGCACATTTGCAAACAACTTAAGTATCAACTCGAAACATGCTTTTAGAGAAAGTCCCTCAAGAAGAGTAAGTTTTATCCAACTTACCTCGCTTTCGCTTTATTAACAATTACAAGCTTTAAATCCTCCTCCATCATTCCAATGTTGATTAAAATGCTCAACATCACCAACAAGTTGATATCTACAATTAGATATCCTAATTACATTAAAGTATGACCTAAGATATTGATCAACATCCATATATGGCTCATAAGTTGGCTAAAAGCCTCAAACAACTCAAACCGCCAAATAGTTTTACATGCTAGACCATTCAACTTCATTCTTATGTTTTAATACGCATTCGAAATCATTAATGATACTACATCAATTGTACATTGCCACCAAGTTACTATTTATCGTCTTCCGTAACCAACACTTGCAGCAATGCACAATTCGGGTGATTACTTAGTTGATCACTTCTAACTTTTGCTACCAAATAACTCCATAGGTTCATTGTATTTATCAATTTCATCGCCAAGATTACTACTCATCTTCTCTCTTATTTTCTCAAAAGTACTATTCATGCCATGAACTAGAAGTTTATAATCCAATCTTTCAACCATTAAAACTTGTATCAAGTGCTTCAAATACTTATAACTACTCATAATAAATGAGTTTGAAGCATTGGAATTACCTCTAGTAGATCAATCTTGAAAAATCACAAATTTTGGTGATTTTTGTGTTCTTGAGGATTTGATGATAAAATCTAGTATTTGGATGTAAGAATGATGTTAGAACTCATGTATATTGAGTAAGAATCAACCCAAAACAACAACTTACCTTGGTTGATTGGACTTGGTTTGAGCTTAAAATCTCCCTTCACCTCAAGAACCCTAACCCCCAATATTCAAAATACTCTCATCCCCCGACCTTTTATTTATAGGCCTAGATTTCTGGGTTTCGGATGCGGTCTCGGATGCTTCGCATCCCCAGTTGACTCCTCTTTAAAGCTCGGAAGAGAACCTGGATGCTATGGCAGCACTTCACTGCCAGTCTTTCTTTCGAACATGGCCCCGGATGCTTCGCATCCGTAGACTCCTCTGCCAGCCTTTGGTAATTTGGTCATAACTTCTTGTAGGAATGTCCAAATGACAAACGGTTTGAAGAGTTAGAAACTAAACTCGAATATATTAATTTTATAGGCTTTACATCACATAACTACTTATATATATGTAGATATTCTCGTCTAAAGTTTGATCTTGTGCGTACTCATTTGCAACTTTAGTCTATCATGAAATTTCCAACTTGACTTGGACTTAGGGCTATCCTTAGACCCCACATCACTTATAATATATCTCGTACACTTATTATTATATCCAATTAATATCCATTTTATTAATAGTCCTCATCTGCACACAAAATAATATAATTAGCGCATATCAACTTTCTTAATAGTGCTTAAGTACTTCAAAATTTTCCGGGATGCTACATTATCCCACACATAAGAACATTTGTCCTCAAACGTTTTACAAGTCACTTCTAAGAATAGAGTTACCATCCTTTTACCTCCAACCATTATGAATAGGCACTTATGACTACATTGGTTTTATACTTTCTTTCCAAAATCTCAACTTACTTATGGCCCTCAAAATTTAGCTATCTTTACAAATTCTTAAAAATTTCGGCAGAGTTTTCCCTATAACTAGGACTATCCAAAAGCTTTAACCTGTCCAGATCAAGCCCCCACACGGGCATCAATAATAATATCGCTCAACAACCAACAATACACAATATAATGTACCATCTTGACCCCACTCGGTCGTACATATACCATAAGTGCATCAAATATAAATTTTTAAAACTTTTAACTTGTAACATATTTGAATACCATTCAATATCAATCATTTCTACTATACATAACTCCCATAACACTATTATACATGCCTGTATTTTCTTTAGTCATACATACGTCAAGTTGTGCTTGAAAAGTATCTTCAAATAAATCAAAGATCTCTCTGTGATTGGACTTCCTTAATAAACAATAACTTACTTTCATGACCCATTAATCTCTTAGCTTGCTCAAGGAAATATCTCATAGTTTATGAGATCGAAGTTATATTGCCCACTTGGTATCTGCAAAACTTGTTCATTACGACTCGTAGTCTTGGATTTTGTTTTTCATAAACAATACTTTCAAATAAATCTGTTGCCTTTCACGATTGTTGTTTCTTACATGATTATTCCCACTTAGGACTCTTGATGTCCTATAATTGTTAAAATTATTCTCGAATGTTCTTCTGTGCCTTCCAAAGACTAATAAGATATTTGTCCTAGATTCATCCATCATATAGAAATTAATACCCCCGCTTTCACTCGAAATTTTTGGAGTACCCGAAGATCCCAAATTGATAGCTATTATTAATCACAAATTTTCTCTATGGAAAAAAATGTATCCATCCTAGTTTCATTCATTTTACGATACTACTTTGCCATCCATTCTCGAATACCAGGGTTCAAGTTTCCATTTTTAACTTTAATCAACTCCTTAACTCTATTGAGTTCCTTGTGATGGTTCTCTAAGAAAAATTTGAGATTTTATCTATTTATGGGTGCACCATATATATATATACTACCATAGCCCGTATGCTTCCAACACTCGCGTATCAATGCTATCACGATGACACATACACTTTTTAAGATTAGTGCCCTTTCTTAAACCCATGCTTTTTACTGGCATACTTCGTTTTTGGTGTATAAGAGTCATTTCTCATTCAGGAATGCGCATTACATTACCCTTTTCTATTTCATTTTGTGCTAAGTGTGTACACATTAAAATACCCTCTTATTCCACTTAATCCCATGTACAATTCAAAGTACTTCCTTGTTCTCCGCCAATACTTGAATTTAATTCAAATCGCACATGTCCCTAAGTTGTAGGAATACATTCGAGTTGCCCATTAAATCCTTGACAATGAGACATAACTTTCAACATCCCTGATGTAGAACATCATAATTATTGCTCGTAATGAGTTTGATTCCTCACAAATACTTCATGGTAATTGTACTCATTCCATCATGAAGTTACCAAAGGTTTTCTCTTCATCTTGACTCTAGTAAATAAAATATCTTATTTCTCACACCATTACCTTAAGGTTACTCTTATCTGCTCTGACGCTCCCCAACTTAAGCGTAAAACACAATTCTTAAGCTCGAACCTTACACTCCAAGACTTCGTTAAATTCTTACCTCGTAGTTAAACTAACATCTAATCATATACATGCTCACATGCTGCCACAAGTTATTTTTTATTCCCCAACTCGAAATCTCATTTCACCATTTTTTTTTTCATCAAACCCCAACCTTATTTCGCATTACACTTGTATTGTTTTTTGGTTATTCTCATTAAAGATTTCTTTATTCCTTTCCATACTAAAGTATCATGATACTTCTAACCGTAATTCATATTGCTAAGTATCATCATCTCCTGCTCTTACAACAATAATATGGTTAACATATCACCTTTCAAGTTCGTTTTATCTTCAGAATCCCTTTTGTGATATTATACCCTTCAATCCATGCTAAAATACCTTTCTAGCAAGTATGACTACTTTACACCTCGCAGTACATGTTTATGTATTTTAACAAGTATGACTCCTTCATACTAAACCCATATAACATTCATAGAATTTTTCATAACATACACCACTTTCAGAATGCTATATGTAAGAAGCGTACAATCCATCTTCATGTCGTCATCCTAACAAAAAAAATTTAACTATAGTTAGTATCCCATCTTTACATCATCATGCTTCGTACAATTAATATAAGTACTTTGGAGATTACATTTGAAAATTCTCAATTCCCACAAGTTCAAAAGGATGAATCTTAACTAGTCAAACCCAAGGTTGTCATTCCATATCATTTTACCTCCTCTGGTAACCTATGTTGCTTCTTGTACCTTTTCAAGGTACACCCTTGTGTATATCATGCCTTAATATTTTCACACTTACCCATTTAAGTTCACATACTTTATCCTCGCATACTTTGGAATGCATAATTAGATAGTGACTTTTATTTGTATCACATTCATCATTTGGAGGAACTCAAGGTTGGCATTCCCATGTTTTACATATGGCATGCTTCGTATATCCTCAACTCGTACTTACACATGGTACTTTATTTCTTGTGTGCCACTTCTATTACATATGACACCATTATGACGATAACCTATCATGCTTAGGGAAAATGCGGTGTCAAGTACAATTAAGGGTCATCTCTCTCGTCTTGTAACATTCCTTTTTCGAATGATCAAGAAGTCCTTTTTTTTGGGGGGGGGGGGGGGGTGTCTTTGGTTATTATTGAAATTATCTTAACCATGCCATACTTCTTAAGAATCATACTATGCTCGTCACAAACTTGACTGATTCACATTCACTTATCAATTAGATCCATATTACCTCTCTATATCTTGTCATGATAATTTAAGATGCAACATCTTCATTTACAATATTTCTTTTTTTTTTACCTTTGGTTAACTCGTTAATGGTGATTACCATAGTAAATAGTCGCTCCAACATCTTGACCAACAATCTTGAATTAAAATCTAGGGTCTAACATAGGTGCCCTGATTCGCATCCTTTAGTAAAATTCTTTACAAGTCAGGACATCATCCTGACAATACTAGCTGACATCATCACCTTATTTTCTTCCATGAATTCTTAGTATTTGACTGTTAATTCTGATTCACCAAAGTCATACGTGTTGACTGTATCAGTCCCAATCTATTCTCAATTAATCCTTCCATTTTGAACAAATCTGACACTTTCTGACTATTAGCTCAAACATCTTGTATTATAACTTGAACCTTGAGCTTTATTCTCGTCACTTCAATATCTTCCTCAACAGGTAATCAATACGATCGAGAATTTGTACCCTCACTTCAGGAACAAACGCACGATATAGAGTATAAAAAAATAAAACTCCCTAGATGTCATTGTAGCCTCCCCGATATAAGTGTGGCCGGCAACACACCGATAAGAGGGACTCTACTTGACACGGCTCCATAGACTTCTTAGGACTCGACTTAGAACCTAGTGCTCTGATACAAAGTTTGTCACGAACCAAAACCACGTGACCGGCACCCGACACACTACCCGACCCGACCCGAGCGAACCAAACTATGTGATGCACCCAAATTATATGCATGAAAACCAATTTAACTGTGGAAGCTCCTTAAAAATCATATACATTTTCAAGTTAAATGATAAAATATTTTCCAACTCAAAATCACACATGATGCCTTTCATGATAATAACAATGAGACTAAGTAAAATAAATATAATTTTATGTATGTCGTGTATAACCCTGTTACTACAACCTTTCACAACTATCTATGGAGCCTCTATACCAAAGAATATAACCAATGGTTGGAGCAATTCCAACTAAATAATATAAGGAAGAACATGATAGTTACCACGAAATAAAAGTGGTGCTTCATAATACCTCGGAAAGAGAGCCATCCTAGCCTGACCGCATGCCACATATCATACATCATCCTGAAACATGTAAAGTAAGCAGGACCCTGGAAGGAGGCTTCTAAGGGCTGAGTACACCACAACGGTACTCAATAAGTGTCATAGACTCTCTCTAACTTAAGTTCTTGGGATAAACTTTATAAAAACAATGCACCAATATTTGATATAAAAACTAACAAATTTTATCAATTCATGACCCTTGTTATTTTAAATAACAACCACATGAAATGTAACCCACAATATAAACCTTTAAAACATTTACATCAATCCAATATTCTGGATAAAATCATACAAAATTATTTCGTTTACTTTAAGTCATTGAAATCAATTTCGGATCCTTAAGCCTAAACATAAGAAAATCATTCTTACCTTTCACTAGGAGTATTATACCATCACTGACATAAGAAGGTCAACTAGGTTATGTACCTAGCAGTAAGTATCATATACCTTACTTGCTCATGTCGTCTCATCGTAGTGTCGTACGAATCGACTCAGCCACGCTAATAATAGCATAAAATAGTACTCTCTCTACGGAGAGCACTATGTCGTAGTCTGTACCACAAAGTCGCCATCTACGCCTACACCGACACGTGTAGTTTCATGATAACGAACACAATATATCTGAAATCAATCTCGGTGAACACAAGTAACTCCCAAAATATTTGATACTTCAAAAATAGATTCATATCATAGTAGCTTCAAATGTCAACTCATAGTAGCATTTATAGAAATCTAAATCATTTGGACAAAAATTAAATAAAAAACCTTTTACATGCTGCCTTTAGAAATTTAACATCAATCTTTAAAAGATACCACAGGTGCTATTTTGTTCGTCAATTTCTCAAAAGAAGTATTTTCCATGAAAACTTATCTTTAGCACTCAAGTATGTATACTCTTGTCAATACGTAAGTTTTAATAAAAACTTATAACATTTACCTTGAGTGTCATTTTTCCAACAAGATTTAAAACAAAATTTTATAAAACGGCATGACACTACATATGCAACATAATATTGTAGTACATGGAGAAATCCATACTTGTTTGTCCCCACAAGCACAAAAGCACATTTGCAAACAACTTAAGTATCAACTCGAAACATGATTTTAGAGAAAGTCCCTCAAGAAGAGTAAGTTTTAATCAACTTACCTCGCGTTCGCTTAATTAACATTCACAAGCTTTCAATCCTCCACCATCATTCCAATGTTGGTTAAAATGCTCAACATCACCAACAAGTCGATATCCTAATTACATCAAAGTATGACCTAAGATATCAATATCCATATATGGCTCATAAGTTGGCTATAAGCCTCAAACAACTCAAATCGCCAAATAGTTTTACATGCTAGACCATTCAACTTCATTTTTATGTTTTAATACCCATTCGAAGTCAGTAATGGTACTACATCAATTATCCATTGCCACCAAGTGAATATTCATCATCTTCCATAATTAACACTTGCAAAATATACAATTCGGGTGACTACTTAGTTGATCACTTCCAACATTTGCTAACAAATAACTCCATAGGTTCATTGTATTCATCAATTTCATCGCCAAGATTATTACTCATTTTCTCTCTTATTTTCTCAAAAGTACTATTCATGCCATGAACTAGAGTTTTATAATCCAATATTTCAACCATTAAAATTTGTAACAAGTGCTTCAAATACTTCTAACTACTCATAATAAACGAGTTTGAAGCATTGGAATTACCTCTAGTAGATCAATCTTGAAAAATCACAACTTTGGTAATTTTTGTGTTCTTGAGGATTTGATGATGAAATCTAGCATTTGGATGCAAGAATGATGTTAGAACTCATGTATATTGAGTAAGAATCAACCTAAAATATCATTAACAACTTACCTTGGTTGATAAGACTTGATTTGAGCTTAAAATCGCCTCTTCACCTTAAGAACCCTAACCCCAAATACTCAAAATACTCTCCTCCCCCGACCTTGTATTCATAGGCCCAGATTTTTGGGTTTCGGATGCGGCCTCGGATGCTTCGCATTCCCAGTTCACTTATCTTCGAAGCTCAGATGCGGACCTGGATGTTATGGCAATACTTCACTGCCAGTCTTTCTTTCGGACGCGGCCCCGGATGCTTCGCATCCGTAGACTCCTCTGCCAGCCTTTGGTAATTTGGTCATAACTTCTTGTAGGAATGTCCAAATGACAAACGGTTTAAAGAGTTAGAAACTAAACTCGAATATCTTTCATTTTATAGGTTTTACATCACATAACTACTTATATATATGTAGATATTCTCGTCAAAAATTTGATCTTGTGCGTACTCATTTGCAACTTTAGTCTATCATGAAATTTCCAACTTGACTTGGACTTAGGGCTATCCATAGACCCCACATCACTTATAATATTCCTAGTACACTTATTATCATATCCAATTGATATCCATCATATTAATAGTCCTCGTCTGCACATAAAATAATATAATTAGCGCACATCAACTTTCTTAATAGCGCTTAAGTACTTAAAAAATTTCCGGGGTGCTACACTATCTCACAAAGAAAATATGCTTTGGAAATACTTGAGTAAACATGTATGTTAAACTGCAAACCTATTGACGCTCTTATGTATCCAAATGTCAAACTCGTCCCTGAACAGGGGGAGCCATTAGAAGATCCTGGCAGATATCGAAGACTGGTCGGTAAACGGAATTATCTTACTATCACACGACCTGATATTTCATTTGAAGTAAGTGTGGTTAGTTAGTTTCTCCAAGCTCCATGTAAAGATCATTGACGCAGTAATTCGCATTCTAATATACATCAAAAAAGCTCCAGGACAAGGACTATTACATGAAGACAAAGGTCACACAAACATTGTTGGATATTCTGATGCTGATTGGGCAGGTTCTCCGTCAGATAGACGCTCTACTTCTGGGTATTGTGTCATTATCAGGGGAAATCTAATTTCTTGGAAAAGTAAAAGGAAAGATGTTGTTGCAAGATCTAGTGCAGAAGCAGAATATTGAGTTATGGCCCTCGCTGCATGCGAGCTTATTTGGTTGAAACAACTCCTCCAAGAGTTACAATGTGTTGAGTTCAAACAGATGGAGCTTATATGCGACAATCAGGTTGCCCTTCATATTGCTTCAAATCTAGTTTTTCATTAAAGGACGAAACATATAGAGGTGGATTTTCATTTTATTTGGCAGAATATTGAGTTCGGATGCATTGTCACTAGCTTCATCGGTTCAAATGACCAATTGGCAGATGTTCTTACTAAGTCCCTTATAGGGGCTCAGATTGAATACATTTGTAGCAAGTTTAGAGCATATGACATGTACGCTCCAGCTTGAGGGGGAGTGTTAAGACTTAGATCTTGTCAGAAAGTATTTCAATGTTAGATTGTATGTTAGATTATGTCTGATGGTATTGTCACGACCCCAAAACCTAACATGTCGCGATGGCGCCTATCGGTGATACTAGACAAGTCGACCTTCCCAAAAATACTTCCAAACTAAATATAAAAGTAAAGTAAGGCTTTCCATATCAGGAACTTTTCATAAAATCAAAGTTAAACTCAAATTTGGAATAAAGTGCGGAAAACGAACCCCAAATATTGGGGTGTCACCAAGTCATGAGCGTCTAAGTATTTAAAACTATTACAGCCAATATCTAAATATCAGTACAAAATGGAAAGAAATGTGAAAGGAGTAACAAGGTCCTGCGGACACTTGCAGCTACCTTGCAGTCTCTGAAACTCAACCAGGCCTGGACTCAACAATCTTCGTGCTCATACACACTTGGATCTACACATATAGTGCACGGTGTAGCATGGGCACAACCAACTCAGCAAGTAACAATAATAAATAAGGAACTGAAGATAGTGATGAGCTACATAGTTATATTTCACTTTTAGTAATTCCAACAAGAATGGACATGCTTTCAAATCTAGCAGTTTAAATCAAATCAATTTTATACAATTCAAGTTCATGTAATCCGGATATAGAATTTTTCAAAAATTTCACCACAACAACAGATAGCAACTAAGTGCATCAACCAATGAAAAACAAGTACAACCTCTCTGGACAATAATCTCTCACTGGGCTTCCAGCCCTCAGCACTCACACTCAATGGGTACCCGCGCTCACTAGGGGTGTATAGACTCCGGAGGGACTCCTACAGCCCAAGCGCTATAATCTGTACGGACAACTCACGTGCTATAATATAAATATCTGGATCCGCACGGCCAACTCACGTGCTATAGTATAATATAAGGATCTGCACGGTCAACTCACGTGCTGCACGGCCAAATCACGTGATGTGGTATAATATCTCACAATCAGGCCCTCGGCCTCACTCAGTCATAAAGCTCTCCAGTCTCTCGAGCTCACAACAAATCATAAAATCAGCCCAAACAACAATGATATGATACATCAAATAATGAATAATAGAGATTGAGATAAAATAATCAAGTAAGTTGTGACTGAGTACAAAATAATAATTTTTAGCAGATAATTTAACATATACACGACCTCTGTGGGTCCCAATAGTACCAACATATAGCCTAAACATGGTTTCTAGCATGACTTATAGTCAAATTTTTACAACACATAGAGAGCACATAGCTAACAACAAGTTATTCAACTTTACAGTTTTTACGGGACGGACCAAGTCACAATCCCCTCGGTGCACGCCCACACGCACGTCACCTAGAATGTGCGTCACCTCCAAAATATTTACATAACATAAAATTCTAAGGTTTCATACCCTCAGGACCAGATTTAAAATCGTTACTTACCTCAAGCCGTGAAATTCTTATTCTGCAATATCCTTTCCTCGTGAATTGGCCTCCAATCGCCTCGAATCTAGCCATAAATAATTTATTTCAGTCAATAAAATTCATTGAAATTAATTTTATAAGAAAATACTAATTTTTCATAAAAATCCAAAATTTAGCTCAAAAATCGCTCGCGGGGCCCACATCTCGGAATTCGACAAAGGTTACAAAATCCGAAAGTTCATTCAACCACGAGTCTAACTATACCAATTTTATCAAAATCCGACCCCAACTCGACCCTCAATCTTCAATTTAAACTAAGAGTGTTTTCAAACTTTTCCAACTTAATTCACCAATCAAATGATAAAAATAACTATGGATTCGGATAATTTAACCAATATTGAGCTAAGAATACTTACCCCATTGTTTTCCTCGAAAAACTCTCGAAAATCGCCTCTTCCCGAGCTCCAATCCGTTTTTCTTAACTTAAACTCTTTGTCGAGACCTCTCTTCTATGCGATCGCGAACCAAGTCACGCGATCGCGATGCACACACTTCCACTGCCAAAAATTGACTCTATGCGATTGCGGATTATATCACGCGATCGCGTAGCACAAAAGAGACTACCCCCAAATTTGGCCTTATGTGAACGCGGTTGACTCCACGCGAACTCGTAACACTGCCTCTCAAACCTACGAGAATGCGGTCAGACCTACGCGATCGCGTAGAGCAATCTCCTCCCCTCATCTTCTGCTCAAATCCTTCTACGCGAACGCGACCTCATCCACGCGTTCACGAAGCACAGCTTAATACACGTAATGGATCGCGTCCCTTCCTCTGCGACCGGATAGAACAAAAATCACCCCTGCACCAAATAGCTTACGCGATCGCGGGTGGACGTATGCGATCGCATATATGGAAACCAGAAGAAGGCAGCAACAAATATCAGCAATCTCACCAAGGCTAAAAATGATTCGTTAACCCCCCGTAACTCACTCGAGCCCTCTAGGACCTCAATCAAACATACCATCAAGTCCTAAAACATCATACGAACTTAGTCGAACCCTCAAATCACTATTACACCCCAATTCAAGTCTAATGAACTTTGAAATTTTTAATTTCTACGTATGACTCCGGAACCTATCAAATCACGTCCGACTGACCTCAAATTTTGCACACAAGTCATAAATAACATAACGGGGGTATTTCAATTTTCAGAATCAAATTCCAACTCCGATATCAAAAAGTCAACCCCCCCGGTCAAATTTCCCAAAAATTAAACTTTCGGCATTTCAAGTCTAATTCCACCACAGACCTCCAAATAATTTTCCGGACACGCTCATAATTCCAAAATCACCATACAGGGCTATTGGAATCATAAAAATTCAAATCCGAGGTCGTTTACATATAGGTCCATATCCGGTCAACTTTTCTAACTTAAATTTTCAATTATGAGATTAAGTATCTCATTTAATTCCGAATTCCTTTCTGACCCGAACCAACTAGCCCGATAAGTCATAAAACAACTATAAAGCATAAATTGAGCAGTAAATGGGGGAACGGGGTTATAATACTCAAAACGATCGTCCGGGTCATTACAAATATAGTCAAAGATTGTGGGTAAAAACCATAATCTTAGAGATACACTTTTGAATTATTCTCTATCTTTGTATATATATTCATAGGTATAATCTATCTTTTAAAGGAAATAGTGAAATACACTTACATAATTCACAAACAATCAACTACGCTCACTATGCCTTCTGGTAGATAAGAAGGGACTACTTTGAGGAGCAAACCTTGATAGAAGGATTCCATATTCCAAGTTGGTGTTTAATTATGTACTATGTTTAAGAAGGAATTGAACTTTTTTGGAATTAGTGATCTTATACAAGTCATAACAATTTTATGACTATAAATTTATCTCATTAAAAGTTAAATTATTTTTAAAATAAAAATATATTTTTGGAAACAAATTTAAAAAATGGGACATAAAAAGGAATAGAGAAAAACAAAAAGATAAGAGGATAAAGCGAAGGAAATAATGAGAATTGAATCCATACACAGTTGCATATTCACTTATATTAACGATTGTTAATTTTTCCTTCGTTAAATCATTTGATCATAATAAGTTAGAATTGCTTTTATATGAACACCCATTATGTGGGTGAATATCTACCATACCTTTAGACCGTATAAGTTTCGGTGGTATATTCTTTACTTTTCAATATCTAATCTATATTTTAGTTTCGACAAAGTAATTTATGCACTCACTTTTATTCTGAAACTTTTTACAATTTGTTTCAATTGTTGGTCTTATTTCATTTACATTTGATGAAGTTCCAAGTAATTATCCCAATTACATACCAAGAAGAGTATACATTCGGTTAAAATAAAATAAAAAAGGAACAAGTCCATTTTACCCCTCCAAGTCACATTTGGCTTGAACGTCAAGAAAATCTATTTGCCTAATTAACCTCTAGAAAATCCCCTGCTTGGGCGAGAAGAAAACTGCGAAAACTTGATTTGCTGCAAAAATGGCGTTTCGCACTGCTTTACAGAGATTGAACTCTTCATCAACCCTTCTCTCCAACTTCCTTAATACAGGCCGTACTGTTTCCGTTGCGCCGTTAACATCTCGTTTTCTGAGCTATAAGAGTAGTCATGTTTCCGTTGTGGACTCTAACGAAGAAAGCTTTACTATCAATGCACTTGGAGGTTCTTTTCCTCGCTCTGATCAGTTCCCTATTCAACGTGGTATATATCGTCGTTTTCTCTTTCTTTATTTTAACCCAATTTCATTTTGCATAATTTCGATCCTTTTTATTTTATTATTTTATGTCTGTAACACGTTTTACGAAGTGAACTTTCTATATTAACAAGTATTGGTGTGACTGTAATGCAAATCTCTACTTATTCACGTTAAATTGTGTTGAATATTTTAATAAAAGGTTAATTATTAGAGAGCGGACCATCTTAAATTATTTATGTTATATCAGGATTACGTTTGTCATTTTCAATTCAGAATTGTTGGTTGATTTGGTGGTTTCATATTTCCTGAAGGTGTACGGGATCAATATACGGAGAACCATTTCAACACGGTGTTATGGTTCTTTCCGTTTAAACCTTTCAGTTTGTAATTGCTGCTAGATATATTATCGCTTAAGAACTTCTATTGCTGTATTTTTTATTGTGTTTACATAATAAGCATGACATGAGTTCTACTAATACTTTTTATTTGCATTATTAGCATAATATTCGGATGAGATGAGTTTAAATAGAGTGACGTGTCAATGAGGATTGATACAGCCGACCCAAATTTATTTGAGATTGAGGCATAATAGTTGTTCACCAAAAAGTTTAATTGATGAGAATCTTTTATTTATTTATTTTTATTTGTATCGCCATTCTTACGTGCGACTTAATTTGTTTGTTGGGTAAGTACCTGAAAAATATTTTGTTGACTCGGACTCAAATTGAAGACCCGATGTCAAACTTTTTTACAATGTCTCAAAAAGTTGATTTTATGTTTAGAAATGTGTGATGATTTTGGTATTTTTTTTTATATTATGTGAAGGTGCATCTGATCAGTACATGGAAAACCCGTTCCAAATTTCTGGACCTCGAGGGTCATACGAGGCGAAGAATGTGGATGAGGGAATGTTTGTGAGGATGGAAATGCCGGGTATTGATAAAGAAGATGTGAAGGTGTGGGTTGAATATGGGAATATCTGCATAAAAGGTGATGGAAAGAAGGAGTCTGAGCATGAGGACAGTGGAAGAACTTACAGTGCCAACATTGAGATCTGCTCGAATTCGTTTCAGCCTCAGTATATGGAAGCTGAGATGAAGAATGGTGTTCTTAGGATGGTAATACCCAAGTCCAAGACTTCTCAGAAGGTGACTGGCTCTTATGAGATAAAAGTTAAGTAAGTCTGCTTAGGAATATCATGTCATTGGTCTCATTAGGTGGATAGTTAAGTATAGATAGAAGATTATTAAAAGTACTTGCGTACAGATACCTTCTTAGATATTGAAAAATCAACTCTTGCTGAGTCGTTTTGGAACTATTTTAATTTGCTGTTGAATTTTTAGTAACTCTACGGATTTTGTGATAGCAATTACTCGTTTAGCTTGATTTGGTGTCCTCACCTCACTGAGAGGATGACGACATGTTGATTAGAATTCCCTTGTGTGTTGTGCTGCTATATGCTTGTTTTAGATTATGTCATTGGAAAGTTTAGTTACTAAGTGTTTTTGAGCCCTCTAACTTCGGCAGGCTTAAAGTGTTATGAGGAAAGACAGGCAATGCACCCTCAAGTCCTATGTACTTGAGGTAGCATAGGTTACTTCTGCTTAGGCATAATATATATTGAAGTACTTTTTGAATACTTAACATAGAAGACTGGTTTCTTTTGGAAATCTTTTGTGTTATTGAACATGATTTAGTACTTCAGGTATTAGTACTGCAAACACTTTGCTTTTACAAAAATGAAAGCTTCTCTTCATAAACTTGTTATTCCACAATTTACATAGTGAAAATCAGCTAATGTTCTTATTCAAACATGTTTGCTTATGTTTGGTCTTGCAACAACTCTACAAGTTTGAAACAATCGAACATGGATGTATCTAGAAGTGTTTGTTAAATATTGATTAAAGTTCAGTTATTAGCTACCATCTCAATGGCTTCTTTCTCTCTTCTAAGGCCTTGGCTAGGTTTACTGAATGCAAACTCAATCATTTTATAGATTGAATTGTGCTCAAATACTATCTATATGGGTCTTTTTCTGGTTTTCTTATGAATGCAAAGCACACAACTAAGTGTTATTTTTTAACTCATTATTAGAAGATCTGAACTTGCAACTTGTTAGAGTGCATTGGTTGAAGAGATCTTCTTTTTGCCTTCCTCTCCTAAATGTTTGCCTTTTTCAGGGGATTTTAATTTATAGTAGTACATCATTCAAGTTTTTTGGTTTTGGAGGCTGAGGTGAAACTTGCTAGTTCATCACATTTCTATCCCAAATATTAGTCAGTTGCTCTTATCAACATTTGGTACAAGTCTTGACGCTAAGGTTTATACATATTTTACTACTACACCGTACAATCATATCACCAAACTCGTCACCACTTATATCTGCGCTGCTTTGATTCTTTCAACAAAAGATCTAGTATAAGATGCATACTACAACATGGGTAAGACAAAAAGGTCAAATGAATTGGGTTTCCAACAGCAATAAGAACTAGAATCTAGGAAGAAGTTACCCACTGAAGCTGTAAGGTGAGTAGTGAATCTTGTTAATTGGCAACACCAGGTAATGTTTCACAAATAATCTACCTTTAACATATCTTGAAGAGATTAGAACTACAGACTCGGAGTGGAGAATACAGACATTCATCAAAAGTCAATAAATTCAAGATTTGAAACATTTTCCACATAAAAAGCCATACAAACAAAGTCATAACAAGTTACAGTAGCAGAGTAGCTTAAAAGAATCAATATGATAATATTGCAAAATAAACCTGATGGCTAACATCTTGAGACATGAGGTGTAAATAATTGTGCTGGGTCAAAATAGATGCCTTGTTTTTGTGAAGCCTTTAAAATGTAAATTGGATATCGTACCAATGAGCTACCACTCAATTTTCCAAATTGGTGTATGAAATGTCTACAAAAATAGCTCGATAGTCTTGAATTTTTGTCCTTATTTATTTTATTTAAGTTTAATAAGTGTTATCCCTCGTCAAAAAGTTAAAACCACTCCAAAAGTGTATTCTGCAATTTTTTTATACAAATGGGCCTAATGGTCCTAAGCGAAGCTAATGGGACTGAACTTAGCGGCCTAGGCAAAAACCAGATCCAAGTACACCATTTCATTGCCAAAAACACCTCTAAAACCTTGATTGATTGAGAAAAGCACAAATCGAACACCCACTCTCTTGTTCATCAATTATGACTTCTTCAATGGCTCTAAGTCTGAGAAAAGCAGCCGGAGTTTCAACACTGTTCAAATTACTCAGCCCCAAATCCCATTTTACCACCGCGCCACCTTCAATCACACGCTTTTTTTCCTCCACTACCACCTCGGATTCAGATTCCATGAGCAAAGAAGAGAAGAAGTCTCCAGACCCAAGTAACCGATTCATCTGTTTATTTATCATTTTATATTATGCGATATTTGCACAATTATATTAGGTAAATATTTTGGGTTTAACTAGTTGATTATTGACACATTAAATTACGCCCAGACTCTTTTTAGTTTAGTAAGAGATTGATAATAGTATAGAAGTTAGTGTTCGATTTAGATAATATTGCTAATTTGTCATTAAAGTGGAACGAAAATAAACCAAAAATGTAGCCTAGGGCTTTGGTCTAGACCCTGTTGGAGACAACAAAAACCTGGTATTTATGTAGAAAAGGATAGAGGCGAAGTTATTGCCACTTACCCTAGGGATTTCTCTCTTTTTTTAAAAAAAATAGCTATACATGATTCATGTAGTCAATCCTAATTAGTTTGGGATTGAGCCGCTGTAGTTTTACCATTTATTTATTCCTATCAAAGTTGTGTTTTTTGATTCCCGTTATTATTTGCAGTTATGGTAAAGGGTGCTCCGCAAGATATCAAAATGGAGAACCCATTTCAGTCAGCTGGACCTCCGAACGTGCTAGAAGTGGATAATATGAAGGATGGAATACTTGTGAGAGTGGCAATGCCTGGTGTTAGTGAAGATGGGATTAAGGTATGGTTAGAGAACAACACTGTTTACTTTACTGGGAAAGGAGAAATTGAGTTGGAAACTGAGAAATCAGGGAGGAAATATGGAGGGAGTCTTGAGTTTAAGACTGATTGCTGTAAAGCTGAGAAGGTTGAAGCACAAATCAAAGATGGTATTCTTAAAATGGTAGTTAAAGGTGAGATGGGAGAAGATTGATAGCTTTGAGTTTCTACTTTTGTTTTCTTTTTTGTTGATGTAATCCTTAGACTTCATTTATGAAATATTTATAGGATTTGGGGGAAAGGAGCATTGGCGTAGCGAGAAAACGTATCTAGGATTTTAAGAGTATGGGTGCATTATAATACCGATGGACCGTCTAGCTTGACTCCATCAAAATTGTGATATAACAACTTACCGAACAAACCATGGTTAATAATATTATCACAAGGAAATATTATTTCGTTTACAATTATTTTTATACCTTAAAAATGATTAATAATAGCATCGTTATTTGAAGAAAACTCACTTCACAAATTAAAGAAAAATTTGAAGGAAAATATAAATGAGAGAAATGATAAAGAAATTAGTTAGAGGATGACTATAGAAAGAGAGGTAAGGAGGAGAGGTGAATTTTAATTTTTTAGGAATGTTAAAACTCAAGAATGAACCAAAAAAAAAAAAAAAGAATAAACATAAAATAAAGAAAAGATAAAACAATAAAAGAAGAACAACAAAATGAAATCAAAAAAGAATAGAAGGAATAGGAAGACGAAACAGAAAAAGAAAAGACTTGAGATTCCAACCCCTAACCTGGACTATCAAAGGGGAACACACTCACCAACGTATCAAAGTGGCATCTTGCGCATGGATTCACCCGGATCTAATTAAGTATAATATCAGAAAAATTACAGTGCTATATGCAGTTAAGCCCCTCCCTGTAAATCCGTCCCTGGACGTAGCTGGTCAAGTTGCTGCATGGTTCGAGCCATGGAAACAGCCTCTTGCAGAAATGTAGGGTAATGCTGCGTACAATAGACCTATGTGTTCCGGTCTTTCCCCAAATCCCGCTCATAGCGAGAGCTTAGTGCATTGGGCTGCCCCTTATAGGATTTGGGAAAATATTTGCTCAAATGTCAATGCTAGATGATGGTTGTTAGAATTTCTAAAAATTAGGGGAGGGATTGCAAATATTTTGAGAAAAATGATACTTCTTGTGTATACCTTGAATCATAGTACTAGCAGATTTTAAATTTTGTTTGTTGTTCATCGATTAGTACTTCTCTTGAGCGAACAACATTTGATGTATACTTAGAACGCCAATGAACGGGAAACTTGGCATAATTGATTAAATTGTTGTCATGTGACTAGGAGGTCAAGGGTTCGATATGTGGAAACAACCTCTTATAGAAATGCAAGGTAAGGTTGCGTGCAATAGACCCTTGTGGTCCGGCCCTTCCTCGGACCCCGCTCATAGTGAGAGCTTGGTGCACCAGATGCCCTTTTATGCTGCATAGATGAGTTTATGTTGATCGGCTTTATTCCATGGAGATGAACTATCAATAAAGATCCACTACTATATTAGATCTTCATTTAGAACTTGAGCAGCACTGCCTTTCTCCATATTTGTTAACAAAAGTGTTTTATTTAGTTAACTGTTGAACTGATTCATGTTTTTCTTATCTGGAAGTCTTTTTTGTTCTTTTTTTCCTTTTGCTAGTCAATTAGCAAGGAAACACACCTGCTTTAGGAGATCGCTTAACTGCAATAGCCAATAAAGATAGGGGACAGAATATAAAGAAACTGGTTTTTTATACATGAAAACAAAAGGAGAAAATCATAGTAATCAAATGGGAACACAAGATTTCCAACAAATAAACACTTAAAAAGAATATGTATTCAAGTTCTTGTTAAGATAAGTCACTCTTTGTTCATTCGATTAATCAGCCATCTTCTTTGTAGTGATCCAACGGAATCTCAGTAAACTAAACAAGAATGCGAAAACCCGGCTATGGTTCTCGTTGATCATGTGGCTCTTTACCCCACCATGTTTTTCCTGGTGATGTTTTCTAACATCTCCTCTAACAATCACTTGCTTTCTCCCAACATCTATTGTATACTCCCTCAACCCTGCCAAGTTTAGTCAAAGTTACTAAAATTCAAAACTTTATGCACATTCGTATTTGTAATTTCTTTGATGGAAGGGAAGCTTTGGAGCAACATGCAAGTTGTCTCCGTGTAATCTATAGGTCACGGGTTCGAGCCGTAGAATAAGTCAATGATACTTGCATCATGATAGGCTGCCTACATCACACCCCTTGGGGCAGCCCTCCCCCAAAACGGGATATTTTGTGCACCGTGTCCCTTTGATGGAAAATGTCTTTCAGTAACCAAATACCAGAAAATCACTTCCTCCTCGAAAACACTTTTGATGTGGAGTATTTTTTTCAATGGAAAGTGACTTCCGTCATAGCTAACACTGCCAAACAAACAATTATTATGGGAAGAGTACTCTTTCTCACCTGTTATCTTTGAGATGACTTGAGATATTCTGCCTCTGCAATGTGTGCATCCCAGATTTGCATTCACCACCACTACCTGAAACTAATATCACCAATCCTCATAAGAAACTAAACAAGCCTAAACACCATGAATTGATGTTGCCAAAAAGAGAAGTCCCCATCATATATTATTCTGAAAACATGACTTTCCCTTGCTAAAACACCAAGATAATGAAAGGAAAAGTCATAATTAAGAACCTACCGAAGGAAGCTTAAGCTTAGCGACATTTAACAGAGTCTGCTTTTGACTTTTATCCATGCTGTTGCTCCTGAGATTTTCCTCTGATAATTGTGATGAATGATTTAAAGGAAGAGAGTTGTTAGCCTAATGGGCTAATTGTATTACACAGCCTGGTCAACATATATATATTAATACCTTCTAACTTATCCTAACTAATCACTTTCAACACATACTCTAATACATCCAAAGTATAACTAAATAGAACAATCATTTATTACAATCCCTCCTTTGTGTTCCAGATTACAAGGTTAAGAATTAAGATAAATGCGTTTAAAACTGGCAGATTGAGAGTAGTGAGGACTAGTTGGGTAAGAATTTGGCATGTTATGGCCACCAATAACGAACTTTCCCCTTTTTACCTGAAGGTGGTCTTCACGTTCCCATCAAATACTTGTATTCAAATGCTAATAATACTAGGTGCTGACATTCAGACAAAGACGGAGCTTTGTTTATTTTATCTGTATGGGAACTACCATAATTTATTTAGTCCGTGAAACAGGTTAACAGCTACTAGTAAGAGATTATAATACTATAAGAAAGGGCTACCTCTTTACTCTTTCAGCAACAGTATTATTTATGTAATGCCGCCAACTAACCAAATAATAATTAGCAGCAGGCTCCCTTGGCCCCTATCTCAAGGTCCAATATGTAGAACATATGTATTCTCCAAATTATACGACACATTGACCACGAAATCAGTTTTAGCCTTCTCTCCTAGGACATTGGTAGAAGGTTCCACTCGTGTATGGCATGTTCTTCATCAGAAGAAAAAAAAAAAGGTCATTTCTCTAACACAAAACTGAATGAAATTATCTTCCAATTTTCCTTAAATTTCTTTTGGTTTGTGAAAAGCCAGCTACAGAAACCCACCGTACTGATTGGACAATATGTCAGTCTAATTGGCATTGGGGCTCAAAGCGACAAAGCCTCAAACGCATCCAAGATTATTTTACAGAAATGAAAGATGAAAAGAAAACAGCCCCAGACATTGGTCCAGTAGTAAGAGCGCCGAGAGTGATGTGTGAGTTTAACACATGTCGCAGGTTCAAACTCTCCACCAAGTTTTGAAATGTGCGCCGTTGGCTTTGAGAGATATACGGTTATAAAAAGAAAAAGGAAAAGAAGGTGGAAACCAAAGAACTCAGAGAGGGGCAAGCTCAAGTAATTCCGACATCATGCTCACAATATCAAATCCATGGCTTCTACATGTTGACAAACAGCAAAGTGAATAGTAAAAACAGAATTTTCAGAATCAGATCTATAACAATATCAGTCGAAATATAAGTCGGCATTTCGTGTGCTTCTCCATACAGGACTGAAATGCTTCTCCATAGAGAGTAGAGACTGCACAAAAACGAATTATGGATTTCATTTTAAGACTGTTGTAAGCAAAACACTTCATTTTTCACTTAATAACATGGATGACAACATGTACACAAAGCGAAGCACGGATCCGCCGGGTCAGAGGCACTTTTACGACCATCTTTTTCGGGGAAGCTGGGGGGGTAGGACTGGTTTTTGACTTTCAGAAACAATTTCCCAGGCGAAGCAAGAATCTCATAATCCATCTCATGTCAATCAGGCCTCTCGAACCGAACTGCATGCAGTTTCCTCGCCATATGATTTGCTATCCGTACAGGAAATGGACTCTCGCATTAAACATCAAGCGCTTGCCAAACTAAAATAGAGACGACGCGAGAAAATAGACATATTCAAGAATAAAACTGCACCCAGCCATGCTTTTTCCTCAAAGAGCTCGCAGAAAGTACAACAGATCCACTTCGTTTGTGTTCATCGCCCTGCATGAAGACATACAGAAACGAAGAGCAGTCATGCATGATGATTCCCCAGCTCCCAAAGTATTGCAAAATATATAGTTAAAAACCGAGAGGAAAATAAATACAAAAAGGTAAAGAAAGTTTCCAGCTTTTAACAAAGGAAAACAATCTCTATTCAGCCAGAGATTTCACCAACCACCAGGCTTTGCAGTTGCTCAAATGATCCCCATTTAGAAATGCATTAATTCCTTCCATCTCCCCCTTTTTGTACAAAATGAGATGCAGATGTATGCAAATTTTCATCATTCTCAAACACAAATTGTACTCCTAAGAAAATCCCACCCCAAAAAAAAACAACCCACAATCTCTCCCTCACCTGATCGAGTACACAACACTGTTTTGATACACTTCAAGAGTGCTTAGGAAATACAAAAATCAATATCTAAAAGAACAAAAAGTATGTTCCATTCTTGACTCATCCTGATCCTGTAACTTAAGCTATATCAAAATGTTAGACAGTATTCTAGTTGAATTTTATACAAATATTTCAAGTAGAAAAAATCCTGATGAGATTAAAAGAGGTCTCAAAAAGGGAAATTACTCTCCCAGACTAATTGATACAAGACTAACAGGTTTTCTCACTGCAAATCTGTGTCTAACAGTCGAGGAACTAACCAATCTTAAAGAAATTCCATTTAAATTAATACCAAGATCAACCGTCAATTTTTGGTAAAGCCTTTGATATTTACAGTCTTACCCATTCTTACACTGGGTCACCACACAATAAACCTTGCAAAGCCTAGGCGGACTTAGAGCTCCAATAGAAGTCCATGAAATCCAAATAAAATACGGTAACATCCTACGAGAAATCTGAAGCATGGGTTAATTCTTTACCTCTATAAAGCGTTCCAAAACCAGAAGACACATGATGGAAAATACTTCAGAGTTTGCTCAGTAGTCTTGTCAGCAATTCTTCTAGAGTAGAGAGTACTTTATCTTTATCACTTCTCAGTTCTAACTAACCTAATTCTGAACCTAAACCACCACCCAAGTGCCAAAACTTCTACTAACTGAAAAATTCGTGTACAAGCTTGAGGAAAATGGAAACGCATGAAACTCAGGAAAATGTTAAAATATATAATTAAAATGTAACCTGAACTACAACCAAAAACTCGAGAACAAACAACACAGTCTCACCAGAAATTTATAGCTCATTACATTGAAAAACATCAACGAATTGTAAAACAAACAAGCAATGATACGAACAACTCATTAGCAACTTTGATGTGCCACTAAAATTTCAACTGAACCAGTACTTTTGATATAGAACATAAATATACATGAGAAAACCACTAAAAATTTAATAAATATTAGCTTCTGAACCCTTAAATTTAGATGTATAATGAGTTTAGAGCAAAGAACCTTATAGGCTGAACGAATTGAGTTTAAAACCTGGATCCGACTCTGATACCCACCTCATCTTCGTCACGAAAATCCTCCATCTCTTCGACTCTTCTCCATTAACAAAGGTCTTTCTCTTTCCTTCTCCTTCCTCTCCCTCTCTAACCGCGAAAATCCTCCATCTCTTCGACTCTTCTCCATTAACAAAGCCTTTTCTCTTTCCTTCTCCTTCCTCTCCCTCTTTAACCGCTCTTCTCGCAATTCCTCCACCGTCTTTTTTCCTCCATTACTCTTTTTTACAGGCTTCGAATAATAATCATTATCATTATCTTCGTCACTCTTTTCATCATCATCTCTCGTTTTATTCTCCATATACCAAGGCAATTTCGTTCCTTTACCAACAATTCCATATCCTAACCTATACTTCTCATCCTCCGCAGTAATAACCCTAGGCGCTTGCTCTTTCTTAATCCTCTTATTATTATTCCTTCCGTTTTTCTCCTCATCTTCTTCTACTTTTTTAACTGGATCGAAGATTCGAATCCCTTCGAATAAATTGATGTGCTTAGAATCCGATTTTCCACGTTTCTCCTCCGCCGATTTTGATGGTTCCGGTTTCTTCTCCGGCGATTTCTGTTCTGACGACGATTTTTTGACGTGATTCGACGACGATGATAATAAGCCACGCGCTTGACGGAGCTGCTCCAGGCGATATTCTGAGTCGCGCTTGCGAGATTGTTCCTGCTTGAGCTGTTCCTCTTTAGCTGCGGCTTCCTCGTCTCGCTTTACTTTCTCGCGGTTTTCGTAGTTGTATACGTTCCATCGCTTCTGTGGGAGAATGTTCAAACCTCCATGACCTCCCATAACTTGATTTGTTTAGATCTCTGAAAGGAACAATAAGTTTTGGCAGATGAGTTTTGGGGAAATTGATATCCCTAATTTGGGGAATTGAAGTTAGCATGAGATCGATATCGGGTTCTGGTTTCTCTTATAATGGGCCTTGTCGGCGTTCTAATGCAAAACAACCATGTATTAGCTAATTTTCGGACTGATAATTGAAAAATAGCCAGCATTTATATAGTCATTAAAAAATAGTCACTATTTTATTGCAATACGAAAAGTTCTAGCATAATATACTGGAAATTAATGCACTTGTATATGAACTTTCAGCATATTATGCTGAAACTCCATCACACAAAAAGTTGAAGCATAATATACTGAAGATTTGAGCACATGTGTATGAACTTCCAGCATATTATGCTGGACCAGTATATTATGCTGTAACTCCAATATATTATGATGGAGTTCCAGTATAAATATACTGTAACTCCAATATATTATGCTGGAAGTTCACATGTAAAAAATTCGAACTCCAGTATGTTGGAATATTTTCCAGATTTTGAACAATGTTTTCGTTCATATTTATCTTTATATGAAAAGTGACTAAATTTCGATTACTTTTGAAACTGCGGCTATTTTTCAATTATCACTTGTAAATTTTGCTATTTTTGACTTTCACCCCGTTCTACGGTACTGACCCGAAAAAAAAATAGGAGTAATTACTTTTCAAATTTATTTTAAGAATTAATAGATTTGTTTAATTTGTTTGATTGAATCGTTAGTTAAACTTTTGTAACATATTCGGACTTGGGACACACTAAGCCATTGTATTTACATAGACTCGATACTTGTCAAAGTCGACAACTATCGGTCCGGTGGGAAAAAGTTTATGGTCAATTGAGTTTTTAACTTCTAATAAGAGTGAAAAGTTAACTATACGTAACTATCCATAAAACATAGGATAACAATTTGAGAAATAAAACATGTTACCTACCAACAACCACAACAACCCAGTGTAATCCCACAAGTGGTATCTGGGGAGTGTAGGATGTACGCAGCCTTACCCCTACCCTGAAAGGGCAAAGAGACGTTACCTACCATAAAAGGTTAAAATATATAATCAGCGTTAAAACATTTTACATTGTCTCTATATATATATTAATTCTATAGTGAATTTACAACATATGAAGCACGGAAGTGAACGAGACGGCAACTCAAGGAACTCATAATTATCTTCCATCTTCAGTTTTCCATGAGTATACAATGGTCACTCCGCACCTCAGCACACAACAAAATTTCAGAAATGTTGCCTTGCAATTGATAATGGCAACTTCTTTTTCCAGCTTTGCTTACCCAGAATGCTCGTTTATCAGAGAGCTAACTCGTTTATCAGACAGCAGCTCAAAAAGCATCAACAAACATTAAACTGTGACGATGAAAAATAGCTTAGTAACTTCAGCACCAACTCATACTGCTCCGCAAGGAAACATCATCTCGCATCAACTCTTCAGAAGATGAAGTTGCTCAATACATAGTTCTTACTTGCAGAATGTTTCTGTACAATGTAGGCACTATCTTCTACACCCGCACTCAAGCAATTTATCCTGTGCCTGTGGAGGTAGCTCTTGTAGTCTGAGTATGGAGATGAGGTATTACAAAACATGCAAGAAATTATTAAAGTTATTCACTCACCATTCAAAGTGATCCTCACAGCAAATGGAATTGCAGATAATTGAAAGGCCAGCTGCTTTCCTGAATATAGCAAAATAATTAACTGGTCATTTACGAGGAATAAAATGCTTTACACCAGGAAAGAAATTCAAGATGTTTTGAAGACAAATGCAGCTCAATCCAGAAGATTAAGATGAAATGCCTTCCTTTGTTTCATTTCTGGTGGAAAGAGGAATTCTTGGATGATTCAGATTCACTATTGGATGTTATAGAATCCTTGTAAGAAGAACAAGGCCGTGCTTTTTTGGCTTTTTGATATTGTAAATATGGCTCCAGCACAGCTTTTGTGCTGATGATACATAAAATCTGTTACCTTTCTAAAATAAAATGCTTATACCAGGCCCTGAACAAGTTCAGAGAAGTGGATAGCTTAGGAATTGGATTCAAGAGAATTTTAGTCATAACATGCTATATGAGGGAATGCCTTTTGAACCAAAGCACATTATGATGATCAATCATTTTATCAAGACGTTAGAATAAGTTGTCTTTATAATTTTTATGTTGAGTAAAAATCGTCTTTTTTGTTAGGATGGTGTTTTTGCTGGGAGGGGCACCAATGGCAACTATCACTTCCTGTCTTAAAGGCCTACATTCTTGCGCTTGAGAATTTCACATGACAGTGACATGAACTGGCATTTTAATGTGTACAAGTCGCTGTCCGGCACAACAACACAATGAAGGGACCGGGTAGCGGGTCTACGGTCAATCACTGAGTTGACCAGTCAAGTCATGCTTTCACAAAATATATCACGACCATTAGATGTAAAACCACCACATACCAAGTTGCAGAATACATGTCGTAGAACTTGTCGAAAGCCTTATCAAAACAATAGTGACAAGCTAAAAGATCCTTGATGTCTCTCACTTTGCACGTAGATTTGCAGCATTTTACCTATGTAAAATAACTGTGTCATTAAGCATCCCGAACGTACAGGTAAACATGATAAACTCAAGCTGTATATAAGAATATTAAGAACAACTAAATGGTGATAAAATTAAAATCAGTATCAATTATAACTATACCTTAATACCAAACTAGTTGAGGTCGGCAAGGAACGCAACACTAGGACTTCATAGGGGATCACCCATCCTAGTTCTACTCTCGTCAGGAATGCTTAGCTTTGGAGTTCTGATGGGATGGGGTATTAGCGCTAGTATAATTGGATCCCACACATGACTAGACTACTTTAACATTGGCTGTCAACCTATAGCAACTCTCCTTTAGGGCTTGGGACCGGCTATACTTTGCAAAGCTCACTTGGGAGGAGTTAATATCAGAAGCAGTGATTCAAAACACTGGCACGCAATGAAACAGGGAGCTCTACTAAATCTTAGATTATATTGGCATTGTATACAGGCTGCCATCCTGAAGTTAAGACAACTGAACGTATAACTAGCGTCGATAGAACTCCATGGAAAGTTATCAAGCATATATGACTTTGGACTCCAATGGTATGTCAAATTAAGTAAACTTTTCTCATATTGATGCTCCAAAAATAAGCATAAACAAAATGTAGCTTGTATTTATTTAATATGCCGATATTATGTTTTGGCACATTTGCGTCTTAATAATGATTAAATTGCAAAAATATAGTACTATAACGAAAATTAGAAGCCTTACGCTGCCCTTTAACGGTCACATTTTACACATCCTTAAGTACAATATGAAACACATAACTTACGACAAATTGAATTTATGGGAACTAAGATAGGTAAAAGCTTTTACCAAGCGCTTGAGCTTGTAGGAGTAATATTGTCTGTGAGAGGGATGTCCAGTGATATGTTCTCTCAGGTGACCTGCACTGAGATCAACATAGATAAAGATTAAGCAATTCCTCTGCACTACAAAATGAAAAATCATAACCTCCACTGGTTCAGAAGGCCAAGAACTGTGATGTTCAAAAAGGTATCTCTTCAGTTTCCCAGCTCCTTATTTGAATATTTGCAAATCTTTATTGGTTACGTTCAACCATGGAAGTAGGGGATCTCCCCTATTATCCCCCAATAAAAGCAGATCCTCCAATCAAGTCTCAAGCAACATGTATAGACCTACTTTAGGAGCCACACCGAATGAGGGGGAGAGGTAATTTCTATATTAGGAGAAGGCACCAAAGTTTGCTATTCTAACACTTTTCTTATTGTTAATTTTTCCATCCTAACAAGTCATCACTCCCTTCTGAACAAAGCTATTTGATGCTGTCAAAAGAAGGTGACACATACTCATTCATCAAGCAATATTATAATACATAAAGCTGAGATCTCTTCAAAGGATGCTAAATTACCTGTCACAAAAGGTATTACTACAATCAAGACACATGGCTAAAGTAGTTAACCTGCGGCAGGTATTACAGTTAGCGTCCAATGAGCTTTTTCCAATTTGATGGCACCTGCAGATTAAAAGAGACCGAAAACCAATTTCAGTGATGGACCTGAATTTAATCCTAAATGCAAATGTATGACTGTTTAACTTGTTAACTTGGTTTATCTAGTTGATTTTAGCTTTCACATGTCAAGAGGGAACAAAGACTTCAGCTTTAGAAAGTACTACCACTACCATGCAGCTATCGATTAATCTTTGTCATCAGAAGTAAACTACTTAGTTTAAATATTGAACAAGATTCAATGAGAACTATAATAGACTAGTTGATCATCCTTTCCATGGTAAGATGACAGAAATCTGAACCAATAGAGGCAAGTATTAAATTCAACAAAAGCAGGATGCCAAACAGAAAAGAGCCTGGCAACACACCTTCTAAAAGCATTAGGCAAACATTCCATCTAAATGTTTATTTATTTATTTACATGTATTCTCATTCCTTCGCAATACAAATTTCCAAATTGAAAAAAGAAAAAGAAAAAAAAAAAGAAAAAACTGATTACATCTTTAAAACCAAGAAAGTGAATACCTTATTATCTGTGCTTTCACGTATCACTCTTCATGTGTTGAAATAGAAATATAGAGTAGTTGGAACATAGATTGAATGCCTATTATTTAGTTGAGGATCAGGAAGGTACTGGAAGGTTTTTTTTTTTCAAAAATAAAATAAAATAAAATTGAGCAGACGTTAATTCATTGAACTATGTATATTTATTTTGATTCATGGTGAATATGATACCAAAGCATGACAACACTTTAAAGTTTATATACATTTTTTTCATCATTTTCATTGATGACTCAAAGATCATGTAGGATAACAGACAATTCCAAAAGATCGAATTGGGATTAATCCAACATAGGGTAGTCAATTATGCTGATTATGTTAAAGCATAGTTGTTAATTGTCCCACATTAGTTGAGTGAATGAGCTACTGTCTCCTTATACGGCTTTAGGCAATCCTCACCTCATGAGCTAGCTTTTGGGGTTGAATTAGCCCAAGGTTCAATTTCTTAATAATAGTGAGCGGAGAATACTCATCATTCACACACAAAGTGAAAATGAAGACACACCAAACATATAAAGCACAAGCATACATGGTCAATATTTGTAAAGCACAATCACACATGGTCAATATTCTCTCTCCTTCCTCCTGCTTTCTGTGGTGGAGGGCGGAGGCTTCTGTATTTTGCACAGATATAGTATATACAAAAGTACAATTAATTTTTTTTCTTTCTCAGAAAAAACAAATCAGAGTACAATTTAAAATCAAAACTAGAAAGGAATTAAGGAACCTTTTATACAGTTGCAGAAGCTCTTTGGGTATAATGGATTTACTTTGAGCCACTTCCACCTGTGTCAGGCATTATTAAGATTAGCATAACAAATGTATGACTACTACTTGCTATTGGCTTATTTTCTGAAATCTTAAGAAAGGAAGTAATACCTGATCGCTGGATTCACCAGCTTGACCACAGGAAAGGCGTTGATTTTTTGATGCTGTGACCAAACAATCTTCAGGAAGATGACCTGGCCTCTGACATTTCCAACTACACCAGTGAAATTATACTTAGAAAAATTACCCTCTCATAGCAATCAGGAACACAAAATAAGGGTACATTTAATTCTTTTATCATAAAGGTGGTTGCCACATGCAGCACATTATGTCATAATGTAAATCTAAGTGGAGCTTGATCTCAGAGAAGGATTATCAACGTATAACAGATAAAGTCTTTGGTACTGCAAGACCTAATATTGAGAGATTACTCGTCTTCAAAATGAATGTCAACAAGCATACCACTCATAAGTACAAAAAGCAGATCTCTTCATGGACCACCGATGACGGTCATAATCCCAGGTGTCACCTCCAGATTCAGGAACTTCCAGTTTGCACTTTTGTCCAGAAAAAGACTCAGCTTGGACTTGGCTACTTAAGGGCCCCTAAAGACATCATCAGAGAAACATATGGAGTTGAAGAAGCAGGTATCTCGTACATGCATAAAAGTACATATTGCTCAAATGCTTTTTTTTTGGTAAGACTACTGTTCAAATGATTTACACATTGGGTGCTTATACATATCTTGATTCGTGACAGACGTTACAACTCCAGTTTAGTTGGAAGCTCTAATGTTCAACATATCGGACCCTTATATTGAATTCTTATCTGATGATTTTTGGAGATGGCAACAAGATCCTAGTGACATGTATTTTGCCTGATTACATAGTTCGTCCCTTTGCTAGTTTATCCTTACCAGATTCCACAATCCACCCTTCCAAGACATAAGCCAAACATTCTATTCAAATATAAGACTGTATGTTCAGCTTAGCGTCCAAGCTGAACTGCATGCTTTACTACATCGCCTACTCCTAGCACAAAGCTATGGCTTGATTCCCCTGGAAGTTAATCTCGATGCTAAGGAGGTAATCACCAAGTTATAAATTAATAGCATACATTATGCTAATCTTATTAATGATTGCAGTCAGGAGCTCCTTATCTTAGATATGTAGTATTACACCAATATTCTCTATCTAATTAAAATGAAACAACAAATCTATGAAAACATAAAAATATGTGTCTAGCAAGGGAATTATCACAAAAAAATCAGCTCTTGTTTTCCTTTTGACAATTGCTAGCTCATATATTTTCATCATTAATTTCTTCATCATTAACAAAAGGTCCCAATTTTGAAAAGCAATAGTTAAATCATGAAATCTTTTCACATGCATCCATGCTAGACTACATATGCAAAACAGGATGAAAGTGGAAAACACCTGCTGGAGTTTAAGATTTTGCAGGTGGTCAATTTTGCAATCCATACTGCATATGTCCTCATCAGTCTGCACGCAAAGTAAATAAAGATATGGGGTCCATTAAGAAAGGAGCAGAAAAACAAAAAGAGAAATAGATCCATCGATCCAATAACTTACCTCATCACATATATACTCCCCATACTTCCCACATACCACACAAGCAGGTTCTCCTGGAAGAGGAAATCGCTGCTCGCTGCGAGTTTTAACTCTATCTGTTTCATTTCCACTACCTAAAAAGAAGAATGGAGAAAATCGTGAAAGAGAGAATGAATGACAAGCTCTTGAAAGCCACAACAAACAAACTGTTCGCAAATTTCAGATTAGCGAAGATAAAACTTATTGACCATCATCAAGGGATTTCTATCCAGTACGGATTATAATACTAGGTTAAATTTACCTTATAAAAAAGGTTAATGATCTTTCTTAGAGAAAGAATACTAGGTTAGATTTTCATATCACTTTAAATGAAGCAGAATCCCACAATTTCAAGGTAGAGGTACCTAGAGCCAGGGACAAGTGTTATGATGCAAGGTTCTATTGTAGTCCAATAATATTATGGATTTGGAAAAGAAATGAAAGAAAGACTAGATACACATTTCTCCATTCCAATTACAAGACAATTTCCACTTTAAGACATCAGAAGATCTTTGTCAAACTTCTATGAACAATAATATCATAAACAACTTTGACAACCTGTAAGAACTTTAATTATTCAGTGATAAGTAACTATAACTCTTATAAATACTTCCACTTAAAGGGATAAGTAACTAGAAAGCATATCTAGTTACATAAATTAGATTAAATGAAATTCCGCTTCTGCTAACCTGTAACCGCTAAAATGTCAGTGTTGGAAGAAGGATTGTGCCCCTTTTCACATTCTGAAGAAGAGCTTGCATCACCTGAAAGTTCATGAATATTTTGCCATGAGATCAGTCTTGGCAGAAAAACTTCTTGGTCCTAAATCATTAAAGTAAAAAGGATAAAGGAGAAAATGGGAAGTTAAAAGATTAAAAAAGTCTAACATGATACGTATTTTCTTGTTTTGACAAGTACATGATTAATGTAGTAGAACTCATAAACATATATAAAAGGAGTAAGAGAGGGGGGGGATGGCTGATATTTTGCTGCATGGTAGCACACTATAATAAAAGGACTGAACGAGGGAATTGCAGTTACAAATGAAGGAGGTCCAGTTTAGCAGGCATATGTAAATAATTAGACACCAAAGTATCCAAGTATACTAGTCCTTGCTCATAGAATCAGTAAGTGGAACCATCAAAAATGCAAAAGATAAAAAATCCTTTTGAAAATCAAACTACTCTTTTCCAAATAGCAATGATTCCTTATGACACATACGATGGAAACACTCAAAAATATGGAACCCTCAAAACAAGCATCCTGCCTTTTCGGTCGAGATTTGAGTTCCAAATGAACACATGACTACTAATCAATTGCATACCAAACTACACTCAAACCATTTTCAAGTCATTGAGAATTAACCAAAAAGACAAAAGCCAAATGAAGCTTACTCTCATACTCCACCAAATACAATGCTGAATGTGAAGGTTCCTGGAACAGCATTAGAACCCAAACAATCACTAAATCATAACTGACGTGATACTAAACATAAGTGCAAAACACAGTAAAATGAATATCCCATTACCAACACTTCTGCAGTCAATTCTTGATAAGGCTGACTTGAACTAGCCTCCTTCCTGCGTTTTAAAAACAAAAGAGCAACTCACCACTCCAAATTGCACTAAAATTATCAAATACCTTTTTCTTCTTTTCACTTCAATGCCAGAACTAGGTTGTAGCGTAACGCCAAGGCAATGTACCAAGGTCCCAGTAGCTAGCTATGTTAATGTGCCTTTTTGAAGATTGATATACTCCTTGTGTCCGAATTTATGTAATACTCTTTCTTTTTTGGTCTGTCCCAAAACCTTTCTATATTTAGAAACAATTTAACTTTAAAAGTTCCCACAAATTTCTATGGCTTGTTAAACTACATAAATTATGAAGGGACGGAGGGAGCATTAAACTCCATGCCTAGTCAAACTGCATCACATAAAATTGGACAAATGGAGTATTAAACTGATAAGAACATATACTAGCCAAAAGACCGGGAAAAGTTTATAAATTATTCTTACTATTTCAGTTTATGTGACACACTTTACTTATTAGTCCACTCCAAAATGATGATATATTTCTATATTCGGTAATAGTTTAACTTTAAACTTTCTACTTTACCTATTTTACGAGAAGTTTTTATAGTTAAACAAATATATTATACCCCACAAAGCTTTTGTTATAATTCTGTATTGCTGTAATAAACAATTAAACTTTCTGAAAAAACAAAACAGAAAGTTAGTAATATTTGTTTAACGAAATAAATTCTGGAAAAACAGTATAGGAATAAATCGAGCCCACTGAATACACAGTGTGTCCTTAAGGAAATTATTCCCCTCAAGTACCCGAGGTGCTGGAATATATCCTCCCAGGATAGAACGATTTAACTCACCGGAGTGTTGGTACAAAAACGCCGGTGAACAGCGAGCCACTCGAAGGCTGTAAAACACACTGGAATTTTTGTGCAGAAGAAGAAGAAGAAGCTCAGAAAATTTCGTAAGGAAAGATTCTGGGATTCAAACTCTATTTTATTTATAGAGTTGCTGGCATTGTTTCTGAAAAGGTTTGCAACCTTTCAGAAACAGCCATGGCTCTGTTGGAACAGGGTTGTTTGAAATATTGCGGGAAAATGTATTTAAACTAATCCGGAAAAGAAAACGGGCCTGACCGAACTGGGTCGCGGGTCATGGGTTATTCCGGATTGAATTTTTCGTTAATTATTTAATTAATTAATTAAATAATTGAAAGGAATTTTGTCCAAAAAGATTTGACCAAATCCGTAGCCGAGCGACGACGACGCGAAGCTTGCCTTCTTCTTAACTCTTTAAGAGCTAGAAGAAGAGCAATTATATATATACCCATCAAAACCCTTTTCTTCCTCCGATATGGGACAATGTCCCTTTGCCAGGGGAAACTCAAATATTTTATTTTTAAGCTTAAAATCCCAACAGCTTTTACCACAGGAGTCATTTTTTTTCCTTAAACTTCGACACATAAATTGAAATGGAGGAAGTATCAAGTAATTTTAAGATTAATTAAAAATAAGTCACCTCCTTTTTTTAATATAATCCAGGTGAGACAGAGGGACGTCATTATCTTCCATTTCCTTGTGCTGGTGCACCTTAGATTTCCGTACCCGGCGAAGTTTCCGGTGGACGGTTTTCTCCTCAACGGAATTCGGCTCGACAAGAGGAGGAATGTTACCGGTAACAACATTATAAGCTGGAAAAGAGGGAAGAAAAAACGAATTAAGCTGAAGAAATAGAAAACCCTAGAAAATGAATAAGAAATGAAACCTTGAAGATTTTGAAGAGCAGAATTGAGATTGAAGTCTTTGTTGTAAGCATAGGAAGGATTCTTGTAGAAGTTGCTCCTCGTCGCCATTTAAATTTTCTTTTCTTTTTTTCTGAGGTGCAACAACTACTTTCCCGATACCAAAAAGAATCGTGCACTAGGATTATGTGTCACTACCCAAAATAAAAATTATCTGAACATTTATGAGCCCGTTTGGACATATAAAAAAATAAAAAAAAAATTAAATCAGCGTTTATTTATAAAAATTTTAATTTTTACTTGAAAATATATTTTAAAATTTTTCAAA